>NC_139350.1:106205897-107405897 GCF_055883805.1 Amblyomma maculatum | reverse complement strand
GCGTCGCTGAAGATCCTCAAGAAATCGTGATCAGTTGACGAACGTGTCGCCGACGCTTCTGAGAAACGGAAGCACGTTGGCACTGCAGTGTGTTTATATATTGCTACAGGTAATGATTTCAACAACTTCGCTATTATTCAGCGTGAATGGAAAGGCGCCTCGCTCGTCATGCGAGCCTCCGGTCGTCGTGCTTGTATCCGCTATTTGTTAGGGAGCAGCTGTAGAACTTTTTTTTTTTTTTTCCAGTCTACAGTATGTTTTCGTTGCCGAGGATAATATGAAGCTATTCGTGGCGGAAAGGTCATTACGATTATTTTTTTTTTTTTTATGTGGTTTTTGATGAGATATGGCTTGCGCAAGATTCACTAAACTAGTGCAACAATTCTTCCGTGATTGATGGCGCGCCGCTTGCATTGCTCGGTGTCATTTTCAGCACGCAGGTGTCTGTCGTTTGCCTGTTATGTCGCTACGCCGACTGTCTGTGCCGTGCGCGTATGCATTTGCTTTCCCGAGTGCGAGCGTGATAAGTGATACCTCCGAAAAGCCTGCGTGCTGAGTCGCCTCTTTCGCTTGTGTATTTACGTCTACGTTATCGGATACCATAAACTCGTTCTCTAGCGATATATCTAGGCCCTCGGGAATTTTCGCTCCTGCAGGTAGTCTGTGACCGAGAAGCTTGTTAGTATAAATAGCGTATTCTGTCGTATTCACACGATGCTCGGCCCGTCTGGCTCGTGTCTACCTTACGACGAAGTACCAAGGTCAATTGAAGTACACTTCCAACCTAGTTAAAGATGTAAAAAAAAAAAAAAAAAAAAAAAAGCGAGAATGAAATTATTCATGTAGTGTTTCCATATTTTCAATATATTGCTTGCAGACCAAGAACAGAACAAAACACGTAAAATGTACTTTTGGTGCAAAAACTGAATTGAGTAGATTTTAGCAGGGTTGGGGGCTTTATGCGGCGGGTTACCTATTTTTGACTTGGCAACACTGGCGCAGCGTACAGCTCGTGCACCGTGACGAAGCTGCCTGCACGGGCTGCGCGTGTCCACATTCCATCTCCCTGTCACAAAGACGAACGATGACGGCAGCGGTGGAAGCCATTTTGGAGATGACCGAAATACAGGATTATACGGCCGGTGAATTCGAAAAGACCCTTTCTCAGGTGAAGCTGCTCTCGTGGCTCATCCCGGATGACGAGCAGAGGCACGAATGGCTACTTGCTACCTCTCAAAAAGCCTTCTCGGAGCGGCACCTATGCTGGACGTCGTCGTCGCGTTTGTGGTCACCGATCCAGAGAAGAACCGCTACGACTTCCAGGTGCAATGCACGATCGCGTTGCAGTCTACTATATGGTTCAACTTGTCGCACAAGTACCGGCAAGTGGGACACGCGGAGTGAGAGAGAAAAGTAAGCAGGGACATGGCAGTGGTTGATGTGCAGTTCCACGGAGGCCTTTCCTCTGGCCACTCACCCGGTCGACCGAGCAGTCGATCTCCTGTCCGTCTCCTTTGGCACACGCGGGCGGATGGACAGATTCATGGAAGATCAGATGTTCTCGGGGCGGCTGGTGAAAGATCACATCGACTCACCTGGATGCTACCTTCCAGCGTGGCCATGCGGTCCCTGCACGTCGACCTCCACGTCAACCATCGTCATGTAGTGATTTGCGGTGCCGAGAGGCGGGCGTTTGAAGCTTCCTCACGGTTGTGCTGGGCTCGTCATTCTGCGCCCTGCACAGGTCCATTTTGAAAACCGAGTGCATGCGCCAGTTTAATGCAGAGTTTATCATATTCGCCTGTCGCTCAGATATACGTAACGAATAAAATACGTAGTATTACCTCTCCAACCTCCACTTGTTCTTTTTAATTAATGAGGAGACGGCTTCACATAGTACCTATTCAGTCACATAGCTCAAACGCGCTAGCACAGCGCTCCTGTTACGCACCTCCTGGCAATAACCTTCGGACAGCCCAGACTTCCGTTAATTTGAAGCTGGCGAAGAGTCACCGGGTGACGAAACGAAATGGGGAAAAAGCATATACATTAAATGAGAGACGCCGGCCATACGCTGTGCTAACATGGCTTTGAAGCGTTCCCCAGTATGGCGCTCACAATTTCTTACGGAGTTATCGCACTGCGTAAACAAATAAACATGCAACCGGTGAATTGGATAAAAAACTGGCTGTGGTTTAGCTTCGGTCAAAGTTCTTAGGACGTTGGCTTCGGTTAAACGTAGAAGCGATAGGTGAAGCATGGGGACGCAGAAGCGGCGGTTAACAGCATCTGCATGTGCCGTCCGTCGCTCACGCCTTGCAGCATTGTCGCGGCGGCGTTTCGCAAAGCGCTCCTCATGTTGTTCCGGCGTTTCCGCCCCAGTTTTGGCTTTACGACATTCTCTTATCCTCCGCAAACTAAAGTGTTCGATCCCGACCGCTGGCGGCTGCGTTTCGATGGAGTTGAAACGGAGTGGCCTCCGTGTGCTGTGCGATGTCAGTGCATTATAAAGATCCCCGGGTGGTCGAAATTACTCTGTAGCCCTCCACTACAGCGTTTCTTTCTCTACCTCTGCTTTCAGTCCTACCTCCCTCCCTTCCATTACGGCGCGGTTTAGGTGTCCACAGAAACAAGTTAACATACTGCACCTTTCCTTTTCTGTAAACGAATATTTAAGGAAAGTTATGAAATAAGCGCGCTTTGAAATGGCTGTCTCACAGCTTTCACTTATAGGTTCAAGCCATATGCCTAAAAGCCCACAATTTTTTCTGTTCGATGTTTCTTCTGCATACCTTTCCATTTTTGAACAAGCTCGTTTATTGGGACGCTTTTTGCTTAACTTGCCGTCTTCGTTGTTTCGCTGTGTGAGAAAGAAATGTTAGACATCAGACATACCTCTCGTGTGTATTTCGCCATTCGCAGCGACGTGCTGCGTACGACTCGAAACAACATCACTCTCTGCGCGTCCTCAACCTTTCATCCACCGCCTGTCCCCTCTCAACCTTCACTGGCAGACCATGTACGCTTTGTGTTCCCTACATCTCGGCTCCGTGCAACTCGCCACATCGTAAAATATGTTGTGCTCACCTCCGCGCTATGGGTGCTCACCTTCAAGCTCACTTCCCTGCTTTTTGACAAACTGTAAAAATGTATACAGAAGCATAGAAGGCTTGATCAGCAAACTGTAAAAATGTATACAGAAGCATAGAAGGCTTGATCAGCAGTGCTATCGCACCTACTTCGCATTTGATTAACTATGCAAAACAATTCTTTTTTTCTGTATCCTCATTTGCAGTCTATTTTTGATAGCCTGCATTGTAAGCCTACATGTAATTGATGCGATCGCTATTGACCTGTGTGAGTCAATCATGCCTGTTGCTCATTTACCTGTGTAAATTAAGTTTTGCGGAAGGGTATATGCTTTTTAGTTCATGATTCAAGTAAAAAGAAACAACACGTAGCGCAAAAAAGGCAAGGACTGAGACAGCCGTGTATGTGTCGGTACTTAGACCTTGTTTTTTTTTTGTTTTTTTTTCTGCACTTGCTTATAACTTGTCTAGTGCGCAGCCAATCTTCTAGTACCTGATAATTCTCCGCAAAAATTTGTCTATGGTTTTGAACAATGGCTTCTTGCTTGGCGGCCCCACCCTAAGGGATAGAAAATTAAGCATTAAGTTTTCAAGTTGAATCAGGACTTTATGGGGCTTATTGGGGCATTGCTATTAATCAAACACGCATCGCGAAGGAGCATGAACAAGAATCAACACACAACACAGAACCTTCTTTTTTTTTTTTGAGCACGTTTCTTTGCTTCGTTTTCCGTGAATAAGCTTTTAGGAGGCACATATGCAACTCCAAGCGTCCGCGGCAAACAGTCACAGTGGAGATAACGGAAGGAGGCCAGTTTACACTGTGCGCCATAGATGTCCCATTTTAGGTACCCGTTAACTTGGAGACAAAAAAGTCAGACGATCAGATTCATGCGGCATATACACAAGAGCGGTTTCCCACAGTATGCATGCTACATGATTATATTATCGCCTATGTAACGAAATCACAGACATTCGGAATAATTTGTGTGATGGCCATACCTTTTTAGGCGAACTAGACCACATCAGATGCCAGTCCACTTTTCCTTCAGGCGAGTTTCGAGCACCATGAGATCATTACAGCCTTCTGGTCAGGGAAGTGGACACTTCCATGCCACAGCCCATGTATACGCTCATGGTTTATCGAGGTGACTATAGCTTCGAACGGGGGATGCAATGGTCCGGTGTGTTCAATTTCCCTCTTGCCTTTGCATAATTAATGCCGCTGCCCAGGTTGGCAGCTCGACCATGCCATATGGTCTCGTGACGTCACACTTCCCACGGACAAATCACATGTCCGATGACTTCAATAAGCAAAAGAAAAATAGGCCTTTCAGCGAACAGCAACATTATCTGTTAACTAGACTGCAGAAAGAGGGAGGGGTCGAAGGGCACGGTTGTTCGTCACCTGCCAGAGGAACGATCATTATTTTTCGAGGCTTCAAACATCGATCGATGCCGCCTAACAATGTTTTGCTGACATGGGGTAACTATCTACTCTCATGCAAGCCTGCTACCCGATTGTCACTAGGTCTAGTTTGTTTCGCATCAAAGCCATGGCGGACGGCGCTTTAGAACTGGCCAGCGCAACAACAGATAGTATAAGCATACCACTACCTCACTGTCAACGCTATTACTTTATAATAAAAATAAATATTTCATTGAGTTTAGTGACGCCACAGCAGGGGACTAGGTAAACAAGCTTACATGGGTGAGCCAATCCACACTGGCGGTAGCATGCTATGCGACTGCAAGTAGAAACTGGCTTGTACTGCAGCTGGTACTTCCATAAGCAACTCTGCATGGGTCAGCGATCACCAAGAGGGATTTATTTTATACGTCATTTTATCCCAGGGGTTATTGCTACGGCGAACAACGAATTTTAGGACTCTTTGCTGGTGCCGGCGTTCGGAATCCACCTTACAGAAGGTGTTGGCGCGGAAGCAGTTTGCAGGACATTCGGCAGCAGATGCTCATTGCTCCTGTTGAATGGCGCCTGCGTGGCCCCGTCTTTGGATGGCTTTCTAACCAGTGGGTTGCAAATAAGGTTCTTTCAAATGCAACTGCGTTTTGCAAATGCAAATACGTTATGAATAAAATACATTCTCCAGCCTCCACTTGGTTTTTCTTGATGTGGAGACAGCTGGTTCACACCCATTTATGGTCACTATAGTTTTCTTTTGAGAGTACAATCAGCGAGCCAGCGCAGTGCTCCTCTTCCGGATTTCCTCTCAACAACTCTCGGACAGCCCAGGCTCCCGATAACTTGAAGCAGGTGGCGACTAACTGCGTGACAAAACAAAACCGAAAAAAGTAGATATACTTTGAGTGAGAGACGCCGGCCCTATGCTGTGCCAACAACACGACTTTAAAGCATTCCTCAGGATGGCACTCACATCTTCATCTATGCCTTTCTTGCAAAGTTATATCCACTGCGTAAACAAATAAATGTGCAACCGGTGCATTGCACAGAAAATAGTTTAACACAAGCAGGACGTAAGCAACTTGCATCGCAGGCAAAACGATCCCAAGCAAAGTTTCTGCGTACACATATGCTGCTTGCAAACATCAGCTGCACTGAAGTATGCAAGCAGGTTGAAGCCATTCGGATATCACCTGTGCATTCCGTGGCAACCCCATATTAGCGTGGTAAAAGAATAATCTTGAGGTGTTATCCTGAAACATTCTTTTCATGAATAATTGGACGGTTAGAAAAAAAAGCAGCAGAAAAATTTGAAGAGAAGATAACACATTTAGCAGCCACAGAAGCCAGAGCATTTTTGCACCATGGCTGAGGGCGGGGCGAAGTGGAGGGCGCCCTGTTGTGATCGGTGTGAACAGTGGCATATCAACATTGAAATGAAGAAGGGATCGGCCAATAACGGGTTCTTGTGGTTGCGGGCGCCACCAGTCGGCACAGGCGCCGCCAAGAATCGGCGTCGTGTTGTGTGACAAACTAAATACAAGGACTGAGATCGGCCCAAGTGAACCACTCGGTTTGAGGACAGGTGCCGCTTGGCTTTTCTCACGATATGATTGCGTCAAAGCTTATACTTGGCCGAATCGCACGCACACCACATGAACTTCAGCAGATGACACAGCGGGAACAGGCGACACGTCATCACTTTTGGGACCCACGTGACCAAGGTTGCGGCTCTTTTCTGCTTGTTACGTCACAGCACCCAATACCAGCGCTGAGAAACCGAATTTGAAATGCTCGATATAAATAATGAAAAAAATAATCTGCCACACAAATATGAAATTGAGAGCGTGCATCACGTGTCCCGGAGCAGTACTCAGCATTTAAAACAAAGAATATGCCAACCAAAAATAGTGTCTTAACTCATCTGGTAGGCTGGCCCGCCGCGGTGATGCAGTAGTTAAGACTCCCAACTACTGTCCCGGAGTACCCGGGTTCAAACACTGCAGCCAGCGCAGCGTTGTGACAGTGCGTGCCGCGGGCTGCAGGCCGCTGATGTAAGAATCGCCGGCGAAGATGGCGGAGGTCCGAGCGACATATTGAAGCCAGCGGTTCAATGGCGAGAAGTTGGGTGCAGCACAGAATACTTCTATGTCAAACCTGATGTCATGCCCAAACCTGGCAAGCAGAACTGCGGACGCAATACAAGGCCGAGGGGTGCAGGAAATGGACGTTCTCATTATTGTCACAATAGATGTCTCGTACACTGCAGCCAATTTCTGCCCCCCAAATAGGTTTGGCTGCCATGGTGAAGGGGTTTTTGCTATGCAGAGAAGCTGGCTTCCAGATTTTTGCAAAGGGTCCAAAGCATTTGAAAACCGATATACTACAATCAGTATGAACGACAGCAAGCTTAATATGTGTGATGCTTTCTACCATGATGGTATTGATTGGTCAAGGTATTCTGCTGGCACTAATATTGCTTATCATAATAAAGAGCTCATCAATAGTCTTGTCTTCTTTCAATAAGTTGTTCAAAGACTACACAGCATGTCTATGTTAGATCTGGTCATATAAAGAAGCACTGCTGGCGAAATTTAGTGGAATGTCACTGATAGTATTTTAGACCTTAACAGTGCATTATCAGTTAAATTTGTAATGCAACATGCATGCAAGTTTTTTTATTATAGGCAGGTCAAAATTATTTTAATTTTTATGCAGTGTCGTACCATTATGTCAACTCAATGTAGCTGAAGTTCAAAAACATGATTCACACTTGCATTTCTCTTTGTACCTTTAAACCTGAAGAAAACAAATGAATCTAATCCTTGGATTAAGACAAGTATTATTAGAATTCGGTAGATGCAGATGATAGCGATAAATTTCAAGCACTGATTAAACTTGTACTTAGAATCTGTTTTTGTGGTTTGAGTTTTATGAGCTTATTGTTACCTTCACTACTGAATGTTTATTACTTCATTTACAGTTTCCTTTCAATGTTTTCTCTTATGCGATAGCATAGAAGCCTCATTAGAGCAAAAAGCCAGCGACTGCTTAGCATGGTCCAAACAAATGCCGACTGACTACTGCAAAGTGTGTTATCATAACAAGGTCTAACCAACCAGCATGCATCACTCGGAGCCAGGTGTCTGCAGAGCTACCAAACAGCGCGGAGAGGTGGCACAGCTCACAGCTGTCGCGAGCCAGCACATTCGGAACAGCAGTTGTTAGTTGCCTCTCATTGTACAGAATGTCAGCAGTGTTGGGTGTTCGAAACGCCTAGCCATAGCAACAGTGCAAAGGAGATTGAAGTCAAATATTTGAAACACCAAAAGATCAGAAGTGTCAGGCATTTCAGATACCAAGCCAGGACCACTGTAAGGGCAAAGAAGGCTGTAGCCAAACAGCAGAAGAAGTAATGATTAACACATAACAAAATTAAGCGTCTCTAAAAGTGTTCAGGAATTTACTTTGAACACTGCTGACCTCAATCCCATACTGCTACAGCTTCTATAGTGAAGCTAGCAATAATGCTAACAAATAAGTAAAGTAATACATTTCAGTGCCCCGGCTGTATATCAGTACCCGCAATAAGATGCACAAGAAATACTAAACATTGAGTATCAATGCAAGCACATTAAGAAGAGAGCAAAAAAAAAAAAAAAAAAAAAAAAAACAAGAAACCCACAGTCTTTTGATGCCTCATTCCTATTGTGCAAAAGGGTTAGCATGAATAGTGACAGAGTTGAGCTTCACATCACGAAGTGGACGGTAGTTCTTTGGGTTAACAGGAACCTTTTCAAGCTCCTCAAGTGTGTCCATGCCGTCGATGACCCTGAAATATGCAGGAAGTACAAGAAAAAGCTGCAATAAGCTATTTGGGCACAGTTGAACAGTGGCAAAAAGTGTCACTGCCATCTCCATTTAAGAAAGAGAGACAGAAGAACGGAAAGGCAGGGAGGTTAACCAGGCAACGCCAAGGTGGCTGCTCTACACTTGGGAAGGGGAACAAAGGAAGAAAAAGGAGTGGAAGAGGGGAATAGGAAGTTAGTTTTGCAAGTGGTATACACAGGTCATCACACTTAGGGACAAAGGACACAATGAAAGTTCGCAACCCTGCTGAACTCAGCCACAAGTCCTTTGAGAACATCAATGGTGCAATCACTGCTCTTGCAATCAGCAAATGAGATGGTTCCACATAAGAGCATACAAACGATGGCTGTTTTAAGCTCTTAAATTTGCTTGATATCATTCAATGTTGTTGCATTGTCCCTGGAATGATCTGGAATTGGTATTGCTCTCTCTGCCACACATTTTTACAAGGTACTGAAAATTTTTGATCACAAAGAGGTGATCTAAAATTCTGAAGAGCTCTGCTGTTCTGGCCAACTTTCGTTACGAAAAAATAAAATACAGTGTGTTTCAGTGAGTGCTTTCAAAATTTACTGAAACTAAAGACTTCAAAATAGACAAAATATATATATTTTAAGGAACAAATTCTTAGCTACGGCAGATGTAATTTATTGTAAAAGCTCTTTTAAATAGATAGCTAATTAACTTTCTTTTTTGGTGATTAGGTTGGTGGTTAGCCCCAATGGGGAGTGATGATGCAGTGCAGCAACTATGGTGCAACTCTCACCCCAGTCCCAACTAACTCTTTAGTTTTTCTTCTTTATATATATTTTTTCACAACTGACTTCTTTCCCATCCTTTTTCAGAAGCCTATTTGTAGAAGCAAACAGCGTTTCTCACAGCATTACCACAAGCTGTGTATTTACATGACTGAAGCCTGAATAGATACTACGAAGCAATAATGCCGAACCAAAGTCATCACCATGATACCACCCGAAGATCACAGAGCACCGACTTTACGAGCAAATAATGCTGTTTAAACTGCACAATACCAAATAGGCGTTCAACTAAGCGATAAGTTTAGTTGCCATAACCAAGCATGCCAGAAAACTTGAGTTATTCATCACGAAGCTTGAGTGCACAAGTGAAGCGCATATATTGGCTGTATGATTTAAATCTTTACAAGAAACCAACCAATGCTAGAGGCATGAATAGGGTGAGCATTAAAGTAACACAAGTAGTACCGCGACTCAAAGAGAAGTAGCAGTAACATAATTGTAGTCACAAAGGGACCAACAAAATGTTCATCTAGTAATGAACACTCACACGTGTTATTTAGCGGAGTCGGTTGTCGCTAGTATTGCATTGTTCCAAAGCCCCTGGAAAGGGACAATATTAGATGGCGCAGCTATATGCTGCTTATGCCTGAGCATCTTTACTGGCATACTGCACATTCCTGTTCCAGCATTTCCGAAACTGTGAGCCATGAGAAAGAAGGCACCAGAGGCAAAAAAGAAGCATCGACTTCAGCCATTTGATCAAATGATGATTTTACAACTTTTTAAACAATGTACAAAGCTTACAAAAATACAAGGTGCTGCCTAAAAACAAAATCTTTTAATTTTTTACAATGTGAGCAAGATTTATTTTTTGGCATCAATCGGTGAAAAAAATCAGTTGGAAAGGGAATTATTATAAGAAAATTCTAACGACAAGCAAAAAAAAAAAAAAAAAAAAGCCAACAAAATGGAAGTCAAAACATTCTACCAAAATACAAGCTTGCAACACATAAGAATGTGAAGTTTTTCAAGCCTTCTAAACAATGACGTGACTTCTACTAATTTCTTTGATATGGCTTTGTTTTAACCACAGAAAACAAGCAAAGGGGACACGATTTAACATTGTAATGGAACCTCGGGGGCTGTTATCACTGTGATTTCAGCTATAGCTTACAATACATAGACGGTAGATGAAGTTTTGTTTTCCGAAGACAAAACAGCCAAAGATGTCGGCCTCTTATTTCCCAGTGTCAATTTTACATATTTTGTTGAGTTTCAATTTTCAGAAACTTCCTCACACTGCTGCTACAGAAACGGGCAATGTAAGGTGTATCACAAGTGCCATCTATGCATGTGGGAAATTATACTCGTGGCTGTGATTTAATACAAATCGAAGGGCTAATGTTTATAGAAGGGTTTCAGGCAGCAGGCTATGTAGGTACTCCTATCAGCTGCAAAAGTTTACAGGATGCGTGTGGGGAAAAAAAAATTTATTTCAGCGCAGTCACAGAATTGAGCCACCTGAAATGTGCCAAGGTATGATGGGAAGCACATGTTCTATCTGTAGGTAATTAATACCACATGACTGAGTCGTGAGCCAGAGCTACAACACATTATTTTCCCATGAATATGTGTGCAGTAAACTTTTGCAGTCGATTGTACAAAAGTTCGTTAAGAAGGTCTTTATCATATATGCCAGCATTTATTTTCTTTTGTACTGAGAGCAAGGTTGGAGGCAGCTGTATAGTTTAGAAAGCATGTTTTCGGCAGCATCAGAAAAAATTCCAAGATTCATGTGCTGCTCCAGTTGCATGAATTGCTCCTCGATTGAGATCTTTACAACGTCCCATCTTTTTATAGAAAAAATTTCTTTTGAATTTCTTCCATCATTCGTTGCTTCATAGCTGTTTTCATAGCTGGATGGTTGTTTCTTCTGTGGCAGCTGTGGAGTTGGCCTCCTGTTGGCATCAACACCCCTCAGGAGTTTTCTTACTCCATATCTTGATATAGCTGGAAAGTTTCTCTGAACACGCTTTTAGCAGCTGTGTACTTGTAACAAAGCCTATACTGCATGCTCTTGCTTGTGGTACTAACCTGAAATAGGATGCCAAACTACTGTGGCTACAAGAAACCTATCTGTGAGCTGTCTTGCCTTGCTTCGAACCCATTTAAGAAATGACAGCTGTGCTCAACTGGGGAAAATTTCATCACCTCGCCGTTGCGTCCGCATGCGTGCGAACAGATGTGGATTTCATGAAGAAGAAAACAGGAAACCTGGCACTGGGCATGCTGAGCCATTGTTTCGATGAGATATGTCTGAAAATGGAGTGTCCCAATGGGATCACCCCCTGTACCCACCAAACACCCTATCTCAGATCGATTCACAAATCCACCCCGGAAAGAGAGACCAAAATGTCTCCAGTAATTGTAATAGTGGATCACAAAGTGGAGCCACCTAGGTTTCCCTTGCTGTATCGTAGCGTTTGTAATTGCAGTTAACGCACATTGTATTGGTGGATGCTTCCACATTGCGCCGATGGGCCAATGATTCGTTCCACCAACGAAACAGCCAGAAGTCCACCTCAACATCTCCAAACACACAAGGGAAATGAAATCAGCAAAGACCCTCCAGATATTTCAGCTGACAACTTATCTAAGGACGAGTCCAATAAAACAAATTTAGCCTCCAAAAATTATTTTCTTAATCTTTCACCCCTGTGGACACTGCTTCAAGCAAATCAGATTTCTCATTCAAGGTCAAAACATGTGCCTTGGCTGCAATGTTTTTCAGAAATGGCACAAATTGTAGGGCTTCAAGTTGTAGCAGTGGTTTGACAAGACAACAATGCCTGCAGCTTCACCTAAGTAATCCCGTGGATCTGTTCTGGATTAGGTAGATAAGGAGCATACTTTCCAAAGATGGTGTACTTGAGGTCCAAATGTGGCTGCTTGGCATATGTGATGAAGAACTGTGAAGCATTGGTGTTGGGTCCATTGTTTGCCATAGAGACCACTCCCCGCACGCTGTGCTGTAAAGCCAACAAGCAGTCAGACTCTCATCAGGTGCTGGCAGCGCTGACCAGCATTCATCTAGCAATACAGTGTATTGACAGGTTCCACAAGCAAAGACAAGCAATAATCATTACAGAGCTCGAAGGGAAGGAGAGAGTACTCATGTGAAATGCGCAACTTCTGGTGGGTCAAACCCCAAGCACAATGCACCTAGCCTGCTTATGTGCACAACTAATGGAAAATTCTTCACCTAAATGCACATGAGAAAGTTATTTAGCAGCACGCCATAATCCTATAAATTTCACTTAGAAATCACAGAGCCAAGTTTACGAACACTGGGAATGAAATTCAATGCCACCCATTGTCACTGTACAAATGAATCAAGACATCTAAATGTAGGAAATGTACAACCTGTGAGCACAATGCAAACAAAAATTGAACGTTAGATGTGAGGTTTAACATCCTAAAGTGACACGTGGACTATGGAGGATGATGTAGTGAAGGACTCCAGATTAATTCGGACCACCTGGGGTTCCTTAATGTGCACTGCCGTTGTACACAATGCAGACATTTTTGTTTGACACAGCATCCGAGTGCCAAAGCTGCCAGGATTCCATAAATATATAGGAGAAAACATAAACACATTCGTTAGCATTAACGAAAGGGCCGCAGTTATAACAAAGCAGCTCAAAAAGAGAAACTGAATGGGTTGCAAAATACTGCACCAACACAAAATTACGACAATAAACTGGTCCAGAACCTCACCAGAGTGGCTCAGTGGTTAGAGTGCACGACTCCAGGCCCCGAGAATGCGGGTTTGCTTTATGCATTAGGCTCATCAACATGCATATGCTGATGTTTAGCGTACCCCCAAATTCAACATCTTCATGCTCTTTATTCTTCCATGTTGCTGATGGGTTAATGTGCACACTGCATAAAAAAGGCCTTGCACTCAGCTAGACTTCTTCACCTTGCAAATTGTCGACTTGTATCCTGTCAGCATAGCAGCACCATAGATTCCAGCAATATATTTCAGTATATTCTGCTTTATACACATTTTATAATTTTGTTACGATCAGTTGAAGAGGAGCTACCTTCCCCTGCTTGCATTTGATGCATTCATCGTTAAAGGATGAAACAGAGGCTCTGAAAAAGTGTTCGTACGCAGATGTATTCCGGCACAGTGAGCAACTTTTTGCATCGCTGCAACGCATAGTGTAAGTAATCAGTTCCAGGCTCAGTGGTTAAGGTGTGTTTAAGGTGTGTAACTGCTGACTCCCAGAACGCAGGTGCAATCCTGGGCACAGCAGCTGCGTTCAGATAGAGCCTAAAGGTGAAACGCCAGGTGCCCGTATAATAGTGTGCAATGTCGCGGCATGGTAAAGAACCTCAGGTGGTCTCAATTATTTGGAGCCCTCCACTGCAGTGTTTCTCACAGACTGAGTTGCTTTGGGACATTATTGACCGACAAATCAACCTAGATAAAAAAAAAATAAGTTGTCAAGAAACAGCAAATAAATGAGCTTGCAGTAGGGAGGTGCAAATGGCAGTGATGAAACTGATAATAGGCCTCTTGCAGAAAAATGAAATTTGCAGCACAAGTTTCAGGTTTGTGGAGCAAGCAAATTTAGATTTCCACTGTGATTGCAGTAAAACTAAAAATCATCAGCTCTGCATCCAAGTTTCATCTTTGCTGCACTCTTAAAACCTTCAGGGTGAAAAGTAAGCAAATATATAAATATACACCTACACAAATTGCAAGAACTATATTCTTGACACTAAAGCTCCCAGGTAGAATTTTTTGTCTTTCTTTAATTATACTGAAGATGCATGATGTGGAGAGAGCTCGGGAATGAGAAGCAGCAGCTTGGGCATAAGTTCCCTTAGACATTCCTGCGTGACCCTAGGAGAGCAGAGCTAGCAGAGGAATTCCGCCAAAAAGCGCATATTCGGTTAGATGCACTAGGTTTATTATCTATTCCATTGTGCTCGGCCTTGTGATAGATTTATAAATGCCACATTTAAACAATAAACAGTGAACATACAAAGGCAGCCATTAATATCAAGGAAAGCATAGGGAATTATTTTATGTGTTGATCAAATGTGAAGTAATAATTTAGTCATGAAGATAAACGACTAAAAAGTAGAAACAAGAACAACCACTTCCCACTGGTAAGACACTAGCCTATAACCTCCTAATTTCCCGCCGAGGGCAAGAATAAATTGCGAGGTATTGCAAGAGGCCTCCAACTGCAGTGTGCTCCTTTTGGCTAAGATGAGCTATATGTTAGTACGAGTAACGACAACAAGCACCCAGGCTGCAAAAAATCCCTTACTATAAGTGTAACTTCACAAAGAGAAAAGTTAGTATAACACAGCAATGATACCTTCAGATCATCCCGAAGTTCATCTGCAAACTTGGCTCCCCAAATGCTTTCACCTCCTTTTCCAGTGCCTGAAATGAAGGAGGCAATAAAGCCACACTGCCTTTTTGTCCTGCATACCACATTTCACACAAACGCTACCAATGCTGGTTTTTTTCTCACTGAGTAAAAAACAAAGCTACACAAAAAAAAATGACATATTTCTTAAACTATGGCCACATTACCAGCTTCCACAGAAGTTACTTACTGAGAAACAACTTCTATAACGAACTAATAAAAAGTTTTCCACCCACACTACTTGATCAATAGGTGGTGGTACTTGACAGTAACTCTGCACAAGAGTATGTATATACGCCGTTTTATAGTTTTTAGACTTCGAGGAATTGGCTTGATTTACTAGTATTCAATTATTTATTAACTGTATTTCCCAACGCATGCCTCACACTTCCGAAATGGTCAAATACTACAAGTACAGAACTTTTAGTACCCTGGGAGTCATGCAGTTAATCCTTTTACAAGAGTGGTTCTCAAACTGGGACCCAGAGGATTTTCAGAAACAAACAGTGCGAAAGACGGGAAAACACGAACTGGACAAACATGATTTAACAACTAGCTCAACAGTCTACACTACACAATAGTATCAATCTTTTAGGGTTCTCAAAGTTTTCACTCCAAAGTAAAGTTTTCGCTTTTTTATGTTTGGCTGAGAAGAAATGGCAAAGCAATGTGCACGTATGCAGTACCTTCATGAATTGAGCCGTGTATATTCAGTGGCCAGTAAACCACTGTTGAACCAATATAGGAACTGGACTCATATTTACCAATTCTAATTCAACACCCTACTGTAAACTTAAAAAAATAATAATGTTCAGATATCCAGTGTAAAAAAAGCAGCCGCAGAATGAATAGCTCAACTGGTGAAGTGAGCTGGTGCCTTACTTTTTTGTGTCACTCATCAGTGCATGTAAAGAAAGCTTTCTGCAAATAGATAAGCTACTCACAGCTTTCTTGGGGCTCTCAGTCACTTTTATAGCTGGTTAAGAGGTCCCCAACACAATTCACAGCCAAGGATAACCCCACTAAACTGAACTTAACACCTGATGCAATGCATTCTAGGCCAAAAATGTTGCACTGAATAAAGCATGAGTTCAATTTAGCCCCCAACAAATATATGTGCAGTAGAACTCACTAACACAAGGCATTTTAAACCTCAATGCAATTGCCTGACAGCTGGCATCATGTAAATAGCATGTGTCAGCCTCAAATTTGCACCACGGTCTTGGCATCCACTGTCTGACAGATCCCATCTAGGATGTTTTCACAATTCCTCTCAAACAAAAGCAAGCTTACAGTGCTCTGATACAGTCAACAATCTAGACAACTGTGTGGAAAAAAGATGCGTACTAACAAGGCATAGGTTCTGAACCTTTGGCTAGCAGTCATAGTCATTTGGGTAAGCTGCAAGACTAGCAATTAAGGAAACATGCGCAGTCTTAAATGAGAACATAGAGAGCATCACGCTGCTTGAGAAAGAAATGGCTTTTGTAACCAACAATCTCTTCTGTTGTCATGTTCCAAGTTGCATTACCACAAAAAATTGGTGGCTCATCCAGTGAATCCCTCCACAATTCACAAAGGAAGTATATGGCAGCAAAACAGCAAATGATAATTTAATGTGATTAGAGCATGCATGAATAGAATTCACCTGACCTTTCATGGCAGTGGTAAGGCATTCATGATGGCAAATGCAGCCTTTCACAACGAATGAATCGTACGACTGGAAAGCTTTTTTTTTTTTCATGCACTGTTTTCATGAATACACTTCGCATAAGGAAGGGTATGCCACTTCGCTTGAATGAGAAGGCCACACCTTAGTGACGTTTGCATCTACGAGAGGCAAAGGCCTTGTTTTTGAAAGTTCACCTGTGGGGTCGCCGGTCTGTACCATGAAGCCCTTGATGTTTCGATGAAAGAGGCAGCCATTGTAATAGTCTGAAGCACAAAGTGCCATGAAGTTCTGCAAGACACAGGTGGTCAAAGACAAAATTCCTGTCATATATGCATTTATGTTCCTGCCTTTGCCACAAAAGCGATGAAACGAATTAGTCGACACCTTCCACAACAGCATCTACTCTAGAGCTTCATAATGCAATGAGACGGCCCCCTCGTGCAACGATCTCAGCACTGATAGATTTTTATGAGCCAAAGCAGCACTGTGAGTTGCAAGGAATGCCATTGGTAATGGTTTCCAGATTAATTTCGGCGAAATGGAGTTTTTTACTGTGTTCAAAATTCTTGGGATGCGGGCATTTTGTATTGCAGCTGCACTAAAATAGAGCTGAGATCGAACTCCTCTATCCCCAACTACACATCAACACATGCCACTAAACTATGTTCACTATGTTCTAAAGGACGTACACCCCAAAACACTTTCCTTTCCTACAGGCCTGAAGTTTTCAACCAATAGACCACCATAGCAATTTGATAAAGTAATGTTAGCTCCATAAGTGGAAAGACATTACATAATGGTGCTACTATAAAGTAGGGGTGTCAAACACGCAGGCCTGTCGAACATGACCCCAAATTTTGGCTTTTGTTCCAAAAGTGCATACAAGCTTCATGAGACAGTTTCACCGTCAAACTTGTTTAGCAAATAAATTCAACATCAGCTGCCTTCAATTATGAAGCGCCGGTCAACCTATTCTATTTTTCATCTCCAAGTATTTATTTCTTTTCCTTTCAAGGACAAGCGACTGTGACATTAACCGTTGTATCCTTTCAGCACCTTTCTCTGAGCCATCCTGAACGGACAAACGTCCGTTGTTTAGGTAGAAGGCAGCATGCGCTGCTTTAAATTTCTACAGAGAATGAGAGAGAGTGGTCTGAGAACGAGAATCTTCCGTTAATGTTTATTTCATTGTTATTTATTGCTTCTGTTCTTTTTTTTTCCAGCTTCTGGCGTGCAAGGGATGAAATTTTGTCAGCACGGCCCATGTAGCATTACGAGTTTGAGAGCCCTGAGACAGATGATAGAAGTCACCACCACGCTACAGCTGCTGCTGATGATCCCATGGATGGCAAACACTGCTCTTGTAAGGTGGTGCAAGATACATATAACAATGGTGGGATTATAGTGAAACTTATTTGTTTGGCAAATAAATTTCTATTCATAAGATCTGAGGCAATATTCATAAAGTTGTAAAGAGTGTCCAAATTCACACAATTTGCTGATTTGAAAGAGTTGGCCAGTATGTCTAGCAGATGTAACATTTGCTGCTGCAATTTCATAGCAAAGCAGCAGGGGAAAAAAAAAGAAGAAAAAAAAAGAAACGATGCACCAGAGCCATATAAATTTTGTACGGCAAGTTTGACATTCGGAATGTGTAGCTAGGCTTACTTGTTAAAACACAACTTGGCACTAGACGTCAATGGGAGCATGGCTGCACTGTTGCCATAGCAAAGTGTGTTAGTTGAAACCATCTACAGATAGCTAGTGCACTTAATCCCACAGGTGCCATGATGAACTATACATAGCTTTGATTGTGCAAGTAAATTATACAAACAGGAAGCTTCTCACTGAGCTTCTGGTTCATCAGCATTACGGTTGTCATGGCGTTTGAAGTTACGCATGGGAGGAATTGTATGCAGTAGCTGGCGATGGCAATTACAACAATAATGTTAACAGCTGTTATGCTCAGCATGTGCGAACACCTTACATACATACTGTAACCCTGCTTTGGGATGTTAGCAAGGTGTGGGAAGAAACATATACATAGTAATGCTATGGCAAAAAGTGCAAATTAAATGTACGAGTTGAGGAAAGAGAAATTTAAAAGTATAAAATGCAACTAGAAATATGTAAGGTGCAAACAGCAGAAATAAAAAAAGCTGGTTTTTGGCTTGTATGATTTGTAAGATGGTATGTCCTATTTCCCTCTCCAAAAGCTGGGGAAAGTGAGTAATGCAACTATTTGAGAGACAGAGGCCCGTATTCCGAGTTTGATTCGTTATTGAAGTGTCGCTATCTCATGTGACCTCGAATCATCTGATTGGTCGAAACACCTGAACCGGGTGTTGCCACTGCAAAACCGGAAGAGGTGGCAACATCATGTTCCGCCGTTTCCACCAATCAGATGACTCAAAATCGGGGAGATAGTGACATTTTCGATAACAACGCAAACTTGAAATACGGGCCAGAGTGCGACTGCATGTGGTGGTGGAAGGTAAAAGAAAATATTTTAATTTCATATACTGTCCCCGTTAAATTATTATTAGACGTTACATCCCCCCCCCCCCCTCTCTCGACAGCACTGAACGTACGGTTTGATAGCAAATCATGAAAAACTCCTCCTTGGTCCGTAAGCAAACTCAGATTGCCACATAAAAAGGGTGCCCCCTGAGTGGCAGAGACAAGTGATCAGACTAAACGAAGTTATATAAGGCGGGGACCCTCTCCTCTCTCCATTTCAGTTAGCTTGCTTCATAGGTATCGCTCAAATTTACATTATATGTGGTTCCATAGATTCAGCACGTCAGAATTAATGGGCCCCCCTCCCTATCTCTTGGAGATGCCGTATCGGGTTGCAGCTTCCTTAGCCCCCTACTTAATCCAGCAGCATTACTGATTACAGCAGCAGTTCCTAAAATAGACAAAGCATTTTTTTCACATGGAATAAGATGCAAAAAAGTAATTGAGTGTTTAAAGCTCTCTTGAAAAAAAATATATATATATTCTTTCAACCGAAGGTCCTTATACTGCGTTATTTCGGGCAGTGTAAGCTTGTTAGTAATGTAATCAAACTGTAGATTGTATTTTCTTATTAATTCTTATAAACATTGTTTTCTTTCAGTTAATTTTAATCTGCTACATGCATAACCTTTCGCAAAGAACTGTTCAACACAGCCGAAGTCATGCACTATCACGAGCAGCAAACATTGACCACCTCACGGTTATTTTTGTGGCGACTGCGCAACGGCCGTGCAGCTGTCGTTATTACATAACTTACACAAAAGCGTGAGAGCCAATATCTACGAACTATCTTGCTCCGGCCGACTCCCAGCATACGCTAGAATTATTCGCCGGCGAATGCCAAAATACACGAAGCTGTGTGCGTCGTTTTTCATCACTGTTTTTTACCTTTTAGCGTAGCCTTTTTTTTTTTTTTCTTTAGTGAGTTCTCAGCATACTCTACAACCTTCACCTCGAAACACATGCCAAGCACATCACTAAAAAGTTATCAAAGGCTAAACGCTCTGCCTGTTTTTGAAAACCTACCTCTGCTGCCTTCGGACATGATTCGCAGAACAGCTCTATCTTTATGTCACCAAGATCTGTGTGCAGTGTGACTGACTGTAATGAAAGAACGAAACGAACACTCAGACTTCACGCTTTCAAAATTACACACGAACGAAAGAGTTTGCAGCCTACTTTGTACCGCTTAAATTACGCACCATACTTCAGCGTGCATGCGGACCCCTCCGGAAATAACACGTTTGAGCGCATGCGCTAGAGAAAGCGGCGAGAAAAACTCGCTAGTAAAAAAATACTTTTCTTTTTCTGTGCGTGCCTTCGTTTTAAAGGTGTTTTAAAAAAAGTTTCTTTTTTTTTCTTTTTGAAAGGCGGTGGGGGGCGTCATTTCCTGCGCTAGCGATGCCGTGCGTATTTGCGTTCCCGGTATTTTGATTGTTTTGATCGTTCTGCCATGTACTTCTACGCTGCTTGCGATTGTTTTGTCATTCTACAATGCTTGCAAGGTCAATGTAGTGCTTCCGCTATGCACAGTTGTGACCGTAGACCTTAGTTCTACCCATGACCGACTTGTTTCTACCTACGCTGCGGTTATGAGCTGACTGTGCCATTTGCGCTAGCGATGCCGTGTGTATTTGCGTGCGCGGTATTTTGATTGTTTTGATCGTTCTACCATGTGGTTCTACGGTGCTTGCGATTGTTTTGATCGTTCTACAGTGCTTGCAAGGTCAATGTAGTGCTTCCACTATGCACAGTTGTGACCGTAGACCGTAGTTCTACCTACCCTTTGATTGTTTTGATCGTTCTACCATGTGGTTCTACGGTGCTTGCGATTGTTTTGATCGTTCTACAGTGCTTGCAAGGTCAATGTGGTGCTTCCATTATGCACAGTTGTGACCGTAGACCGTAGTTCTACCTACGCTGCGGTTATGAGCTGACTGTTCCATTCCATTCTCTTGCATTGTGCAGTGACGCAGGCCGACAATCGTCGAGAAGGAGCCTATTACGCAATTTTTTGGTGTTACTGTAGCTCGATTCGGCCCCAAATTTCAGTCGTACGAAGTTTGATGATACTAGCGCTAACCACTCCAAAACTGCTTCATCAAAAGCGAGTGTAGCACTAGGACCGTAGGCATTTTGGCTGTTTTGATGTTAGGCTTCGATTGGGCAGAAATGCATCTTTCAGCTGGCCCTGTGACCTTGCTTGCATAAATGCGTTGGAAAAGATTTCTTCAGTTGTTAGCTATCTACAGACTTCTGGGATCATAAACGATATTCATTCACGGTTTTATTGCTTTTATTTGTTTTATGCTGTGCATGGCATGCAGGGTGACACGCGGCTAGAGTGCAGTGAAATATAAACTTATTGCACTTTGGTAAACTTAGTGAATTTTAATTACGTTTCTACCAAATTGCAATAAACTTATACTTGATGTGAGACAGCTAAACAATGCTCTTTCCAACACAACCTCTAAATATAGCTTTGTATAATAACTCCCCCTTTCTTGGAAAGTTATTTGCACAAAAAAAAAAAAAAAAAATTGATGGGTTCAACGCTGCTGAACCGAGTGTGGAGTGAAAGCTTTGTCTGCAGGCAACCGAGCGTTGCGTCGAACATAACCAGTGCTCCGCTAAAGGCATCAAAGTTCACCGGCGTTCTATGCAGAACCAACTTTCATGCCTGTTATGAACGTGCCTGCGTGGCATAGGGTTAACCTGAATTCAAATGTCGTGGCATGCTGATTCTAATGTCACCCTCCCACATAAAAGGAGAGCCCCAAGTTGGTGCTCTTTCAAGCACCAGCGTAAGGTAGCTTTCGGTTGAAAAAAAAAAAAAAAAAACACCCTGCATTGTTAGCCTTTCGGTCATGTGGCGGAGCGGTATCTCTGCGTTTCATTGCCATCGCCTATGCTGCCATTGTGCGATTATACAATCTGATGCAACATGGTGTGATGCGATGTTTGACAGCATTGGTAGTTCCCTTTGCTTTTCCAATGATCTGACGGTGGAGGTTCCATGTTCTAAGATGGAGTTCAGAGGGTGAAGGTTTCTGGAAGCTAGGGAGGTAATCCAATCTCTATCCTGCCCCCCCCCCCCCCTTTTTTTTTTTGTGAGGTGGTGGGGGGGAGAGGAAGGGAGAAGTATCACAAACCCTACCCACCTGCCACGTGCCACACTGCAAGGGCTCACTTGGAATTAAAAATTAAGTGCAACAAGTTTTAACCGTTGTCACTGCCTATGCAAATGGGAATGGGAGAAAGATGTCACTTCTGGAGCATGAAAGGTTTGGTTGGTTTGGTTTATGGTGTTTAACGTCCCAAAACGACTGAAGCTACAAGAGACGTCGTAGTGGAGTGCTTTGAAATTTCAGTGGCCTAAGGTTCTTTAATGTGCACTGACATTACACATTAAAGAACCTTAGGCCTTAATGTACACAGGCACCTTGCTTTTCACCTCCATTGAAAAGCGGCTGTTGCGGCTGGTATTCGGTTCTGCATCCTTGGACACAGCAGTCGATCGCCCTAACCGCTGCACCACCTCGGTGGGCGGAGAATGAAAGCTGGACTTCTTTGCTCTCACATGGCAATACTAGAATTTCGCAGAGTGGTTCAAATACAGCAGTCACAGTAAAATTGCTGCATACTTACGGCTTCTAGTTGGATGATGACCAAATGATAAAAATTTAAGTTCAAAAGGTTACCTCCCTTTAATCTTTCCTCAAGTCACAAAGAGATCTTGAAGCACTTGAGTTTGTTGAAAGTGCCGTTACAGCAGGTCTGCATACAAGAGTGCCCAGCATCAGAGATGAGGTGTGCTAGCAAAGCTCCAACCACAAACTGGGATGGTCTGGCAGAAAATGACGACTGCTCGAAGTTCTGCAAAGACTGCAGCACAGCTATCGGGTGTTTCTCATTGGCTGTTCTTTCCGAGCACTCAGCCCAAGGCTCGTTTGACTGAATATATAAGTAATGACATGCGACTTTACGGATTTTTCACAAGCCTCTAGATGTCTTCGCTCAGGTCACTGCATTGCCTGAATATACCTTTGCACACAACCCCTGGCAAAAAACCCATGAAGAGCCCACAGGAAGCAGTCAAATGAAACACCTGTCATCATTTGCGCAAGTACTGCCATGACAATGGAAAATGCAAACAGCAAAACGTACACTTTGGAAGCTGCTGAATCTGCCTGGTAAAGCTTTGTGTAATATGCACACGTGAAGAGTAAATAATCTATCAGTTCAAAGCTGTTAATTTTTTGACCATTCCTGGGACAGTGATGTATGGCCCACATTTATTTACAGGTTTATTACACAACAACAAAGAATTAGGAATTAATACAATTTTTTTGTCCCTTAACAGGCAAGCATGATTAAGCCAAAGGCACTAATAAATTTCGTGCTCTGTGCAGGACAGAGTGCAGATTCCTCTCATTAGAGCACTGGCGTTGCCCGCCACGGCATTAGGAAGACGCTTGTGCATGCAGCAGGCACCAGGGGGTGACCCACAGAAGTTTGTTTAGGTTCGCCCTTTGTGTTCTCCTTCGGTTCTCTCTCCATTCTCAGATCCTAAAGTCACTGGCGCCGCACCGATAACGGGATCTAAAGGTATTTAATGCTTAAAAACACTGCCAACTGAGACTTTTAAGAACCTTTTTATTGTGCACTAACTTGTTATCCCACAGAGTGAAGCACCAACTAGTCCCCCAATAAGTCTTACACAAGATTATAAAAAAAAAGATGATTAAAATACCTGAAATTGTTATGTATTTAAACCTGCGAAAACCGCAAATTCTGCCTTTCATTCATGTCACCATAGGAAAAGATCTAAGAATATATTTTTCTACATGTTTCCTTGGTCTTGAATGTAGCCATTCACTTAATTTTAGAGATAAGCTAGGTAAATTTGTGAACAAGAGCAAAGAATGACACAGAGAGCAGTTGCATGACAAAAATATGAGCATGTGTTTTTTCTTGCGGTAAAATGCTGCCTCAAAAGCAGGGTAAACTTTGAACCTCAGATCATTCGTTTTGCAAGTACTGCAGTATGCCAATGAATGCGCATGTGTGCTAAGGCTGACAGTGCTGTGAGATCTGGAAAGACCGTGAATAACGCTATAAAAATCATTTGCTAAACATGGACTCATTCACTCTTTCTTTCCACAGGTGTTCTGACAAGGTGAACGCCTTTATTTGCATAAAGAACTTTAGTACAGAATGATGCCACTTTGCACACTGGCCAGCCCCTGCAATCTCACACACGAAAAATTAAAACTACACTACAACAATAATGATCATAAACTTTTGCGGACAAGTGAACTCAAAGTCAAATCACATCGGCATCAAGTACTACAGGTAGGAACACTGTATTAATCTTGTACACAGAACATAAATGGGAAAACAAAATTAGGCTTGAAAAAGAAAAACAAAGTTTACGCACACATGTGCAGGCCTAAAAGATGCTATAAAAACAAAATGACAATCTCGCCCACCTTGACGAATGGGAGCCAAACAGAAATATAGCTTACACGTGGCGCCTGCTCTTGCCCGTAAGTTGAAGAGAATGCTGAAGTAATGTCACAAAATGTACCAAAGAGCTTTTTCAATGCTGAATGGTTATGTAAAACGACTGCAAAACAGTACCTAAGCATCATCCGATACATGAGTATTTAAGCAGATGAGAGACAAGGAAGACAAGCCCTTCATACAGTGCTTGTGCTTTACATGCTCACAGCTACATGAGCTTTAAAATAACGCAGAAAATTATCACTGATACAGTACATCAGTCAAATATACACAATGCAGACAAAAAAATGAATAATTCAGGCTTCTATAAAAAGCACTGCAAGTATTTGCAATTCTGCACAACAGTACGCTATGAGTGCAAATATGTTGCCGCTACAACGCAGAATAAAGAAGCAGTGTCAACTCAATGATGACTGCCTCTTTGTCAACATGCACCATGTGACAGTGGCTATCATCAACACATTTTTCTGAACAGGGAATCTGTTAAGCCTGTTGAAAGTCATAGATGAATAAAAGTGCAGTACAGTGATTAGTGTGCATCCCTGCAGGAAATATAAGAGTGAAATAGAAAGCTCAAGCGGCATGACATCTGTGGAGTACAACCAAGTCTGGCACAACACACATAGTGGCAGAGGAAAACTACGCTACAGTGGACTTCTGCGAAAGAAGAGGCATAGCACTACAAAGGAAATAGGAATTGCTCCTAATATTGGTGCCCATAGTACTCCCATCAAGTGTTGCAGGAATGCTCTCAAGAGATGGACTCCATCCCAATCGGCTTCTGAACTGCGAGGCCGCCTACAAGAACCTTTTGTGCCGTTTACAAACCTGATGCGACAGATTTGCTGAAATAACAAAGACTAGTTGAGGAGTGGTATCACTGTCACCAAAACCCCAAAAAGTTTCGCACCCAGCTATAAGCACCAAAAGTCATCCTCATTCTATTCTGCAATGCAAATAGTGTAATTTTAAAAGATGCTGTGAGGAAAGAAATAGTGACCAGCATTTCATATGCAGATCTACTGGAAAATAAGAACATTACCAGTGCCCTACAATCTGCAGTAAGCGATTTCAGACTAAATGTGTTTTGTTACAGCATTGCAACGCTAGGCTACACGCCCAACCCTATACTGCCTTTTCAATGGTTGCAATTTTCAAGGTCATATTTGAATGTCACGTACACCCACCTTGTTGACCTGACCTTGCCCCAAATTACTTTCATCTGTTCATGCGATTCAAGGAAGTCATGGGAAGGAAGCATTCCTGAAGTGATGGACAGGTAAAAATGGCTATGCATGGGTGCCTAATGTCACAATCAAAAGAATCCTTCTCACAAAGCATCTGTGAACTTTTGAAGTGACTGAATATTTGCCCTGCATGTAAAAAGGGATACATGAACAATTTCATTTCATTTTTTCATTTCCTTAACAATAAATAATTAGGGTTTTCATATGAATGACTCCCGTAACTGGTGCTTCACTTTTTGAACTAGTCTCATTAAACGAGCAGTGGTGTGCCTAATTTTATCAACAATGTCCTGCACTGGTAATATGAAGCACACCAATGCTGGTTCAATGAGGAATTCCAGTTTTTATGGGCACATCATATATTACGTAAATCTCGATAGTGTAATGTTCTGCAGTCAATTATTGCCATCTTAGCTCTTCTCAATACACTGTGGCCTTTGTTTAAAAAAAAAAATTGTCATGATTTTTTTCAGCATATGTGTTGTCTTCAGCGCTGCTTCTAATGTAAAAAAAATTTGCATTTAAAAGTGGTGCTGCCTTCACAACAAAGAATGAAACCGCATGACAGGAGCAGGCCTCGTTGAAACTCTTCTTAAATACACTCTGCTTTTTGTTTTTTCAAAACTGAATTACATGCAAATAGGCTAGCATTCCTACTCAGTAGTATATGAATAGTGTATTTAAAAACTCAATAGAATACAAAATTAATATTTGTGCAATTATTTGCTGTTCGGGCAAAATTAACCCAAATTAAATATACATGCAAAACAGTGAAGCACTAGCGGTGGTGTTATAGGCCAGAGTTAAAGCTGTAGCTATCAAAGACTCAAAACCGGTCTCCACTAGGAGACAACCAACACAAAGCGAGTATATAAACTTTGTGACAGTCATATCGTATGTGCAAGAAAATTACCCTACCCTTAGCCACTAATGTAGAAAGCGAATAAATAGTTCCCAGTCACCGATGATGACAAGAACTAGAGTTTGAGTCAGGTCTCTGATATCGGGAATGAAGGTAAGGTTTGCTAAAGTTAGCCGAACCCTACTGCATCATCTAATCTTGATGGCAGATTGTATGCACATTATGAATGCTGCTACACAAACAAATCGCACTGCAATGCCAAACCCTCTTTCCCACTCAGACAAGTCGGGACAGCCTACCATGACGCAACGGAGAGGGCAGTGGTTTTGAGTGACAAAAATAACTATGGTATGCCTTATACCAAACTCATGTCAAATATCCTGAAAATAACTCGAGAATGTAGTCGACTCACTTCGAATGATTGCGATCATGGAATATTTGATTTTTTATCTCAGTCGAATAGAAGGGTATTAGACTCGCGGCTAAAAATTTTAAATATTCGCATGCTTCTAGACGCCTCCTTTTCATTTACACCATTCTCTTACAACATGCTTCGGTAGCTGCCCAAGCTTTTGCTGCATCAAACACAGCGCTAGGGTTGTTTACTTTTATTTGTAGCACGACCTTCTCTCAAATACAAATGGAACACATGCGACCTTCTCTTATCGTACAAATGGAACACATGCAATAAATTCAATAAAACAAAAACAATGTCCACTCAGCAAGGACAGCGAAAGTAGCTGAGCCCTGATTGTTGATCCTGGCAGATTTCAAGCTTCTGCATGATAATTACAGAGACCAAAAGTCTAAACATCTACAAATCCTAGATATGCCCAATTTTTATCTGCTTCCTGGTCCCTTCCTCAAAAGAATGCTTTAAACAAAGTGCACATGTGCAAGGCAAAAAGTTGCTCTGCTCACATACTTCAAGGGACATGGGGGGACAACTCCATTCTCTGGCTTATTCTGGCTATGCTGGTGCCGAAACAGCAGCGAGAGATGCCTTCATGGGAGAGAAATTGAGTTAAAAATCTTTACACTAGTCGACTCAAACCCATAATGTCCTTACGAAAAAGAACGGGTAGCCACCGATAGGAAGCAAGTAACGGACTGGCGTAGCTTCGGTGATCTGCACCCAAAAAATTGGTGTCTATGTGCACATTTTACAAGTGATTCCAGCTGCTGATGGTAATACGCACACTTTATTTTTTCTGGTCTTTTCTAGCTTATAAAAGGCTCACAATTCGATGAGAGTGGATTCTCGGTGATTAGAAAGCAGTGCCTTACACAGACCAACTATATGCCCTCAGTGTCTCTCTAAAATGCAAATAGTGAAAAAAATATATATATACCATAGATTTTAAAGTGTGAGCCTGAAGACCAACTGGCCGGAGCCACTTCGCAAAGCTGGGAGCAACGATAGCCACAGAAATCTGGTGAATTCAGTTTCCTATTTTATTCTGTTGAGTTCATTTCTTCAAAACACTTGTATACCGCAGAAATCATTTCAATTTAAACGAAAAATATGACTGCTGCAAAACAAGCAGCAAAGCCTTCTAAGAAAGCAAGGTAAAAAGCATTAAGTACAGCAGTCACAGGAGTGTACCTTTGGCGCAATCCATTCTCAATCCAACATTTCCTTTCACACCGAAAACTTACAATAAAATTACGAGACTCCAAAGATGGAACTAATAAAACAGGCTTCACGAGTGTGGTATTGGTGAAAATGACGAAAAGTAATTCTTTACCATGGCAAGTAGTAAAGCAGTACCAAGCGGTCTTAATAAACTGGAAAGAACACAATCTGAGCTCTCAATCTAACAAACACAATTTAATTAAAACAAAAGCATATTTGCCATGAAAGAACTAAATGAAAATGTTGCAGACCTAATGACGTGTGGACTGCAATGCAAAGGACAGGGACGTGGACAGGGCTAACAGCGACTCCAAAAACATTTTTAATGTGTGATGCAGTTGGTAAAAAGGCACAGTGCAGTCTCATCTAGCCTTTCCTTACCTGTTCAGGCTTTCCCTCAAGCCTGTAGCAGAAAAACGTAAATAGATAAATAAATAAATACCACCAAGTGATACAGCTTTTAGAGCTGACTGGAATGCAGAACACAACTAAAGCTGTTATTAGTGGAAATGCACAATGTGAGCTTTGAATACTAATTTTTAGCACTTTGTCCTTCATATTCTTGAGCACAAAGAAAGATAATCTGTATTTCAAATACAGAAAGAGAGCAAATGCATTTGAACCTCGCCACAACGGAATTCATGACGGGGGGCGTAAAAAAATTCATTGAAGTGAGAATTTCGTTGCGACGAAATCAACCAAAAATCACTGTCAGGTTGGACTACACAGTGTAAAAACGTTATTTGTTTATAAAGGAGTCAGTCAGCTGCTGCCATGAGTGCAGTGGTGAGGTCTTCATACTCAATGAGTAGTTGCATTGTGATTGTTGTGGGCACCAATAAAAGTGCGGATCACGCCAAATGTGTCCTTCGCAAATGATGGTGCTACCAAATACGAACAGAGTTCGAAAGAAAAACAATAGCTTACACTTACACCTTGCCCCAAGGCAGCATGCCCAATTGTCACTGCCACCAAGCAAAGGCGGTTTTCATGTATCTGAGAATGGCTGGATCAGTGAGGGCACATATCGATTCAAGTGAAAGTTTTCAGCGAAGCAATGCAGTGTGGACTTGGGCAAGTGTACAGATTGGTGGCCATATGCTTATTTTATTTTTAAATACATTTTTAAATTCAGCCTCCCTTAGCAAGAACTTCGTTGAAGCGAAAATAGTTCGGTGTGGTGAGAAATTGATTTGTCTGTTTCTATGGCGAGCTGATGGGGAATAGAAATATTTCGTTGAAGTTGCATTCGCTGTAGAGGGGTTCGACTGTATCTACAAGCTCCTGCCACTAAGCTGCACTGCATTAAAAGGAGGAAGTTCTACCTAAGCAGCATGGGCCAAACTACCAAATTACAAATATTTCTGCACTGACACATAGAGAACTTCAGTATGATAAACATAACTTTTTTGAGAGACAAGATGGAGTACAGCAGAATGTCGTTGATAATAATTAAAAATTAAAATATTATCCAAAGATTGCATTATCCAAAACAGGCTGCAAAATGTTGCAAATGAAATAATACTTGACACAGAATTTTGAAATAATCTGTCACTTTGGGCTGGACATTTTGCTTCTGAATGTCCAGAAACAAGCTTTTCTGAAACATGCAGAAAAGAGTTGCAGTTGCATTGCTGAGCTTTGCACCTGAGATAGAGACGTGAAGAACATTTAAAACTAAAACCTCGCACCCTGCGAACTTAGCCAAGTGCATAACCCGTCCCTGCAGGAGCTGTTGTGAAAAGATAAACCAGCCATGATGTCATCAGCATCTTGGCTAAGGTCAGTGCTGTGGACTGCAACAATGACAGCATAAAACAGAGGCACACTCTAAGAAAAGCTGGAGCTTCTTTTTTAAAGTGAAAATTCTCAATGACAAAGGTGGGGGTGGAAAGGGGGTCAGTAGGTGAGTGACTCCTCTACTGAAGATCATGTAAAACTTCAACAATTGGCCACGAGCATTACTGTTAGTGTGCCTACTACTCCCTCCTAATAGGTCTTTTTCACTGCCTCCTGGGGTTAAATTCGAAACAATGAGAGTGTAACGCATTTTCATAATTATATAATTGTAACGTAGAAATACAGCAGTATTAGCTGTATGAAAATGCATTACCGTTATAGGGCACCTGCCAGAAACAAAAAAATAAATAAATAATAAAAAACTATTGTCGAAAAATGAAACAAGCCGCATCATATCAACGAAATTTCACAGTAATGAAATATTCGTTATGTTCTAATGGCATAAGATCACACCCCCCTTTAAGCAGTAATGCCACTTCGAGCTTTATTATATGTTGTCAAGCATGCACTGCAGTTCAGCCCTTGAATTAGTTATTACAGGAAATTGGAAGTTTAGGAACTTTTTCCCAGTTAATTCTTTTGCTTAGCTTTCCTAATCTACTCTTCTGAATACCCCTTGTAAGCATGCAGTGAATAAGAAAGGACAGTTTGTGCTGCGTCCCCTGCCTCGCACCCTTCCTGGAAGGTGTTCCCTCACTCCTCCTGTGATATACAGTGGCTACTATGCCATCCCTGTTGGTATACGCCAGAATATTTACATGTCGTTCTCCCATGTCCTGATTACAGAATACCTGCAGGCGTGCTTATATTTCAATTTCATCAATCTTTTTTATTGTAACAGTTCTAGAGCTGACTGCATGAATACAGTCTGCCGTCAAGAACTTTTTTCTAAAAAACAACTTGTTCCTCTGGTTAGCATAGTCTAATGTTGCTCTGATCTTAGTTGCAATTATTTTTGGTATATTACCTTGTAAAGAATAGACAGTAAGATAATCATAAGTTTTCAAGGCTTTGGTGTCACTCTTTTTAAGGACTAGTACCCCATTGGCATTACTAATCTTCTCCTACAGCATTTACCCCCTGCTTCATTTGTAGTGTCCCTTACTTTCCCTTCAGTTACAACTAGAACCTCTATTGAGTCTCTGGCACTATTTTTAATATTTAGTGGCGCAATTAATTGGCAATACATTTCTAAGTATTCCATCCCTCCTTCCAACTACCTTAATCAAATTGCTGGACACACTGCCATAATTAGCTTTCACTATGCACACTGATCATGCTTAATTTCGTTATTGTTGCTTTCAGGCTTTTGACTTGCCTTGCTCTATCACGTCTGTGCTATCCTTACATCATTTAATTTTCACTCTTTAATTGTGATAGTTCTTCAACGCCTGCCTTATTTATGGGGTTGAAACCCCATTGACACAGCCTCCAGGTCATTAGAACCTGTATTTCCTGGATGAGCTTTCCGTGTCCAGCCTAGCTACCCCACCTGGCTCAGCTGCAATTTACACCTGTACATCCTTTAGAGTTAAAGCTGACTGTCTGTTCTCAACCAACCCTTTAAACAGCAACACGTTCTCCCTTGGAGATAACTCATTTGCTTACTTTTGAAAACTTTTTAAGGTCTAGGAAACTCCAGACATTACTGACCATCACACTGTTCCCAACAACTCTGCATCTTTTTTTACGATGCCAAGTAGGCACAAATTATGAAACATATTTTGCCCCTTGTTCCTAGTTTGGAATCTTCCAAGTCCTGCTCTCATGTTCCTGAAAAAAAGGTATTCATGAAACTTGGATAATTCCTTTACTGCAAACTACTATATCCTGCTATCAATATGTAATCTGTACAATACTTTTCTATTCTACTTTTACTCACAAAATGTGTTTCCCTCCACCTGCAAATTATTCAAGCAGAAACATGCTTTACATTTTCTCCGAAAATAGAAACAGCATAGAAGTATTTTTCTATTTCTCCGAAATAGAAAATAGAAGTAGCACTCACCTATTCTTAAGTGCCTCAGCATTTGTCTACTGACGCTTACTGAGCTTTAGAGAAGAGCTCCTGTACAACCTGGACTGCACGGGAGCCAGACCTTAACTCGTGGCATGCTGTGACGACGTACGGCACTGCATTATCTGCGCTTGCTGGCAATGCATTCCTCGAGTACATCCCACAAGTAAAGATTTCGCTGCCTTTCCAAAGGCACCAGTTGTGGGTGCCATATCAAAGGCCAGACCCCATTTTTCCAGCAACATACAGTTGCAGCAAAGCACAGGAAGCATGATACCAGACGTGCATAACAGGATGAAACCGTAGGATACGTTCCAATCGGCGGCATACAGTTCTCCTGGCTACTTTGGTGCTGAGTTTATACTTTGCAGAGAGAAACAAACTTTTGACATGACTGCCCACGATTAGGAGACTTAAGTTGCCAACTAAGTCACAAAAAAATGCAATGGCATGGCATGAGCCGCACGTACACACACACGCTTCAGTAGCAGACACAAACAAGAAGCAGCCTTACGCTCAAGCTAACAAACACCTCTCACACTGTTTGCACATCCTGCATTTCAAGCAAAGTACAACAGATGTACCGAGGTGTTAATAGAAAAACAGGTGCCAGGCACAAACGGTCTCTGCAAGTGAGAACTTCACCGTAACAGATTTCAGAACTGCAATCGTTTTGTCACTGAGGTCATGAGGTCCTTTTCTTTTCTCACACCACTAATAACAACAACACTAGAACCTCGACTATGCATCCTCCATTTATGTGATGACCTGCATTTTGCAAAAAATTGGCAAGGGACCGGCAAATCCCCCGGAGAAATAGTGCGTTAAAAGCTTAAATTATACGGTTAAAAAATTGCGCACAGCCCACTTCGTACAATAGCCAGTGACAACTGTACGGAATGAGAGATGACAGCAGACGTCCCATCAACTCATGGTGTTCTAAATCGCACTCAAGACGGAGAGAAGTGCGTATACAAGATGTTACCTAGAGTGCAATAGCCTGTGTACTAGCAGTTCAGCTGACAGCTCTGACTCTGCATCTGTGGCCTGTAGTCGGCAATCAGTGCATGATAGCTCTCACCAAGTCCACTTTTCCACATGCTTCACTAATGAAGATAATTAACAAAAGTAATCTCACAATGATAACAAAATGAAGTTACTGTGCTGGCAGTAACAAGGTTAAATGTTGCTATGATCATCGGTAGCAAGTTTGAAAGCGTTTTTTGCTGTGGCTTCAGTGGGGGAGCGTGTTAGGCCTAGCGACACCGAGTTCATGGCATACTCTTGCTTGGCAAGCTGCAGAAAGCATGCCAATGACGTGGGTGCACTCAAGTCCTGCATCCGTGCTGCAGGCAAACAACAAGAGTCCTTTCTTTTTTCCCAATTATGATGCAAATGCCTGACAGACACTGCTGCCTTCTGCCGATGAGTGAGAGCGGTTCTAAATGGGCAGAAGACATGTCGCTGGCATCTTCGTACTGTGCACCATAATACATCTTTGAAGAGTTGAAGCAGTTGGCATGTTGTCCAAATCATCATTTTCAAGGCACCTGTGCCACCCTAACACAACATTACATGCCAAAAGGCACCAATCTGACATAAAAAGACTTGGCAGCGCAATTTCAGTGATGGCTTAGTAATTTGCATAATTTGCACCCTTTTAATCTGTTACAGGGGCTTATGAAAAAACTTTTATCGCATATTTTACGCTCCCTGCTGCACTAGATCATCAGTATGCCACGGGTGCTTGCGCAGCAGGCATGCGATGATCAGCAAGGCCGCGTTGCTCTGTGGGGCTGCGAAAGATGTCAGCTGCGGGTGGACACTGTCATGTCAGCTACAGCAGTCATTAATTAGTTTGTATATTGGTGAAGGTAAAGCAAATTCAAACTGCGTGCTGCTCCCCAAGTCACTCACACTAGCAGACGACATTTTTCCATACGAAGAGGTGTAACAGCAAGCTTCTGGCAACCTACGGTGCACTCACATTAATCCAAAATTGCCAAACCGAGTTCGGTCGGTCACTTGGGACTAGAGCAAGGTCTCCATTCCTACCGGCTTTTACCTCCATTTGTCTCTGACTGCTAGCTTTGTGACTGCATCACTGTGCGCTTGATCCTTTGAGCTGCACATATGCAATTATACCACTCTGTGAGAAACTGCGCAAATATGAGCAAAGCAGTGGGGAAGGGTATGCATCAGCCTGAATTTATTTTAAAGGAAACTTTTTTTTTTTTTGGGGGGGGGGGGGGTGGACAGTGAAGTACATACATGATTTCGGGGATCGACATTTACACGGCAGTGTGCAGCATATATTGCAGGTTTCCACGCTTCTAGGGTGTGTTCAAGGAATAGCACAATTTGCGCACCTCCCTTTCGAGCAGTGCACAAATAATTATGCAAATAAATGTATTAGCTCTAATAGAACAAAAACAGGGGCGTTTTTCATTATGCATACAGAAAAAAATTTCAATTAATTTCAGCAGCCAGAGCAGAGCAGCTCTGCGAGATTTCAGACTGTACAACGTACGAATTATAGTACAACAATTTCATGCAATTCCCTGAAAGTCGCATAATCGAGATCCTACTGTATTAGGTGCTTTTTCAATTATGCACTCATGTTTGAGTACAAAAATAATCTGCAATTCTAACCACAGATACAACGACAGATATCACAATTTTGATGCACTTGGCGCAATCTTGGTTGCTCCTTTTAAAGCGATGGCACAGTGAACCACATTTGGTGAAGAAGTGGAAGCACTGCTCGCTGCTTCCTCTGCACTGTAACTTTCATGTGCTCCCACAACAGCTGCAAACCACGGGTTTTGGCCACTAGCGACAGGCAGTCCAAAAGCCTGGAGTATTCAAGCCCCTTGAACGCTTCTGTCAGGTGCAAAACCTTTTGACTGCGACAAAATGGGGTCAGAAGTGTCCACGCTTACATCAGTACAATGCATAGGGTCTCATATCCCAATGTGACGCTGGGACTCTCCGGAGAGGCACTGTGGTGAGAAGAACACACACAACATGGCTGGAAGCCGTCACATCAAAGCGCTGCCATCAAAGTCCAGGGAGTAAACTAAACGCCGGTGAGAGTGGCCAACACATTTCCGACGAGAGTAGAAGCTGACTTGGTCTCCTTCTTGGTACATGCCGCATCACAGTGAAGTCCTTCAGCACCTAGAAACAGTTCAACCAAAAGAACCTATGTAACTATAGCTATATTGAAAGCTAAACATTACTTCCACCATACTGGTATGGTGGTGCCGTATGTTGACAAACACCATGACTTGGTGGTGCGAGTCACACAAATGATTTAACACACACATATTGCATGTTGATGCAAATGGCAGCACCATGGGAGACTGCATTTATGACGAGCTGTTTTTTTTTTTCACACGCACACACAAAAAAAGTAAGCTTCAGAAAAAAGTTTCTGAGGGGTAACCTATAAGTCCAGCTTTGTTTCTTGTTTCTGTTAATATTTATTTTTCGTACCTAAGACCAGAAAATATCGAAAAAAATAAAAATGTTTTCGAAATTTAGTCGGCCAACGCTGGTGAAAATTTGGTAAAAACTGGCTTCAAAGTGCTAGGTGCACCACTTTACATGCCTCTCCAATGAGCTAGATCAGCAATTCCCAACCCTTTTAACCCTGGTGGAACGCCAGGAGTGCTCAGAAAGTGCTGAGTAGCCCCTGCACTTTGGCCCTCATTCTATTGCGTCCAACATGCATGCAAAAATGAGCACGAGAATGCCGTATGTATCGCTTAATGAAGACACTTTTTTCAAGAAAAACTGACATAAGTTCGCGGGAAGGATTCATTACGTGGGGAATAAAGTTGACAGACCTTTTCATGAGAGTCAAAATTTCATACACGTCTTAGCATCGCTGCTTTTAGCCTCGTTCATTTCAAAAGGCAGCTGTTATCAAGCGTTCAAATGATTTCATGACAGTGGACAGCGCCCGCCTCAGTCGCAGCGTTATAAAGCAAACACACTGATCACCAGGCTTGCACAACTGAGTGCACCGTGCAAGCCACCATCAGCACTCCTGTCAAGGATGTGCAGCATCTTGGCACTCTGCACAAGTTCGCCTGGCAAATCGCCTTCATCCCACCCCCACCAACTGCAGCAACCAACGACAAAAGATGACTGCACCATGATTTTATAGCTGAGCGGCATCTTGGCATGCTACGAAGAAATGTGCTAGGGGGCGTGACGACGAAAGCATGGAACTGAGAGATGTGCTGCTCATTGGCAGTCATTCAACAGTCAGCAATGGGGAGCTCCGATCGTTATCGCGCCTGTCACAGCACGCATGCCTGAAGATGTGTGAGCGCCACTGTTCCATGGAACTCAGGTTCGGGGAGGTCTTGGCCATCGCTGGCTTCAGGGGTCGTACTTCAATTTGACCCTATCCGAATTAACTGGTGCAAGCCCGTCCACATCCGAATTAAAAAGCGTCAGACACCACAGACTTACATGGGAATCAGCTGGGATCATTCTCCTAGCTCAAGTTATCCGAATATCTGAGCTAACAGGTTTAAAATCGAGAGTCTAGTGTAGTAAGCCACAACAGTGGGCTACAGCCCATATCAATGTCTCTAGACTGTCAAAGGAGCATGCAGCCACAACTTTGTTTCAGTTTAATTCTTGCCAAAGTGCTTAAACTACCTTTTAGGTCCAAATGGTATAGCAGTTCCACCATTGCACACACATGTCCATAAGAACACCATAAAGGACGTGCATAAAGCTTCCATTTGGTGAGCAAATAATCTAAATTTATTACTATTTGGCTTGCATTTGATTCAAGAAATTCGCATTCAAAAATTTTCAATCGCATATTCAAAACTTTCTAAATATTTGGCAGTGACCAATTAAGCGCTCATCGCATGAGGCGACAATTCGCTGCGACATGCCGCGCGACGGGCTGAGGTCTGCCAAAGCATTGCTGCTCGTCGCTCAGTTTCTGAGTTTTTAGAAAACTTCGCGTGCCGCCCGGAAGTGACTCGCGAAGCAGCCAATCGCAGAAGGCTTTGGGGCGCTCAACTTCCGTTCTGGCTTTTTTTTTTTTTTTTTTTTTTTGCTTTTGCGTGTGAAGTTTGTTTTCCTAGTCCGGTTTGGCCGAAGAACCTGCTGCCTGCACGCGCACATTTCGTCTGATCTGTGTATATATAAAAACATCGAGACAGTTCAGTACAAGCTTGGAAAGGTAGTAAAAAAAAAAGGCTAGTGTGGCTAGATAAATAACTTTCGAAAGGAGCAGGAGAAAGTCGCTGCTTGCAATGCAAGCCGGCATTGCAGTGTAGTAGCGCACCGCTTCGCTGCCACACTTTAAAATGCGATGCGTTACAGGAAATTTCATCAGTTTTATCGTACTTCATGCTGTTTAGTGTTAGAAATGGGATATAAAGTAATTGCACTCCCCTTGACCGAATGATGAAGCGGCGGTGACAGAGCAACGTTGAATAAGTGCCTCTGTCGCTGAGCCCCGTCGCTCCATGCGATACGCACTAGCGGCAACGACAGGCGTTGGCGGCGGCGTCGCGCGACGGATCGCTAAGGGTTGTCGCCTCATGCGGTTACTGCTTTACTGCCAACTTTCATAAATCTGAACTTGGCAAAACCACAATATCTAGACAAATTATTCCAAGAGAGATTTTAGAGTGCTAAGGAAGCAGTACAGGGCTGTCCTCTCCACTTTCTTTTCTGTCGTTTACTGCGTGGAACAATTACATTCAGACAAGTCATGCAAAGTTGTGCTAGTGAGCGCTACCGATACAACACTTGAAAACGAGATGGCCAACCACCCACATCACACCCCCGCAATATGAAAGCAAGCATTTTCCTTTTTAGACATGAGCTCTACTGCTAGCATTCTTCAAGGTTGTGTTATGCCGCAACTTGATGTTGTGGCGCCAGTATGCTGTGCACTGGGAGATTAGAGTTAACTCAACACACCTGCACATCGCCGCTGGTGTCTGCAAATGCCATAAATGCTCTCTTTCTCTTTCTCCTTGCCATTGCATGTTGTGTGCCATGGTTTCCAGTAGAGCCGCATGATATCACGTGAATAAGCTCTATAAACAGTTGCGTTTATCGCTCATCAGTCATAGCCAACTATTGCAACATTGCTGAAACAGTTTATGCCATCGTGATAAGCAGTGTGCGTGCCATGAACAGATAGTTTCAATGAGCTTACACTCCATATTCATCACCGAACTGGCGTCATGTCTTTTTTTTTTTTTTTTTTTTATTCTATAACACTCTTCATGCTTAATGCCCACAGCCACGCCACTCGTCCTCTTGCCTTCATAACCCTCCTAGCATGACCTCCGCCATCACGTTTTCGTCAACTGTGATATGTGTAAAAGCCAACTTGCGGGATTTCTAATGGGGCCCTGAAAGGGGCCCGAGTGGAGGTGTCATGGGCAGGCAAAGCAATCATGTAAATATCCTGCGTATTGTGTGGTGCATTGTAGCACCACGCAGTAAGATGCAGTCATGTTCCTGTCATAATTTTTTTTTATGCAGTGCTCAGTAAAGTCTGGTTTGTTTAATTTTAGGTCACTAAAACCACATGTTATTAAAAAAAAATAACAGCAACAAAATTTCCTCACTTACTGCTTCCTAATATGGGTGGTTTGTGGGGTTTAATGTCCCAAAGCAACTCAGGGCTATGAGAGACGGCGTAGTGGAGGGCTCCGAAAATTTCGGCCACCTGGGGTTCTGACATCGCACAGCACACGAGCGCCTTGCTTTTCGCCTCCAGCGAAATGCGGCCACCAAGGCCGGAATTCGATCCCGCATTCTTGGGAACAGCAGTCTAGCACCGTAACCACTGCGCCACCCCGGCGGGGCTATTGCGTCATAATATATTTTTACTATTGAACAGACAGACATATGACTCGTATTCAAAAATTTCAGCATTCACATACCCTTAGTATGAATGCATAATGCTGCAATATGTCCCAACAGGTTCAGTTTTAGCAGTGGCCTTCGAACATAGCAGGGCTGACAATGCCCAGTCATCCTACACCACCACCACTGTTAGGACACCACAGTGGCATAAACTCTCTTCGGCACACAACCGGTCATACTCCCAGAAAAAGCAGAACGAACCTTATTGCTTGCCAAGCTGGTGGTGCCATCATAGCTCCTGGTGGATGCGCTCACTGGCACTCATGCCTCCGTCCCCAGCCAGGGGCTGGAATGCCCAGAAGGAGGAAGGCAGACCGTGGACGTCACGATGGCGCTTCACAAAGGCCGTGAAGGATGACACGCAGTTGCCAACAAAATGGTTAGCCAGGCCAAGGATGGCCAGGTCCACGTGTGGGTCACTCGGCTCACGCTGCACAGCCACCGCCTGCATGAACACAAGTGTCAGATGACGTCGTGTACAGAGCCGCTAGATTTCTCTTCTTGTTGGGTGTCTCAGTTGCACATACTGCCTCAGCAGCGTCAAGAAAGTCACAAGCCATTATGCAAACAATGTTCTGTTTTCAGACGCAGGCAGACTCACCAAAGTAAGCTCGCAGGTGATAGGAGGATAAAAGGAGAGCCAGAAAGGAGGATGTCGGCAATCAACCATGCTATAAGGTTCACAGTCCACAGAGTGAGAGCAGCTTACTGAACGCCCTCGACACGTGGAAATTATGAGTAAAGATTTGGTAAAACTGCTATTTCATTCCCACGCTTCATACAGGTAACAGGTGTGAAATAGATTTCAATGGCGCAATGGCAGCTTTGGCCAAAGAGTGCCATGACCAAGGGTAGTTTTCTTAACCTAAGGTGGGGTCAGAGACCCATTTTCCAAGCATTTCACACCACAGAAGCCAAGCACCAGGCCAAGAGGACTTGTTGCACCCATTGTGCCAATAGTGGTTACCCAGTGGCTCTGGGGAATCAACCTCACACCTTTTACATGCCAGGCAACCACCAAATACTTTCCGTAACTTCCAAAGCCAGAATATGTGCGTCATCCAGCCTCTTATCTCTTCGACAACAAAGGAACTCAAGTTCTTACATGGCATATTCTAACTAGTTGGCCATTCATCCTTTTTGTTTCTTGGTTGTTAGGTCTTGTCTTATCTTAGATATGTTGATCCCTTCTACTATTTTTACCACAAAAGCATATGCAATGCATACAAGAAAACTTGTTAATGTCTGAATTGATTCATGCAATAAATGCAGCTAAAATTTAACACCTGTGCGTTATCCTTATTATCTGCATTCATACATATTTTTCCCTTTTTTTAAAATTACAATGCCCTAGGTTAAAAGTCACATTTTAAGAGGTTGCGATATGCCATACTACCACACAGCTAAAATGGGAACAATGCTTGGTTGCATCTAATTGGCTACAGTCTGCCAAAAAGTCTGCTGGCTGCCACGTGAAGACAGCCTAACTCCCTAGAGTGGAGTCATAATAATGTCTAATGGCCCTAAAGTGGAGTCATAACATCCCTAGAGTGGATTCATAATTTGCCGTGCCAACACCTGCGGCCATTCATTTAGGCAAAGTCGAAGTCATCACACCTTTCCAAATTGCCTACTTCCGCCAAGGTTATTGAGTGCATTGTTTCATATCTCTGGGGAACAGCGACAGTGCTTTGCTGGCTAGGTTGAGTCCTTCTTCAAACCACTGCTATCAAGCAGCCACCAGTGGGGGGCGACCGCCCCCGACGAGAAGAGTAGAGCGTGCGCACACCACAAATACACACAACTGCTTCCTTTTCCGCATCAATTCATATGTAGAGATGTGTCAGAAGCAATCAATCCGAGTTAGCTGGTCCCAGCAGAAAGTCTCACAAAAGACGTCAAAGTCAATACTTAAAAAAAACAAAACATACTTCTGTCACGCAGTTTAACACAGTGTGCACATTGAATGCACTAGAAAAACTGACTGCCACACGATCACTACCATTTCTTATGAGCTAAAAGACCCAGTGTAACTAACCAGACAACCGTGCAAGTGTTTCAACGTGCTCACCTGCAGAGGCTCAAGGGCACGGTTCAGCTGGTCCAGCATAGCGTCATTATCTGTAGCCACAAACACCGAGCGTCCTCGCAGAGCCCGAACAACACGCACCACCTGAAATGCAAGGAATTAAGGACATTATGAGGCAATGATTCAGGAGGAGAAAATACACAGCAGCCGGCAGCAAACAGTGATATGCCTCACTGCAATCTCCAGTGTTCAGAACACTCCCTGTGTACAGACCTGAACAAAAGTTGTGCATATATCCCCCACTATAAACTGAACATTACGTCTGCTGCGCCTGGTGTTGAAACAGCTGCAGCCATGCGAGTCTCCACCTGGAAACGTGGCAGTGATGCAGCCTAGTCAAAGCTCATACGCAGATAATCACGGCTCCAAACAGTACATTTAAGGGGTGTGTGTGTGAATACTCAAATAACTGAATATGAATCGAATAACAAGTGTTCAAATTATTTTTCGAATATTTGATATATTTTGTGACTTGTTATTTCACAAAATCAGATAACTGCAACAAGAAATGCGGTCCCGGCCAACACCCGTGTAAATTTGTGCCATTGGACGCTCATTAACTCAGACAGGGGGTCACACTGAGGCCCACGAAGTCAGCAATCATCCAAGCAGACTTCCCTGAACATGAGCTGTGACATGAACTGCTTGGCACAGTAGTGGTGTGTGGTTTCGCTTCTCTTAAATTCAGACCATCCCACCACTGCCGTCAGAAGCATGCATCGACTAGTCACGATTTTTTTAACCGGTCTTTTAGTTCTATCTTGAGATTGTACCAGGTTGTTTTGACAACTACGGCCATTCCCCTCTCCTAAATGTAAGCGCTTCCTCTGAAAAATGCTTCAAGTAGGCTGGTCCATCGCATTTTTAGGATGCTTTACCGCATGTGCGGGAAGCATCCTCAGAACGTGGCGTCAGTTGCGAAGAGGCACCACTGCTACTGTGCCATACTACAAAAAGTGACATGGCGGCACTGCTGATTCTGGTTGAAATTCACGATAGTGTGCGCAGAAAGCAAAACACTTAAAGAAATCGCGAAATTTCATCGTTTTCACTTAGTTTTCATCTCAAATGAGTAGGCATCTATATTTCACGCATTCATTACATCAAATTATTGTGATGCAAACGGTTTTCTGCAGCTATTTAGGGGCACTCAATAATTAGAACTTCAGGAATTTTTCTTCATCCCTTGAAGAACGAATGAAGGTACAGTAAACCCTCGTTAACACGAACTCGCATATCTCGACAAATCAGTTAAGTCAAATTTTTCACGCCGGGCCTTCACCTCCCATAGGTGCTATGTATTAGCTCCCGTTTATCTCGAAGCATTTTTAGGGCTTAATGCGGATATCTTGAAATTTTAACCGGAAGAACTAAAGGCAACCGTCATTACTGAAAGGTGATAGGGGCTCCGAGCGAGCGTTCTGTTCCTATACTAAGTGCTGAACGCAGTCACGTTCGAAGAGCGACTACAAAATTCCCGCAAACGCAGTCATTTTTTGCCTTGGGAGCAGTCACGTGAGCGCCGCTCGCGCGCGTGGGGGCTGATGGGTTTTATTGAGCAGTCGGTTCAGCCAGTTCAGTGTGGTTCGGTCAGTTGCCCTTCGCACGTGCAGAGCGGCAAGAGCGATTTAGTGATTGTGTGGTCCTGTTTCGTCGCACTATGTGCACAAAGCGTTGATTAATTTTTGTTGTGGATGTGGTGTCCGCAATGCTTACTTCGCAACAAAGTTGAATGCAGCAGCGGCGACCAACGGCTTATGCGATGCGTTCAGCAGCCCGAGAACGCTTTTGTCGGGCTGAATGCCAACGCGAAGGGGGCAAAGCATTACCCCCCCAGTTCTGCCTTCTAAAATAATGAAATTCAGTTTTTCCTGAGAATTCTTTTGCGTTTATTACAAAAGCTTCCCTTGTGCAGTGGAGCGTCGACGGGCGCGACGGGCCGAGGGCCGCCAAAGCATTTTCGCTCGTCGCTGTCGCACTCAGGTTCTGCGTTTTTAGAAAATTTCGCGTCTCACCCAGAAGCAGCTCGCGAGGCAGCCAATCACAGAAGTCTTTGGGCTACTGAATTTCCGTCCTGCTTTTATTTTTATTTTTTTTTTTTTTTTGCAAGCGAAGTTTGTTTTCATAGTCCGGTTTGAGCGAAGAACCTGTAGACGCTCACTCTGTCTGATCCGTGCATATATGGGCACATTGAGACAATTCAGTAAAAGCTTGGTAGGGTAGTGAAGGAAAATAAAAAGGCTAGTGTGGCTAGATATTGTTAATTTTCAAAAGGAGCAAGAGAAAGGTACTGCTTGCAATGCAAGTATGCATCTGTAACAGCACACCGCTGCGCTGCGACCTTTTTATTTTTTTTTTAGACGCAATGCCTAAAAGATTTCATCAGTGTTATTGTATTTCAAGCTGTGCAGTCTTAGAAATGGGATATAGCATAACTGTACTCTCCGTGACCGAACGATGATGGGGCGGTAACAAAGCAACGATGAGAACGTGCCTCTGTCACAGAGTCCCGTAGCTCCGTGCAATGTGCACCAGCGGCAACGACAGGCGCTGGCGGTTGCAGCGCACAACGGATCACCAGTGGTTGTCGCCAGAAATTTTTGGCATTTTGCTCTACTCGAAACTCCGCTTATATCGAAATTTTTCCCGGATTCTACAACTTTGAGTTAACGAGGGTTTACTGTACCATGAAGGCGCTGCGTATGTTTGGCTTTGCTGAACAAAGTTCGATATTCGAACTCTTCGATATTTAGCCTTTTTTTATTCTTGATTCAATCAGATATTTGATTAAATCATTACTATTCGACATTCCCATACACTTCTAGTATATATTACAAAACTAAACAGCCCCTATCAAAAAGCAAGTCAGCACATACATGAACTCTGTACCGCATATGCAGCAAGGATTACACGATTTAATCAAGGATGAATTGTGCACAACCCTGTTCTTGTTGGGGTGATAATGCAGCAGCTCCCTTAGGTTTTGCACCTGTTCGGCCATTCCCTTTTTTGCAGCCGGTTAAGTGCAGTGCACAAGCATGCTCGTCACTCTAAACAGTATAAAAGGTTTCTTCCTTTTTCAACAAAATATCTAAACATCAGAACTGTGCCAGTATCCCAACTGCCTCCCATCAACTAGACCCTCTTTCGTGGTAGAGTGAGTATCTATATGACAGAGGAAGAATGTCTCGTAGCTAGAGCTTAAGTCACATGCCCAAACTGTATCATTTCAATCATTGCAGAAATCATAACAAAAGAGAGTGATGAGGGCAAATACCTGTTGTGTGACAACCTCAGCAGTGGGTAGGCAGGCCAGTGCAGGCAGCGGACCCCGTTCTCCCATGTAGCCCACGCACTGTGGTGCCGAGAAGAGCAGCGGACTTGCATCAAGGTGCTCACAGGCACGAACCTGTTGAATACAGATGCAGAGACGTGCACACCTTTTTAACTAGTGCATGTATTAGTGTCACAATGCATTAAAAAATTTAAGAACACAGCTTAGCTAGAAACTGTGCACCAATCGCTGCATGCCATAGCATCACTGAAACAGCAGAATATAACCCATGTCACAAGAATGCGAATGTAAGGTCAAACACACGCGATCGGCTTACAAGTGTCCAAATAAGGAAGGACTGAGAACAACTACATGAAAGCTGGAATAACAAGAACATTGGTTCATTTGCCAGCCAAGTATTTGCAGCTCATTTTACCAGAAACTCCACCCCACTGAACAAGAAGCTCCACTTCATTTTTGATCGGATTACTGCCACCATGCTGGCATGTGTGGCCAGCAGAGTTGTTCTTGATTGTACAAAAGCCGCTGCTGCTGCTTTTTTTTTTTTTTTTTTTTTTTTTTTTTTTCCACTGTGAAATTGTGTTTACGTTTTCTTGCTTCAGCAGTCAGCCTCCTGACAAGGTCACCAATATTGCATTATTGCCATGATTACATGATTACTAGACAGCCGTAAATGGGAGTGCTGTTTCCACACGACACTGCTTCACACTACTTCCCAGCAGCGTTATGGAAAATGGCACCACCAGATCACATGCTTCATGTCACATTTCATGGCATCTTCACATGGCTAGAGTGGCCAGTGGGCAATGCGCACCATTGTCAACTGGCTGTAAACAGTCCAACCCTCGCGTATCGGTCTCACAGCACCGATAGCTGTGTAAATCAAACTATGTCACAAAGTACAGCCAGCACTCGAGTGACATTTCATGCGATGCAAGTGTGCAGGGCTGGCTTCAAAGCTTTGCTTTTTGTCATTCGTTTTTTTTTTTATTGTGCCTAGCAGCTTAAAGCACAGCGCTAATCTACAAAAATTGTATAGGAGATGAAAGCGGTCATCTCGTAGCACAAGCATGAAGCAGCTCTGTCCATTCTGAGATCCTCTCAAGATGCGTCTCCGCAAGTCATCATGGTACAGTGGCTGAAAATGATTGCAGCATTGGAACCTGTTCACCTTCTTCGCCGATCTATTCATCGCCACTTGTTGACTGTGCCATGGCCCAATGCCAGACGCGCCACGTCGCGCTGCACCATCTTGTTTTCTAACTCAATAGCACGTAGTGGCCGTGCCAGCGACAGCACCTATTGACTGGTGCCAAAGTACTGCTTTCATGCAAGGCCTAACAAGCATTACCACACATACTGACTGTTGATTCCATAAAAAAAATAACCAATTTAACTGATGTGACTACTGCAAAATGCTGAAACCAATACACGCCGCCTATTACCTGTGATGGCTGGCTGAGAGATCAGGTACAAGAATATTCAAAAGTAATGAGTACTTCCAATAATTTAAAGGTTTGGTGCGAATGTAACGGCGAGTCATAATACTATTTCGAATGTTCGGACACCTCGAAGCTGCGCCATACAAGGTGAAAAAATTGTCATGAATGCCTGTCCTTTCTGGTTCAAGGTGGTGCCATTTCAGCCAATTTAATGCCTTTGGTGCAGCATGATGCAGAAAATTGCATTGGTATCAAAATGGTGAAATTGGTGCAGCTGTCTCGCCCCTGGGAAAGTGAGCTAACAAAATTATGCATGCAATCTCAAAGCCCACACACTAAAGTTGAATAAAACAGACAGTAGCCCAAAGCTGATTTAACTGAAAACTTGAGGTGGCAGCTACAACATTAAGGTTCTGAAAAACGTGTGCAGCAGTGCTCCAATATATGAATTAAATTACTAAGGAAGTTTTCCTTTACAGCCCTGTAAAGCCCTTTATCTCCTTCCCTACCGTGGAAAAAGTTGCTGCATTTTGCTGGATTTCATTCAACTTTTTCACTCCAATAACTATGAGGTTTGAAATTTAATGCAGTAAAGATGAATGAAGCCAAACACACCTTTTAATAATAAAAATTTTGTAAACATATGCATGCTTTATCAGAAAATTTGATTAGCAAAATCGAGGTTGTAGCTAAAATATGAAAAAAAAAATTAGAAACATTAAAATATACAAATTGTCTGCTGAATACTTGAAGAAAAAAAAAATCAAATCATAATCTCCCCCCCCCCCCCCCCCCCCCCCATACAGTTTTCGGCTAGAAAATAACCTCTTTAGGTCTTACAATGAGAAAACAGTCAACTCAAATTACGCGGAAATCGTACAAATGATACAAGTAGCATCAACATGGTTAACACCTTATTCAAAATGGTTGCTGAGCTGAGCAAAATGCGCCCAAATTAGAAAATGCCCAAAACACTGACACTGATGTTTTCGACTAGTTTCTTGGCTTTTCTTTGCCCTATGAACTAAAGTTCGATCCTGAGTCACTTATACTTAAACCGTTGACAAAATCAACCACGGACGCGGCAGACTCATGTATTTTGCTGCATTTCAGTATGCATGTCTTCCCACAGGATGTAGCCATTCTCAACATCTACATGCCACTTTTTCTCAAGTGGTTCAAAAATCATACTATGAGGGAAAAAAAGTCAAAACTGAACTGCAGTTTTCTAGCTTCAAGGATCAGTCCTAACCACTGGGCCCCTGCGGCACAGCACAGTACAAGATGGGCTAACCAAGTTAACCCATAACTATGTCTCAACACCTCTGGTGTCTGATAGAGAGGCAGGCTGCTTCTCAGGCAGCACACAACAAAAAATAGCCCATATCGTGACAAGCATAACTTGGAGCTAACTACTTGCTAGTTTTGGCGCTCAGCTGCTGGCCGCAAGGTCACAGGTTTGATCCAGTCCACAGCGGCCATATTTCTATGAAGGTGAAATGTAAAAATGCCCATGCGCCGAGTGATGCCACCACACTTTAAAGAACGCCTGGTGGCCCAAATAAATGTGGACACCTTCACCATGATGTCAGTCACAGCTCATGCGTCAATTCAGGTCTTTAAGCTCCACAAGTTAGGCCACGACAGTTTTAAAGAGCGGCAGCAAATTAAAGTTACAGCAGCGCAGGGTCTTGCATAAGTCCCGTCCTTTTAATATGGTTTGGCTCTGCCCAAACCATTTACTACAGTTAAACCTGGTTATAATGAAATTATAAAATGTCCGCGATTTTTCGTTACATGCAGTTTGCGCATGAAGACCGAAAAGGACAATGTAGAACGAAAACCAGATTAAGAATTGATGCAAGGGAAACCACCTTGAAGGCGTTTACAGTAAATCAGAATTATTTGAAGTCATAGAAGCCGATGATTCGCGATCGCACTGATAGCGCGGCGCGACTGCGGCGGCAGCCTCCACCTCTTCTGCAGCTCGCGCGATGGTCTACGAGGGAGCAGGGAAGGGGGGTGGAGGAGGATTCCTTCCTCCATGGATGAATCACTCTGGGGGAAAGCGGGCATGTTGGCACCGCCGCTGCCGGCCCTATGGAGGTAGGGGTGGCTGGCTCACAATGCCCCGTGTGGCAGCGACAGATGCGCGCTGCTCGCCCTGTGTCTTTTTTTTATTTTTTGCAGCTTTTAAGCATGAACTATGGTAGTGCCATGTTCCGACAGCGAAAGCAGCAGAGACTGCTGCGTCTGCCACGGAGATGTGGCGTCGGCACTGAAACACGGCGCACTGAATCTGCTGCGGTCCCTCGTTACTATAGTAGGCGTTCCTTTCACTTCCGCAATTTATCGCCCTGAAACTTGCGGGGTTCTGCCAAATTTCCACTAACTAAGCACTAGTTAAGAGACAGTTGGCACCGCGAGTTTGTTATATCAAGGTCAATCGCCGCGACCTGTTCGTTACATTCACTTCAATAGGGGCAGTGTTGGGGAATTGATAAAATTTGTAATATCGAGGAATTCGCTACATGGAGGTTCGTTACATAGAGGTTTAACTGTATAACCATATGTCCAAAAGCAACATCGGTTATGAGAGGTGCCTAAGTTGGACTTCGCATAACTTCAACCACCTGGAGTTTTGTAATGTGCACCTACAACGCACAGTACACATTCATCTTGCATTACGCCTACATCAAAATGAGGCTGCTGCAGTCGAGGTCAAAGCTGCATTTCAGGCACAGCAATCGAGTGCCTTAACCAGTGATCATCAATGGTAGGGCAGCGTTACGATCTGCCGCTGCTTTCTATCCAAACTAGACACCTCTTGGTACCCTAGAATACATATCACAGCATTAGTAAAGAAATTTAAGAATGCATTCAGATACAGATGCATGCGTGTAAAATGATATCCGAAACTACACCCAGCCACACATTGTGTTAAAAGCAAAAGTCCACATGCAACAGCAGTAGCGTACTGACCCAGTCGATACCATTGCGAAGGTGGATGCCAATAAAGGGCACACGCAGGCTGGTGCGAATAAAGTGCCGTGCCTTGTTGAGGACTGCATCGCTCCATACCAGGTACGACTGCAATGCCAGGTTTTCCTGCTGCACCGGGAAGGTGGCTGGAGCACCCACAAACGCCAACACTGGGTACTTGTCGCTTGGGTACCTGGGACGTGAGGAAAGAGTACACTCTGACAGCTGAAACGAAGGTCAGCTCACACGTCTTTTTTGCCATTCTCGTTCTGGCAAAGCACCAAAGGCTTCGCATATCTGCCCAATTAGAAGGAGCTCTCAGAAGGCAACCTAGAATCTGCCGCAAAGGCCTCCAAATGTCCTTTTTGTTCTTAACTTCTGTTTTTCTCTGCAGTTTTTCTCTTCACAGGTGGAGTTCGATACCCATAGGCAAAAGCAGATGGCTCGTAGAATTGATTTACCAACCAACTTTACCTAGCAGCCTTGGTTAATGAGGTGCACGAGAAACAATTCAATTGAAAGCATCGATCACCGGTTATCGATCTGAATAAGAGTGGTAACGAAAGAGTTAAAATAACTGCATAGCCCACATTCAAACTGTCAACCTTGACAAGATGGATCTTGTCTAATGAGCTGCATCTGCTGCAAAAACCTGCATTATAGCCAAATGGTGAAGTATTTTAAAAGAGGAAGAGGATATATACAAAAAAAGTTATAATGAAGTCACTCTTCAGAGAACATGTATTTTTGCATCCTGATTCCAAATATGTCATGCAATTTTATGCAAAGCGAGTCTTTGGGCACTTATGAAATATCGTATACAACTTCTTACTTAGAGTTATTCTTTTTTGCTGCACAAAATTTTCTAAAATGAATGCCATTGATTCCTCTTGACATCAAGGTATGCAATAAAGGAAAAAAGAATAAACAGCTACAGTTGCCTTTGCAGTCACTGCATCTTTCTTACCAGTCTCGCGTAGCATGCTTTAAGCCAGCAAATGTGACTTCTCTATTCTGTCCAGCTGGTCATGCCTTCTGAGGAAGTTCTGCTCTCCAATGGCTAAGTAAGCATAAATTCACTGTTGATCATCAATCATTGCTTACCACTTATGACAAAGCCAATAGAAGTTCCCTGCAATTACAGTACATCATGAGGATTAGAGAAAATCCCTTGGTGAAACGTTTGATGAAAAACGTGGCCCAATGCCCTTCATACATGCTAATTTCCATACAACGTGATTAAGAGCAAAGCATTACACCATCTGGAAGGAAGCCACATTTTCACATGCCTGCATACATGCAAGAGACCAATAACATAAGGGAATAAGGCACACATAAACTGACTGTAGGCTCCCAATTATCTCAGTCCGTTTTCACCAGTCAGAGCAGTTGCCACTTGGCTTCACTTCAAATATGACACATTCTCCAGCCATGTCTTGAAAGTTTCGTGAACTGGGGCACACAAAACACACACATTCCACCAAAAAGAAAAGATAGTTAAACAGGTTACCAGTACGTTTTCACAGGGAATGAAAGTTCTGATTAAGAAACATTAAAACACGAACACCTGTCCCCCAACAAACACAAATGAACAGGCAGAGCTATCAAAGCTAATCGATAAGCATAAGATAACCAACTAGAGGAAATATAGTATGTAGAGAACTGAGCATGCTCCAAAAAAGCTATCATGGCTGAAAAGGGTTCAAGACATGGGCAAAAATCAGATGTTGGTGCTCAGAGACAAGAAGGGCAATGTTACTACCAATATGGAGAGGGCAGTCAAAGCAGTCGAAGAGCTCTACACAGGTCTATATAGTAGCCAAAGTAATCAGGAGGAATATAGAGAGAGGCAGTATTGCAAAGGAATTGGATGTTGCGCACCTGACGAAAGGAGATCTAAGGAATGCCTTAAACGAAATGCAAAGGTGGAAAGCAGCTGCTGAGGATCACATGGTTGCAGATCTGTTGAAAGATGCTCGGAGATATTGCTAGAAAAACTGGCTACTCCTATGATGGATTTTTTTTTTTTTTGGCACAAGGGCAGTTCTGACCAGAGAGCACTTATGATGGAGAGCATTTTTTCTTTACACAAACTGGGGTCAGAGAGCCACTTCCCAAGTAGGTATTTCACCCCGGAGCCTCCCAGCTCTGGGCAACACTGCGCAACACTTGAGCAACACTGAGAATTGAGCCTTATGCCTCTCGCATGCGAGGTGGGTGCTTGACCCACTAAGCCACCGTTGCGGTCGTCAACAATACATGTACGAGGCTGTGCAGCTTTCCCCTCAATCATAGAAGGACAAAGTATATTCCTTAACATGTCTGCATCAAGCATTTTAATACAGCAGAATCTCATTAACTTAAGCTCACTTTATTCAAACTGATGATTTCATAAAAAGATAAGCAGGCAAACATTGCTCTCCTGCTTTCTTCAAAACAGTCTTTGCAACCAAAAGCAAACAAAGCTAGGCTCGAGCCAGAACCACGCAAAATAAAAAAAAAGCCTGACCTGGAAAGAAATGTGTGAGTTATCAGAAGGTCAGGCTGTACAGAGAGAGAGGAAGAGAGAAAAAATAAAAGCTTTTGCCGAAAAAAATAAATAAATAAAAACTTTCTAAGCAGTGAAGCTTTGAGAGGAGACCACATTGAGCAAAAAGCCACCAGCACGTGATGCACACACAGTCGAGGCACACTGGAAGAATAACACTTGTGAGGAGACCTGAGGGACTGTTTTTTTTCTTTTTCTTTTTTTTAATGTAAAATGAATAATGATCAGCAATGTGGTAAAAACCTCATTACAAGAGACTCTCAAGGGACCTGTAAGCAAGGTTTCTTGTAACCAAAAATTCTAAAAGCACTGTGTTGATCAGTTTACTGCACATAAGCATATAAATGCATTCACAAGCATTGAAGTTGAAGTTGAAAGTTTATTTTCGAATAAAAAAACATTAACAAAAAAAAAGCATTAACAGGAAATTGTTCAGGAAAGCTTAAAGAAGTTATTCATACTAGTATGTATTTTTGTGAGTGCAGAGTGTATTCCTTCCCAAATACTGGAGAGTACCCGTGCACTTCCCTCGCGTTTTGCAAACATGAACATTCATTTTCGTAAGTCCATTTTGCAAGCCTTCCTGTTGTTCTAATACCTTTGAAACACTCTTAAATGCTCATCACCCTCAGATGATTCACAAAGAGAAAGACATCAGGATTCTGAACTTTCATCTTGTGATCAAATTTTAACAGCGAAGAGTTAAAAATGCTGGACGCCATTCATGCATTTTGATTTGCTTCATAGGTGACAGTAATGCGATGCCAGTGGCTGAAACAGCGGGGTCGTTTTGACCTTCCAATCATGGGGAAGCACTCCTCAGTTCGTGACATATATTGTAACAAAAAGGATGCTAATATGGAACAAAATTTAGCTAAGGAAATCTGAAATGCATCACGTACGAGTTGGTATGCTTTAGCTGCATTGCATGAGCACACCTTGGTTGTGTGTCTTCTAAATAGTGAACAACTTACTTTAGGGACTTGAAAAAGTTGTCCTTAGTAACCGAGTGTCTCTTGTATGCAATGTTGTTGACATGGCAGACATAGGAACACCAACCAAACCATTTTCAAATGTTTCTTATAACATAGTGTCTCTTGTAACAGTGTCTCTTGTAATGAGATTTAACGGTGTACAAAAGCAGCATGCAGCCAGGATCGTTCGGCTGGCTGATATGTGGCTGATTGCCGCAATCACCACGGCTAGCGGAGAAGAGCAGAAAGCAAAACGATATGGCCAGGTTATTTTTTGGTCTAGCGATAAGGACCCTCTTATTGTTAACTTGCCAGTCAATACACACATGTCAGAGGTGCGAAGGCAACACTGCACCATGCAATAGGCAGGATGCAATCACTTGCCAGGCTGGTGACACTTGAATCGGATGCCCTTCGAGAGCCCCATGTAAAATTCCAAATTGGCTTTCCTGCATATCGCAGCTGACCAAAACAAAGTGGCAAGCTCTGTGATAGGGCAGGATGAGTGTGCATTAAGTATGAAGCACATAGCAAAAGGACCACATAAAAATCCACCGCTCTGCTTTGCGTTGTGACAGTTTAAAATAATGGTCAGCCATTTTGCTCTCATCATGTGTGATGCAGAGAAAGCCCACTTGCAGAAATCTGCACAAGGTCCAAGCCTAGCAGCGTCTCATGACCTGCACAAGAGGTGCCCAGGCCACAAATAACAGATAGGAGAGCAAGCATGTCATGTTTGTACTTGATTTTTAAAGAATAGGTTTGGTTGCTTCGGTTTATGGGGTTTAACGTCCCAAAGCGACTTAAGCTATGAGAGATGCCGTAGTGGAGGGCTCCGGAAATTCCAACCAACTGGGGTTCTTTAAAGGGACACCACTTTTTGCAAAAGTTGGGCTTTCAGCAGAAAACCATAGTTCTTCATGCTGCAAACTCGAATATCAGATTAAAATTAGGCAGAAGAAACCAGAAATAGCCTTTTTTCATCAGAAATATGCAGCCCGCGCGACGAGGCTCACCGCGGGTCGCGCCACCGCCCGTGATTGGCCAAGACGTCGCATGACGACGTCTGAGGACCGAGGAAGCTGCCGATGCGGCTCATTCGCTGCGCTGGGTTGATCGCAGCTCTCTGCAGCTTTGTGAATGTCATTATGGCATGCCATTTCCACACGAATTCCCATCGGGATTTTTACCGCATGTATCCGTACCAGATACGCCCACAAACGATGCAGCACTTCTGTTGTGGGGAGCGTATATTTGGCATGAAAACTTGCTTTGGTTACAGGCATTTTGAAAAGTAGTGTGTGTCATTATTAGCAGAAACTACATGGCCCTCAGCGAAACTTCGGCCCGCATTTTCCTGGGAAGGAAAGGCAACGAACAATACCCTAGCCAACTACCTCCGTCTCAGGCCTCTCGCCCCGCCCGAAAGGTCATTGTTGTGAAAAATGAACCCAAAGCTTGGTGTACCAAATCCGTGCTTTAATTGTGCATGCATCAGAAAGGTTCCAGTTCTAGTTACGTGTTATAACTTAACAAGAAGTTAAGATGAAATTATAGCGTGAACGAAAACACCAGCGACAGCGCTCCGTTTCTCGCACATATATGATCCTTGAGCTTAGAATGTGCATCTAATATAGCCCTTCATGCAAGCGCAATTATTTATAGAAAATCTTCAGAAAACGTTATTACAATACGGCACCGCGGTAGTATTCAGTGAGGATGATAAGGTATAAAAAGCGGCTTCGTTTCTCCATCGGCTGCGGGGCATGCATGGTAGAAGAACAAATGGTAGCGTAACTCCCATAGAAGCCTGCGTGTCGACTCTGAGCGAGGCTTTAGTTTCTTAGCGCCGCCTGCGAACTGTGAGGCACAACAAACACGTGACGTTGCTTGTGACGTCACAGGGACGTACTTTTGGCGGGGAATTTGATCGTCTTTTTTTACTTAACGAAAAACAAGGCCAACAACGACGGAGGCAGAACGATGCTCGGATAAGGCAGAAAAATGGACACCGTAACTGTTCAGCCAACTTTACTTCACATGGATTTCTACAGTCAAGTTTTACGTTAACTGAAATGTTACGGCATCTTTAACCACCTTATCATAGCATCGTTCTGCCTCCGTCGTCGTTAGCCTAGTCTTTCGTCGCGCGTCATGTAAACGCATTCTGGGGCTTATTTCTTCGGGCACGTTTGTGAACAAGGGCCTTCAAGTGAATTCGGCAAGCACATGGATAGAATCACATGGCTTGAGGCATTTCACTAAGGGCATAAATGAGTGAAGCTGTGCTGCATAGAAAGCCAGGCTTTATTAATTCACGATTACTTACATAGACGCTTCACGACAATGAAATATTTAAGTGTAGGAAAGCGAGCACCGCTCATTCGTCACGGTCTTCATGAAATCCTCGTGATAACAAAATGACCTCAGCGTAGGTCTCCTAACGACAAGCGGTGAGATTATAAAAGGGTAAAAAATATTGCTAACAAACAAAGTACATATCAGTGTCAAAGAACAACAAAAACAAACGAACGGAATAACTAATGCTAGCGCTAGAACGCCAGCCTGTAAGAGCTTAGGTAAGCAATTCAAATTGGGATTACTAGTATTTAGAAGTTAATGCGTCTGAGAAGTCAAAATATCTACGATATAGCTTTTCTCCAATAAATCTCGCCCTGTTCATGATTCCATTATTTTACTCGCGCTTCAAGGGGTCATGCAATGCCTAAAACGGGGTAAAACAAATCGCTCGAGAGATAGGTACTCCCTCACAGGTCAATTCACCGCAAGAATTTTTTAGCTAGCTTCATTAACACCAGAGATATCGGCGATTAAAAATGGCGCTCCTCCTCGCTCCCCTCAACTCAACACTCCGAGACACCAGAAAAAAAACGAAGAAAACAGCTCGGGAACTCCGCCCCGCTAGCCCCGCCCACGAAGCGCCATCGGGTGACGCTCGGTTCTCAGACTTCCGGTCGTCGCGCCTGTTTTCCCCCGAGCGTCGCCTATGCATTCACGGTCTGCCTTTGCCGTCCCGTCTGCGTTTGCATAGCTTTCAACCTTGCCTGCTGTCTTCCTCGGCCGCCGGTGTCTTCAGTTTCTTGACCTCTCGGAATTGTGTGCGACAGCAGCCCGAACGACTCGGGTCGTTCGCGAGCGCATACCTGCAGGTGGGAGTTCACACATACCGGCGGCCGCCGCGGAGGGAGCACTTCCCTTCATATCCCTGTCCCATTCAGCGCAAATTAGCGTGCACTCCTGCCGAGCACGGCTTTCTACAAGACCGCTTTCTTCTCTCGCGCTGCCTGGGTCAGTCTCTTTGGTACCGTCTTCTGCGGTTTGACCAACGGCGGCCGGTGACCCCTCGCGGAGTTGACGCGATAGCATCGACTCTGCATGGATGCTGGCAGACGATCGAGCGTGCGAGTTGCCCGCGTGCAAACATATGTCGTCGTCACTTTTAGTCCGGAGCTGCTTTCATTATGGTCGGCGAGAGGCATCTCTTGTGCATAACGAATGGAATGTATGCGCGTACGTGTCACCGACGAGAGCACGGACTGATGGTCGCTACAGAGTTTGGATATCGGATATGACAGGTGAGCACGAATTATTCGTCCGCGAATCTTAAAATTGAGATTAACAAAAAAGATAGTGTAGTGTTTTTTTTTTTTTTTTTTTTTTGACGTCCTTTCGCACATCGTTTAGGAAGTGCCAATGCGCAACGTGCACGCGTGTTTATGTCATGTGTACGCATCGTCCGAGCCAGAATCGACGGCGCAAAACATCAGCAAAGCAGCTCGGCACATTCAGTTCGGCAGCGCAGGTTGTCACTGATTTTCGCGCCGACACGCAAGAATCGCGAACATGAGCATGCGAGCGGCTACGCTAGAGACGCAGCGAAGCGGGTGATTCCAAAACGCCGTCCGCCGTGGCTTCGATGCAAATAAGGCCTAGCGACGACCAGGGAGCAGCGCACGATCGGAGTGCCGTCGGTCGCAGCGCCCGCGGACGGCATCGCTGCGGTAACCTGGCGACATCCGGTGCTACACATAAGCGGTGCGAATTTGTGTACTTTCGCGATGAAGCTGAGGAGAGACCTTTTTTGACGCACGTTTCATTTATACACGAAGGTTGATGCTGCCTTTTTAATCGGTACGGTGTTGAATCGGACCTGCGTGCTCTTTTCGCACTGCTGCACCGACGCGCATTTTCAGTCGGACGCACACAGTTTAGGAAGTGCCAGTGCGTAACGTGCACGCGTGTTTTATCTCATGTGTACGCATCGGCCGATCCAGAAACAACGGCGCAAAACATGAGCAATGCAGCTCGCCACATGCAGCTCGGCAGCGCAGGTTGTCACTGTTTTCCGAAGCTACACGCAAGAATCGTGCACAGGAGCGACTACACTAGAGACGCAGCGAAGCGGACGATTCTAAAATGCCGTCCGCCGTGGCTGCGATGCAAAAGAAACAAGGCCTATCGACGAGCAGGGAGCGGCGCACGACCGGAGTGCCGTCGGCCGCAGCGCCCGCGCCTGGCGGCATCGGGTGCTGCACTTAAGCGGTGCGAATTTGTGTACTTTCGCGATGAAGCTGAGGGTACACCTTTTTTTTTTTGACGCACGTTCCATTTAATTATTAACACGCCGCACAAATGGTCGATGCGGCAAAGACGAGACGGGACTACAGTACAGTACGTTGCTGCGCCGTCGGTCGGTACATAAAGGTTGATGCTGCCTATTTAATCGGTACGGTGTTAAATCGAACCAGCTAGTGCTCTTTTCGCACTCCTGCACCGACGCGCACTTTCAGTCGGATGCCACCACCTTTTCGGTTAACATCGCGAACCGAAGCGCCAAGCTCGGGTTCACGCATGCATTGCAGCACTCGAGCAGACGACTTTCGCAGCTACCGGAAGTGTGTCAGTGACGTAGTGGGCGTCGCGGCTGCACCCAATGGCAGCCTGTCGTGGCCTGTCACTCTGGGACTGGTGACGTAGGAAATCACGGCAGAATAGTCCCAAATTTCGCCGCCACGCGGAAATGGCGCAGCCCGCGAATTTCAAAAAACGCTGTTTTTAAAAATTAATAACAAATCGCTGGATTTTTTCCGATGAGTTTTACTTGGAACGAATGCTCGGAAGCATTTGTTCTGCGCATTGAAAACGTTTGTCAGTGACCTTTCTAGCCGTTTCATCCCCCCTTTCATTTGCCACTGAGAGGAGTCAATGTGAGGTTACAAATTTACAACTTAAGCATTTAACATGTTCATGAGAAAGATCCCATTGACAACAGGAACATCACTGTAATAACAGCTAAAGCACGTTCAGCGAACGTTGGTGCGGTAATACGACACAGTAAGCAAAACACGCAGCAAAGGGAGCGGAACGGAAGGCTTTGAGCAATGCGACACGCATCTTGGGGGCAATAAAATCTCACCTTTACCGTTCAATTAAAACATGCAGCGATACACCGCTCATGCAGACGTGTATCCGTAAAACAAGCCACCACTTTTGCGACGTGCCTGGGAGGCCGAGCCGAGCCGCCGAGCTGTGACGCAGCATTGTCCCATCGTCCGGAAATGCGCACATGCAGCGGCAATCAGTTTCTCATCGAGCACAGACAGTCTTCGTCTTGCTGTAAAGCTCTACCACAACCAGCATAATAAAATACTGACTGTTTGTTACAGATAACCCACTCTGTACGCAGCGCGCAACGATGAACGTTGAACCGGGGCCGATGACGCACCCATCCCGCGGATGAAAAAAGCTTTGGTCTGAGCCATATCTGAGCTTTGGGCAACTACGCAGCGGATAATAAGTGGCCGAGAGAGGCCCTTAGAAACAAGTTAAAATATTATTAAAAATGTGACACGTTTTTTCTTACGCAAGAAACAAAAACTGCATTCATTCTTGAGCGAGAATATTATGTTTACTTTCTAGTTCTTTGGAGTTCTGGCAGTTCTTATTTTCTGTGCGCTAGTAATTTGCCTCACAGTTCGCAGGAGCCCTCATCACCGAGTTGATGCCGCTGGCAGTAGGCAGCTGCACGCGTTTTCTTCCAAGTTGCGCGACCAGTTGTACATTGACCTTGGGGCATGCGCGCAAAACTTCGGTCATGACAAACAAACATCGTTTCCGTGGTTATGCCATTAACTGGGGCGCGAATTAAATACTACGAATAAACTGGAATAAAAAAAAAAACTAAAGAGCAGAATCGCACGTACAAGGCACCAGTCAGTGCGCAGCGAATGCATTTCGAAGCGCACGGGCGCGCGCGTCGTCTGCTCCGTCAGCAGTGGCGCTAGTGTAGCTAGAAAAAGTTCTAGCTTCTAGCCTCCCTAGTGGCGCACTCCGGCTCCGGTGGTTCCGCTTCACCGCAGCGCCACTGCGGCGATCATTCAGCGACAGCCCCCGCCGCGGCCGGCGGACGAGATACTATCCACCCGTTACAAAGGGAATGACCTCAACTCATCATCAACACTGGGCAAGATGGTGAAAAGTTATAAATCATGAAGGAAGGAAAGAACTTGGGAGAGGCCCTGATAGCTATGAGGTCATTTTTTTGAAGCCGGCGCGGCCGCGCCGCAACCGCGGACGCTGCAACGTCTATCCTCCTCCTTTACCCTCCGCATTCTCTTTCTCCGCGACGCTCACGCCCTTAGCAACACTGTTGCTAGTGGCCACCGTGCTAGTGGCCCGAGTTTTCATAGCAACAGCATCGCCGTTGCTAATGGCCAGACTTGGCTAACCCTAAATTTTGACGTCATTTCCGCCACACCTTCTCCAATGCATTGGGAATGGCATGGAGGAAGGAAAGAACTTAGAAGAGGCCCTGACGTCACTTTTTTGAAGCCAGCCCGGCCGCGCCGCGACCAGACATGGGCACATGGGCATCCTCACGAGGGTGAACCCTCATGAGGGCGGCCTCACCCTCACCTCGTGAGGATTTGATTCAGTGAGGTGAGGGAGGATCGGCGCTGAAAAATTCGTGAGGACGAGGGTGAGGGAGGGCAGGGGCGGTGAGCTGCGGGTGTGGGAGGGAAAGATACAGAGTTTGAGGAGAGAGGGTAAACCATCCACGAAAGGCGTAGTTTCTGTATAAAAGCACGCGGCAACACGAAAGGCACGAGTGACCACACACTTTCTCCTCCACTAGGGTTGTGTTGCATAGAAAACCAATGAAACGGGGCACAGGCGCTGCAGCAAAAAGAAGCAGGAAAGAAAGCCACAAATTTGCCCCGGTGCTCGGGGTGAAGAAAACTCTAAAAACGACACTAGAGAGCTGCAGGAAGTCGCAGAAAGCGATGTCGCAGTTTCCAGCCTCACGGAACACGATGGGACCAGGGGAAATACACAGGACAGCCGTTTCTAACTGCTAACGTTTCTTTGCCATTCAGGCAAAAGCAGGTCCAGAAAAAAAAAAAAAAAAAAAGAGCGCCTTCGAAAAAGCTGGGACGCGCAGGTGAAACGTTGAACACAAAAGACCCAGGTGGGGTGATCTTATCTGCTGCGACCCTGCCATACGTTTTTGTTGTTTTTTCCCTCCTTCAGAGTGGCTTGCATGAGTAATAGACGTATAAGAAGTATTTCTTGATAGTGTTTCGTGACTGTCTATAGTCAGCAAGATTTTACATAAAACTTTCATAACAAGTGTAAATTACAATTCGCTATAAAACCAACGGAAAGTAAACAGTGAATTTGTGCTGATAAGAGCTCCAATAAAATAAACCGCAGTTCAATATCCGATGCAATCTTTGTCATGTGTTTGCAGAAACAAGCAGAATTTTATTTCTTTTTCCATTTTCTGCTTTGTTGTGAATTAGCAAAATAATCATATCGTGCATTAATATGCGCAGCACGTAATTACAATGCATTGTTTTTTTTGTAATTTCTATAACATTAGGTTTTAGTTTATCTATGTTCTTAAGATAGTTTTCTTCAGATGGGTTTTAATATCGTTAGTGAAGTAATAGCCTGCGAGCATTGAGCACAATTTCACGAAAGAGTTGTTTCATTTCCGGTACCCAAAGAGTGTGTTCGCATTTCGTGTTAACCTTTTGAAGTCCTGTACCGGAGTAAGGTTCTCCTATTCCTTATTTGATTTTACCATCCGTTCTGTAGTCAGAATAAGTTTAATGCATCGTAATACCCGACGATCGTGAGGCATTATGTTATGACAGACTCACGCATTACAGGGGTATGACAATGCCGAACCGGGTCCTATGAATCTTTTCCGAATGCGCTTCCAGGTCGGCTTCAGCTTATGAGGTGCCAGAGCAAGGGTGCTTGCAGCTCTTAGATACATTTGTTGCTGTTCACAAAATCAAAGCGTGCTGGTGGTACGAGCCTCGCTAAAAAAGAAGCTATTTTAAACCACCAGTCAAGTTTCCAAGGGTATTGCTAAAAACCTACCTGCATGCCACTCTTGACAAATCGTCTCTACATGAAATGGCACATAGCATAGATGTTATTTGGCTGCTGATCAGTGCAGGATTTCCCTGTAAGGTGGTTACCCTGTTTTAAAGGGCCTTGCTAATGATGCTAGGGATGTAGAGGAGCACCGCTGAGCTGAAGAAGCGCAAAGTACAAGACCCATTGCCATTCCATATTGCTATCAAATCTTCCACCGCTTAAAAAACGTGGCTCAGAAAGGTGACGTCCTTGTAGTCATCACTGCACCAAAAATATTGGCTGGTGTGTGAAATATGATGCAGGGAAAGCACAAGCAGGGATGTAGCATCAAGCGCTTAGGCAGGGTCGTCCCGAGGAAGAGTGCGTTCGTTTACCGTACACGGCTGCCATGTGCCAAAAGCTACATAGACCAAATTGGATGTTGCAAAAACGGCACACTTCAGGAGCTGCACGCACAAGTAGGCGCACTGACGGGAGGAAAAGAAAGAGGGGGGAGGGGGCTGAACGTCTGTTGCCGCCACTGCATCAGAACCGAGGCAACGACTCGATTCCGTGAAACGACAATCCTGAAGAAGTTCGCGTCTAAACTCAGCAGAAAAGTATACGAAGCATACTGCATTAAGATGGAATTCACCACTTGTGTTAGCAATTGAGGCCTCGGTCGCCTTATCCGATAACTTGAGGAGTTTAAATATCCCACACATGTCAGCGTGTCAGTCTTCTTAGTTTGCCATTACTTTGCGAAGATCAGCTTCACTGTAGGGGTGGACCATGTTTATGTCGGCTTTCAACGGCTTCTTATCCAAAGCATGGTTTCCTGTGGTTGGTACGTCATGATATAAAGCAAAAAGTGATGCTGGTTCAATGCTGCAGAAATAACGCAACCTCTGAAATGAAATTTTCAACTGACACATGGTGGGGGTTATATCGAGGAAAGGTACAAATCGTCACTTCACACTCGGTGATAGAGATCCGCACGGGCTGGGCCCGACCCACCGTGGAGTGTTTTTTTACCTATTTAGATGAGAGGGTGACATCGAAGTCCAGCCCTCCACGACGCTTGGAACTTGAGTACAGGCTGTAATTTTAGCTTACGACTTTACGAGATCGTTTGAATAAGTATCCCAACAAGATGGCAAGCTGAGATGAAGTACCTGTATGCATGCTGCCAAGGCTAGAGTGGCACCAGAGAGCACCTGCCTCGCATACTGTTAAAATGTCTGCCAGGTCTGAACAAAGGGAAGACCTCGGGGAAGAAAGTTTCGTGGGTTTGCGTGATACCTGCTCTCGAATGCTACCCTTCAGCGCCTCACATTCACTCTAAGACTGACGCAATAAAGCAGACAGCTGAGGTTAAATGAAATCCAACTCCGCGTCATCATCATCATCAGCCTGGCTATACCCACTGCAGGGCGAAGGCCTCTCCCATATTTCTCCACTTAACCCGGTTCTGTGCTAGCTGCATCCACTTGACCCCTGCGAACTTGTTAATCTCATTCGCCCACCTAACTTTCTGTCGGCTCCTGCTACGCTTTCCTTCCCTTGGAATCCTGTATGTTACCCTCAGCGACCATCGGTTATCCTCTCTTCGCACTACATATCCTGCCCATGTCCGCGTAGTCATGGTATATCCCTGGATCTCTAACTGGCAGGTTGAGATTATCCCAAGCAAAAAAAAGTGTGTGGCAAAAGATAGGGCCGACCTTTCTCGCCGACCAAAAAGTGGCCGGCCGACCTTCGGCACCCGAATGAGGGCCGGCGTCGGGGATTGACACTGACCTAACGTTGGCCGATTTTAGGCAATCGACTACGGCCCAACCTTTTGGCCCGACGTGACCGACCACCTGCCGCACGTGGGCCTGCCGTCTGCCAGCGTTACTGAATGGTCGGCCGCTCGTCTGCCCTAGCATTTTGCTGACGAAAGACCATACGTCGGCCGGTTGCTTCCCGACGCCGGTTAGTGGCCGGCATCGCCCCTCGTGCAGGTATCATGCCATGCATTTAATATATCGTGGGCCATGCATATATAACGGGGTAGCACATACAAATGCATCAAGAAAAGCAGTAGCTTTTCTGATGTCATGAAGAAACAAAAGCTGCAGTATTTGGTGAAAAATTTATTTGTCAACAGCGTTCAGAAAAAGCTCGCGATTTGCTTTTTAATAAGCGTGGATATATGACTGCGCGTGTGCCACATATGGAAGATGGGCTTGAGGCTTGGTCTCCTTCTTTTGGCAGCCTGTCGATCACTTGATGTCTGCGACTGGTCGGATCTGCGGCAGGTTCCATCTTGGTCAGCTGTACGAAGACAAGTGTTTTAATGAAATATTTCCTTTTCGCCTAGACTTTTACATTGCAGGCAAATATAGGGTGAAAGGTAGAAAAAATAATGTCTGCTCACTGCCACCAACTGCACTATCACATCAATATATTTTATGCGCTTGACTTCATGCGACCCTACTGAAAACGCATTAGCGCAAAGCCGCAATAGGTAATCAGGATCCGTGAATCCGCGAGAAAGGCGCGATCACTTCGTTTTGCTGGAGTCATGATGTTGCAATTTGAAACCGTAGCGCAGTCAAACCTTATCCTCCCGAAGCGCGTTCTTGAATGCTAATGCTGCAATTTAATAATTCTAGCAAAACCAAGTGTCCGCGCTTGTCATAGAGCGCGTATGAGGGATTCCAACGCGGCTGAACAAACAGTTTCCGCGATATTTACATGAAACCTACAATAAGTTTATTCCGTAGAATACAGCTTAATTTTCTCAAACTAGATGGAACTTTTACAGCAAAAGCGACCGGATATTTAACGATAAGTCATCTGATTTATTTTCGTTATTTAACAACCGAGCATTATTTTAAAAATTCGGCTATTTAGACAGCCCAACTCTTAGAAGCTTATAGAACCCGTTGTAAATTTTTAAAGCTTGAAACAGGTTAGCTGAACACCTCATGAGCATGTAAGCACCAGGAAATAATCCGCACGATGAAAATACAACTGCTTGCCCAGAAAGCAAGCGCACAGAGCAAAATCAATGTGAAACGGCTCAGATCTGTGTGCATCACATATATGATTCCAAAATCCACAAAATGAACGCACTGGCTCACTTACCTTGCCAGCATACCGCATCACTCAATCATCAATTTTCACGTATAGACATCATTACAGCAGCAAAAAAATAATAATAATAATAATAATAATAATAATAAACACGGCATAAACATTGTACTCAGCCCTGGCACGAGCTTGCTTGGCAGCAGCGATGATGCTTGTACAGCTTCTGATCGCTCCTATGGCGAGGGGTGCTGCAATATTTATATCAGTGATAGCATTTGACATTTAACTGGGTTGCATGCGTCCCATCGATGTGAGTCGGATAATCGAATTTTTCAAACAAAATCAGCGCTAATACCTGTCCGGCAAGTGCACCGCCATAAAGAAGTGAAAGGCCAGCGTTTTAGTGTAGAGGAGACCAAGGACTTCGGGCTTCGGCGAAACGAGCTTCCACTGTCGCAGCCAGTTTCCAGATCAGCTGATATCGCCTCCCTGCACGATCAGCGCAAGGCGCGCATACCAATTACAAAATATGCATTTACAGTAACAAGATGCGCATAAGTCTCAAAACAATACATAATTAGTTGCAGTTCATTATCGTATAGAAGAAAATCAGCGCTAATTTGACTTACCTGATGGGTATACATGTCAGTGCATGCACTTCGATATGAAGTGAAAGACGGGCGTTTTGGGGCAGAGGAGATCGGACCTCGGACTGCAGCGAAAAGAGCTAATTCCACCGCCACAGCATCGTTTCCAAGTCGGCTCAGCACGTCTTCCTGCGCAATCAGAGCGAAATGCGCACACATCGATTATAAAAAAAAAAAAAAATGCACGTAGTAACAAGATGCGCATATATATACGCGCTCCAGAAACAGTTGCAGTATATTGTCGTATCGAACAAAATATGTGCTAATTGGACTTACCTGATCGGTATAGTGAGTGTCCCTCCATGTTAAAAGGCGAGCATTTTGGGGCAGGAGATACCGAAGGACCCAGACTGCAAAATGAGCCAATTCTGCCACCGCAGCCAGCCGCAGCCTTGTTTCCAAACGGCTCAGCAAGTCTTCCTGCGCGATCAGCGCCCACACCAATTATATTGTGAGACAGCACTTGCACAAAACGTCTGTTCTATTCCAGAGCCAGCTGGCACACAGCGCGCGACGCTCCGAGCAGCAGTCAGCGATGATGATGATAATGATGATGGATCTATACAGATGAAAGAGGTGAAAGTTCACGCGTTGCGCTCACACAAATCCCCCCGACAAAAGAGCGGCCACCCTGGTCGCTGATTACAGGGATGAGGGACGACGGGCATAGGGCTTCATGCGCGAGGCGTGGACGATCTCTTCGGAGCGACGACGTCGATCTGCGACGGTGTGCGAGGGAATAACGCGATAGTTCACCGGAGACGTTTGTTGGAGTACTGTATAAGGGCCAATGTAACGATGGAGAAACTTCTCACATAGGCCAGGAATGCGGATTGGTGTCCACAGGAGAACTTCATCACCGGGGTAAAAGCAGGGAGTTCGATGGCGTTGATCATACAGGGCTTTGCGTTCCTGTTGAGCATCTTCAGTGTTCAAACGGGCAAGTTGGCGACACTGGGCCATACGAGTGGCAAACTCTTCGCCCAGAGATTCAGACGTAGAGGGAGCAGAGAAGAAAGTAGTGTCCAGTACTGTCGATGGTTGACGGCCATAAACTAAAAAGAAAGGGCTATAACCAGTAGTGCGCTGAACAGCGGAATTGTAGGCGTAGGTGACGAAAGGTAAAACGTTGTCCCAGTTCCGGTGATCAGGAGCGATATACATGGATATCATGTCGGACAAAGTGCGATGAAACCGCTCGATGAGTCCGTTGGTCTGAGGGTGGTAGCTAGAAGAAGTCTTATGGACGGTGTTGGCTGCGCGCAGTACTTCCTCAAGGACTTGAGAAAGAAATGTCTTTCCACGGTCGCTAATGAGAATACGAGGAGCACCATGACGCAAAACTATCGCACGCAGGAAAAAATCGGCGACTTCAGAGGCGGCACCGGAGCGAAGAGGTGCGGTTTCAGCGTACCGCGTTAGATGGTCGATGGCAGTGACAACAAAACGGTTGCCGTCTGACGTCAAAGGGAGAGGACCAAATAAGTCAATGGCGACCGTGTCAAAAGGCACAGATGGGCAAGGTAGAGGTTGCAGTAGGCCAGCAGGAGGGGATGTTGAACGCTTGCGATGCTGGCAAGACGGACATGATGAAATGTATTTGGCGACGCTGGCAGAAAGCCCAGGCCAGAAGTAGCGGCTCTTGATACGGTCGTAAGTTTTAAAGTGGCCTAAATGTCCAGCAGTGGGGTCGTCGTGGTAAGCCTCCATAATTTTAAAACGAAGGGAGCGAGGGGCAACGGGTACCCAGCGTTGACCCGTAGGGTGATAAACGTCGCGGTAAAGTGTTCCATGGTGAAATCGGAACCGACGAAGCTGACGGCGCAAGCGACTGTTTGGGACAACTGATTCTCCACGGAGGCGAGCGATGATTGTGCGGCAGTAAGGGTCAGTCAGCTGCAGGGACGAGAAATCAGCATTGTTGTCGAGTGGAGCTATAGTGATGGGTGCAACATTCAGGTGGCCAGAAGAAGGCTGACTCGGATGGCAGCAGGGAGAGGAGACCGTATGTGGGGCCGCGTCAGTAGGTAGCAATGGGCAGCGGGAGAGGGCGTCAGCGTCGAGGTGTTTTCGCCCAGATTTATAAGTGATGGTGAAGGTGTATTCTTGAAGACGTAGTACCCAGCGACCCAGTCGACCCGATAAGTTCTTCAGCGATGACAGCCAACAGAGTGCGTGATGGTCTGTGACAATGGTGAAGTGGCGGCCATACAAATAAGGTCGAAATTTTTGAACCGACCAAACAACAGCGAGGCACTCTTGCTCGGTAATAGTATAATTACGCTCAGCTGCAGTAAGCGTACGACTGGCGTATGCGACAACTTGCTCTTCAGACACTGCGTTGCGTTGCAAGAGAACCGCGCCAATACCGTGGCCACTGGCGTCTGTGTGAAGTATGGTGGGCGCGTCAGCGTCAAAATGGCGAAGCACAGGGGTGGAAGTGAGTGCCTGCTTGAGAGCTTTGAAGGCGTCTTCACATTCAGTGGACCAGGTGTAAACCACTTGGGAAGACACGAGCTTGTGTAGCGGGGCAGCAATTGTTGCAAAGTTCCGAATAAAACGGCGGAAGTAGGAGGCTAAGCCAAGGAAGCTGCGAAGATCTTTCTGACGTTGGGGCCGAGGAAAATTAACGACAGCCGTAATTTTTTCGGGATCAGGCTGGATTCCTGCCTTACTGACGACATGGCCGAGTACTTTGATGGTCTTACTGGCAAAGTGGCACTTCTTGGTATTCAGCTGAAGCCCCGCCTGGGCAAGGGACGTGAGGACATCAGTGAGACGCTGCAAGTGCTGAGTGAAGTTTGACGAGAAGACAATGATGTCGTCGAGATAACATAGGCATGTTTTCCATTTCATGCCGCGAAGCACGGTATCAATCATGCGCTCAAAGGTGGCCGGCGCATTGCAGAGTCCGAAAGGCATCACGTTAAATTCGTAGAGACCGTCGGGGGTAGAAAAGGCAGTCTTGTCCTTGTCTGCATCGTGCATAGGAATTTGCCAGTATCCCGAGCGGAGATCGAGACTGGAGAAATACTCAGCGCCTTGAAGACAGTCTAATGCGTCATCAATACGAGGCAAAGGGTAAACATCCTTGCGCGTGATCTTGTTAAGTGCCCGGTAATCCACGCAGAAGCGGACTGAGCCATCTTTTTTGCGAACGAGGACCACAGGTGAGGACCAAGAGCTCGTGGATGGTCGGATGACATTTCGAGCAAGCATGTCAGCAACTTGCTCCTCAATGATTTTGCGTTCTGCTGCTGAAACGCGATACGGCCTTCGTCGAACAATAGCAGAGCCGTCCGTCTCTATGCGATGAGAGGTGACGGAGGTCTTCCCCAACGCTGAGGCGCACACATCAAAAGACTCTCGGTGCCGCAGGAGGACGTCTAGCAGAGCTGTGGACTGCTCGGATGTAAGGTCAGGGCTGATGGCGGCTGCGAGCGCAGAGGATGTCGGAAATTGAGGCTTGGCAGGAGGCGGTGGTGCGCTGGAAAGTGTGTTGAGGGGAACGGGATCGCAGTCAAAAATAAACCCAACTGTGGCTCCTCTGGGCAGTAAGAACGGCTGGAGAGTTGTATTAAGGGCCGCAACGACCGCGCAACCGCGGGTGAAGGAGGTGAGGCACGAGGCAAGAGCTAGGCCGTCGGAGGTCCACCGAGGAGCGGGCATAACGAAGGCTTCGCCATCGAGAGGGTAGTCCAATGCCACGATGATCAGCTGCTCGCGTCCTGGGGGCAAAACGAAATCAACTGCTGCGAACACGTGTGGTGGTGAACAATCAGAAGTCGGTAATGTATCGGGGTCCGCAAGATGAATAAGGCGCTCACGGCAAGAGATGAGGGCGGACGCCGACGATAAGAAATCCCACCCCAATATCATGAGATGAACGCACGTGGGGAGCACAATAAATTCGATATGATGCCGCTGGTTATCGATGAGGACACGTGCTGTGCATTGGCCGGTGGGTTTCATAAGAGTTCCATTAGCTCCACGAAGTGGCGGACCGATGTATGGCGTTATAACTTTGCGCAGATGAGAACACAGAGAGAAATGCATGACGGAATAAGCGGCGCCGGTGTCGATGAGGGCCTCAACGTACAATCCTTCAACAATCACTACTAACATATTCGACGGTCGCCCAGGAGGAATTGTAGATTTCGAACTCGAAGCAGCTTTCCCTCCAAAAACTGCTTCGGTTAGTTTTCCGTTATAGGTTGGAAGGGTTGCGAGGCAGGACGAAGCGGTGACGTGCGGCGAAAAGGCGAAGGGGATCGGCGTCGGGAAGGACGCGAGGGCCGTGAAACATTGGTGGAATTCGGAGGAGAGGAAGAACGCCGGTAAAAGTCTGAGTAGGGCAGTGCAGAATCATCAGGCTGGCGCACGCGGGCACGTTCAAAGGGAGCATAACCCCGTTGCTCGTCTTGTTGGCGGCGGCGACAGACACGGGCAATGTGGCCACGTATCCCACAATAGTAGCACACAGGGCGGGAGGGGCGCCAGGCTGTAACAGGACGATGCACTGTAGGATATGGCGCCATTGCCGCGACGTGACCGCACACGGGTGCCGAACAAGTCGGGGAAGGCGGAGTGGGTTGCCGTGAAGTAATCTCGGCATAGGTTGGCAAGGAATGTTGGGGGGCGTTGGGAGGCGGCGAGGGAGGTTGGGAGGCAATGGGAGGTGGGGCAGGTGCCACAGTGCAGTTGAAATTCGTCAGTTCATCTTTGATGATGCTGCGCAAATTCACCGTTGCTGGCGGAAGAGTTGGAGATACTGCAGAGGGGTTGGTGAGGCCGTAGAGCTCCTCCCGGATCATGGTGCGGATTAGGGACCGCAAATTTCCATCTATGAGGGAGCCACCATCACTGGGGTCTTGCACGAGGCGGCAGGACTGTAGCTGGTCCAGACGTTGACATGTGGATGTGATGTCAGATACGGACGACGGGTTTTTAAACACGAAGGCATTGATAGCAGCAGTGTTGATGCCCTTAATTAAGTGGCGAACACGCTCAGATTCAGGCATAGCAGCGTCGACACGGCGACAAAGGGCCAGAACGTCCTCGATGTACGACGTATAGGACTCGCCGGGCTGCTGGAGACGAGCTTCAAGTTTTTTCTTTGCCTGCTCTGAGCGACCAGCCGGAGTGCCGAAAATTTTCTTTAGCTGGTCCGTGAATGTAGGCCAGTCAGCGATGTCATCCTCGTGATTGAGGAACCAGGTTTTGGCGACGTCAGCCAAGTAGAAGACGACGTTTAGCAGTTTATGAGCGTCATCCCAGCGGTTAAATGCACTGACCCTGTTGTAGTTGTCGAGCCAGTCGTCGACATCTTCACCGCGAAGGCCAGCAAAGATTTGGGGATCGCGCTGGCGGCTGGTGACAGTCCAGGCAGGGGCAGCCGCAGTAGGAGGAGACGCCGGGGGTGAGCGAGCACCGTTGCCCTCATCCATAGCACAGGACCGTGGACGCAAGCGAAGGCCTGAACGGAGCTCCAGGGAGAACGGTAGGCGGGTCTAAAGCGAGAGGTGGGGAATACGAATCGCACCTCCGCCACTTGTGAGACAGCACTTGCACAAAACGTCTGTTCTATTCCAGAGCCAGCTGGCACACAGCGCGCGACGCTCCGAGCAGCAGTCAGCGATGATGATGATAATGATGATGGATCTATACAGATGAAAGAGGTGAAAGTTCACGCGTTGCGCTCACAATATATATATATGAAGAAAGATGCAAGGGGTATATAACAAGACGAACATATGCTCCAAAACAATACATTATTATGTTCAGTATAATATCGAATCTAGCAAAAAGCTCCTCTGATCAAGACCGAAAGATCATGTACTTACGCATGTTTTGGTGAACTTCGGCACGAAGAATCTGTACAAGCGGCTGCAATCATCAGCTGCATATATGGGCTGTTCTTTTCAAACGCTGACTGCACCAGGAGGTTGAGACAGATTGAATTTGCGCGAAATAAAAGCGGACGATAAGATTAGGCAGTACGCATCGCGCCCACACGGAGGCTGGCCGTCGACTGAGTGACGCCGCGGCCGCGCATCTTAGCTCGCGCGGGATGTGTTTTCCCGCCATTTGGACATGTGACCTCAAGAAGGGAGGAGGGGGGGAGAGAAGCTGCAAAAAGCAGCGAGAATCTCCCTGTGTGCGGTGCATGCAATTCCTTTTTTTTTTTTTTTTTTTTCGCGCTATCTCTCTCTGCTTCGGCATTCCTGTCGCCCCCCGCGGTAGGGTGCCTCGATGCCTTTCGCCTCCCCGTGGTTCTTTCCGCTTTGCCGCAAGGAAAAGAGATGGGCCGATGGGGGGCAGCGGGTCCCGCGCAGCGAGAAGCAGTTTTCTTTCTTTTTCACGTACTCCCCCATCCCCCCCCCCCCCCCCTCCCTCGTCGTTCATGAAGCGTCGAGGTAGTTTCTTTTCTTTTCTTTTTTCTACGGCTTCTGTAGAACCCCCGTCTTGATACCAGCGGCTGTAGTTCTTTGCATGAAAAAAATATGGCTTGGAGTGAATGTATGTAATGTTCTTTTAACCGAATATCTTCCACATAAACCAAGTGTGGGGCAGTAGAACACCTGCAGCTTCATTTAGCCAAAATAGCAAGACCTGGCTACGTATATAGTGTTCAGTAACTTTATCGGAACCGTCTTGGAAACTTTTCCAAGACGGTTAAGTTGCAGAACACTGTATATTATGAGTGCTTTTGCAGAGATTACATAGTCCATGCGGATTTATACTTCCCAAAGCAGTACGTGGGTTATTTAGAGTCCCTCGGGCTGTCATATTAATCGCAAACCACATTTCCGTTTTCGCGTTTGGTTTCCATCATAATGCGGCTTCTGCAGCTCGACTAAAGCCCGTGACTTCGAGCTCAAGCTGGTAAATAACGATTGAATCACATAGTAACTGCTGCAAGTTTCTGACAAAAATATATTTTGTCCATTTGTTCTAGGGATGCATGAAAATCAGTAGAAGGTCGCAGGGCGAAGTGCACCGGATCCGGATGAAAGCTCATAAAAGCTCACCGCCTCTTTTCTTGACCCCGTACGAAATGTAAACTCACGGAGGCTGCGAAACGAATTTAAGGGCGTTTAGGATTGATAGGTTTCGATGGCACTGGCAAAAGTAATTGACGGTTAACATATAAACCTTAAAGGCACGTGATCTCTTCGGTTTACCGTGGGTTTGCTTAGAGTTATGTTATAGGTTAACTTTATGATGAGGTTGTTTAAATTCAGAGGTTACCATTTAACCATAAAAAAAAAATGGACAATTACATTCGTAGGTTCATAGCAGTTACCGCGCAAATCTTAGGCACTTAATACTAAGTATGCTTCAAACAGACAATCAGCGCCTACCAGTTCACAAATTCAAGCATAAGTTCATGACAACTCGCGATCAACCACAGAGTGTACCATACCCGCCGCGGCTCAATTAGCGCGCGGTTAAAGCGTTATTTCAAAATATGTATAAATAACAGTTAATTTCATCCTGTTGCGCAATGTATATTTCTATCAGCAGGCTCAAATGATATAGTGTCAATATATATCATGCACGCGGTATAACTCAATGTTGCATAAAAATAGCTGTTTCAATGATACGAATTTTCCACTTTTCTCCTGCTAAGCCGACTGCCTCATGGAATGTAGAGGGGAAACCTGCGGTATTGCAGGAGACTTTACTTTGATATGGACAATGTTATTTAATGATATATTATAGCAGCAGTGAATACGCGGCTGGGGAAAAGGGGATTCGAGGAACTTTATATATATTCTGGCATTTCATACCATATTTCTGCGTGTGAGGCTGACGTTGAAGAATTTAACAATGTAGACCGCCACTGGTGCAGGAACCGATCGATCCTCGTCATGTTGCGCGGGATTCTCAAAACGCAATCCCTTTGAATTTTCTCAAAAGAACCAAATGTTACTTTTTGCACAATGCTTGTGTTCGCAGGAAGTTACGTTCGACAGGCGAATCGTCCGGGCGATCGGCTCTTTGCGTGCCTTTCATTTTTATTTGAAAACTATCAGGACCACATTTGTGTTCTGGATAAACACAGTCGGCCTCGGCATATTGATATATAAGGACTAAAGCTTTCCTAATCCCCGTGTTTTAACTGAGGCGGGCAAATATTTGTGCCAAGCTGTTCCATTTATCCTCATGTCGGCAATATACCCGAGTTTCGTCTATCGAGAGTGCAGCATATATATGCGAAGCGTTACAGCTCATTTGGTCCAAAAGCCACCTCGCTAACCCGGTTTTCGCTTGAGTATCGTCGAGTTTTGTCTGAAATATTCGGAATGTGGTAGTAAATATGCAGATGCGGTCCAGGTTCCCACCGGGATCTGTGACAGATGCTGCGCCTTTACTTTCCTATAACCAATTTGCAATTAACTGCGGTTGTCCACCGAAATAGAGAGATAGAGAGAAGAATGAGAAGGCGTTGTATCCCGTCAAACGTTAAGGGGAAGCTTGAGCGTCCCCCTAATTTTTATTTCCTTCTTTCAATTATTATTAACTATTCCATCGTACCACTGTGTAAGGTCGTGGAACAATTTACTCTGTGCGACTGCAGACGTGCGTAAGTGCGTGCGTGCGTACGTGCATGAGTCACAATAGTCACACTAGGGATAGATATTAACTCAATAATCTCGGACATCTTGTTCATCCTAAAGTTATAGCTAATTAACGTATGCGCGATACTTCTGATAAAGCCTAGTGCACACAGGTGCCAACTTTCCCACATCTGTGTTCCTTGATTGTTTATTGATCCAGCCTCCCAATGATACGACCCTGCATGGCTTAGCACGTGTTTTCTTGTGTATTCCTCTTGCAAAGTCAATCTACTTTGATTATATTTTCACTATAGCTAGGTGGTGGCGCCTATTTGGGTTCCGCCTTGTCTTCATTATGCCCTTTGTTGTGCGCTATTGGGTATCCGAGTTAGTGGATCACATAGGTTACGTTGGGCGGCCTTAACTTTTATACTGGCTTGGAAGTAGAAGGCAGATGTTTGTAGTGCATGGTCAGGGGAAGCAGGCGCACGTGTTCGCATAGTTAGAGGAGATGTTCGTAGACGGAGCATGGATAGCCATAGCAGTATCTAATCTCTGCGAAGCGCTCTGCTATTCTGCGCCCCTACACATATGTGCCAAAGGTATGCGAAGTGGGAGACGCCTGTTGCACCCAATCTCCCGCATGCTGTAAGAGACTTTCGGTGGCGCACTGAGTGTGGCGTATTCGATCCCCACCAAATTAAACAGGCTTTACAGCTGGCATATTGATCTGCACTGTATCAACTTTGGTCAGGTCGAGTCTCACACACGTGTCCTTAAGGACTGTGTCGCAGCTTGGACATTCCGCTGCCTAGCGCCGTGAGCTTTTTCGTCGCACAGTGGAAGGCCGCGCGAAGCGTTCGAACAACGTGTAGTGAAGTCCGTGGGATTGATCATTTGGCAGAATAGGAACGCGGTCGATCGTATTCTTTCGGTGACCCCGTTGTCTACTGTTCCCCATGCTAGTGCGTCTCACCTAGATATAGCCATCTGTTAGCTCTTGGAGAGCAAAGCTTTATCCGGAGGTTGTTGACGCGGCACATCAAACTCAGGAAGGTCACTTGTACATCGAAGTGATTTGAACTCGGTTCTTGTCTTGAAAGACGCAAGCCTGCGGCTCACGCGTATATGTGTGAGCACAAAGGATCGAGCAATCGACTGTCTGGAAATTTGTTAGGTGGTCAGAGCTCCCGAGGGAGTTCTGTTGCAGCTGCGCATTATTGATATACAACGTGTGACCAGAAACTCACTGCATTATATATTTCTTGCCGCTACCTTATATGTTCGGTACTGTTTGCTGTTTTACTGAAACATTATTTATTGTCCCAGTGTGCTTTGCTATTTCCATGTTTATCAATAAGATTTCTTTGGTTCCCTGCTAAGTAAATGGTTGAAGTTCACGCCTATGACGTCATGATCGTTTCTACTCTCTTATCCCGGTACTTTTCAAGCAGAAGTCTTAAGTTTCTGGACCTATGCAGCATTCCTTCCACATGCAGGGCTATTCTACAAGCGATCTCTCGGCTTAGTACGTACGACAGATAATTCGCTTTAATCCCTTCCGATACATGTTCACGCCTTAAAACTAAAAGTTCTCCATATTATTAGTCTGAAGCCACAACAAAAACCCGAAATTGCGGCAGCTGCTTCAGGAAAGAATTCTTTTCAATTAGCTTCTTTTATTGCGCGTACCTCGTGTAGCTCTCAATAAATATTATTAATTTTCAATCACTCTGTATAACATAGGGGTCTCAAACTCATATTGATATGCAGGATGCGTTGAGAAAATATGTCTCTCGCGGACCAGGAGTGGACAGTAACAAGCAAGAAAATATAGAAGCCATAATTCAAAACAATCTGTAAAACAAAAGCGAAATACTAATAAAATAAATAAAAATCAACTGTATCGTTCCTATGAAACCCCACTCCCATTATTGAGCAAAAAGAAAAAAGGAAAAAACAAACAAACAGAAAAACAGAAAAAGCGGAGCATCTTCGATTTTTTTTTGTCCAAACGCGCCGGAGGAGCGCGTTACTTCAGGATGGCTTGGCGGAGTTACTGAAAGGATACAGCGGTTGAAAACTATTACAGTCACTTGTCCTGACAATATATAAATGCGAATGAAAAAGAGGTCTGGTTGTCCAGCGCCTAGTTATTGAAGGTAACAAAGTTGACTGTCTTGTAATTTTAACTAATAACGCGCAACTTTGGAAAACGCGCTCTCATTTCCAACATTTCGTTCGCACGTACAGCGTCCTCGCGCGCTCGAGATCGTCGCTTGGTCGCGCTCTACACTTCTGCAACGAACTTGAAAGCACGCACGCACCCACGAGCACAAGCTGCCGAGTCTTCCAAGAACTGTTGACAAGAAGCGGGGGAGGAGAGGGGGTTAGTTTCCGGTGTAGAATCGGACCGCTCGCTGCGAAAATGCGCCCCTCCGACTTCCGAAAAAAAAAAAAATGAAAAGAGCCGCCCGTCCCACCCCGGCAGGTCGTAAAAGAGGATGAATGGGCCACACGCAAAGAAACAAAACCAAATGACAAGGACGCTGGCCTGTTTTCTTGCGGCTCTTAGCTTTACCAGACTGTTTTGAGAAAAACAGTATGCGATTAATAACCTGGACAATAATCATTTTCCTTCGTTTTTTTTTCTTCATGTATTTGATCGTAAGACAACTTTGTTCGAAAAGAGCTCCTTCAAAAATAGTATACAAATACCACAAAACTGCATGTTCTCTTCAAAGTCGGCGTGTATACATTTCTTCTCTCGCCCAGTCAGGAACGCTCGCCACCAACTTTCGAGCTGCGGGGGTGACACAGTTGCCCCGCCCTTCCCATTTTCCCCCTCTTTTCCGCCCTTCCTTCGAAACGTCCGAGCGTGAGGTCGGTTTTGTTTCGTCCGAGTCTCCCTCCGTGTACGCATTTCTCTTCTCCTGCTGCGAAGTAGTGTTTTTAGAATTTGTCTCTGCTTGCCTGCTGGAGCGTTCGCCGCGGCCAAGGCTTGCCAGTGCCCTACGCATAATTTCTGCCCCCCCGTGTGCTTTTTCTCTTCTGTCCGCTTCTTTTATTTTACACAATAGCCTTCTCCTCCCTTACAATGCGAAGTTGCGTCTACTCAAGTGCCCAGCTGCCATATAGCGAATTTCAGTGAGTGATACGGGCTAAATGGGGTGTACGGGAGCTTGTGCGCCAAAAATATAACTGATGTTACATCACCTACAGCTGCGCTTCGTAATAAGCAAACAGTATAATGTATAATGACATGATCTACACATGAAATCGCGGTCACCTTGTGGCGTGCTGTTTATCAGAACTCGGTAAATAATTTTACTAACAGCTATAAGGTTCACTAAAAATGTGAGCGACAAGTTAAACAAACAATAGCATTAATTAATGTAACAAAACATTTACAATAAATAGCATGTATCATTTTGTTCCATACTAAGCGCAAATTACATAACATCGCGAAAAACCAAAGCCGAGTAACAGGCAAATTTAAAAAAAAAAAGTAGCAGTCATGCTCTTCATAACCTTTTTTCAATGTACCGCCTCAACAGTCGGGCCAACGCATTGCCGCACTCTTGCCATTAACCTGGCGCCGTGCCCGGCATTTAGTCCGGCCAAAAAGTCGGGCCAAAGCCCGCTGCGAACTACTTGCCGAAATGGCTAGCGGCTACCTCCGGGCCGACCGCTTGCCGTGGTTTACTAGCCGACTAAGTAGGCTCCCGACCATTTTCCGAACGTCGGCCACACGTAAATGGTCGGCCAAGGATGCTTGGGATGACACCACTGCTTTTTGTACACCTGATTCTGCTTAGCTATTTCTGTGGAGGGAAAGAGGCCTCCTCTCTTCCGCGGATTCTCCGTGTTGTTGTGCAAGCAGTTCGCTCCTCGTGTGACCGAAATGCCTGCTTTCAGATAGCGTCCTGTACCTTTTTCTGCCTTGTGCCAAACACACGCATACACCAAGTGTGTGTTGTAAACAAACTAAAAAGCAACGAAAGCAACGAAACTCGTACTAGGCCGGGAAGATATTCCATTCGGTGGGCTACAGTGTTCTAGAAGGCTGTAGCCGGAACGTTGTTAGCCGGGGCGCACCTCTGCCTGCGCACACGAAAACTTTGGGTGGCGGCGCTTCGTTTGAAGACTGACTCGGCGTTGCTGGGAGGCGACAGATAAAACACAAAGAAAGCAAGTGTGCGTCGGGCTTTGCCCCCTGTGGTATAATGCGCCGACGACAGACTATACTCCCTTCACAGCGAGGGCAGCTGTCAATGGAAAGCTGCTTGCAAAAAAAAAAAAAAAAAAAAATCTTCTGCGAGGCGGGCAGACCACGCACGCTGGTCCACGGCCGGGCTCAAACAGCGGCTGTGGCTGGTCTTATCAGATCTCCCCGAGGCGGCGGGTGGTGGGTGCATGTGGCAGCAGTGCTCTCAGAAGGGTACACGCACGTCCACGCGCACCGTTCGTTCCTTTACCGCTCTCTCTGTCCAAAGGGTCTTCCTTCAGTTCAATCCCCCACAAAAAAGGAAGAAAAAAACAGCGATCGGCAGGAACGGGAAGGCCCTTCAGTTTGTGTTGCTGTGTGCTTTCGATCAGACCACTCAAGTTGTTGATGCTTATGTTAAAAACAACACTTTGGTACGCTGTTGCAAATTATATATGCTCAAGGACGTCTGAGTACAATGTGCGCGAATAAGTTTCTATTGCGGCAGTGCCCTCGGATATTTTCGGCAAATGCGCGGTCCAAGTAAAAAGTTTGTTCATGCAGGTTCGAGGTAAGTTTCATTATTTTGCGGCTCTTGCCTTCTCAGTGTGGGCAATCCGGTTCTCGGCTTTTGCATATGCGGGTACGTATTGTCCGGAATTAAGAAGATCAGCTAGGAGATGTGGGCTTAGGCGAACTGATACAGAGTGCCGATTCCGGCAAGTTGGCGCGTATGTGTTGCTTTTCTGTCCCCGTTCTAAGTGCTGCTTTTTTTTCATAAGCGAATCTAGATTTAAGCACACAATCCAGGAAGCATAATCAAACCTTACGCACGAAATGCTGGCCTGTTCACTTTGCACGTCGTACTGCTCTAGTTAAGCGCTGTCTCGTTCTGTTCTCGTATAACTAAAAAAAAAAAAATTTAGCACTACTGAGGCGGCGTTCGCGAAAATCAGAAGCGCAACAGAGTAACGTGTTTTACTTAGCTTTTTCTGTTTTGTACCTGGAGGAAGTCGGGATGCGATCGGGGCACATCATCGGTGACACCTGCGGCGCCGTGTCCAAACAACAGCATTTTTACACGACGTCTCTCAAATAACCTGTCGCGCACGGCCCCAGACTTGCATATGTTATATGGCCCCATCCCCCCCACTCGGCGATGTGAACAAGGGTCAGGACCCATTGACCCCCTCAAAATTTATGCTTCAGTGTGATAGCGTTTTCCTGTTACTTGAATTACTTTGTTCTGTTGCCAATATGCCGTATATGCCTCATGCTTTCTCCGTCTGCGACTGGCACGCGCGCGCACACACACACACACACACACACACACACACACACACACACACACACACACACACACACACACACACACACACACACACACACACACACACACACACACACAATATATATATATATATATGCAAACACGCATACACACACATACTCAGTCACCGTGTCCCAGCAGCGCGCGAGGAGCAAGGCTCCCCTGCGCGCACGCAGTGACAAAGGATGCGCGCCGCAAGCACGCAAGGGCGTGCTGTGATCTCTCTCTCGTGGTGACCAAAGGGTTCCTTTGAGAGAGAGTGGGCAACCACCGCAAGGTGCGCCTGTCGCGGATCGTTGGATCACGATCGGCAGGCTCGAGCTGCGCTCTCAGGTACGACCCGGAGCGGACGAACTCGAGTACACACTGGTCTGCACGGTCAAAGGCCGGCAGACAAGAACAGTAGCGTACGCACCTTGCGATGTCTCGGAGGGGTCTCTCCTGGGCCCCGCTCGGAGGGTCGCGCGAGCGCGGCCGTCGGAGCGGTGCCGTGTTCCCGCCAAAAGGCGCCAATGAGAACAGCCACTGGGACGCCAGGGCGGAGCTGTGGCCGAGCGACAGTGACAAGTCGTCCGGCCATCTCTCCGCCGCCTCAGGCGGGAGAAAGGAAAAGAGGAGAACAACAGGGAAGCGGGAGGCTGCCGCGCAAAGGGCAGCCGCAGCAAGCCCGAATCCCACAAGTATTAGCTCCGAGAAATTCGGATTGCTAAATAATCAACTCGGCTTGACACCGCCGAAAGTAGACGCAGAGAAGAATAGATTGAGCCTACTTCGACTCTATAACGTTGACATAGATCGAAAATAATGAGAGCTGGAATATTAAAACTGCTGAACAGAGGTTGAGGGTGAGGGCCAGAGGGGGGCCAGGAAAATTTTGAAAGTGAGGATGAGGGTGAGGGAGGACCGCTGATTGGAAAATGAGGGCGAGGGAGGAAAGGCCAAAATAAGGGCATTTGCCCATCCCTGGCCGCGACCGGACGCTGCAACCTCTCTCCTCCACCCTTACCCTCCACCTCCGTCTTTTCTTTCTCCGCGACGCTCACGAACCTCGGGCCCTTAGTAAAGCTGTTGCTAGTGGCCCGAGTTTCCATAGCAACAGCGATATGCCGTTGCTAATAGCCCGTCTTAGCTAACCCTAAATTTTGACGTCACTTCCGCCACATTTTGTTTCTTTCCTCCATGGCCTCTCTTCTATATCCCGAGATGTGATCTCGTGATTAGTAGCGGCTATGTTTCTCTGGATAAAAGTCGTGACTTTGGATTTTTCGCCCCTATCAATACCTAGAAACATGCACCCAGACTACAACAAAGAACGCAGAGAACACAGAGCCAAAGCCATCGCTAAAAGAATGAAACGCAAAGCAGTCGATGAAGTTGCTTATGTAGACGCATCATGCGGACAACACGGAGCAGCTGTCTCGGCAATAGTAAATGGAGAAGGTGCACCTAAAATTGCGGCCTCAACACGCACCCGTGACATTAGTACAGCTGAAGAGGTCGCTATAGCGCTGGCATGCACTGGTACACAGGCCAAAACTATAATCAGCGACAGCAAAACGGCTATCTGGAATTTTGCAAAAGGACGGATCTCAGAGGAGGCCAAAAAGATTCTTCTCACAAATCCCATTACTAGAACCATATCCATCATATGGATACCAGCACACGAGTCTGTCCCTGGCAACGAAGCTGCACACCTGCTGGCCCGAGATCTCTACCACCCGGCAGCGGTAGAACAGCCCGAATGCAAGGGAATTAAAGATTGCGCTATCACATACAATGAGATCACAGAATCTTACAAACTAGATCGAAAAGTATACCCTTCCCCAGATCGGTCTCTCACTAGCAATGAAGCACGCATCTGGAGGCGATTACAAGCCGATAACTACATCTGCCCTGTCTGGGTTTTCTTATCACAGACCGGGGAGGCAGAAGACTCTAAATGTAAACATTGCGGCCAAAAAGGCACGCTAGATCATATAATATGGCAATGCGCCGATTCCCCAGGCGCCGGCATTAACATTGATAGTAGAGAAGCCTGGGAGGTTTGGCTGCGAAGCGGAGATCCCACCATTCAGCGGCACGCGACCCGCCTGGCGGCTGAGGCCGTGAGGAGTGCTTGTAACCTCACCTGACCTCAGCCTGTGGGGCCCTCCTGACCCGCTCCCTGGCCTGCGTGCCGGGGGCGGGAGATGAAGGGCTCCTTTTCGGTGGAAATAAAGTTTTCATTCATTCATTCATTCATTCATTCATTCATTCATTCATTCATTCATTCCATGGCCTCTCGCCTCTCCTAAACTGTTTCCTTCCTCCATGTTATACATCATGGATATAAAATCCCGCGTAACTCGTCCCTTGAAAATGTATTATTGGTTCTTGTTTGCGACGACATTTGTGTTGTTTTGTGAAAAGTGGTCGCGTTTGTGACGGTTTACGCTTCATTTTGATTTTGACATGCTCCAAGTGCACTAGGGACTTTCATACCAAAGTTCAGGCGTCGGCGTCGCTGAAGATCCTCAAGAAATCGTGATCAGTTGACGAACGTGTCGCCGACGCTTCTGAGAAACGGAAGCACGTTGGCACTGCAGTGTGTTTATATATTGCTACAGGTAATGATTTCAACAACTTCGCTATTATTCAGCGTGAATGGAAAGGCGCCTCGCTCGTCATGCGAGCCTCCGGTCGTCGTGCTTGTATCCGCTATTTGTTAGGGAGCAGCTGTAGAACTTTTTTTTTTTTTTTCCAGTCTACAGTATGTTTTCGTTGCCGAGGATAATATGAAGCTATTCGTGGCGGAAAGGTCATTACGATTATTTTTTTTTTTTTTTATGTGGTTTTTGATGAGATATGGCTTGCGCAAGATTCACTAAACTAGTGCAACAATTCTTCCGTGATTGATGGCGCGCCGCTTGCATTGCTCGGTGTCATTTTCAGCACGCAGGTGTCTGTCGTTTGCCTGTTATGTCGCTACGCCGACTGTCTGTGCCGTGCGCGTATGCATTTGCTTTCCCGAGTGCGAGCGTGATAAGCGATACCTCCGAAAAGCCTGCGTGCTGAGTCGCCTCTTTCGCTTGTGTATTTACGTCTACGTTATCGGATACCATAAACTCGTTCTCTAGCGATATATCTAGGCCCTCGGGAATTTTCGCTCCTGCAGGTAGTCTGTGACCGAGAAGCTTGTTAGTATAAATAGCGTATTCTGTCGTATTCACACGATGCTCGGCCCGTCTGGCTCGTGTCTACCTTACGACGAAGTACCAAGGTCAATTGAAGTACACTTCCAACCTAGTTAAAGATGTAAAAAAAAAAAAAAAAAAAAAAGCGAGAATGAAATTATTCATGTAGTGTTTCCATATTTTCAATATATTGCTTGCAGACCAAGAACAGAACAAAACACGTAAAATGTACTTTTGGTGCAAAAACTGAATTGAGTAGATTTTAGCAGGGTTGGGGGCTTTATGCGGCGGGTTACCTATTTTTGACTTGGCAACACTGGCGCAGCGTACAGCTCGTGCACCGTGACGAAGCTGCCTGCACGGGCTGCGCGTGTCCACATTCCATCTCCCTGTCACAAAGACGAACGATGACGGCAGCGGTGGAAGCCATTTTGGAGATGACCGAAATACAGGATTATACGGCCGGTGAATTCGAAAAGACCCTTTCTCAGGTGAAGCTGCTCTCGTGGCTCATCCCGGATGACGAGCAGAGGCACGAATGGCTACTTGCTACCTCTCAAAAAGCCTTCTCGGAGCGGCACCTATGCTGGACGTCGTCGTCGCGTTTGTGGTCACCGATCCAGAGAAGAACCGCTACGACTTCCAGGTGCAATGCACGATCGCGTTGCAGTCTACTATATGGTTCAACTTGTCGCACAAGTACCGGCAAGTGGGACACGCGGAGTGAGAGAGAAAAGTAAGCAGGGACATGGCAGTGGTTGATGTGCAGTTCCACGGAGGCCTTTCCTCTGGCCACTCACCCGGTCGACCGAGCAGTCGATCTCCTGTCCGTCTCCTTTGGCACACGCGGGCGGATGGACAGATTCATGGAAGATCAGATGTTCTCGGGGCGGCTGGTGAAAGATCACATCGACTCACCTGGATGCTACCTTCCAGCGTGGCCATGCGGTCCCTGCACGTCGACCTCCACGTCAACCATCGTCATGTAGTGATTTGCGGTGCCGAGAGGCGGGCGTTTGAAGCTTCCTCACGGTTGTGCTGGGCTCGTCATTCTGCGCCCTGCACAGGTCCATTTTGAAAACCGAGTGCATGCGCCAGTTTAATGCAGAGTTTATCATATTCGCCTGTCGCTCAGATATACGTAACGAATAAAATACGTAGTATTACCTCTCCAACCTCCACTTGTTCTTTTTAATTAATGAGGAGACGGCTTCACATAGTACCAATTCAGTCACATAGCTCAAACGCGCTAGCACAGCGCTCCTGTTACGCACCTCCTGGCAATAACCTTCGGACAGCCCAGACTTCCGTTAATTTGAAGCTGGCGAAGAGTCACCGGGTGACGAAACGAAATGGGGAAAAAGCATATACATTAAATGAGAGACGCCGGCCATACGCTGTGCTAACATGGCTTTGAAGCGTTCCCCAGTATGGCGCTCACAATTTCTTACGGAGTTATCGCACTGCGTAAACAAATAAACATGCAACCGGTGAATTGGATAAAAAACTGGCTGTGGTTTAGCTTCGGTCAAAGTTCTTAGGACGTTGGCTTCGGTTAAACGTAGAAGCGATAGGTGAAGCATGGGGACGCAGAAGCGGCGGTTAACAGCATCTGCATGTGCCGTCCGTCGCTCACGCCTTGCAGCATTGTCGCGGCGGCGTTTCGCAAAGCGCTCCTCATGTTGTTCCGGCGTTTCCGCCCCAGTTTTGGCTTTACGACATTCTCTTATCCTCCGCAAACTAAAGTGTTCGATCCCGACCGCTGGCGGCTGCGTTTCGATGGAGTTGAAACGGAGTGGCCTCCGTGTGCTGTGCGATGTCAGTGCATTATAAAGATCCCCGGGTGGTCGAAATTACTCTGTAGCCCTCCACTACAGCGTTTCTTTCTCTACCTCTGCTTTCAGTCCTACCTCCCTCCCTTCCATTACGGCGCGGTTTAGGTGTCCACAGAAACAAGTTAACATACTGCACCTTTCCTTTTCTGTAAGGCTGAGGCTAAAGGTACGTCGGACGGACCCGATCAATGGTCTTAAAAGGTACGTCCGACGGACCCGGTGCGTTTTTCTTCGGGATACGACGGACGGATCCGGGAAATATTTTTCAGAGGTACGGCGGACGGACCCGATCGGTAGGGTTCTTCCGACGGACCCAACGCATTTTTCTCCGATATGGGCCTTGGGATCCGTCGGGAAAGCCGGACGGATCCGAGATCCCCAGATGTGGTTGTAGCAACAACATGGTAGCCATATGTAGCCAAATCGAAGTTTGTATGAGGTGTACGTGCGAATACTACATGCGTGAAATTACAAAGAGTAGTACAGTGGCAAGAATAGTGCCTAGAATGGGTGATATACTACGTGATGGCATGATGATAGGTTTACGTGAGTTGGACCGCGGCAGGGTGGCAAGCACGACCAGAGCGCAAGCGCATGTAATCGCAGTGTTGACGGCCAGCCCGCGGCCCGCTCATTTGGTCCTCGTTATCATGTGGATTAACGTCTACGACGGTCGTTATGTAGTTATGTAGTTTTGATTCTTCAAAGTTTGATCACTTTCATCTGTGATGAGATGCGTCACGTAACGCATCGCTTTCTGCTCGCATTGAAGTTTGGTGCTGCAAGTTCCACGTAGTACATATACAAGCGGCGCTGAAAAACCTAGGTGCCGCCGGCGTGTCTCTAGCCCAAGCATCCAGTCATTCGTGTTTGTTGGAGGTGTGGTTTGTGCTTACCGTGAGATGCTGTGATGTACGGATTACGTCCTACTAGAGTGGCTGTGTGAGACTACGAAGAGTGCTGTGATGAGTGCGCCAATGTCCGGACGGACATCAGTGTGTCCGTTTATGATCGGCGATGTTGCACGTGCATGTCAGTGTTTATTAGGTGCAGTGGTAATTTATTTACACGCGCTGTGCAAGAATCAGACGAAAATAAGTCATCGGCAATTTGTTAGCCTGCACTACAGAGCTCAAAACTCGGAAAATGGGAATGCACATGATGCAGTTTTCGCATGTTGGAGTGGACCGAAAAATAAGTGCCCAGCCCACACCGCCGGGATGCGCATTACTACAGGTGAAATGGTTCAGGTTTCTGTAAAATAGCTGCCTGGCACAGCACCTTCCTAAATGTTCAGGCTTTGTACTATTGTTGAAGGCCACTTTATCATTAATAAAGGAACGAATATGCTTTATGTGTTAATGACTAGTGCTTTTTCAACATATGTTCATTTTTTTTTTCGTTTTTCCTTAGTTTCCTTTGTTTTTCATGCTAGACAAAACCAAATAGTACACTTTTAAACTTGTCAGTCCAAAGCTGAACATGAATATCTGCCATGCATGTGACAGCTTTATTGCTAGAAAGGTTGACGTGTATAGCATATGTACGTAGACGCTGCGACATCTTAGTGGCACGTTCGGCTACTTGCCCCAAGGTCGTGATGTTTAATGCCAGTGATGGCAGTCGCACTTTGGTGCAGGTGAAATGCAAATGCTTCTGTTTCCTGCAAGATGTCAACGCAAAGTACAAAGCCCGGGCAGTCAAATTAGTCTGGAGCTCTCCACTACGGTATTTTTCATAGCTACATATGTCACTTTAGGATGTGAAACTCTACATGCCACAGGTAGGCTGCATTGTTTTTTAGATTTTGTTACCTCTCATCTATGTTTTGCAACATTTGGCTAATTTTAGTTCTCAAACAGTTGTTGAAGATGAAACCGAAGCAGTTCTTGGCATGGTTTCCTGCTTGGATTAATTTGCTAATTGCAGTTCTTTGAAACTTGCATCAATGCTGGACAGTTCAAATAGCAGGCAGTTGAATTACAGAAATGATGTGGATCGTGCATTTCAGTTCTGACAAATGGAAAGTAACGGTCCCCTCCTTGCATGCATAGGTGCCCTTAGACAAATACATACTCGGGTGTGTGATTGTGACGCATATCAAGGGTCAACAGAAGGCCATGTGGAGCCAGTGTGATATTCTTCATGAAGGCTAAAGTAAAATTGTACAACAGCTGTTGTACCATGCAGAAAAAAATTGATCATTTAGTGTATGATTAACTGACCTTGAATAGCATCTTACTCAGAGTATGATGTGATATATATCTGGTTTAGCATCCCAAAATAACTACGGCTGTGAGGAACACGATAGTTGAGGGCTCCGGTATAATTTCGACCACCTGGGGTTCTTTCACATGCACTGACACCGCACGGTGCATGACGGCCTATTGTTTCGCCTCTATTGAAATGCTCCTGCTCTGGCTGGAACCAAATCTGCATCTTTGGGTTCAGCAGCCAAGCACTCTTACTGAGCCAGCACAACGGGGCCAAGTATCAAAATGCATGCCATTACATTCCCTTCTAGCCTGTGGTTTTCTTCACAGAACTAATGTATACAAGGAAAAGTAAATAGCAAGAAAACACTAGTTTTATTGCACATTATATTCACATTTCAGCAAATATTCTCTAGAAAAAAAATTCTCATAATGTTTGCATGGAAACCATGAACATCTTACAAAAACAAAACAATGCACTTACTCCACTCCAATTATTAATGGGCAAGGTTGCATCTATGCTACTACACTGCACTTATCACAAAACCACAAGCCCCATCTGCTTCGGCCAATCACTTGATGAAACTAACGGAGACAGATGTCGCACACCACAGACTGGTCGTCTCGCAACATATGTCTGCATATGTTGCATTTCAATTTCATGCCTTTCCACTTAGCTTCAACTGTTGCCAGCATTACTAGTCACCCATCTTTTCTGAAATTCCTTTTTACGCTGTTGGGATCAGCATCCTTGTTAACGATGGTCTCTAGAATTTTCGATGCTATCATTTTCACATCTTCCTCATCTGGAAGAATGAAGGAAATGACAAGCTTTGAGCAGAAAAAAAATTAGGGAGACTCCTAATCTCCACCTGTAAGGGTATGGTGTGCCAGCGTTAATGGTTTTTGTGTGCAGATCCCACTGTGGATTCCCGTTAATTTACATGCCCTTTGCTACAAACATAATTACTAATTCCTTAATTCATGTCTCTGTTATCTCAGATATACTCGTTAGCATACAGTCGTAGGCTGCCTTGTAAGGTGATAGACAACCTGGCATAGACCTCTGTAAGCCTCAACCTTTCTTAATTGGAGCTGAAACATCCCAGAACATATTTCAAATATAACTTTGTAAGCTTGACTTAACAGTTCCTGCCATGTCGTGTGGCCTTGTGAGATTTGGCTCGTGGCACTTTTGGCTTGTGCACAGGGGTCATCTGTTAAATACTGGTTAACATGCATGAAAAATACATTTTCACACAAACTGGTGGCAAATGGTCAAGTGGTGCACTGCAGATTCTGAAATGTATACCCATATGCATGCAAGGATCGCATCATCACATAACATGATCAAGAGTTTTATCAGTACCTGTAGTTACATAGCATTTCAATGCCCATTAAAGGACCACCTCAGACAATGGTTGTTGTTACCACAAGACCTGTTCTAACAGTGTACTGACACCATTCCACTGAGCGATGGACATATGCATACCCTAGATAGCTCATGATTGTGGATCTCATTTATTTATATGACTTCGAAGGATTAAAAGGTGATAAAAAGAAATAACCAGGTTACCTTGACACAATGCTAAATTACAGAGGGTGAATATGCTGCATGAAGATACCAAGAAGCTTGTACAAAGAAAAGTGAAAGTGAAATGGCAGGATTTTTGAAACATTGAAATAAACTACAAACTAAACTTGTCAAACCTGTCATTAAGGAATGGAAATCATGCAGTAATCAAAAACACAACATGGAGGCCATTTTAGGTCATCTTCACAAAACACATACCCACACCTCACACACAGCTTCATACTTATGAACGAGGACAAACCAATATGCAAGGAGTGTGGAGATGAACTAACAATAAACCATATCTTACACGTGCGCCAGAGTCGAGAAAATAAGAGGAAACGTTTTGTACAATTTTGCAACAGATCCCTTTCCATCCCAGCATGATCCTAGGAGAGACGTGCAAATTTCCTGCATTTTTGGTTTCCTAAAATGTTCCTAAACAAGCTACATCCTAAAAAACATTTTAGTCATTACACACAAAATAAATACATTAAACCTTGTTCTTGGTGCATGGCAGCATTAGTCGCTTATGCACCATAAAAATCAACACAATGCTGTAAGGTATACCTTAGTTAGCTATGTTATATGAGACAAGCTTTCGGTCTGGTGTGGTCCTTATTCACGTGAAAGCGCTGTCATGAGGGTCTATGTCCCAGCGATCGGAAAGTGACCTATTCCAATACTTTTACAAACTGAAGGCGATTCTACAGATTTCTAAAGACTGGAGTGCTCAACTGTTTTATCAACGTCCGCCTGCTTTGACAGCCTGGAGTGAAACTGTTGAAGAGAATACATTTTTGAGCATTTAACGCATTTCTGAAGGCGTTGCTTTCAATTACGGGGCCCACAAAAAGCAGCTGAATGTCAAACGCCGCCTAGGTAGGCTTTCTAGCAAGACAGCGGTGTAGCCTGGAAAATCGCTCCGCCGGTCCATCGCTGGCGTCGCTGACTTGACAGGCGAACTGTTCAAACTTATAGCTACTGACCACACCTGAAACACTGAATTGCGCATGATCAAGGCAGAATTTCTCTAACACTGAGCACTGGTAGCTATCGATTTCGCGCCCAATATTGTGAAAATCTGTCCTCTCTTCGATCATTGATACGTCCACGGTTGAACATTTATGCGCCTCGGGGTAGGCCAGCCTGTGGAACATGGATGCGTGGTTGTAGCAACGATCACTTGCATGGCGCACTCTGCAAAATTCCAAGAGTCAGCTTCGGCAACGAAATGTGCAGCGCACATTTTCTACCGCGTACCTAAGTCCGGCGATGCATGCATATCGATCCCGATCGTTTCAAAGCTGCGCGGCCGTTCAGTCGGGTCAGGCTAACTTCGAGCATGCGGGGGTTTAAACTACATGTACGCAAAATTCAACGACAAGAAAAAGATGCAGGCTAAGCACTTTAGTCTAGCCTTCCCCTAAATACCAAAGACCATTGCTGTTCACAGGGAATTCGGATCATTCGCGCTTCCGGCTTTCCGGTTGTGCACTCTTGCGGTGCGGTGCAGTAGGTCTTCGCCTCGACGAGTCGATGTGCAGCTCGCCGCAGTAGCAGCGCAGGCCTCTAGTAGATTCGGCATGTCTTCTGCCACGGCTCTAAGGTAGAATTTAAACGAATAATTTAGCTAGAAACATCCTTTTTCCTCGGTCTGCTAAGAGGAACGAGCATAATGCCATTTCACATGCATACTTTGGACTGCCGAATGTTCTGCACGGCGAGGTGTGTGTGTGTTGTGCCGGCGCTAGATCTTCAAAGGTCGATGCAGGACCTAAGACAGTGTAAATGCTAGGAATAGCTCGCTCGCATTACGGGCAAATCGAGGTGATAGTTTAGTGCGAAGCGAAAGCTGCTCGTGAATGTGCGTATCGCGATGCCAGCTGGTGGAGCTGGTGCAGTACGTAGCATCGCCTGCAGCTATATGCATGACAGCGATACTTGCCGCACACAACCCTAAGTGAAGACCGTGATATATGTTAGAACGGATGCACTCTTCGTAGCACCTCATCGAGAGTCGCGGCTAGCTGATATCATAGAGGATAAGATTCATTCACGCGTAGCACGCGGAATGTGGCCGCGTTCGACGTGCATATAGCCATGAGCCTGTATATCGACGTCCGCCGTATCTTTACGAGAATCGAATGGATACGTCGGACGTACCTTTAGACACTTCGTTTCTGTAAACGAATATTTAAGGAAAGTTATGAAATAAGCGCGCTTTGAAATGGCTGTCTCACAGCTTTCACTTATAGGTTCAAGCCATATGCCTAAAAGCCCACAATTTTTTCTGTTCGATGTTTCTTCTGCATACCTTTCCATTTTTGAACAAGCTCGTTTATTGGGACGCTTTTTGCTTAACTTGCCGTCTTCGTTGTTTCGCTGTGTGAGAAAGAAATGTTAGACATCAGACATACCTCTCGTGTGTATTTCGCCATTCGCAGCGACGTGCTGCGTACGACTCGAAACAACATCACTCTCTGCGCGTCCTCAACCTTTCATCCACCGCCTGTCCCCTCTCAACCTTCACTGGCAGACCATGTACGCTTTGTGTTCCCTACATCTCGGCTCCGTGCAACTCGCCACATCGTAAAATATGTTGTGCTCACCTCCGCGCTATGGGTGCTCACCTTCAAGCTCACTTCCCTGCTTTTTGACAAACTGTAAAAATGTATACAGAAGCATAGAAGGCTTGATCAGCAAACTGTAAAAATGTATACAGAAGCATAGAAGGCTTGATCAGCAGTGCTATCGCACCTACTTCGCATTTGATTAACTATGCAAAACAATTCTTTTTTTCTGTATCCTCATTTGCAGTCTATTTTTGATAGCCTGCATTGTAAGCCTACATGTAATTGATGCGATCGCTATTGACCTGTGTGAGTCAATCATGCCTGTTGCTCATTTACCTGTGTAAATTAAGTTTTGCGGAAGGGTATATGCTTTTTAGTTCATGATTCAAGTAAAAAGAAACAACACGTAGCGCAAAAAAGGCAAGGACTGAGACAGCCGTGTATGTGTCGGTACTTAGACCTTGTTTTTTTTTTTGTTTTTTTTCTGCACTTGCTTATAACTTGTCTAGTGCGCAGCCAATCTTCTAGTACCTGATAATTCTCCGCAAAAATTTGTCTATGGTTTTGAACAATGGTTTCTTGCTTGGCGGCCCCACCCTAAGGGATAGAAAATTAAGCATTAAGTTTTCAAGTTGAATCAGGACTTTATGGGGCTTATTGGGGCATTGCTATTAATCAAACACGCATCGCGAAGGAGCATGAACAAGAATCAACACACAACACAGAACCTTCTTTTTTTTTTTTGAGCACGTTTCTTTGCTTCGTTTTCCGTGAATAAGCTTTTAGGAGGCACATATGCAACTCCAAGCGTCCGCGGCAAACAGTCACAGTGGAGATAACGGAAGGAGGCCAGTTTACACTGTGCGCCATAGATGTCCCATTTTAGGTACCCGTTAACTTGGAGACAAAAAAGTCAGACGATCAGATTCATGCGGCATATACACAAGAGCGGTTTCCCACAGTATGCATGCTACATGATTATATTATCGCCTATGTAACGAAATCACAGACATTCGGAATAATTTGTGTGATGGCCATACCTTTTTAGGCGAACTAGACCACATCAGATGCCAGTCCACTTTTCCTTCAGGCGAGTTTCGAGCACCATGAGATCATTACAGCCTTCTGGTCAGGGAAGTGGACACTTCCATGCCACAGCCCATGTATACGCTCATGGTTTATCGAGGTGACTATAGCTTCGAACGGGGGATGCAATGGTCCGGTGTGTTCAATTTCCCTCTTGCCTTTGCATAATTAATGCCGCTGCCCAGGTTGGCAGCTCGACCATGCCATATGGTCTCGTGACGTCACACTTCCCACGGACAAATCACATGTCCGATGACTTCAATAAGCAAAAGAAAAATAGGCCTTTCAGCGAACAGCAACATTATCTGTTAACTAGACTGCAGAAAGAGGGAGGGGTCGAAGGGCACAGTTGTTCGTCACCTGCCAGAGGAACGATCATTATTTTTCGAGGCTTCAAACATCGATCGATGCCGCCTAACAATGTTTTGCTGACATGGGGTAACTATCTACTCTCATGCAAGCCTGCTACCCGATTGTCACTAGGTCTAGTTTGTTTCGCATCAAAGCCATGGCGGACGGCGCTTTAGAACTGGCCAGCGCAACAACAGATAGTATAAGCATACCACTACCTCACTGTCAACGCTATTACTTTATAATAAAAATAAATATTTCATTGAGTTTAGTGACGCCACAGCAGGGGACTAGGTAAACAAGCTTACATGGGTGAGCCAATCCACACTGGCGGTAGCATGCTATGCGACTGCAAGTAGAAACTGGCTTGTACTGCAGCTGGTACTTCCATAAGCAACTCTGCATGGGTCAGCGATCACCAAGAGGGATTTATTTTATACGTCATTTTATCCCAGGGGTTATTGCTACGGCGAACAGCGAATTTTAGGACTCTTTGCTGGTGCCGGCGTTCGGAATCCACCTTACAGAAGGTGTTGGCGCGGAAGCAGTTTGCAGGACATTCGGCAGCAGATGCTCATTGCTCCTGTTGAATGGCGCCTGCGTGGCCCCGTCTTTGGATGGCTTTCTAACCAGTGGGTTGCAAGTAAGGTTCTTTCAAATGCAACTGCGTTTTGCAAATGCAAATATGTTATGAATAAAATACACTCTCCAGCCTCCACTTGGTTTTTCTTGATGTGGAGACAGCTGGTTCACACCCATTTATGGTCACTATAGTTTTCTTTTGAGAGTACAATCAGCGAGCCAGCGCAGTGCTCCTCTTCCGGATTTCCTCTCAACAACTCTCGGACAGCCCAGGCTCCCGATAACTTGAAGCAGGTGGCGACTAACTGCGTGACAAAACAAAACCGAAAAAAGTAGATATACTTTGAGTGAGAGACGCCGGCCCTATGCTGTGCCAACAACACGACTTTAAAGCATTCCTCAGGATGGCACTCACATCTTCATCTATGCCTTTCTTGCAAAGTTATATCCACTGCGTAAACAAATAAATGTGCAACCGGTGCATTGCACAGAAAATAGTTTAACACAAGCAGGACGTAAGCAACTTGCATCGCAGGCAAAACGATCCCAAGCAAAGTTTCTGCGTACACATATGCTGCTTGCAAACATCAGCTGCACTGAAGTATGCAAGCAGGTTGAAGCCATTCGGATATCACCTGTGCATTCCGTGGCAACCCCATATTAGCGTGGTAAAAGAATAATCTTGAGGTGTTATCCTGAAACATTCTTTTCATGAATAATTGGACGGTTAGAAAAAAAAGCAGCAGAAAAATTTGAAGAGAAGATAACACATTTAGCAGCCACAGAAGCCAGAGCATTTTTGCACCATGGCTGAGGGCGGGGCGAAGTGGAGGGCGCCCTGTTGTGATCGGTGTGAACAGTGGCATATCAACATTGAAATGAAGAAGGGATCGGCCAATAACGGGTTCTTGTGGTTGCGGGCGCCACCAGTCGGCACAGGCGCCGCCAAGAATCGGCGTCGTGTTGTGTGACAAACTAAATACAAGGACTGAGATCGGCCCAAGTGAACCACTCGGTTTGAGGACAGGTGCCGCTTGGCTTTTCTCACGATATGATTGCGTCAAAGCTTATACTTGGCCGAATCGCACGCACACCACATGAACTTCAGCAGATGACACAGCGGGAACAGGCGACACGTCATCACTTTTGGGACCCACGTGACCAAGGTTGCGGCTCTTTTCTGCTTGTTACGTCACAGCACCCAATACCAGCGCTGAGAAACCGAATTTGAAATGCTCGATATAAATAATGAAAAAAATAATCTGCCACACAAATATGAAATTGAGAGCGTGCATCACGTGTCCCGGAGCAGTACTCAGCATTTAAAACAAAGAATATGCCAACCAAAAATAGTGTCTTAACCCATCTGGTAGGCTGGCCCGCCGCGGTGATGCAGTAGTTAAGACTCCCAACTACTGTCCCGGAGTACCCGGGTTCAAACACTGCAGCCAGCGCAGCGTTGTGACAGTGCGTGCCGCGGGCTGCAGGCCGCTGATGTAAGAATCGCCGGCGAAGATGGCGGAGGTCCGAGCGACATATTGAAGCCAGCGGTTCAATGGCGAGAAGTTGGGTGCAGCACAGAATACTTCTATGTCAAACCTGATGTCATGCCCAAACCTGGCAAGCAGAACTGCGGACGCAATACAAGGCCGAGGGGTGCAGGAAATGGACGTTCTCATTATTGTCACAATAGATGTCTCGTACACTGCAGCCAATTTCTGCCCCCCAAATAGGTTTGGCTGCCATGGTGAAGGGGTTTTTGCTATGCAGAGAAGCTGGCTTCCAGATTTTTGCAAAGGGTCCAAAGCATTTGAAAACCGATATACTACAATCAGTATGAACGACAGCAAGCTTAATATGTGTGATGCTTTCTACCATGATGGTATTGATTGGTCAAGGTATTCTGCTGGCACTAATATTGCTTATCATAATAAAGAGCTCATCAATAGTCTTGTCTTCTTTCAATAAGTTGTTCAAAGACTACACAGCATGTCTATGTTAGATCTGGTCATATAAAGAAGCACTGCTGGCGAAATTTAGTGGAATGTCACTGATAGTATTTTAGACCTTAACAGTGCATTATCAGTTAAATTTGTAATGCAACATGCATGCAAGTTTTTTTATTATAGGCAGGTCAAAATTATTTTAATTTTTATGCAGTGTCGTACCATTATGTCAACTCAATGTAGCTGAAGTTCAAAAACATGATTCACACTTGCATTTCTCTTTGTACCTTTAAACCTGAAGAAAACAAATGAATCTAATCCTTGGATTAAGACAAGTATTATTAGAATTCGGTAGATGCAGATGATAGCGATAAATTTCAAGCACTGATTAAACTTGTACTTAGAATCTGTTTTTGTGGTTTGAGTTTTATGAGCTTATTGTTACCTTCACTACTGAATGTTTATTACTTCATTTACAGTTTCCTTTCAATGTTTTCTCTTATGCGATAGCATAGAAGCCTCATTAGAGCAAAAAGCCAGCGACTGCTTAGCATGGTCCAAACAAATGCCGACTGACTACTGCAAAGTGTGTTATCATAACAAGGTCTAACCAACCAGCATGCATCACTCGGAGCCAGGTGTCTGCAGAGCTACCAAACAGCGCGGAGAGGTGGCACAGCTCACAGCTGTCGCGAGCCAGCACATTCGGAACAGCAGTTGTTAGTTGCCTCTCATTGTACAGAATGTCAGCAGTGTTAGGTGTTCGAAACGCCTAGCCATAGCAACAGTGCAAAGGAGATTGAAGTCAAATATTTGAAACACCAAAAGATCAGAAGTGTCAGGCATTTCAGATACCAAGCCAGGACCACTGTAAGGGCAAAGAAGGCTGTAGCCAAACAGCAGAAGAAGTAATGATTAACACATAACAAAATTAAGCGTCTCTAAAAGTGTTCAGGAATTTACTTTGAACACTGCTGACCTCAATCCCATACTGCTACAGCTTCTATAGTGAAGCTAGCAATAATGCTAACAAATAAGTAAAGTAATACATTTCAGTGCCCCGGCTGTATATCAGTACCCGTAATAAGATGCACAAGAAATACTAAACATTGAGTATCAATGCAAGCACATTAAGAAGAGAGCCAAAAAAAACAAAAAAAAAAACAAGAAACCCACAGTCTTTTGATGCCTCATTCCTATTGTGCAAAAGGGTTAGCATGAATAGTGACAGAGTTGAGCTTCACATCACGAAGTGGACGGTAGTTCTTTGGGTTAACAGGAACCTTTTCAAGCTCCTCAAGTGTGTCCATGCCGTCGATGACCCTGAAATATGCAGGAAGTACAAGAAAAAGCTGCAATAAGCTATTTGGGCACAGTTGAACAGTGGCAAAAAGTGTCACTGCCATCTCCATTTAAGAAAGAGAGACAGAAGAACGGAAAGGCAGGGAGGTTAACCAGGCAACGACAAGGTGGCTGCTCTACACTTGGGAAGGGGAACAAAGGAAGAAAAAGGAGTGGAAGAGGGGAATAGGAAGTTAGTTTTGCAAGTGGTATACACAGGTCATCACACTTAGGGACAAAGGACACAATGAAAGTTCGCAACCCTGCTGAACTCAGCCACAAGTCCTTTGAGAACATCAATGGTGCAATCACTGCTCTTGCAATCAGCAAATGAGATGGTTCCACATAAGAGCATACAAACGATGGCTGTTTTAAGCTCTTAAATTTGCTTGATATCATTCAATGTTGTTGCATTGTCCCTGGAATGATCTGGAATTGGTATTGCTCTCTCTGCCACACATTTTTACAAGGTACTGAAAATTTTTGATCACAAAGAGGTGATCTAAAATTCTGAAGAGCTCTGCTGTTCTGGCCAACTTTCGTTACGAAAAAATAAAATACAGTGTGTTTCAGTGAGTGCTTTCAAAATTTACTGAAACTAAAGACTTCAAAATAGACAAAATATATATATTTTAAGGAACAAATTCTTAGCTACGGCAGATGTAATTTATTGTAAAAGCTCTTTTAAATAGATAGCTAATTAACTTTCTTTTTTGGTGATTAGGTTGGTGGTTAGCCCCAATGGGGAGTGATGATGCAGTGCAGCAACTATGGTGCAACTCTCACCCCAGTCCCAACTAACTCTTTAGTTTTTCTTCTTTATATATATTTTTTCACAACTGACTTCTTTCCCATCCTTTTTCAGAAGCCTATTTGTAGAAGCAAACAGCGTTTCTCACAGCATTACCACAAGCTGTGTATTTAGAAGCCTGAATAGATACTACGAAGCAATAATGCCGAACCAAAGTCATCACCATGATACCACCCGAAGATCACAGAGCACCGACTTTACGAGCAAATAATGCTGTTTAAACTGCACAATACCAAATAGGCGTTCAACTAAGCGATAAGTTTAGTTGCCATAACCAAGCATGCCAGAAAACTTGAGTTATTCATCACGAAGCTTGAGTGCACAAGTGAAGCGCATATATTGGCTGTATGATTTAAATCTTTACAAGAAACCAACCAATGCTAGAGGCATGAATAGGGTGAGCATTAAAGTAACACAAGTAGTACCGCGACTCAAAGAGAAGTAGCAGTAACATAATTGTAGTCACAAAGGGACCAACAAAATGTTCATCTAGTAATGAACACTCACACGTGTTATTTAGCGGAGTCGGTTGTCGCTAGTATTGCATTGTTCCAAAGCCCCTGGAAAGGGACAATATTAGATGGCGCAGCTATATGCTGCTTATGCCTGAGCATCTTTACTGGCATACTGCACATTCCTGTTCCAGCATTTCCGAAACTGTGAGCCATGAGAAAGAAGGCACCAGAGGCAAAAAAGAAGCATCGACTTCAGCCATTTGATCAACTGATGATTTTACAACTTTTTAAACAATGTACAAAGCTTACAAAAATACAAGGTGCTGCCTAAAAACAAAATCTTTTAATTTTTTACAATGTGAGCAAGATTTATTTTTTGGCATCAATCGGTGAAAAAAATCAGTTGGAAAGGGAATTATTATAAGAAAATTCTAACGACAAGCAAAAAAAAAAAAAGCCAACAAAATGGAAGTCAAAACATTCTACCAAAATACAAGCTTGCAACACATAAGAATGTGAAGTTTTTCAAGCCTTCTAAACAATGACGTGACTTCTACTAATTTCTTTGATATGGCTTTGTTTTAACCACAGAAAACAAGCAAAGGGGACACGATTTAACATTGTAATGGAACCTCGGGGGCTGTTATCACTGTGATTTCAGCTATAGCTTACAATACATAGACGGTAGATGAAGTTTTGTTTTCCGAAGACAAAACAGCCAAAGATGTCGGCCTCTTATTTCCCAGTGTCAATTTTACATATTTTGTTGAGTTTCAATTTTCAGAAACTTCCTCACACTGCTGCTACAGAAACGGGCAATGTAAGGTGTATCACAAGTGCCATCTATGCATGTGGGAAATTATACTCGTGGCTGTGATTTAATACAAATCGAAGGGCTAATGTTTATAGAAGGGTTTCAGGCAGCAGGCTATGTAGGTACTCCTATCAGCTGCAAAAGTTTACAGGATGCGTGTGGGGAAAAAAAAATTTATTTCAGCGCAGTCACAGAATTGAGCCACCTGAAATGTGCCAAGGTATGATGGGAAGCACATGTTCTATCTGTAGGTAATTAATACCACATGACTGAGTCGTGAGCCAGAGCTACAACACATTATTTTCCCATGAATATGTGTGCAGTAAACTTTTGCAGTCGATTGTACAAAAGTTCGTTAAGAAGGTCTTTATCATATATGCCAGCATTTATTTTCTTTTGTACTGAGAGCAAGGTTGGAGGCAGCTGTATAGTTTAGAAAGCATGTTTTCGGCAGCACCAGAAAAAATTCCAAGATTCATGTGCTGCTCCAGTTGCATGAATTGCTCCTCGATTGAGATCTTTACAACGTCCCATCTTTTTATAGAAAAAATTTCTTTTGAATTTCTTCCATCATTCGTTGCTTCATAGCTGTTTTCATAGCTGGATGGTTGTTTCTTCTGTGGCAGCTGTGGAGTTGGCCTCCTGTTGGCATCAACACCCCTCAGGAGTTTTCTTATTCCATATCTTGATATAGCTGGAAAGTTTCTCTGAACACGCTTTTAGCAGCTGTGTACTTGTAACAAAGCCTATACTGCATGCTCTTGCTTGTGGTACTAACCTGAAATAGGATGCCAAACTACTGTGGCTACAAGAAACCTATCTGTGAGCTGTCTTGCCTTGCTTCGAACCCATTTAAGAAATGACAGCTGTGCTCAACTGGGGAAAATTTCATCACCTCGCCGTTGCGTCCGCATGCGTGCGAACAGATGTGGATTTCATGAAGAAGAAAACAGGAAACCTGGCACTGGGCATGCTGAGCCATTGTTTCGATGAGATATGTCTGAAAATGGAGTGTCCCAATGGGATCACCCCCTGTACCCACCAAACACCCTATCTCAGATCGATTCACAAATCCACCCCGGAAAGAGAGACCAAAATGTCTCCAGTAATTGTAATAGTGGATCACAAAGTGGAGCCACCTAGGTTTCCCTTGCTGTATCGTAGCGTTTGTAATTGCAGTTAACGCACATTGTATTGGTGGATGCTTCCACATTGCGCCGATGGGCCAATGATTCGTTCCACCAACGAAACAGCCAGAAGTCCACCTCAACATCTCCAAACACACAAGGGAAATGAAATCAGCAAAGACCCTCCAGATATTTCAGCTGACAACTTATCTAAGGACGAGTCCAATAAAACAAATTTAGCCTCCAAAAATTATTTTCTTAATCTTTCACCCCTGTGGACACTGCTTCAAGCAAATCAGATTTCTCATTCAAGGTCAAAACATGTGCCTTGGCTGCAATGTTTTTCAGAAATGGCACAAATTGTAGGGCTTCAAGTTGTAGCAGTGGTTTGACAAGACAACAATGCCTGCAGCTTCACCTAAGTAATCCCGTGGATCTGTTCTGGATTAGGTAGATAAGGAGCATACTTTCCAAAGATGGTGTACTTGAGGTCCAAATGTGGCTGCTTGGCATATGTGATGAAGAACTGTGAAGCATTGGTGTTGGGTCCATTGTTTGCCATAGAGACCACTCCCCGCACGCTGTGCTGTAAAGCCAACAAGCAGTCAGACTCTCATCAGGTGCTGGCAGCGCTGACCAGCATTCATCTAGCAATACAGTGTATTGATAGGTTCCACAAGCAAAGACAAGCAATAATCATTACAGAGCTCGAAGGGAAGGAGAGAGTACTCATGTGAAATGCGCAACTTCTGGTGGGTCAAACCCCAAGCACAATGCACCTAGCCTGCTTATGTGCACAACTAATGGAAAATTCTTCACCTAAATGCACATGAGAAAGTTATTTAGCAGCACGCCATAATCCTATAAATTTCACTTAGAAATCACAGAGCCAAGTTTACGAACACTGGGAATGAAATTCAATGCCACCCATTGTCACTGTACAAATGAATCAAGACATCTAAATGTAGGAAATGTACAACCTGTGAGCACAATGCAAACAAAAATTGAACGTTAGATGTGAGGTTTAACATCCTAAAGTGACACGTGGACTATGGAGGATGATGTAGTGAAGGACTCCAGATTAATTCGGACCACCTGGGGTTCCTTAATGTGCACTGCCGTTGTACACAATGCAGACATTTTTGTTTGACACAGCATCCGAGTGCCAAAGCTGCCAGGATTCCATAAATATATAGGAGAAAACATAAACACATTCGTTAGCATTAACGAAAGGGCCGCAGTTATAACAAAGCAGCTCAAAAAGAGAAACTGAATGGGTTGCAAAATACTGCACCAACACAAAATTACGACAATAAACTGGTCCAGAACCTCACCAGAGTGGCTCAGTGGTTGGAGTGCACGACTCCAGGCCCCGAGAATGCGGGTTTGCTTTATGCATTAGGCTCATCAACATGCATATGCTGATGTTTAGCGTACCCCCAAATTCAACATCTTCATGCTCTTTATTCTTCCATGTTGCTGATGGGTTAATGTGCACACTGCATAAAAAAGGCCTTGCACTCAGCTAGACTTCTTCACCTTGCAAATTGTCGACTTGTATCCTGTCAGCATAGCAGCACCATAGATTCCAGCAATATATTTCAGTATATTCTGCTTTATACACATTTTATAATTTTGTTACGATCAGTTGAAGAGGAGCTACCTTCCCCTGCTTGCATTTGATGCATTCATCGTTAAAGGATGAAACAGAGGCTCTGAAAAAGTGTTCGTACGCAGATGTATTCCGGCACAGTGAGCAACTTTTTGCATCGCTGCAACGCATAGTGTAAGTAATCAGTTCCAGGCTCAGTGGTTAAGGTGTGTTTAAGGTGTGTAACTGCTGACTCCCAGAACGCAGGTGCAATCCTGGGCACAGCAGCTGCGTTCAGATAGAGCCTAAAGGTGAAACGCCAGGTGCCCGTATAATAGTGTGCAATGTCGCGGCATGGTAAAGAACCTCAGGTGGTCTCAATTATTTGGAGCCCTCCACTGCAGTGTTTCTCACAGACTGAGTTGCTTTGGGACATTATTGACCGACAAATCAACCTAGATAAAAAAAAAATAAGTTGTCAAGAAACAGCAAATAAATGAGCTTGCAGTAGGGAGGTGCAAACGGCAGTGATGAAGCTGATAATAGGCCTCTTGCAGAAAAATGAAATTTGCAGCACAAGTTTCAGGTTTGTGGAGCAAGCAAATTTAGATTTCCACTGTGATTGCAGTAAAACTAAAAATCATCAGCTCTGCATCCAAGTTTCATCTTTGCTGCACTCTTAAAACCTTCAGGGTGAAAAGTAAGCAAATATATAAATATACACCTACACAAATTGCAAGAACTATATTCTTGACACTAAAGCTCCCAGGTAGAATTTTTTGTCTTTCTTTAATTATACTGAAGATGCATGATGTGGAGAGAGCTCGGGAATGAGAAGCAGCAGCTTGGGCATAAGTTCCCTTAGACATTCCTGCGTGACCCTAGGAGAGCAGAGCTAGCAGAGGAATTCCGCCAAAAAGCGCATATTCGGTTAGATGCACTAGGTTTATTATCTATTCCATTGTGCTCGGCCTTGTGATAGATTTATAAATGCCACATTTAAACAATAAACAGTGAACATACAAAGGCAGCCATTAATATCAAGGAAAGCATAGGGAATTATTTTATGTGTTGATCAAATGTGAAGTAATAATTTAGTCATGAAGATAAACGACTAAAAAGTAGAAACAAGAACAACCACTTCCCACTGGTAAGACACTAGCCTATAACCTCCTAATTTCCCGCCGAGGGCAAGAATAAATTGCGAGGTATTGCAAGAGGCCTCCAACTGCAGTGTGCTCCTTTTGGCTAAGATGAGCTATATGTTAGTACGAGTAACGACAACAAGCACCCAGGCTGCAAAAAATCCCTTACTATAAGTGTAACTTCACAAAGAGAAAAGTTAGTATAACACAGCAATGATACCTTCAGATCATCCCGAAGTTCATCTGCAAACTTGGCTCCCCAAATGCTTTCACCTCCTTTTCCAGTGCCTGAAATGAAGGAGGCAATAAAGCCACACTGCCTTTTTGTCCTGCATACCACATTTCACACAAACGCTACCAATGCTGGTTTTTTTCTCACTGAGTAAAAAACAAAGCTACACAAAAAAAATGACAACATATTTCTTAAACTATGGCCACATTACCAGCTTCCACAGAAGTTACTTACTGAGAAACAACTTCTATAACGAACTAATAAAAAGTTTTCCACCCACACTACTTGATCAATAGGTGGTGGTACTTGACAGTAACTCTGCACAAGAGTATGTATATACGCCGTTTTATAGTTTTTAGACTTCGAGGAATTGGCTTGATTTACTAGTATTCAATTATTTATTAACTGTATTTCCCAACGCATGCCTCACACTTCCGAAATGGTCAAATGCTACAAGTACAGAACTTTTAGTACCCTGGGAGTCATGCAGTTAATCCTTTCACAAGAGTGGTTCTCAAACTGGGACCCAGAGGATTTTCAGAAACAAACAGTGCGAAAGACGGGAAAACACGAACTGGACAAACATGATTTAACAACTAGCTCAACAGTCTACACTACACAATAGTATCAATCTTTTAGGGTTCTCAAAGTTTTCACTCCAAAGTAAAGTTTTCGCTTTTTTATGTTTGGCTGAGAAGAAATGGCAAAGCAATGTGCACGTATGCAGTACCTTCATGAATTGAGCCGTGTATATTCAGTGGCCAGTAAACCACTGTTGAACCAATATAGGAACTGGACTCATATTTACCAATTCTAATTCAACACCCTACTGTAAACTTAAAAAAATAATAATGTTCAGATATCCAGTGTAAAAAAAGCAGCCGCAGAATGAATGGCTCAACTGGTGAAGTGAGCTGGTGCCTTACTTTTTTGTGTCACTCATCAGTGCATGTAAAGAAAGCTTTCTGCAAATAGATAAGCTACTCACAGCTTTCTTGGGGCTCTCAGTCACTTTTATAGCTGGTTAAGAGGTCCCCAACACAATTCACAGCCAAGGATAACCCCACTAAACTGAACTTAACACCTGATGCAATGCATTCTAGGCCAAAAATGTTGCACTGAATAAAGCATGAGTTCAATTTAGCCCCCAACAAATATATGTGCAGTAGAACTCACTAACACAAGGCATTCTAAACCTCAATGCAATTGCCTGACAGCTGGCATCATGTAAATAGCATGTGTCTGCCTCAAATTTGCACCACGGTCTTGGCATCCACTGTCTGACAGATCCCATCTAGAATGTTTTCACAATTCCTCTCAAACAAAAGCAAGCTTACAGTGCTCTGATACAGTCAACAATCTAGACAACTGTGTGGAAAAAAGATGCGCACTAACAAGGCATAGGTTCTGAACCTTTGGCTAGCAGTCATAGTCATTTGGGATAAGCTGCAAGACTAGCAATAAGGAAACATGCGCAGTCTTAAATGAGAACATAGAGAGCATCACGCTGCTTGAGAAAGAAATGGCTTTTGTAACCAACAATCTCTTCTGTTCTCATGTTCCAAGTTGCATTACCACAAAAAATTGGTGGCTCATCCAGTGAATCCCTCCACAATTCACAAAGGAAGTATATGGCAGCAAAACAGCAAATGATAATTTAATGTGATTAGAGCATGCATGAATAGAATTCACCTGACCTTTCATGGCAGTGGTAAGGCATTCATGATGGCAAATGCAGCCTTTCACAACGAATGAATCGTACGACTGGAAAGCTTTTTTTTTTCATGCACTGTTTTCATGAATACACTTCGCTTGAATGAGAAGGCCACACCTTAGTGACGTTTGCATCTACGAGAGGCAAAGGCCTTGTTTTTGAAAGTTCACCTGTGGGGTCGCCGGTCTGTACCATGAAGCCCTTGATGTTCCGATGAAAGAGGCAGCCATTGTAATAGTCTGAAGCACAAAGTGCCATGAAGTTCTGCAAGACACAGGTGGTCAAAGACAAAATTCCTGTCATATATGCATTTATGTTCCTGCCTTTGCCACAAAAGCGATGAAACGAATTAGTCGACACCTTCCACAACAGCATCTACTCTAGAGCTTCATAATGCAATGAGACGGCCCCCTCGTGCAACGATCTCAGCACTGATAGATTTTTATGAGCCAAAGCAGCACTGTGAGTTGCAAGGAATGCCATTGGTAATGGTTTCCAGATTAATTTCGGCGAAATGGAGTTTTTTACTGTGTTCAAAATTCTTGGGATGCGGGCATTTTGTATTGCAGCTGCACTAAAATAGAGCTGAGATCGAACTCCTCTATCCCCAACTACACATCAACACATGCCACTAAACTATGTTCACTATGTTCTAAAGGACGTACACCCCAAAACACTTTCCTTTCCTACAGGCCTGAAGTTTTCAACCAATAGACCACCATAGCAATTTGATAAAGTAATGTTAGCTCCATAAGTGGAAAGACATTACATAATGGTGCTACTATAAAGTAGGGGTGTCAAACACGCAGGCCTGTCGAACATGACCCCAAATTTTGGCTTTTGTTCCAAAAGTGCATACAAGCTTCATGAGACAGTTTCACCGTCAAACTTGTTTAGCAAATAAATTCAACATCAGCTGCCTTCAATTATGAAGCGCCGGTCAACCTATTCTATTTTTCATCTCCAAGTATTTATTTCTTTTCCTTTCAAGTACAAGCGACTGTGACATTAACCGTTGTATCCTTTCAGCACCTTTCTCTGAGCCATCCTGAACGGACAAACGTCCGTTGTTTAGGTAGAAGGCAGCATGCACTGCTTTAAATTTCTACAGAGAATGAGAGAGAGTGGTCTGAGAACGAGAATCTTCCGTTAATGTTTATTTCATTGTTATTTATTGCTTCTGTTCTTTTTTTTTCCAGCTTCTGGCGTGCAAGGGATGAAATTTTGTCAGCACGGCCCATGTAGCATTACGAGTTTGAGAGCCCTGAGACAGATGATAGAAGTCACCACCACGCTACAGCTGATGATCCCATGGATGGCAAACACTGCTCTTGTAAGGTGGTGCAAGATACATATAACAATGGTGGGATTATAGTGAAACTTATTTGTTTGGCAAATAAATTTCTATTCATAAGATCTGAGGCAATATTCATAAAGTTGTAAAGAGTGTCCAAATTCACACAATTTGCTGATTTGAAAGAGTTGGCCAGTATGTCTAGCAGATGTAACATTTGCTGCTGCAATTTCATAGCAAAGCAGCAGGGGAAAAAAAAAAAGAAGAAAAAAAAAGAAACGATGCACCAGAGCCCTATAAATTTTGTACGGCAAGTTTGACATTCGGAATGTGTAGCTAGGCTTACTTGTTAAAACACAACTTGGCACTGGACGTCAATGGGAGCATGGCTGCACTGTTGCCATAGCAAAGTGTGTTAGTTGAAACCATCTACAGATAGCTTGTGCACTTAATCCCACAGGTGCCATGATGAACTATACATAGCTTTGATTGTGCAAGTAAATTATACAAACAGGAAGCTTCTCACTGTGCTTCTGGTTCATCAGCATTACGGTTGTCATGGCGTTTGAAGTTACGCATGGGAGGAATTGTATGCAGTAGCTGGCGATGGCAATTACAACAATAATGTTAACAGCTGTTATGCTCAGCATGTGCGAACACCTTACATACATACTGTAATCCTGCTTTGGGATGTTAGCAAGGTGTGGGAAGAAACGTATACATAGTAATGCTATGGCAAAAAGTGCAAATTAAATGTACGAGTTGAGGAAAGAGAAATTTAAAAGTATAAAATGCAACTAGAAATATGTAAGGTACAAACAGCAGAAATAAAAAAAGCTGGTTTTTGGCTTGTATGATTTGTAAGATGGTATGTCCTATTTCCCTCTCCAAAAGCTGGGGAAAGTGAGTAATGCAACTATTTGAGAGACAGAGGCCCGTATTCCGAGTTTGATTCGTTATTGAAGTGTCGCTATCTCATGTGACCTCGAATCATCTGATTGGTCGAAACACCTGAACCGGGTGTTGCCACTGCAAAACCGGAAGAGGTGGCAACATCATGTTCCGCCGTTTCCACCAATCAGATGACTCAAAATCGGGGAGATAGTGACATTTTCGATAACAACGCAAACTTGAAATACGGGCCAGAGTGCGACTGCATGTGGTGGTGGAAGGTAAAAGAAAATATTTTAATTTCATATCCTGTCCCCGTTAAATTATTATTAGACGTTACATCCCCCCCCCCCCCCCCTCTCTCGACAGCACTGAACGTACGGTTTGATAGCAAATCATGAAAAACTCCTCCTTGGTCCGTAAGCAAACTCAGATTGCCACATAAAAAGGGTGCCCCCTGAGTGGCAGAGACAAGTGATCAGACTAAACGAAGTTATATAAGGCGGGGACCCTCTCCTCTCTCCATTTCAGTTAGCTTGCTTCATAGGTATCGCTCAAATTTACATTATATGTGGTTCCATAGATTCAGCACGTCAGAATTAATGGGCCCCCCCTCCCTATCTCTTGGAGATGCCGTATCGGGTTGCAGCTTCCTTAGCCCCCTACTTAATCCAGCAGCATTACTGATTACAGCAGCATTTCCTAAAATAGACAAAGCATTTTTTTCACATGGGATAAGATGCACAAAAGTAATTGAGTGTTTGAAGCTCTCTTGAAAAAAATATATATATATATTCTTTCAACCGAAGGTCCTTATACTGCGTTATTTCGGGCAGTGTAAGCTTGTTAGTAATGTAATCAAACTGTAGATTGTATTTTCTTATTAATTCTTATAAACATTGTTTTCTTTCAGTTAATTTTAATCTGCTACATGCATAACCTTTCGCAAAGAACTGTTCAACACAGCCGAAGTCATGCACTATCACGAGCAGCAAACATTGACCACCTCACGGTTATTTTTGTGGCGACTGCGCAACGGCCGTGCAGCTGTCGTTATTACATAACTTACACAAAAGCGTGAGAGCCAATATCTACGAACTATCTTGCTCCGGCCGACTCCCAGCATACGCTAAAATTATTCGCCGGCGAATGCCAAAATACACGAAGCTGTGTGCGTCGTTTTTCATCACTGTTTTTTACCTTTTAGCGTAGCCTTTTTTTTTTTTCTTTAGTGAGTTCTCAGCATACTCTACAACCTTCACCTCGAAACACATGCCAAGCACATCACTAAAAAGTTATCAAAGGCTAAACGCTCTGCCTGTTTTTGAAAACCTACCTCTGCTGCCTTCGGACATGACTCGCAGAACAGCTCTATCTTTATGTCACCAAGATCTGTGTGCAGTGTGACTGACTGTAATGAAAGAACGAAACGAACACTCAGACTTCACGCTTTCAAAATTACACACGAACGAAAGAGTTTGCAGGCTACTTTGTACCGCTTAAATTACGCACCATACTTCAGCGTGCATGCGGACCCCTCCGGAAATAACACGTTTGAGCGCATGCGCTAGAGAAAGCGGCGAGAAAAACTCGCTAGTAAAAAAATACTTTTCTTTTTCTGTGCGTGCCTTCGTTTTAAAGGTGTTTTAAAAAAAGTTTCTTTTTTTTTTCTTTTTGAAAGGCGGTGGGGGGCGTCATTTCCTGCGCTAGCGATGCCGTGCGTATTTGCGTGCCCGGTATTTTGATTGTTTTGATCGTTCTGCCATGTAGTTCTACGCTGCTTGCGATTGTTTTGTCATTCTACAGTGCTTGCAAGGTCAATGTAGTGCTTCCGCTATGCACAGTTGTGACCGTAGACCTTAGTTCTACCCATGACCGACTTGTTTCTACCTACGCTGCGGTTATGAGCTGACTGTGCCATTTGCGCTAGCGATGCCGTGTGTATTTGCGTGCGCGGTATTTTGATTGTTTTGATCGTTCTACCATGTGGTTCTACGGTGCTTGCGATTGTTTTGATCGTTCTACAGTGCTTGCAAGGTCAATGTAGTGCTTCCACTATGCACAGTTGTGACCGTAGACCGTAGTTCTACCTACCCTTTGATTGTTTTGATCGTTCTACCATGTGGTTCTACGGTGCTTGCGATTGTTTTGATCGTTCTACAGTGCTTGCAAGGTCAATGTGGTGCTTCCATTATGCACAGTTGTGACCGTAGACCGTAGTTCTACCTACGCTGCGGTTATGAGCTGACTGTTCCATTCCATTCTCTTGCATTGTGCAGTGACGCAGGCCGACAATCGTCGAGAAGGAGCCTATTACGCAATTTTTTGGTGTTACTGTAGCTCGATTCGGCCCCAAATTTCAGTCGTACGAAGTTTGACGATACTAGCGCTAACCACTCCAAAACTGCTTCATCAAAAGCGAGTGTAGCACTAGAACCGTAGGCATTTTGGCTGTTTTGATGTTAGGCTTCGATTGGGCAGAAATGCATCTTTCAGCTGGCCCTGTGACCTTGCTTGCATAAATGCGTTGGAAAAGATTTCTTCAGTTGTTAGCTATCTACAGACTTCTGGGATCATAAACGATATTCATTCACGGTTTTATTGCTTTTATTTGTTTTATGCTGTGCATGGCATGCAGGGTGACACGCGGCTAGAGTGCAGTGAAATATAAACTTATTGCACTTTGGTAAACTTAGTGAATTTTAATTACGTTTCTACCAAATTGCAATAAACTTATACTTGATGTGAGACAGCTAAACAATGCTCTTTCCAACAGAACCTCTAAATGTAGCTTTGTATAATAACTCCCCCTTTCTTGGAAAGTTATTTGCACAAAAAAAAAAAAAAATTGATGGGTTCAACGCTGCTGAGCTGAGTGTGGAGTGAAAGCTTTGTCTGCAGGCAACCGAGCGTTGCGTCGAACACAACCAGTGCTCCGCTAAAGGCATCAAAGTTCACCGGCGTTCTATGCAGAACCAACTTTCATGCCTGTTATGAACGTGCCTGCGTGGCATAGGGTTAACCTGAATTCAAATGTCGTGGCATGCTGATTCTAATGTCACCCTCCCACATAAAAGGAGAGCCCCAAGTTGGTGCTCTTTCAAGCACCAGCGTAAGGTAGCTTTCGGTTGAAAAAAAAAAAAAAAAAAAACACCCTGCATTGTTAGCCTTTCGGTCATGTGGCAGAGCGGTATCTCTGCGTTTCATTGCCATCGCCTATGCTGCCATTGTGCGATTATACAATCTGATGCAACATGGTGTGATGCGATGTTTGATAGCATTGGTAGTTCCCTTTGCTTTTCCAATGATCTGACGGTGGAGGTTCCATGTTCTAAGATGGAGTTCAGAGGGTGAAGGTTTCTGGAAGCTAGGGAGGTAATCCAACCTCTATCCTGCCCCCCCCCCCCCCCCCCCCTTTTTTTGTGAGGTGGTGGGGGGGAGAGGAAGGGAGAAGTATCACAAACCCTACCCACCTGCCACGTGCCACACTGCAAGGGCTCACTTGGAATTAAAAATTAAGTGCAACAAGTTTTAACCGTTGTCACTGCCTATGCAAATGGGAATGGGAGAAAGATGTCACTTCTGGAGCATGAAAGGTTTGGTTGGTTTGGTTTATGGTGTTTAACGTCCCAAAACGACTGAAGCTACAAGAGACGTCGTAGTGGAGTGCTTTGAAATTTCAGTGGCCTAAGGTTCTTTAATGTGCACTGACATTACACATTAAAGAACCTTAGGCCTTAATGTACACAGGCAATTTGCTTTTCACCTCCATTGAAAAGCGGCTGTTGCGGCTGGTATTCGGTTCTGCATCCTTGGACACAGCAGTCGATCGCCCTAACCGCTGCACCACCTCGGTGGGCGGAGAATGAAAGCTGGACTTCTTTGCTCTCACATGGCAATACTAGAATTTTGCAGAGTGGTTCAAATACAGCAGTCACAGTAAAATTCCTGCATACTTACGGCTTCTAGTTGGATGATGACCAAATGATAAAAATTTAAGTTCAAAAGGTTACCTCCCTTTAATCTTTCCTCAAGTCACAAAGAGATCTTGAAGCACTTGAGTTTGTTGAAAGTGCCGTTACAGCAGGTCTGCATACAAGAGTGCCCAGCATCAGAGATGAGGTGTGCTAGCAAAGCTCCAACCACAAACTGGGATGGTCTGGCAGAAAATGACGACTGCTCGAAGTTCTGCAAAGACTGCAGCACAGCTATCGGGTGTTTCTCATTGGCTGTTCTTTCCGAGCACTCAGCCCAAGGCTCGTTTGACTGAATATATAAGTAATGACATGCGACTTTACGGATTTTTCACAAGCCTCTAGATGTCTTCGTTCAGGTCACTGCATTGCCTGAATATACCTTTGCACACAACCCCTGGCAAAAAACCCATGAAGAGCCCACAGGAAGCAGTCAAATGAAACACCTGTCATCATTTGCGCAAGTACTGCCATGACAATGGAAAATGCAAACAGCAAAACGTACACTTTGGAAGCTGCTGAATCTGCCTGGTAAAGCTTTGTGTAATATGCACACGTGAAGAGTAAATAATCTATCAGTTCAAAGCTGTTAATTTTTTGACCATTCCTGGGACAGTGATGCATGGCCCACATTTATTTACAAGTTTATTACACAACAACAAAGAATTAGGAATTAATACAATTTTTCTGTCCCTTAACAGGCAAGCATGATTAAGCCAAAGGCACTAATAAATTTCGTGCTCTGTGCAGGACAGAGTGCAGATTCCTCTCATTAGAGCACTGGCGTTGCCCGCCACGGCATTAGGAAGACGCTTGTGCATGCAGCAGGCACCAGGGGGTGACCCACAGAAGTTTGTTTAGGTTCGCCCTTTGTGTTCTCCTTCGGTTCTCTCTCCATTCTCAGATCCTAAAGTCACTGGCGCCGCACCGATAACGGGATCTAAAGGTATTTAATGCTTAAAAACACTGCCAACTGAGACTTTTAAGAACCTTTTTATTGTGCACTAACTTGTTATCCCACAGAGTGAAGCACCAACTAGTCCCCCAATAAGTCTTACACAAGATTATAAAAAAAAAGATGATTAAAATACCTGAAATTGTTATGTATTTAAACCTGCGAAAACCGCAAATTCTGCCTTTCATTCATGTCACCATAGGAAAAGATCTAAGAATATATTTTTCTACATGTTTCCTTGGTCTTGAATGTAGCCATTCACTTAATTTTAGAGATAAGCTAGGTAAATTTGTGAACAAGAGCAAAGAATGACACAGAGAGCAGTTGCATGACAAAAATATGAGCATGTGTTTTTTCTTGCGGTAAAATGCTGCCTCAAAAGCAGGGTAAACTTTGAACCTCAGATCATTCGTTTTGCAAGTACTGCAGTATGCCAATGAATGCGCATGTGTGCTAAGGCTGACAGTGCTGTGAGATCTGGAAAGACCGTGAATAACGCTATAAAAATCATTTGCTAAACATGGACTCATTCACTCTTTCTTTCCACAGGTGTTCTGACAAGGTGAACGCCTTTATTTGCATAAAGAACTTTAGTACAGAATGATGCCACTTTGCACACTGGCCAGCCCCTGCAATCTCACACACGAAAAATTAAAACTACACTACAACAATAATGATCATAAACTTTTGCGGACAAGTGAACTCAAAGTCAAATCACATCGGCATCAAGTACTACAGGTAGGAACACTGTATTAATCTTGTACACAGAACATAAATGGGAAAACAAAATTAGGCTTGAAAAAGAAAAACAAAGTTTACGCACACATGTGCAGGCCTAAAAGATGCTATAAAAACAAAATGACAATCTCGCCCACCTTGACGAATGGGAGCCAAACAGAAATATAGCTTACACGTGGCGCCTGCTCTTGCCCGTAAGTTGAAGAGAATGCTGAAGTAATGTCACAAAATGTACCAAAGAGCTTTTTCAATGCTGAATGGTTATGTAAAACGACTGCAAAACAGTACCTAAGCATCATCCGATACATGAGTATTTAAGCAGATGAGAGACAAGGAAGACAAGCCCTTCATACAGTGCTTGTGCTTTACATGCTCACAGCTACATGAGCTTTAAAATAACGCAGAAAATTATCACTGATACAGTACATCAGTCAAATATACACAATGCAGACAAAAAAATGAATAATTCAGGCTTCTATAAAAAGCACTGCAAGTATTTGCAATTCTGCACAACAGTACGCTATGAGTGCAAATATGTTGCCGCTACAACGCAGAATAAAGAAGCAGTGTCAACTCAATGATGACTGCCTCTTTGTCAACATGCACCATGTGACAGTGGCTATCATCAACACATTTTTCTGAACAGGGAATCTGTTAAGCCTGTTGAAAGTCATAGATGAATAAAAGTGCAGTACAGTGATTAGTGTGCATCCCTGCAGGAAATATAAGAGTGAAATAGAAAGCTCAAGCGGCATGACATCTGTGGAGTACAACCAAGTCTGGCACAACACACATAGTGGCAGAGGAAAACTACGCTACAGTGGACTTCTGCGAAAGAAGAGGCATAGCACTACAAAGGAAATAGGAATTGCTCCTAATATTGGTGCCCATAGTACTCCCATCAAGTGTTGCAGGAATGCTCTCAAGAGATGGACTCCATCCCAATCGGCTTCTGAACTGCGAGGCCGCCTACAAGAACCTTTTGTGCCGTTTACAAACCTGATGCGACAGATTTGCTGAAATAACAAAGACTAGTTGAGGAGTGGTATCACTGTCACCAAAACCCCAAAAAGTTTCGCACCCAGCTATAAGCACCAAAAGTCATCCTCATTCTATTCTGCAATGCAAATAGTGTAATTTTAAAAGATGCTGTGAGGAAAGAAATAGTGACCAGCATTTCATATGCAGATCTACTGGAAAATAAGAACATTACCAGTGCCCTACAATCTGCAGTAAGCGATTTCAGACTAAATGTGTTTTGTTACAGCATTGCAACGCTAGGCTACACGCCCAACCCTATACTGCCTTTTCAATGGTTGCAATTTTCAAGGTCATATTTGAATGTCACGTACACCCACCTTGTTGACCTGACCTTGCCCCAAATTACTTTCATCTGTTCATGCGATTCAAGGAAGTCATGGGAAGCAAGCATTCCTGAAGTGATGGAGAGGTAAAAATGGCTATGCATGGGTGCCTAATGTCACAATTAAAAGAATCCTTCTCACAAAGCATCTGTGAACTTTTGAAGTGACTGAATATTTGCCCTGCATGTAAAAAGGGATACATGAACAATTTCATTTCATTTTTCATTTCCTTAACAATAAATAATTAGGGTTTTCATATGAATGACTCCCGTAACTGGTGCTTCACTTTTTGAACTAGTCTCATTAAACGAGCAGTGGTGTGCCTAATTTCATCAACAATGTCCTGCACTGGTAATATGAAGCACACCAATGCTGGTTCAATGAGGAATTCCAGTTTTTATGGGCACATCATATATTACGTAAATCTCGATAGTGTAATGTTCTGCAGTCAATTATTGCCATCTTAGCTCTTCTCAATACACTGTGGCCTTTGTTTAAAAAAAAAAATTGTCATGATTTTTTTCAGCATTTGTGTTGTCTTCAGTGCTGCTTCTAATGTAAAGAAAATTTGCATTTAAAAGTGGTGCTGCCTTCACAACAAAGAATGAAACCGCATGACAGGAGCAGGCCTCGTTGAAACTCTTCTTAAATACACTCTGCTTTTTGTTTTTTCAAAACTGAATTACATGCAAATAGGCTAGCATTCCTACTCAGTAGTATATGAATAGTGTATTTAAAAACTCAATAGAATACAAAATTAATATTTGTGCAATTATTTGCTGTTCGGGCAAAATTAACCCAAATTAAATATACATGCAAAACAGTGAAGCACTAGCGGTGGTGTTATAGGCCAGAGTTAAAGCTGTAGCTATCAAAGACTCAAAACCGGTCTCCACTAGGAGACAACCAACACAAAGCGAGTATATAAACTTTGTGACAGTCATATCGTATGTGCAAGAAAATTGCCCTACCCTTAGCCACTAATGTAGAAAGCGAATAAATAGTTCCCAGTCACCGATGATGACAAGAACTAGAGTTTGAGTCAGGTCTCTGATATCGGGAATGAAGGTAAGGTTTGCTAAAGTTAGCCGAACCCTACTGCATCATCTAATCTTGATGGCAGATTGTATGCACATTATGAATGCTGCTACACAAACAAATCGCACTGCAATGCCAAACCCTCTTTCCCACTCAGACAAGTCGGGACAGCCTACCATGACGCAACGGAGGGTTTTGAGTGACAAAAATAACTATGGTATGCCTTATACCAAACTCATGTCAAATATCCTGAAAATAACTCGAGAATGTAGTCGACTCACTTCGAATGATTGCGATCATGGAATATTTGATTCTTTATCTCAGTCGAATAGAAGGGTATTAGACTCGCGGCTAAAAATTTTAAATATTCGCATGCTTCTAGACGCCTCCTTTTCATTTACACCATTCTCTTACAACATGCTTCGGTAGCTGCCCAAGCTTTTGCTGCATCAAACACAGCGCTAGGGTTGTTTACTTTTATTTGTAGCACGACCTTCTCTCAAATACAAATGGAACACATGCGACCTTCTCTTATCGTACAAATGGAACACATGCAATAAATGCAATAAAACAAAAACAATGTCCACTCAGCAAGGACAGTGAAAGTAGCTGAGCCCTGATTGTTGATCCTGGCAGATTTCAAGCTTCTGCATGATAATTACAGAGACCAAAAGTCTAAACATCTACAAATCCTAGATATGCCCAATTTTTATCTGCTTCCTGGTCCCTTCCTCAAAAGAATGCTTTAAACAAAGTGCACATGTGCAAGGCAAAAAGTTGCTCTGCTCACATACTTCAAGGGACATGGGGGGACAACTCCATTCTCTGGCTTATTCTGGCTATGCTGGTGCCGAAACAGCAGCGAGAGATGCCTTCATGGGAGAGAAATTGAGTTAAAAATCTTTACACTAGTCGACTCAAACCCATAATGTCCTTACGAAAAAGAACGGGTAGCCACCGATAGGAAGCAAGTAACGGACTGGCGTAGCTTCGGTGATCTGCACCCAAAAAATTGGTGTCTATGTGCACATTTTACAAGTGATTCCAGCTGCTGATGGTAATACGCACACTTTATTTTTTCTGGTCTTTTCTAGCTTATAAAAGGCTCACAATTCGATGAGAGTGGATTCTCGGTGATTAGAAAGCAGTGCCTTACACAGACCAACTATATGCCCTCAGTGTCTCTCTAAAATGCAAATAGTGAAAAAAATATATATATACCATAGATTTTAAAGTGTGAGCCTGAAGACCAACTGGCCGGAGCCACTTCGCAAAGCTGGGAGCAACGATAGCCACAGAAATCTGGTGAATTCAGTTTCCTATTTTATTCTGTTGAGTTCATTTCTTCAAAACACTTGTATACCGCAGAAATCATTTCAATTTAAACGAAAAATATGACTGCTGCAAAACAAGCAGCAAAGCCTTCTAAGAAAGCAAGGTAAAAAGCATTAAGTACAGCAGTCACAGGAGTGTACCTTTGGCGCAATCCATTCTCAATCCAACATTTCCTTTCACACCGAAAACTTACAATAAAATTACGAGACTCCAAAGATGGAACTAATAAAACAGGCTTCACGAGTGTGGTATTGGTGAAAATGACGAAAAGTAATTCTTTACCATGGCAAGTAGTAAAGCAGTACCAAGCGGTCTTAATAAACTGGAAAGAACACAATCTGAGCTCTCAATCTAACAAACACAATTTAATTAAAACAAAAGCATATTTGCCATGAAAGAACTAAATGAAAATGTTGCAGACCTAATGACGTGTGGACTGCAATGCAAAGGACAGGGACGTGGACAGGGCTAACAGCGACTCCAAAAACATTTTTAATGTGTGATGCAGTTGGTAAAAAGGCACAGTGCAGTCTCATCTAGCCTTTCCTTACCTGTTCAGGCTTTCCCTCAAGCCTGTAGCAGAAAAACGTAAATAGATAAATAAATAAATACCACCAAGTGATACAGCTTTTAGAGCTGACTGGAATGCAGAACACAACTAAAGCTGTTATTAGTGGAAATGCACAATGTGAGCTTTGAATACTAATTTTTAGCACTTTGTCCTTCATATTCTTGAGCACAAAGAAAGATAATCTATATTTCAAATACAGAAAGAGAGCAAATGCATTTGAACCTCGCCACAACGGAATTCATGACGGGGGGCGTAAAAAAATTCATTGAAGCGAGAATTTCGTTGCGGCGAAATCAACCAAAAATCACTGTCAGGTTGGACTACACAGTGTAAAAACGTTATTTGTTTATAAAAGAGTCAGTCAGCTGCTGCCATGAGTGCAGTGGTAAGGTCTTCATACTCAATGAGTAGTTGCATTGTGATTGTTGTGGGCACCAATAAAAGTGCGGATCACGCCAAATGTGTCCTTCGCAAATGATGGTGCTACCAAATACGAACAGAGTTCGAAAGAAAAACAATAGCTTACACCTTGCCCCAAAGCAGCATGCCCAATTGTCACTGCCACCAAGCAAAGGCGGTTTTCATGTATCTGAGAATGGCTGGGTCAGTGAGGGCACATATCGATTCAAGTGAAAGTTTTCAGCGAAGCAATGCAGTGTGGACTTGGGCAAGTGTACAGATTGGTGGCCATATGCTTATTTTATTTTTAAATACATTTTTAAATTCAGCCTCCCTTAGCAAGAACTTGGTGAGAAATTGATTTGTCTGTTTCTATGGCGAGCTGATGGGGAATAGAAATATTTCGTTGAAGTTGCATTCGCTGTAGAGGGGTTCGACTGTATCTACAAGCTCCTGCCACTAAGCTGCACTGCATTAAAAGGAGGAAGTTCTACCTAAGCAGCATGGGCCAAACTACCAAATTACAAATATTTCTGCACTGACACATAGAGAACTTCAGTATGATAAACATAACTTTTTTGAGAGACAAGATGGAGTACAGCAGAATGTCGTTGATAATAATTAAAAATTAAAATATTATCCAAAGATTGCATTATCCAAAACAGGCTGCAAAATGTTGCAAATGAAATAATACTTGACACAGAATTTTGAAATAATCTGTCACTTTGGGCTGGACATTTTGCTTCTGAATGTCCAGAAACAAGCTTTTCTGAAACATGCAGAAAAGAGTTGCAGTTGCATTGCTGAGCTTTGCACCTGAGACAGAGACGTGAAGAACATTTAAAACTAAAACCTCGCACCCTGCGAACTTAGCCAAGTGCATAACCCGTCCCTGCAGGAGCTGTTGTGAAAAGATAAACCAGCCATGATGTCATCAGCATCTTGGCTAAGGTCAGTGCTGTGGACTGCAACAATGACAGCATAAAACAGAGGCACACTCTAAGAAAAGCTGGAGCTTCTTTTTTAAAGTGAAAATTCTCAATGACAAAGGTGGGGGTGGAAAGGGGGTCAGTAGGTGAGTGACTCCTCTACTGAAGATCATGTAAAACTTCAACAATTGGCCACGAGCATTACTGTTAGTGTGCCTACTACTCCCTCCTAATAGGTCTTTTTCACTGCCTCCTGGGGTTAAATTCGAAACAATGAGAGTGTAACGCATTTTCATAATTATATAATTGTAACGTAGAAATACAGCAGTATTAGCTGTATGAAAATGCATTACCGTTATAGGGCACCTGCCAGAAACAAAAAAATAAATAAATAATAAAAAACTATTGTCGAAAAATGAAACAAGCCGCATCATATCAACGAAATTTCACAGTAATGAAATGTTCGTTATGTTCTAATGGCATAAGATCACACCCCCCTTTAAGCAGCAATGCCACTTCGAGCTTTATTATATGTTGTCAAGCATGCACTGCAGTTCAGCCCTTGAATTAGTTATTACAGGAAATTGGAAGTTTAGGAACTTTTTCCCAGTTAATTCTTTTGCTTAGCTTTCCTAATCTACTCTTCTGAATACCCCTTGTAAGCATGCAGTGAATAAGAAAGGACAGTTTGTGCTGCGTCCCCTGCCTCGCACCCTTCCTGGAAGGTGTTCCCTCACTCCTCCTGTGATATACAGTGGCTACTATGCCATCCCTGTTGGTATACGCCAGAATATTTACATGTCGTTCTCCCATGTCCTGATTACAGAATACCTGCAGGCGTGCTTATATTTCAATTTCATCAATCTTTTTTAAACAGTTCTAGAGCTGACTGCATGAATACAGTCTGCCGTCAAGAACTTTTTTCTAAAAAACAACTTGTTCCTCTGGTTAGCATAGTCTAATGTTGCTCTGATCTTAGTTGCAATTATTTTTGGTATATTACCTTGTAAAGAATAGACAGTAAGATAATCATAAGTTTTCAAGGCTTTGGTGTCACTCTTCTTAAGGACTAGTACCCCATTGGCATTACTAATCTTCTCCTACAGCATTTACCCCCTGCTTCATTTGTAGTGTCCCTTACTTTCCCTTCAGTTACAACTAGAACCTCTATTGAGTCTCTGGCACTATTTTTAATATTTAGTGGCGCAATTAATTGGCAATACATTTCTAAGTATTCCATCCCTCCTTCCAACTACCTTAATCAAATTGCTGGACACACTGCCATAATTAGCTTTCACTATGCACACTGATCATGCTTAATTTCGTTATTGCTGCTTTCAGGCTTTTGACTTGCCTTGCTCTATCACGTCTGTGCTATCCTTACATCATTTAATTTTCACTCTTTAGTTGTGATAGTTCTTCAACGCCTGCCTTATTTATGGGGTTGAAACCCCATTGACACAGCCTCCAGGTCATTAGAACCTGTATTTCCTGGATGAGCTTTCCGTGTCCAGCCTAGCTACCCCACCTGGCTCAGCTGCAATTTACACCTGTACATCCTTTAGAGTTAAAGCTGACTGTCTGTTCTCAACCAACCCTTTAAACAGCAACACGTTCTCCCTTGGAGATAACTCATTTGCTTACTTTTGAAAACTTTTTAAGGTCTAGGAAACTCCAGACATTACTGACCATCACACTGTTCCCAACAACTCTGCATCTTTTTTTACGATGCCAAGTAGGCACAAATTATGAAACATATTTTGCCCCTTGTTCCTAGTTTGGAATCTTCCAAGTCCTGCTCTCATGTTCCTGAAAAAAAGGTATTCATGAAACTTGGATAATTCCTTTACTGCAAACTACTATATCCTGCTATCAATATGTAATCTGTACAATACTTTTCTATTCTACTTTTACTCACAAAATGTGTTTCCCTCCACCTGCAAATTATTCAAGCAGAAACATGCTTTACATTTTCTCCGAAAATAGAAACAGCATAGAAGTATTTTTCTATTTCTCCGAAATAGAAAATAGAAGTAGCACTCACCTATTCTTAAGTGCCTCAGCATTTGTCTACTGACGCTTACTGAGCTTTAGAGAAGAGCTCCTGTACAACCTGGACTGCACGGGAGCCAGACCTTAACTCGTGGCATGCTGTGACGACGTACGGCACTGCATTATCTGCGCTTGCTGGCAATGCATTCCTCGAGTACATCCCACAAGTAAAGATTTCGCTGCCTTTCCAAAGGCACCAGTTGTGGGTGCCATATCAAAGGCCAGACCCCATTTTTCCAGCAACATACAGTTGCAGCAAAGCACAGGAAGCATGATACCAGACGTGCATAACAGGATGAAACCGTAGGATACGTTCCAATCGGCGGCATACAGTTCTCCTGGCTACTTTGGTGCTGAGTTTATACTTTGCAGAGAGAAACAAACTTTTGACATGACTGCCCACGATTAGGAGACTTAAGTTGCCAACTAAGTCACAAAAAAATGCAATGGCATGGCATGAGCCGCACGTACACACACACGCTTCAGTAGCAGACACAAACAAGAAGCAGCCTTACGCTCAAGCTAACAAACACCTCTCACACTGTTTGCACATCCTGCATTTCAAGCAAAGTACAACAGATGTACCGAGGTGTTAATAGAAAAACAGGTGCCAGGCACAAACGGTCTCTGCAAGTGAGAACTTCACCGTAACAGATTTCAGAACTGCAATCGTTTTGTCACTGAGGTCATGAGGTCCTTTTCTTTTCTCACACCACTAATAACAACAACACTAGAACCTCGACTATGCATCCTCCATTTATGTGATGACCTGCATTTTGCAAAAAATTGGCAAGGGACCGGCAAATCCCCCGGAGAAATAGTGCGTTAAAAGCTTAAATTATACGGTTAAAAAATTGCGCACAGCCCACTTCGTACAATAGCCAGTGACAACTGTACGGAATGAGAGATGACAGCAGACGTCCCATCAACTCATGGTGTTCTAAATCGCACTCAAGACGGAGAGAAGTGCGTATACAAGATGTTACCTAGAGTGCAATAGCCTGTGTACTAGCAGTTCAGCTGACAGCTCTGACTCTGCATCTGTGGCCTGTAGTCGGCAATCAGTGCATGATAGCTCTCACCAAGTCCACTTTTCCACATGCTTCACTAATGAAGATAATTAACAAAAGTAATCTCACAATGATAACAAAATGAAGTTACTGTGCTGGCAGTAACAAGGTTAAATGTTGCTATGATCATCGGTAGCAAGTTTGAAAGCGTTTTTTGCTGTGGCTTCAGTGGGGGAGCGTGTTAGGCCTAGCGACACCGAGTTCATGGCATACTCTTGCTTGGCAAGCTGCAGAAAGCATGCCAATGACGTGGGTGCACTCAAGTCCTGCATCCGTGCTGCAGGCAAACAACAAGAGTCCTTTCTTTTTTCCCAATTATGATGCAAATGCCTGACAGACACTGCTGCCTTCTGCCGATGAGTGAGAGCGGTTCTAAATGGGCAGAAGACATGTCGCTGGCATCTTCGTACTGTGCACCATAATACATCTTTGAAGAGTTGAAGCAGTTGGCATGTTGTCCAAATCATCATTTTCAAGGCACCTGTGCCACCCTAACACAACATTACATGCCAAAAGGCACCAATCTGACATAAAAAGACTTGGCAGCGCAATTTCAGTGATGGCTTAGTAATTTGCATAATTTGCACCCTTTTAATCTGTTACAGGGGCTTATGAAAAAACTTTTATCGCATATTTTACGCTCCCTGCTGCACTAGATCATCAGTATGCCACGGGTGCTTGCGCAGCAGGCATGCGATGATCAGCAAGGCCGCGTTGCTCTGTGGGGCTGCGAAAGATGTCAGCTGCGGGTGGACACTGTCATGTCAGCTACAGCAGTCATTAATTAGTTTGTATATTGGTGAAGGTAAAGCAAATTCAAACTGCGTGCTGCTCCCCAAGTCACTCACACTAGCAGACGACATTTTTCCATACGAAGAGGTGTAACAGCAAGCTTCTGGCAACCTACGGTGCACTCACATTAATCCAAAATTGCCAAACCGAGTTCGGTCGGTCACTTGGGACTAGAGCAAGGTCTCCATTCCTACCGGCTTTTACCTCCATTTGTCTCTGACTGCTAGCTTTGTGACTGCATCACTGTGCGCTTGATCCTTTGAGCTGCACATATGCAATTATACCACTCTGTGAGAAACTGCGCAAATATGAGCAAAGCAGTGGGGAAGGGTATGCATCAGCCTGAATTTATTTTAAAGGAAACTTTTTTTTTTTTTGGGGGGGGGGGGGGGGTGGACAGTGAAGTACATACATGATTTCGGGGATCGACATTTACACGGCAGTGTGCAGCATATATTGCAGGTTTCCACGCTTCTAGGGTGTGTTCAAGGAATAGCACAATTTGCGCACCTCCCTTTCGAGCAGTGCACAAATAATTATGCAAATAAATGTATTAGCTCTAATAGAACAAAAACAGGGGCGTTTTTCATTATGCATACAGAAAAAAATTTCAATTAATTTCAGCAGCCAGAGCAGAGCAGCTCTGCGAGATTTCAGACTGTACAACGTACGAATTATAGTACAACAATTTCATGCAATTCCCTGAAAGTCGCATAATCGAGATCCTACTGTATTAGGTGCTTTTTCAATTATGCACTCATGTTTGAGTACAAAAATAATCTGCAATTCTAACCACAGATACAACTACATACTAGTATGGTGATAGTGTCAATATGCACCATTCACAAAAGTGCATACCATTTTTGCAGTCCCCAAGAAGCAGTAGACTAGATCAGTGTGACCTATGAGGTAAATCCTGGAAGAGCAGAAAAAGCACACGCATTACATGGAGGAAATCCCCACAGAAGTCTGGCTGATTACTGCCAAATTGTTACTTGGGGAAATTTCAGGAGCGCCAGAAAAAAAGTATGTTTGAGCTCTCTAGAGCAGCTGTGTCTTCGTTTCTCAAAGTGGCTAGCCCATTAAGCAGCCCATTTTGAAACAGCTAATTGCGTACTGGCTAGCAGCTAACTGTCTCAGGAAAACCCCTTTGTGACCTTGGAATTGATCATTATCGAAGCATCTTACATTTTTACCTGGCAAAATACTGCTGACAGCTGCAATGCTGAGGTTTGTCCAATTATCCATAATGCATGTGTCCTCACTAAAGCCCCACACACAGCTAACTTTTCCATGCAGCAGCAACAGCAAAGCACGATTCAGCACAGAGGGCACTTCTCAGCCCGTATGCTAAGCATTAACAACAGAAGCCTAATACAGTTGATCCTGGACATACTGAACCCGGCCGCATCGAATTACTGCTTATATCGGACAGTCAGAGAGTCCCATTGAAAATCCCATGCAAAAGTGTTGCGCTACTGGATGCATTTATCAAATTCCCATAAAGGACACATCTGATATATCAAACAGCATGCCAGGCCCCTACAAAATGGTGCTTCTCCAAATGGCAGATCACTTTTAGTGTGCAGACAAGTACTAGGCCCGACCGTGGACACATATTCGCTGCGCCGGTCACGTGAAGATGCCATAAAACTGCCCGACATGAGGAATGTGGCACGTAAGTAGCGGTAGCCCCTGGCCTGACAGTGCCGTTTCTTGCCAAGCACTTATGCTGTGTAAGGAAGCCAGCGTTCAGCACAATGCTGGCCATACAACGGGGCTAAACTGGCTGATTTCATGAAGGGTACTGGCAGCTCTCAGACTTGTTTCGCACACCTTGCTGCTGTAAGTGTTGCAAAAACCAACTGCGCCTCAATCTCAATGAAAAATTATCGTGCTTGTATTGTACTGGCAACATGATAGGACCTCTTATTCTAGACACTGGCTAGTTGCAAAGCAACATCCACTGCAGCTACAATGAAAATGAGACTAGGTCAACTAATGCCCAGGGAGTGGCGCACTTCCAGCACACGGCACACTGATTTAGAATGAGCCTCGCATATGTTGATTAACTATCCTATTTCTGGTAAGCTGCAGCTAATTTTATTCACTGCCATGTTTTATATATCGAATTTGTGATCCCCCCCTTCTCCTGAATTCAGTAAATCTAGGATCAGCTGCACTTGTAAGGCACCTTCAATAAACTAGCATTGCAGGAAACAATGCCACTAACAAAAGGGATGCTACCTGCTCCCAATGCTGACAGCTACCAATTGCTAACAGCCAAGTGGCCAGTACATTGCTGACCAGGTAATACGTACGTTTACTTTGGTTGCTGCTTCCGCGGCTTCCGACATGTACCGACACTGCACAAGTTTTGTGCCATTGCTGAACCAAATTTATATGCAAGCCTTACTGCAGCAGTGATACAGTTAATCTAAATCAAATGCCGCAGTACAAAACATTGCTCATAAACAGACCTAAAGCTGTGCACCCAACTAGAAAGCTAAGAGCTAAGTATTTAATGCAGACAAATGCACAGCATTTTGAGCAATGAACAGCGTGCATGGTGTGACACGAGCAGTGCAAGTTGGCAAGCTCTGCCAGCACGCAGCAACAAGCTTTGCCAGTAAGTGAGCTACACAGACGCAGGTGCACAAACACGCTCCTAGGCATTGAAACTGCCGTAACTGAAGCCCTATTGACTACGACAAGTATATACTGAGTGTTCAACGTCAACTGTATCACTGTCAAGTGTAGCAGTGACAGCAGTGACACAGCGTCTAAATACTGCAAGTGATTGAACAAAATTTACTCAAATCAAAGCGCAAAAAAAAGCCAAAGGACGAGTGCTTGTTGCGTCCTCACCTCGTCCTTTGCCATTTTTTTGCGCTTTGCTTTGTGCGACGATAAACCAACACGCCCAAACATTTTCCCTTATACTGCTTTCTTTTACCGTTACTCACTAAAATCATATTTCTCTCTGACACACCTACATTTCTTTTCTTTGACACATCCTTACGAAAATGACTGCTTGTGAGGGTGAATGCAAATGCAATGAGTGGCGAGAGGAGCATTCCCTACTCTAGGCCCTTGCGGGAGGCCTAACATTATTATCATCATTGCTAAAGATCACAATTTTGATGCACTTGGCGCAATCTTGGTTGCTCCTTTTAAAGCGATGGCACAGTGAACCACATTTGGTGAAGAAGTGGAAGCACTGCTCGCTGCTTCCTCTGCACTGTAACTTTCATGTGCTCCCACAACAGCTGCAAACCACGGGTTTTGGCCACTAGCGACAGGCAGTCCAAAAGCCTGGAGTATTCAAGCCCCTTGAACGCTTCTGTCAGGTGCAAAACCTTTTGACTGCGACAAAATGGGGTCAGAAGTGTCCACGCTTACATCAGTACAATGCATAGGGTCTCATATCCCAATGTGACGCTGGGACTCTCCGGAGAGGCACTGTGGTGAGAAGAACACACACAACATGGCTGGAAGCCGTCACATCAAAGCGCTGCCATCAAAGTCCAGGGAGTAAACTAAACGCCGGTGAGAGTGGCCAACACATTTCCGACGAGAGTAGAAGCTGACTTGGTCTCCTTCTTGGTACACGCCGCATCACAGTGAAGTCCTTCAGCACCTAGAAACAGTTCAACCAAAAGAACCTATGTAACTATAGCTATATTGAAAGCTAAACATTACTTCCACCATACTGGTATGGTGGTGCCGTATGTTGACAAACACCATGACTTGGTGGTGCGAGTCACACAAATGATTTAACACACACATATTGCATGTTGATGCAAATGGCAGCACCATGGGAGACTGCATTTATGACGAGCTGTTTTTTTTTTTTCACACGCACACACAAAAAAAGTAAGCTCCAGAAAAAAGTTTCTGAGGGGTAACCTATAAGTCCAGCTTTGTTTCTTGTTTCTGTTAATATTTATTTTTCGTACCTAAGACCAGAAAATATCGAAAAAAATAAAAATGTTTTCGAAATTTAGTCGGCCAACGCTGGTGAAAATTTGGTAAAAACTGGCTTCAAAGTGCTAGGTGCACCACTTTACTTGCCTCTCCAATGAGCTAGATCAGCAATTCCCAACCCTTTTAACCCTGGTGGAACGCCAGCAGTGCTCAGAAAGTGCTGAGTAGCCCCTGCACTTTGGCCCTCATTCTATTGTGTCCAACATGCATGCAAAAATGAGCACGAGAATGCCGTATGTATCGCTTAATGAAGCCACTTTTTTCAAGAAAAACTGACATAAGTTCGCGGGAAGGATTCATTACGTGGGGAATAATGTTGACAGACCTTTTCATGAGAGTCAAAATTTCATACACGTCTTAGCATCGCTGCTTTTAGCCTCGTTCATTTCAAAAGGCAGCTGTTATCAAGCGTTCAAATGATTTCATGACAGTGGACAGCGCCCGCCTCAGTCGCAGCGTTATAAAGCAAACACACTGATCACCAGGCTTGCACAACTGAGTGCACCGTGCAAGCCACCATCAGCACTCCTGTCAAGGATGTGCAGCATCTTGGCACTCTGCACAAGTTCGCCTGGCAAATCGCCTTCATCCCACCCCCACCAACTGCAGCAACCAACGACAAAAGATGACTGCACCATGATTTTATAGCTGAGCGGCATCTTGGCATGCTACGAAGAAATGTGCTAGGGGCCGTGACGACGAAAGCATGGAACTGAGAGATGTGCTGCTCATTGGCAGTCATTCAACAGTCAGCAATGGGGAGCTCCGATCGTTATCGCGCCTGTCACAGCACGCATGCCTGAAGATGTGTGAGCGCCACTGTTCCATGGAACTCAGGTTCGGGGAGGTCTTGGCCATCGCTGGCTTCAGGGGTCGTACTTCAATTTGACCCTATCCGAATTAACTGGTGCAAGCCCGTCCACATCCGAATTAAAAAGCGTCAGACACCACAGACTTACATGGGAATCAGCTGGGATCATGCTCCTAGCTCAAGTTATCCGAATATCTGAGCTAACAGGTGTAAAATCGAGAGTCTAGTGTAGTAAGCCACAACAGTGGGCTACAGCCCATATCAATGTCTCTAGACTGTCAAAGGAGCATGCAGCCACAACTTTGTTTCAGTTTAATTCTTGCCAAAGTGCTTAAACTACCTTTTAGGTCCAAATGGTATAGCAGTTCCACCATTGCACACACATGTCCATAAGAACACCATAAAGGACGTGCATAAAGCTTCCATTTGGTGAGCAAATAATCTAAATTTATTACTATTTGGCTTGCATTTGATTCAAGAAATTCGCATTCAAAAATTTTCAATCGCATATTCAAAACTTTCTAAATATTTGGCAGTGACCAATTAAGCGCTCATCGCATGAGGCGACAATTCGCTGCGACATGCCGCGCGACGGGCTGAGGTCTGCCAAAGCATTGCTGCTCGTCGCTCAGTTTCTGAGTTTTTAGAAAACTTCGCGTGCCGCCCGGAAGTGACTCGCGAAGCAGCCAATCGCAGAAGGCTTTGGGGCGCTCAACTTCCGTTCTGGCTTTTTTTTTTTTTTTTTTTTGCTTTTGCGTGAAGTTTGTTTTCCTAGTCCGGTTTGGCCGAAGAACCTGCTGCCTGCACGCGCACATTTCGTCTGATCTGTGTATATATAAAAACATCGAGACAGTTCAGTACAAGCTTGGTAAGGTAGTAAAAAAAAAAGGCTAGTGTGGCTAGATAAATAACTTTCGAAAGGAGCAGGAGAAAGTCGCTGCTTGCAATGCAAGCCGGCATTGCAGTGTAGTAGCGCACCGCTTCGCTGCCACACTTTAAAATGCGATGCGTTACAGGAAATTTCATCAGTTTTATCGTACTTCATGCTGTTTAGTGTTAGAAATGGGATATAAAGTAATTGCACTCCCCTTGACCGAATGATGAAGCGGCGGTGACAGAGCAACGTTGAATAAGTGCCTCTGTCGCTGAGCCCCGTCGCTCCATGCGATACGCACTAGCGGCAACGACAGGCGTTGGCGGCGGCGTCGCGCGACGGATCGCTAAGGGTTGTCGCCTCATGCGGTTACTGCTTTACTGCCAACTTTCATAAATCTGAACTTGGCAAAACCACAATATCTAGACAAATTATTCCAAGAGAGATTTTAGAGTGCTAAGGAAGCAGTACAGGGCTGTCCTCTCCACTTTCTTTTCTGTCGTTTACTGCGTGGAACAATTACATTCAGACAAGTCATGCAAAGTTGTGCTAGTGAGCGCTACCGATACAACACTTGAAAACGAGATGGCCAACCACCCACATCACACCCCCGCAATATGAAAGCAAGCATTTTCCTTTTTAGACATGAGCTCTACTGCTAGCATTCTTCAAGGTTGTGTTATGCCGCAACTTGATGTTGTGGCGCCAGTATGCTGTGCACTGGGAGATTAGAGTTAACTCAACACACCTGCACATCGCCGCTGGTGTCAGCAAATGCCATAAATGCTCTCTTTCTCTTTCTCCTTGCCATTGCATGTTGTGTGCCATGGTTTCCAGTAGAGCCGCATGATATCACGTGAATAAGCTCTATAAACAGTTGCGTTTATCGCTCATCAGTCATAGCCAACTATTGCAACATTGCTGAAACAGTTTATGCCATCGTGATAAGCAGCGTGCGTGCCATGAACAGATAGTTTCAATGAGCTTACACTCCATATTCATCACCGAACTGGCGTCATGTCTTTTTTTTTTTTTTTTTTTTTTTTTTTTATTCTATAACACTCTTCATGCTTAATGCCCACAGCCACGCCACTCGTCCTCTTGCCTTCATAACCCTCCTAGCATGACCTCCGCCATCACGTTTTCGTCAACTGTGATATGTGTAAAAGCCAACTTGCGGGATTTCTAATGGGGCCCTGAAAGGGGCCCGAGTGGAGGTGTCATGGGCAGGCAAAGCAATCATGTAAATATCCTGCGTATTGTGTGGTGCATTGTAGCACCACGCAGTAAGATGCAGTCATGTTCCTGTCATAATTTTTTTTTATGCAGTGCTCAGTAAAGTCTGGTTTGTTTAATTTTAGGTCACTAAAACCACATGTTATTAAAAAAAAATAACAGCAACAAAATTTCCTCACTTACTGCTTCCTAATATGGGTGGTTTGTGGGGTTTAATGTCCCAAAGCAACTCAGGGCTATGAGAGACGGCGTAGTGGAGGGCTCCGAAAATTTCGGCCACCTGGGGTTCTGACATCGCACAGCACACGAGCGCCTTGCTTTTCGCCTCCAGCGAAATGCGGCCACCAAGGCCGGAATTCGATCCCGCATTCTTGGGAACAGCAGTCTAGCACCGTAACCACTGCGCCACCCCGGCGGGGCTATTGCGTCATAATATATTTTTACTATTGAACAGACAGACATATGACTCGTATTCAAAAATTTCAGCATTCACATACCCTTAGTATGAATGCATAATGCTGCAATATGTCCCAACAGGTTCAGTTTTAGCAGTGGCCTTCGAACATAGCAGGGCTGACAATGCCCAGTCATCCTACACCACCACCACTGTTAGGACACCACAGTGGCATAAACTCTCTTCGGCACACAACCGGTCATACTCCCAGAAAAAGCAGAACGAACCTTATTGCTTGCCAAGCTGGTGGTGCCATCATAGCTCCTGGTGGATGCGCTCACTGGCACTCATGCCTCCGTCCCCAGCCAGGGGCTGGAATGCCCAGAAGGAGGAAGGCAGACCGTGGACGTCACGATGGCGCTTCACAAAGGCCGTGAAGGATGACACGCAGTTGCCAACAAAATGGTTAGCCAGGCCAAGGATGGCCAGGTCCACGTGTGGGTCACTCGGCTCACGCTGCACAGCCACCGCCTGCATGAACACAAGTGTCAGATGACGTAGTGTACAGAGCCGCTAGATTTCTCTTCTTGTTGGGTGTCTCAGTTGCACATACTGCCTCAGCAGCGTCAAGAAAGTCACAAGCCATTATGCAAACAATGTTCTGTTTTCAGACGCAGGCAGACTCACCAAAGTAAGCTCGCAGGTGATAGGAGGATAAAAGGAGAGCCAGAAAGGAGGATGTCGGCAATCAACCATGCTATAAGGTTCACAGTCCACAGAGTGAGAGCAGCTTACTGAACGCCCTCGACACGTGGAAATTATGAGTAAAGATTTGGTAAAACTGCTATTTCATTCCCACGCTTCATACAGGTAACAGGTGTGAAATAGATTTCAATGGCGCAATGGCAGCTTTGGCCAAAGAGTGCCATGACCAAGGGTAGTTTTCTTAACCTAAGGTGGGGTCAGAGACCCATTTTCCAAGCATTTCACACCACAGAAGCCAAGCACCAGGCCAAGAGGACTTGTTGCACCCATTGTGCCAATAGTGGTTACCCAGTGGCTCTGGGGAATCAACCTCACACCTTTTACATGCCAGGCAACCACCAAATACTTTCCGTAACTTCCAAAGCCAGAATATGTGCGTCATCCAGCCTCTTATCTCTTCGACAACAAAGGAACTCAAGTTCTTACATGGCATATTCTAACTAGTTGGCCATTCATCCTTTTTGTTTCTTGGTTGTTAGGTCTTGTCTTATCTTAGATATGTTGATCCCTTCTACTATTTTTACCACAAAAGCATATGCAATGCATACAAGAAAACTTGTTAATGTCTGAATTGATTCATGCAATAAATGCAGCTAAAATTTAACACCTGTGCGTTATCCTTATTATCTGCATTCATACATATTTTTCCCTTTTTTTAAAATTACAATGCCCTAGGTTAAAAGTCACATTTTAAGAGGTTGCGATATGCCATACTACCACACAGCTAAAATGGGAACAATGCTTGGTTGCATCTAATTGGCTACAGTCTGCCAAAAAGTCTGCTGGCTGCCACGTGAAGACAGCCTAACTCCCTAGAGTGGAGTCATAATAATGTCTAATGGCCCTAAAGTGGAGTCATAACATCCCTAGAGTGGATTCATAATTTGCCGTGCCAACACCTGCGGCCATTCATTTAGGCAAAGTCGAAGTCATCACACCTTTCCAAATTGCCTACTTCCGCCAAGGTTATTGAGTGCATTGTTTCATATCTCTGGGGAACAGCGACAGTGCTTTGCTGGCTAGGTTGAGTCCTTCTTCAAACCACTGCTATCAAGCAGCCACCAGTGGGGGGCGACCGCCCTCGACGAGAAGAGTAGAGCGTGCGCACACCACAAATACACACAACTGCTTCCTTTTCCGCATCAATTCATATGTAGAGATGTGTCAGAAGCAATCAATCCGAGTTAGCTGGTCCCAGCAGAAAGTCTCACAAAAGACGTCAAAGTCAATACTTAAAAAAAAACAAAACATACTTCTGTCACGCAGTTTAACACAGTGTGCACATTGAATGCACTAGAAAAACTGACTGCCACACGATCACTACCATTTCTTATGAGCTAAAAGACCCAGTGTAACTAACCAGACAACCGTGCAAGTGTTTCAACGTGCTCACCTGCAGAGGCTCAAGGGCACGGTTCAGCTGGTCCAGCATAGCGTCATTATCTGTAGCCACAAACACCGAGCGTGCTCGCAGAGCCCGAACAACACGCACCACCTGAAATGCAAGGAATTAAGGACATTATGAGGTAATGATTCAGGAGGAGAAAATACACAGCAGCCGGCAGCAAACAGTGATATGCCTCACTGCAATCTCCAGTGTTCAGAACACTCCCTGTGTACAGACCTGAACAAAAGTTGTGCATATATCCCCCACTATAAACTGAACATTACGTCTGCTGCGCCTGGTGTTGAAACAGCTGCAGCCATGCGAGTCTCCACCTGGAAACGTGGCAGTGATGCAGCCTAGTCAAAGCTCATACGCAGATAATCACGGCTCCAAACAGTACATTTAAGGGGTGTGTGTGTGAATACTCAAATAACTGAATATGAATCGAATAACAAGTGTTCAAATTATTTTTCGAATATTTGATATATTTTGTGACTTGTTATTTCACAAAATCAGATAACTGCAACAAGAAATGCGGTCCCGGCCAACACCCGTGTAAATTTGTGCCATTGGACGCTCATTAACTCAGACAGGGGGTCACACTGAGGCCCACGAAGTCAGCAATCATCCAAGCAGACTTCCCTGAACATGAGCTGTGACATGAACTGCTTGGCACAGTAGTGGTGTGTGGTTTCGCTTCTCTTAAATTCAGACCATCCCACCACTGCCGTCAGAAGCATGCATCGACTAGTCACGATTTTTTTGACCGGTCTTTTAGTTCTATCTTGAGATTGTACCAGGTTGTTTTGACAACTACGGCCATTCCCCTCTCCTAAATGTAAGCGCTTCCTCTGAAAAATGCTTCAAGTAGGCTGGTCCATCGCATTTTTAGGATGCTTTACCGCATGTGCGGGAAGCATCCTCAGAACGTGGCGTCAGTTGCGAAGAGGCACCACTGCTACTGTGCCATACTGCAAAAAGTGACATGGCGGCACTGCTGATTCTGGTTGAAATTCACGATAGTGTGCGCAGAAAGCAAAACACTTAAAGAAATCGCGAAATTTCATCGTTTTCACTTAGTTTTCATCTCAAATGAGTAGGCATCTATATTTCACGCATTCATTACATCAAATTATTGTGATGCAAACGGTTTTCTGCAGCTATTTAGGGGCACTCAATAATTAGAACTTCAGGAATTTTTCTTCATCCCTTGAAGAACGAATGAAGGTACAGTAAACCCTCGTTAACACGAACTCGCATATCTCGACAAATCAGTTAAGTCAAATTTTTCACGCCGGGCCTTCACCTCCCATAGGTGCTATGTATTAGCTCCCGTTTATCTCGAAGCATTTTTAGGGCTTAATGCGGATATCTTGAAATTTTAACCGGAAGAACTAAAGGCAACCGTCATTACTGAAAGGTGATAGGGGCTCCGAGCGAGCGTTCTGTTCCTATACTAAGTGCTGAACGCAGTCACGTTCGAAGAGCGACTACAAAATTCCCGCAAACGCAGTCATTTTTTGCCTTGGGAGCAGTCACGTGAGCGCCGCTCGCGCGCGTGGGGGCTGATGGGTTTTATTGAGCAGTCGGTTCAGCCAGTTCAGTGTGGTTCGGTCAGTTGCCCTTCGCACGTGCAGAGCGGCAAGAGCGATTTAGTGATTGTGTGGTCCTGTTTCGTCGCACTATGTGCACAAAGCGTTGATTAATTTTTGTTGTGGATGTGGTGTCCGCAATGCTTACTTCGCAACAAAGTTGAATGCAGCAGCGGCGACCAACGGCTTATGCGATGCGTTCAGCAGCCCGAGAACGCTTTTGTCGGGCTGAATGCCAACGCGAAGGGGGCAAAGCATTACCCCCCCAGTTCTGCCTTCTAAAATAATGAAATTCAGTTTTTCCTGAGAATTCTTTTGCGTTTATTACAAAAGCTTCCCTTGTGCAGTGGAGCGTCGACGGGCGCGACGGGCCGAGGGCCGCCAAAGCATTTTCGCTCGTCGCTGTCGCACTCAGGTTCTGCGTTTTTAGAAAATTTCGCGTCTCACCCAGAAGCAGCTCGCGAGGCAGCCAATCACAGAAGTCTTTGGGCTACTGAATTTCCGTCCTGCTTTTATTTTTTTTTTTTTTTTTTTGCAAGCGAAGTTTGTTTTCATAGTCCGGTTTGAGCGAAGAACCTGTAGACGCTCACTCTGTCTGATCCGTGCATATATGGGCACATTGAGACAATTCAGTAAAAGCTTGGTAGGGTAGTGAAGGAAAATAAAAAGGCTAGTGTGGCTAGATATTGTTAATTTTCAAAAGGAGCAAGAGAAAGCTACTGCTTGCAATGCAAGTATGCATCTGTAACAGCACACCGCTGCGCTGCGACCTTTTTATTTTTTTTTTAGACGCAATGCCTAAAAGATTTCATCAGAGTTATTGTATTTCAGGCTGTGCAGTCTTAGAAATGGGATATAGCATAACTGTACTCTCCGTGACCGAACGATGATGGGGCGGTAACAAAGCAACGATGAGAACGTGCCTCTGTCACAGAGTCCCGTAGCTCCGTGCAATGTGCACCAGCGGCAATGACAGGCGCTGGCGGTTGCAGCGCACAACGGATCACCAGTGGTTGTCGCCAGAAATTTTTGGCATTTTGCTTAACTCGAAACTCCGCTTATATCGAAATTTTTCCCGGATTCTACAACTTTGAGTTAACGAGGGTTTACTGTACCATGAAGGCGCTGCGTATGTTTGGCTTTGCTGAACAAAGTTCGATATTCGAACTCTTCGATATTTAGCCTTTTTTTATTCTTGATTCAATCAGATATTTGATTAAATCATTACTATTCGACATTCCCATACACTTCTAGTATATATTACAAAACTAAACAGCCCCTATCAAAAAGCAAGTCAGCACATACATGAACTCTGTACTGCATATGCAGCAAGGATTACACGATTTAATCAAGGATGAATTGTGCACAACCCTGTTCTTGTTGGGGTGATAATGCAGCAGTCCCTTAGGTTTTGCACCTGTTCGGCCATTCCCTTTTTTGCAGCCGTTTAAGTGCAGTGCACAAGCATGCTCGTCACTCTAAACAGTATAAAAGGTTTCTTCCTTTTTCAACAAAATATCTAAACATCAGAACTGTGCCAGTATCCCAACTGCCTCCCATCAACTAGACCCTCTTTCGTGGTAGAGTGAGTATCTATATGACAGAGGAAGAATGTCTCGTAGCTAGAGCCTAAGTCACATGCCCAAACTGTATCATTTCAATCACTGCAGAAATCATAACAAAAGAGAGTGATGAGGGCAAATACCTGTTGTGTGACAACCTCAGCAGTGGGTAGGCAGGCCAGTGCAGGCAGCGGACCCCGTTCTCCCATGTAGCCCACGCACTGTGGTGCCGAGAAGAGCAGCGGACTTGCATCAAGGTGCTCACAGGCACGAACCTGTTGAATACAGATGCAGAGACGTGCACACCTTTTTAACTAGTGCATGTATTAGTGTCACAATGCATTAAAAAATTTAAGAACACAGCTTAGCTAGAAACTGTGCACCAATCGCTGCATGCCATAGCATCACTGAAACAGCAGAATATAACCCATGTCACAAGAATGCGAATGTAAGGTCAAACACACGCGATCGGCTTACAAGTGTCCAAATAAGGAAGGACTGAGAACAACTACATGAAAGCTGGAATAACAAGAACATTGGTTCATTTGCCAGCCAAGTATTTGCAGCTCATTTTACCAGAAACTCCACCCCACTGAACAAGAAGCTCCACTTCATTTTTGATCGGATTACTGCCACCATGCTGGCATGTGTGGCCAGCAGAGTTGTTCTTGATTGTACAAAAGCTGCTGCTGCTTTTTTTTTTTTTTTTTCCACTGTGAAATTGTGTTTACGTTTTCTTGCTTCAGCAGTCAGCCTCCTGACAAGGTCACCAATATTGCATTATTGCCATGATTACATGATTACTAGACAGCCGTAAATGGGAGTGCTGTTTCCACACGACACTGCTTCACACTACTTCCCAGCAGCGTTATGGAAAATGGCACCACCAGATCACATGCTTCATGTCACATTTCATGGCATCTTCACATGGCTAGAGTGGCCAGTGGGCAATGCGCACCATTGTCAACTGGCTGTAAACAGTCCAACCCTCGCGTATCGGTCTCACAGCACCGATAGCTGTGTAAATCAAACTATGTCACAAAGTACAGCCAGCACTCGAGTGACATTTCATGCGATGCAAGTGTGCAGGGCTGGCTTCAAAGCTTTGCTTTTTGTCATTCGTTTTCTTTTTTATTGTGCCTAGCAGCTTAAAGCACAGCGCTAATCTACAAAAATTGTATAGGAGATGAAAGCGGTCATCTCGTAGCACAAGCATGAAGCAGCTCTGTCCATTCTGAGATCCTCTCAAGATGCGTCTCCGCAAGTCATCATGGTACAGTGGCTGAAAATGATTGCAGCATTGGAACCTGTTCACTTTCTTCGCCGATCTATTCATCGCCACTTGTTGACTGTGCCATGGCCCAATGCTAGACGCGCCACGTCGCGCTGCACCATCTTGTTTTCTAACCCAATAGCACATAGTGGCCGTGCCAGCCACAGCACCTATTGACTGGTGCCAAAGTACTGCTTTCATGCAAGGCCTAACAAGCATTACCACACATACTGACTGTTGATTCCATAAAAAAAATAACCAATTTAACTGATGTGACTACTGCAAAATGCTGAAACCAATACACGCCGCCTATTACCTGTGATGGCTGGCTGAGAGATCAGGTACAAGAATATTCAAAAGTAATGAGTACTTCCAATAATTTAAAGGTTTGGTGCGAATGTAACGGCGAGTCATAATACTATTTCGAATGTTCGGACACCTCTAGAAGCTGCACCATACAAGGTGAAAAAATTGTCATGAATGCCTGTCCTTTCTGGTTCAAGGTGGTGCCATTTCAGCCAATTTAATGCCTTTGGTGCAGCATGATGCAGAAAATTGCATTGGTATCAAAATGGTGAAATTGGTGCAGCTGTCTCGCCCCTGGGAAAGTGAGCTAACAAAATTATGCATGCAATCTCAAAGCCCACACACTAAAGTTGAATAAAACAGACAGTAGCCCAAAGCTGATTTAACTGAAAACTTGAGGTGGCAGCTACAACATTAAGGTTCTGAAATACGTGCGCAGCAGTGCTCCAATATATGAATTAAATTACTAAGGAAGTTTTCCTTTACAGCCCTGTAAAGCCCTTTATCTCTTTCCCTACCGTGGAAAAAGTTGCTGCATTTTGCTGGATTTCATTCAACTTTTTCACTCCAATAACTATGAGGTTTGAAATTTAATGCAGTAAAGATGAATGAAGCCAATCAAACACACCTTTTAACAATAAAAATTTTGTAAACATATGCATGCTTTATCAGAAAATTTGATTAGCAAAAACGAGGTTGTAGCTAAAATATGAAAAAAAAAAATTTAGAAACATTAAAATATACAAATTGTCTGCTGAATACTTGAAGAAAAAAAAAATCAAATCATAATCCCCCCCCCCCCCCCCCCCCCCCATACAGTTTTCGGCTAGAAAATAACCTCTTTAGGTCTTACAATGAGAAAACAGTCAACTCAAATTACGTGGAAATCGTACAAATGATACAAGTAGCATCAACATGGTTAACATCTTATTCAAAATGGTTGCTGAGCTGAGCAAAATGCGCCCAAATTAGAAAATGCCCAAAACACTGACACTGATGTTTTCGACTAGTTTCTTGGCTTTTCTTTGCCCTATGAACTAAAGTTCGATCCTGAGTCACTTATACTTAAACCGTTGACAAAATCAACCACGGACGCGGCAGACTCATGTATTTTGCTGCATTTCAGTATGCATGTCTTCCCACAGGATGTAGCCATTCTCAACATCTACATGCCACTTTTTCTCAAGTGGTTCAAAAATCATACTATGAGGGAAAAAAAGTCAAAACTGAACTGCAGTTTTCTAGCTTCAAGGATCAGTCCTAACCACTGGGCCCCTGCGGCACAGCACAGTACAAGATGGGCTAACCAAGTTAACCCATAACTATGTCTCAACACCTCTGGTGTCTGATAGAGAGGCAGGCTGCTTCTCAGGCAGCACACAACAAAAAATAGCCCATATCGTGACAAGCATAACTTGGAGCTAACTACTTGCTAGTTTTGGCGCTCAGCTGCTGGCCGCAAGGTCACAGGTTTGATCCAGTCCACAGCGGCCATATTTCTATGAAGGTGAAATGTAAAAATGCCCATGCGCCGAGTGATGCCACCACACTTTAAAGAACGCCTGGTGGCCCAAATAAATGTGGACACCTTCACCATGATGTCAGTCACAGCTCATGCGTCAATTCAGGTCTTTAAGCTCCACAAGTTAGGCCACGACAGTTTTAAAGAGTGGCAGCAAATTAAAGTTACAGCAGCGCAGGGTCTTGCATAAGTCCCGTCCTTTTAATATGGTTTGGCTCTGCCCAAACCATTTACTACAGTTAAACCTGGTTATAATGAAATTATAAAATGTCCGCGATATTTCGTTACATGCAGTTTGCGCATGAAGACCGAAAAGGACAATGTAGAACGAAAACCAGATTAAGAATTGATGCAAGGGAAACCACCTTGAAGGCGTTTACAGTAAATCAGAATTATTTGAAGTCATAGAAGCCGATGATTCGCGATCGCACTGATAGCGCGGCGCGACTGCGGCGGCAGCCTCCACCTCTTCTGCAGCTCGCGCGATGGTCTACGAGGGAGCAGGGAAGGAAGGTGGAGGAGGATTCCTTCCTCCATGGATGAATCACTCTGGGGGAAAGCGGGCATGTTGGCACCGCCGCTGCCGGCCCTATGGAGGTAGGGGTGGCTGGCTCACAATGCCCCGTGTGGCAGCGACAGATGCGCGCTGCTCGCCCTGTGTCTTTTTTTTATTTTTTGCAGCTTTTAAGCATGAACTATGGTAGTGCCATGTTCCGACAGCGAAAGCAGCAGAGACTGCTGCGTCTGCCACGGAGATGTGGCGTCGGCACTGAAACACGGCGCACTGAATCTGCTGCGGTCCCTCGTTACTATAGTAGGCGTTCCTTTCACTTCCGCAATTTATCGCCCTGAAACTTGCGGGGTTCTGCCAAATTTCCACTAACTAAGCACTAGTTAAGAGACAGTTGGCACCGCGAGTTTGTTATATCAAGGTCAATCGCCGCGACCTGTTCGTTACATTCACTTCAATAGGGGCAGTGTTGGGGAATTGATAAAATTTGTAATATCGAGGAATTCGCTACATGGAGGTTCGTTACATAGAGGTTTAACTGTATAACCATATGTCCAAAAGCAACATCGGTTATGAGAGGTGCCTAAGTTGGACTTCGCATAACTTCAACCACCTGGAGTTTTGTAATGTGCACCTACAACGCACAGTACACATTCATCTTGCATTACGCCTACATCAAAATGAGGCTGCTGCAGTCGAGGTCAAAGCTGCATTTCAGGCACAGCAATCGAGTGCCTTAACCAGTGATCATCAATGGTAGGGCAGCGTTACGATCTGCCGCTGCTTTCTATCCAAACTAGACACCTATTGGTACCCTAGAATACATATCACAGCATTAGTAAAGAAATTTAAGAATGCATTCAGATACAGATGCATGCGTGTAAAATGATATCCGAAACTACACCCAGCCACACATTGTGTTAAAAGCAAAAGTCCACATGCAACAGCAGTAGCGTACTGACCCAGTCGATACCATTGCGAAGGTGGATGCCGATAAAGGGCACACGCAGGCTGGTGCGAATAAAATGCCGTGCCTTGTTGAGGACTGCATCGCTCCATACCAGGTACGACTGCAATGCCAGGTTTTCCTGCTGCACCGGGAAGGTGGCTGGAGCACCCACAAACGCCAACACTGGGTACTTGTCGCTTGGGTACCTGGGACGTGAGGAAAGAGTACACTCTGACAGCTGAAACGAAGGTCAGCTCACACGTCTTTTTTGCCATTCTCGTTCTGGCAAAGCACCAAAGGCTTCGCATATCTGCCCAATTAGAAGGAGCTCTCAGAAGGCAACCTAGAATCTGCCGCAAAGGCCTCCAAATGTCCTTTTTGTTCTTAACTTCTGTTTTTCTCTGCAGTTTTTCTCTTCACAGGTGGAGTTCGATACCCATAGGCAAAAGCAGATGGCTCGTAGAATTGATTTACCAACCAACTTTACCTAGCAGCCTTGGTTAATGAGGTGCACGAGAAACAATTCAATTGAAAGCATCGATCACCGGTTATCGATCTGAATAAGAGTGGTAAGGAAAAAGTTAAAATAACTGCATAGCCCACATTCAAACTGTCAACCTTGACAAGATGGATCTTGTCTAATGAGCTGCATCTGCTGCAAAAACCTGCATTATAGCCAAATAGAGAAGTATTTTAAAAGAGGAAGAGGATATATACAAAAAAAGTTATAATGAAGTCACTCTTCAGAGAACATGTATTTTTGCATCCTGATTCCGAATATGTCATGCAATTTTATGCAAAGCGAGTCTTTGTGCACTTATGAAATATCGTATACAACTTCTTACTTAGAGTTATTCTTTTTTGCTGCACAAAATTTTCTAAAATGAATGCCATTGATTCCTCTTGACATCAAGGTATGCAATAAAGGAAAAAAGAATAAACAGCTACAGTTGCCTTTGCAGTCACTGCATCTTTCTTACCAGTCTCGCGTAGCATGCTTTAAGCCAGCAAATGTGACTTCTCTATTCTGTCCAGCTGGTCATGCCTTCTGAGAAAGTTCTGCTCTCCAATGGCTAAGTAAGCATAAATTCACTGTTGATCATCAATCATTGCTTACCACTTATGACAAAGCCAATAGAAGTTCCCTGCAATTACAGTACATCATGAGGATTAGAGAAAATCCCTTGGTGAAACGTTTGATGAAAAACGTGGCCCAATGCCCTTCATACATGCTAATTTCCATACAACGTGATTAAGAGCAAAGCATTACACCATCTGGAAGGAAGCCACATTTTCACATGCCTGCATACATGCAAGAGACCAATAACATAAGGGAATAAGGCACACATAAACTGACTGTAGGCTCCCAATTATCTCAGTCCGTTTTCACCAGTCAGAGCAGTTGCCACTTGGCTTCACTTTAAATATGACACATTCTCCAGCCATGTCTTGAAAGTTTCGTGAACTGGGGCACACAAAACACACACATTCCACCAAAAAGAAAAGATAGTTAAACAGGTTACCAGTACGTTTTCACAGGGAATGAAAGTTCTGATTAAGAAACATTAAAACACGAACACCTGTCCCCCAACAAACACAAATGAACAGGCAGAGCTATCAAAACTAATCGATAAGCGTAAGATAACCAACTAGAGGAAATATAGTATGTAGAGAACTGAGCATGCTCCAAAAAAGCTATCATGGCTGAAAAGGGTTCAAGACATGGGCAAAAATCAGATGTTGGTGCTCAGAGACAAGAAGGGCAATGTTACTACCAATATGGAGAGGGCAGTCAAAGCAGTCGAAGAGCTCTACACAGGTCTATATAGTAGCCAAAGTAATCAGGAGGAATATAGAGAGAGGCAGTATTGCAAAGGAATTGGATGTTGCGCACCTGACGAAAGGAGATCTAAGGAATGCCTTAAACGAAATGCAAAGGTGGAAAGCAGCTGGTGAGGATCACATGGTTGCAGATCTGTTGAAAGATGCTCGGAGATATTGCTAGAAAAACTGGCTACTCCTATGATGGATTTTTTTTTTTTTTTGGCACAAGGGCAGTTCTGACCAGAGAGCACTGATGATGGAGAGCATTTTTTCTTTACACAAACTGGGGTCAGAGAGCCACTTCCCAAGTAGGTATTTCACCCCGGAGCCTCCCAGCTCTGGGCAACACTGCGCAACACTTGAGCAACACTGAGAATTGAGCCTTATGCCTCTCGCATGCGAGGTGGGTGCTTGACCCACTAAGCCACCGTTGCGGTCGTCAACAATACATGTACGAGGCTGTGCAGCTTTCCCCTCAATCATAAAAGGACAAAGTATATTCCTTAACATGTCTGCATCAAGCATTTTAATACAGCAGAATCTCATTAACTTAAGCTCGCATTATTCAAACTGATGATTTCATAAAAAGATAAGCAGGCAAACATTGCTCTCCTGCTTTCTTCAAAACAGTCTTTGCAACCAAAAGCAAACAAAGCTAGGCTCGAGCCAGAACCACGCAAAATAAAAAAAAAGCCTGACCTGGAAAGAAATGTGTGAGTTATCAGAAGGTCAGGCTGTACAGAGAGAGAGGAAGAGAGAAAAAATAAAAGCTTTTGCCGAAAAAAATAAATAAATAAAAACTTTCTAAGCAGTGAAGCTTTGAGAGGAGACCACATTGAGCAAAAAGCCACCAGCACGTGATGCACACACAGTCGAGGCACACTGGAAGAATAACACTTGTGAGGAGACCTGAGGGACTGTTTTTTTTCTTTTTCTTTTTTTTAATGTAAAATGAATAATGATCAGCAATGTGGTAAAAACCTCATTACAAGAGACTCTCAAGGGACCTGTAAGCAAGGTTTCTTGTAACCAAAAATTCTAAAAGCACTGTGTTGATCAGTTTACTGCACATAAGCATATAAATGCATTCACAAGCATTGAAGTTGAAGTTGAAAGTTTATTTTCGAATAAAAAAACATTAACAAAAAAAAAGCATTAACAGGAAATTGTTCAGGAAAGCTTAAAGAAGTTATTCATACTAGTATGTATTTTTGTGAGTGCAGAGTGTATTCCTTCCCAAATACTGGAGAGTACCCGTGCACTTCCCTCGCGTTTTGCAAACATGAACATTCATTTTCGTAAGTCCATTTTGCAAGCCTTCCTGTTGTTCTAATACCTTTGAAACACTCTTAAATGCTCATCACCCTCAGATGATTCACAAAGAGAAAGACATCAGGATTCTGAACTTTCATCTTGTGATCAAATTTTAACAGCGAAGAGTTAAAAATGCTGGACGCCATTCATGCATTTTGATTTGCTTCATAGGTGACAGTAATGCGATGCCAGTGGCTGAAACAGCGGGGTCGTTTTGACCTTCCAATCATGGGGAAGCACTCCTCAGTTCGTGACATATATTGTAACAAAAAGGATGCTAATATGGAACAAAATTTAGCTAAGGAAATCTGAAATGCATCACGTACGAGTTGGTATGCTTTAGCTGCATTGCATGAGCACACCTTGGTTGTGTGTCTTCTAAATAGTGAACAACTTACTTTAGGGACTTGAAAAAGTTGTCCTTAGTAACCGAGTGTCTCTTGTATGCAATGTTGTTGACATGGCAGACATAGGAACACCAACCAAACCATTTTCAAATGTTTCTTATAACATAGTGTCTCTTGTAACAGTGTCTCTTGTAATGAGATTTAACGGTGTACAAAAGCAGCATGCAGCCAGGATCGTTCGGCTGGCTGATATGTGGCTGATTGCCGCAATCACCACGGCTAGCGGAGAAGAGCAGAAAGCAAAACGATATGGCCAGGTTATTTTTTGGTCTAGCGATAAGGACCCTCTTATTGTTAACTTGCCAGTCAATACACACATGTCAGAGGTGCGAAGGCAACATTGCACCATGCAATAGGCAGGATGCAATCACTTGCCAGGCTGGTGACACTTGAATCGGATGCCCTTCGAGAGCCCCATGCAAAATTCCAAATTGGCTTTCCTGCATATTGCAGCTGACCAAAACAAAGTGGCAAGCTCTGTGATAGGGCAGGATGAGTGTGCATTAAGTATGAAGCACATAGCAAAAGGACCACATAAAAATCCACCGCTCTGCTTTGCGTTGTGACAGTTTAAAATAATGGTCAGCCATTTTGCTCTCATCATGTGTGATGCAGAGAAAGCCCACTTGCAGAAATCTGCACAAGGTCCAAGCCTAGCAGCGTCTCATGACCTGCACAAGAGGTGCCCAGGCCACAAATAACAGATAGGAGAGCAAGCATGTCATGTTTGTACTTGATTTTTAAAGAATAGGTTTGGTTGCTTCGGTTTATGGGGTTTAACGTCCCAAAGCGACTCAAGCTATGAGAGATGCCGTAGTGGAGGGCTCCGGAAATTCCAACCAACTGGGGTTCTTTAAAGGGACACTGCAGCACTTTTTGCAAAAGTTGGGCTTTCAGCAGAAAACCATAGTTCTTCATGCTGCAAACTCGAATATCAGATTAAAATTAGGCAGAAGAAACCAGAAATAGCCTTTTTTCATCAGAAATATGCAGCCCGCGCGACGAGGCTCACCGCGGGTCGCGCCACCGCCCGTGATTGGCCAAGACGTCGCATGACGACGTCTGAGGACCGAGGAAGCTGCCGATGCGGCTCCTTCGCTGCGCTGGGTTGATCACAGCTCTCTGCAGCTTTGTGAATGTCATTATGGCATGCCATTTCCACACGAATTCCCATCGGGATTTTTACCGCATGTATCCGTACCAGACACGCCCACAAACGATGCAGCACTTCTGTTGTGGGGAGCGTATATTTGGCATGAAAACTTGCTTTGGTTACAGGCATTTTGAAAAGTAGTGTGTGTCATTATTAGCAGAAACTACATGGCCCTCAGCGAAACTTCGGCCCGCATTTTCCTGGGAAGGAAAGGCAACGAACAATACCCTAGCCAACTACCTCCGTCTCAGGCCTCTCGCCCCGCCCGAAAGGTCATTGTTGTGAAAAATGAACCCAAAGCTTGGTGTAGCAAATCCTGCTTTGAATGCAGGTCGTGGTACCTTGGGAAAACGAAGAATGTTATAGAAAGGGTGAAGCAGTACACAGCTACCACCAGACAAATGAACAATAAGCGAAGCGCGATTGCAGAGCTCTGCAATGCATACCAGGCATTGACGGGGCCATTGTGCTGGAGACCAAGTCAAATGCACGCAGAATGCTGCTTGAGTCATACGACATTTAGCAGACGTTGAAAGCCTTTCCTTTTTATCGTACTGTCACAATACACGTTTAGTGAATTGATGGCTGACGTATGTTGAAAGCCAAGCTGCAGCTCCTCCGCACCCATACCTTCATGAGAAAAAACCGTGTTCCGAAATGTGTTTTCTTACAAGAGCTTCGTCGTTTTCATTTCCAACTTAATGTACATCCCCAAACAAGACAGGGCTATGCAAAATGACGAGGCAGCAACGGGTGCAAAATCGCAAGGCCATGTATGAACAACTTTGATGATTGATTGCTTGGACGCACCGAAGGAAACCTCGCTCTTTGCGCTCCTTACCTGAATGCTACCCAGCTGAGCGGTACACTCCTTATCTTCTAATAATGCTCCCGTAAGGGTTCCACGAACATATCAGGCACATGCCGTGCTGGAAAAGATCTCGCAGTCTTCACAACGTAGCTTCGACACAGCAGTGGACTCTTCTTAATCATCTGCTAGTTCGCAAAAATCATCAGCGCATGCTATTGATGAGTTGTCCATGTTTAGCACAGAAGCCGTTGCGCAAAGCTTTTGCAAAAAAAAAAAAAAAGAGAGAGAGAGAGAGAGACATGCGAATACAACCATGCGGCGATGCTGTCCGACGGTTCCATCATGAAATTGCAGTCCATGAACGGATTGCAGATGACTGTCCCGACTGTTTTGTACAAGGAAACAGAAGGAACCGCGTCATGGTTCAGCCATGCCTTTTTGTCAAAGCCCTATAGAAATCGCTAGAAACAAACCGCATGTAATCACAGTTACGAAAATGCTTCGAGTAGAATGTTTCATTTGGTCGGCTTGAATTTATCTCTCTTCTCAGCAACGCCGCTGTCACGAAATCGGCACCCATTTTCATCAAACCGGTACAGCGCTAGGCGCGCGCGGCGTCGTGTGGAGAGCATGGAGAGAAAAGCCCCTTCCCCGCGCGGGAGAGCGCGTAGCTTTGTACGCGCTGCCGTGACCCTCTTTCCCATTGCCCGGGGAGGACGGTGGTTCATCGGCCTGGAATGTGCCAGGCCTTTCGAGAAAGATCTATGGGACCTGGCCAATGACGACGCGCGGCTCGACTGGAGGAGAAGAGGGAGCTATAACCAGCGAAGTTATGTGTGTGTGCGCGCTAGCTTTGGCGCATGTTAACAAACAGACGCGGCGCGCCCTATTTAAAGCGACCGCGCCGCTTGTTGAGGCAGTCAGTCAGTCAGTCAGTTCGTGTTTTGCGACGTATTCGCCTGTGCTTCGGCTGGACTCCCGGGGATCACCCGCTGCTGGCAAGCCCACGGACTTTCAAGGGAGCGGCGCTCGTCTCGTATGGCGGCCACATCGTGACTCTTGAGGCGTCGGACTGCAACAGTGCCCGGTGAACAATTTGGTGTTTGTTTATGTACTCTCTCGTGTTTGATCTGTTGTAAAGCCTGTGTTATTGAATCATTCTGTAATTGCATGCTTAGCGTTTGTATTCTGTGAACCTCTCGTCTGTTGTATTTCAAGTGATCTTGTGTATTCCTTTGTATCGTCTCTTGCTGTGCATAAATTGTGTTTTGTTTGTTACTTCTGACTCCGATCCTTACTCTGGTTTGAACCGGCGACCGCTGGGCACCAAACGACCACCCCCTTCTGTCACTACAAGGTAGCTGAATTCCGGCTGAGCTTGCCACGCAGGTCGAGGGCATCTCCTTTGCGACCGGAACAGCTACCCCCACTCACTCTAAGGGTGTCTGGGGGTGTGCGCACCGTTAAGGGCGCATCGTTAATAATATCCCCCTAATTATTAACGGGTGACAGCCGCATTGCGCCGCGAGCTTTTAATACAATGGAAGATTGCATCGTCGCGTCCATAGCTGTTCGTGCATCCGAACACATGCAGAGCTGTGTTGTATCAGGTGCACAACACTAAGTTGACGTGTTTTGTACGTCCGCAACGCACACACAACGAGGAACAGCGCACGCCGAAAACCCCCTCCGTTGGCTCTGAAGGCCTCTGGCTCCTCGCGGTGACGTCACGACGAACGGAGCAGCGAGGTTTCTCCCTCCGCTTTCCTCCTCTGTAGCTGTCGCGCGAGGCGCAGGAAATTTGAATTGCGCACTTTCAGTCGACGATTGCGCATGTGTTTTATGCATAATCAAAAAAATAACTTCACAGGCATGATCAACAAATAACCTACTTCAAAAGCCTATAGTATTGATACATTTGAAAACCGCTGTAGTGTCCCTTTAACGTGCACTGACAACTCACAGCACACAGGTGCCTTGCTTTTCGCCGCCATCGAAAAGCAGCTGCCATGGACCGGATTCGATCCCGCTTCCTTGGGCACAGTAGTCGAGCTCCGTAACTACTGAACCACCAAGGCAGGTGATTTTTAAATAACAGTATGCCCAAATATTGTGGTATTGCAGCAATGAATTTATGAAAACGGGCGGTATGGGCAGTATTCAATTGCTCCGATTATTCAGAATTTTTCGAATATCAAATAGCCAAGTCAAATATAGACTAAGTAATGAACATATCTGATTCATATTGAACATTAAAAATGTTTGCACACACAAAAAAGAAGGCTCATAGAATCACTTTACGAATTCAGACCAGCCGTCCCCATTTAGGGAGGGAGGGGGGCTGGGTCACCTACTGCTTATATAACTGAGCTGGAGTAGATTTGCTGTAAGGGAGTGATTATTCGTTAGCAGCCGCTGAAGTGCTGCCACACCACTACAAAGGAAAGGTGTACAGCGACTCTGCAGTTGAAAGAAAAAAAGAAAGAAAAAAAAAAAGAAGAATGTCATGGTGTGGGACAAATTTTCCTTCAACTACAAAGTCTCTGTAAAAGCTGCACATATAGCCTTTCTCTCTAGCCATATATGACAGCGCTCGGGAGCATGCTAACGAGCAGTTGCTCCTCCCTCCGAGTCATGTAAGGACTCCCTACACAGCCAGCTGCAGCACTTACTTCTCTTTCCACTTGCGTGCCATGTCACGATAGTGGATGTCGTACTGCAGGGGTGAATAGAACATGGACTCATCGAAGTCCACGCCAAATGTGTCCCAGAAGGGGCCAAAGGGGTTGCCTTCTTTTGCCTGGCAGCCCTGACCAGATGCCCGCTGCTGGTAGCAGAACACTGCACAGGATGAAAGAAATAAGGTTAACGCAAGACGCTGGGCTAGTTGGTATTCATTTTTTGGTATTCGTGGTAAACGAGCTCAAAAAGATGAATGCGGCAGAAAAGACAACACGACACAAGCGCTCTGCCATGTTTGTCTTTTCGCGCTCGTTTACCATGAAAGAAATAAGTAGCTCTCAATAGTTTCACCACACTGATTCCGACAGCTCTGCACCACACCCAGCAATATGCAAGCCACACGGGGGAGCACAATATGAAAAAAAGAAATCCAACTGAACCTCAACGATACAACTGCTCTTCCAAATTTCGGGACAAAGCTAACACTGAAAAAACCCTGGCCGGAATTGGCAATGGCATATGGGTTTATAACATCCAACAGTGGCACATGAACAATAAGGGCTGCCGTAGTGAAGAACTCTGGGTGTTCTGGCTGTTCACCACCACTGAAATGCGGTTGTCACAGCCGGGATCAAAACTGTAACCTTATGATCAGCAGACAAACACCAAAACCACTGAGCTACTCCATGAGTTCAAGGCCAGAATACCTCAGGTTCAATAGAGGACATTCAAAATTTAGTTAGAAGCATTTTCCCGCATAACAATGTTGCCGAAGACAAGAAGTGAACTATGAGGGCTACAGTACACAAATATTGAGAAATGGGGGACTAGTTATGATATACATACGGAGGGAGCCAACAGCTACTGACACCAAGGAAGCCATAAAAGAATATTTTATGTGTGTGCGTGTGGTGCTGATCAATGAGAAATTAAGAATGTAATCATTTTATGGCTGAAAGGCAGGTAAGTGATTAGAAAGTAGAAGGAAAAACAGCCACATGCCACCAGTGGGATCCAAAGCCACGACCACTGAATTCTGCATCCTGTGCTCTACCATCCGATCTACAGATACGGCTGTTCAATCTTCTACTTTCTTCAGTAACTGTGTTGCGTGTAACCTGATTTTGAGAGTGCTCCCCAGCACTACCCTTATCCATTGGAGTGGATGTGGTAGTCCTATATTACCACGAGTGTCACATGAAAAGTGATCTACTGTGCAATAACCCAATACTAACTCAGGATGCAATGCCACATGTGCCACTATCCCACACTCATGAAAAATGTGATCAGTGCCATGTGACAGATGTGCAATGTACCCGATATATTGCATGTCCCGCTGAATGAACTTTTATGTAACTCATAGAGAGCCCCTACACATTTATGAGGATATTTATGAAGGCAATGCGAGTGTTCAATACTAACAGCCTGTTGCGTGAGGTGCACAATGTTCTCTGCAGCAAATGTGCCACTGCTTTCCCTCCAGCAGTTACAGTTATACATGCATCTCTCACAGCCTGAGTCGCTTTGGTATGTTAAACTCCTTAGACAATCACAGTTGTACACCTTACCATGTCTTAAACAGCCACAAAAGAGAATAAAAAGCATTACGATTGTTACAAAAATGATCAATGTGTTCAGCAAGCAATGTACAACAGGAAAAGGCACAACAACAAAGGCTGTGCCAATAAAAAATTGGACACTACTCTTGGTTTTAACCTTAATTCAGTTCAGGTCTTTTATTTCATTAAAGGTGCACAATTTCCCCTACTGCACATGCAACGGGAACAGAAGAAGGAACTTTTGTGAGAAAGGTTAATGAACATGCCAATGAGAGAAAGATTCCTCTCTGTGTTAGGATGCACCAACCTCCCTCGCACCGGCTCCTCCTTATCCAACGAAAAATTCCTTAGTGTGTAGCAGGTGGGTAAAGGACACCAACATTTTTTGCAGTCATAAGACTTAGCACATTGTCATTGTAATAAAACAATGTCAGGAGCAAACTACTATCACTTTTTCTTTTAAAAAAATTCTGATATCCAATCTTTTTTTTACAACAGACAAATGATGTTGTAGCAGCAAGGCCAACACACAGTGCCTCTTAGGCAGCAACTCACCGGTGCGGTTTCCTGGTGGCCAGATGGTGGGTGCCAGGTCCTGCATGAATTGCTCCATGGTGATCACCCGGTGGTACTTGGTGAGTGGTTCTACCTTGAAATATGTGTTGAAGGGAACTTGCACCTGAAAAGCACATGCAGTCAATAAGCCCAGTGTAATAATTGAAGTATAATTCCACAGACCCAAGTGGCTCCACAAATAAGCTTACTTTTATGTAATATATAACTATGGGTGTCTTTGTATGCCTTTATGGCAGTAGCATGAATAAGCCGAGATGACGAGGTATTCTTGTTCCAATGGAAAGCACGATCTAACACGAAGCGAACCCACCGGGCACCTAAACTGCAGGTTACTCTTTGCAGGTTAGGTGGGCGGCGAATCCGCGAAGTGTTGTCTCGCCTTGTTTTCTTGGCTAGATAGCTCTGGCGACAAGGACACTCATCTCGGCTCATTCATGCTGCTGCCATAAATGAACATACAATCGGCCTTTTGCGGGACGCGACTGCGCATGCGCCCAACCCCTAGCGGCGTAGTCGCGAAGCGGACTGGTGGGTTTGTGGCCGCCGCGATCCGCTCCGGCGGTGGGGTAAACAATCTGGCGGCTGCCCGCGGCGCCTGCATTTCTGCGGTTGTTTCGGTGGTCGTTGTTGGATAGTGCGACGCTCCTGACGATTCCGACTACTTGTGTAGCATTTGGTTGCGATACACAATGTTTAAAGGGAAGCGGCCTCGCCTTCTTTCGCTTTCCAAGCGCTTCACGAGACCGTCTTCACCGCGAAGCTTGAATAAAAACTGTTCGTCGGCAAGGCGATCAAGGGCGCCCTTGGGAGCCGTCGAGCGCATCAAGACTGTGCGGGAACCACTTTGTAGCAGGTACAAACTAGGTACTGAGGTTAAATATTTGCGCAAGCTGTAATGAAACCTTTTTTAAATAAGCATGAAAGCCCTCCATATCACCGCGGCACCCTGATTTCATCCCGACGATATTCAACTTTTCGAGCAACGAGGCAAAGCGGACGAATGCTATGAGCCATTTTCAACGTGCGACAAACCGGACAGCAAAACAAAAGCAACCAGAGGAGTCAGCGACCAGCTAAGACCTGCCAGAACAATGCTTGTGGGGACAAACGTGCACACGTCTAAAAGCTATAGAACCTAGTAAACATTTCACTTAAAACAAAAATATGGAAGAAACTTTTCTGTCCTCAACCTGCCATTATTTGAAGCTTGTTTCTAGGTGTCGAATATTGTTCCTTTTTTTTTTTTTTTTTTTTTTTTTTTTTTTTTTTTTTTTCCACGAACTTGAGTGGCTGCAAGACCGTTCTCAAAGTCAGACCCTAGAAATTTTGATGGCTGTCCCCTAGCACCACCACGTTCGTTGCCTTTGAGAGTGTTCATTAAAATTCCATGTAGCATTGGACTATCCACATTCAGTTTCATTACCATTTGCTTGTAATGCATTGAAACTTGATGGGTTACACATATTGCTGCATTATTTGATGGACGTTTAGCGTCACATGCTGACTCAGAAGGGCGAGAAGGCTGTTTCAGAAACTGTTAGATATGTGGTTGCAGCATAGTTGCTAAACTTTCTTTTCTCACATATTGTCAGATGTCACCACCAGATGTCACGTGGTGGTGACCAGGGTCGATGACACAAATGAAGAGTCGGTGATTGCACTGAAGAAACTCTTTATTGAGCTGACTTGCGCCCGCAAAAGAACTAAGCAACTCGGCCGCGGCGATAGCAACAAACGTGCTCGTCGATCGTCGAACAAAGAATGCCCGTCACACTTGTCAATGCTAAATTTAAAGGCTGCTCAGAACAACCTAGATAACGTCGCAAACTGCTGCTAGCACAACGTGGAACATTGTAGAAACATACGCAAGTGATCGGAATCTTCGAGACAGATCTCGGCGCATCTTTGGCGACAAAGAAAATGATAACGCGTCGTATCACGACAACGAGCATGAACAAACATGGGATACAGAATTGATACGCGTGCCAGAATCACAGCGATAAGGCCGCATGCCGGCGGCTGTTAAAAAACAACAAATACAGTTTTGAAGGTTTCGAGGCAATATGTTGCCGCTGCTTCAGCAATCAAGAATCAGTCATAGCAGTGCATCTCAGGGTTATCAAGTCATTGTTTAAGACATTAGCATAATGTACAGAAGCATGGCATAGTTCAGTCACTTCAACTTGGCATTTTTATTTATTTGTGGATTCTGCAGTAAAGTAGAAACTTTGCAAAAGTGGGATGGAGTACATATGAAGTGGGATAGAAGTACACAACAACTATTACAGACTGCACAGTTTCTTTCATTTACACTGCTAATTAGAACACTTCATGGGCCGTAATCATTGGCCTGGGCGGAGCCCAAAGTAATTCTTTACTTGCCCAGCTGAAGCCCGAAAAAAAAATATGAGCTAAGCACACTTCTTTAATGCAGATGTTCTGGTTACTTCAAATTTCAGTGCAAAAAAAGGCCGGAATAGTAGCATGAAACTAACTCCTGGTTCTGATTGCATTGGTCTTTGTTTTTTTTTTCTTGCCTTACATCCCATTTACACGAATGTTTCGAAACATTACGTTTCGTATGTAGCCTTCATCTTTGAAGCGGTGGCCCTTACTCAACTGGCGATCGCATTGCATGCCGGACGACTGCAGGTACCGCTGAATTTGTTCGTCAGTAGGCTTCGCTGCATTCCTCGGGCATGAAACTCAGCCATCACTTAGCCCTAGATACCCACCAGGTATCAGGTGCTGCCCAGGACACGCAATCGTCGACAGAACCAAAATTATGTGCGCCAAGAAAACGTGCTCCGCAGCGGGGCTCAGCGTGCAGACGAGAGTGTCCGTGCGGCACAGTATCCTGCCAGTTTGGTTGCGGCGTTGTGCACGAGGTGGCAGCACAGGAAAACGCAAAAGGCCGATTCCACCAAAGCTATTATGCTCCAAAGCATTCGTCTTCAAAAATATAGTACTGTTAATTTTTGTCATGACCGAGAAATGAAATAACATAATTAGAACTGGATAGAATACAACTGCACCTAGCAATAAACAAAAATTACAGGGTAGAAAAAATTTTCAACCGTCACTTGCATTCTCCCATGAAATTGCAAGAAATAGCAAATTTATTCCATCTTAATATGTATATCATAAACCCTGCCAACAAGCAGAAAACGACTTTATAAGCATTGAGAAGGCTTTTAATATGGTAAATAATAAAATGTAGCAAAATTCAGTAACAAAAGAATAAAATTTTTGACGCCTACACCTTAAGGTGAAGCCCCACTTCTATACAATGAAAGCATGCGTCATTTTATTTTTTTTATACTGTTAGTTTACATAATGCGATACTTTTTAGTGCCTGATATTTATAAAGTACTTAGGAATGTCTTTAAGTAAATTCGGTGAAATTCGATGATGCGGTAGTTTTTTAAATTCGAATCAAGGTTGTGGATTTCTTTACATTTTTAAATTTTGGATGATTTCAAAACAACATGAAAAAAGAACGGACACCTCTAGAGCTTCAACTTTTCCCAGAAATAAAGCACAAGGCCTGTACATACGGACAAAAAGTTTCAGTGGCAACACTTTATTATATTGTGACAGAATGTAGGGTGTATATTGACAATTTTCAGAACAAGTGTTCAGTTTTATAATAATTTCTATAATTTTAAAGAATTTAATGCAACACTTTTTTATTCTGTAATATTTCTGAGGTACCGAGGATTCTTGAGAGGGATCTTTAGAAATATCGATGATAATGTGCTTTTTGTTTTAAATTGCATCAAAGTTGTGCCTTTTTTTCTGTTTTCGAATTTTGGGTGAATTTGATGTGTTATAGAGGACAGACCTAGCAACCCAGAGCTTCTAATTTTACCTGACATTAAGGCAATAGCCTGAATAATAAGGAGAAAATGTTTTAGCGCAAGCAACTTAACACATCATGCCCGTATTGAAGGCTGAAAATGGACTTTTTTGCAGCAAGTCACTCCTGGAGCAATGTTTGCGATTTAAACAAAACATGTTTTTGATAGTTCTTATAAACATAAAAGTTGCTTAAATTTAGCAAATAAAAAGTAACGGATGACAAAAATTTAGTGCGCAAACAGCAGGTCTCCAAACTTGCAACTTTTCGAAGTGGCAAAAATGGCGTTTTCCACATTTAGTGATATTCGATTTTTTTTTTGAGAAACCTACGCCGTATCTGGCAAAACTAAAGTTCATTCCTTTGTGTTTAGACATTTGCCCATCACATATAAAAATTTCTGAAAACAAAAAATGGTCATAGGACCTCGATTACTGTTCTTATCTGAACACACCCTTATATTTGGTCGGGTAGTGCCCTGCATGCAAACATGAGGACATTGTCTTTGGCAGGTGCTCGTTTGCAGTTTTTTTTTTTTCTTATTTTGATTCTATTCGCATTGCTGACATTTTGACGCAACAGCGTTAAAGAACCCGTTCACTGAAAATCTGGCATGGGCGCTGGTACTCTGAGTGAAAAATCCCGAGCACAGCACTGGCAGTCGGTAGGTGGCTGCTGACATGGCCAACGCTGCTAACTCGGGCCTCTCTTTTCATAAGGGAAGGTGATATTAGAATCAGCCTGCCTGGACTCTTGTTTAAAAGAGTACATTATTGGGCGAGTTGGTCGAACATACCTTCCCCAAAGTATACTGCGCACACAAAAACGAGGACGTGAAGGTACACACAAGTGCAGACTCGCGACTAAATTCATATGAAAAGAAACACAGAAACACATGAATTCAGTCACGAGTCTGCGCTTGTTGCGTGTACCTTCACATCCTTGTTTTTGTGTGCACAGTATACTTTGGAAGACTGGACTCTTGTATTCCCATTACCTGTAGGCCACGCAGGCACGGTCATATGGCTTGGTTAAAGTGAGGCTTTATATGTTGGTTGGTAGCCTACGCTATCGCGCTTAAAGGTGTAGCTTAAGTGTACTCCATAATTTTTTGTTCCTTAAGACCATTGTGCATTTTATCTTCAGTTCAGTTCAAGAAGTCATTTTCAGATGTCACTCCTCTGATCATGTTCGAAGATCAGTGGGCAGGCATTGTGATTGGGATCTCCTTGAATGACACAAGTTTTTGCGAGGCTTGAGCTTTGGGTTTTGTCACATACTTCAAGCAGGAGATCCCCACTGACGAGTATGGATGATTTATATCCTGGGCTTATTACATCTGTGAGACATCTGGACATAACGAAAAGGAATACTCCCTGGGCTGGGTGTTCACTATGTATATGGTACTTTGGGAAGCTTTCTTTGATTCTGTAAAGAAACTTGGCTGCTGCCTCTGTTGGCATTCTTTTGCAATCATTTAAAAAAATATATACTGTGTGTAGTTCACTGCAGTGCTAGCCCCAACCATGCCAATGCAGTGCCAACAGTGCCATGAAGATCAACAAGAGGACAGGACAGGAACTTTCAAGCAAGTCATAACTCATAACTTATATATGGCATAACTCAGGGTAGTCACATCACACAAGGTTAACCCTTGCTGCCTAGAAATAGGCAAAAGAAAAAGAAAGAAGGAGGATAACAAGAAAGTAATGAGGAAGATAGGAAGGTGAAAGGTGGAGGGAGGATGAAAAAAATTGACTGCAGAATTCCCCCGTTGGATCAGCCGGAGACGCCGTCTACAGGAAGCAGGGGACAGAGTGTGGTGTGTTGCCTCCACTAAAGCGCCCTCAAGGCCCAAACACTCGGCATGGGCTCAATCACCAGGATCTCAGACGTTAGGGGCTTTTTTTTTTTTTTTTTTTGCGTTTATTCTGCTCACTGTGCCATGTGCAGTTACTTCTGCTGATAATGTGTCCAGTAGTAAGAATCCCTAACAGTAATGAAGTAAAGCAAAATGCACCAACCGACTTGGGTTCCCCCGGACGATATTCAACCCATGGTGGAAGGGCCAAGGTCCGGTCCAGTGCTCGGCTGAAGGCCAGTGCCCCCAGAAAGTGGTCCGCCTGGTTCCCAAATCGGCCTGCAAGTGCCAATCCTCAGCTCAGACACAGCCACCATCATCATTCCTCTCAATGCGTGTGACAAAAAATGCTCCAATCAGCGCTGGTGCAGAAACACTGCAAGTCAATAAAAAAAGTTACAAGGTCCCAAACAATGAGGTAACCACGAATTAAGAGAACAATTGTTAAGAAAATTTTCACGCCCCATTTTAGCTGCATAAGAAATCTATTGGATGCACGAGGTAGAAGGTCAGAGCAAATCACTGTCTGGTGTCATTGTTCTGCTAGCTCTATTCTAGCACTGCTGGATCTAATAACTCAAAAAAAAAAAAAAAAAAAAAGAGAAGAAAATAAGTTTTGCAGAGCTCAAACATAAATATGCATAATGGTAGTGGAAATAAAAATCTTTATTTTCATCTCACTTTGATAACTTCTGCTTGCTGTCAATGCTACCCTTGCTTAGAGAGAGAGTGTTTACTAAAGACTCAATGAAAAAGAGCAACAAGACACTGGTCCTAAGACTTATCCACTAAGTAAAGAATAATGTCGGCTAGCTAGAAATGTACTCGGCACTTTTATCAACTGGTTAAAATAACAAAAATGAGCAGGATTTCATAGCAGACCTCACTCAAACTGCACACTAGAAAGCATTTGCACAGACTTTCAGGTGGGCAGACCATAGCGCACCAGTGGGGTGCTTGCATATGACCAATGTGCTTCTCTGTGAGCATGCTACCAACTTTAATAATTTGCCCACCATAAGCACCAGCACCTTTGACTTGTCTTCTCTCCACGTTAATACTTGTTCCTTCAAAGTGTGGGCCATATTTACTATGCCAAGACTTCACTTCTCACTCTCAAACTGTGCCGTACTCATCACTTGGCAGGCTCACTCAGTAGTGCAATCTCTTCCCCCCACTCACACTCAGAGAGTGAGTCGTTGAGAGTGTGACTGAATTAATCAAAAAAATATTTTTTTTGTTCTTTCTTGCATGCACAGTAAAAAGCAGAGTACACAGAAAAAAGTCCCGTGCTCAAAGTCTACATCGGGACCTCTTATATTAGTAAATACAAATGTGTTTCACAATATGCAGCAGAAGAGTTATATCAGAAACAGTTACATATACGAGAACTCAAATGCGCCTGAATATAAGCCCCAGTAACAGAGATTATTATCACCATCAAATTAAACACAACAGAGCATGCGACTTTGCACAAGCATTGTAGAGTCGCGCGTTCAAGAATTATAAAGCTCCCATTTGCAACGACATCAGCCAAACATCATCATAACTGCTGCAACATACTCTCATGTATGAGGAAAGCACTCCCAAGCACTCAAAGCTGCAGATCAATACTCACTGACATACAGTGTACAGCTCCAATGATTGACATTTCGGAACAAGGCCACTCAGCCATCAGCTGTGAACCCTTTGCTACTTAAGCACGGGGTAGGCCATAAGAGCATCTCACTCATGATGTCGTGTCACGTAATTGGAACCTCAGACTAGCAAGCTCTGAATGCAGTAACGAGAAGCAGTGCGTTACACCACTGACAATATCATGCGATACAGAAGAAAATGCAAACAGGATGAGACATATCTATGACCAGTTATCGTGCCAGGAATTGTAAATTGTGGGGTTCAACATCCTGAAACAATTCAAGGGCTATGACTGACACAGTAGTGGAGAGCTCCAAATAAATTTGAGCCATTTGGATTTCTATACAATGCGCTTTAATCCCACAGTACACAGGCCTTTTAGTATTTTGGCTCCAGTGAAATACGGCACCGCGGCCAGGACTGAAACCACGTGTTCAGGCTCAGCAGCCAGAAGCCCGAGCAACAACTGTAGGGTTTTGTGACAATTTGCACAGTGACCCAGTACAGTTTTAATCTTCTGATTTTAGGCACTGAAGTGGTCAAATCCAACTACAATGTTGCATATAGACATAATACAGGAGTTTTATCACTGTATCGATGATGCAATTATGCGATTTCCTTGCGTGGGGACATGAATTGATTATGGGACACCACTGACAGTCCAATAGGGCATTCAGCATGCTCTATTGCACAGATGCTGCATCATAATCACCAGAAAACACCCCTGACAACATAACATGACATATAAAAGAAGACCCAGCATACCCTGATATCTTGGTATTGGGCATCAAATTAATAGAGTATGAATGCTCTAGTGCAATGATTCTTAATGTTTTTAGCCTCAGGAAAAACCAAAAGCTTTCAAACAGTGCCGAAGGTCTCGAATTTCATTCATTCCTGCCTAACATGCATGCAACAAAGAGCATGGAGATGCATGACACCTCAAAAAATTACCAAATTCAATTAACAATGAAGCTGTATAGACGGCTCATACTGATGTCACGCTGGTTGCCATGTTGGTGGACTCAATGAGTGGCAAAAGTCTGTTTGTTCAGCTAACATGAAAGCCTGGTGAAAGCTGCACATGGTCCACCATAACAATGCACTCCAGATGTAATGTGCAAGCCACCTTTAGTGAGACAATCTACAATAAGTAGGGGTGTGCAAATATAAAAAAAATTGAATATGAATTGAATATGTCTGTTATTTTATTCGTTATTCATTATCGAAAATCTAATGTTCGAAAATTATCGAATTACAGCATATGTCGCGGCTTCACTGCAATGTTTCAGCGCCTTGACTATGCAGTGAAGCATCCGCAAAGCACGATGGAGTCTTTTTGCGAAAAGGGCCTTCACGACAGTTCGTATAAAGCGGAGCACATGATGAAACTGGGAGAAAAACTTTGTTCGCCTGTCGGTTTCATCTCAAATGCACACAACCATTATGCAGGTGTTCATCACATACAATTAGTTTTTTTAGTCCCATTCAATTAATTCGAACATTTTTTAGTCCCATTCAACTAATTCGAACATTTTTTTCTGGTCCCTTGAATGCCAAATTAGCGAGACTACGGCTGCTTCACTAGGTCACGCAGTTCCTTGTTCAAAACATGGGTATATGGAATCCTGTATAAAATTGATATTGAATTTTTCAGTAGGGCATACACTTCTATTTCTAAACTAATGTTACTGGCAAGTGTCATAAACAAAACGATAAATGTGTGCCATTTTTTAAATTTTCAGTCTTTTTTTCTACAGATCAGACATTCAATATTCGAAGGCATTTTTTCCCCATATTTGTATTCAATTTGTATTCGAAAACTTCAATATTTGCACACCCCCAGCTAGAAACAATAACAGTATAATTAGTAAGTGCATGAAGATAAGGCAAGGGTGGAGTTGTGCATGGATTTGGGTGCCACGGGAAACCCAGGCGTTCGGCAAAACCCACACACATTAAGGAAGTCACGAAGTTACATGACTTCTGAAGTCCTGCAACATAACTGAAACTGCAGGTTGTGTCAGCACATTTTGAGTTGCCTTATACTGAGCATTAAACTTACAATGTACAATAATGTTTTTTTTTTTTAAAGCCCAGCATTTAGAGCCTTATACTAATCACTAACCTCAACTGATGATTCCACGCCATGCCTGTTCAATACGGCACAAAGAACTTATCTGCTTGATACCTCAAACAGGCGATTCAAAATGTGCCGGCTAACCGTGACTATCATGTCATGTTTATTTAATAAAATATTTGGGTTTGGTTTGATTCATAAAATTTTAATGTTGCACAGCGACTCGGGCTATTATGAAAGTGATCATCTTCGAAACAGCTGACATCATCAATTATGTAATCTTTAAGCAAGGCGTCTGTGTGCTGTGAGCAGTTAGTGCATATTACAGATCCCTAGGTGGTCGAATTTCCGGAGTCCTCCATTACGGCGGCTCTCATAACCTCAGTCACTTTTGGACATTAAACCCCGTAAACCAAACTAAACCTTATGGCTCCTTTACTGTAACCAAGTCACTCCGACCTAGGAACGTTGACATGAAGGGGTCCACTCCTTGACATTATGGCAACTCAGACAGTGCATTCAGAGGTGCCCAATATATGTTTGTTATTCCTGTAATTGTTGTCATAAGAAATGATGTTATCACTGACAGATCATTGATCATGCCTTTAGCATTGGCAGGGTTCAGGACCATATGCAAACAGGGGCACTCATTTCACCTTCCAGTGTGCATATGTGAGTGAGACCATGCAAGTGTAGGTGAGTATCGGTGGAAAAGAAAATTTTGTGCAAGTGTGTGTGAGCCACCCACCATGGTACTGACGAACTAAAATGAGCTGAGAGTGTGTGACACACACTGCATACGACATGTCACTGTCACATGCATACAACATGGTGGCATGCATTTCTGCAATTTCTCAGAATTAAGCAGTGTCAACAGCTCGATTCTGCTGGTAAATTACCTTGCTCTTCCTGCTTAGACAGTATGACATGGGCACTACTGCAACGACTGCGGGTAATAATCCAGCATTGCTGCCAAGAGGATCAAGCAACCAGACCATTGCAATATCTTTCGTGCCTAAACAGCTATAACTGGCTTAGGAATGCAGCCATGGCACTACTGTAACCTTTCTGGATTGGATTCATACTGAGGCTTCCCTTTTCTACTAGGTGGACCAGAAAGGTCCTAGTCAATTCCCTACTGTGACAGTACAAATACTGTGGCCAACTGAATGCAAACAGTTGCACAGGTAAGTGTGTCTGTCTTTCTTCCGGAGTTTTGTGCAGCTTTTGAGGCACAGTAATCCAGAACTGCGCCACACTTGTTTTGCACATGGAGCCTTCTTGTGAGAAATTGGCCATTCAGGAGTACAAAATTGTGTCAGTAGAAAAATGCCTTTTACACTGATTTTTCACTGTATTACAGATGGCCGAAGCTAAACCTTTCGCTTTGACGTAGCTTATGGCAGGTATGTCAAGAGCAGCTGATACCTACAGCTGATGAGAAATCGAGACGAACGTAAATAAACGAAGGTTAAATAAACGCAGCATGCTGTGAAGGAGCAATGTTTTGCAACGACCTTAAAGCGCTGCATGCAATATAAACTAGGCTAGTTGGTATGCATTAGTACTTATGTAGTAGGTATGTAATGTAGCAAATACATATAGTAAAGAATAAAGCCAGCGGAAACGACAGACAGGGCAGCGTCGTCCTGTGTTTCCTTGCTGTGCCTGCGTCTTTTCCACTGGTTTTAAACTTTTCAATGCAATCGAAATTATGCACGCAGTGCTAACAAACAGAATGTTATTTTGGCCGGCGATATCGCGTTCCGTAAGCTTTTGCTGCCAATTTCACGCATGTGTCTGACCAGTGTAACACATGCAGCGGCTCCCATCTGTCGAAGCGACGTCGGCAAGCTAGAACTAAACGCCTGAAATCGAATAATGTAAACTAGAAATGAATATATGAGCATCTCCCGTTATAAAGGTGACGACGCACTACGTTTCCTGTCATGAAATGCTTTCCCTCTCTGCTAACCAACTCGTTCCCATAAACATGTGAGGGCAGTGTCATCCACGGTAAAAGGTCATCAAAGCAAACCAACATACCCATGCATGGGCAGTAAAGGATGTATCCCCTTCTATCGACGCGTGGCTTGTCACCACTAATTGCAGTCAGAGACAACAAGAATATCAACGCTCGAAGAAGCACACCGTCCGGCGCCATGGCGCAAAATCCGGTCCTCTTCGTTGTTCCTTTTCAAAGCGCCGCCGGAGAGAGATGCCGGCACTTGCGACACGATGCAACGTCCTTCGGGCGAGGACCGTCCGTCCAGCCTGGAAAATCACCCGACCGCAAATCACCAAAAAACTGGCAGCGCCCGCGTCCGTGCCGGTTTGAACGGAGATGCGGAGACACGGTGCGGGGTGCGGAGATGCGGCAAGGTATGGATACTTCTAGGGACTCTAGTGACTCTAGTATGGATGCGGCAGGTGACAGGAAGGAGACAGACTTCAGAGACAAGAGTCGCCTTTGTCGTTGCGTTAAAATGCAAATTTTCTTTAAAATATCCAAGGGGCGGCGTCAAGATTTCTTTCGCACCTATAAATGATCCTCCTTCGTAGACGAACGAGGAAGATCCATACTTGCGTCTTGGCCAGCTGTAGCGCTGCAGCCTGCAGCTCGCCACGGCCTCCGAGACCTTCCGCGGAAAAATACCCATCACGTGTATCTCGGGGGCCACCGTTTCGCACCGGATGTTTTCTGTAGCGCAAGGTACAGCGAAGGAAGCACGACACGACTGCAAGCTTACGGTAACCGCATATCGGGGCGAGTACCGATTTCTAGCGAGCAAATGGCATGTTTTGTCATGAGCGCGCGACATACGCCCGATCCCTACGGACTTGTCGTACCATACGTACACTTACCACTAGCTGCGCAACAAAATGCATGGTGCAACAACAACCACGAGGATGCTGTTGGGACATGCGGCTACTTGCCCAACAATGTAGATATGTGTAGCTACCGTGGCGGCGCGGTAGGCCGTGAGCTGGTAATTAGATAACACAATTCACGTTTCAAAGTATTGCGAGTGGTGTCTGAAATAGAGAAACGTGTATAAACGGGCACGATCGCGCGATTATACGTACAATTTCCAATTACTGTTTGCTGTTTCTGTGCATGTCCTGTGTTTCCTCAGCCAATATTTCGCTCCGTCAGGGGACCCGGATTCGATCACAGCCGCAGTGGCAGCTTACGCTTTGCTTCCATGCATCGGACGTTAAAAAAGACCCCATAAACCAAGCCACAAATGCTTTCTGGGGCAATACGTTATCCACGGCAGTTATCTTAATTCACCTCGCAATACTATGCAGGATCGGCGCAACTACGCGCAAACAATGAGTCAACATAAAGTGAGTTAATTTGTTGGGCTAGTTGGTGCTCTGACATCAAGAGTATATTATTTAGCGCAAGACGACGGTCAACAGTTCCGCAGTCGTCGCTATCTACAATGTCAAAGCTAGTGTTGCATCATTCAAAGAGCGACGAAATCAGCTATTACTGACATTTGGGACGCGCCGTACCGCCAACAGCTGATATCTCACGTATACGGTGAGTATACGCGCCACCGAGAGTAAGAGAAGAGTGAGCTGCACGGCCGAAATCTCGCCCACATTTGGCGAACCACAAGTTTGTCGACCGCTGCCGCCTTTTTTTCCGAAGCGCGAGCGGCAAGCAGAAACCAAAAGGAAAACGCGCGACAGTGCGCAACCGACGCAACAATCGCGTCCGAGGCGCCGGTCGGCTCCGGTCACTGACGCGCGCGCGGGGCGAACGAGCACGCCAGCACGCGTTCTACGCCACCGCTCGTTTTTCTTTTTGCTTGATCGTTTTTGCTTCCCTCGCTACCTCCGCCGCTCAGGCACATGTCCGCAGGTTCTCCACCCCTCCCCTCCGCCCGCCACGGACGGAAAATACACAGCCAGAAAAACGTGTTCGTCACCTCCGAGTACTGACGTCACGCGGTCGCCATTGGAGAGAAAAAGCCCGGCACGATTCCTGGAGGTCACAGGCGAGGCACACCATTGGTCAGCTCGCCTAATCGCAGACGTCACTTCCTCCAGCTTGGCCGTGGCAGCGGCGGCAGCGGGCATCACTTCCTCTACTACTGAGTGCCCCCCCTAACGGTTAGTCGGGTTAGTCTCTTGTTCGGCGCTGCTGCGTTGTGGTGCGTCGCTGCCGCTGTACTGTGCATCGGGACGTAATTCAGTGTTTTTGCGAGACCCTCGGCTGATAGAGAGCGCCCCGGCCGGGGAACATGGTGATGGACAACGAAGCCCAGAAGGTTATCGCCATTTCGCTCGGGAAAATAGCGACGTCTCGAGTTCAGCGTGGTGGACCCAGCCTGCATCGAAGCCTTCTCGTGGCAAGTGTGCTATACAAGGCGCGTACGACCTACTTCGACGATGCATTCCAGGCGAATGCTGCTTCGTTTTCCAACTCCGTGATGTGTGCACCGTACCAAGTCGAAGCCGAGGGAGCGGATTGCAACCCCGAACAAATCGACGTCGAACAAGAATCGTCGCCACTCTCTAAGCCTAACCGGACCATGACGTCGCCCGTGACGTCAGCGTACGAGGATTGCGCCAGCACAGACGGCGGCGACGACAAGGAGAATGTGGAGCCGCCATCGGCCGATACTCCGGCCCGCTGCCTGAAACGTCGTCGTACGCACTCTGACGATGAGGAGGGTGGTGCGAAGCGGAGTCGAGTCTGGAGGCGGTCGGCGTCTTGTGAGTCGGACAGCGGCGACGCTGAGGCAGACTGCTTCCCGAACGAATTAGATCTTCAGTCCCAGCAGGAAGCGACGGCCTCTTCAGACGCTATGGAAGTGGAATCTATATCGAACTTGGTTCTGGCTTTCAACTCCGGCCTTAAGGGCCTCTCTTCCTCGTGGGATAACTGCCAGTCGACGCTGGAAGAACCTCAGCTCCGACGTGGTACGTCGCTTCCTGACCTGTGTTCGGCGCAGTCCGATGTGCTGCGGACCGCGTTCACACCTCCCGTGCTGGCGCTCACGGTCTGACCACCATTCATCATCATTCTTCGCCTGTAAATAGCTTTTCTCCATAAACGAAGCCATCGCGGTACTGAACCTGCCGCGGCTTTCTGTTCTCCATGCACGAAACTCAACACGGGTGTTTCTGTTTCGCATTGCCTTGTACAAATTTCCCCTGTTCTGTAACATATTTTTATACACTGAGAGTTAATTATTGTGGTTGTAATAAATGTTTTTCACAGACTTGTTTGTGGCGTGTGTCATTGCCCGTAGTACGCAGCCGCAAAGCTTAGGTGCCACCACGCAAGCTTTGCAGTTTCGAACTATGGGCTACGTGCATGAAGTGGAATCACACCCGTTGCTGGGCGAATGCGCGGCAGGTGTTGACGTCGCGGGGCTCTCCTTACCCTGCACGCAACTTCAGACCGACCTGCAACAGCCGCGGCTGTTCGAATGGCGGTCAAGCAAGGAAACGAGGTTAAGCCAACGCATGACGAACCAACGGACGAACACTTGGGTTGGCTTGAAACGTCACTACGTACGCTGAGCTTATTGGGGCTGTAGTACAACACTACGTCACCCGTGGCAACAATATCTGAGCGAAGTTTAGTGTTACTATAACATTACAGCTCATAAGTGCTGTAGGCTCTAAGTTCATTTGCTGTAACTGCGTTCGGGTGACTGACTCCTCGGCTTTGTCACTCAATCTCGCGAAAAATGCAGCCAGCGGTAGCCCCCCTACCATACCTTCCAAAATGTATAGGACATTGGAAGAAAGCGCGGAATCGCTTCGATGAAAGCCGGTTTGGCGCGACGCCGACGTCCTGTTTCTCATTGCGATTTTCGAATCGCGTAATCTCAGTCAAGCCATAAATTGTGCAATGTTTTCTTGCGGTACCAGTAGAATGATAAAACATCACGACTGCTGGTGTTCGAGTATCGATTTTTAGAGGTTCTGTTGGCATCCGGCTGCATATGATATGACTCACTGCCTGTACCCTTTGCAACAGATCGCCAGCGCGGCGGAGCCCAAAAAGTTCTGTAGCAAAAAAGAACAAAGGCACAATTATAACCACGACCTAAACTGCCTAAACGTTCACAGCAACCAGCTCACGGTCGTTGAAGCCTTCCGCACGTTCTCGAGCCGCATCGCACCGTGACGCCACCAATACTTCAGGTGTCTCTTCGTGCACTCCACCACAGAGCGGTTGGCTGGGTTGGCCGACTACGCCGATGCTTCGCAATCGTCGCCGAACCCCAGGGTGCCTAGGGCAGCAGGGAGTGGCGATGCCCCTGCGGCAGGAGACATCTTCCCCTGCTCCACAAAGGGCGTAGTCGGTGCTCATACCACTCACAAACCTGGCGCTTCATCCAGTAACAGCAACACGCGTGTGCGGAACACTCCGCAGTGGGCCTCAGCCAGCAGGCCGCTGCCACAGGAGTTGTACTATTGCTCCCTGCCGATTGTAGCTTTAGCGGTACAGTAGAATGTCAATGTGGGCTTCGCCGTCGCTCCACCGACCGCCTTCGTTTCTGCCTTCCGCACTTGCTCCTTGATCTTGACTCTTGCCTCATGACCAGGCTCCACTGCAGCTGCATTAATGTTCCGACACATGTCATTCATACGCTCTTCCATACTTACCCCTCACTAGCAAGGAACGTGATCGAGTGAATGCTTTACTCCGCAGTTGTACAAAAACAGCCCTGCGCCTTCCTCCCAGCTCCTCGACACTCCGCTTACTCAAACTTGGGGCCCATAATACGTATGAAGAACTCCGTGAAGCCACGCTGACAGCCCAGACAGCCCGCCTTTCGAGTACACCAGCAGGTCACGCACTGCTCTCTTCTCTACACATATCCTCAATAGGACTCCCATCTAAAGGCACCCCATTACCTCCTGCAATTCGCTCCAAAATTTTGCTACCCCCCTTCCTAAAAACATAAACCCAGAACGGGACGGGAAACAGAACAGCCAGGGTGCAAGCCTTACACAGACAATATGGAGAGACCCCAGTGTAGCATATGTAGATGCGGCCACTTATGCAAACACCCATCGTAAGGTACTAGCAGCTACTGAGAATCATGCAAAACTTCCCTCTGCTTGCTCAATTCTCACCGATTCTACAACAGAGGCGGAGGAGGCAGCCATTGTGCTAGCCATGACATCCACATCCGCTGCGAAAATAATTTCGGATTCTAAAACAGCTATCCTAAACTTTGCCAATGGTTTAGTGTCCCCCAACACCCACCGCCTTTTGCGTTTTTGGCAACCCCGACAATCTGTCACCCTTATTTGGACACCCGCGCATGCGGGTCTTCCCGGTAATGAGGAGGCTCACTCCCTGGCCTGAGGTCTCACTTTCCAGGCTGGGGAGGAACAGTCTTCTTCAGATGACGAGGAGCGCCTGCTGCCCTTTCGTGACATCCTTACCTAGCACCGTGAAAATAGGAGGACTTGCGCACCCCCTGCACTGAATCTTAATAATACAAGCTGCCCATTGGCGCAAGCTACAAACGCACACGGCCCATATCCTTCTCCACGCCCACTTTCCTGACCTGTTTTCTTCCTGCAAGCTCTGTGGCAAACCTGGTGACTTTCTACTCGCACTACTCACCTGCCCATCATTCCCTCATCCTCCTTCACCAGAGGTGGCCCTAGATTACTGGGAGAAGCTGCTCACCAGTACCTCCTATAAGAACCAGCGCAAGATCATTACATGCGCTCTCGCTCGGATAGCCCTCCAAGGGCTTTCGTTTGCTTTATAAGAGGGCCCTCCGTACATGGAGGGGGCTCTCAAATGCCAGGGGCAACGCCCCCACCCGCTGTAATATTGGCAATAATTGTTTCTACCACCACCACCGCTGCAGCTGTTGCCATAGACGCGGGCGTAACCTCCAACCAGCGTCGAAGCTGCGCAGTCCACCTCGTTGTGACACCCTTGTAAATGAGGTGCACCATTATACCCCGTTCCAAGTTCTTGGTGGGTAAATGGAGGAGCCTGGCCTCGTACCGCAGTTCAGCGGTGGCTTCTCGCGCCGCAAACGAAGACCATCCCAGGTCCCCTTGAATGCCCTCCACAGGGGTGCTCCTGTGTACTCGTAGCGCCATCTGTCCTGCATCCCTCTGCTGCCTCTCCAGGGACTCCCTAGTCCCAGCCGAGAGACACAACACCGCATTTGCGTAAGTTAGCCCCAGTACTGCCACCACCTTCTACAACGTGCGCACCACCGCATATTTGTTATACGCCCACAAGGACTGGCGGCCCAGGACCCCCCTATCCCTTGCTGACTTCCCTCTGATGGCTCTCTCCTGCACCGCCAGGTAGTCGATCTGCTCCTGGGTTGAGGCGTACGCCCAAATACTTAGTGACTTCAGCCATGCACACAGGGCCCCCATGCAGCGTCCAAGTCTGCTGCTGACTCTGCTCCTCCTCGCCCCACACTAAAACTGCGCACTTCCCTTCCTATGCCCTTTTTTCGGCTCTATTTCAGGTTTCGTGACGTCACATCCTCTCAATTCAGTTCAGTTCAGTCATGTCCGACTCTTCGTGACCCTATGGACCATATCACGCCATGCTTTCCGGTCTCTCACTGTCTTCCTAACATCACATAACTTCATCTGCAGCGCCTCGAGGATGCCATCTAACCACCGCGTTCGCTGCTTACCCCTTCTCCGGTGACCCTCAACCTTTCCCAACATCAAATCTTTCTCCAGCGACTCCTCTCTTCTCATCAGATGACCAAGGTAGCTGAGCTTTAACTTTAGAATTCGACCCTCCAATGAGCAGTCAGGGTTTATGGTCGACAGTATCGACTGATTTGATCTTCTAGTCATCCAAGGAACTCTCAAGAGTCTCCTCCAGCACCAAAATTCAAACGCGTCAATTCTTCGGCGGTCAGCCTTCTTCAAAGTCCAACTCTCGCATCCATACATCACAAATGAAAAGACCATAGCACGAGTTATACGGATCTTGGTTGGCAGTGTAATGTCTCTGCTCTTTACTAGGCGGTCAAGGCTAGCCATGGCTCTCTTTCCCAGAAGCAGGCATCTCCTAATTTCATGGCTGCAGTCTCCTTCCGGAGTAATCTTGGAGCCCAAGAAGTAAAATCTGTCACAGCTTCCACTTCTTGTCCCTTGATGCTCCAGGACTTGATAGGGCAAGACGCCATGATCTTTGTCTTTTTAATGTTCAGTTTAAGCCCAAACTTCTCACTCTCTTCTTGTACGCGCATCAGAAGTCTCTTGAGTTCCACTTCACTTTCTGCCATTAAAGTGGTATCATCCACATATCTAAGGTTGTTGATACGTTTCCCAGCAATCTTCACTCCAGCTGAAGACTCGTCCAGACCGGCCTTCCTCATGATGCACTCAGCATATACATAGGTTAAATAGGCAGGGCGACAGTATGCAGCCCTGTCTCACTCCTTTCTCAATCGGAAACCAATCAGTAAGACCATGCCCAGTTCTGACTGTGGCCTCTTGCCCTTCATACAGGTTCCTGAGGAGACAGATGAGGTGAATTGGAACTCCCATCTCTTGGAGAGCTTGCCACAATCTGCTGTGATCTATGCAGCAAACGCTTTCGCATAATCGATAAAGCAGAAGTAGATGGGTTTCTGGAACTCTCTTGCTTTTTCCATGATCCAGTGAAGGTTAGCAATTTGGTCTCTAGTTCCTCTGCCCTTGCTAAACCCAGCTTGCACGTCCGGAAGCTCCCGATCCACATACTGCTGCAGCCTACCTTGGAGGATTTTCAACATCACCTTGCTAGCATGCGAAATAAGCGCGATCGTGCGGTAGTTGGAACAATATTTGGCACTGCCTTTCTTTGGAATGGGGATGTAAACTGACCTCCTCCAATCCTGTGGCCACTGCAGAGTTGTCCAAATTTGCTGACATAATGTATACAGAACGTTAACAGCGACATCATGGTTGAGGTTTTGAAGCAACTCAGCTGGAATGCCATCAATTCCACTAGCTTTGTTCTTAGCAAGGCTGGCTAAGGCCCATTCAACTTCACTCTTCAGGATGCCCGGCTCGAGATCAGTACTCACAACCGTCTTATGTAGGGTTTGCACATCCGGGTCCTTCTTGTACAGTTCTTGTGTGTATTCCTGCCACCTCTTCTTTATCTTTGAGGCTTCAGTGAGGTTCCTGCCTCGTTTGTCTTTTATCACGCTCAGCTTAGTACAGAAGCTTCCTTTGATATCTTTGATTGTCTTATACAGAGCTCTTGTGTTCCTCAATTGGCTGTTGTCCTCAACTGTTTGGCACTGTATGTTCAGGAAGACATTCTTATCTTTTTCTGAAAATCCACATTGAGAAACTTGTATCTTTCTCTTTCCCCCATAACTTTTGCCATCCTCCTTTCCTCAGCTATTTGCAAAGCCTCTTCAGATAACCAGTTTGCTTTCTTGCATTTCTTTTGCTTTGGAACTATACCTTAGTAGCAACTTCTTGTATTATATCACGAACATCAGTCCACATCTCTTCAGGCTCTCTGTCTTCTAGATCTAATTCTTGAAATCGATTCCTCACTTCCACAGCATATTCTGATAAAATTTGATCCAGATCATACCTGAAAGGCCTTTTAGTTTTCTGCATTTTCCTCAATCGAAGCTTAAATTTGGCAACAATTGAAGCTGATGATCGGTGCCACAATCGGCCCCAGGCCTTGTTTCTTTTGCTTGTATAGCGCTTCTCCATCTCTGCCGGCAAAGAATATAATCAATGTGATTCCTGCACAGACCGTCCGGTGAAGTCCATGTGTATAGGAGCCTCTTGTGCTGTTGAAATGAGTATTCGCTATGGTCAGGTTGTTTTCTTGACAAAACTCTACTAGCCTCTGCCCAGCTTCATTTGGCTCCCCAAGACCGAACTTGCCTGTAATTCCGGATATTTCTTCACTCCCCACCTTAGCATTCCAGTCTCCTATGAGAAAAAGGACGTCTGATGATGGAGTGCGGTCTAAGGCATTGCAGGTCAGCATAAAATCTCTCAACGTCAGCTTCTTCAGCAGTAGTGGTTGGTGCATCGACTTGGATAACTGTTATGTTGAAAGGGTGACCTTGAATCCGAAGTGAAATCATTCGGTCGTTTTTGGGGCTGTACCCTAGCACTGCTTTGCCCATTCTTCTGTTTACTATGAGAGCGACCCCATTCCTTCTCCTGGATTCGTGCCCACAATAAAAGACATAATGGTCACCGGAATTAAATTCTCCCATTCCAGTCCACTTGAGCTCGCTGATACCCAAGATATCAATGTTCAATCTGTCCATTTCACGCTGGACGACATCCAGTTTACCTTCATAGATCTTACATTCCATGTTGCTATGTGATATATCTCCTTGCAACATCAAACTTTCTGGTCGCTTCCCGACACATCCACAACTGAGCGTCCTTTTGGCTTTAGCCCAGCCGCTTCATTCGTCCTGGAGCTACTAGGAATCACCCTTTGTTCATCCCCATGCAGTAACATGTGGGACGCCTTCCAACCTGGAGGGCTCATCTTCCGGCGCCATATCATTAATGCTATTGTGACTGGCCATAGGGTTCTCTTGGCAGGAATACTGGAGTGGGTTGCCGTTACCTTATCCAGTGAATCACATTTTGTCAGAATAACTCTCTTCCGTGGCCTATCTTGGGTGGCCCTACACAGCAGAGCTCACGACTTCATCGAGTTTCGCAAGCTCCTCCGCCACGACATGGCAGTGATCCATTACATCACATTAATTCACTTCTTGTTTAGAGACAGAGAGAAGACTATTTACTCCGACATGGACCTCGGGGCGGGGGCTCAGCTAGAGGGAGGGTCTCCTTGCCGGCTCTCTCCTGCGCCGTGGCCGCAGAGGTCTTGGAGTAAGCCTCCTCCGCCAGGCGTAGGACGATCTTTTGCTCATCTGCATTTGGGCTGCGGATGTAGGACTCCCAGGTAATTTGATCAAGGGGATCAGTTTCATAAGCTCCCGGAGAATCGGGGCATTGCCAGAAAAGATGATTTTGACTCGGAGAATTAAGTCTTTGATACTTTCAAATTGCGCGCCAATCCCTTCCTATGCCCTTTTTTGGCTCTACTTCCGGTAGCGTGACGTCACATCCTTGACGACACATGACCTCAGCCTGCGGGGCCATAGAGTTAATACAAAGTCTTTGTATTAACCATAGAGTTGTAATAACTCTATGTGCGGGGCCCTCCTGACCCGCTCCCCGGCCTGCATGCCGGGGGCGGGAGATGAAGGGCTCCTTTTCGGTGGAAATAAAGTTTTCATTCATTCATTAATTAACCGATTTAATTACTATTTAGTATTTGATACATCTTGGCGTCACCCTAGTGACTGAATTAACTATTTTAGTAATGATACATTCAAATGTGGCGCCAAGCCATCGGCTAACTAATGCGACCATTTTCGCCTTTACTTTTAATTTTTTGCCTCTAATTAATTACCTAATTAACTTATTATTGGCCTAATCATTTGTCCGGACACAACATTACGTCACCCTCTATCGATTGACGCCACTCATTAACCTCTACCACTTCTCAATTCTGCTACGGACACGATTTTGCTGACGCGGTTTGCGTACAGAAATCTGTGAACATAGCGAAGTAATGCTATCGCATTAATAAATTGTCCTCAATGCACATGGAGGAAGTTTTTTCCTTCCTCCATGTCAATGCATCTGCCGACCCGGAAGCCTGTCTGTAGCTCTCCCGGGATCCCCTTCCGCTCCGCCCAGCTCTGCAGCCAATTCCTAACGACTTGCGTCCGTAATATGGGTATAGTGCCTAGAATATATTATATACTCCGTTTCATACATCAGGTGCAACGCAGCGAAGGCTACACAAGTAGTCCGCAAGAAAAAAAATGGAGGCGTATCACTACACGCTCGTTTTGTAGTAGAGTGGTTCTTGCGGAAACGGACTGTATTCCGAGCATACAAGTTTGCAATAACTTGCTTCACGTGCTTAGGCATCTTCGCAGTGCGGATCTTATAGAAAAAATGCGCACCCAAGAACCATTTTCTCAAAAAGAAATGCGCAGCGCAGAGGGCACAGCCAGCGCCATCTAGTGGCACAGCTATCAAGGTAGCGGGGCAGCGAAAACGCGACACGAACGCAAACGACATAAAAAAATACAAATTCACCGAATCCGATCCTTTCTCCTTAAAAAAGGTGCTCTTTATGAAGTTGATGGCAAATGTAAGACGTATTAAGCTTGCAGACAAAATAACTATTATCTGCTCTCGTCAAGAGTAGGCACTATTTTTCATCGCGGATGCGGAGAGCGCAAACAAGAGCTGTAGCATTGGCAGTGTTGCACTTGATGTATGAAACGGATTATAGGCACTATAATATGGGCCTTAAGTTGGCTAAGCATGCACGAGGGGGAGGCGTTTTGATAGCGGCGAGCAATCATTTATCATGCACTAATGTAAACGCTTCATCCGATCTCGAAATAATTTGGCTCATTTGCCGAGCAGCACCACACTCAGTGTTGCTGGGTGTCTGCTACAGACTACCGCACGTCACCCAATTTTTGCCATCAGCTAAATACCATATTAGCCAAATTAACTATAAGCAGTATCCCAATGCTCACATTATCCTTTTCGGGGATTTCAATTATCCGACGATAAACTGGAATATATATAACCTGGCTAATTCTATAGATAACCGAGCTGACACTATAGGGAATTAATCGATATTTGTTCTAATTTTGATCTTACCCAACTATATATTAGAACCTACGCGTGTAGTAAATGAATAGGCAAACGTTCTAGATTTAATACTAACAAGTCATCCCAAAAGTTGTTCGTCCATTACTTACTTATATGGGCAATTAGTGATCATAAAGTCATTCACACAGAATTTAATTTTATTCCGACTCCGCGCCACAATCCAGGAAAGACTATCCGGTTAGATGATAAAGGCAATTACGAAGCACTGCGCAACGAGCTCAGCACCTATTTCCCATCTTATAAAGCAGCCTTTGATAGCCGATCTCTCCAGGAAAACTGGTCATTATTCCGACAAAAACTTAACTTCCTCGCAGACAAATATATCCCGAAAACTACATTCCACGATAATTGTAACCAGCCGTGGTTCACAAAATGCCTAGAAAAACTTGAGAACAAGAAGAAGCGCCGTTTCCGGGCAGCTAGAAATAATTCTAGTACTTAATTGTGCATGGGATAAATATTATGCCGTCGAAAACTCGTACTTATCAGCAATAAAAACACTAAGCGATCCTTCTATCATGATGACTTGACCAAAATCCTGAAAAACTACCACAAAAAAGTTCTGGCAAATCTTAAACCCTAATAACACGCGTTCAATATAATGACTCAGGAGAACCATTTAGTTATACTGAATGTGCTAACATCTTTTCAACTGCGTTTTCTTCCGTTTTCAGCAGGTTCATGGGGACACCATCACAAATCACAACCTGAAGCTGTCTCTGCGTCCATCTCCGCTCGTTCGAGCTCTCTGTCGGTCGGCGCAGGCCGGCGGGAACGACGATAGTGTCGCCCAGATCAGTACCATCAGCCATCAGTCTCTTCGTACGGCCTGCTCGGCAGCGAGTCATATATCCAGAAGCAACTTCCACCAAGTCTCTAATAGAGGCAAGCATATAGCGTGGCCCTCCACCGCCTCTGCGTTTTCTGACGCGCGGAGCAGCCTCTGGGGGAGGGGGGCTCCCTCCTTCCCGTCTAAATATGGGGCCAGAAAGCCGCGGAAAGTCAGGGCAAAAGTTCTAGCCACCCTATCAGGGCCACTTCCGTCCCGTCTCCAAGCGGGGGCGAAAGGAGAAAAGAAAAAGCTGGGAGGAGGACCTCTCCCTCGCGCCTAAATTTTCCCCTCGCACTGACGGCGCCGCCGACTGCGCTGCGTGGCTTGCTCCGTCCTCGCGTGAACCGCTGTAGCCGTTACGACTCCGCTCGTTTTGAATTAGAACAGTCGTCTGCGTCGGTCGTCGGCGTAGCCTAGCGCTGTGAATTCTCTGCGTGTTGGCTTATCGGCCAAAGTCGCGATTTTTCGTCGCGGTTCTTTTACTCTGTGCATCTCATTCCTGCTGGCTCTTCGCCCCTTCGTGAGACGAGAGACTTGTCTGCGTGCACTTCCAGTTCCGTGGACCCATCTCGTCTGCTGATTGTGCTGGCCATTACAGTCGGCAATACCCGCTGTGTTTCGTGTTGTTGAACTTGTTACCTTCATGTACTGTGGAGAGACGTGCGTTTCGAAGAAGACGGTTCTTCCAGGAAGGGTAGTGTAAATTTTTAATCATGCATTTTGGTTATGTATAGCACAGTGACATGTGATTACTTGCATCAAATACCAAACTAGGTAACTAGAACGCAGGTATTTGCTCATGTTTCTACATTGCTTTGATGGTATGGAATGCGTAGGATGAATATGTGCATCATTTATTTAATTTCATATGAACTGTACACATGCTGACAGAAGCAGTGCCGGCAAACTGGGTTCTTTTGTAGTGATAAAGCAAGCATGCAAGATTACAATGTTAGCGCAGAACACATAACACTACTGTAAACTGTTAGCTATGTAAAGTGCGCGTGTGTGAGGGATACCTTGTCGCATCTTTTCATTTTCTGTTTCACGTGCACTTAATAAAAATGGGAAACGATATCTGCTTTTCTCTGTGCTATTTCTATACTGCGGTCGGGTACGCTCGCGAGCGCCTGCGCCCTCGAGAGCGCTATGCTTGTGGTTTTTCTTTCCATCACACTGTTCCTGCCGCGAGCCGATCGAGCCGCGGCAGAACGATGATGCGGTAGAAAATCCATGGGCAGAACGTTTTCCCGGGCACGGGCGCACGCGAGCGCGCGACCCGCGCTGCTTGAAGCAACCTACCGACACCCCCTTCAGCGCACCGTTTTTTTGGACCAGTCCGCTATACGGCCTCCCCCGTCAAGTCCATTTTTTACGCGCCCCCTCCCGCTATAATCTTATAATGGGGAGTTTGGCGCTAGCGTCTGTAATTCGTGGCCGCTGGGAGGTATAGACCCTTTACAGCGCGAGCGCATGGGCGCTGCCATATTTGATCATGTGACCCTTCCGCCATCGCTGGCCTTCGGGCCTTCTGGTTTGACGGCTTTCGGCGCGCAAGTACTCGGCTGCACGGTGCGGCGTACCCGCTATTGCTGGGGACAACGAGCTTGTAGACAGCCGAAAACCTTCCTGTGAATGCTCATAGTGTGTGTGTAGGTGCTAAAAAATGTTTAATTTAACCATGTATTTCATTTATTGCATCCCCCTAACTATCTGCATTGGCTAGAACGTTTCGACAAACCCATCAGCCGTCGACTCTTTTTTTTTTTTTGCTTTTTTATCAATTCCCTCTCTAGTGCTCTTTGTGGAAAACGTGACTTTCTGTAAAACTGAATAGATTACAAATTGATTATTCCCTCAAACTTATTTTTTTTTTAATTTTCTTGCGCAAAGGGCGAACGCATGCTCAGACTATGCTGGCTGAGATGCATTGTGAATGTTCATTTAACATTGTGCACAATACTTACTGCTCATTATGGACGCGCGTGTAATCCCCGACAATTTATAAGATATAATTTTATCTCCTGTAAACGTCCTGGCTTCAAAAGACTATTACGCTGCTTGAAGGCCGCATCAGGCGCTCAGCGGCGTTCACCTGCGCTCGGGCAAAGGTGACTGGAAACTGCACCGGAATTCAGAACGCACAGTACGCAGCCCAAGCAAGCGGGGATATAAAAAAATCTTATCATGGTAAATTTCATCATTGGCCCGTGCATTAGTTTCATAAAAGCAGCAGTTATTACATGTATTTCAGCAGTACTTGTTTAATTAAAGTTTGGTTTTGTTTGTGCCGTGTTACGTCCCAAAGCATACTGTGAGTGGACAACTGCGGAAATTCCCATCCCCTTGGGGTTATTTAATGTGCACTGACATCGCACAAAACACGGTTGGTTGGTTGGTTGGTTGGTTCACAGGAAGGGAAAGGCGCAGTATTTGTCACACTTGCTCTGTGGACACCTGAACCGCGCCGTAAGGGAAGGGAGGAAGGTGGGAGTGAAAGGGGAAAGAGAGAAAGAGGAGCCGTAGTGGAGGGCTACGGAGTAATTTCGACCACCTGAGGATCTTTAACGTGCGCTGACATCGCACAGCACACGGACGAGGCGCCTGGGTTTTTGGCTCCTGCGAAAAGCAGGGGGCGAGGCCGAGATTCGATCCCGCATATCCTAGGGAATAGTACCTAATTAAAGTAAACAGATTCACTTACATGCCCACACTAACTTTCCTTCTCTGCGCAATCAATTCGTATAACTGCATAGACATTAATAGCAACATCAAGGTACCTCTTAACGCCCTGCGAAAAAAAAACTCGGCAGCAGTGCAAAGACTCAATATCCAATTCCTGAGAAAACGTCAGGGTCGTTCTCGCATTGCCATGGCTACTGCCGGTGCTAAAACGAGCTGGGGCGTGAGATATAGCAATTCTCTTCAATTCACAGGCGCTTTCTTGTCCCAGAAAGGAACATGAACTCGTGATACATCTCCCAGAAAAACGGTTGCCTAGGCCATGATGTGCACCTTATGTAGAAAGCGTCTTCTGTTCTTCCGCCAATAAACAACAGGGTCATTAGCTCTACTTCCTTGCAGAATATACTTCGATAATACAGATGACACCTGCATCAAAGCAGCGCTGTTTACAAGTCAGCTGGTATTCTTGCACATGATACACAGCAGCAGTTAGCACTGCGCGCCGATGCGTTCCGAAGGCCAGCAATGACGGCCGTCCTAGGGGCGCCACCTGTTAGGGAAGAGTTGAACTACTCGCTGTAAACGGTCTATAGGGAGTTTCACACCCCACGCCCCAGAAACGCTGCGGGGCCTGCCTATACCTGCCTTCTGCAGGTCTGCCGTGAACCGCTGGATCAGGCTTCGAATTCTGGACTGGGCAAGAGCAGCTGCCTCCCTTTTGCAGTCGAGGAAATTATTCCATGCCGATGCTAGTCGGAACAGTCCGCTTTGTTCATCTCTTAATTCTGTCGTTTTTTCTCTTGCGGAGCCACCGTACCGAGCAAACCCAAATATATGCGGCCCGGTACTCTCATCACATTAGCTTCACTGTACGATCGACCCTTTGGCTGCAGACACGTACTCCTAAAAACTCACAATTCGGGCCGGAGATCACTGCAAACCCCTGTCCTGGTCTTCCTGACGGAGCTGCCTCTCCGGACATCAATTTACTTTGTTGACCGGTTGCCATCAGCTGATCTACGCATCTGATAAAGCTGCATTTAATGAGCTTCAAGCACCCTGCGGCTAGAGGCCTCCTGTTGCATATCTCAGCTCGCTACTCTTGCAGCTCCCGTTCTCGAGCCGCTATCCCCACCTAGCAACTTCGTCCTGTAGCCGCAATGCAGTACAGCTCTCTTGACAGGCGCGGACAGCTTTGTCCATCTCTCCCTGTAACAGGTTAATGAGTACGCATTGCCGCCACTCAAACAGTAGTGCCTCCCTGGCTTCCTCCAGCTTCTCAAAAGGTGTTGCCTGCAGATCCATGCTCCATATTTGGGGCATACCTTTTCTTCGTCCGGCGGGAACGTAAGGTTCGCTTCGTGTTTTGCCCATCGCGCCGGAAAGCTAGCTGTCAATCGCACGGCCGCGACTACCACGCCACCACTTGAAGGACCCTCGACCTGCCTCGACCACATCGATCCTACCAGCCCCGGGGTCGCTCTTGAGACCTCACTGCCCCACCCGGTCGAACTGCCTCGTAACCCACCCTAGCAATACCCGCGTTCACACGTTCACACTTCCTTACGAAATGCACCTAGACCAAGGTCAATTCCTAGACCGCAATCGTTCCTCCCGCGGTGTTCGCCGCTTGAGCGAAAAAAAAAAAGAAAGCTGTGGTTTTTATTTATTTAGTCAGCGGTGGGGGGGACCCGACCGAGCGTTCTGGTTCAAGGTCAAACCAGTCAAACCCAAACGTGGCCCTTCCCGGGACGACGCGACGGGCCGAAACCTAACGCAGTACTGCCTTCTACCATGGTACTGCCTTGGTACTGCTATCGCAATAAAAAAAAAAAAAAAATCACGTAACCGAGGATTAGCCCTGGGTTACTTGATTTTTTTATTTTTTTTATTTATTTACCACTCCTTAAAACGACTCTGCGCATCCTTTCTCCATGACTCTGCAGCTGTCTGTAGTAGCCACAGCGAGAGCCAACCGGACACTACACCACGACGTCACATATAGAGCCATTTGTTAAACCTACACCAGCTACACCAGTGTAGAAAGTTTTGTTTTTGTTTTTTGTTTTATTTACACCAGCTACAGTAGAATAATTTTTGCTGCACTGGTGTAGCTGGTGTAGGTTGAACAAATGGCCCTATTTTTGCTTTCTTTCGATCCTGCAGCTTTTGCGGCTTCATGCCGTAAACAGGCTAACGTTTGTAGCGAGAAGACCAAGTCCCGCATACATGCTGATTTCTGCAGTACCACATAACGCAACTGAAAGCACAGCATGAGCGTATGAGCACTGCCGGTGATAAAACGCATCTTGCCAAGCTGTTTGGCTCCGCCCGACTCTAGCTCACCATGACAGGTAACACCAAAGACTAGATTTTTGCGAGCCACTTACTGCTTCATGTTTCGTTGCCGGCGGATCAATGACGTTGTCTTTAACGCAGATAGTGGTGGAGAACCCCTGTATTTTGAGCCAAGGCGGCAGGTCTTGACGTCAGACGATATGGCATGCTGGACGAAGAGCGAGGTACGCGTGTTGGTTATTTTCTCCATTGGCCAATTTGTCGTTGTTTTCTAAGAATACACGAATACTCCACGAGAAGCACTCGCATCAAATATATCAAGACTATTCAGGTTCTTATATTATGCAGCCACGTGCGAGAATCGCAAGTGCTTAACAAAGCTAGTGTTTCCCTCACGATGAGAAACATTGCGGTGAAAAAGGTGGTTGGTTTGGTGACAGCTTGATACGCGAACAGCTTGCAGGATGACATACAGTCAAGAAAGGCAACATTATCTTCTGTGACCTGTTCCTACCGCTGATCGCACACCAAAAAGCGAATGTTATTCTTGTGATTAGCAAAAAGACTAGCGCATTTAACACGGGCACAGACATAAGACAGGACGTCCTGTCTTCTATGTCTGTGGCTGTGTTAAATGCGCGTCTATTTATTAATGATGACACACCAACTAGCCCAGCTTTCTGCCTTGACGTTATTCGTGTGCCATTGCGGTGTGCTTTTTGGGTCTGGTGTTGTGAGCCCAAACCAACGTGGTCAAAAGCGAGAAACCACGCATTAACTCTGTGCATTATCATTATTATGTCTTCATGCATTCATGCAATAAACGAAGACATAATAATGCATGCATTCATGCATTATGCATTATTATGTCTTCGTTTATTGCCGGAATTGGGCAGTTTTAGGGGCGTTGACTTTCACGTATGCTGCTAATACAAACTTTCGTTTCGATGTGCTTTGTGATGCAGGGAGTCATGAGAGATTTATCTACTACTGTCACAAGAGCCCATCACTATTGTGCAGTTCACACCTCGGAACAGGTCATTCGCGTTGTAACATCTAGCGGCCTTGTTTGGAGTCAGTTGAACAGAAGGACGTTGACTCTTACATAGCCAGCTGACATTCTAGGAGAGCTACTTTTATCATATGTAGGAGGAAGGCTTTGTCGTGGTGCTTCCAGCTCCTGAAAATCTATGTGTGCAGTGTGTGCAGCAAGAAAAGTAATCACTTCTTCATTTTGTTATGATGCTCAGTTTTTGGCTTCGCACTGTGTAGTTGGGTTGTGACTCTATAATCATGAAGCAGTTATATAACTATGTCATCAAACTAAAACTCCTTTTCATCTTGAGTTCTGACCTTTAATATTGAATTTACTCTCATGAACAGTGGGAAGGGACCAGGATGAGGAAAGAAACAAAAATTGTGCCATGAGCAGGAGCGAAAGTGCTGCTCCATTCGGCCCCAAGCTGATTTGATTTATTGAAGTTTGTAGCAAAATACAGTTTTGCCGTGGGACCGAGGCTAAAGGTGATGTAAAAGTCACCTGACTGGGCCTTCGGCACCACAGTTGACACGTGCAACACAATGTAGCAAGCACAGAGCAGCACAAAATAGTCTGATGTTGGAATGTAATACAAACACAAACCAGGAGCAAAACACATAAGATGCAATCTTTAACATACATTAAAGAACAGTTTCAAGAACAATAGTTGCTATTACGCAACGAAAATAGGAAACAGATAGTTACATATGTTCCAAAAAGTATACCTTAATTTCTTGTTTTGAATGCAAGGAGGATGATTGTTCAAGTAGATAAAATATGTCAGGATAACAGTTCAAAAGGTTAGGGATTTTGCTCCATCCTGCTCCAAAACACAATATTGCACCACAACTGCTCCGAGCTCCTGACTGCCTCGATGTTTTGCCATCAAATTTAGCAGAACACGGGAGCAGTGTCACAGCACCGGGGGCAAAGATATACTACATCTTGCACTGGGCTTAATACAAATAAAATTTTTGTAAAGAAGGAAAGCATGGAGTATAATAAATATTTTTTCAGAAGTAAATTTAATATGAGTCACAGGTGATTGAAGGGAAGGGAAATAATGTGTGGCATAGCACCTTCTCTCAGCCATTTGAATTGCTGGTGGAGGGAGAAGCAAGAGCAGCAAGTGAAGCAGGTAGTGAAAACTACTGTGAGCCATTAGGAAACTTGTTAGACTGCAAAAACTGCTTTTGTGAAAACAAGCAGGCACTTCACCATCAAGCCTCCTTGTCAATGACAATCTTGTCAAGCCTACGGCAGACAAAATAATACTTGAAGCGTTATGGTTGGCATGCCATGCCCCCCCGCAGTGGTGCAGTGGTAAGCTGCCCAACTACTGTGCCGGAGTTTCCCGACCGCCGGCGGCCGTACTTCGATGGAGGCGAAACGAAGTGGTATCCAAGTGCTGTGCGATGTCAATGCACATTAAAGATCTCCCGGTGGTCGAAATTATTCCGGAGCCCTCCACTATGGCATCCCTTTCTCTTCGCTTTCACTCTCACCTTCCTCCGTTCCCTTAAGGCACTGTTCAGGTGTCCACAGAATAAGTTTGACAGACACTGAGTCTTTCGTTTCCTGTGAACGAATTATAAAATTGAGCGTAAAAATTATAGCTTGCATACTTTTATATTCCTGTGCATTTGGCTATGGCAGGCAGGCACTATTACATTCAGCAGTATTGGTTATCAAGTTTGCTCAGCTCTCATTCCTTTGCAGACTGCACATTCTTTATTTTTTTATCATAGCATGATGCCATTGTTTTTTGTTTGCTCCCAGTTTTTAGAAAGCAAGAGAGGAAGCTAGAACTATGACATGATGCATATTATATATTATATATATATATATATATATATATATATATATATATATATATATATTATATAGGCAGTGCCCGTGCTTTGCAGGTCATACTGAGCCTGATAGTACTAACTCCCCTTTTAGTGGATGGCTTCCAAAATTTATCAGGTTTGAGGCAGTTGTATAGTTAAAAAAAAAAATAAATGGGACAGAAGCATCCTATACTGACACCTACTTATTAGTCATGGGACTCCCCGTCCACACTTGTGCCATTGCCCTCACTAGTGCTGCTGTTGTCCCTGCTGTTACATTCTCACTTTACATCGTCCAGTGATATCCCACATTTCACAAATGACTGCACCGTGACACAATGAGGAATCAGTAACTAGATTTTTAATCGCATGCCATGTCAGGCAGATGTGACAGTGTATGCAAAAAAATGGCTCGGTTTGTGGGGTTTAACGTCCCAAAGCGACTCGGGCTACAGAGATGGCGTAGTGGAGGACTCCGGAAATGTACACCACCTGGGGTTCTTTAACGTGCACTGACGTCGCACAGCACATGGGCGCTTTGCTTATTGCCTTCATCGAAAAGCGACTACTGCAACCGGGATTCGATCTCTTTGGGCGCAGCCGTCGAGCATCCTAACCACTGTACCACTCTGGCGGGGCCAGTATGAATTGTGCCAGTGGACTAGAACAACTGAAAACATCACAGACCAATGTAACTGAGTCTAGGGGGGAGTCAAATTATCTGAGCACCTATGGTTAAAAGGAATGTAGCTGTCATTCTGTCAGCTGCGCTGCTCGGATTGTAAAAGATTGCAAAATTCAAAAGATGCCCACGTGCTGTGTGGTCTTGGTGCACATTGAAAAACCCAGGCGATTGAAATTAACCCTCCACTATGATGGCCTTCACCTCGCATACCATAGGGTACCACATTTCTTTATGGTCATATTTGTGCCATTTTTTTTGTGGCCATCACATGCCTGCTTGCTGTCACTGATTGAGACCTTGATTTTTAAACAATTTTTTCATTGTATCTTGCACCCCAGCATAACAGTGAGGCAGATGTTGGATTTGCATATATATAACTTCTATAATGGATGCCCTACTGGGTGATTTGGTCTGCAGACAGTAACATAAGGGAGGCAGTGCAGTGACAATAATCTCTGTTCCTTAGATTGAAAAGCTAGTCACAACTCTCTGCTTTCTCCGTATTTTTAGTTATTAACTGATGCCGTCACCATTTTTATGCCGGGGGTCACCTTGTCTTTATAGGGGAAAAAAGAATTTTTCTCACTGAGAAATAAGACCTGCAAACTGTATACCAAATGGAGATTAATGTCCTGAATGTATTGCATTTGTTAGAGATATAAAACCATAAAGAAAACCTGAATGCTTAAGAACTTTCTTCGTGATTTTATATCTTGTTTTTAGATGTTTGTATAGTATTTACATTGCTCAATAATACAAGTGGCCATGGTTTTTGTCAGTTGAAAGAATGAGTGATGTCCAAAATCAGTAGATGCCAAAAACACCTTGTTTCTGGACAATGTTAAAACTTGGGCTGAAAAGCATGTTTCTGCTTTTTTTTTCCCCATCATGAAAAAATGACTCGTGGAAGGCACATATATTAGGACACAAGGGAGGAAAAGAACACACATGAACAGGGAAGATATGCTGGAGGCACATATGTATATGCCTGGCCGTCTCAGTGGTGGAACTGAAAGGTCATGTTGGTAGATATGCAACAGAAAGCAAACTTCCCTACTAAAATTTTGTTTTTATTACTTTTAATTGCACATATATTAGGACACAAGGGAGGAAAAGAACACATGAGCAGGGAAGATGCTAGAGACACATATGTATATGCTTGGCTGTCGCAGCGGTGGAACTGAAAGGTTATGTTGGTAGATATGCAACAGAAAGCAAACTTCCCTACAAAAATTTTGGTTTTATTACCTTTGACATGCAGCTTCAGCTGTGTTTTTCTGCTTTAGTTGCCTTTCTGATGATTTTTACTTTTTTCTGCTGCTATTGTTGTGAAGGTTGCGTCTTAATAGTGCGTATTGATTTATATCTTTTAGTAGTAACGACTACGGCCCTGAATGCTCATTTGGCACCTGCAATCTGTTTGCATTGCCACAAATGTATTCAAATAACCCTAGAACAGTGCAACATTTCTATCCTTTTGGAATTGAGGTGCTTGGTGCAGTATTTCGTGTTTTTCTTTTTTCCACTCATGTTTTTGCGATTCATGTTTCTTGCCACAATGATCTGGTTTTTATCAAGTGTGCATTTTATGACGTTGTATTAGGCCGCTTTACGATTGCTATGGTAGGTAGAACTTGGCAGTTTAGCCCTATGTTTCTATATGGATAGGTGCACTGATAGCTCGATTCTGGACTCAATTTTTGTTGCACCAGGCTTACGCTGAGTATGTTGGCTTCATCTTGGCTCTGAATGAAAAAGTCAAGGGCAAGAAGATAACTGATGACTTTGTTCTCTCTGAGGTGAGTTGGTTTTTCACTTTTTGTGTGTCGAACACACATTGTATCTTGTTGGTTTATGTATTCATATCCTTTTGATCTTCTGCCTGGGTAAAAAAAAAAACGGGTTTTGAATATAGATGTTATCTTTAGTCAAGGTATTCATCATGACAGTAAAGCGCATGACAGCAGGCTCTGAAAAAACACCGGGGAACGTTCCCCGTATGCTGTACTGTTGGTTTAATTTCCACTCAAGGATTTGTTGTCAGTCTAGTTGGCATGTAGAATAACAGCTTGAGGGGAGAGTTGGTGCTGCACAGTACCTAGAACTGTGATGCAACGTACGCAAACGGGAATAGAAACACAACATTGGTGCGCACTACCAACTGTAATAAGAATCTGAACACGCGCTTCCTCTTCAACACTCAGTCACAACTTCCACTTCTACTGCCAAGCACATTTCACTCGCACACCTCTTCTATGTGTTTATTGTGTTTATTTGTGTTTATTAGAGGTGCTTTTTAGGATTTGGTCTTAGGACGTTTCGGAAGATTGGCCTATATGAAGAGAAGGAGGTAATGTGAACGTTATGCGTGGCAGCTGCAGATGTGTGTTGGTTTGTCTAGTGTGTGTCTATGTGGTGGAAGTTGGGGCTCTCATGCTTGGACGATGTGAGGGATGGACTGGCATGATTGTGCTGCTAGACGTCTGCTTGGCAAAGAAGAGGTGTGCGAGTAAGATGTGCTTGGCAGTAGAAGAGGAAGTGCCTGTTCAGTTCCATATTACAGTTGGGTGTGTGCGCCTGTGTTGTCCTTCTATCGACATGTTTGTGTACGTTGTGCCGCAGTTCTAGGAAGTCAGTTTGTAAGAGCAGTCTGGCATGAAGAGGGGTAGAGGTGCTCATCTTGTGTCCTCTTTCTTTGTGTGTTGTTCTTTGCTCTAGTTGAGCTCTGTGCTGCTTTGATCAGTTGTGTATTGAAATCTTAGCCGTTCGTGTTTTTATTGCAGAGAGCTTGTGATAGCAGTTAATAAATATTGGATTAATCTTTAGTGTTATGCATATGTAACTCTCCTCTGGCAGTTTTGTTTCAGCAGCCATATTTTTAGTAAGCAAGTGCCTAAGTAAATCTTTCGCATGACGCACTTTGTTACACTGGGCCTTGCCACTCACTGAAGGTGTCCCAATACCTGTGAACATCGTGCAGCTGGTAGGATATTGTTATAAATAGTTTGTACACGTGGAGACTTGGTGTTTCAGGCAATCAGCATGCTCGTTAAGGGTGCAGGATGTTAATTCGTATCATCCTAACTGCCCATTCGGTGTTATCTACTAGTGTAATGTAATAGGATTGCAAGAAGATGGCTAAAAATCAAGTTTTCGCAGTAACAGCTTTTTCTTCATATTCCCTCTGACTAGAGACTTAGCTGTACAGATTTTCAAGGGCTTGATGGTGAATTACCTGAACCATATGTCTGAGTAGGCAATTTTAGTATGAATCCTCTGCCCTTGATTTCTGAGGTCATCTGATTGGAACATATTTACTGTCACTGAAAGTGGGTGTGCTCAATAAACCTTTGAGGCCACTTAGACTGACTACACTAAGGTGCATGACAGTAACAGCTGTGAGCAGTGTATAACCTTTAAGGTACCATTTAATTCAGCTTTTGGGTTAATTAAACATAGTCGCATGGTGTTGGGTTGTGGAAGTGAGGCATAGCTGTGGAATACGAAGCAGTTTCAGGCTCGTGGTGTTGAATGCTCGCATCGATTACTCAACTTCTGCAGCTGGGTCTTGATCACACTTTAAATGGCCTTTCAAACTGACATTTGGGAGGCATAGAGATATAGCTTTTGTCCAGCTGTAGAATGTGTGTTTGCAACCTATTTAAAGGCTTCAAATGAAGGGAAATGGGAGTGGCGCTGAAATAAACTTAGTCAAGGTCCTTGTTTTGGTTCGGTACCTTGTGTGAGTCTCATGTTGAGCTGAAGTGGCCACTTTTTAGGCACAGGTAAAAATTTCTGCCCTAATCTTTAGCTTGAGTAGTAAAATCGGGACAGGTGTCTTCTTTGCTTGATCCTCTTGCTGTTCACAGTTTGTTAGTGGCGTTTGCTTTCGGACAGTTAGTATGTGATGCGCATTTTGTGAAATTTATTGAATGTGATATTTTGTTGGTATTTTCACCCGCCCACTCTCTGTGTTTTGCTCTGAGAGGCGAACAAACAATTCCTCATGTAATCGGAACAGGTGCAATTAAAATTTCCTGGGCTGTTTTCGCTCTGTTGTTAATTTGCTCATGTAACCCCGTGGGTGCAGGTGACCACAGAGATGCTTGCAGTGCTGGCTAAGCTGATGACCTGGGTTTGCGAAATACGACCTGTTGACCAGCCACAGCGGTTTGGTAACTCGGCTTTCCGTATTTGGCTCAAGAGAGTTCAGGACGTGAGTGTGCTTCGTGTGATCCCGCACATCATTTGATTGATTGCAGCATAATGAGTGCGGTTGAAATTCCCAGCCACACTCAAAGGAAGAATTTATTGCAAATATCAGCGTATTCAAGTGATCATATTTAGTTTTATGGCTCTCTATTGGGGCAAGCAATGTTCCTGACATCACAACAGCAACCCAGGACAAAGGGAGGCAAAAAACATTAAATGATTTTGTGGCTCATGGAAGCAATCTGACTGCTGTGTACAAGCATTATCTTTGCCTTTGTTATTGTGGGCGTAGCATGGCAGGTTCGTCACTTGTCTGGGGCGTGCCGTTGCTTCTGGAGGTGTTATATACTGGGTTCTCTGTATTCATGTGCGCAGCCGCTTCTAGCATGATTTGCTGCTGAAGAAGCAGTACAAGCTTGGGAAAGTGCACAGTTCTGTTGCAGTATTGCTCAGTTGAAAAGCACCATATTTGAGAAGGATGAAGCACACCGCACAGGATCATAAAGGAAGTATGATGTGGCACATCAGCAGCGTCTTGTGCCCTCACTTTCTTGCACCATGTGTTGCGCTGTGTTACCCTTCTTAAATATGTGTACCATCTCGCCCGAGTTTTAGCGTTAACAAAGACAAGTACTGTAGCATCTCTATCATATGCTGCAGATGCAGGAGTAAGTGGGATGTATTTTGGTACACAGATGTGAACACAGTAGTCTTTCTGTGGCATGGTCAGTATTTAGCCATAATTCAGTGGCCATAATCACATTTTGGCGGTGACTAGGTGTACTGCAAAGATTATGAGACACAGCCAGGCAAAAGTAACACTTTTACAAGCTGTATACTGAGCTATACAAAAAACTGAGAGCTTTTTCTGAGATTGTGCTGCACCTAGCAGTGATTGCCTTGTTTCAGGGAAATGTCACATTTTTTTTTGTGAAATATTTCTCAAAACGGTGAGCTAGGTAGCATATTGTCTGCCATTTTTGTGCAGACATATTTTTCCGCTAGTGGTAACATAATATATATACATCCTTTTGCAGTTCCAACCGTAATGTGCTTTTTTCAGATAGAACATCATTTTCACAGTCCTAGAGGTGTTTTAATTTGAAAGTCATGGCATTTCAGTGTCGCAGTTTCCATTTGCTTTGTGTGAAATCTCTCATATTCTTGCAAAAAAAAGTAAAAAATCAGCTGCCAGTATTCTGCACTGTAAATCTAACAAGCTAGGCTACAAAAAATGTGTTTGATGGAAATAAAATATAGCATCTGAAAGGGTTAATTGTGACCTTGTGCAAGAATTTTGTTAATTTGGGCTTGCTTAAGTCTTAAAACTAATTTTGTTATTTACTGCCCAAATTTGAGGAGACTTGGCAGAATTGTTCAGTTTTATTTTTTTTTTTCTGCTGATTTCAAATATGCAAAACTTTCCCTTCTAGGTTAATTAGTTCAAAAGGTATTAGAGAATTATCGCTATTGTCTGCTGAAACAATAGGGAAAAAAAATGCTCTTCAGAAATTTATCTTTAATATACAGGTAGATACTATAAAGTGTAAGGAAGGCAATAGTGGAAGCATTGTATTTTGGCTTGAAATTCTTGTGCAGTTGCCATGCCTATGCGTGCCAAGTTCACTTGGCTGCTAAATCGCTGTTATTAGCTCAATTTTAAAACTGCTTCCAACATTACATTCCTTCCACTTTATTGTATCTACCTGTATATTAGTAACTTCTGATGTGCATTTCTTTTTCCCCTGTTGTTTGAGCAGACAATAGCAATAATTCTCCAATAACTTTAGAACTAATTGCTCTAGAAGGAAAATTTTGCATATTTGAATTCGGCAGAAAAAAACGGGCGATTCTATGAGGTTTCATAAAATTCGAGCAATAAATAACAAAACCAAATTTAAGACCCACGTCCCCCCTTAAAAAGACATGAGGTGGACACCCTCTATCTGGCTTTTTGTTCTTGGCAAAAAAAAAAAAAAAAAAAAAAGTGATTCTGTGGCAAGGCTATACTGATGTTAAATGCAATTTACATTGCTAAAGGTGCATTTAATGCTGAGTAAACTATATTTAAGATTTTTGTTGTCACTTTATTTAAACTGATGACATCTTCATGAAAAAGAGAATTCCCTGGTCACCATTTGGAAGTGAGCACTGGTGGTAGTGTAGCTTAGCCTCGTGTATCAATGCAAAAAAGGTTGTCCTAACATACCACAGTTTGCTTTTGGAAACAACCAGTGGTGGAAATGCAATTAGTTGTTTCTCACCTCTTCTATCAGTAAAGTGGGGTCTTTCTTTTTACAGCATAGTTATCTAACTATACAGGCCAACTTCAGCTCGTCCCTTTAATTTTGGCATCCAGTTAACTGATTCTTTGGTCTCATCCCCATAAGTGTAGCATAGAAGGCTTCCCTTAAATTCAGGCATATTTTCAGGCCCCTTTGAGTCCGGACTATGCTCTGGCACCTATTTCTGAGTTTTTTCTTTTTTTGTACTCACAGGCGCACCGAAAGAAATGGCCGTTTCATTTATCTGGATTGGGTAGGGTTAGACTGTGGGGTCTTTCATGATGAGTGTGGATTGTAGAGCAAGGGGATTGATTTTGGCTGCCTGGGGCTCCTTAATGTTGACACCACAGAGCACACTTTAGCATTTCACCTCGATTGAAATGCAGCTGTCACAGCAAGGATTGAACCCAGGTCTTCCAGCTCAGTAGACAAGGGCCCTAAACACTGAGCCACAATGGTAGGTTGGGCTTGACAGTTTGAGAAAGAGTGGGAAAATGACTACAGTAAAACCTCGTTAATTCGGAAAACTCGGCCTGCTCACTCCCTCCGTTCAAAAATGTACATAGGTCTATGGCAGCAAACTCTCGTTAATTCAGCGCTAAATTACATGCGGCCGAGGCGAGCTGCGGAAATTAGTTTTCAGAGCACGAATTGCTACGACCATCATTCCCCTAGGACCGGAAATGCAGTAAACCACTATTTCAAAAACGTACGGAAGGCAGCACTGCTCCCCCACACACACAGTAGTGGGTTTTAGGAGCACGCATGGCGAGCATCGCTACAGCCATCATCTATCCATCCGCAACTCCGCTGCTGTGCCGACGATCCGGTTCGTGTTTCTGCTTCCTAACACTACCGCTGTGCTTCACCCTCAGGATCAAGGAGTTATTCAATATGTAAAAAAAAGTATCATAGGCAAGTGCTGGAGCGTATGCTTTTTTGCATGGATCGGAAGCAGGCATGCGTCGTCACGCTTCTGAGTGCCATTCTTATTCTGGCTCATGTGGGGGCACACGCGCTAGGCACTGTGAATTTTTGCAGTCTGCCACAAGCTTGGCCTGCAGCGCCAGTAGCAGAGTAAGACGATGACGATGAGTCGTCGGCCTGCTCCCCACCGAAGTGAATCTCGCCGACTACACTTCCATCGATGGCGGCGTTGTTGTCGCTGGCCAGAGACCATATTTACACGATTGTAAGTCGACCCCCCCCCCCCCCCCCAAATCGCACATCCCGAAAAAAAAAAAAAAAAAAAGAAAGAAAAAATACCATAGTGGATGCTCTTACCGACGAAAATTTATTGCCTGGCTGTACAATTCATCTCCACTTCAAATCACGTATTTTGGCGATATACGCGGCAAGCTTGGCCTCCAAGTTCTGGATATCATACCATCTGTATCCATTGGAAGCTTCTTCGCTCTGCATCAAAGTTCAAAATTCTGTCTCGCTGCCCTCGCTACCATCGCCACTCCCGCATAACCTGTCTAGAAGCTTCAAACTTGCGGCCCACAGTGCAGTTGTTGCTGCGGCATAAATGATAGCCGACTCCTTGAACGCTGCACGCTTGGAGGAAGAAAACAAGTTTTTTCCTTGCTCCATGGCTGCACAGAACAAGCGTCAAATGCTTTTTGGAGCGGATAGCTCGGGATGAAGCATGTAGCCGGTCGCAAAGTCAAAAGTGCGAACGTGCAATGAGCTCGAACTCAACAAATGATCAGTGTCGGCTCTTCCATCAAATATCGGCACTCCCTGGAAGTGCCGCCGTGTCATGTGACCTGACGCGACTGACGTGCAAGAAGGGAGCGTCGCCGCAATCCGCCTTTTGCAGGAGGATGTGGTGCCATCATGCGGGAGCGGGCGAGAAACACATTGGACGGCAGTGTAGCAGACGACGCGAAAGCGCACCATATGAAATGGCCACACCAACGCAGGAAGAAAGTGAAAGCTCCCCCCTTTTTTTGCCTCGGGGCGGAAAGTAGTGACAGTGATTGCAGTATATCATGTTCACGCAGTACGGGGGAATGTTACAGCGTTTTCACAATCCACTCATAATGCACACATATACTGTCTTCGTATTGTAAGAGTGTGTAGCGCGGGCCGTGTTCGACGTGACAGAATGAGGCGCTCTCAGCGTGCAGGTTCTCGGCGGACAGGAGAGCGCGGAGGCAGAGAGATAAAGAGAGAGGGATCTCAAAGGGCAAAGCAGCCAGGGGTTTGTTGATGCTGCAGAGCTCGGTGGAATCGTCTCCTGTGACTTGCGAGCGGCACATATGCGCGGGGTGTCTTGAGTTACCGAGCACAATGCGGTCACCGCGGCGCCGGCATGGTGCAATGGATGTCGCTTCCTCCTCGCGTCATCTACAAGCGTGCAGCTATAGGATTTCATCTACGAAACTCGGCAGAGAGGCACTTATACACACCCCCTGAAAAGGGCATTGTCCCGGCCGGAATGCACATCTGCAGGAAACACGCAGCATTTTTCTGGCAACGGATGATTCAGCGCTGTAGCCGATTTCTGCCCTCAGAACGGATGTGGTCGCAGTGGTGAAAAGGTTCTCGGTGCACAGAGAATGGTCATTCTGTTGTGAAAGGATCCGCAACCTTTCTGTAGAATCAACGACTTGGTGACACATGTGCATCTCCTACATATCGAATGCGCATCTCGGTCAGGAACTAACGCTGTTCTACGTCCAGAGCGATACACTCAGCAAATGAACGAGCATGAACCCTCCAGGAGACTCATTTGTGCCGGGCGGTTTCCTTGCCGTTGCAAACGGTTGGATGAAGACGACGATTATCAAGCTGCCTAACGAAGTGCATCTGATTGCGTACGCCAAAGGAACAAAATCCGAATGCTTTGGCGAGCACGAAGGCGAGCCTGTAAAGTAAAAAAAAAAAAAATACTGTGCGTCGTGCAAGAGTGTCAAGTGCGTTATATGCTCCGAGCAGCAAAAACATAGATACTACAGGTATGTATGCATCTATAGAAAATATGCACGATGAAATGTACCTACTGGAGTTTGCATCCAACCTGTAACGCACCAGTGATAGCTACAATGAGGATTTCTTCGGTCCGTGTTTGCTTTAGTGGCGCCGGGGCCTGATGGCGATGTATTTTGTCGTTTCTTTTCTTTATGTGCGAAAGGGCTAGGTAGCTTAGATATCACAGGTGGCTGTGTGCGCTAGGCCGTAATATTTAGCATGTTTTATTGTGACTGCCACCTGACTAACAAGAAAAAAAATACAGCGTTTGTTGTAATGCACTGCCGTTCGCGAGCCTCATGACCAGCTCAACCACTCGGCTCCTGAACGGCGGTGCATCACAACAAACGCCCATTTTTTCTATCTTTTTAGTCTTGTCTTGCTCTTGTTATCAGTGCCATGCTTTGGTCATGGTAGAAAGAGTAAATGGTAGCATACCTGCGTGTCGACTCTGAGCGAGGCTTTAGTTTCCCGGCGCCCCCTGCGAACTGTGCGGCGAAGCAAACATGTGACGTTGTGACATCAGAAAAGTTTGTGATGTCACAGTGATGTACTATTGGCGGGGAATTTGATTCTGTAATTTTTACTTTTATACGAAAAACAAGGCCAACGACGATGGAGGCAGAACGACGCTTGGATAAGGCAGACAAATGGACACCGTAACTATTCAGCCAACTTTACTTGACATGGATTTGTACTGTCAAGTTTTACGCTAACTGAAATGTTACGGCATCTTCAACCACCTTATCATAGCATCGTTCAGCCTCCGTCGTCATTAGCCTAGTCTTTCTTCGCACATCAAGTAAACACATTCTGGGGCTTATTTCTTTGGGCACGTTTGTGAACATAAAGGGCCTTCAAGTGAATTCGGCAAGCACATGGATAAGAATCACATGGCTTGAGGGATTTCATTAAGGGCATAAATGAGTGAAGCTGTGCTGCATCGAAAGCCAGGCTTTATTAATTCACGATTACTTACATAGACGCTTCACAACAATGCAAATCTTGAACTATAGGAAAGCGTCCACCATTCGTTCGTCATGGTCTTCATGAAATCCTCGTGATACACAAAATGACCTGAGCGCAGGTCTCCAAAAGAGATGCAGTGAGATTATAAAAAGGTAAAAGATTTTGCTAACAAGCAAAGTACATATCAGTGTCAAACAACAAAGAAAAACGAGCAGAATAACTAACGCTAGCGTTAGAACACCCACCTGTTAGAGCTTAGGTAAAAAATTCAAATTGGGATTGCTAGTATTTAGAAGTCAATGCATCTGAGAAGTGAAAATATCTGCGGTATAGCTTCGCTCCCTACAAATAAAATCTTGCCCCTTCATGATTCCATTATTTTACTCGCGCTCCATTTGTCACTGAGAGAAGTCAATGTGAGGCTACAAACTAACAACTCAGCATTTAACATATTCATGAGAAAGATCCCATTGACAATAGGAACACACCTGCGATACCAGCTAAACCACATTCAGTGAATGTTGGTGCGGTAATGCGATGAAGTAAGCAAAACACGCAGCAAAGGGAGCAGAACGGAAGACTTTGCGCAATGTGACATGCGTCTTGGGGGAAATAAAATCTCACCTATGCCATTCAATTCAAACAGACGCAGCGATACGCCGCTCGTGCAGACATGTATCCGTAAAACAAGCCGCTACTTTTGCGATGTGCCTGGGAGACTGAACTGGCCAAGCCAAGCCGCCGAGCTTAACGCAGCATTGTCCCATCGTCCGGAAATGCGCACATGCAGCGGCAATCAGTTTCTCATCGAGCACACGCAATCTTCGCCTTGCTTTAAAGCTCTACCACAACCAGCAGAACGAAATACTGACTTTTTGACACAGATAACCTACTCTGCACGCAGCACGCAATGTTGAACGTTGAACCGGGGCCGATGACGCACGCATCCCGCGGATGAAAAAGCTTTGGTCTGAGCCATATCTGAGCTTTGGTCAACTACGTAGGGGATACTTAATGGCTGAGAGAGGTCGGTAAAAGCATGTTAAAATATTATTATAAATATGACACGCTTTTTTTTTTATGCAAGAAACGAAAACTGCATTCATTCCTACGCGTGAATATTTACTTTTTAGTTTTTGGGAGTAATCTTATTTTTTGTGCTTTAATATTTTACCACACAGTTCGCAGGGGCCCTTTGTATCGTTCATCATCATCATCGAGTTAATGTCGCTGGCAATAGGCAGCTGCATGCGTTTTCTTCCAAGTAACGGGACCTGTTGCATTGATCTTGCTTTGGTTTCGATTGTAAATCGACCCCCCCCCCCCTCCCCCCCCCCGGCCCTTCTCCAAACCCAACTTCGGATTTTCGAATTTAAAAAAGGGGGTCGACTTACAATCGTGTAAATACGTAAGCGATGATGAGATAGTCAGCGATGCCTTTGATGTGGCAGATGAAGCATCCGGCGAAGAGGGCTCGCTCGATAATGATGAGCCCCTGTGTGATGAGCCCCTGGTGCATCGTACTGCTACAGAAGTCGTGGAGGCTCTTGCAGTTTTAGAAAACTTTTGTTATGATGCTCCTGGCAACACGCTCGCCCTGGAAGGGTTGTCCCATGCCCAAAAACTGGTCCTCACTGCCCAGTTTTCCGTGAAAAAGCATACGAGCATTTCTGACTTCTTTACGAAGTAAAGTAAAAAAAAACTTCACATGCAGTTTTTGTTGCTCATTTGATAATCGACATTCTCACTCCCAAGAGAGGGACCAGTGTTCGATTCCAGCCACAATAGCAGGTGCATTTTGACAGTCCTCCACTATGGTATCTCTCATAGCCTGATTAGCTTTGGGACATTAAACCTCATAAATCAAGCCATCTTAATGCTTCTTTTTTCAATGTAAAGGCAGTGCAACACTTGTGGCATATTTTAATCATATATACTTAAGAAGTGTGCTATTTTCATAGCGGAAGCTATAACAATTCGTGCAGCCTGATAATCCTGCATTCTACAATGCAATCTACAGCGTTAGCCATGGGGCCTTAATTATTTAATGAATTAATTTAATTTTCACCTTTCGTGGTGGAGTGGTGACAGTTAAGTCAACTTATCTTACCATTTGCCACTGGGAAAGTGGCAAATGGGAGAGAGTGAGTCCCTCTCTCCACTTCTAAGGGAGAGGATGGGGAGGGAAAGTGTGAGAGATAAGCAAGAGAGTGGGAGGAGATGGTTGTTTGGGCAGTTGTGGGGACATTAGAGGAATGCCCAACTGACAGGTGGCTGCCATGTATGCGAAGAGGAGGGCTGAGGATAGAGGAAGGCGCAATCAACGGGTGGTTCCATGGCGGAATGCAGGGTTGTGTGGCTGAGCCAGAGCTAATAACAGCTTTCGTCAATTCATGCGCTAAGCCAGTGAGCCTAGCTCTAATTTTTTACCTTTACCTTATTTTCGTTACACTTAAAGCAGTTGCAACATAGTGCTTTTACTTAGTTGTTTGTTCCGCTGATGTGGGGCTAAACGGCAGAACCTGTCAAAGGAGGGCGTGCTTGCTCTACCATGACATCACCATGACTCCAGAGCTGTGCCTTGCATTGCACAATTGAAAAAACTTATTTGGTATGAACAGCTTTCACAATTTTTGTGAAGCAGCCACAGTTCAGCTTTACTGTTGTGGACAAAAAAAGGAAAGAAATGAATTGCTTGTACGAAGCACTTTGGGTTGCTCAGCAGTGCAATGTCAAAGTTGACCCGGGCTTTTTTGGAGAAAAATTAATCTGCCAGGTTGTAGTAATTGTTTAGAGCATGTCCGCTCCCTTAAGAGAGGCTCAGAAAGCAGCAAATCTCCTTGGAAACAGTGAAAACCGAAGTTACGTAAGGACATCTGTTGACATTTCGGTCTGAGCAAAGCATTCATCACTGTCCAAACTATGATCAGAGGAATAAATGTCATGTGCGCAGCACTGTCACTTGCGTCTACTAAGCTGTGTGTGGAGATGGTGAAAAGTGAAAATGTCACCTTGGACGCCATACTTGCGTGTTCACTCCTCGTTCAAAGTGTTGATACTAAATGGATTCATTGCGTCCAGTTTTCGTGTAATTTCTCAGTTTGCTATTGACGACTCCAAAACAACTTTTTGATATTTAGCCATTTTAAATTACTCGCTGTGGCCTTACACCTTTGTACACAACATTGTTAATGAGTAAATTTTAATAAATGAGTTTTGTATGGGAATAAACCTGATTCAGATTCTGAAATGAAGCCAGCTTTGCCATTGGAGTGACAAGTGGTAGCTAATTAGAAGTAGTGTCACAATGTATACAAAAACTACAATGCCAGAAGGGGATATTTGGGCACTGGACTTCCACAAGTCAGAACTGTGATAACAGGACCTCGTTTAGGACTTGCCAGAGCTGGCTAGACCTTTACAGGAGTGAAAGAGTGCCTGTCAGAAAGGGCACAGTCTGCCCATTCTTGTTGACGGTATGATGACTGTGGCCTGGCTGCTGTTGCTGATGGATGGTTGTAGCACCGGGACATTGGGAATACATTATGGCTGCCTCTGCTTGTTTTTACAGGAGAGCCAGCGACTTCTGAGTGAAGCACTGCCTAGCAAGCTTCATCCAGCCCTAGTTGAGCTGGTACCTTACTTTCAGGAAAGCTTTGGCAACATGACGCGCATCGACTATGGGACAGGTGTGTACGTTGGTCACAGCCTTGAGCTCTGTAGATGCTCTTCCTGTAGCTGGCTATTGCAACTTGGCCACTGCGAGCATTGTAGATGTGTTTTCGTCTCTCTCTCAAAGTACCATTTGGTAATGTATTATATAATGACACTCCACTGTCCCGTGGCATTTTTTTCAGTATATCCTTAAGTTTGTGGCCTGCAAACAGCACAGCACAGCGAGGTAGAAGTGTAGAGGAAATTCTTGATGCATTGGGCAGAGGCAGTTGTGCTCACGAACTTTCTTTCATGCCTATGGCAAATACACTGCTAAAGTCCAAACAGAGCAGCATCAAGGGAAGGTGTGCTTTCACTGGCACGTCCATGTATGTCTTGGTTGCTATCCTGTATATGCAAAAAGGCTGCGTTTCAAAGAACGGCAAAGATCATTATTAGAGAGTATGTGGTTTTATGTACTGCAGACTGGCCTGTTTGCATACAGGGCTTTTTCCTCTAGTTCTAGATATACTTAAGGCCCTTGATATTCTTCAGTGAAATATTTGACTGTGCAAATTCTTCTGCATTGCACTTTAAAGATGACATAAATAAAATACAGTAGAAGCAAATTGTCTTGAACTTGAAGGGACTGGAAACATTGCCCAAATTATCCAAAGTTGTTAAAATTATTGAATGACCCTGGATAAACTGACAAGAACCAGCTGCATTACGGTGAATTTATTTCGTGAAAATACTGGGCAATGGTCGCCTGCTTTTGAAATGAAAACAGTGCAGTAGTGAATATTTTTAACATTTCAGTTGATGCTTTATTGCTTGCATACTGGCGGGAGTGTCGAAGCAGAATGGCTTCAAATTGGTAAAAGCCTCCCCAGCATCTTTCATAGTGTGAATCAGTGATAGAATGGCGCCACCTGCGAACACCCTGTACATCTTCCAATTTATGCAGCAGCCAGTTGCAAATTATAATTACTGTCATCAAATAACACGAGCTCCCTCATCATTATTTTATAACTATGGTGCAACTTTGCTGCCTAGTGTAGTTAGCATCTGTTGCCTCGTATAGATTCCTGTCTGAAAAATGCTCTTGAGTCCTGGGAACAGATTCTCTGGAGTACTTTTGCACAGTTAGTATAACGTTTCCTCCTAAGAGCATGTCCCCATAGAGCTCCTTTATGATGGTTGCACAAATGCACTTGTGCGCATGCTTTGTGAGGACTGTGCCTCGCCTAGCATAGTTTTCTCTAGCATACCTTATGTCCATAATCAGCAGAGACATTAGCTTGTACACATTGTTTTGTGTTTTCAAGAACCCCTTGTTACCTACAGTTTGGTAAAGAAACTGCGACGAAAATTGAGCATTTAATATCACCAACTTAGCATGTTGGTAGAGGTGTCTGTTGACAAGAAGCTTGTAATTTTGCAAGTTCTTGCAGTGCTATTGTTGTTTAATATTTCACCTTTTTTCCATGTTAGAGGATAGTACTTTGTCACCTGCAGAACAGTGGTGTGATCTATTTCTGAGCATGGGAAATGAGAAAATGAGAGCAAGTGTCATGCTAAGCTATCCTTGCCATCCTGGTTGCATGTAAGTGTTTGGTGTGTCTGCATATTTGTGTGCAGTCTTCTCTGGGCAAGCATGGGTATTAAGCTTGAGTACCAGCTAGGTACTCATCCTTGATGAGTGCGTGACCACAATTAAGCCTGCAGCAAACCAGAGCGGGACGTCCAGTGACATGGCTTTTGTGTGCGCAGGTCACGAGATGAGCTTTGCCATGTTCCTGTGCTGCTTGTTCAAGATTGGTGCTTGGACCGAGGCTGATGCATCAGCTGTCATCTTGCGCATCTTTCAGAGGTGGGTGGACCTGGCTGCCTGCTGCTTGTTCTTGGCACATCTTTTTGCATATTTATTCTTCTCGGTTTGAGGGTCATGTGACATGCTGGTCATATGTCAAATTTCGTTGCACTAGTTTCTTCTTTGTAATTATTATGTATTTATTTCACGTCATTTGTGGACAAACATACTAATATAACAGAACAATATAGAAACACACTTTGCCAAGGCATTGTTAAAACAAAGACATGATCAAGCCCATTTATAAATGAACACTGGCAACTGCCACAGTGCCCTGAGGGCAGCCCGGCCCAAGTGCAGTAGATTCTGTGGCTCGATTATGGGTGTGTTGATGTTTGTCCAGCAGCACAGAGAACCACATCTATGAAGGCTAAAGCCTTTCCTGCCTCATGAGGGGTGTGAGCAAAGTGTGTCCGCCAAAAATGTGCGCGCACCAACTTTAAAAGAAAAGAATCATGTCACTGCCAGGAATTGAACCACCGCCGTCCTTCCGCTCCTCAGCCGAGTGCTATGCAAACGATTATGCCACACAGACTGCCCAAGAAAGCACTTGTAATTCCCCATTGTCTAGCTTAAAAATGTCAGAGGGCACTGAGGGAGGGCTATAATCCGTTGATGCAGACCAGCTTTAGTTTATCCTCAGTGTGTCTTTAATGTTGTGGCACACAGTCTCAGACAGGGCGAGCATCACCAGAGAGAAGAATTGACTACTGTCAACAGCAGGCACCACAGAGCCAAGTTTGAGGACGTGCTACATGGTTGTGGCTTTCTGTTTTTATTCCTTTATTGCTTATCATCAAGTAATGCTCGAAATGTATACTTCACTTTGGTCATGAGGTTATGCAACTGGCCATTTTTTGAAAGTGCTGCGTTAAAGTAACAACATGCAGGAGCTGATGGAGATGATGTAGCAGTGTGCAGGCTTATTTGATGTGTACAATGAAGAGGTGTCAAGAAAAGCAAAGAGCCACTTACATGTTGTGGTGTATGATTGTCTGCATTGTCATGGCATGTTCCCAGCTTTCAAAGTTGAGACCACAGATCATTGCAGTGAAACCTGGTTGTAATGAAATTGCAAAATGTCTGCGATTTTTCGTTACATTCAGGTTTCCGTTATATGCAGTTTTCACATGAAGACTTGAAAGGGCAGTGCAGAACGAAAACCAGATTAGGAAGTGAGCGTAAGGGAAACCACCTTGAAAGCATTTGCAGTAAATCAAAATTCTCGAAGTTACAAAAGCGGCGAAACATTTCGCGATCGCGCTGAGGGCGTGGAGCAATTGCAGCAGCAGCCTCCACCTTCGCCGTGGCTCGCACGACGATTGTGTCTGCGAAGGAGCAAGGAGGGGGGATGGTGGAGGAGTCAGAGCGAGCTGGGGAGTGAGCGCCTTCGCAAGTAGGTGCCTGTGTCTTCACGCATGTTCCCACTTGCCCGCCACCGTTGCCCCAGGACACCGTCCATGCTTCGCGTCGTCAGTGCTCTTCGCTGTTCCTATTACTGATGCGCAAAAGCTTGCGAGCAGCCGCATTGCGACAATGGATGCACACTGCTTGCCCCTCATCATTTTTTCTTTGTCCTGTTAATTTTCGCTGATTTTGAGCGTGAACTATTGCAATTCCACATTCCAAAAATGAAAGTAGCGGAGACCACTGCTTTTGCCTCGTATATGCGCCGCTCGTGCTGCTGGAACACGGTGAAACATGATTGTATCAACTGCAGTTGCTCGCTGCTATCACATAGACGTTCCTCTCGCGTTAGTTGCGTCTCATCATCATGAAACTAGTGGGGTTCTGCCAAATTTCAACTAATTGAGCACTAGCTAAGAAGTAGTCGGCACCGCGAGTTCGTTATACAGTTAACGCCATTTATAACAATATAAAAGTGCCATGGAAATGTCATTGTTATATTCGATAAGTGTTGCAACTGGATTAGGCCGAAAAAACTAAGAAAACATTATAAACTACACATTTAATGAGGACGAGGTAGCTTACACTTTTTATTTCATAGCGGGAAGAAACCCTAAAATGTAAGCGTTGTCTGTTTTACGGCAATCTGGTCGACATCTTTCTGCAGGGCATCCAACTACTGAACATAGTGCAGTGGAAGGTTCTTCGCAAAAACGAAGTCCTGCAGGGAGCCGATCATTCTCAAAGCCTCCTGATGAGACGCAACCTGCACAGGTTCTGGTTCATCGTTGTTGTCGCTACTGTCACCGTTCCCCGAACTAGTGACTGCTGCAACGATAGCCTCGTCTGTCAGCTGTTCATCTGTCGCGACTGTATCGCCGGCATGCACAAATTCCTTGAGTCCCGACGCGTCGCTGTCACTACCATTCTCTGTGGACCAAAGTTCTGTCATCGCTGTGTCGGCAGGAGCTTCGTGACCTTCTGCGTCGCCGGCATTCCCAGTGAAGCCTGCCTTCCTGAAGTAGTTCATGATGGTGGAGGAGCTTGCTTCTTTCTACCCATGCTCCAAAAATGAAATGCACTGCTATCAGGAGTGAGATCTTCTAGTCTGGCGCTGGTCGACGTTCTTGGACAATTCTCCATTGCTGTTCACGGAAAAGCCAGGGCCAGCAAGATCGTGGCAATGATGATGGCACACTAAGAGGACCACGCTAGAAAGACACGTGCACGAACGCTGCTGCATGGCTGCCACAAAACATGTGCAACCATGAAGCAAGGGCCTGGACATAGCCAATGGGGGAGGATAGTGCAGCGCACCACGGTCAGCGCACCCTCAGAATAGACTGCTCTACCGTGCAGAGGCAGAGAGAATGCGAGTTCCCTAGACCACGGGCGGTCTCGAGGGGAGCGCTCAAAACTCTCCCTCAGAACAGCCGTGCCTAGCAGCACCTTATGCCTTCCCTCCTCCTCCGTGGGAGAAAGTTCTCTGTCCTCCTTTGCGTCCCCGCGGTATGCAAATCTTCCTGGTGCACCCGACCAACGCATTAGGTCGACTCGCTCTGTACCGTTTTTTTTTTTTTTTTTTATTGTCGCTGCAGCGATGCTGGAATCTCCACGTACGTGCACGCTTTTGTAGTCGCCGCGTTTCTACGTTTTTGTTGACTTTCAGTGATCATATTTGATTGTTATAACCGATACCATTGCAGTAAACGGATTATTTTACCATAAAACACATGGCAAACCTGACGGTGCAGCGGTTGCCCATTGTTATATTCGATACATTGCTAAAACCTGTATATTGTTATAAGTGGGTTTGACTGTATCGAGGTCAAGTGCCGCAACGTGTTCGTTATGCAGAGTTTTCAAATGCATGCACTTCAGTGGGGAGTGGCATTGGGGAATTGAAAAACTTCGTAGTATCAAGGAATTCACTACATGGAGGTTTGACTGTATTGTGCATGTTTTTGCACTGCCTCTGAGTGCATTGGTGATCCCCTTTTGAGGATCTCTAATGCACAGTGGTTATTGTTTACAGGTACATGCAGCTGGTGCGCCTACTACAGGTCGAGTACCGCATGGAGCCGGCTGGGAGCCATGGTGTCTGGAGCCTTGATGACTACCAGTTCCTGCCATTCATCTGGGGCAGCGCACAGCTTATTGGTATCGTAACCACTTGGGGAGAAACACTTACGAAAGTGCTTCACTGTAGAACCTTGCTGAAAAGATGTCTACGCTTTCTTTGGAATGACCCTCTTTGTCTATACTACACAATTTCATTAGCGTGCTCTGTGGAGCTAAGTGGGTTATACCATCATTAATGTACCAGGTGTTTCACTTAGCCACCTGAAAAAATGGTCTGCGCAGGTAATAGTTGCCCCATCAAATATTTTTGCTGAAAGAATTTTCATGGCCACTTGGGAAGCTCTCTATAAGTTTGAGACCTTGTGCTAAGTTATGCATTGGAAACGATATTGTGAATACTTGGGTTTTGTGCGCAGCTGCGGTTAATCTTTTTTCTGCATCTAAGCACATTTTGTCGTAACGTTCCGTAAAGCTTGAAAAAAATTTTTCTTTGTGGCTATTTCTATACTAGTAGTTAATTACTATCTGAAAAATGTTGCCCCTCCTTTTTTTTTTTAAAGTAGTGTTTGTTCGCAAGCTAAACTTTAGATGGTTTAGCGGCATTGGCAGAACGTTAAGCTACACAGAAAGAATTCATTTGCCTTTCGAATTTATCTCGTATTTCTCACAAAAATAACAGATGTGAGAAAAATTCAATTTCTTCCTCGGTTTGATTACCGATTGCATGCAGTGGCGGTCCATTATGAAATACAAGTCATTGCTCACCTGAAAGCTGTTTTATACTTTTTCAGCTCATGCCATTCCATTAGAACAAATTTAGTTCTAAGAAAACAAAAGGAATTTTGAAAGTTTCACATCTGCAGTGCTGTGTACAGTTTGGCGTGTTCCTCTCAGTACATAGCAAGTCAAGGCGAATATACTTTATTTGGGGTCAGCACGCCGTATGCCTTCAAAAGGCCATCTGGTGTGACATGACAGTGAAATGTTTCCACCCACCGTACTGCTGCCCTTGTAGTGATTTCTGAAAGAGACTGTTGGCATATAAAGAAAGGGATAAAGACACCAGGGCCTCTATTCCGAGTTTGCATAATTTTGATAGTCATTTTCATCCTCACCTGGTTGGTGCAAACACCGGAACTGGATCTGCTGAAGCTTGGGTGAAGCAAGAGGTGCCAAAGAAACCAGACAGTTATGTCATACACATAGCGAAAGATCCTGTAAAAGATGCTCAAGGATCCCAATGAGATAAAATGGACAATGTGGCCGTGCGCATTAAAAGGAGCCTCTCACCTTATCTTCATCTTATCTTGCCTATAGCGAATTGCTTCATCTCATCTTGCCTATAGCCAATCAGATGGATGGCCATTGTCTTGGTTTTCATTTTGCCATATGATCTGGCAGCTGCTGGGCCTAACAAGAAACACTGGTTTGTTGCAGAAATTGCTCATTGTCTGAAAATCAGATGGGGATAATATCACTGAAGCTATTATTGTGTTTGCATTTACAATTGTTGAACAATGTTGCCACATAGTGTAATGGCCCACAATGCGCTAGTCTTTTAATACACAAACTTGCATTCAGTGCTCTAGAACACTGTTAGCTGGTGGAGTATCCTGCATCATGGTCATGTGCACCATATGGCTGCATGAACCTGCTCATGATGTGAATTGTCAGTTGCCATCAACGCGTCATTAAACCGGTGCATTGGACACGCAAGATTTTTTTCTCGATAACCATGATACTGTGGCTGTTGTGGCTCTGTTGAGTTCGCGAGTCAGCTTGCTAGTTAGTTTTCATGTGTCCATGGGCATGTGTGTGCTTTGCGCCATGGCAAACCTCCGAAAACTTTGTCTGCAAAATCTGCTTGCACATACATGAAGAGAAACAGCAAGAAGTTTTTTGCTCATCTCTTTATCAATTTACTGCAAGTAAAAAAAAAAAATCATAATGAGAGCATCTCGCTGTTCTTGCAGGGCCTTCATAAACGGAATACAAAGCGTAATTACCATAAAAGCCTGCTTGTAATACGAGGTGTAATTTCAAATGGAAAATAAAAAAAAGTTTTAATCGGCGTATAATGCGAGCTAGAAAAGATCAGCAAAAGTATTTATTTGCACTACATTTCACGGTACCCCGCAAATCATACGTGCTTTCGCGTCCATCGCAACCCCACACCAGCCATCGAGCAGTGCTGAAAACCTTCATGTGCTGCTGCTGGTTCTCTCTGCTTTTCGCGCTGACACGCTTGGTCGAAGAATTTCACGCACCGTGAAGACAAGAGCAGTTAACATTCGCCCCAGCAATCGCGGAAGCCACACAGCTCTCTCTAAAACCAGTAGGCCACTTCCAGCTCGAACGCAGGATGGCAGCGCACGAGCTGCTGGCCATCATGCGCCGCGCTCATGCCTGTTTGCATCTACCACCGTGCGCAGGCACGTAGCTTGTGTGCCCAGGAAGTGTTCTCTGATTCGGGGTTTTCACGATCGTCGTCCAGTATGTGTATGGTCTGCCGAGATTCCCTTCCTAAAAACATCTTCTGTATAAAACCTTTTTTGGTATCTCAAAATGCCTACGGTACTCTGCATTTCTCAAAAGCACGACCACGCGCCCTGTGATTCGGCTATAGCGCATAACCAGTATAGCTGTGAGTTGCCCATGAGAGAGAGGTGTGAGAAATCGTGTGAGCTGTGCTCGGCATATGCGCTTCCGGTCATGTGTGCATTGTAGGCACCGTGGTCACGAGGATTGCGAGGTCAGCGTGGTGAAACTGAAGCCACCGAAACACTTCACTGACACCACCACTAGATAGTGCCTCCTTTTTCTGGAAGCCTGATGCTGATAGCGCTGATTAATAACGAGGCCAGAACTGCGAATTTGGGCTGGAATTGGTTCAGATCCAATTTCAACCCATCATAATTCAGATCATCCATAAAAAGTTTCATCTGCTGAGTGTGGCACTCCCTCATGTAATACCCCTTCAATGGGACCTTTGAGGTATTTATAAATAAATAAATAATATGAGGAAGAAGTCTGACATGATAAAATTGGGAAAGAAACCTCATATTATGCTCAGATTCTTACGGTACTGTCTCCACCAGGAGCAACTTACGTCTAGCGATGTTGCAAGTGGCAAATTGTCATGGCAACTTATCAAGCATTATTTGTGTTGCAAGTAAGTGCACGCCCCAAATCATTTCTGCTTCTTTTTTTCCTCTGAATAATTGTTACACGCAGTGTTTTGCAAAAAAGGTAGCTTTCTGTTGTTTATCATCTCTCACTGCAGAGCCCTGAGTTTTTTGGTAAATAGCAATGGGAGCAATAGTATTGCTTGGTGTAGCTAGGCACTGGTGGGCACTTTTTGGCTGCAACTGGAACATGGTACCATCTGGCCACCACTCACAGTTGCGACCAAACTGACATCCACCTCCGGCATTTTCATCAATCAGGTGATGGTGGAAACGACACTTTGCAAAACTATGCAAGCTTTGAATGCGGGCCTCTGTTGGCTACAACATTGATTTGCACAGTGCAACCCTTGAAGAGCAGCCTGCATTGGCACTGCTTCAAGGTCGGGTTCTGCACTTCATGGTGCTCTTCACGTTTGCTTGCGCACTGAACAGATCAGGGCAAAATATGGGGCATCGCAGTTTTGCCTAATAGTATGCTTTCAGGTGCTCATCTGCTTAGGTGCAGTGTGGAGAAAACTCTGCGAGTAGTAGTGATGAAGCAGTGATAGTTTCCTGCCCACTGATGACAGGAAGGCATGGTTTCAATGACAGCAGGCGGGTTGTTACTACAAAATCTACCTGTGTGTCACAAATGGCTGCACACCATCCTACTAACTTCTTATTTTTTTTTTTTCTGTGCATACAGTAACTGCAGTTTCCTCAGTGGCCTGAGTGCGTCAGATCCAGGATTTCCCCAAGAAACCTGGAGCCACCTGTGTTGGGGAGTCATGATTCTGCTCCCTTCTTAGGACGTAGCAAAGTGAAAGGACCAATAGACAGTTATTTACTTAAGAATGGTTTGTGGAAGCATTTGAACACAGGGCACGTAGCATGCATAATATGCTTATGAGGTTGGCATTCAGTGGAGATGCATAAATCAGTTTAGAGGGTATGAAGAGTTTAGAGGGAACATTTCACTGTCATGCCACTTCAGACTTGCTGTTTGGCGGAATACAGAATGTGATCCCGAGATGCAGCATCATCATGTTGGCATGCTGTGTGCTGACAGGCACATGCCAAGGCATGCACTATGCAGCGACTGCTCAGCTTAAACGTTTTTTCTTTCTTGGGACGAAAATTCTTCCAGTGAAACTCCATGAGGTAAAAAAAAATTTTGAGGGACTCTAGCGACTAAAGTAGTGAAAGGCGAAAGCCTGAGAAGTCTCATCTTGTCTAGCGTTCCTGTCATCTGCAATCCCACACTTGAACGCGCGCCAATGAACGCCACGCGACAGTAGTGATGGCGTACCATCCAAACGCGCATTTGTCAGAGAAAGTGTGACAGATACTGCACCTTTCCTCCAGAAGCCTCATCTTGTCTAGCGTTTTTGCCATCTGCGATCCTACACTTGAACGCGCCAAGGAACGCCACGCGACAGTCGCCGCAAAAGCGGGACACACTTTGTTCACGACAGTATGAGCCATTAAAGGCTTTCGCCTTAATTATAATTGGTTTAGAGGAAAGGAAAGGCGCAGTATCTATCACACTTTTTCCGGCAAGTGTGTTTGGACGGTACACCATTGCTCCTGTCGCGTGGCGTTCCTTGGTGCGTGTTCAAATGTGGCATTGCAGATGCCAGGGATGCATCCTGCTTCGGCCAATCAGAACGCCCCAAAAGCGGGACACACTTTGTCCATGACAGCATGAGCCATTAAAGGCCTTCGCCTTAAAAAAAGGCCTGTCAAGTGAGTAATGTCTTGCATTTTAATATGAACCACTAGTGCATGCAACCAAACTTGACAAAAATAAAAGGTTTTCCCACATTTGGTATATTTCGCACAGCACACGGAGGCCTCTTCGTTTCGCCTCCATCGAAACACAGCCGCCAGCTGTAGGGGATCAAACCCGACTACTATGCCGGAGTACCCGGGTTCGATCCCAACCGCTGGCGACTGTGTTTCGATGGAGGCGAAGCGAAGAGGTGTCCGTGTGCTGTGCGATGTCAGTGCACAGCACACGGTGGTCCTCAATTGGTCAAAATTGCTCTGTAGCCCTTCACTACGGCTCCTCTTTCTCTCTTTCGACTTTCACTCCCACCTTCCTCCCTTCCCTTACGGTGCAGTTCAGGTGTTCGCAGAAATAAGTGACATATACTGCGCTTTTCCCTTCCTGTGAACCAGTTGTTGTTGTTGTTGTTGTTGTTGTTGTTGTTATTATTATTATTATTATTATTATTATTATTATTATTATTATTATTATTAATTATTGCAGGCATGAAATATTCGCCCCAGGTGGGCAGCCTCCTCAAGCCAGGAAGCCGTAGACTTGAGCCAGCTCCCTGGTTCGGTCGATGTGTCTACGCTGGTCATCTAGGTTCGGGCTTGACAGCTGGGTTTCCCACTGCTCTTTGGTTAGGTTCCTGGTGGTTGGTTACAGTACCCTGTGGTCCCTCGCATCTCGACACCATATGTAGGGTGTTTGACACGTTACGGAATGTGCATTTATATTTGTAGGTGGTAGGTGATATCCTGTGTAGTAAGGTGCCGTAGACGTGACTGTTGGTATGTATTTTTCGGAGGGTGGTTGCTTCTTCTTTGGTTAGTTTTAGGTGAGCTGGATTTTCTTCTGTCAAGTCTGTAACGCAGGAGAATGTCTGTATACTTCTTGTGTACATCCTGGGCTCTCCAAAATTTCTCTGGGAGTGGTGCTCAGTTAGCCTATCCGCGGGCCTAGGCATTGGCAGCCTCATTTCCTTCCAGGTGGGCGTGTCCCATAGTCCATATGATGTAGGCGTCTGGGAGGTGGCGTGCTGTGGTACGACGAAGAATTTCAAGTGCTATGCTGATAATTCTTTCATTTCCTTTGGTAATTCCTGCCTGCAAACTGCAAATGACTGAGTATTATGGTATCTTCATTGCACGTCGAGAGGGCTAAGGCAATTGCAGCCTTTTCTTCTATGTGAGTGTCGTTTGTTTGAATAGTTGCAAAGATCTTTTTTGTAAAAGTTGAATCCATGATGCTAATAGAGTCAGCTTGCCTCCCCGCGTATTTCTGCATCAGTGTATCCGTCTTTCGGATTTGTTCCATTCGCTTTGCTAATGGTAGAGCGCTGACACAGGTGCTTGGGGTATATAGGATGCATATTTCGCGGGATGGGGGCTATGGTGATATATGATCCGATCTCATCAGGGATGCTGCTGCATGCTGCACTTTGCCTTCTCTATATTCCAGTTTCTTGAGGGTAACGCGTCCAGTTTCAGTTAGTTCAGGGTCCATGCGGGCCCTTGAAAACCGAAAACCCTTGAATTTGGATGAAGTGTTTTCAAGGGCCTTGAGAGTCCTGGAATTATTGTGGGGCCCTTGAAAACCCTTGAATTTTGTTGTGGTGGGGTAGATGGTCACGGAAAAACGTTAGTATCCTTTAAATTTTCTGTTTTCACAAGTCATCTAGTTGCAGATGACTTTACCGAAAGACCACCATGAGGCAACGTGTATTTCGCGTTGGTGTGTCAATGTGGGTTATGTTAGTGTGGGTACAATTCGAAGCAGATGAAGTCCCATGTCTTTGCTCGACGCCACGCATGACTACCGTAGCCCGTTAACCTACTCCAAGAGCAAGGTTTGGGTGTGAAGTGAAAGGAGACAGTGCGAATGTAGTTCAGGCATGGCACCCATTGTGCCATAAGCATGGGGAGCCTACATAGTAGCGACGCAAGTGGTCTACCAGCACACAGCAAGCACCACGTGCGTCGCTTTGCAAGAGCAGCGCAGGCTTCATCTAAAGGCATTCCATAAAATTTTCTTCCCGCTGTAAAAAAAAAGCGAAATTATATAGGCTTCAACATTGCCAACAGCTGTGTTGTCACACAGGAAAGTTTCCTCCATGCATGCAGCAGAAGTCGAGCACTGCTTGGCCGTAGATGGGGGCTGGACACCTTGCTCTCTATTCGGCACGTAGGGAAGACTGTTCTTGTTATTGGACAGACCCTATTCCCCCATATTTGTTGCCCACCGATGGATCGAGAATGTTGCAGTCACGTTGCAGTTACAGTTGTGGTATGCCAGGCTGTGTCTTTGGTCAGACATCAATAAGTATGTGGAGGCAGCAGTGAAGAAGTGAATCATCCAGAATTTGTGGCATTTCAAAACATATTAACATGCTGTCAAGAGCTACTTGTGCTAACAAAGCTAACTTTGCATTAAATTCAGCCATGGTCTTGCAGCATTTTCTTCTGTTATAGTACCAAACAGACAAGTCATTGGTATTCTTTTTGGCGGAAGACCTTATCTGTGCAGTTAGAAAGCTTGTGCTGGCGTCAGATCTGTGTTCATCAACAGGGATAATTTTGAAGATGGCTGTAGAGCATCCAAGAAACCACACTTCACTCGAGAAGGTTGCTATTGGCCACAGAGCAGAAAAGGTTCTGAAAAGCTGCAAGTTGCGCTCGAAAGAGGTGTTCACATTTAAGATTGAATGCAAGCAGTTACTCTTGGCAGTAATAAAAAAAATACTAGACAAAAGCCCACTGCAGTCTTCTCTAGTTCCAGGCCTTACCTCGCTATCCCAAGGCAGATGTGCTCAAAGCCTGCAAAGAGCATAGAGGGCTTTAAAAGAGTTTTGGATGCATTTATTGCTACAAAGAGGCTAACAGAAATACAAAGGGACACTGCACTTTCAGAATATACAGATACTCTGCAGGATCACAAGCACAAGCTAATACTTTTCGACAGAACTTCACATGGTGTGGACAATTTTTATTACTGTTGAACATAACTTCATGCTACAAGGAGCTCTGGAGAGTTCATAAACTATTGCTTATTCTCAGTCATGGGTAGGCAAGTGGAGCAAGGGTTCAGTGTGAATCGGCAAGTTGTCATGGAAAATCTGAAAGGTATTTCTTATATATCCCAACAAATTGTGTGTGATGCTGTGGAAAGAGCAGGTGGCATAACTAACGTGAACATCTCAGAGGAGTTGAGAATGTCCGTGGCTTCTGCAAGACTGCATTACTGAGCTTTTCTGGAAGCTAAAAAGAAGCAGGAAGACGAAAGTGCAAAGCAGCAGAATAAAAATCGATGTCTCGAAAAAGCTGTCGGAGATTTGAGGAAGAAAAAAAAGATTGGAAGCGGCTCTTGCAGAGTTGAATGCTTCTGCGGACACCTATGCCGAGAAGGCAGAAGCTACCAATGAAATAGTATGGATTGTTAAGTCAAACAGTTTGAGGAAGACTGTTAAAGAAAAGGCAAATGATATTGTGAATGTCAGCACTGAACTTTAAAAAAAAGACCAAGCTTTCATGAAATGTTGAACTAATGTAGAGCTTCCTTGGTCTTGTAAGAAGTCTCTTGTGTAATCAATGTTAGATACTTGAGATGTAAGAAACGTTTCATTAAACAAATGATTTGTTTGGAAGTCCTTGAAAAAAATAGTCTTGGGTCCTTATAAGTCCTTGAAAGCCTTGAATTTTGTGGCTGAAAATCAGCATGAACTCTGGTTAGTTTTAAGCATTCCAATTGTTTGTGGGCCTCTGCAAGCTCTTCCCACATGCTGTGAAGGCCAAGGTGGAGGAGGCGTTGTGTAGAGGCGCGTTGATGGCTTTGCGGATGAGAGTGTTGAATTTTTCAACGTCTGCTATCTTTAGGTCCAACTGGTGGGGCTAATGATGAGAGCCTGGATGATGCGTACAGTACCTTGTCCTTTCATACCATGTCTTCTGCTGGCCACGTAGTGTCAGTAACCAGAAGTTTCGGGAGTGAAATAATTCTTGTACATATATGTGTGTATAGGGAACTTGTATGAAAGAGTGCATTCTGGATACTCCACAGTGTTGTTGTCTTCGGCAGCAGGACAACACAGCGCAGCCAGTCTGCAGTCCTCTAGAAGGCTTCTAGGACACTGTAGCCAGGGTTTAGCAAACTGACTGAGTGCCTTGTCATTTTCGACAGTCCACGAAGGAAACACGTGGTTACTTGTGCACTGCACCTACTTGTGTGCAATATGTCTGCAGATTCCTCAGAAGGGTATGCGTCAACGCTGCGCTTGAAAGATTGGGCATGCTGTGAAGAAAAGGCCAAGCAGTGCACATGGACTTGTTCAAGCTATGCGTGGACTGCACTATGGGTTTGGACTTGTGGCCATCCATCGACATTGCCAACATTCATGAATTTCTAGTTCTGGGGACTAGCTTAGTACTTGCCCGGATTGGTGTCAATGTCTCGTCTCTTGGTTCGTGCAAGCCATCACGCCTGCATCGCTTAGAGGGCTCCTTTGCCTTCTCGCACTAATGCAGGCATATTTTTGTCATCCTGAAGAATCTGCAGTCGGCCTGTCTGGTCTTCAGCTTCTGCACTTTGCTTTGGGTTTCACTGTTACAGCCCACCGCAGCACAGTATACCATCACGCCTGCATCGTCTGTGTATTACGCATGTTCCATTTGCTGCATCCTACTCCAAAACGGCTTTCCCTGCTTCAGCCTACTCCATGATGCAATATTGCTCCAAACAGGCTACCTTGATATTTTGCCGGGTTTTTGCAGAAAACCAGTTTCAGTCGCAGAGTAGGTCATTAATGATATTGCCTATCAAAGCCTACAAAAAATGTCATCCGCTATGATTCGATTAAGCAACCGTGACAAGTAGAGCCGGGAGGTGGCATGCTGTGAGTTGCGTGTTCACGCTCTAGGTGATGTCATAGTCGAAGCAATGGCAGCACATCAGTGGCAGAGTTGTAATGCATCCCGCACTGGGCCTAATGCACATAACATTATCATTAACTAAAAAAGCATGGAGCATAATAAATGTTTATTTGCAAGTAAATTTAAAACAAAGCATACGCGATTATAGGGAATTGTGAAAAGATGTTTTGTGCACATGTCATGGCACCTTTTAGCAGCATTTTGAATTGCCGGTGGTGAGAGAAGTGAAGGCAGGGAGCGAAGCAGTTGCTGCAGACTTCCTCGAGCCATTAGGTAACAAAGAACTACCCGAGTTGCTCTAATGGTTCTGTTGTGACAACAAGCAGGTTCTTTACCATAGGGTCTCCTTGCTCTTTCAGACAGCCTACTTCAGACAAAAAGTATACTTGAAGAATTATGAGGGCGATGCCATGATGTTGTCAGTCATCAGATGAGTTCTCAAGAGTGTTTTAAAGCTATGCATAGCCTATCGCCAGTGTGTTGAAATTAAAGAAGCCCCAGTGTCGCTCAATCGAAAACATGGGGAACCACTGGCAGAAGGCAGTGAAGTAAAAAAAGAATCTGTTGGAGGAAAAGGCTACCCTTGAGTGCCATCCATCCTCCCTGAAGGCACTGCTGACCAGTGCCCACAAATTTATAAGCAATTGCAGGTGTAGGAAATAAAAGGGTGTGCAAAAGATAACAGAAATGCACTGCTCATTGATGTCAACTCCAAAGTAGTGGTGGTGCTCGAGAGCCTCAGAGTGGCAGACTCCACGTTGCCAAGTCAAAATGGTCAGAAAGCTTTTAGTCAAACTTTTTAGTCGAACATTTAGTCAAAGCTTTTTGTTCGGTTATGAAGTTCACAAGCAATCGCTCCATTTGCTGCTAGTCTATTCCAAATTATTGCTCAGGTCACTTGTGTTATTTTAAGCATCTGTACATGTGTTGGCGATTCGTATTGTCTTTTCAGAGATACATGCATATTCAGCAATGCATTGAATGTTGAATAAACGGGAATCAAATTCGATACTTTTGTATGTCAGGAACAGAAAAGTGCACTTATTAAAAGCTTTCGGCGCATAATTTGAATGTTTCAAAACTCTTGTTTTATTGCTCCAAAGCAGCTCCAGAATGGCTTTATCGTTGCTCCCTGGGCTGCTCCAAAATGCTTGAGCCTGCTTTTACTCCTCATTACACAACCATGTAAATGTGGCTGTGTTGCTCATGTGATGTCTCAGTTGTCTGCTACCAAGGATGACGAGAACTACCCAGAATGCATCGCTTCATGCAAGCTCCCTATATACTATAGACCTTTTCACGACCCTCGCAGAAACCGGTCTGACTGGACTGTCGTCAGCTCTTTCCTGTGCTATGAGCGAAGCCCAGCGCCCAATTCGACAGCGCCTTTCACCCCTTTGTGGAAAGGTCCGATATATAATATGTGTGTAGTAGCAGCATCTTGCCAATGCAGCTGAATTGTCCAAAAAGCCTGCACACAGATCATCCTTGAGAAAAAAAAACATTTGGTTGCAACATTTTTCGGACAGAAAATGTTAGCTGAATGGTCATAATTTAACAAAAATGGTATCACTAAATCACTGAATTGTATTTTTTCTAATGGGAAGAATTTTTTGGAGATCCAGCCAGACTAGCCTCGTAAAGCAGTATCACTGCTGCGGAAATTTGTTTTTTAGGTTGCCGTCACATCAATATGGATTTTATGGTTCAGTTCTGACTGCACCAGGCAATTATCCCTCTGAAATGTAATATTAAACAAAACTTAAATCCCACCACTGTGCAAAATTTGAAGCCAAACAAGTTAGCGGTTAGGCGGAGATAATCTTTTTTTTTTTTGTTTTGCAGTGTTCTGTGAGCAACACAGTAGTCAGCATGTGACAAATAATGCCTCCTTACAGTGCTTTAAGTAGCAAACACTGAGGTATACATACCCCTTGGTACCCATCAGTATTCTGTGAAGTGTCTTTTTTTTGGTGCAGATAGGATTTTTTTATTAATTGATTAATTTATTTCCATCTGAAGTGCCAAGTTCAGAAACATGATGTGGGCAGAAAAGAGATAACTGAGGTCAGGAAAGTGGGATAAAAGTGAATTTAGTGCGCAAGGCTGAGCATTCCCTAGTCAAAAAGCAGTGTGTAAAAAGGTCCCCTTATGTGAAGCTAGTTCTTTTGTTGAATGACCACCCTCCTCTTGCAGACCACCCAACCCTTGAGCCCAAGTCCTTCACAACACCAAGCATTGTGGAGGCCTATTCGGATGACTACATGTTCATGGGCTGCATAAATTTCATCAGCAAGGTGGGTTCGTGTGCTGGCAAATGTCACCACGCCTTGCAAATTTTTATCTGCCCTTTCACAAATGAGGCACCTGATGGCATGAATTTATTTTTAAGTTTTTGATGAAAACTTTCATGTTTCTGTGTGCACTACTATACTGTTGGGTGGAAACAGTGGCAGGCTGCTGCTAAGGCTGCAAGCGACAAAAAATAACCGTGATCATGAGAAATGTAACTTGGAGTTTGGATGTGAGCTGCAACAGAAGTATCAACGGTGCTTTTTCTTGTGTAATGAACTGTGCCTGCATGACATTACGTTGGCGCTCTTACTGCATACTTAAGTGTATTTTTTTAATAGCTTTTCTTTTTTAATTTTTAATGCAGAATATTCGACTTTCGATGTCTGTTAAGCACAGTGGTGGTGAAATCACTAAAGCTATGCGAATGTAGCAAAATTTTGGGTGAGCAGCAAATTCTACTTTAAAAACTGAGTGTGATTTAAATATTTCAGGATATTTTAGAATATGTTTCAAATATCGCAGAGTTAAATTATGGACGAAATTTGCCACAAACCATAGCCAGAAAAAAGCAAACTTATTAAAGTTATACAAATAACTTTTTGGGTGCAAAGTAAATTGCGAGTAGAATATCAAAAATTAGCACAGATAGTTGAAAATAAAGAAAAATAATTTTTACACAAAACACAGCTAAAAAAAAAAAGCATAGATAATGTAAAAGAGATTGTTCTCACCCATTCTTCAACATGATTTGCTATTTTCAAGTTCATACGGTGTTGCCGCCCTGTGTGGTAGCGGTGGAGACTTCCGGCTTGATGTGGCGTCTCCCGCCCTGCTTGTCGCATCACATACTGCTTTTAACCTGCCGTTCTGTTTCAAGTACTGTTTTTGACACAGCCACAGACAGCTATAACGTCCACGCATGCCTCACTCTTTGCCTGCGCAGCTTCAGATTTCTTGCGTAATCAAGGTTAGCTTTGAAAAACTTACGACCAAGGCTGTGATAGTTTTAGTATGTATTTCTGCTCCAGTTATTTTTATATTGCATCACCAGGGAGCAGTCACCGTGAGTGACACAAATCTTGAACTACCCTTGAGGGCAACATTTTTCATTGACAACCACTGCAGCAAAGACCGTACAGGAATATTTCCCATGCGATTCCTTGTGTGTAATGCTTGCAACCAGTAGCTACTGCATGTGCACTAAATTTGGAGTATGCACTGAATTTTACGGCGACGTGGGGCGGCATCAGCAGACAACGCAAGCCTTTGTAGTACCCGGGAAGTTGTCGCTATTCTCGTTATAAAGCCGGAATTACTCCGATTGTCAAGCGATCACTGCTGAAAAATACTTTTTTCAGGGTTTGTTCACAGTTTACCTCATCCAAAATCGATGCCAACCAGTGGTGCTCCAAAAGAAATTGGCATGGCCTCAAATGAGTCCTGTAGACCATCCTTGCCACCTTCCAGACCATGATTCTATGCATTTTGCTTGTCTAGGCAGCAAGATACCATGATGTATATGCTGAAATCGAGTGAAAGCAGGTTCACTGAACACCGAGGCCGGCGTGTGTCTACGATGGCGTGAAATGTACTTCATGTTGAAATGCGGGCATTCACCAGTACCATGAATAAGAGCCGTATAATTTCTTTATATCCCTGTTGCTCTCAGTGGGTGTACATCTGCTGCCTTTCTTGCCGCGATTAGAGCCGCCCGAGTACAAGTCGCACCTGCCGCTTCATGCCTTTAGTATAGCCGAACGCTTTGCATACCATACCAGTCACCCCTGTGTCGGGTCTAGCGCACTTGGAATGAATATGCACAGAATGCTGGTACAGTGACAACGCAACAGAGCCTACATCGAGATTACATTGAGAGCCTACACCCGTGAATTAAATCTGAGGCAGCCTCTGCCAGCACAGCACTGCCGCCAAATAGCCGGACTGCCTTTCAGGCAGCCATATGGATTTCTAGTGGCGCCCTCTATAGGTCGTGGAACTTGCGAATGCCTGTAAGGCCCACAGGCATTAAATAAGAAATCAAGTAGTAATACTTTGTTAACAATTTTTCTGCTGCCAAAGTACAGTAGAACCCCTTTATATTATATCAGGGTCTTTACTAGTATATCAGTTGTTGGTGATGATGTGGTCCTGAAGATGCTAGTTAAATCAGCACTTACTGAGCACGTCTTGTTGATTAATGAAAAAAAAAAAACCTCTGAAATACCTTCCATCTCTCTGTTATCTCTTTGTGCAATTTTTTTTCAGTTATAAAATATTTTACATTTTGTGGAGGTACCTCTTAAGCATGAGGACAACGTTGGCTATGAATATAACCAAGTTTGATTTCATGTGAAAACCAAAGCCTTGCATGAACGCAGTGTCACTTTTTGCTGTTTCTGTCTTTTAAAAGGCAATAAATGATAAATGCGCTTGGCAGTCAAGTTCTGCAAGACTGCACCTCCACTTCTTGCCTCCACTGCCTCATGCTCCGTGCTGCGCAGTGCTTGCCTGTTTTTTCCCCTTCCCTATTCCTTGCTGCACTTTTACTGACCTTTACTTTTTTAATGGACCGCACTACCTCCTTTCCATGTTTGTAGACAGCTTTACTTTCGTTTTTTCCTACGCCCTGCGTACTTTCCTTCACGGCTCCGATTCCTCCGTAAAGTAGGCTTCTCCTGAATGCTGCTAAGCCTGGTGGTAAAGCCACCTAAAAGAACACAGTGTTATTTTTCTCTTTTCAAATACAAAAAAATCTTTGCCTCGTGATTCTAGGTAGTGCGTGGGCGGCGATGGTCACATCATAGGAGTCATCGCTGCGGCCAGGCGCACTTTACTATAACCGATTTTTACCAAAAATGTCTTTACTATAAAGAGGGAAAAATATACAGTTGTCTATGGAAGATGAACTGGGACTTCTGCTTCACTTTACTCTATCAGAGTTTACTATAGTGGGGTTCTACTGTATAACATGATAGTTGGATTTGATGGTCATGCTGAAAACTGAGTAACTGAATGCTGTCAGGAAGCATACCTCCTTACTGGCGAAGTCGCATCAACGGTCGATAAGGCACTGGCCAAACGCAGCAAGACCAACATGACAGCTCGCGAAATGTACAGAAAAGCAGCAACCTGAGCAGCAATACTAGTAGAACCATCCCTTCCACCCTCCCTGTACCCATAAGTACCGTACTGCATAAGTACCAGCATCCCGAAAATATCAGTTATTTAGTAACATGTCAGAAGAGGCTTACCAACAAAGCATGGTCCATATCTGTCCATATAGCTGTTTAATGATCGAAACTCCCATTGGCGCAGACTTGTCAAAGAATTTGTGTCTGTTCTCAGATGAAGACTGGGCCCTTCTATGAGCACTCCAATCAGTTGTGGAATATCAGCGGAGTTCCCAGCTGGTCCAAGGTCAACCAAGGACTCATAAAGATGTACAAGGCTGAGGTGAGTGCACTAGCTGTGCCCTCTGAGATTGGGGGCATGTCCAACATTGTGTTTCTCTCAGCCTTGGATTCAGAACTGTGTAATTAGAGGTAGGCATGAAAGAAAGCTGGCGTGACATACGCAATTATTAAAGCATGGATCGAATGGGATCTTCGTTTACCCACTGAGTTCTTGCTTTCATCGTAACGAAACTTGTATAGTGTGGAGGTGTCACAGTTGAGATCCTTGTTGATCCTGAATGTAATAGCTGAGCAGCCTGCTTTCGCATTGGACATGTTGGTCCTTTGCGTTGGCACACTCTTCTGTGACCTTTGCCTCTCCAGCCTCGAAATATCAAATATGTCTTGGTTTGCACCTCCTGTGACCATCAATTAAAGGGTACCGTACTGTGCATATGCACATGTCATTGGTAGAAATCAAATTCAGTGCATTTTAGGCACCAAAAGCCCTGGCACACTAGGGTAGCAAATTTAAGCTGGTAGTGCACAAAAATAGGCACTATAAACTGTGCCGCAATGCATGACTTCATTTAGGGACATGGCCAAAAGCTATATCCATTGCAAAAAAAAAAAAAAGTGAGTAACGTGAGGAAAAACACCAGTGCACTAGGCAGCTGGTTGATGAGCTTCCTACTATGGAACAGGCAACATTAAGGGGCAAAGTGTGAGCAATGAGCATGTTAAGGCACGTTGCATTTAAAAGTTGCACCCTCAGGTTTGTTGTCGACGTTTTTCACGTCAAAGGTTTTCTGGAAGTTTCAGAGCTTTGAACCCTCGTAGGGAATGGAAAGAACGCTCCGAGGAAACTGTAATTTACGTTCACTTATATCACCGTCTGATAAGTTTGTAAGTTACTAATTGCACTTCGATTTCTTTGGCAGGCTATGTAGTGAAACAGTGGTAATGGTAAAATGATTCCGGACAGTAGCTTTCTCCTCTCCTTTCTTCTCCTACATCTGCTTGATACAGCAGCCACTTAGGAAGTGCTGCAGGCACACTCCATTTAAGGTTTCTTTTTTTGTAGTATTACCAAATTATCAACATTTCCTTCTTTTCTGCTGGCATTCTCGTCGAACCTTCTTGCCCAGTATTGGTTTAAATTTGTTGGCAAATGTAAGAACCTTCAAGGCTTGTCATTATTTTGTGTCTTGATTACAAATTGTAACCTTATTCTACCCACTGGATAATCATTTCACGCGGTGGGCTTTGCTCTGTGCTGGACTTTTGACAGTCTTCCAGAGCGAAACAAATACCACTCTGCTAGTAAGTCACATGCACGGGAAGAAAGGATGAGGAGGATGGCAGTAGCATTATACAGTGGTGCTACTGTCTCTGGACCTGAGCTGCATCACGGTGCCTCCTGTTTTTATTCACTTTTCAGTCTCACCTTAGTAAAAATTTCTTTTCTCCTGTGCAGCATGCCCACTTGAGGGGAAATGCATTCTGCGAATAGGAGCTTGAATATCCAGGCAGTGTGCTGTTCACGTAGCAATAATTTGCAACGGGTGTATTGCCGGTGTTGTATGCTTAGCAGGCATAGTTACTAGCTTAAAACACGGTATGCTATAAAATTATAAAGAGAAAAGACGATACACTGTATGAGCAGAAATTTCTCATTGAAATAAGATACATTCTGTGTGGGCAAGCAGTAATTTTCTTGAAATGATTTGAAGTACTTCTGCACAAAATACAGATTGAATGCAACAACAGGCATTTCCTCCTTTCTAGCTGTCAATGCGCCACTAGTGTCACTTCTATGGAAGCAAAACTTAATTTACATTCTGAACCTAAGTATATGCAGGGAACTTCCCAACTTTGTCTCAGCACCTTATGTTTCATCTTGACATGGTCGTCTAATAAAGTTGCTTTGACCTATTGCAACAGTGACTCGTATTTAGGGATGTGTGAACACTCGAAAATTCGAATACGAATTGAAGATGTTTGTTGTTCAATTCATATTCGAAAAAGTGATATTCGGAATTTTTGAATATTCTATAGTTACCAAATAATCTAAAATTTTCTAATTCATCGCAGTTTCATCGCATCGCGCACTTGATTGCAGTGCTGGATCGCGTGGACTATGCAGTGAAGCATTCTCAAAATTCGACGGGGTTGTTTTGTGAAGACAGATCTTCAGTTTCATCTCAAATGCTGACAACTATCATGCAGGTGTTCTTCAGATAAAATTACTGTGATGCAAATTATCTTTAACATTTTTTTTTTTTTTCAAGCCCATGCGATAATTTCAGCTTTTGGTTACTTTGAGAATTTTTTCTGGTCCATTGAGGGCCGAATTAAAGAGTCTACTGTATTCAGTAGCGATAAGACAGCTGCATGAGGTTTCATGTAGGTCCATCCTGTACAAAAAAAAAATGGTGCATGTACGGAATCTTGTATAATTTCTACTGAATTTTTCAGTGAAGTATACACTCCTGTGCAATTGAAATTGATTTTATTTGAAAATACGATGTGAATTCCAAAATAAATAAGCTGTACTATGTTTGCTATTAATTTTTCAATTTTTGTTTTCCCATACTCATATTTCAGTTACTTTATGCCACATACTTTGTATAACTGGAACACGCACTCTTTGAGTGGAACTGTCAACAGTGTCGACATATATCATTGTGTACTTACAACCTAGGTGGAACCATTTTGGTTGTCTAACTGCACATCACTGATGGGTCTTCGTGAGAGGTTCTGGAATCGATACTCAGCACCTCCGCCCAATGTTACGGGTGAAAATAGAACAGCAACAGCCCATTCAGCAGCCTCCGATCATCAGCGCACTTCTGTCTCTTCATCTTCCCATGAGAGGCCACATCCGTTCCATAATACATGTGGCAATATACTTTATTGTATGTAAACCCTGCTGTAATGCTTTAGCTCAGAGTTTGGCAGTCCCCCTGAATTATTGTTGTGCTCGAGAGCAGTGAGCTAGTCATGGCCAATAAAGAATCCACGAGACCAGGCACAGTCATCAAAATTGTCAAGGTGTATTGCCACATGTGTTGCACTTTCGTGTGATTTTCTGCTTTATCCAAAGTGGCAGCAGTAATCTACTGATCTAGCTCAACTTTAGTTTCCTTTCAAGTTTACTAGAAAGGTTGTCATAAAGTGTTAAATATGCATGTTCTTTATGCACAGGTCCTGGGGAAGTTTCCGGTGATTCAGCATGTGGTGTTTGGTAACCTGCTGCCATTCCGGCCTCACCAGAAACTGGTCAAGAAAACGTAGACAGCTAGCATCAGGTCACTGTGTGTGATGTTAGCATGTTGTGATGTTTAACAACATTTGCCGCACTGAGAAATCTCCTCCATAATCAAGCTAGCTTTTTGAAGATTGTGTCACTGTGCACGATGTTAGTATGCTATGATGTTAAACAGCATTTGTCACACTGGGAAAATCTCTGTTGTAGTCAAGCTAGCTTTCAAAGATTGTGGAATCTGTGGTAGTGTGCAGGAAGAATTGTGTGTAAACCATTTGCAAAACATAAAAGCTTTACTCTTCTACAGGGTTATTTTGTTTAACATTTTTGCATGGTTGTGTCTCAATGGCCAGCTCTCTTGCTGTGCCAGAAATAAAGTTGAAAGGAAGTGTTTGCAAGTTAGCGTTACTACTTCTTTTTCTACACAATCGGGCGCATTGTGCTCACTTATGGAAAGTAGTGATATACGAGGCTGTATCAAAAAGCTTTAAGACCAGTTTTATAATTCACCAAGAAAGGGCAGTATAGAACGCATTGTCATGGGAAGCACTTCCCCCCTCAAGTCAGTGTGTCAAAAAACATCACCGTGTGTATATTAGCAGCTGCGCAACTGTTGGCATTCTGATCACATGCATTACCCTATTTGCAGTGTTGTCATGAACTTTATGGTTAGAACAAAAAGCAAACTTCAAATTCTCGCATGTAAGTTGATAGCCCAAAACAGTGTAGTGCACCCACCCTAGTCGCCAGATTTATCTTCTGCAGTTTTGGCCCTCTTCCCAAAGATATAGACCTAGCCCAAGGGGTGTCATTGTTACACCCCTGCGTATATCCAGCGCAAATTACTGAAGGTGCCTGATGCACTTCGAAAAGAAGACTTTCAAATGTCATTTCAGCAGTCACAAGAGCAAGAAGGCGGTCTGGTTGGTACTGCTTTGTGACTGCAAAAGGGGAGGAACACAGAGCCTGTGTGTGTCTTCCGTGTTCCTCCCCTTCTGTTCTTTGTTGTTTACACAATTTCAGGAATACTGTGTCGCTATGCAAAGGGATTATTTTGAAGGTGATAGTGCTTAAACAGAAGTGCTTCTTTGTAAACAGACCTAGTCTCAAAACTTTTTGGTACTACCTCGTAAATGCACCATGCTAATACAGCCACATGTGCTGCTGCTGCTGCTCTCCTAGTTACGAAGCATTTATAAACGCAAAAAAGTCTGTAACCTTATTCAGACTACATATATGCTGTTAAACAAAATATATATTGCAAGAAACGCATGGCAGACATTGGAAGTATGCCTTCTTCCTGTTCTTGTTTCACATGTTCCGTGTAACACACTACAAAGAAGTGACACACACTAAGCCCTAGCGCAGGTCCCTGCAAGCACTTGATGAGCAGTGCTAATGGGCAAAGAGAGAGAAACACTGGGGAACACCTCTGGTAGTAAAGCAAGTCACTAAAAAAGATTCAGTTAGGTTGTCTTTGCTGCTTGACAGCAATGTTTCGTGCAAAATAAATATAAAGAGACCAATGGGCCACCCTTCGGTGTGAATCAAGCTTGGCCTAGCGACAACCAGTGCTACAAGCTACCAGTAGCCGGCAAGCGTGGGTGAACAATACTTTCACTGTTATGTTACAGATAAGCTATTACCATGTTTTATATGTAGAATTAATGATATTTTGCAGTGTTTGTTCTTTATGGTTTTGGTAACTTGTATGCCCAGCCTCATTGGAGTGAGTGTCCGCAGCATTTTGTAGTAAAGTAGACATAAAGATATCAAATGTTTCACGGTCCCCTTCCAGTTTGATATATCCGGAATTTTGAAAATAGCCTGTTATGAATGGACCAAGTGGACTATTTGAAAGAATTCCGGAAAATTTACATTTTTGCATATGCTGGGTACCGATAGTGACCCATGTCATATGCTCCCTCTGAAGCGTAATGCAGTCTTCTCAATGGTAGGATCCCGCAACTTTCTCCCCGCTGGTAGTTTCTCAGTGAGTTAAATGGCGATTGTTGCGGAGAGGTGTCTCTGAATGCAACCTATGGTAACATACACTCACTGAAGACAGGAATTGATTATGGTGAAGGTAATTGCATGGTCCGTTGCCATGCCGTCACCACCTCGCTTTGTTCACGGCTGGTTTTGCGACTATCAAGATTCAAAAACATCACATAATACAACCTAAAGGGGAACACACCTGAGAAAAGATGTTGGTAACCTACTTTAATGTGAATTAAAAAAAAAAAAAGAAATCACAAAAAAAAAAAATCCACTACAGGATTCAGACAGATGTTTCAGTGCATCAGTGCCGAGATGAGTTGTGTTAATCCATTGCGCCACAGAAACGACGAGAACAGCGGGCTTTAAATGCGCTCTTGTTATTTCCGCTATTTGTCGCCAGGTAACGCTGCTCAGAGGACCCTACCATAGAGAGAATGGAGTCACGCTCTTCTGAAAGGCCTCAATGATGGAGTTTTTTAGAAAGGATGCTAAACCTGCAAGAGTTCCACCTCCTGTTATATAAAGCCTGTTTTCCTGCAACCAGCACAGCCAGAGCTTTTAAGGGGGAGAGGGCTCTTTAAGGGCTGGAAATTACAAAAAAAAAAAACTTTTTCATGACAGTTTGGAAACCTACAACCCACCTTCTACATACCTGCTAGTTTATTCACTCCCTTGGTCTTTCATTCCACTTTATAAGCTGCAAACCAGTTGAATAAATCCCATCTCAAGTCATTTTTTTCTCGTTTTCTAAAAACATTTTGATGGCTTGCTAGTTTACAAGGAGGATATCTTTGTGTCTAAGGCATATAAAGGCATAATTTTTATTGCTGCATGCTCCTAGGTGATTAAACTTTACAATGTTTGGAACACATTTTTTTTTTTCCTAATTTTTCTTTAACTATGAAGTTTCTGAGAAATCTGTGTAGCTTTCCTTTTGTAGCCGTGTGGCTGCGCTTGGGTGGATGTCGAGTAATTACTCCCTTACTACAAATCTACTTCACCTTGGAGGTTTTCCCTAAATATTCAATCTCATTTTATGCTTGGTAATTTTTTTTTTCGTGCTCTAATATAGCTTGCCAGCTGCTTTTTCTTACATCAAACTTCAATAAATTGTAAAATGACAAATATTGCCTTGATCAAAAATGTAGCTCCTACGTTGTATTCCTTGTACTGTATACTATCTAGCCATGTGTTAATAGTTTTCCAATTAGTGGATTATTCTCTGTTTCTATAAACAAAGGAGCGAAAATGTCAGTTTGAAAATTAAATGGCATATTAGGAGAGTAATTACATATCGGAAATCAGCAAAAAAAGAAAGCTGATTAAGATTATGTATTTCTGTTACATTTAGCTTAAACATAAAGAAAAATGTTCAAAGAGCCCTGTCCCCCCTTAAAGTGCCACAAAATGCTGACAAATCCTTCAACTGGGAGGACATGCTTGACTTGGAACATAGGCAGAGATGATGAGAGAATGTGCATTATGTGAGGCCATCTGAGCCGATTCATGACTCCGCAGGCCTATATGGCAGCCCCACTGATTATGTGGGATGCCTAGGCCTTGCTATATGCAGACAGGTGTCCCTCATAGCCCGAGTCGCTTTGGGACATTGAATCCCATAAACTAATATGCAGTCAGGAAAAAGATGATCAACCAAAACTTGCTATCTGTATTCTTTATTGTTTGCTTCTGTGGAAAAACAGCACATTAGCTATGCTCTCTGTACACAAGGTTATGAGAGTAACTTCACGACTCACAATTGGCCAAGGAATGTGTATACTGGACATGAAATGTGCAGCCTTTATTTTACATAAAACTTAGTGATGGAATGACTTCTACCAGGCATAGTGGCAGCTTTGGGTTCAGTGGGTCCCTTGTCCCTGAGCCTAGGTTTAACGTGTACGCAAACACATGCAGCATGAACCCCACAGTAATGGCTCTGTGTTTGGGGCACTCAACTGCCGATCCTGAGGGCATAGGTTCAATCCTGGCCATGTTTTAGCGGAGGCAAATCGCTTGTTGTCCATGTGCTGTTGGTGCACGTTAAAGAACCTCAAGTGGTTGAAATTACTCATGCCCTCCAATGCAGCATCCCTTCTAATCAATGTCACTTTGGGATGTTAAACCCCATATACCAGATATCATTTGCAACACACTTGCCCTCTATGGTCAGTATTGGTTAACATGTTTTACTGCAAACATAGTGAAATGACAAACATTTGTATACATAACAGTATGCTCACTCGTCAAATGCAGCCAATGCACATCTGAAAATGGATCACCACATAATATATTTGCATGGATTTTAGGAGAACATGAGTTTTAATTAGTTTGCACTGACTAGAATATAACTAACAAATGGTTGTTTCAACTACAGTCAAACCCATGATAGTCTTACGTTAGGTGGTGCATGCACTGATATGCGCATAAGGAAGGAAGAAGAATCTCGTGAGTTTTGGAGGAGATGACGTTCGAGCAGTGTCGGCTAGTGCCTGCAGGAAACACCTGTTTCTTGAAAGCCTTGTCTGCTGTCTTCACTCTCTGCAATCCCAAGGTGAACTACCCCGTAACAATATATCTAACTCTAAGGGGGGTTACGGAATCATTTGATATAGCAATAATGTAATGCATGAAAAAGGCAGTAGATAAGCTTATCTATAACTTGGGAGAGTGAAAAAACCACACATGCTACTCCCTTCCTGCAGCTATTTGCTGGGCCTAACCTGCTTCACATTGAAGCTGCAGCAGGTGGTGTTTTGCAACTAGGCACAGGATTTTATAAAATGTCTAGTTCAGTTGCCAGCACCCTGTAAATAAAATAATGTTTAAAGAATGACAAAATTGCTGATGCGGCGAGGAATATCGAGCGTTAGCTCATTAAAAACTATCCGTTGATGGCCTTCGTGCCGCTTCTTATGATCACGGTGGCTCGGTGATTAATGTGCTTGGCTGCTGAACCGGAGTACCCGGGTTCGAACCAGACTACCGGTGGCTGCGTTTTGATAGAGGCGTCCGTGTGCTGTGCGATGTCAGTGCACGTAAAAGATCCCCAGATGATCGAAATTACTCTGTAGCCCTCCACTATGGCGCCTCTTTCCATCTTTTCACTTTTACTCCCACCTTCTTCCCTTCTCTTGCGGTGCCGTTCAGGTGTTTAGAGAGGTGTGACAGATACTGTGCCTTCGCTTTTGCTATAAACCAATTTATAATTGTGGTATGTGCTGTTGCTATGTGATCTGTTTGCTCAAGGCCAAATTTCAGAATAATGCAACCCACCCAGAAGAATGCTTGCAGTAGGGCTAACACTCTAAAGTTGTGGTACAGTGCGAAGTGAGCAAGGCATGGCAGACAAGAGCCATCAGTATATCCGGGCTTGACTGTATCGTATAAAGAACTGCATTACACCACTAGAAAACTTCATAGCAAACTCTATAGTCGGACCACAAAAGGAATTACATAGGCTTACACTTCCACTGCTGCAAGAAGCAATGAAATTGAATTATTTGGAAGATCTCTCGGCCTCCAGCAATAAAACTGTGTACACGAACTTTGGCACTTGGCTGCTGTCGTGCTGGTAATTCTGTGTGTTCAGGAGAACAATAAAAATGCTCCATCTTAGAAAGTATCGGACATGCAGCATTTTGCTGTGAGTGTAGAAGGTTCAGTGGGGAGCCCTGTCTTTCTCAGGGAAGAAGCAACAATGCTGGTCCAATGACGCGGCTGGCACAGTGAGATGCTTCTGCAGCAGTATGGGCAGTGTGCACGTGTCAGTTTTGTCATGCATTCAATGACTGCAACAGCTGAACCAGACATGGTACCAGAAACCTATGGATGGGCACTTGCAGTAGTAAGGCATTGCACAAATCAATGAGTGCACAGACATGCATCAAACAGCATTTTGCAATTTCAGGTCCAATTTTCACAAAGTATTTGTTTCGCCCTTTTCAGTTTCTGGTTTGGTTCCAGTTCGATACTCTGGTAAAGAGTCAACAGCCACCAAGCACGATATTGTTATAGGCCTTCATACTTTTTCACTGCCCACGTGCTAAGGCAAAATGACGCAGAGTACACAATCCCCAAACTAGTATCAAGACAAAAGTAGCCATTGGACTGCAGACTGAGGAACATGGCAGTCGGAAGCACCTGAGTGGTTTGTTGGCTAACTAATATAGAAAGATTTTCACGAAAAGTAAAAACTAAAGGTTTTATGACCCACTTTCTGACCTTAGCATTACTCAAGAATGTTTAGGCGAATGCAAAGAAATCCAGATGAAGCCCAACCCTGTCACACATGGAGCTTAAATTTTAAACAAGTGCTCAGAGATGCCAAGATCATTCAGGAACCTGTAGTACTTGACATATTTGGGCACACGTGACTGAAATAAAAGTGAAAGAATAAAAATAAACACCGCAGCAGGTTTGCGATTCAATACAGAACATGTTGAACATGTATAGGTTCACTGACAATGGGTGAAAAATGCCATTCAGCTGTCTAGGACTGTAGAACAGAGTAGTACACAGCAGAGGTGCAAGGTTGTACCACAGCATTTACATAAGGCAATGACACAAGAATCAATTTCTGCTCTGAACTAAAGAGCTGATAAAGTGAGGCCAAACTAACGTCTTGAGAGCTAGGAGGACAGCATGTTCAAGAAAGTACGCAAAGTACAGCACATGTTCTGCAAAGCCTAAACATTGAAATCCGGCACTTTCTTTTCTTTGTCGATAGAAATGCGAGGCTTTTTATTAAAACCATACTCTCCCCCTCTCATGGCCCAGAATACATTTCATTAAGAAAGAGTAACCTTTCAGCGTGTACTTGCTAAGAACCAAAACAAACTAGGAAACAAACATACAGAGCTCAGCTTGGAACAAAGTATGCCTGCTGACCTTAATACTTGTTTCTATGAAGCTTTGGGAAAATGATGCATTCTTGGAAAGTCTACTGGAAGATCAGAACTCAAATGTCGCTTTCTTCATTCTTGGAAAGTCTACTGGAAGATCAGAACTCAAATGTCGCTTTCTTGCCAACCTTTCTTTTTATGCTTACTGGCAAAAGCAGCTGAAAAGTATGAAGAAGCTGATCAACAGTTTCTTTAGCTATACAATGGCTTTGAATATCTGAAGCCTAATCGTTCAGGACAATGCACATATTGGAAGAATGGAATGAGCCGACCTGCTTTTTGAGTGAAATATCCCAACTGCATTAATGCAATTGATTCGCTACTCTGAAAGGACAGAAATAAGTGATCTTGGACAAAGGTGATCCAGCATGCTGGATTCAGAGCACAGCTGAAGAAAATTCATCGCATCATACTAGCATTAAGGCCACATAACCCCCAAGATATCCAGGAAGCCACCTACTGTAACCACTTACATTAAGAACACCCTATTTTATTGAGATGACAAAAAAAAAAATGCATTTCGCTTACTACCCTACATCAGTGAAAGTTATCGGAATTATAACTAACACAGAGACACATGCTCCAGTGTACGACTGGCTACAACAGTGGGTTGGCCAACAGTTGTGCATGATGTGAACGGTGCTCCCCACATGCAGTACATGCCTGTCAGTACAAGGCAATTTTTGCCTGGTCTGCTTGCCCACTCACTTCACTGTCAATGATGTTAACAGGAACAAACTGTACTTTTATTTTCTGTGCCAATGGAAATTGGTAACAAGTTTGGGCTTTGTTATGGTAAGTGGCAGCAAGTTCCAGACCACTGTGTCCTATATCTTTAATGCAGAGTAGGATAGTGCTACCAGTCTTCTCCATGCTAGTAATCAGTACAGTGATGCACAAGAGTGCCACTAGCCTGGGCTGAATGGTTGCTTGCAACATGCTACGATGCAAGAACAAAAGTACAGGAGATGACTCCACAAAAGCAAGACACCGATTTTCTCACACGACAAGATTGACACAGCCCCACATCCTTCAGAGACAGCAGTTAGATGAGCACAAAAGATAGAGTCGCTTGTACTGCCACCATCTGTCCTTCCGAGCTGCCAGTCAACATTTACTGCAAGCCACTTTGCTGCAGCTTGCGTTTAGATACTTTTTTTTTCAGTCACACGCATCTAAACATTCCTATGACTGCTGCTAAACAAGAAAAACACTGGATCCAATTGAGAACTCTGACTGACAAATGTCAGTTTTGGAAATTTGAATCTAGAGGGTTTCTCAAGGAATTCAACAAGCCTTCTAGTCGGGCTCTTAAAATTGCAATTTGGTTTTCCCATTTGGTATGCCAAATAAGACTGCAGGCTCTGATTGGACTGTCAAGTTTCAATTGGATACTTCACTTCCAGTGGGCAAATCCAACCGGTTTTTCAATGCCATCAGTACTTCAGTGTAAGATAGGAATTAAACACAATTAGCAGCCTTGCTGGCTCACTGGCATTATAGGAAATATTTGATGGTTTGGTTTATGGGGTTTAACGTCCCAAAATGACTCAGGCTATGCTTTAGTGGAGGGCTCCAGAAATTTTTACCACCTGGGGTTCTTTAGCCTGCATTGACATCGCACAGCGTACGGGCACCTTGCATGTTTTCCTCTATCGAAAAGTGGCTGAGTTTCAATCCCGCACAGTAGCCGAGCGCCCTAACCACTGCATGACCATAGCGGGGTTGGAAATATTTGAGAATATCAAATGGTTGGTTGGTTTGTGGGGTTTAACGTCCCAAAGCAACTCAGGCTATGAGAGACGCCGTAGTGGAGGACTTCAGAAATTTGGACCACCTGGGGTTCTTTAACGTGCACTGACATCGCACAGCACACGGGCGCCTTGCTTTTCGCCTCCATCGAAAAGCTGCCGCCGAGGCCGGGATTCGATCCCGCGTCCTTGGGAACAGTAGTCGAGCGCCGTAACCACTGCGCCACCCCGGCGGGGAGAATATCAAATATGTGGTGAAATAATGAAGTAAAATTCGATTTGACTGAAATGTTCAGTATTCAAAATCTCAAAGTATTTGTCTCAAATTAATGTTTCTGGAATGCTTGTGTCATGTGGTTTTCGTTCACTGTACAGTCTTTGCCAAAAGTAGCCAGGTGGTGGGATTTGTTTCTCAGACATATAGTCGAGCACTTATGGCACCTCTCAAGACCAACTCCATTTTTTTTTTTTACATTTTGAATTTGTAATCAATTCACATTATTTACAGAGTCCCCTTTCCCTAATACAAGAATATAGCTTTGCAATATACAGAGTATAAGGATTTTAACAAGAACCAAGGAACAGAAACCGAAACTGGGTCCCAACCAAGCGATCGCAACACAACAGACCATCTAAAGACATCACAGATACTATCACACAAAACATACTGTGTGCATATTGTTTGGCTCAGTTGGGTAATTATTTGTCTGAAATGACCAAAAGAAAACTTGAAGCTGTCCTTCAGCAAAGGAGAGAGAATATCAACAGTTACGCATCCAGAGACGTCACTGAGGCTACAATGAGGTCACAACATGAAATAATTTTGAAATTATACATGCTGCAACGAAGCATCGCCCAAAATTGCCGACTGGGCGAGTTGGTGGCGCATGATTCGAAGTGGTTTGGTTTGTGGGGTTTAACGTCACAAAGCAACTCAGGCTATGAGAGACGTCGTAGTGGAGGGCTTCGGTAATTTCGACCACCTGGGGTTCTTTAACGTGCACTGACATCGCACAGCACACGGGCGCCTTGCTTTTCGCCTCCACTGAAAAGCTGCCGCCGAGGCCGGGATTCGATCCCGCATCCTTGGGAACAGTAGTCGAGCGGCATAACCACTGCGCCACCCCGGCGGAGCTGATTCGAAATGACCAGCGCGAAAACAGACTGAGACAGGAGAAGAAACACTGAGAACAGAACAGGTGCTGTCCTGTTGTAACAGTTGTAATCGTCAAAAATGTGTTTTACATGTGGGATGTTATTCTCTCAGTGCTTACCTGTTTGCCTTCCTAGCTTTGACAAATTTTTGCTCTTTTTAGGTTGTGTTCGTTTTTTGTAGCCACTTTTTGTGGCATATGTAGGATTGTATGACGTTTTATCTGATTTTAGTTTATGACTGCTTTTGCTTCGCTTGCTTGGGCCCTTTTAGGCTCACTCTTTGTTGCTGCTTAAGGGTTTCTTGACACCGCCCCTTGCTCACGATGTTGTTCGTGCGCGTTTTTTGCCTTGTGTTTTTTATGCTGGTCATCTTGCTTTTGGTGTAATCAGTTCATAAAGTTTTCCGCCTCTTTTTTATATATATATATATATATTTTTTTTCCAGGTTCATGCTTGTGTCGGCTGACCTTTGATGACTGTGATGATGGCTGTAATATTTGGCACCCTGACTGTCATGTGGTTTTTCGCAGATATTGTGCTGCGTTTACCTCGAAAATAAATAACTGTTAGTCAGCGCCCATCCTGTTGTCAATATTTCTTCTTGTCTCAGTCTGTTTTCGCGCTGGTCATTCGAAGCATCACCCTGCCATGAAATTATGGCACCAAGGACCAGATGGCTGCTGACAACATACAATGAAAATTTCAGTAAATTCTAAGGAGGTAGAAAGAAAAAATGCTGGAGTTGGCCTTAAACCTCTAAACGTATGAAATATAAGAATGACTCCTGCCCTCACTTTTTCAGACCTTTTCATCATTACGGGTGCAGTAAAGGATCCACTATGCAACTGAAAAACAGACCTCATTCTGTGGTTAATTTTGATGTTAGATGGCACCCCCTTCAGGATGGTATGTCACATGCGCAACCAAAACCAACAGCCACGTAGCAATTCAATCACACTTAAGGAGGCAAGTAGCAATCAGAAATGATAATGCGAACTTCCAGTTACGTGCAGCCTGGCTGACTAGTGAATGACTAGTGAAGTAGTAAACAGAACCGCCAAGATTGCCAAGGTTTTGGATCCCTATCGCTTGTTGAGGAAAGCGCCCATCAGCACGACAGGTCCCTGGTTAGCAGTCAAAGCCCCAACTGTTGAGCCACCACTGTAAGCTCTAATGAGATGAAGTTAGATAAGCAGGATTCTTGTAATGGCAGTAGCAGGTAACCCTGATGTAGGTGTGTAGCAAACACTTTCAAAATACATAAATTAGGGAGTTCAAAATGGAAAAAAATAGATTTTTACAAACTGCCAGTCATGGCAGATGTCAGTTACTCATAATTAGGTTGCTGACAAAAATACAGGAACTATTTGACAGTCAAGTGGAGAGTGCATGGTAAGAGTTTGAAGCCATTAATGCCAGATTTTCTACATCCACAGGAAGCAGTTTTCTAAAGCTCTGCAACACAATGAAATCCAGCATTTCTAATGACCTAAGCCAAAACTCTCTGCAAGAAGCATGTAGTGCCTATAGCACCCAATTAAATCTGCCCACTCCGTCGTACCATATTGCACACACTCTTTTGCTTCCACTTTAGGAGAGGACAATCATCGTCATGCATACTCAATATTTTTTTAAGTGAGGGAGCAAGCAAAAACAAAGTGCATGCCATGGTACAGTGGAGCAGGTAATTTGAGTTGTGTGTTATAGTCGCTTTAACATATCTGTAGCCATGGCATTAGCACCAAGCTTCCCGTGTGCCTCATGTGCAGAGTTTCGGTTCTGTGCTGGATATTCGGGTTTGTGCTTGAAAAAAGCACTAGATTTTCTCGCACAGCAGAGGCAGAGAAAATGCACTTTTCTTTAGTTCAAAAACTGATACAGCAGCATCTTATACCTGGCTTCAAATTCTCCATTGATACTAAACACCACATGGTGCTAATTAAAGTTAGCAATTTTAGTTACTTCACTACCTAATTAGGGTGATCTTCATAGTAACTGAGATCCAACATAGTTGAAAGCTTGTTTCTGGGAACAGCTTCTATTTCAAACTCCCCATCTCTAGGAATTCCAGAATGTCTTTGCTCGAATAGCCAGTCTACATTAGATGTTTGTTTAAAGTAGTAGGGATATGCTTTTGACAGGTGTTTTACAGATAAACTGAATGAAGGAGGAGATGACACTGAGACTGATTGTGAAGGATGTTTATTGAGTAGTTCTTGACTTGTTATTTTATATTGTTATTACGAGAGAAGCCTTTTGCTCCCTGTAATATGGCAAAGGTCAGGCTCATGACCGTGCACATCGCTTGTGGGTCTTGAGGTTACCATGTGCTGGTTCTTATGCATGACAGTTAAATCTTTGCTTTCATGCCGCTGCATCATTTTGGCTGCTCTGATCAGTGCATGCACCACTGCTGCTCCTCAGATGGAATGCAAACATTGCATGGCCAATGTATATCTAGTGAAAACTGAATAAACAGCATGCCTTGCAACCAAGCTGAAGACGGTAAAGCTATCACATTTTATTTGACATCTGTGGCTAGAAACAAGAGCGGAGAGAGCGTCTTGCCTAATGGAGGGTAAACATCAGCTCAAGTAGAGTCATGCCCCGTTAATATGACCCCCGTTAATATGGACAGTTTTTCCGGGGACAAAACTTTTTCAATGTATTTATGCCTCATTAGTATGGACAGCGTTTGGAAAAAGCAGAGGAGTCCGAACGCAAGTTAAAAAAGGGTGCGCAGGCCGTGAACCTATGCGACACCCGATACGGCCGGAATGCCTGAACGAGTTCTGTGGGGTTGGAAAGAACCAAAGCGGGCGTGTCGTCATTTTAGGAAAAGGGGGGGGGGGGGGCACATGTGCGGAAAAGAACGTACGCAGCAAACCGAGGGTTAGCTAAGTAAGAAATACCCCCCAAAGGAGGGAACCGGGAGGTTTCTGGTTGCAGTGGAAGTGCCGCAATGAGAGGCCGCAGTCGGGAAAACAGCAACATGTGATTGCAATAAATTCTGTTGAACGTGAACAAACAGGCTGGTAAAAGCGTAAGAAAGAAATAACAGGAAGACAAGCACCTAAAGTGGCGGCGGGAATGTGTGTTCCATGAAGCCGTTAACGCTTTTCGGTCCAAGTTAAGACACACTCACGAAGTAGAGCAACAAAAGAAAGGCAACGAGCACGCAACAGGGACCGGGCGTCCCGTCCTGGACGCCCTTCCTTCTCATGCTCCTAGTTTTCGTTGCCACTGTTGTGCTGCCGAACTGCCACAATTTGCACACCAGGCGGTCCGCATGTCGGCTTCGCTTTGAGTCAGCGATGCGGCCTTGACAAGGTCTGAGCTCTTCGTAGTCGGCTAGCCATCGTTCTAAACTGTACTTCAGCTTGCAGTGTTTGTTCATAGGAACACATACAAACAGCGCCAGGAAGGGGCTGTTCGATAGCCCTCTGCATAGCAGCCTGCCAACTTGACTCCTTCGCTTCCTAGTAAAAAGAGTACAAGGCAAGAAAGAGAAAATCAGAAGAACGGAAAGGCAGAAAGGTTAACTAGGAAAAAGTGCGAAGAATCGGCAGCCTGTGACCCTCAACTTTAGTTCGACTTTTGGCATAGCGGGAGTTAAACGCAAAAGAATGGAACTGAACGTAGATGCGAAGCGGGAAATCTGTGAAATCAAGCGGCAAAAGCCATCTCAGTCAATTCAAGCCATGAGGGACTGGGCCCAAGTTAAACTAGGCCTCAGCCTCGTCAGGTTTACGGTAGCATCGATACTACAGGACTCCGATAAATGGCTCAACGTCGGCATCGCAGCGTCAGCCACAGTCCAGCAGCGCCCAGCACAGTTCGAAGAAATGGAGTCAGTCTTGTTAATGTGGTTCGGGAATGTGCGCACGAATGATGCTGTCGTGAGTGGCGAAATGCTTCAAGAGAAGGCTCGCTGTCTCGGCAACATTATGGGCATGTAACGTTCCTTCTCCTCTGTCTTGATAGGTTTTAGCTGTGATGACTTACAGTATGTTTTGTTCAGTAAAATAGGGTGATGTTTACTCAGAAAAATTCTACGCTCTTCTAGGCATTACTAACTTCAGCTGCTCAAGAGGATGGCTGACAAGTTTTAAGAACATACATGGCATTTCGAGTCGATGGACTCATGGAGAAGGGGGTAGCATCGAAAGTTTGGGTGTTTTTAATCACACATTTAATTACAAAAGCAGTCTTTAATTACAATTTTTCCTAAAAAAAATACTTTTCGATTTTATTCATGACTCGTTATTATGGATGACTCGCTTTATGGACAGTTTTGGTCGGAAACCAAAGAAGTGTCCATATTAATGAGGCATGACTGTACCTGGTGGCAGTAAAAAATAAGCAATAGCACAAATGTAACAAAGGAGGATAAAATGGCGCACTAAATATGGTACTACTGCAAAACGTACTAGCAGCTTAGTTTGCTCAACTGCTTTTGCTTGTGCCGTCACTGCAGTTTGTGCCAGTGGCTCCAAGAGGAGAGTCCCTTAAATGGGGTATAGCAGAATCTTGGCGATAAGAACGTGGTTGACACGAATCTCGGCGTGATCAGAACTTGTAAATCCCCCAAAAGGAGTGCAATGTGTACAACGTGCACAAGTTTGAATGTTCAGAACAGTCTCCTTCGTCACTGCAGATGACACGAACATGCCAGCCACGACCACAGCCTTGAGCACCAAGCACTGCCTGTACATCCTCATTATTGCCATCGCCAGTCGTGCTCTGCAAGCAGTGAGCAGCGGTGCATGGTTGGTACAATGGAGACTCCAGGATCATCAGTCACTTTCTATGTACAGGAATCCGTGAGGGGCGGTGCACGACCTGTCATAAACCAATCTGCATGAATGCATTCCCCATGCTTCTCCACATGGATTTTGTTCATTTTGGATAATGAGAAATTTCAGGCAATATTTTGTAACGACTCCGTGACATCCATATCATCGCGACCATACTGTATGGAAGCTTAAAAAAAAAAACGATTTGCATAGTTAATCAAATGCGAAGTAGGTGCGTAGCACTGCTTAGGCACAGAGGTAAGCATAAGCTGCTTCACGATGCGACGAGCTGCTCGGAGCCAAGGTCCAGGGAGCACCGCGCGTGCACGTCTGCTGTCCGTGAAGGCTGATGAGTGACTGATGCGAAGGGAGAGATACCGAAGTTGAGGACGCGCGAGCGACACACGACTGCTCACTCTGCATTAACACATGCTTGTGGAACACTGCCCAGAGACTGCAGCCACGTCCGCAACTGACACGCCCCTCTCTCACTGGGTGCATCTATGCGGCCGCTCCGCCCCCTCAGTGTTAGGTCGCGTGATGTGGGCGTCGCTACTTCCCTTTCCTCCTCTTCAAGTTCGAGAAGAGGCAGATGGACAAAGAGAGAGAGAGCAGCTTGTGCTGCAACTGTGTGGCCGCTCCGGCTCCTCAATAATAAGCCGCATGATGCACGCGTCACCACTTTCTCTTTCTCCACTTCAAGTTCACGACGAGAGAGTGAGCTGCTTTGGACAGGCGAAATCCGTGATTACGGCTAGTAGTGCTACGCACTAAGAAGAAGTGCACTCTGTGGACTTGTACTAATCACTCTGTGGTGTCCCCTCTCCTCATCTGTTGTGTATCTGTGGCATTATACATCATGCATGCCTACTATTTAATTAGACTATGGAAGCGCTTAATTCAAGTTTCTGCAGCCCAACTGCAGGGGCAACTTGTTTCCAGGCAACTCTATGCTTCCTGTAGGACTTTCCCCTTGGGAGCCAGCAGTGAATCTTTTAAGCTCGAAATGCTTTGCGCACCATGGCCGATCTTAGCACCAGTATGGAGGGCAAACATAGAGGCAAACCTAAACGAAATTTGGCAAAACTTTTTGTCACCCAATGGTGCCTACGTGCCATAATGCCACAAAAAAAAGTGCATGCATCAACGACATCCCTGGAATGTGCGGCACCACCACCACAGCGCATGGGCCGGCCAAGTAGCTCGTCTCAGCATCAGATTGAAAAGATGGGTGCATCAGGCCGTCTGGTATATCATTCCCCAAGCAATCTCTGCAGCAACTAATATCCACAATTCCCCACTGAACTTTGAAAACAGAAATAATATGCGTGTCGCAACAACCACGTTCACCCAAGCAAGTGCTGCAGCAAGATAGCCCCAATACCTTGCAAGTGCAAAGGAGCACTCGCTCATGTACTAGCTGACTTTCAAAACTAAGTATGGCAGCGACAACAGCATTGCTAAAAACCGGCTGAGAGTTCATATAGAACTAAGCACAAGAAGGAAAGCAAAGCAAAGGAGACTGTATGCAAAACAATTTTAAATGCTTCTCATTGCATGCTTACTGTACCATCCGTGCTACTGGCCTCAAGTGTGTATACAGATAATTAACCGCGGAGGATGAGGTATCGAGTCGCAAAGGAGGTGGAGACACTACCTGCACTCCCAACAAAACAATGATGCGGTAATCGTACCTGGAGTTTCTGGCACTACAATCCTCTTGGTCACTAAAGCAAATTGATTTTCCCTGAATAATTTTTGCTGTGCTTCTCTGATCCATTCGTAGTGTGCTGCAAAAAACTGCTTTTGGGAAGAAGCATGGCAAGTAACGACCTCACTTCTTTGTGGACACCGGAACCGTGCCATGCAAGAAAAGAGGAACATGCGCTGAAGAGGAGGAGGTGATGCCAACATATCATGCTTGGCTGAGTCACAAGGTCCTTGGAGTAGCAAAAGGGGCGGCCAAGCACAGTGTTCAACTGAGAAGAGTGCCAGATGGCTCTTCAAGACTCAAGTGCAGCTCTGCAACGAAGTATTCCTTTCTAGTAATGCATTTCATTCTTACATCTACTCTCGATGATGAGACTGACTGTCAATTTTGGTCCGCAAAGCCGCCAAGTCCAGAACCTGGCCAGGCACTTATCTTTCGGTATATGCACAAATGATCTAGACATTCCAGGTGGGAGCTCCAAATAAAGATCACAACTGTTTCTAAATGTACATACAAATAGGTCATTTCCAATCGGTCTAAGCGCAAAAGCAAGATTTTCATTCTTACTTGGTCGGCATGCCTAAGAGTCAGCTAGTAATGATCCTGATCCTGAGTAATGACTCTGCGTTGGAACTAAACCAGAGACATGCATGCAACAATGCCATTAGGTGCATGGCTGGCTTCAATTGCTGTGGTTCGTGGTTTAGAACAATCAGTACGTGCAAACAGGAGCAGCCAACTCTCACCTAATCCACACTACCACTCACTTTGCTGCCAAACATGTTTTGAAAATGAACTGAACGTTCTTTTCAACATGACTTTAATTGACAGTAGAATACAACAACAAACCTTGTAGCTAAGCAGTGAACAGATCCAAAACTCTTTCCACTATGGCCTCGCTATGAAGCAAGGTAGGTCTGATAACACTGTGAAGGCAGCTCACTATAAGCTGTTGTCCAGCAAGCAGATAGCACGCTGCAGCCAGGAAGCGTGGATGGGTGCGCCCCAGTCTCACTTGTGCACAGTGGGAGAGCACAGTAATGATGTTTTGGCCATTTCTGGTGAAAATGTCCAGTACAGATGCCTGATCATGCCATATTTTTTTTTTTTTTTCAGAGACGTTTTGCGGGAGCCATTCATGCGAAATAGTCATGATGCTCGATGGCAAGTCACTAAATGTATGCCCTTAATTCATAGCATTATAACATTGAATACAGTGGAAGCTTGCTTATCTGGGCCTCATTAATGCAGAAATCTGAATAATTCAAACTGCCAGCTAAGTTCCGGCCAATGACCATGCAAGTATATGGCAGCGAATGCTAAAATGAATGCTATGGGTCTCGCACTAGTGAATGCAGGCTCCCTAGGGTGGCTGCACCCAACTATGATCACCGCAGAAAGAAATCGCTGAAAGAGCTTTGCTCAAAAACTGAATGCAATACATCAGAGTAGCTGATGCATCTCTGATGTGCGTGTGATTGCAGGCATAATGACGAATGGACAGGCCCATCTCCTAGAACAGTGCGATCGCATAGTTTTGGTTTCACTTTTCCGAGCTTACCACCAGACTGCAGTGACAGCAGCTTGACTAGTTTCTATCAGCCAGCCAAGCTAATCTATCAGGGTACCATTTAGGAAGCTGACTGGTATGTTGCTGGTTTTTTCGTTCCCCTTCTTGTCTCTGACCGCTTCAGTACACTGCTGGGCAGTTTTTTTTTGCTTCCATTTCTACTAATTCCCCTCATGTGTGCTGAGAACTCCAGACCGGTCAAGTGTTGTTCATTGCTTGCACACTGAAGTCTTCTCTATGATCGGTATGACACAGTAATAGTAGAGCTCCAGAAAGTTATTGCGATGCAAGTAGTTGTTCAGTTTTTTGGGCATTATCCAATCATTCAACACTTTTCCTAGCCCTTGAAGTTCGAATTGAAGAGCTTTTACAGTACAGCGAATAACTGATGTGTTCACAAACACATTCACAGATCCCACACAGACAGAATTTGATTACGTGATTTTGCTCATTTCAGTTAAATCCAGCTAACTAGGTGAGAGTTTTCCAGTTTTACATTCACCAAAAACATGCCGAATGCTACACCGGAACTAAACTAAGCTTTCAGTAACATGCAGTTTTCATCACGAAGTTGCAGCATTACTGCAGAACAAGCCAATATCTCAACAAGAAGTGAATCACCTCGCCTGCATGCACGTACAGTTCTAAGTTTTGTACGTTGCTCAGTGTGGAGAACATCCCTGGAAGCAAGCTCACAAACTACACCATACCCATAAGCTGCACACTTTGACTACAAATTCCAGTGTCCACTACAAATATTAGGTGAGAAATTGGGAACAAGAACAAAAACAAAACATACTCGGGATGATCTAGCTGGTTTATGGGGTTTCATGTCCCAAAGTAACAAAGGTTGTGAGGGGCATTGTAGTGGACGGGCCTAGACAACCTGAAGTTAACTTTAATGTGCACTGACATTGCACAGTACATGGGTGCCCTGAGGTTTGCCAACATGAATAAGCGGACACCACAAACACCGAATCTGTGTCTTTGGTCCCAGCAGTAACACCCTAAACTCTCTGCCACTGTACTTAGGCTGATCTAGACAGTCAATATGTGACATGCAAATCAAATCAGATGGTTAAGTCAAACCTTCTGCAGACCTAACACATTTTCTACACATTCACACACCTTTTTGCCAGTTGCCAGTCCAGACTACTCGTAACCATGTGATCTCCCCATTATCTTTATAGCACTGGTAGTGTGTCCTACTATGCATGCTCTAAACTCTTGCATCACAGACAAGGAATGTGGTAACTTCCCTCAAGTATGTACACATACTTGAAAGAAGCATTTCTCTTTCCTTCCTTTCTTCCTGGTACGAACACCAAGCACACGTGGCCTAGTGCTCTGCACACAAATGCTCCCATGACCACAGTGAGGATAGGAAATATATATACATACAGTCAAACCCACTTATAACAATATTTAAGTGCCATGGAAATGTCATTGTCGCTCATTGCTGTTCACAGAAAATCCAGAGCCAGCAAGATCGTGGCAATGATGATGGCACATTAGCGGAACCACGCTAGAAAGACACGTGCACGAACGTTGCAGCACGCCTGCCACAAAACATGTGCAACCGCGAAGTGGGAGCCTGGACAGAGCAGATAAGGGAGGATAGTGCAGTGCACTAAGGTCAGTGCACCCTCAGAATAGACTGCTCCGCCAGGCAGAGGCAAAGAGGATGAGAGTTCCCTAGGCCACAAGCGGTCTCGAGGGGAACGCGCAAAGCTCTCCCTCAGAACGGCCATGCCTAGCAGCACCTTACGCCTTCCCTCCTCCTCTGCGGGGGGAAAAGCTGCGTTCTTCCCCGCGTCTCTGTGACATGCAAGCTTCCCTGGCGCACCCGACCAATGCATTGGCTCGACGCACTGTGTCCCGATTTCTTTTCTTTTTTAATTGTCACTGCATCGCCGTTGTTGGCGTCTCCACGTACGCGCACGCTTTTGTGGTCACCGCGTTCCCACGTTTTTGTTGACTTTTAGTGACCAGATTTGATTGTTATAACCGATAATATAATATGACACCATTGTAATAAGCGGTTTATTTTACCATAGAACACATGGCAAACCTGACAGTGCAGCGGCTGCCCATTGTTATATCCGATACATTGTTAGAACCTGTATTGTTATGTGGGTTTGACTGTATCAAGGTCAAGTGCCGCAACATGTTTGTTATGTAGTTTTCATGCAGTTCAATGGGTGTGGTGTTGGGGAACTGAAAAACTTCGTAGTATCAACGAATTCACTACATGGTTCGTAATACACACTGGTCATTGTTCACAGGTACATGCAGCTGGTGCATGCAGCATGGAGCCATACCGGAGTTATTAGTGGGTTTGACTGTGTGTGTTTATATATATACATATATATATATATATATATATATTCACTCTATCCCAATATGTAAATCACCATTGTTTTAGCAGTGTGCAGCACACAAGGATTAGCTGCTAGCTCCCGATAAAAATGCAACACCAACTAACTGGACAGCTTGTTGTATTCGCGCATATCACACAAGCAGAATAGTGCATATTAGTGCACAGCCAAAATAGCCAGGCATGCCTTTATGAATCCAAATATGGCTCTCTGCAACTTTTTGATTTGGTAAGCTGCTGGAGAAAATATAGTGGAGCACAATGCTGCTTTCAAGTTTTATGAAAAAACAAAGCCATGTCATGGCACAGGGCTGACTTCAACACCAAATACAATGATAACAACCAAAACATTTTATTTATCCTGTAGAGCACTTTTAGAAATTAACACCTTGACTGAGAATTCCAGCTTAAGTGACAGTACAAATTAAAAACAACATAGTGCACTACAGAGCTCATTTATCCTAAGGTTACTCATCAGGGACAGTAAAAAAAAAATCTGCAGCTGCAGCATAGCCCTTCTGCATAGCACAGTGTCACTTTCTGACTGTTTATAGTAAGGAACTGTAACCAAAGCACTGCTGCAGTCAGGTCACTCCCCTTGTAACACAAATATCAGTGAACTCAACAGTCACTCAGACTAAGTCCACGGTGTCCGAATTAGGCGTACCTCAGCTAATAAAGGAAAAATTTCTGGCTTAGTTAGTTCTTTCATTCTTTACAGCACAGCTCTTAAGCGCCCGTTCGTGAGTTCAGGGATGCAGCCATCCCTCAGCGTAACCGAGTGAACGAGTAACACAGTGGAGGACGAAAGAGAGTGAACATGGGGTGAAGCAGAAGATAAAAGATGATGATAATGAAGACAGTGTGAGAAGGAATAAAGAAGAGGAGGAGGGCAGGCATCTGCAGTGCCAGAGTAGCATACGCTGCCACCTGCTTGCGAATGATATCATTGCTGAGATATGCAACAAGTGTGTCACGAGGAGTGCAACCTGATTCTGCCGCTTGCTCAGAGATAGTGCCAGAGGAACATGCATCATATTAGCACACTGAGTTGAGCTTCACTGAACACGCCAGCATCAGACTATCAATGGCGTCAGTGGTGACACAGCGCTACAAGAGCAGAGGTGCAAAGGTCTGTCTTTGGCAGCTGCTGCGGCATGCGAGCTGCATTCAAATTTCACATCACCAAGTACTGTAATCGTCAATGAATTTCAATTTGACAGCATTAAAGGCCCCGTTATGCAGAAACCCTGGCGCTGCCAGAATTGTGAGCGAAAAAATTTCGAGACACTGCCTACATGTGTGAAGATGAGAGCTCACTCACGCAGTGATGTCTTATTCGAAAATGCCCGCTGCTCTAGGTCACGTTGTATAGCGAGGTGATTAGGGCATACAATGGAGGCACATATGTCAGTTCAAACCCCTATCGCTTAAACGAGACTAGAAGATGCATGCCAAGTAGGCAACAAAATGGTATGACACCTCGCAGCACTGCATGAAAAACGGTTTTGTCACAATTTCCATGCGAAAGAAGACAAATATGGCGCTGCATGGAGGTCCGTTAGTGATGCCTTAAGAGCAGACAGTGCACCAGAGGTGATATGGGAGGAAGAGCCCTGGCACAGGAGTAACTGTTGTTCATGTCGTTATCCCACTCGCTGCATCAGTGGCTTGGCAATGGCTGGCGTCACAGTTGCAATTGGTGGTGACGCGAGCAACGAACTTGAACCCCCGACCTCCTCTGAGAAGGTCACTCACAGGTCAAAGTCTCATGACTAAAGTACAAAGTGCCATAACTGAAGGTCAAAGGTCAATGTCAACATGGTCAGGTGTCACTGTTATGCTCTGGCTTCTTTTGAGATAGGAATTTAACTATCCGGACCCTTGGGCAATGAGTAAGACAAGCTACTTTTAGACCACGCAGGCACATTCGTACACCTTCGTAAAAGTGGGGCTTTATAGGTATCTATATCAGGTGGTCTTTTACAAAACATTGCACTACACCTGTTTGCTAAAGAATATGTGTGAGCTAATAGAAGCACTAATTAAATGATTAGTGACCAAGTGAGATGCAAAATGGATATACTCGAATGAGGATCTGCAAGAAGAGCAGCAGACAGGAGCCATTAATGATATCGCATCATGCCTTTAAATGTAGAGCTTAAGTGTGCTCCAGTTTTTTTTTGTTGTTGTTGTTTGTCTGTGTCCCCCAAGTGACCTCCTTTTACGTGTGTGCTCTGCAGTAGAAAAAAAAAAAGAGAAGAAAATCAGTGCTACGAATTCAAAAGTGACTCTTAAAGAGGTGAGTGGGCAGGCCAGTTCACAGCCAGTTCATTTAGAACTGGTGCTAGAGTTTAATTTTTGCTCTTTCGGGCTTTGTTTAGTTTAAATAAGTACTCCTGGAGCTGGCTTCTTTAAAACCCTGCATGAGGATCGTTGGCAGCCGTTCCCTCAGAGCAGCACAGACACAGTGCACACATGCCGCCACAAAGTGAGGGTGGAAGCTCAGACGTGACAAGGTATGCTTTAAAATTCAAGCAGAAGGAACCTCTGAAGACGCTCTGGTATTGGTAGCAGAGGCACAACGGTGGGCAGGTGTTGTGCACCCAGGTATCGACGCACGGCCCGTCGTCCTAGTTGAGCCAGTGATCGGGGCGAGCAGCAGACGGCAAGGAGCCGTGTTCGCAGCTTGTTGTCACGTGCAAGCACAGCTGGGAGCTCACCATCACGGTCCCTCAGTTCAATGTGCCCCATTCCCCGCAGAAGCAGTTCAAAGGCTTTCTCGTCGTCTGCCGACTCCAGTCCAGCAGCAAGCAGCACAGCGATTCGTGCCAGGGGCACCATGCCGCCATAGTTGCGCACGTCTGGAGATGCATTGTGTTCGAGAAGAACGCGCACCGATGGGTAGTTGCCCTGCACAAGAGAACTGACACTCAGCCACTGATGCAGTTTTCTGAGCGTTCAAAGTGCATCCCCCTCCCAGGTGTCTCAGTGCCCGGCTTCTTGCCAGAGTTTTTACTGATGACCCTGTCAAAAATAAACTTCTATTCTCACCCAGTCACTTGGAGGCTGTACTTCTCTCACTGCATCTTGTAACCAGTTTGTAGGTGGACACAGCATCCACGATTTTACAGAGGCAATCTAAGAACTAAGAACTCAACTGCAAAGTATTTCAATTTAGTGCAGCTAAATAATCAGGTCAATTATTACCCTCCTTACTTCGGGTCTAAAGCTGTGTTTCTGGCGAGAAAATTCACACCGCAACAAAAAATATTACTAGTGATTTGCAGCACAGTAGCTCCAAATAGGCCGACTTCGTGCGACAACACTGTGGCACTCATTTTTTTTTTTTTTATCCTTTTTGCCATTTTGACGTTTTTTTGTTCTCCCTACCTTGTTGTGCATTTTAAAATAAGCAATCAAAGCCATTAACAATTCTGTTTCCTCACACGCCGAGTGTTGCATTTCTTAGAAATCTTTTTAAGTGTTGCACCGACTGAATTTGCCTCATCCAATATTCCCCCCCCCCCCCACCTGAAAGGCAGAAAAACATGTGGTGATTCTTCTTGACCACTTGGTGTTTATTCAAAATTTTTTCCTTTAAGAAAGGCCCCATTTATTTGTGGAACCTGCATATCTTGAGATTTCCTGAGGTGTCCAGACATCCACTCATTTTATTTTATGCTTTACAGTTCTTTGAAGAGCAAGAGATGATCAAAAGTAATTTGGAGCCCTCCCCTATGGTGTGCATTACAAAAGTCAATTGCAATCAAATTAGACTCCCTCATTACCGAAAGCAACACTGGGGCATAGCAGGTGCTAGGACGCAGAGTAAATATGTCCATAGCCTTATGTTTTACAGTTTGCTCTGCAGCATATAGTTTATTTAGTGTGCCTTTCGACTTTCTTCCTCATTCTCCAAAACTCACGTTTTTTCTTTGAAATCTGCCATGTATCCAAGCAATCGTTTTAGATGCAGAAAAACAGCCCACAGAATGGACAACACTCCTCAGAAGGTTTCTTCAAAACAGTCACTACAGTTCAACTGCATCACAGGAAGCACCATACTGCCATTAAAACCGTTACACCCAAAGATTACACGGATCTTCTGATGAACAACCCCATTTTTACACTTCCTTCAAGTGCCACACCAACAGTGCTGCTATGCTGACAATTCACTGGCCACATTTCTGAAAATAAGGGCTTCAATCAAGTTTGCACAGCGAAAGTGGCCAGCTAGTTTTTATAATCTTTTACGAGCGCATTCAACATGGCGATTTCAGGATACGCCAGAGTAACTGAACAGGTCCCACCTCCTTAGAATGGAGCATGCAATAATTTAAATCATAAAACAATAAAAATAAAAGGAAAAACAACAAAACAGACCGCCACCAAAGGACATTCTATAATACGGCATTTACAGACAATTAGATGCAGTACTTGCATTGGTTGGTCCAAATATATTACAAGCAATGCAGGAGAGAGTAACTGAATGCTCAAATTATGAAAGAATGAGAAAAAGCAAAACTGAATTACTCTGTTAACTAATGCTCTCACAATGAAAAAATATGTATGTAAATTAGTATGTATGTAATATATCATGTAAATAAGTAAGTAAATTTGTTACCACCACAGTAATTCTATACTGAATTCTATTTTGGTGCTGCATCTCTCTTGACCCTAACATTGGTCAAAAAACCATAGCCTTGATAGTGACAGATGGAAAGACAAAATAAGTCAAGTCAAATTAATCTTAGTATAAACTGAAAGCTACGAGTTTGTGACACTGGGTACTCAACCCACTTTAACTAAACAGCATGACTCCGATTGGGTAGCTCAACTATTAATGAAAGGGACAAAAGTAACAGTAGGAAGTCGGAAGAACATCAACAGACTGTGTCACCCCCCCCCCCGAAACTGCACCACCCATGGATGGTGCCTGGACAGAGGGAGGAAAGGCTTCGCGCAACGATGGCCATTCTCAAAAAACATGCAACAGACTGCATTACTGGGACCAGATAAATTATTGCTAGCAGAAATAAAAACCTTCAACAAAAATAGTTCCAACTAGTATCAACACGTTTTCTCAAAACGAAAGAAAGTAGCACAGAGTTTCAAACTTCAGACAAACAAAAAATCAGTGTGGTACTCGCCAAAAACACGCATTCTGAGCATGCGGTAGCATGGTAAAAACACTTGCCACTGCCAAACTTCTGGGGTGTAATTTCCACAAAATGAGAAACAAAACTGATTGAAAATTAGCAAGCAGTCATACCCACCTCCCAATTTACGTCCTGAATTTGTGTTCTCTTTTTTCATACAGCAGTCTCAAAGCATTGCCAATTATTTTTAATTGAAAGTACCACCTACAGGGAAAATGTTCAAGAAATGATAATGAAAGGATCATTATCAATGTGCATTAAGCACTAAATAATGTTTTGTGAATGAAGCTGGGTCAATAGAGATTCCCACAGAAAAAAGCCAAATCCAAAGTTTGCATCTTGATATTGCCCAAATTATTTGCATGATTTTTTTCAGAATAAGGTGGTGTGGAATTATGTTGAGCTTTAGATGTAAAGCAGACATCATAACGGCGGAGACAACTATGGTTAAACCAGACAGTGAACTTCCGCATTTTTCTCAGTTCCTGTTTTGGTGAATTTGGTTCACCTTAAGAAAAAAAAAAAAACTTGTTATATTCAAACGATTTAACATGACTCTAGATAAAGCAAAGTTAGCACTCGAAGTCATAAAGCATTCATAAATTTGTCACAACATTATATTGTATAAAATTATTTAGTATTCACTACTCTATGCCAGGGACTATGATCTAATGCAATTCATTTTATCTAATGGACTTCAATATAAAAGAGCACTGAGTAAGGATTGAGCCTCAGTTTTGCAAGCCAAGCTAACGCTTCAACAAGGGGACTTGTCTTCGTCTGGGCAGAGCGATCATCACTGGCAGGGGTATAAAAGTACTTTTGCTTCTGAAAAAAAAAAAAAAAAAGCCAGTGGGGAAGGGGGGTGCGAAAAAGCAGGGCAAGGAGTGAAAGAATACTTTCTTGGGCATGAACTATGAGCCTGGAATCGGTGATCCCATAACATGCAAAAGAAAATAAAAAGTGGCAACAGCAGGAAAAACTATAATGTAAAGTGGATGAGCCAGCATCTGAAGTAGGTTCGATGCTGACAGGTGTTTCTTGAAACTGGACAGGCATTCCAAAAGGTCTTGATAAGCAATACAGCTGCAGGGGAATAGTTCTCAAGAGCTTTTTGGAAGGCGGAGAGAAGGAAAAAAAAACTAACAAAAAATCAGAGTAAAGCATACCTGCCAAGCCTGACATTATCTGAAGAACAGGTTTCAAAGGGGAACCAAATTTAGAAATGATAAGAAGGAATCATGTTTTGAAAAGCATGTGCAGATTACGCTATGTGCGTGGGGGGGTGTACACATGCTATACATACACTGTACAATTAATGCTTTATGGGATTGTTTCAGACGGAATATAATTAAGGGATTCTAATGTTCCTTTCGAGATATTTATTCCTGTTGGTTCCAAGGTTTTAAATTTATGGTTTAGATATGCCTCCCTATATTTTCTGCCCCTTTAAGATTTAAAGCCTGACTAGAGAATAATTCCCTTAACATGGCCCTAGAGAAAGCAAACACTTTAAACCACAACAATGTGCTCATGAAACGAACAAAAGCCAACATTGAACACCAGCCTTTCTTTATAACGGAATACCCCAATGCCCTACCAAATATAAACAATATTCTGTGGAAATACCACTCTATTCTAACATGTAAACAATGCTTGAAAAAGATATTCCCGGAGGCACCAAGAGTAACATACAAATGTAACACAAAGCTCAAAGATATTCTAGTGCCTTATAAACTCAACAACAGGCGTCCAACATAGCCCTTCCTGTTGCAAGATGTAAGACTTGCAATCATTTACAAAAATACACCATGGTCAAAAGTACTGCAAGCGATTATACTTTTCACATAAAATCAGGCTTTAATCGCAAATGTCATCTACCTTCTAGAATGCTCCTTCTGTCGTATACAATACATCGGAGAGGCAGGACAATCAATGAACAAAGGCTAAATGGACATTGGCAAGACACCAGCAAAAACCTCCCGAAAGCAGCTTCCCAGCATTTCAATCGGAATAGGCGCAAGTTTGGTGAAATTAAATTATTTATTCTCCAGTCAGCTTTAAATCTTTAAGGGTCAGAAAATATAAGGAGGCATATCTAATTCATAAATTTAGAACCCTGAAGCCAACAGGAATAAATATCTCAATAGAAACATTAGAACCCCTTCAAAATATTCCCTCTAAAGCAGTCTCATAAAGCGTTAATTGTAGTTTATTTACAGCACGTGCCCCTCCCCAACATAGCATAAGCTGCACGTGTTTCTCAAAACATGATTCCTTCTTATCATTTATAAATTTGGTGCCCCCTCAAACCCTGTTCTTCAGGTAATGTCAGGCCTGGGAGGTATGCTTTACTCTTGCTATTGGTTTATTTTTATTTTTTCAAATGTTCTTCTCTCCTCCTTCCAGAAAGTCCTTGCGAACTATTCCCCTGCAGCTGTACTGTTTATCAGGTCTCTTTGGAATGCCTGTCCAATTTCAAGAAACACTTGTCAGCATCGAACCCGCTTCAGGTGCTAACTCATCCACTTTGCATTGTAGTTTTTCCTCCTTGCCGCTTTTTATTTCAGGTCCCGGGATCACCAGTTTCAGGCTCATAGATTCATTCCCATAAAGCATTCTTTCACTCCATGGCTTTTCTTCTGCGGAAGCAACAGTGCATTTAAACCCCTGCCAGTGGTGATCATGCTGCTCAGGTGAAGACAAGTCCCCTTGTTGAAACGTTAGCTTGGCTTGCGAACTGAGGCTCAACCCTTGTTCAGCGCTCTTTCATACTGTGTAACCATCTTCTTTCTCTCATCCTACTAATGGACTCCAAGTTACTCCAAGGTTTTGCAATACTTGTAGCCAGAACAACATGAAAAGAGCCGTACAAAGCAGTATATAATAGAAGTTGCTACAAAACTACTTGTATCTGCTAACAACCTAAGTAGAAGTGTAATTCACTGATTTAAATTTGCTTCATTCAAACTTCCGGTTGAATCAAGCTAACACTCGGGTCACGTCGACATCAAGCAGATTAAAATGGCTCCCCATAATATGCACAAACTAGATGGTTCCCTTTGGGAATTTTCTTCTGCGAATAATCAGTGTGCAATTAGATCAATTTGTTACCCTAAGCGACCTTATTATTTCCTTTTCATGGTCCGGATCTGCGGTTACTACCCGTCCTAAGTAGACATATTCGCCTACTACTTCCAATGCTTCGCTACCTAACACAAACTGCTGTTCCTTCCCGAGGCTGTTGAACATTACCTTAGTCTTCTGCATATTGATTTTCAAGCCTATCTTTCTACTTTTCCTGTCTAGGTCATCAATCATTATTTGCAGTTCATCCCCCGAGTTGCTTAGCAAGGCAATGTCATCAGCAAATCTCAGATTACTGAGGTATTCTCCATCTACCCTTATCCCTAACTGCTCCCATTCGAAGTCTCTGAATACTTCCTCTAAGCAAGCTGTGAATAGTACTGGGGAGATCGTATCTCCTTGCCTAACACCTTTCTTTATGGAAATTTTGTTACCTTCTTTATGCAGAACTATGGTTGCTATGCAGCCATTATATATATATCTTCCAGGACTTTCACGTATGGCTCGTCTACCCCCCGATTTCGCAATGCCTGCATCACTGCCGAGGTTTCTACAGAGTCAAATGCTTTTTCGTAATCAATGAATGCTATGTATAAGGGTTGGTTATATTCCGAGCACTTTTCCTATCACCTGGTTGATGGTATGGATATAATCGGTAGTAGAGTACCGTTTCCGAAAACCTGCTTGATCCTTTGCATAGGGTAACAAATTGGATTCCAAGGGAAGGAAAGCGTAGCAGGGGGCGGCAAGAAGTTCGCAGGGGTCAAGTGGATGCAGCTAGCACAGAACAGGGTTAATTAGAGAAATATGGGAGAGGCCTTCGCCCTGCAGTGGGTATAGTCAGGCTGATGATGATGAATTACATTAATTACACATACTGGAGAAGGACCAAATTGGGAAAACTGGAAAAAGTATTTGCATAATGCATACTCTTGGAGCACTTAACTGACTCCAAGAATCCCGTAGCAGTCTGTGAGCTTTGAAAGTGACAACAAGAAGGGATGACCACAAATGCACAAGCAAAGCTTACCCTCACCTTCATAGCAGCCCAGCTGAGTGGTGTGTCGTGGTTGAAGTCAAGGCTGTCAACATGTGCCCGGTGTTCCAGGAGCAGCCGGCAGCAGTCTGCACGGTTCCGAAAGGCAGCCCAGTGCAGTGGTGTATCCCGGTTTACATCAACACACTCTGTGTCCGCGCCTGCTGCCAGCAGCAGAGAGGCACACTGAGGACTGCGCTCCACCGCATGGTGCAATGCTGTCCGATGGTAGCCATCGTACCGGTTCACCTGCACCACGCAAAACCCACACACAAATATGGGCCCCTCAACGCAAGCAAGCCTTCCATCTACAAGCACGTGCATCAAATTCCAAACAAGTGTCCAGATGTTTACACGTGTGAGACGCATAAAGCAATAGCAACCGTTCCTTCCTTAACCCCGTTAGGCAACACTACAGCTTCTGTGCCTGGCGTGAAAATACATCACATAGCAGCAACAGAGAGGGCAGTTGTTTTGCAGTCCAGTTCATTACACTGTCTCGAGTATCGCCCACCTACTCATACTGGCACCACTCGCAGCTACTAGGCGGCACAGGTTATTACCCGGTGCACAAGTGATTCTTGCTGCCTCACCCTATCTATTGCAGTGAGCTCCAGCTGAACAACGCTTACGAAATGAAGCTTGCTTTTGTACACTAGGCAGGGAACATCTGTAAGCCTCCTACTGGCCTAATAGTAACATTTCTTTGTTTTGTAAATGATGGTTGGTGGAACAAATGACTGACTATTACAAATGAAAAATTTGTTTTTTGCACTGGTGCAAATTTACAAGCAGGTCAGGAAAGAAGGTGTACAGTAATTTATTATGAACTAGCTGAATCGAAACCACTGAGGAAATTTAACTAAGCGGCTAACTCTATCATATTAACAAATCATATTAACCCAGCACCTCAGCTTAGGATTCTGCCAGTCAGTGCGGTCGCTGTCAATGAGCCCATGTATTTGATCTGAAATCTGCATCACAGTGCCCATCACGTTTGTGTCAACTGCTTTTCTCTGTCAACAGTGACTGAGAGTGGCTATCATCACTTGATATAATGAAGGTACATTGCGTAAAGTGCTTTTATCATGCATTCTTCCCAAAAGAATAAGAGATTTCAGACAATAACGCGCACTTCTGATACTAATACAAATTTAGATTTCTCCTCTTTCGAGATAGGACTACAAAACATTAGCTACATTTTATGACCTGCCCCAAGACTCGTTATGTAATTCCAGATGACTGGTGAGAACAATAGGAATCCCCGAATGGTACAAATAAGCTGCCCAAGCAGACTGCAACCACAGCTCTCTCCCCCTCCCCCCCATTTCCTTTTTCGCTTCAACAGCTGTGTACAGGTGACCATACAAGGTGGATAGTGTTACCACTGGCATCACTGCAAACTTATGCTCTCATGTTAGCCAATAAGACTGCTACCCATGTGGGTCTTGCAGGGGGTCTCCATAAGCAAAATATGACGGCATGGAGAGATTTCCTTTTTTTTTCCCCACCTCAATAAGCACTAACAACCTGCTTCTGGCATAAAAGTGCGATGTTATTACCAGGGGGCTGAACGTGCCAACATAGTCATGTTGAACACATTCCTCGCTAGGCAGAAAAGTAAAAGCTCTGGCACGTTGGTAAAGAATATGTGGACTGACAGCACACAAAGCCTCAGAAGAGAAGCTAAAAAAAATAATAATAAAGCGAAGCAAAGCACCAACGTTTGTGTCCCTTCCAAAGCTAATTCTCAAGTTCCATTTATACAGACACTGCAGCAGCATCTTGGGCAACCGGAACAGGAAATGACAGTCACAATTTCCAAACATTGCACCCCTGATTCAAAAGCACAGATGGATATCCAAAGGCTATGTAGAAGCCCATTGATGTTTGCAGCAGGAGAAACACGAGACATAACAATTTATCACTAAAAAGCTCCACTAACTTTAGGCAAAAAATAACATCACCGACTCAAAAGGCCAGGCATTCTACCCAATGCAGGTTTCAATGCAAATGACAACATAAATACTGTGTAGGCAGCCGCACTTGAAAAGCACAGCAAATGCAAGCAATTCCTTCAAGCCCTGAATGTGCACCAGATTTTCACAGCAGACATGAGACATTAACCAGCCTTCCAACGCGACAAGTGCAAGGCAACAGCAAAGTACTGGTAACGAAGTTGGGGCTAAACTGCAAAGCGGATTTCCGAATACTGTGAACCCCAGAGAAGAAAAAAGTACATGGACGTAACTCTGGCTGCACAAGCAACTTGCTCACTGAACAGGGCTCCGAATAAACTTAGCTACAAGAAGCACTCATTCTGGCGAGACCAATATTTGCAACACTATACAAACTAGCCCAACAGTACCTTGTTGCCCACAAGGCACGTGAGTTATTTCTTTCCATTGGAAACAAAAGAGCCCAAAGAGCATACCTTGCAGCGCTAATAAGAAATGACGTGTGGCAGTTAACATGATCACGCCACTGCCCGACTGCTCTGCTCACATAGGATAACGGAGTTGGTTACGGTGCTACACGCAATTAAGACACAATGCTTTGAACGCGACGGCAAAGCAAAACCTGTCAAGAGAGCAGCGAAACATCCCACAAGCTCTAAGGGCCGGACCGACAGCAAGCCAACCCATCGCTGTCGGCCCTGCTGCAAGGTGTGCGCGCAAGGATCGCGGATTAGTGGAAACGCTCTCACGTCAGCGCCCCACTTGAGGAGCACGGCAACGCTGGTCGCGTCGCCCACCATGCAAGCGCAGTGGAGCGGCAGGAAGGTGCCGTGTGACTGGTTCACGTCGGCGCCCTGACGGATCAGCTCCTCGATGTCTTCCTGCTCGCCTCGAGTGCCGGGCGCTGAGTGGTGACCGACGCCGATGGCACGCAACAGCCTCTCCGACAGAGTGTACGATCGCTGTGCGTTCTCCATCAGGTACCACATGGCGCCGCCGCGGACACGCCGGACCGCGGCGCGCCGCTCGGGTCAACGGCCAACAAAAAGTCAGCGCGGCGGCGGCGGCTACGCTCGCTACAGAACATATCCGTCACGAAGGTCTCGGCGAAGCGAGGCCCATCGTCGTCTTCGAGACAGAACACGTTGCTCAGGCGGCCGGCAAGGTGCCGTTGACTTTGTGAATCTAGTAGTGTCCGTCGTCTTTGAAGCGAACCCGCGAAAACCTCAAGCCGCCTTGGACATGCAACTAGCGCTAAACCAATGGAGGTGTTGGCTAAACCCCTTCAGCGCATTTTCTGCTGTCGTGCTCACGGCTCGGGTCGCCACTGTTACTATCAGATGAGTCACTGGTGTGTTATGGTCCGCATGATTTCGTCGATTTCGTTCCCTCACACCTTTAGACCAAGGTAGTAGTACTGCACAGCGGTAACAACGATCAGCCCTTTGCACTTTGCACATCACATAGTTTGCACAGCGCATGCTTGGATTGCTTGGATTGACTTGTCTGGAGCATTGGCTGACCGGATCACGATGGATCGGACCAAGGTTTGTCGCAAGGAATCTACCAAGGTAGATCCTGAGCTACCGTGTTTGTCGCACCATGTTGAGGGTTGGACCTTCCCCGCCTTCCTGAGAGTCGAATGCTTATTTTGCTTTTATAAACTTCAGTAAAACGTAGAGCTTAGCTTTGTGTAATAAATGTTTACTGCTTAGGCTAATGTGAGCAAAGTACGACGTTTTTATGGTTCCGTACTTTGTAGGCACCCATGCTCAAGACTCCGCAAAGTGACAAGTCAATCAGACATTAATTTAATTTGCTATATTTAGACCAATATTTAACTTGACAACACTTTTTCCATTGCTGTTTCTTCAAATCATTTTGTCGTTTGTCGTATGTACTTGCCAAGACCAGCCAAGTCAAGAGTAGTCGGGCGTAGTGGCCTGCGCAAGGCCTGCGCTACCTGCGCGTGGCACGTGGACGACGCGTCGACGCAACTAACGTTCATAGAACCAATGGATTTTCTATTAACGGTGGTTGCTGTCGAGCTCGAAGTCTTTCATTGAGCACATATTGTTTGTAGTCACCCGTCAGACCGGGCTAAGGAAGAGAAAAGGGTACTTGGGGAGGGGAGGGGGAGGAGTGCATGGAGGAACGAAGAAAAAGTTCTTTTTTCCTTCTTCCATGCATGCTTCCATGACTGTACAGCAACTGCTTGTTATCGGTTCGTTCTAGGCGTGATTATTCTCATGGCTGCTTGAGCTATTTTGCTATGCTTCCTCCGCGGTCAGACAAGGCACGAATGTCTCAGAAAAGAAAAAAAAAAAAAATGGTCTTGTTCGGTACACTACAAAGACTTTGGAAAGGAGTGGTTGTAATCGTATGAAATTTTAGATTAGAAAGCATTTATGGCCAACACTAAGACTTTCACATGCAAGCGAAAACACTAGCAATTTCTGCCGTGGCGACGCAAAAACCTATTTTGAGCTGCCACGTAGGCTCGACCGGAGATAGCGACGCGCAGCTCCAACAAGTTGGAAATTTTTCGCTCGTTGCAGAGTTCGCTCAATAGCTTTCATGTGAACCGGCCCTTATGTGGCCTTTATGGCCTCCGTGGCTCTCGGCGACCTGAACCTTTCAGCACAAATTGTTCTTTTTAACTCCTGTCTTTTCTTGGCTATTTGCCTTATCAACCTGGTCTGTTTATTGTCTTGGACTATCAGTCCCAGGACCTTGATTTTGTCCGCCCTGGTTATCTTTGTCTCATTTACTTCTAACAGATGGTCTCCTGCATTAATATTGCTTTTTACAGCTCCCCAGATGACCAGAAGTTGTATTTACTTGGTGAGCATTTTAACCCTGCCCATTCTGCTTATTTCATCAACAATGTTGATCGCCTGTTGAAGATTTTTTCTATTTTCCCATCATTACCTGTATGTGTCCATATTGTGATATCATCTGTATTGTGTGTGTTTTATCCCTTTAACAGTCTTCAATAATAGCTGAAGGTTCTTTAAGGCCAGGTTGAAGAAGAAAGAGGAGAGCACTGAGCTCTGTGGGGTGGTGTCTCCTGGATTTATTCCTGCTGTTCTTTTGGTTAGAAAATCCTTAACAAAATCGTAAGGCCGCTTGCCAAGGGTAATCTCCTCCAGATAATATGTTTGACATTGTCAAAAGATTTATGTAGATCGAGGACCAGTATTTTGTACCCCCTTTGCACAAATGACAGCTACTAAACTTCTGCCTCCAACGATGACACTGGGCATCAGAGGTTCAAATTACTTTTAATAGGCACTTTTTAATAGGAATTTATGTGAAGGAGAACCATAATCGATAGGGCCGCAGAAACTGAACGAAATTTGTGTAGCATCTCCATTCGCTCTCCAGACAAAAATTGCCAGCTGGAGAAGCAGAATTTATTATCCTACAAAAAAAATTCGACACTGTCTATATGCAACGTCATGAACTCCGCAATCGTTTAAATTCCTGTTGCAGTGTTGTAGAAGGGGTCCAAAATCCAAATCTTTGACGCCCAGTGTTGTCAGAGAAGAGGCAGAAGCTTGGTAACCATCATCTGCATGTGTAAACTTTCCCACAATTCTGCCGCATGCTATCTACAAATCTGTAATCACCTCCTGGTCACGGCCAATTCCCTTTGTGAGTATGCGTCATTTTTATGAGGGCAACAACAATCTGAAAGCATGCAAATATCAAAATTGTGTTTTTGGTCTCCCCCAACTAAGCAAGCCAGGAATATGTGAAAAAGATCAAAACACTTATGGAGTGTGCATAAAAATCTGTGCCAGCTGCTTTTTTTTTTTTCTTGGTATAATGAAGCAAATTGGCGAAGGCCAGCAGTTATATATCTGGGGGCACGTAGTAGCACATGAAGTTGGGTTTTCTTTGTTGCGCACATCTGTTTCACGGTTGCCATGATGCATATTGGATTTAGTGTGTAAAGATGTATCGGACATACTCGGTCAACTGTCATTAAAAGTACAGCGGACATCGCTATTTGGTCATGGCTAAAGTCATATCCAAGGTATGCCCAATATGCTGCTTGATATGCGCTCTTTACCGCAAAGTGTACACAAGGTACACATTACATCTATATCTTTTGAGAAACTGCAAATAGAAGTTCGCCCTTTCTTATACCTCTGCAGTCCCACAAGTGATAGACTGGTTTCATCACACCTGGTTGTGCATGGCAAACGCTGCTGTCACTTGTACCAGAACGCAATGTGATCCCTACGCTTCACACTTGGCAAATGGTTTCGTATTCTGTCACTTCAATCTGCTCATAATTTAAGCAAGCTATCACTATTGTTTGTGTCATCAGCATTTCTGCATTGACTTCTTAAGTGCAGGTATTGTAAGCGAGGAAGAGGAGGAGGAAAAACTTTTATTTCTTATTTCGTTATCTTCCTGAGGGGAGCCTGCAGTCCAAGGCTCCATGTGCCGTCTCGATCCTGCAGGCCCGCCAGAGCAGCTGTCGCTAGTTTTGCGGGTTGGTGCTAGTGAAGCGGTCTCAGGAAGAAATAAGTCTCAGTTCATAATTCTATTGGCCATTGCAATTCTCTCAGTCCGCTCGATTAGCTGGCGTTGGTCGGTCGGGTCCGTGCGGGACAAGACATCTTCCCAAGAGGAGAGGGTGGGGTGAGTTATGGATGGAATGCCACTGGGTGGTTTTGGGCAGGCCCAAACAGAATGATAGAGTGTAGGTTGATGTTGTTGGCAGGTGGGGCATTTCTCTGGGTAGAGGGTGGGGAAGAATAAATGTTTGTTGTACAGGTTTGTCTGCATGTGAGCCTGCAGTTGATGCCATGCCACAGCTTCAGCCTTGGTGAGTGTTGGGTGCGGCGGCGGTAAAGCGTAATTAGTCAACTTAGTCTTCATCTGTGAATGTTCATCGCCTCCCATCTTCATTGCTAAGGCCATTGTTTGTGGCAACAAAGCCTGTTGTGCGTGTTTTCAGTTTCACACATCCCAGGCTCGCAGTATATGTACAGGGGGTCGAACGTCCGGTACCTGGCCAAATGCATATCTTGCCATGCAGAACACCTGTCCGTGAATAATATCACCTGGTAATCTGCGAGAAATTTTATGCTACCTGAATCCTCTTTACCAGGGAACAGAGTAAGTGGGATGGTCAACATCAAAATGCTTATGCTCTATTTTGTAGCCATGGCAGGAGGCATGTTGAACCAATTTTAGTCCTACACACTGTTATCCATTTTTTTGCCCGAGTTGGTGTGCACACTGGTTTATAGGTAGCTTAATAAAATAAAGTTTCAATAGTCACACATAAAAAGGGAATCGCACATGAACACACGGAACTTGCAGAGAAGGCGCTTGAGCATGCAAGCAGCACTTGCGCTGCCACTGCACTCGAAGTCTCTCAAAGCACCACACACAAAAATGGTGTACTCTGGCACCGAAGACCAGTCTGGGTGGGAATAGGGGTTCTAGAAGTTTCACTGGCATGAGTAAAGAAAGCAGAACAGAATCGCTAATAACACTGCAACCCAACAATGTATACTTACTGGCGTATAAATGAAAGACATGTATGTGGTGCTTGTAATGCACATAGCAGCACAAACAGCAGGTTGGTATACTTGAGGTACTATCATGAGCAAAAACAAAAACGAACCATGATGAACCGCATACAATCAGCCTTTGGTTTCAAGACTGGCGTGGTGGCAAGTTGAGTCTTCCATCATGTGTCCACCATGCTGGTCTCAATACCAGGAGTGCTTCATGAGGGAAGCCTGCATGCAGTTCGACGTGGTTCGGCACACAGTGGCAAGAGCCTTTTACCGCAGTTTACTATAGTGCATGTACTGATTGCCAGTTGCCCCATCCCAGGCAGTGAGTAGACATCTGTAATGCAGTATCTGAAGCTAATGCACGGCCCACACTTACGTAATTAACATCATACTCGTGATACTGATTCTATGATAGTGTTTTGTAAGACGTCATATTTTGAACAACACATTCTGACCTACCTATCCGGGAAAAAAAGTACCATGTCTGTCTGACATACCTTTAAATGCAGCCTCAACAAATTCAGTGCAGCATGGGTCACCGGTGTGTTACAACATTTACGTATGGTTTGCATCCATAAGTACTGGGTCACCGAGTGAAATGGGACAGACATTGTGCATGTTAAAGAACCCAAGATGGTCAGAATTATCCAGGGCCCATCACTATGGTGTCCCTCATAGGCAAAGTCACTTTGGGATGCTAAACATCATAAACCAAACCATAAACCAAGCTGTCATTGTGTGGCACCTCCTTTGTAGACCTCAATAAAATCTGTCCTAAATTTCATGTCCGAACTGCATGAATAAATTACATTATTCATTGGTGACCTATGCTACACTAACTGATTAAAAACATAGATCAGATCCTTTTAACATACCAGTGAAAAAAAATGCACTTTTAACCGCAGTATATGGGCTTGCACAAGCGGTTTCAGTAGGAGACGAGAATTCAGCACTATTTGCAAGTCGTCTTCCTCCCGTCTCATTTTTTTATGCTGGCATGACAAAATGAACCAACAAGCGCTACTGTTGTTGATATATTGATATATGACCAGCTGATACGGGACTAGAGGTCCTGTACCACATCGTATCGCATTTGTGTTTGATTGGGTACAAATTTTGATCTGCCGACATGGTTCAGTTTTTCTCATGGGTATTAAATGGGGATTAGCTGCCACCCAGTAGGCAGTGTCTCAGTTTGTTGCGGTGGTCATGCAAGTATGTTATTGCTTCGGTGCAGTATGCTAAAAACTTACTGTATGCTGCCCTCCAAGCTTCGATTGCCAGGCTGTTGTTGGGCTTTTCAATGGCAAAATTTTTTTGTTAGTGATGCTAATTTTTCAAGAAAGTTCTTCCAGTATGATAACTAAATTCCCTAGTTCTCACATGTTGCTGTACCCTCTACTTGGTCGGGGTATAGTAAAGAATGACGACTGATTGTTAACGTTGACATCATATACAAGGTGTTTCTCCTAAAACTCGAAAAAAATATTTAAAGTTGGAAGGCCGCTTTCTTCAGTATAATATGGTGAGCGGTGTTGTCCATCAGAATACATGTATTATGTGTAAACAAGCAGGCTGGTTAACTGATATTACATAGTTAACTTTTTCTAGATTTTCCAATATGCCAGCCTTGTTAGTGCTGCAGAATAAGAAATTTTGGTGCCATACTCGATTAAAAGCAAAACTGAGTGCCCACAGACGGCGCTAGCCATGCCTATCAGCACACGTTGCATACTGGCACACCTACGAGGGGGTACCCAAAAAAAACTGAACCAATTTCTTGGTGGGCAGCGCTTTCGTAGTACCGTGTTTTTCCGCTAGGAGCGCATAGAGTGAACATTCCAGTGTCAGTCAGCCGAGTGGCGTTGTTGAAGGTCAGACGTACTAACTTCGACAGAGTTTATAGTGAGAACTGCTTTCTGTGTGCATCGTTTTTGCAATGGCTGATTTTCGTGAAGCCTGCGGCGGTGAAATTGTGCTTCCTAATCAGAAAAATTGGAACTGAAACTCTTGAAATGTTAAAAACGGCGTACAAGGATCATGCTATGGGGAAAACTCAAGTGTTTGAGTGGTTCTCCCATTTCAAAATTGGTGAAATGTCAATTGATGACCAACCTCATTCTGGTCGTCCTTCCACGGCCCGAACACATGTAAATGTGGAAAAAGTTTGTGAAATCATCAATATTTTGACTGAAAATGGTATGACCCCGGTTCCTCACCCTTCATACTCACCAGACCTTGCCCCGTCTGAGTTTTTTTGTTTCCCAGAATGAAAAAAAATACGAGAAAGGAAAGCATTTTGCTGATGTTGCGGAGGCAAAGAAAAAAACAATGCAGGCGCTGTCGACATCACAAAAGATGAATTTAAGCAATTTTTTGAAAAGTGTAATAAAAGATTAGACAAGTGTATTAGTGCAAGTGGAGAGTACTTTGATGGAGATTGAAGGTTTGGGCTTAAAATGTCAATAAATAGGTTCAAAAGAAAATAAGCTCGGTTTCTTTTGGGTATCCCCTCGCATAATGTGCTCATCCACTCGCCACTCTGACCCAGATGTTGCAAAAAAAAAATAAAAACTGACATTTGTATTGAAATTTTGAAGCAGCCATTCATACAGCATTCCATGTGGTTGGAACTTAGAGGCTAACTTGCGACAGAGACTCAAAGCGGTAGTGTATCTTGTATCTTGCCCGCCTTGTCCCTTATCGCATACATCTGGTTTTTGCCTATGCCCAATTTCTTCTTTAGCACTTTAAGGCTTCCCCCGTTCTTTACAGCATTCTGAATTTTCTCCATGTTATACTTCTTTATATTGGTTACCTTGTGCTTATTGATTAGCTTTGATATCTCGGCCAATTCTATCCGGTGTGTTCGATATGAAGCTTTCATACACTGGCGTTTCTGAATTAAATCTTTCATCTCCTTAGACAACTTACCGGTATCCTCTATAACTATTCGACCGCCTACTTCTACAGCGCACTCAGTAATGATATTTCTGAAATTATTGTTCATTGCTTCTAGTGTAATGTCGCCATCCTCGGTTAGAGCTGAATATCTATTCTGTAGCGAGATCCTAACTCTTCTGCCCTCCCCCTCACCGCTAATTCATTGATGGACTCTTTCTTGCTAATCTGTCGCATTCCTTCTTCAGATTTAGACTAATTTGAGACCTCACCATCCTGTGGTCACTGCATCGCACTTTCCCAATTACCTCTACATCTTGCGAAATGGTGGGGGCTGAACACATTATGAAGTCAATTTCATTTTTAGTCTCTCCGTTAGGACCTTTGCATGTCCATTTCCGGTTCTTCCATTTGCTGAAGAAGGTATCCATGATTCTTAAGTTATTGCGCTCTGCAAACTCAACTAGTAACCCCCCCCTGCTATTCCTAGAACCAATGCCATAGTCACCTACTGCCTGGTTTCCTGCCTGCTTTTTCCCTACCTTGGCATTGAAGTCGCCCATTAGTACCATATACTGCGTCTTTACTTTTCACATTGCTGATTCTACATCGTAGAAGCTTTCCACTGCCTGGTCATCATAACTACATGTGGGTGCATAGGCCTGTACAACCTTCAGTTTATAGCGCTTATTAAGCCTAATTACGATACCTGCCACCCTCTCATTTATGCTATAGAATTCATCTCTATTACCCGCTGTATACTTATTGACAAGGAAACCGACTCCTAGTTCGCGTCTCTCTGGTAAACCACGATAACACAGTACATGCCCATCCTTCAGTACAGTATATGCCTCATTCGGCCTCCTAACCTCACTAAGCCCTATGACATTCCATTTCATACCCTCTAGTTCCTCTAACAGCACTGCTAAACTAGCTTCACTAGCTAGGGTTCTAGTGTTGAACATTGCCAGGGTCAGTGACCAATGGCGGCTTGTCCAACGGAGCCAGGAATTCTTAGCACCCCCTGCTGCGTCAAAGGTCTGACCGCTGCCGTGGTCAGTTGTTCCGCAGCCACTGGTGACTGAGGCCCGGGGTTTGATAGGACTAATCATGGGAGGTTGCGGCCAATTACTGCACCAGGGTGGCCAACTCCTGTTCTGGTGAAGGAGTTCGTTGCCAGAGGTGTTCACCGGCATCAGGTCGCACCCCAAACCTGTTTATGCAATTCCATCGACACGCAGATTGTTTTCTTTTTCTTCATTGGAAAATTGCGTGGCACCGGGATTTGAGCCCCGGTCCACTTGCATGCGAGGCGGATGTTCTACCGGTACGCCACCGCTGCTCCCAATAAAGAGGCCAACCACTGTAACCCCTCAACCTAGTCTCCTAGTGCCACCTCTGGACAAGGTTAAACAAATTAAACCAAATGATGCAGTCAGCATGAAACTGAGTGTTGCTCCCAAAGATGACACTGTTTTTTTTTATCCACTGACCTGCATGGTTACACCCAGCTTATATTTATTTTTTTCACCAGTTGCATATTGCCTAAATAACAGATCAAAAAATTGTCTAACGTTTATTCCTCCCACGAAGTCAGAGAGCCAGAGGTGAACCCAGATTTGCCCAAGTGTGCAGTGAATGTTTTTCCAAGAAATCCCTGACAGCAACTGTTCAGACTGGCTTGTTAGAGTTCATGAATTTGAGCCCATGTAATCAATTGCAAGCTGAGGTGTTTTAAAAACTGTGTTTGCCCTCCAAAAGGATGCAGCAAGGCAAGGCAACCTTTCCCAAACATACAGTACTAAAAAAAAAAAACAAAAAAACACAACCACACAAAAACCTAGGCAATTGTGATAAATATGAAATCGTGCACATTTTAATGCTGGGTAACCTTAGTTATTTCCCTGACCACTTTTCATCCAACTAGTTGTTTTCAGGGTGTCACACGGCTAGACCAGCCACTTCTTTTGCAAGTATTAACTCCATTTGAATATAACTGCAGAAGTTGGTCCACTGATGCAAAAGTGAGCCAGCTTGTACCTACAAATTACAGAGCACTTCCCACTGGCTGAAAACCTGACAAATTTACAAGAATGCTGCCCGAGATTGGATGCTGTGATTGCAGGGCCAATTTTAAGTGAACAAAGCAGAAAAACTGCACAAGTATACAACTGATTTTTTTGGACTCTATAATCACCATGTCAAGCACCCCTGTGAATGTGTACATTCTCAGCACCACTATTTCAGACTCTGTAGGGCCTAAAGTGAAATTTTTCTATATAAAACTGACACCAGCAATGCTATGGAGTAGGTTTTTCGGCTTAAAACTCATTTTCTCCACATGATAGAAAATCTTTCTAAGCCAAGCGAAGAAATTTCCTCCTCGCGGTGCCACTTACCAGCTCCTGAGTTTTCATCCTCTTCGACATATCCACACAGGCATCCCAGTCGTTGACACGAAACTGGCGGAAGTTGACATGCTTCCACTGCAAGAGCAAGCAATGGTACTAACTACACGAGCAGAGCAACACTGCCTCCCATGAAAACAACCCTCTGCAAGCACTTAGGCATAGGTTCTTCATGAGAACAAATTTCCACTAATGCATGCAACAGGATTATTTTCTGGAAAAAAAGAGCACCAGCACAATGACAAGAGACGAAGGGACAACATACCCTCTAAAATTTGACGCTACACTGCTGAAGTCGAACTCGTGATAATTTGCACCCTAAACTCTCATTGGTCAAGCACTACTCAAACATATCTACAAAAATTGGCTATATTGTGGTCAGTTATATTTGCCACAAGGGGTGGTGAAGGCTAGTGATAGTTACAGCTGGCATTATGAAGCAGTGTTTGGTTCTTCATGAGAAAAAATTTCCACTAAAGAGTGCGACAGGATTACCTTCTCGGAAAAAGCAGCGCGCACCAGTACAGTGACAAGGGAGGAAGGGACAACACACCCTCTAAATTAAATTTTTTTTTTTTTTTAATTTAAAACAAAAATGTAACATTGCTTTAATATTTCAGTGCTACCTGGGTGCACATAAACAGTATTGTGTCTCAGCTGAATTTGTTAATCTTTCTTAATAGGCAATGTGCCAAAGTATTAAATAAGCATCTCAAAGCTCATGAAGGTGGCTTTCAAAAATCGCACATTTTAAAATGGCATCACTACCCATGGTATTGTTGCAAAAAATCATGTCAACATGGCAAATTTACTTGATGCACAGAAAATGCAAGTGACTCTATTTTATAAATGTGCAATGCATGAAGGCAAAGTCAATGAGCTTTTGGAAGCATATTTTGGACATTTGATATATCTTCATCCGTGTTGCCGATCAAGAAAACTTAAAATGCACGCTTGGCTTTCATGGTGACGGACAACCTCCAATTTTACTATATAATAACGTCCCTTAAAATCAAAGCAACAAAGTTAATTTGTTAGATAACTTTTAGTGAGGAATTCCTAACAAATCAGATTAGCACCTGTGGGGACAGACACGAGTCTTGTATTGGGCATATATGTACCCAACACAGTACAATCTAACTCCTAAAGAATACGATGAGATAGTGGGATACGGTCACATATAGAACTGCAAAAATTAGAGCCACCACTGGCGGACCTTTTACTGGCTCAGACCCGTACTCAAGTTCGGACCACTGAGTGGGCTCATAAGGTTGCCGAGAGCCACGGACTCGAGCCGATCTAAGTGTAGTGCCCCCATATTGTCCAATGCTGACAAATCCAATCCAATATGCCTTGGCAAACTGTAATCAAGGAAATATCCGCTGTGCTGAAACCATAGCATTAATACGCTGAAATCCACACATGCGTGTGAGAAGCACCACTTCATAGCGTAGACAAACTGCATCCAAAATGATCAATATGAATAATGAAAAAATAATTTGCCACACAAATATAAGATAGAGACATGTCCCGGGTTGAAGCAATACTCGGCATTTGAATCAAAGGATTAGCCAAACAAAAATTGGCGTTTTAACCCCTCTGATAGCTAGGTTGCCCCACAGCTGGAACCGACCGCTGACATTTGGGTTTCGATGGAGTTGAAATGGAGAGGCTTCCGTGTGCTGCGCAATATGTCAGTGATATAATTACAGATCCCCAGGGCGTCGAAATTACTTTGTAGCCCTACAGCGTTTCTTTCGCTCTCCCTCCTTTCAAATCCACCTTCCTCCTTTCCATTATGGCGCGGTTCATTAAGTGTCCGCAGAGGAGTGTGACAGACAATGCACCTTTTTTTTCCTGTAAACCTATTATATAATATGGTAGGCAGGCAGGAAATTCCTGAAAATGAAATTATTCATATACAGTTTCTATTAAGAATGATAAAAATTGCTTTTTAATATATCTGTATATGATTGGTTATATTGCTTGCATACTAAAAACAACAAAATGCGTAAAATGTGCTTTTTGGCACAAATAGTGCATTGAGCGGTCTTTAGCAGGGTTTGGGGCATTATGTGGAGAGTTACGTACCTTTGACTTGGCGACACTGGTGCAGTGTAGACTGCGTAGAGCCAAAGCAAAGGTGTCTGGTAGAGCGCGAGCACCCTGCGAGCGGAAGCTACTGCGCGTGTCCATATTTCATCTCTGTCACAAGTCGCATCATTTGCGAATATAACTGTCGCTGACATTACGCAATGCCAAATTGCTACCTTCACCCCTGATAAACAGCATACCACAGGACTGCTCGATGACCTTTCGCTCACATGTTACAATTGCGACATATGCTTCGGTGTGTGAAGAAAAGGCAAGTGTGGGCATTTTCTTTCAATCCCTTGGCTGGTCATTTTCTCTCTGTTTTCCAGATTTCACCCCTATTGGTGGAGTTATTAGCAGTAGTTCTTGCCCTGCACAACCTCCCAAATTCTTTTTAACGGCTTTAATACTTACAGATTCATTATATTTGTGCACTTCCTTATCTGCGTGTAATAAGTTGCAGTTGGTTCACACATTTAAATTTCTCATCCCTATTCATGTCTACTCGATTACGATATTGCTTGGGTCCTGGGTAACAGGGGCCTTCATTCGAATGGGTCTTCTGATGCTTTAGTACGTGAAAGCAGTCCTGAGTGGTCCAATCTTCGACCTCCTTACAACCTGTGCAATTGTCATGGCGGCACGTTTCTCTGGATGATTTTCATCACTTTCTATTCCTTTGGAGAAGTAAAGCCTGACGGTCTCAGTTGTCTTCACGCCACTTTGTTGTCGTGCAACTCAAGTAAATTTTTACCTTTACAGGCCTGCTCTTGCAACCTCTCCTAGGTGCCAATATTGTGATGAGTCAGGAACAATAGCACATGTTTTGCTCTTTCATTGCCGATATACACGAATAGGAGGCAGTTGTTGGAAATGCCGTTACAGAAACTTGGCTTGCGCTTGTCATCGGTGGTTGTTTTGTCTCTATGCTGGGACGTTCCATAGCGCTTCTATGCTTGGACGTGCCGATGGGAATGTATATATGCTCTGCGGTACACAATTTCCTTCTAGAATGAAAATGTTTCTTCACTTCACTTTAATACCTTAAAGACCCTCATTAGAGGGTATTACATAAGGGGTGGGGCGCACAGAATTGAAAAACAGAGTAGGTAACATATCAACTTGTTCTAATTATTTCTCCTTTATTTTTTATATACTTTTTGTTACTCCTAATTATGTTTTCCATTATATATTTATTTTTATTATTTTTTAATCTCCAAAATTTCAATTTCAGCAAGCCCATGCAGTAGTCAACCATCACTGTCAGTGAACTGGATTTACTCAAATTTCTAATCGCAGTTCTGCAGAAACAAAATCTCACAATCTAATTACTGCCTGGTTGTGGCCAATCCCCCTAGCTGGTATGCGCCATTTTTATGAGAACACAAGAGCCTTGTTTACATGGACCCGACAGCGGAGAGTCCAGTTGGCTGGAGTTGAGTGGACTCGACCCTACCGGGTTTACATGAACCCGATCCAACGAGCGCAGAACCGGCTCTGGACGATTACGGCGGCACCTCGCGTCGAGGGGAAGAACTAGCAGACGGCGCCAGATTCCGGTTTTCCCCCCCGCGCATCTCGCGTTTACCATACTATTCTCTCCTACTTCGCCCCGACTCAGCCTGACAGCGTTTACATGGTTGCTGCAGGGTCGAGTCCAGTCAACCCACCCGCTGCGCGGGAGTTGACTGGACTCGACCCGTCGTCTTCCCGACCTGATGGGGTTTGAACCCGATAACTCAACCGGCTCCTGTCAGGTCCATGTAAACGCCGCTAGGATGTTTTCAGCACTGCGAAAGGCAGAGGTAGGGTGCCTCGATACCAGCGCCGCCGTACAGGCAGAGGCACCCCGGTCCAATCAGGATCACGCGCACTACAATAGGGAATTGTGATCTTACGCGCCTCTCGCCCCCCAAATTGGCGAGGATGACAGCAGGAGTACAAAATTCTCTATTAAAGTGCGCAGGGGCACAATTGCAAGGGCTCCTCGTCTTTCGCAGTGCTGCAGATATCTTGTGAGACGAAGATAGATGCGCTTAAACGAATACATAAAAGACAAAGCGAGCGCTCGTTGCTTTAATTTGAGTTGTCTTTACATGCAACGTGCCGCAGCTCAGCACTCCTCTTCCAGACTTACTCGCAACGCCTCTTGGACAGCCCAGACTCCCGTCAATTTGAAGCTCGCGGTGAGTATAAGTCAGAAAATGCAGATGCATCGATCGGCCCTACGTACGCTGTGCCAACGGCTCGACTTTGAAGCGTTCCCCAGGATGGCGCTCACATATTCATATATGCGTTTCTTGCGCAGTTATCGCACTGCGTAAAAAAATAAACGAGCAATCGCACTGTATAAAGAAATATTTAACTTAAGAACAATATTTTACGCACAGCGTGCGCCGTGCGGCAAACCGGAAACTACTCTACGTGTAAACAAGACATTTCAGGCAAATTATATCCCACACGATATTCCTGTATTCACATACTGCTTGTAAACATGCACTGAAGTGCACAAGCAGATTGAAGCCACTGTTATTCCATTTAGAAAAAAAAAAAAAAGACTCAAATTGGCATTATCAATGGGAGTTATCAATTGGAACCAGTTGGAAAACTCCATTTCAACAGGTTACGATTGCGTGATAGGAGAAACGAATTGATTCGAATTGTACTTGCCAATGGGAATGAAGTGGACCAGTTGGGAAATTACTGACTCGAAAATTATGGTTGAGACAAGATCGATTCCAATTGAGTCCAACTTGCGAATTGGAAACATTTGGGAAAAACAGTTGGTTTTGCCAATAGGTCCAACTGCATATATGGTCTGCCCAACTGCATGCGTCCAAAATATCCATGGGAACATTTTCATATTTGACAAACACGGCATAATATTTATGGTTTTTATAGCTTTAGAGACCTGCTTTTCTGCAGTTGAAATTAAATAGAATGACGGCGCTGAACAGGCATAACTAGCATAAGAGTCAAATATATGGATATATAAGTGGGAGTAAATGTGTTCTATGAGTATGTGTTCAGGTTATGTTAGCATATGTGTATGATATAATCCCTTGAGTGTGATGCTTGATTGTTTGCTTGCCTTACGTTCTGTAAAAGATAGTATAGTTGTCATGATCGATGTACACTCCTGCGTAAAAATGATGCACAATGGTTAGGTGCCGTCCATGTGCGCCGATCACGCCAATCGGGCTTTTTTTTTCTTGCCTTAATATCGCTCGTATTGAGCGTTTTGCGCACCTGAACGTAGAAGTACATCATGTGAACGTCTACTGGGTACTATTACCTTCATGAAACCTTATGGTTGAAAAGATAGTTTCAATTGGTCCAATCAGTCCAATTGTGTACTAATTTACAACTGGACATTTTCCAATTGGTACCAATCAGAAATTTCCCAATTGGAGTTAATTGCTTTTTTTGACTGGGATTGGCGTGGTAAAAGAAGAATCCAGATATGTGTTACCTTGAAACATTCTTTTAGTAGTAGCCCGTGGACGGTTAGATAAAACGACAGCAGAAAATTTCTAACAAAAGAGAACGAGTTTAACAGCTAGAACTTTTGTGGTCGAGAAGGGCAGTGGCGTAGCCCTTTGCCTTGTCAGATGGAAGGAATGCACTCTAGAAGCATCCTGGAGGTAAGAAAATGGAGAGAGCGTGACGTCACGCGGCCAACCTTCGGAAGCCAACCGCCGATGAAGCCGCTCCGCCGTTTTTTCGCTCTCCCAGTCTGTCCCTGTTTCGATGTCGGTATGTTTTAATGCGCGCGTCTGTCTGCTGTGGCGAGCATGGGTTATCGCGCCGACACTATCGCGCCGAACGACGATAGTGTCGCCCAGATCAGTACCATCAGCCATCAGTCTCAGCGTACGGCCTGCTCGGCTGCGAATCGTGAACTGGCGTTCTCTCGTCATATATCCAGAAGCAGCAACTTCCACCAAGTCTCTAATAGAGGCAAGCATATAGCGTGGCCCTCCACCGCCTCTGCGTTTTCTGACGCGCGGAGCAGCCTCTGGGGGAGGGGGGCTCCCTCCTTCCCGTCTAAATATGGGGCCAGAAAGCCGCGGAAAGTCAGGGCCACTTCCGTCCCGTCTAATTCTCCCAAGCGGGGGCGAAAGGAGGAAAGAAAAAGCTGAGAGGAGGACTTCTCCCTCGCGCCTAAATTTTCCCCTCGCACTGACGGCGCCGCCGACTGCGCTGCGTGGCTTGCTCCGTCCTCGCGTGAACCGCTGTAGCCGTTACGACTCCGCTCGTTTTGAATTAGAACAGTCGTCTGCGTCGTTCGTCTGCGTAGCCTAGCGCTGTGAATTCTCTGCGTGTTGGCTTATCGGCCAAAGTCGCGATTTTTCGTCGCGGTTCTTTTACTCTGTGCATCTCATTCCTGCTGGCTCTTCGCCCCTTCGTGAGACGAGAGACTTGTCTGCGTGCACCTCCAGTTCCGTGGACCCATCTCGTCTGCTCATTGTGTTGGCCATTACAGTCGGCGATATCCGCTGTGTTTCGTGTTGTTGAACTTGTTACCTTCATGTACTGTGGAGAGACGTGCGTTTCGAAGAAGACGGTTCTTCCAGGAAGGGTAGTGTAAATTTTTAATCATGCATTTTGGTTATGTATAGCGCAGTGACATGATTACTTGCATCAAATACCAACCACTAGGTAACTAGAACGCAGGTATTTGCTCATGTTTCTACATTGCTTTGATTGTATGGAATGCGTAGAATGAATATGTGCATCATTTATTTAATTTCATATCAACTGTACACATGCTGACAGAAGCAGTGCCGGCAAACTGGGTTCTTTTGTAGTGATAAAGCAAGCATGCAAGATTACAATGTTAGCGCAGAACACATAACACTACTGTAAACTGTTAGCTATGTAAAGTGCGCGTGTGTGAGGGATACCTTGTCGCATCTTTTCATTTTCTGTTTCACGTGCAGCTAATAAAAAAGAGAAACGATATCTGCTGTTCTCTGTGCTATTTCTTGCTGCGGTCGGGTACGCTTGCTCGCGAGCGCCTGCGCCCTCGAGAGCGCTATGTTTGTGGTTTTTCTTTCCATCACACTGTTCCTGCCGCGAGCCGGTCGCATGGTCGCGCCGCGGCAGAACGATGATGCGGTAGAAAATCCACGGGCAGAGCGTTTTCCCGGGCGCGGGCGCACGCGAGCGCGCGACCCGCGCTGCTTGAAGCAGCCTACCGACACCCCCTTCAGCGCACCGTTTTTTTGGACCAGCCCGCTATACGGCCTCCCCCGTCAAGTCCATTTTTTACGCGCCCCCGCCCGCTATAATCCTATAATGGGGAGTTTGGCGCTAGCGTCTGTAATTCGTGGCCGCTGGGAGGTATAGGGAGTTTCACACCCATAGAGAAAGAGATTGGTATGGTTATACCCCGGTGCTGCGCGCGCGGCAAACTTTTATTTTGCCCATTACCCCATCCCCCATCATCATAGTAACCACCACCACCACCCTGCGCGGCGCAGATTCGCGCATGCGCGATGCGCAGCGGTAGTAGATATTACCACACGACGTGGTCTAACCAAGGTCTAACTACGTGGATGCCGACTCGATCCTTTTTATTTTTTATGACTAGGCTTCATGCTCTCTCCTGAACGTCGCGCGGCCAATCTTCGCAAGCCAAGCGCCGAGGAAGCCGTTCCCTCCCCCCGTTTTTTCGATGTCCCAGTCTGTTTCTATGTTTTGATGTCGGTATGTTTTAATGCGCGCGTCTGCCTTGGCGCGGGCGCGCGGCTGTCTGCTGTGGAGAGCATGGGTTGTCGCGCCGACTCCCCGGTGCTGCGCGCGCGGCAAACCCCGCGCGGCGCCGATTCGCACGCTCTCTGCACGCTATCACGCGAATACCTACTCAGTCCTTTTTATTTTTTATGACTAGGCTTCAAGAGTATTGCCGCGCGCGCCCTCCTTAGGTTTCCTTCCTCCATGACACCAAGCAAGACCTCCCCCGTTCGCCACAAAGTTTTGGTGTTTTTTTTTGTTTTTTTTGTTTTTTTCGGGGAGCGGGCTTTTTCCAGCCAAGGGACTCGTGCAATATGGCTTGTTCCCACCTGCAGAGGCGGGGTCGCAATTGCCAATGCACCATGTCCGCACCACCCAAGCGGGTTGAAGAGGGGATTGGCAATTATTTCTCACGGCTGCGAGCGCCGCCGATCGACACAGGCGCCCGCCACGAATCGTCGTCGTGTTGTGCTATAAACTAAATACTGTATTTAGTTTATAGCACAAGACAACACACGAGTTTATAGCCAGTTATTCCGCCATGGAATTTTGTTCAGCTGAGCGAAAACAAACCTACTGACCTTCATAGACCAACGACATCTTATGCGGCATCATCCCTTCGTGAAAGGATAGCAGAGCAAGACACCAAGCTGCTCCAAGGCTCAATAATTGCATATGTAGATGCCAGCATTGACGGATGTGAAACCAACTGCAATTCATTGTCCTTGTAAGACGGCGCTTAATAGCACATCCAGATATCAATTTGCTGAACCTCCTTCTTTCTGTGCTGAGCTGGTTGCTGTCCAAGAGGCCCTTCGCTCTCTCTCCGTCACGACCTTACTACCTACAGCTAAAATTGTCATCCGCACCGACGCCCTACAAGCAATACGTCTGCTCTGACTCGTCAGTCGCAGCCCAGAAATCTGCCAGAATATACATCGTTTGGCGGCTCGCATCTCGCAAACCATTCGAATTGAATGGGTCCCACGTGACCTACTTCGTTCTCAAACCTCTGCAGATTCTGCAACCCGCCAGGCGACTCTACCTTCATCATTGACACGCCTAATTCCTCACTATGGATGATGCCACTCTGCTTCTCACAAGAAAGGAGCACCTCCGGCGCCGCACACGTGCTCTTGTACCACCGCGTGCGATAACCCTCCGCAGCGGTCTTACCCGCGCTGAGGAGTTTGCGCTACGGAGGATCCGGGTCGGGTTGCGCTACGGAGGATCCGGGTCGGGTTGCCCTCACACCTGCGGTGACACGAACATGACCGCAATATCGACATTTATATCAACGTCCAGGATGTCCTGTCTGCAAGTCACCAGATCACGAGGCAGATATTCACCACTTGTGGGTTTGCCCGGCACTGAAGCCGACAAGAATTGGGCACCTGACGGCAGTGGGCCTTTCGCCGAACAACCCATCTTCATACATTGCATGGACTCAAGGGCCTTATCATTGCTCTCTCTTGAACTTTATTCGAACAGCTAACCTTTTTTTCTTTCATTTAATACCTCCTTTATTTTTTAGATATTCCATTATTCCCTGAGGCAAAAAAAACAACGTTATAAATAAACAACTAAATACAAGTGCTGAGATCGGCCCAAGCGAACCGCTGGGTTTGAGAACACGGTGCCGCTCTCGCTTGCTTGGTTTTTTTCACCATATGATTGCGCCAAAGCCTACACTTTGCCAACTGGAACGGGGGCGCTGCGCCGCTCTGTGCGTCAGCGCCCTTCATGGAGACCCGAGACCCCGTCAAAACCTCCGCGCAACTAGGGGGACTCTAGCGCAACGCGGCCGCGTCGTCTGCTCCGCGCCGCATCGAAGAGCATGCTGTCGTCTGCTCCGCGCTGCTTTCCAGCACGTGTTTGCGCGCGCGCGCTCGGTTGTTTCTCTCCTCCTCCGGCAGCATTCTGGCCGCCGTCGCGCTCCAACAAAGGGGGAAAAAAAAAAAAAAAGAAAAGAAAAAAAAAAAAACGAATGAAAAAGTGTCGGCGCGCTTTTTCGCAAAACTCGTGAAAGTGTTTTTCTCTCTTCTCTCTTTCGTGTTGAAACGATAGTTGTCGGTTTTTTTAGGTATCTCGTACCGCTCGTATCTCGCACCTCTGTTTGTAACTGGCGGTGCCGCAGCAGTCATCGCGGAACCAAGTCGGCATCAAGAAACAGATATATGTCATTAATGCCATCACTCGGCGCTTATAAAGGGAAAACACATACGTCAATCGTTCTATCCTCATACGCGATCCTGCTTCGGGAGCTCAAAACTGCGCATTCGCTAGAGAAGATAACTGAACTAGGGATTGCACAGCGTAGCTGTGGAATTAAGAAGACAAAGGTTTGCTTGGAGAGATGTCCCCGCCTGCATGAAAAGTCGTCAGGCATTTCCTCGCTCTTCGTCTCGCGGAGAGAGGAAACTGCCGAAAAAATGGCATGCCTCGGCTTCTCGTCAGTGATCCAGGTCGTTAAGAAACCTCTCATCGTTAAAGGTAGATAAGTCATTGATTTCGGATGGCAGCGCCACAGCAGCAAACTTCCGCTGACCGCTGTCAGCGGGAACCAAAGGGTAAGGCGGCATGCTTTGTGCCTTTGTAGGGAACGCGTCCTAAACGCGCCGAAAGCAGGCACCACGGCGCCGGCAGCATCTCCTAAAACGTCTGTCCCCAAAGAGTTGAATAGGCCCCTTTCAAGTGAGCAGTCACAAATGGAAAGGAAGCTCCCCAACCAGCGCCCGGAGCACTCGTCGCTGTGTACACGCGTATCAATTCTCAACTAGAAGGCTGGACCCTTCATTCCCTGAACAACATGGAAGAGACATCAAGAGGTGCTGCCTCAAATCCTTCAAAATACCTGTCGCTTGCCTCTGCCTTCGAGTACCAAATTCGCGTTCATGTTTTTTTTTATCTGAGCCTGCCAACAAGCGCTCTTTGAAAACAATGTCCGCGGCGATCAATTAATCATAATTTCTCACTTTTGAAAGCACCGATAAAAAGCGTGCCTCCAGCCAGACTCTATGTCAGCCGGGGCACAGAAAAAAGCAAAAACAAGAAACACCACTGGCAAAGAGCGCCGGGTATGCGCGCACAGACGCACGACCATCTAAAACCCCTCAATAAACTAAAAGTAGCGCCATCTCCTCTCTCCTCCTCCGGCGGCGCCGCTCCTCCTCTCGCATTTCGACCGTGGCTCCACCTACGGGGTGCGCGACTAGCGCGCGCTCTCCGGAGCAGGCGCCCTTCACAGCCGTCTCGATCAGCGCCGCGCGCGCGTCGATCGAGGCGGCCGTGCGCCGGGTCTCACCAGAGCCTTGCATTTCGTCGCAATGTGTTCAGGCTAAAATATTACTCACTGCTGAAACATAATTACCGAATGTTGACAGGGATTTCCCGCCAGAATAGTTTCTGCTGTGAGTGTCATACACCAGATATACGCGATTTTAGCGTTGGTTCAACTCGCCGTCATCTCTGTGTGTCCGTAGTTCGTCACATTTGGCCAATCAGCGGCATGCTTTATAAAATTTGTAACTAGGCGGCGGACAGGAACAATTTTGGAACAGTCTGTGTATGGTTTCTTCGCAGCGTTGACTGGATTGCGAGCTGCCGGTAAACTTGAGAAGTGTGGCAGCAGCTGTCTTCCATGTATTTTCAACTTCAGTTGCAGATCAAATTAACTATAGGCGGCGGAAGCTGCAGTCTGTGTGGAGTCTTTGCAGCTTTGATTGACTTGTGAGCTACCGGTAAACTTGGGGAGGGAGGTAGCAGTTATTTTTTTTTATATTTGGCGTTGAGACGGTGTCGTGTTCAGCTGCCATGGTGTGTCACCATACGTACACGATTTTGGCGTAGATTTAACTCGCCTTCACCTCCTTGAGTCCGTCAGCCATTGACAAAAGTGCGCAACATGCTTGAAAAAAAAAATTAGCTAGGCTGCGGAAGCTGCAGTCTGTGTGGTTTCTTTGCAGGTTGGACTGAATTGTAAGCTACCCGTGAAGCTTGAGAAGCGTGGTAGCAGTTTTTTTTTATATTTTGCGCTGAAACGGTTCCGTTTTCAACTGTCAGTGCGTGACACCATTTGTACGCGATGTCTGCGTTGGTTGAACTCGCCTTCACCACCGTGCTTCTATCAGCCGCCGGCCAAAGAGCGCAACATGCTTGAAAGAAAATTAAATAGCCAGCAGGAACGATTTAGTAGCAGTCCGCGTGGCAGCAAAACACACAGCGATATGTGCCGCGCGCGCGCCGCCCGCCCCGCTGGAAAGGAGGAAGCTGCACGCCCAGCAAAAAAAAAAAAAAAAAAAAGCGCGCGCGCGCACGTGACGGCGCTCGGCCAATGAGAGGGTCGAACGACGAAGGAGAGCGCAGGAGAGGAGGCGGGCGGCAAACTTCACATGTTGGCGCTACTTTTAGTTTATTGAGGGGTTTTACGACCATCCCCCCTCGTCCTCACTCTCCCGCTCCGCGTGCACGTGCGGCTGCTTGTAGCACGCGCTCCCGAGCGAGCGGGCTGCGCAGACTCCGCCTTGCACCGTGGACTCCGCAGACAGCCGCGCGCAGCGCGGGCGCGGATGCGCGTAGGTTTTGCAGTTCCTCTCCGCTCCGCTGGAAACCGAGCGCTGGCGTCGCGGAGCAAACTCCAGCTTTGGTTCCCTATTCAGCAGAGGACACAGCAGGAACAGGCGATGCGTCATGACTTTTGCGACCCACGTGATAAAAGTTGCACGTTCCTGCTTGTTACGTCATATTAGCGAGAAACCGAATGCGAAATTGCTCAATGCGAATCATAAAAAAAAAAATACCGCACAAATAGGAATCCGAGAGAATGCATCACGTGTCAAGGAGCAATAAACAGTGTTTGAAACAAAAAATGAGCCAACCAAAAATTGGAGTCTCAACAACTTTGGGAGACATGCGGAATAGTTCTTAGAGTGAAATTATTTGTGTACAAAGTTTCTATTCAAAAGGGAAAAAGTGTTTTCAATATATTTACATGGTTGGTGACATTCCTTACAGGCCAAAAATAGAATAAAATGAGTAAATGCCGTTTTTGGTGCCAATACCGAATTTAGCAATTTTTAGCAGGGTTTTGGGGCCCTGTGTGACGGGTATCTACTATTGACTTGGCATCACTGGCGCAGCGTAGAAAGTGTCCACATTCCATTTACCTGTCCGTTGGACGTTCGATTATAGAGGCTAGAACATTTTGTTCTAGCCTCTGTAGTTCGATGACGGCAGCGGTGGAAGCCATTTTCGAGATGAACAAAGTAGAGGACGCTACGGCCGGTGAATTCGAAAGGACGCTTTCTCGTGGATAATCCTGGATGACGAACAGAGGCACGAATGGCGGCTCGCTACCTCAAGCCTTCGCGGAGCAGCACCTCTGCTGGATGTCGTCGTCGCTTTCGTGCTTACCGATGTGTACAGGAAGCCCGAGAAGAACCGCTCTTCCAGGTGCAATGCACGACCGCGTTGCCGTTTACTATATGGTTCAACTTGTCGCACAAGTACCGGCAAGTGGGACAGGCGGGGTGTGAGAGAAAAGTAAGCAGGGAGATGGCTTTTCCAGTGGTTGATGTGCAGTTCCACGGAGGCCTTTCCTCTGGCCATTCACCCGGTCGACCGGGCAGTCGATCTGCTGTCCGTCTCCTTTGGCATACGTGGGCGGATGGACAGATTCATGGAAGATCAGATGTTCTCGGGGCGGCTGGTGAAAGACCACATCGACTAACACCTGGATGCTACCTTCCAGCGTGGCCATGCGGTCCCTACACGTCGACCTCCATGTCAACCATCGCCGTGTAGAGGCCTGCGGGGCCAAGATGTTGGTCAACGCAAAGACTCGCTTTGTTGATCTGTTCATCCACATCAGTGTAATTGTGTTTAGTATCGGTACAGGGACTGCCGTGCTGTTCAAGCGGGCGTTTAATTGAAGCTTCCTCGCGGATCCTGGCTTGTGCTTCGCGCGTTCGTAATATCGGGGCGTATCATCCTGCGTCCTACACAGGTCCATTTTGAGAACCGAGTGCGTGCGCCAGTTCAATGCCGAGTTAGCCATTTTCGTGTCGTTCAGATATACGTAACGAATAAAATACGTAGTGTTACCTCTCTCCAGCCTCCACTTGGTTTTTCTTAATGCGGTGACAATTGCTTCACACCATACAGTGCTATATAGTAACCATTTATAGTCGATATATAGTTCAAACGCGCCAGCACAGCACTCCTGTTCCGCTCCTCCTGGCAACAACCTTCGGACAGCCCAGACTTCATTTAATTTGAAGCTGGCAGCGAGTCAACGTGTGACGAAATGAAATTGAAAAAAAAGAAGATACATTGAATGAGAGACGCCGGCCCTACGCTGTGCCAAGAACTCGGCTTTGAAGCGTTCCCCAGGATGGCGCTCAAATATTCTTACGGAGTTATCGCACTGCGTAAACAAATAAACGAACAACCGGTGTTTTGGATAAAAGCTGGCTGTGGTTTAGTTTCGGAAACGTAGTGTGAAGAGATAGGTGAAGCATGGGGACGCAGAAGCGGCGCGGGCGGCGTTTCGCAAGGCGCTCCTCATGTTGTTTCGGAGTTTGTCTCCGCTGTTTTGGCTTTAAGACATTCTCTTATCCTCCGCAAACTAATTACGTGTTCGATCTAGACCGCCGGCGTCTGGGTTTCGATGGAGTTGAAACGGAGATGCCTGCGTGTGTTGTGCGATGTCAATGCCTTTTAAAGATCCCCGGGTGGTCGAAATTACTCTGTAGCCCTCCACTACAGCGTTTCTTTCTCTCCCTCTGCATTCAATCCCACCTCCCTCCCTTCCCTTGCGACGCGGTCTAGGTGTCCACGGAAACAAGTGTACTTATACTGCGCCCTTCCTTTCCTGTAAACATTATATATCCCCGGGCTATTTCTGAGAATGAAATTATTCATATAGTGTTTCTATTCAAAATGGTAAAATCGCATTTAATGCACTTATAAGATTGGTTATATTGCTTACAGTCCAAAAACAGAACAAAACACGTAAAATGTGCTTTTTGGTGCGAAAACTAAATTGAGTGGTTTTTAGCAGGGTTTGGGTCATTATGCGGCGGGTTACCTGCTTTTGACTTGGCAACACTGGCACAGTGTACAGCGCGTGCACCCTGCGAGCGAAAGCTGCTGCACGGGCTGCGCGTGTCCGCATTCCATCTCTCTGTCTCAAGGACGAACGATGACGGCAGCGGTGGAAGTCATTTTGGAGATGACCAAAATACAGGATTATACGGCCGGCGAATTCGAAAGGACGCTTTCCCAGGTGAAGCTGCTCTCGAGGCTAATCCCGATGGTCCCGGATGACGAGCAGAGGTACAAATGGCGTATCGCTACTTCTCAAGCCTTCGCGGAGCAGGCACCTCTGCTGGACGTCGTCGTCGCTTTCGTGCTTACCGACGTGTACAGGAAGCCCGAGAAGAACCGCTCTTCCAGGTGCACTGCACGATCGCATTGCCGTCTACTATGTGGTTCAACCCGTCGTACAAGTACCGGCAGGTGGGACAGGCGAGGTGTGAGAGAAAAGAAAGGAGGGAGATGGCTTTTCCAGTGGTTGATGTGCTAGTTCCACGGAGGCCTTTCCTCTGGCCACTCACCCGGTCGATCGAGACGTCAATCTGCTGTCCGTCTCGTTTGGCACACGCGGGCGGATGGACAGATCCATGGAAGATCAGATGTTCTCGGGGCGGCTGGTGAAAGACCACATCGACTAACACCTGGAGGCTACCTTCCAGCGTGGCCATGCGGTCCCTGCACGTCGACCTCCACGCGTCCACCATCGCAATGCCTGCCCACAGGGAACCGCTTAGTAATAGTTAGTGGTACCATATATCAACACGCTTACGATGCTTATGAACGCGAAGACTCGATTTGTTGAGCTGTTCCTCCACATCAAGCGAGCATTTGAAGCAATTCATCACGGCTACGGGTCGTGCTGGGCGCGTTCGTAACATGACGGGACGTATCAATTTGCGCCCTGCACAGATCCATTTTGAAAACCGATTGCATTCGGCAGTTCAATGTCGAGTTTGCCATTTGCGTGTCGTTCAGATATACTTAAACGAATAAAATACGCAGTGTTACAGCTCTCCCCAGCCTTCTTGGTTTTTCTTAATGCGGTTACAATTGCTTCACACCATCATATATAGTCACTATAATCATTTTGTATACATACAATGCGCTAGCACAGCGTTCCTCTTCCGGACCTCACGGAAGCTGGCAGCTAATCACTGTGTGACGAAACGAAATTGGAAAAAAGCAGATGCATTGAATGCGAGACGCCGGTCCTACGTGCTCTGCTAACAACTGGCTTTGAAGCGTTCAGGATGGCATTCACATATTATATATTTTTCATTTATTTACCCTAAAGGCCCAAGTGGGCATTACATAGGGGGAGGGGGGGGGTGGTAACGTCATGAAATAAACACAATGAACAAATCGGAACAGTAACGTGGCGGCATGTAAAAGTGCTAAATATACAAGAAGAAGCAATTAGGAAAAACATGATCACAATATGATGACACGGAACACGGAAATATGCAAGAAAATACATGACACACAAAGGTTAAAGCAAAAGGAAAAATCGAAACAAAAGTAAACCACAAGAGGTGAAAATTTCCCACTACGCTGTTAGAAAATCGTTAAGTAATGAAGTAAACTGGTCATAATCGATAGTATTAACTACAGAAGAGGGGAGAGCATTCCATTCTCTTATCGCTAGGTGTAAAATATGCGTTTCTAGCAGTTATATCCACTGCTGAAACAAATATAAACGTCCAACCGCTGCATTGCTTAAAAAATTGTTCAACGAAAACAAGACGTAAGCAACTTGCATATTAGACAAAACGATCCCACACGAAGTTTTAAGAAAGCCCGCGAGATACAGAAACATGAATTAATATTAAGACCGGGAGCTAAAGAAACTGATCCCCAATTGATCAAATTACCTGGGAGTCCTACATCCGCAGCCCAAATGTGGATGAACAAAAGATCGTCCTACGCCGGCGGAGGAGGCTTACTCAAAGACCTTCTCTGCGGCCACGGCGCAGGAAAGCCGGCAAAGAGACCCTCCCCATGGCTGAGCCCCTGCCCCGAGGTCCATGTCGGTGTAAATAAAGTCTTCTCACTCACTCACTCAATTAAATCACTTACATCGACCGTTTTTAATTCCGGTGCACCTTTTCTCGATGCACTATCCGATGACACCAATTGTTTTCCGATAGTTCTCTTATAGTTTATAGTACGTTCTCTTTCTAGAATGCGGATCAGTACTAGACACGCCAAAACTGCCGATACATTATTAAACAACGAAGAGCAACGCCGGCCTCGGGAGTCAGGCAGTAAGTACTAGTACCCAAGTAGCACCGAAACGTTATAATAACGTTATTTATATGTTTGAGTCAAACGTTTATGGAATGTCCTTAATGTCATTTTTTTCCAACTAGGCCTAAACGTTATGGACGCACGTAATTATGTTATTTTAACATTATACATACGTTTACATAACAATTTGAAATAATGTTAAAATAACAGCACTGAGGAACGATATATAACCTCCCTGGCAGTAAGGTATGTACTAGTGTCACTAGTGTGCTAGCATGGTAGAAATAGGTGCTAGTACACAAGCAGACACAAGTGCGTGCACAAGGATTGGTGCGCACTCTGCCGAACATCCAAAAAGTTATCGCTCTCTTTCATGAAGGTTTCCGGTCAATCCAAGCCAAGCTGCCAGCGCCGGCACGACAGGAGTAGTGCTGTCCGTGTGCTTTCTGCTGCAGTTCTGCGCTTACCGTGTCATCTTTTCGCCGCTGTAGCAGTTACAACGCGTCACAACCTGTCCGCCGGCACCAAGCACCTTACAGCGGTAGACTGCGGAGGAGAGCTCCATTCTGTCCAACGGTTCAGGTGTCGACCGGGAAAGCGGCCCTTGCTTCCTCTCTCCTATCGCGGCATGGTATCGGTGCTTTCGTGCGCCGATAAGCTGGGCGCTTACTACACGGTCAAACAGCAGACAGTGGCGTTCGAGCAGCGAAGCGAGGTTAGCGGTCGCCGTGTGCCTCGATCCGCCCGTTGCGTGTGAAGCGAAACTTGAAACTCCGCCCGCCGAGGATGCCTGACTCGTCGTCCCTGGTAAGCACTCGTACTAAGATTCGTAGTTTCTGCGCTGGCGTGTAGTGGTGCATCGAACACTCCTGTAGGGCCTTTATACTTCCAGGTGTAGTTCTCTGTAGTTAACTCACAAATACCGCATTGCTACAGCTTGAAATGGCTTGTAGCCTTGAGAGGTTCGCGACACGCACCTACCTAGACATTGAGTGTGTCAAGCGAGAAAAATACGTTGTCACTAGTTTATCTCTTTATGACCTTTGGCTCTTCCCGCGCAGTATTGGTCTACTGGTACAGCGAGTTCATCTCTACATCAGTGTTCATTTAATGAGATTAAACGCATCCAGCCGGAAAAATAAAATAAAAAAGAAGGTGAGTCGTGAATTTAATGAGTGAAGGGTAGTGATGAATTCGTAAATGTACCGTAAGATTGATGCGGCAATTGAGGCGATAAGTATTATCCAAGGTTAGGTGTTTTTGGTCTGATTAGAAATGCTCTATATGGCTCTAGGACAGTAAAAGGAATATCAGTACACTAAGCTCCACACGTAAGCATGAAAGGGAGGTGTAAAAAATGCAGTTGATACAAGTGAGAGAAAGGATAATAATGCAGCAGGCAGCACAAGTGCAAAAATAATAAAAAAAAAAGAACCTTAAAGGAAAAGGGGTGCTTAAAGATCTTTGGTTGTCACTCTTTAGAAAAGAAATAAGAACTGGCGTAGAAAGTTTATGTATTATTTCAAGGTGCTGTGATGTGAGCTTGTATGTTGCTTTCTTTCATTTTGCAGTTTTACATTGCTGTTCTGGTCCTACTCGGACTGTGATGTTAGCAGTGTCCAGAAAGTAAACTAACAAGTAAACGACTTACAAAGTTAGAAATAATTCATGCCACTTTGCAGTATAATGAAAGTTGCTATAGGTTTGAATGGCAGTATATTTCATTTGCAAACAGAAGCTTCTGTGTGATAGAATTTCAGAATGCAGACCAGGTGCTATTCAATTGACTAGATTAGCATGAGATGTGGGTTGACGTAAATATGAAAAACCTACAGAGGATATCTGCTGAGGCAGATGTTTGTGTGTACGCATCGTGGACCCTGAGTACCCATGCATAGTTGCACATGGCATTGGAGTGTACATGGAAAAGTGGGTGGTTGAGGTGATGCCGAGTGTTTAGACCTTTAAGGTCTAACCTCTCCTCCTCTGCCTTTATTGCATTTTCTTTTTACCTGGTGGCTAGGGTCGAGCATGTGTGGAGTAACTGTCTTGAGTTGCCTCATATTTGGCTTTAGTTATGATGTACATCTGGCAGGAAGTATTTTGTTTTTTTAAGTTCCTGTTTTGTCCACTTGTTGGGCTCCATGGTGGGTGGCTGCCATCCTGGTTGAATGAGTTTTTTGTTTTATGTCTCTCTTTGCTTTTGAACGATACTTGAGTAATGATAAACCTTTGCAAGGACTGAAAGAACAAAGCGTCACTAATGTCTATAGAATGAAAATTGGACAGGAAAACAAACGCCAACTAAGGGTACAGTTCTTACCTTTACACCGGGCACACTGCCTGAAGTTGGTATTGTAAGGTATGCAAAGGTCAAACAGAGACTATACATATTAAACCCATGTCGCTGCTTCAAATATCAGAAGTATAGTCACAGCTCGGCTTGCAGACCTGCCGAGGTCAACTGACGTGCTAACTGTGCCTGCCATGAGCATCTTGCCAATAACTGTGAAAAAAAACTTGTGATTGTAGGAACTGTTAGGGCAGCCGTGCTGCTTTCTTACACACCTGCCAACATGGAAAAAAGAGAAGGATGGCCTTGCACTTAAATTTAAACATTGTATCGCCTACAGGGAAGTGCAAAAGAGACTTTCATCAGTTCAAAATCCAACTTGCTCCATTATGGTGCAACAGGGTGTGGCACCACAACGGTCTTCACTGCCTGCTCATGCCAAATGCAGTGAGCCTGGGGCAGGGCCATTGAGGCGCCAGGGCCAAGCTAAATCTCAGGTGCAGAATAACCTAGTTTTTTTTTTTTGCTTCACTCATATCAGATGGCTTGTCTAGCTGAATGGAACTGTAGAGTACATTTTATTTAACTACATTGATATAAGAGACATTCTAGGTTCACTCTTGCCCTTTATGTTATGCTACAGGAAACCAGTTTAATCCACAGCACACAAATATACTAAAATATATAGTTTTCTGCTGTGAGCACACAGCCAGGCTCCCAGGTGGTATTGACATCATAGTGCACAATTCGCGTTTCCTTACGTACTCCGCAGCTACGCCGCCGTTCCCTTGGCAGCGGGCAGGGCGTTCTCTTGACCTGCCAACCGACTCCAAACTGGACTCTTTCCGAATTACACGTGCCCCGCACAGACCCATACATCTCACCTCATGAACATAATAAAACTATATATCAGATATAAAGCCGTGGCAGTCCCCTTACTTACATTGGAAACAATTAGTGTGCTCTGCATATTTTGGAGCTGCACTTGAGAATAACCCTCCTTGGATTAGAACACCTTTTAATTTTACTCCCAGAGTCATATGGGGTAGTTGGAGGTTTTAATGCCCACCCTTATTTTGAGGGCGGGGGGAGGAGGGGAGGGGGATAAACAAACAGCTACAAGAGACCAAATTATAGAAGAGTTTATTGTCTATTAATGTTCGTTTATTGAATGAACACTTCTAAACCGGCCTAGTGCTACCTGAGTGCAGGGAAAATGAGGTTTTCAATTTATGAGAGCTTTTGGAAGCACTGAGGCAGACGTACACGAGAGAAGTAAACAGGACAAACGCTTGGAACAAACGCTAGCATTTGTCCCATCAACTTCTCTCGTGTATGTCTGCCTCAGCGCTTCCAAAAGTTATGATGCGATACCAACCAGCCCAGCAAACAACCTTGTTAAACTTTTAATTTTATCTATACTGCACCTTCTGTTTTTAGTAACTTTAAATGGATGCTGTAGATAATCAGTATGAGAGTATTTACCTAATTACCACAATTTATCCCAAGAAAACCACAACATTGGAAGCTGCACTTAGCTGACTGGCACTGTTGCAGTCTGAAGCCAGTTTTGAAAAATTATTTTAGAGGATGGGGGTAAAGAGGAGGAGGCAGAATCCTCTAAAAATAATCAATCAATCAATTTTTAGAGGTCGTCATTGAGGGTGCATTAAATGAAATGTTTACAAACTGTATTATTGAAGTAGCACACTTAGCTATACCACAGGCCATGGGAGTTGTGCATCACAATCACAAGGTGTGGCCTAGATGAGAATGTCAGAAAGAAAGAAGGAAACAAAATAAAACCTGGGAGGTTTTCCACAGATCTCCAACACAAGAAAACCTTAACTTTCAAGAGGGCGAGAGCTGGAACACTGTATATATGAAGACTGAAAGTATGTGACTTCTATGAACAGCTCAGTTGTGTCTAAAATTTGCGGAAGCAAGTTCACAAATGAGGTGGTTGCTACTCCCCATTGCAATTTCCATATTTATTCTAATCAAGGCTGGCACTTTCTTTTTTTAATTTTTCACAAAATTCAGGGGCTGGCTTAGATTCAAGGATGCGGCTTACCTGCAACTGCTAGACATGTAGTGCCATCTTGTGGCTACAAACTTGTAGGTTTGCAGGCTCCATTTTGCTTTTTCGAATGTTGTGAACAAGCGATGCCTTAACACCGTGGCTTTTAAGCAGAAAGTAGTTTTGGAGGCGGAGAGAACTTCAAACGAACAAGCCCAGTGCGACTTTGGCATGGACAAAAAGAAGTGGTTATACGGAGTTTTATCACGCATAAGCAACTGTGGCTGTCATGCGCCAAAGGACAAAAAAAAGTGTGGGCCAGTGGCAGAAGCAGCGGAACGAGCTTTTCAACTGCACTGCAAAGTGAATGGCCTTCACTGGATCCAAGAGTGGGCGACACCATGAGTTGGAGAAGGGCCGACTCAGGAAGCAAAGCGAAGTTGCAATGCCCGGTGACAATGGAGATAATACAGGCGAAGGCGAGAGAGATCGCAAATGTTAAGAGGTGTTGCACGAACCCAATTTAAGGCCAGCAGGGGCTGGGTCACTCGTTTCATGAAGTGTTTTTGGTTCAGCATGCGACGGTGGACTTCCATGTGCCAAAACCAACTCCCTGACTTTGAGGAGAAGCTAGCCGCAATACAGCGCTTCATTATCAAGAACTGGCTGGAGAAGGACTAGAGGCTGGGCCAAATCTGTAACGCTGATCAGACCCCAGTGTGCCTTGGGAAGGAGCGAGCAGAAAAAAGGACAGCAATATCGACAAGTACGACGATGAGTAAGCATTAGACTTGCTGCGATGAGTGTCGCATGCATAATAAAAAGCATGTTCTAGTCCCAGTCAATGCCAACCTGAATTTCAGAGGTCGGTCTAAAATCGAGGCTGGCCTAGATTCAAGTAAACATGGTTCACTGCTGACAGCCCCTGAATGCCAACAAGTATATAAGAACAGGCAGATGAAAAACCTAATACCATAGTTTTGTTTTTGTTTGTGTGTTTTTGTTCTACTGTTGGGGGGTTCTTCCATATGTTCTTGGCACAACTACGTCATGTTTTGGATTTGGTTTTATGTTTTAGACACATGCTGAATTTCCTGGCGAGTGAGAGGTGTTTCTTCGACCACGCATCAGTTGCTAGTGTGTGCTTGTCCGTCCTGCTCTTCTCTGTGTTTCGTGTTTTATGTGTGCTGTTTTAAAGATGGATCACTACCAACTAGCCCAAATTTCGACTTTACTGAGCATTAAACTTTATAGATCAAATCAAGCTGCTCAAAAAATTTACTTAGGCTACCGAACTATGCATCCAGGTTACTGCTAAATGTTATGCTGTTTACATAGTAGTCGACAAAAACAATTAACCAGACCTTCGTAAACATCATAATTTGTACTGATTCTACGTGTGGTGTCACATTCCAGAAGTACAGCTAAAACTTCAGTAAGCATCATCCACTATATATAAAAAGCTACAACACAAGGTGGGTTCCAAGCCATGTCTGGATAGATGGCAATGAGAGAGCCAGCTTATGCTCTGTGCAAGCTCGAAATAAGGAAATAAAGAAAATATACATAATCTATATAGATTTCTTTAAGTTAGCAAAGTGTCAGCTGAGAGATAGTTAGCAAAATGAATGAAATACTTAAGTAAGCTACACCTGGTAAAACCGATCATAGGAGAATAGAAGTCGTGCACACACCAAGAGCATTCCGATGCCATAGTATTATCATCATTTTGAACATGCACACATGACATAGTTTTTTATTTGTAAACCTCTGTGTTAGCTATGTGGTGATGAGCTCGCTGTCTGCCAGATTTCATTAAAATGTTTACTACTATGAATTCCTTTCCACTCCAGTTGACTTCTAGGAGACAGTTCACTGGTTTAAATTTGATCTATTTTTCGTTAGTGTTCTCAGCGAATAGGGGATACACCAAAGCATACTGTGGGGCCAGTTGGTCCCACAGTATACTCCGTTGAGCATAATGAGGTACTCGTAATTAATTGTGATATTTTGCAAACTTTCCTTTTCTTTTAGCGAGAGCTACATTCAGCTATCAGTCGAGCATTTCGTTGTGGAACCACTCTGGAATGTGTGGAATGTGCCGCAGAGATGACGAGCAGGTGCGAGAGGCGTGAAATAAACACAGCGCGAAGAAACGGGACACAGGAAGAATACACAGCGCCAGTCCCGTCTTCTATGTGTCTTCATCCTGTTTCTTCGCGCTGTGTTTATTTCGTGATGGTTATGAACCAACTAGCCCAGACCAAGATCCTAATTGAGAGGCGCGACATCACAGCTTCGCTGCTGGTGCGGTTCCCGCGCGCGCCGATACCGTGCGGTTATACGCGGCAAAGAGGAACAGCTGGCGGTCCGGCGCACTGGGCCGCGCGCCCACACCACCGTCGGAGCCGCGCTTGACGTCACGTGGATGGCACATGCTAGCTATGCGCATGCGCAACTGCGTGTATAAACGGAGGCGAGAAACTGCGGTCGCAGCACAGTTTTCGCATGGAAAAGGAGAGTCGGGCCGCTGCTCAGTGATGGAAGCATGAATACCGAAAGGCCAAGCGAGCAGCAGAGACGCCTGAACAAAGAGAAGAGCATCTCACCAAACGGAGACGCCAGGATGAAAGCAGCTCAGATGGAGCCGACAGAAGATCAAGGGCAATCGACTCGGCAGCGTGGGGCCGAAACCAGAGGAAAGTACCTCTCGCTACGTATATCCTGGCGTAGCCGAGCCAAGCCACTGCCAACTTTTCTACAACAAGCTTGCTATGCCTTATGTTTGGTAAATCGTGGCATTAGTTTGCCTATTTGCATGAATATGAAACTTAGAGCAAATAAACTGGGGAAGAAAGTAAACCAGGGCTTCCCTGTGTTCATGGACAGAAACTGACTTGTATCTTTGCGAGAGCGAGACAGCGCCGAGAACACTTGGGAGCCTTTGTGATGCACGCTCTCTGATTCAATAAATGTAAACGCGGTCGCCCCTGCACGGCGGCTTCCACAATGTCGCACGCATTCTCAGATAATCGCGTCCGGCTTTCCCTAGAGGGAGAGATTACAGATGTGTTGCAATAGAAGCGATGCGGCTTTTACGAGGCGGGCCTGCGGCGAGTATCGATCGACTGTCGGGCTCGCATTCCCAGGGCACGCGCGTACATACGCATACAGCCGCGATATAGTATGGACCAAGATACGAGTTGAATCGCAGAACTCGCATCCACTATCAGCTCCATCAGCAATCAGTGCACGCTGTAAGGCTGTACAGTAAGGCGGATCCATCGCTTAGGTAGCCGCTACGAGAATCTTTCGATAACGGCCCCTTTATATAACGCTTCAGTTTACATGTGGCTGCACGGCCAGCGAAAGAAGTACCATGGGTGTGCGCTTTCGTTGGCCACCTAAATGCGCGGGCTAGCTTTCTCTGTAGAGAGAGAGAAACGTATTTAATTAATGGCGGAGAGGTCGGCCTCTGGATGCTCTACCGAAGCGGTGGCCTTGTGGTAGAGCATCCGCCTCGCATTCGGGAGGTACCGGGTTCGATCCCTGGTGCCGCCGGTTACCCACCGGTTTTTCAATGGGTACAAGCTTTCCTCCGGCCTGGCGCTCGGCTCTTCTGGGGTGAAATGCTTGGGAAAAGGGTCACACAATGGACTTATTGTCCGAAGTTATATATGAGAATTGGCACATAGTTTGCGGGACTTTCACACACACACACCAGTTGTCCCTGTACAAATCTGCACATTTGTAGAGAAGAGCTCTCCATGTTTGTTGCCGCACGCGCACCGCACTAGCCATAGCTCTACCTGTTACAGAAGGTCTCTGCTCTTTCAAATACAGGCCACGCAATGCACCAGATGAAAGTATACCACAGTGCCACTCGTCAGAGAGGACCTTTTCTGCAGGCACAAACGCCTAAACATGCACATCACTGCACCAAAGAAATTCAAAATACACATCCACATTGGTCAATGCGCACGTCGCAGTACACACGCAACTGTCACAGGCGGGAATCTAAACCTGTTTCTCCTAAAAACTTGAAGACCTTCATCGCCCGTCAGTTATCGGTTTGTTTCGCTGTGGCGTCCAGAGTAGTTCTCTCGGATAGAGATTCGTGCCATTAGATACGCTTGTTTTGTCGACAGCTGCAAAAATGTACTCGCAATCAGAGCGAAGGCGGCCATTGCAGAGGGCGGAGCCATGACAACCAGTGTGCGCGCGATTTGCTTACGTCCACCAGGGAGCATGCTCCCTTGGGAGCGAACGTATTCCAATGGCAAATATGGAGGAAGGGATCTACGCCGGAGCGATGCGCTCCGTTTCTGATCTGACCAAGCGCTCGCGATCTGACATTAGAATTCAACATAGTAGTGACCCTCGGAGAACCACGCTTGTTCCTGGCTTCAGTCTTGAGATTGTCGCGGAAGCCGAAACCTTAGACTCATGTCGTATCATTGAAACTTACATTTAGAAGCATATTATTCGTATGTTATGGGAATAGAAGCTTCCTTTAGAAGGCCAAGTGCTCCGACATGTGAAAAGCGACACGCCCCGTGCTTTTCTTCCGCCAGTGCGCGCGGCCGCGATGGGCGTGGCGGTGGTGTTGCATGTTTTCGACTACCAAGTTCTTGCCCGCTAATCCATCTGCTGAGTAGCTGCTGAGGGCACGGCCGGTCTCGAGGGAGAGAGCGCTCTCTCCCTCGAGACCGGCCGTGACTAGGGTAAAACGTGCGGCGCGAAAGGACAAGTTTAAACTTTCGAATGCGACTCGCGGATTGCTTTTGGGAAGCTGTGCGGGCTTACATGCTTGTTCTCTTCGGCAGGTAAAACCCGTACAAAAACAGCGCGAGGACATGTGCCTGGGTTTTCCTTCTTCTTGGTGCCGTGTCTTTTTATAGCATAACCAACTCGCCAAAACTGCCGTTCTAGTATACCGTTTGCATAAACCAGTGCCACTTTAATTTACTGCCCGCGCCGACCATCAGCCGCCGCCGTCTTCTTTTAGCCTCGCAGCCGCGCGCGCGACTATGGCCAGTTCCCGAGACTCCTCTCTTTATTTGATACCTTTAAGTAAATAACTCGCAATTTAGCATTAACGTGCAAATTGCGCTGATTCGCCAGTTGCGACCGATGCAAAGATAACCCTGTGGTCGGCAGTTTGTTTTTGCGTACACCCCCGCATAAAAACGCCCCATGCCTACACTGTGCCAAGCGGCGCTGGCGTCGCTAGTGCTGAGGGACGTTTTTGAATGTGCCTGAAGGCTAGTTTTGAGCCACGGTGTTAGAAGTACTTTAGGTGATACGACGGCGCGCCTCCGCCATGCAACCGCCGCGGAGAACATTGGGACAAACTTCCCCAGCAAGCCGAGAGGTGGCGCCACACTGAGCCGGGCCGCCGGGCCGGAAGGGCCGGCAGCGTCCGCGCCTGGAGATAGAAACGTTCGCACGTGCGGGTCGTGTCATTTGGTAGCCAGCCTTTGTGTGGTGTTTGACGGTTGTCGGCGCTCTCCTGTTCACGAGAATTGTTACACGCAGAAGCCCGTTGTGTCCAGTCTCGCAGTGTTTGAGTAAATTATGGGAAAGTGACGGCATGGGGAGAAAGTGCTTCGTTCCTCGATGTAACTCCGGTTACAAGACGTGCTCTGAAAAGGTGTCCTTGTTTGCTGCAAGAGCAATGACTTACACTGGCCACGCAGACTTTGGAGACGAGGTACAAGCGCCTAACCAATTGGCAGACCATGAACTAGTCTTCGCGTTTCGCTCTTTTGGGGAAAATTATTTCCAACCTATCGCAGTCTTCGCAAGCCGTGGGCCAACAAAAGGGGCCATATTGGCACAACTTATAATAAAGGCTATCCTTCTACTTGAAGATGCTGGTGCACTTGTTGATGCAATTGTATGTGACGGTGCTGCAACCAATCGGTCAATGTGGAAACATTTCGGTGTAACAGGAGCTCTAGACGGCGCCAAAAATAGCTTCTTGAACCCTGCATGCGACAACCGCAATATTTTTGTTTTTTTCGGGCGCACCACACCTCATTAAATGTGTACGCAATCGCCTGTTACAATACAAAATGTTTTGCATAAATGGGAGCCGAGTGCTGTGGTCGCATTATGACAAGCTGTATGTAGAGGACACAAAATTTGAAGGCCGACTCAGGGCATGTCCAAAACTCTGTCATTTTCTCATTTGAACCCAACTTTCACAGAAAAGATAGGAGTAAAGCTGGCTACTCAGCTATTTAGTATGAGCGTCGCGAACGGCTTGCAGTTTTATTCCAAGCGAGAGATCGAGGGACTCAGAAACGTAGAAAGTACAGTTGAGTTCACAATCACAATGAATAATTTGTTTGACGCATTAAATCGCAGACATGCAAACGAAGGCCTGAGGTTGGGTGGTCATGGATCTTAAGGTGCTGGAGCCTTCTTTACAGTGGCTAAATGAGTGGCAGAAAGACGTCAAGGCTGGAAAAATTGATCCCCGTAGCTTTTTATCGGACTCAACCGCTGAAGGGCTGCGAGTGACAATTCTTTCAACAATCCAGCTTTCTACACACCTCCTGGAAACATGTGACTTCAAGTATGTCTTGACCGCAAAATTTAATCAGGATGCCCTGGAAAATTTTTTTGGCGTAATCCGTCATGCAGGTGGCCAAAATGAACACCCCTGCCTGCCAACTTTTCTGCAGCTTTACAATATGCTGTCTATTTACAGTCTCATGAGACCGCCTAAGTACGGCAATTGCCAGTTGGAGGCTAAAGAACCACGTCTGCTGAGTCTGTCTGATCTGACAGCCGCATTTTTAAAAGATGCGCCCAGTAAGTCTCGATTGGAAGAGCTTAAGGCAAGACTTGATAGCTATGTGGAGAGCGAAATTGAATGCGAGGCTGTGCTTGAGAATGTCTCCGTGGAAACCAGTGTGACAGACTGCATTGTTTACTATGTGACAGGCTTTCTGACGAGGAAGCTACTGAGAACCACTAGCTGTTCAAAGTGTAGACTAGGGTTAGTAGCCACAGATGATGTGGCAAGAAAGCCTGAAGCAGCTCTCGTTTTATGCAAAACACGTGGATGGCTTCAACATCCTCGCTCTGCGCTCTTCTACTTCATGAAGCAGACAGAAGAAATATTTCAGAAGGACGCTGACGATAAACAAGTGTATGACATAGCCATAGACTATGCGCTAGAAAACTTCAATCTATCTTTTCCATGTGCGGAACGTAAAAGAGATATAATGGCACAAGTGTCTGACTATTACGTAGGATTGCGAATGCGCCAATACTGCAAACAGCTCAAGAAAAATGAGCCGAACAAAAGCCAAAACCTTCGAAAACTGTCAAAGCTGGCATAAGCAGTAGTCCGACTTTCTATTGAATGCAATGGGCTCCCATGAGATGATAACTTCATCAAAGTTGAACGTAAGATGAATGCTCCAAGTATCATTATTAGGAAACCAGCCAGCACGCAAGCAAAAGGTCATGAGATGTTCGATACGAACTATTTATTAAAAACCGAGAAAGAAAAATTTCTTAACGCGCGCTGAGCGCCTGCAGTCAACGTTTAAGTTGCTGGGCTGTCCGGCTTTTCCAGTACAGACTCCTCACAACCCTCATTTGGATCAAAATATTTTATTGAAAAGCAAGACATGCGTATTTTCACGTCACAAACAATGCTAAGTGTTCACTCCCCCCCAAAAAATTAACTTCTGCCTTCTGTTACATGTCATTCGGCCTGCTTGATCATCCTTATATTATGATGACCCTGCATGCAAATCTTAGCGAAAGATACACATTTTTTGGTGAGGTGTGGTTAAAGATGTGTATTACTTTTACAGTAGGTACAGCTTTGCAATGTGTCGTGTATTTTTTTTTTTCTGCTGTTGCTGTAAATATTTTGTTAAAAATATCGTCACTACTGTATTTGTCCCTATTTAACAAGTGCTATCATTGCTGATTATTGCCCTGCTTCACTGGCGTTTGTAAAAATAAATCATGTGTATCCCAGACTCTGCCAATTTACTTGCCTCATTAGATCTGCGCTACAGAATCGCATCTGCAGCTTGTCTGCAGCTTCACACAAGTACTAGCTTGATATTAAAAGTATAGATATATATTGCCTAGCCTCATGAACCGAGTTGGTGGCATTAGGTATGGGAAAAATAAATATTAAAATGGTGAACATAGATTATATTAAATAGCGCTGCGCCGCCCCACAGCACCTAACCATTGCGTCCGCAGTTCGGTACATCGCGATCAACGGCGATTTCGCGCTCAAAACCGCTTATATTTGATTGGCATACACGCTAAGGTGTTTCGCGCTAACAGTGCCATGTAACATTAATGGTATCCGCTTAAGGCGAGTAAATGCATCGTCAGAGTTCACATGATCACCCATAGGGCAGGACGAGAAACAGGCTCGACGACCGGCACGGGCGGCCCTACTCACGCTTGCGCCATCTCGGAGCGGACGACGGAAGTTGGTACAAATGTTTACCGCCTCCGGAGGCGTCGTCGTATCACCTAAACTACTTCTAACACCGTGGTTTTGAGCCTATTGCCCAGATCGAATTATGTGGCGTAGCGCTGTATCGCCGTCCTTCTCTGGTCCCAGAACAGGCAGCTGCAACAGTGCGGCTACGGGCGCCGGCTGAATAAATGAAACCGAGAAAGGATACACGCGCTGCATTTCGCCTCCGTCGCGCCGCATCGCCAACGCTGCTGCTGTGGACTCTCTCAGTCTGAGCAACGGACATTTCGAGCCCTTTGCCAACCGCCGCCCAACGCTTGTCCTGACGCGCCCCTTTGCCACGTGTCGTCGCGAGCGTGCGTTGTGTGTCCATGCGTGTGTCACCCTCGGCTAGAGCGAGGAGGTCTGTCAGTGCCATCGTGTCTGGGTCGATGATGCTTGCCCCGACAGGATCGACGGTCGACCGTCGATGAGTAGCTGTCAAGATACCTGTATGAACGTGTCTCCTTTTTTTTTTACGGAAAGGGGGGGGGGGGGGGGGGGCTGCTTTTCTGCTCGTTTTCGAGAAACGTTGATCTTGTTACTCGACGCCTCGTCTTTGCCGGGACCTGCGGTAACCCAAGCCTCCAGGCCAACGCTGCTACCCTTGGGGCTAGCGGGCCTCATGCATCGTTGGCATCGGTGGGACGTCTGCAAGTCCTTTGCAACAATGGACGACGTGAAGCAGCTTTTTCGTGTGGCGAAACTCGTGACGCGCTTCCTGCGGTATTAAACGGGGACAAAGACGAGATATTTTGTTGCTGCTTCATGGATGAATCACCGGCGTGCCCAAACATGTATTCACTTCTGCTTTCTCCAAGCATCTCTACTCTGCAGAACGTGGAAAATGTCTAGGAACTTAAGTCGTACAGTTACATCGAGTTAGAAATCTGTTATTTGTAACTTCGCCGAGTGGCGCCGCCAAATTATTTTCTTTATTCTGCAATTGACAAAACAGACATATGTATAGCAGGCCTGCTGCGGTGGTTAGGGCGCTCGACTGCTGTGCCCCAGGTGGTCGAAATTTCCGAGTCCCTCCACTACGGGAGGATGTTTTTGCAGGTCCTAAGTGCGCAGTCACGTGATACAAAAGTGACGTTGGGTCTACGTCACTCCTGCTTTTTTCGTTTTACTGAAGGGAATCAGAGGGTGGGGATGCAAGGAGGCGCTTGGTCGTCGGAGCGGGGCTTCGAGTTGGAGGATGGGGTGCGCTAGCCATCCTGCGAGCAAAGCACACAGCGGCACGCACGCACGCTTTCTGAAAGGACAAGTGGGCAGGCTAGCCAACGTATACAACGCGGTTTCAAACCAGTGGCGGCTTGGAGCTGCCCTCGGCAAAGCACAGAGCAGTCCTATCGTTTTTTTTTTTTCCTAGCAGTTAGGTGCTGATTTGGCCTGAGCGACAGCTTAGGTAGCGCTAAAGATTTGACTGCTTCTGTACTCGCGTAGTTCTCAATGGGATCTTTTTGCATCTTGGATTGAGCCTCTTATGGGAAACAACTATTGAGACGAAAAATTGTCTGTCCATGCTAAGCAACATATTGTATAATTTCACAGCTTAATTCCAAACGTCAACATTTACGCGCCCTTGGAAGCTAGATGTTCTCAATCTTGACAGTTATTTCTTTTCTGCCATTGCAAAACTGCATGTGTGGGCGCACGTGTGTGCAGATAACCCATGCCCAGGTACTCAATATATATGCGACCCGCATACAGTCAGTGCAAGTTTTCATTACAATGAGGAAAGCAAACACGCGATCCGTGCAGCGCGCTGCGAAGACGCGGAATACCAGCCACCCCACCGGAAGAACGAAAGCAAAAGATTGCGAACGGTCCGCGCTGTCTAGCCTGCCCGCTTCTCCTTTCAGAAAGCGTGCTGCTGTGTGCTTTGCTGGCAGGACGGCTAGGCGCTCCCCCTCCTCCAGCTCGAAGCCCCGCTCCCACCCTAAAAAGAGCAAAAAAGAAAGAACACCCATAGGGCTCGCAGGAGCTTTTTTGTCACGTGATTGCGCACTCAGGACCTGCAAAAACATCCTCCCCTCCACTATGGCGTCTCTCATAGCCTGAATCGCTTTGCGACGCTAAACCCCATTAAAACAAACGTTTGTAGCAGGATTCGAGGTCTTCATGTGAAGGTATATTGTCCTGTGGCGTTGACAGTGCCGTAGGCAACAAACGAGAAAGCTGGCGTGGCCCTCAAATCTTCATTGGGCTGACTTGCGTCCGCAAAATCGCTCAGCAACTCGTCGTGTATATTTCCTGGCTGTTCGATTATTCCGACCATTGTTCAGGCACCGCAGTCTGAAAAATCATCTGGCGGCTTCATTCGAGTTGGAATAAGTTGTATTTTTATTTTTAACATGCTTAAGAAAGTGATAACATCAGGTGACATTGTGTCAGCCCGGATTACTACTCGGCGATTTTTTTTTTTTAAGCACTCTGGGAAAAGCTTGAAAATTCGGGGACTAGACCTTTTCTTCGAGCTTGTCGCCAAAATCACGGTCACGCTGCTGAACTAGATACTTAGTCATACACCTTCAAATTTTTATTCAACTGTCCGTCGAATTCTGCCTGATCCCTCGTAACGATGCCGCTTTAGGACATTGAGCCCTATGCACATTCTTTGCTTGGTCGAGTGGTTCTTTGTGTGCTATTTTTATAGTCTTCGCCAGGTTCTCAATCTGAACCACCTTCAGTGAGAATTCAAACAATCTGAGAAATGACACTGCGTGATGATGGCGGGATCCTACTAGGCCCGATGTTGACTCACTTGTTGAAGCCCCCGAAAGAGGAAATAGAAAAAAAAAAAAAAGTTACCGTGTCGCTCTGTACTTCCCAAGTTCTGTGCTACTTCAGTAACTCTGCGGTTTGCGACCTGTTGTGAGCACTGAAGGTGACTGGCAGCAACTTTAATGCCTTTCTTTTTTGCACGAAGTGTTACTCGGGCTGTAGTGCAGATGAACGGGTTCTGAAATCAGGGTGTCGAACCGGAACCGAACCCGAATTTTCGCCCGGAACCGGAACTGAACCGAACGGCCGATTTTTTTTTTCGTCATCTTGGAACTGAACCCGAACGGGAACAAATCGGAGGAACCGTTCCGAACCGGTTTGCGGTACTGCTCCGACCCACTTTTGCTGGCAATTTACCTTGATTACTTTTTCTTTTATCGCTGCTTGTAAAGCGCTCTCCTAGCTTATTTCCAAAGCGCCACTGCACATTGCAAACACCTCAACTATGTTTGTAACATTTGTCCTTTGCTAAAACATGACAAGGACAAATGAAAATATATTGCCACATGCATGGAATTAGTCTCTGGTGTCGGGCTATCGTTTCATCCCGAACACGAGTGGCCGCTGCACTGCTCAATGGCGCCGCTCATGGAGAGCCTTCCTAGGCAGTGAAATAATTGCAGATAATTCGTAAGTTGAATAACATATTTCGATAAATAACCATGCACAACTCAATAACTAAATGATAAATCTGTTAAAAAAAATGTCACGCAAATCCTTTTATTTTCCTTTCGTTCGACGACGTAGCAATGCGTCACATGGCATGTGCATAGTAGCCGCGTATGCGATGCGACGCCAGCATTTCGTAGAGCGAGACTTCAGAATGATAAGCCGACGCTGATGGCGGGAAGGCCGCCTTGGACAGCAATTTACCGGTCTGTTCTTGAGTTGCATCTGAACTTTGCACAAAGATGATTTCATAAGTCGATTTCCCATTTTGTCTTATCTTCCGTTTGTCCCTAGCGATTACTGTTTGTTTTATTTCCCTTGGCATGTTAGATTATGCCAGGAATGAAGCTCCGATGTTCAAATCTGAAGACTGGGTGCAGCAAGGGAAATTACCGGTAGGAGTATTAATTCGCAAGCTCTATTTGGTGTGCTGTCGTTTCGGCCTGTAAAACTACGGTGTCGAAAAAAAAAAAGTGCGTTTCATCGCATTATCCATCATCACTGAGTCTGGCTAGAAAGCGGCACTGAAAGTGCACCACTGAGAGAAAACGTAGCTGATGACTAAATTGCATGGTCTGCAGGTTGCGCGGTGACGAGGGAGTTCGGTACAAAAACCTTGAAAGGCAAGGAGAGGGACGAGGTGAAGTGGACCGAAGGAGCCTTCAGCTAGACCCTAACGAATAAACAAATAGAGGAAATGGCAGTAATTGTGCAACCGCTGAATTGCAGCGTGAGGCCATCGATATCACATTACGTTGACCAGCGAGGAAACGTGCCGAGAAAAACAGCATTTGGTCACCACACGGAAGCGGCTTGGTAGAACCTGCCCCTAAGAGATCACAAGCTCAGCTTGAAGCGTCTCTTATGGAAAGAGAAGACTGCCTGCAAGGTATCGGACAGTTCTCTCAAAATTGAACAAGTACAGACTGAGCCTGCTCTACGCATTTGAAGAGGTGTCCAGAATAAGCAAAGACTCGAGTGTTTGAAATTTTGGGAGAAGTTGTGGCGCCCAGAACTGTATTCACTAGCTACAGTATATACAAGCCAGAGCCGAGAGAGCATTTTTGAACTAAAGTACATCCTCTCATGTAATCGGATGATGTCAACAATCATCGACAATGAGCTCTTCCTTTGGTCTTTTATGCCGGCGAATAAAACAGCTGGCAGCATTCATTGAGCACGTATTATAATATTTGCGAGCAGCCATGATGTCATGTAATGCTTATTGCAAATTATGCGAATAAACATACCAGTCTTAGAGCCTCAGTGCTCAAGAAGACGTTATATAGCCCGCCTATGCAGGCAACCATGGCTCGCAACAAGGCGGTGGCCGCATCGCGTCGCGGCCACAGGAGCGAGACAATTAACCCGGTTCTCCGGCAAATACGATAATGACTCCAACTCCAATACGTGGTGGAGGGGACTTCTGTCAGCGTCTTTCGGGCCACAACACACGGGTGCCTTTGCCTTTCACCCACATGGAAACGCGAAATGCATGCGCGCGTGCACGCGCACGCACGCACACGCACGCGCAAACACACACACACACACGCACACACACACACACACGCGCACACGCACACGCACACGTATATATATATATAGTCACACATCGTTAATCTTGGCGTGTGTGCTTGGTTCGACCTTGATCTGATTTCAAAGTCCTGTTCTGGCAGCCGGACGAAACATTACTAATGACTACTACGTGGAGGCTAACCAAGAGAGTTCTACTTAAGTTGAGGACAACCCAGAGGGCTATGGAACGAAAAGTGGTAGGAGTAACATTAAGAGATAGGAAGTGTGCAGAGTGGGTTAGAGAAATAACTCAAGTTACCGACATTCTAGTGGAAATTAAGAAGAAGAAATGGGCATGGGCAGGACATGTAGTGCGAAGAGAGGATAACCGATGGTCGCTTAGGAATGGGAGCAGTTAGGGATAAGGGTAGATGGAGAATATCTCAGTAATCTGCGATTTGCTGATGACATTGCCTTGCTAAGCAACTCGGGAAATGAACTACAAATAATGATTGATGACCTAGACAGGAAAAGTAGAAAGGTAGGCTTGAAAATCAATATTCAGAAGACTAAGGTAATGTTCAACAGCCTCGGGAAGGAACAGCAGTTTACATTAGGTAGCGAAGTACTGGAAGTAGTAGGCGAATATGTCTACTTAGGACAGGTAGTAACCGCAGATCCGGACCATGAAAAGGAAATAACAAGAAGAATAAGATTGGGATGGAGCACATTTGGCAAGCACTCGCAGATTATGACTAGCAGCTTACCGGTATCGCTAAAGAGGAAAGTATATAACAGTTGCATCTTACCTGTACTCAGCTATTGGGCTGAAACGTGGAGGCTAACAAAGAGGGTTCTACTTAAGTTGAGGACAACCCAGAGGGCTATGGAACGAAAAATGGTAGGGGTAACATTAAGAGATAGGAAGCGTGCAGAGTGGATCAGAGAAATAACTCAAGTTACCGACATTCTAGTGGAAATTAAGAAGAAGAAATGGGCATGGGCAGGACATGTAGTGCGAAGAGAGGATAACCGATGGTAACAAACTGGATTCCAAGGGAAGGAAAGCGTATCAGGGGGCGGCAGAAAGTTAGGTGGGCGGATGAGATTAAGAAGTTCGCAGGGGTCAAGTGGATGCAGCTAGCACAGAACCGGGTTAAGTGGAGAAATATGCGAGAGGCCTTCGTCCTGCAGTGGGTATAGTCAGGCTGATGATGATGACTGCTAATGAACGTTTAGCGTTTATTAAGGCGAAAGCCTTTAATGCCTCATTGTTGTCGGCAGAGGGTGTCACACTTTCGAGGGAGATAGTTAAAAATAAATAAATAAAACTTGTCTCCACCGGGAATCGAACCTCCATCCCTTGGATCCCCGACCGAGCGCTTTACCAACTGCGCCGTGCACTCCGCCGCATCGTGAAATGTTCATCATAATTCTCCATGTCTACCGTTTGGATGATAGCGGGATTCCGCGAGTGACAGATAGTGCGCATTTCCTTTCCTGTAAACGAATTAAAGAACGCCGGTGAACATTAATGCGTTCTATGAAATCTGGTTGTGTTCGACAAGGGGCGCGTGATGTACCGCTACGACAGGTCATGACGTCACCAGACGATTCGTGCATAGGCGAAGCTGATCCCTCCGGGCGTCCGATCCAGGCGTCCGTGCGGCGCCTTTCATTGGTGCTTCCTCGAACGCCGCACTACACAGCAAACACAAGCAGACCCAGACTAGGAGGCGTTAGTACAGCAGGCATCAGCGGCGTTTGAAATTTATTTACAGGATAGAGAAGGCGCAGTATCTGTCACAATTCTCCACGGACGCATGTACCACGCCGTAAACGAAGGGAGGAAGGTGGGAGTGAAAGACTAGAGAGAGACAGAGGTGCCGTAGTGGAGGGCTACGATCCACCGCGCTATAATGGCTTTCGCCTCATCGCACTTTAGTGGCCCAAAGTGTCCTCTAGAATTTGTTATATACTGAAACAGGAAAAACAACCCAGTATTAAAAAAGTGGAGCAAAACATACACCCGAAGGTTTTTCGTTTTTTTCTGAACCTGTTTGAACCGGTCCGCGCAGGGTCGAGCCGGTTCGAACCGGAACGGAATGCGTATCCGGTGCCGAAACCGAACCGGACCCCGAAAGGTGTGAACCCGAACCGGAACCGAACCCGAAAAGATTCCGGTTCGACAAACTGGCTCTGATAGCAGTCCCGCTTCGTTCGACGAAGATCACACGAGCATGGAATATCGCGTCTAAACTTCGCTGTTAAGAGCACGGCGAAAACTTAAACGAGCAGCAGGCCATTTATTCTTCCTCTATTCGTCTCGCGACCGAAGAGCAACCATGATGATTAAGAGCCGCAAGCGAACTGATCGAGCTTCAATGCAGAAATGCTGCGCTCTAGCCGCGACGGTGCCCATCACTTTCGTCTCGGCCCGACCCTTATGTGAAAACAGATGTTCTGCCTTTTCGCAGCCAATAGTGTGCACCACAACTCGTAGGAAAATAGCGAATAATGCCTCCACCACTCGAAAAAAGATGTAAAAATACTTGAGGGTCGCTTAAGATATTTTTTTTCTCTGCGTGCTATTACGTCACACCCACGACAACGCATTCTGCGGGTCCTTCTCAAACACGCTTGGGCCAACGAGCCATCGTGGTACTTCATGGAATCTCCCAACGTCATCTGGCGACCTTAAGCTGTCAGAGCGCGACATGCTCGTCTTTTTGACGTCACGTCACCCCGCTGTGGAGAGCGCAGCTGCGCTCGTTTGGGGCCTTGTCGCTTTGTACCAGGGACGAGGCGCTGGTCGGAGTGGGCTAACGGAGCTTCCGCTCGTTTTTTCCTACATCTTATTAAAATAATCTCCTCGCAAAAAGTTTGGCTCCATTTGGTCCCTCTCCTTATTTGTTGAATTTTTTAGTGCGTAGCACTACTAGCCGCAGTCATGGATTCTGTCCGACGCCGCTCACTCTCTCTCTTCGTGAACTTGAAGTGGAGAAAGAAGGTGGCTACGCGCGGGCGTCTCGCGGCTCAGCATTGAGGAGAAGCCGCTCTCGCTCTCTCTGTCCATCCATCTCTCCATGAACTTGAAGGGGAGGAAGGGAAAGTGGCGACGCTCGCATCACGCGACTTAAAGACAGTGAGAGAGGGGCATGTCAGTTGCAGACGTGGCGGCCATCGCTGGGCAGCGTTGCAGAAGCGTGTGTGCGTTTGCTTCACGTCGCAGGTTCGCCGTACTCGACGTGCTGAAGTACGGTTACGAAGGCAGAACCGGAAAGCCGGAGGCCCATAAATCGACAGTTAAGTTTGCGGGTTTCTCCCAGAAACGAAGTGTTCACCGCGGGTCCACCGTCGCGGGGGAGATTCCGAAGGGGCGGCCAAGGTTAAGTGGCAGCTTGACGCGAGTTTATTCATGACGGTCGCGCAGGCGGCCGCTCTTTGGAAGTGGGCGACGCCGTCGGTTTGGTCCGTTCCGATTCTCGGAAAAGTCGCGATTTGACCTGTTACGTTTCTCCACCGACAAGTGTGACAGCTGACGCGGCCACCGCATAGCAACAGGCAGAACCGCGAGCGGATCGGCCATTTCGGCGCCGTTCATCGGCCGCCCAACGCTTTCTCCCGCGGGCAAGTCTCGACGTGATCCTGCCACGCGCCAAATGTATGCGTGCGTGTGCGTGCAAACGCCGGCCAAGCCTGGAGCTCGTGAGAGAGTGCGTCGCCCTCGCCCGTCTGCAGGAGGTGGAGGAGAAGCGGTCGGGCTAAAGCCCCTCAATACACTAAAAGTAGCGCCATCTCCTCTCTCCTCCTCCGGCGGCGCCGCTCCTCTCGCATTTCGACCGTGGCTCCACCTACGGGGTGCGCGACTAGCGCGCGCTCTCCGGAGCAGGCGCCCTTCACAGCCGTCTCGATAAAGGGCCTGTCACACTAGCACGACATGACGCCGATTTGGTCTGCCAACAGCGCGTCTTCCTGATGTCTGCGTCTATGTCACACTGCGCCGACGGAAACAGTCGGCCGACAGTCGGTGTCGGCGCCGCGTCGCTCGCAAGACGGCTGTCGGCCGACGGTCGCCCAACTCCTATGTCACACTAGCCAGACAACGTGGGAAACCTCCCCACCGACCAGGCCCTCTCATTCTCACTCTCTTCTCGTGTCATTATACGTTCATTTTCTTAATCCTTTTATTTTTTTTTCTACCATGCAAAATTCTCCTTTCTGTAGCTACTCCCTATATTATTTTTCATGGTTTATTCTCGTAACAACTTAAGGAACGCTTAATTTTAATTCTATTTCATGTATTCGACCATACCAAAACATGCGTCTCAACAGTCGTGATTATGGGCCGAGACTGAATAGTGCCCAGTATTTTACGGCTCAGGTTGCTGGATCAGAACGACGTTAGTGTTCGAAAAACAAACGCTGTCCACGGCGAATAAGAGACAGTGTATATTAAAAGGTGAAAAAAAAAAAAAAAAAAGGAAAAAAAAAAACTCTACCCTTGGGATCGAACTCACGACCTCCTGTTTGATAGCCAGCTGCGCTAACCACTGCACCACGAAAGTTAGGCCTAACCGGCCCTTTCAGAGGCTGAGATATATGGTTCCAGCTAATACGCTGTCTTGCAGTGCGAAAGTCGCGAAGGTAGTAGGAGCGTTTACCGCTTAACTGACTGTCCAGCTTGCTGAGAGTAAACTGCAGATAGTTTGAATCATGCCATGTTGTGCAGTAAAAGGTAAAACTTTCGGCAGATTTTCTAAAACCTTAGGCGCATTTCACAGGGCCGGCCGCGGGACCACGACTGCTGTTGGTTCTGTTGTAAAGTTTAAACGCAAGTTCTGCGCTTTTTGCGCACACAATTCTTGAAACACATTGAATTATGCAACAAAAAATTATTGCGTGATGCGTAACATAGCGTTGAAATTGGGTTGCGAAGTAGCGACGCAGCGGCTAGACGTTAAACACAATGATCGAAGTGCGCAGGAGGATCGGCATCTCTGCTGGCTTCAGGAAAATAATCGCTTCTTTTCATCATTTCTTTGTCACGTACTATGTTCATTTTGCATTATTCTGTGCAGTTCGGAAAAGCGGAAAGATTGCTCACGGTCCCAACGAGCGCCACAAATCTATGCGCCCCGAATTCACTCGCCCCGAAAAGAAAACGCTGCCGTTGATATTCCACACGCATTCGGCGGCCTCGAGTATTTTGGCGGCTCACGCTCGCGTTTCGGTGACGGATTATGCATTGATTCTACTTTTTTTACGTATATTAGTGCTGAAAGGTATTCGCTGTCGACGAGGTGTACTGAGTCGGTTTTGCGTTTCGAGAAAGTTTTTGCTCGGCGGCCGATCTCTCGAAGACTCGGCCACCGACAGTCGGCAGACTGGTTTTGTCGGTGTCCCCGGCCTCAAAGCCTGTCACACTGGGAAGACATTTGGTTTTCGGTCGTGTTGGTGTCGTTGTCGGCCTAGTGTGACAGCTTGGTCGGCCGCAGACATGGTCGGCCGACGAGTTGGCCGACTGTCGGTGTCGTTGTCGGGTCTGCGTCGGTGTCGTGTCGTGCTAGTGTGACAGGCCCTTAAGCGCGCCGCGCGCGCGCCGATCGAGGCGGCCGTGCGCCGGGTCTCACCAGAGCCTTGCATTTTGTCGCAATGTGTTCAGGTTAAAATATTACTCACTGCTGAGACATAATTACCGAATGTTGACAGGGATTTCCCACCGGAATAGTTTCAGCTGTGAGTGTCATACACCACATATACGCGATTTCGGCGTTGGTTCAACTCGCCGTCATCTCCGTGTGTCCGTAGTTCGTCACATTTGGCCACTCAGCGGCATGCTTTATAAAATTTGTAACTAGGCGGCGGACAGGAACAATTTTGGAACAGTCTGTGTATGGTTTCTTCGCAGCGTTGACTGGATTGCGCGCTGCCGCTAAACTTGAGAAGTGTGGCAGCAGCTGTCTTCCATGTATTTGCAACTTCAGCTGCAGATCAAATTAACGATAGGCGGCGGAAGCTGCAGTTTGTGTGGAGTCTTTGCAGCTTTGATTGACTTGTGAGCTACCGGTAAACTTGGGGAGGGAGGTAGCAGTTATTTTTTTTATATTTGGCGTTGAGACGGTGCCGTGTTCAGCTGCCATGGTGTGTCACCATACGTACACGATTTTGGCGTCGATTTAACTCGACTTCACCTCCTTGAGTCCGTCAGCCGTTGACAAAAGTGCGCAATATGCTTGAAAAAAAAAAAATTAACTAGGCTGCGGAAGCTGCAGTCTGTGTGTCTTTTTTTGCAGGTTGGACTGAATTGTAAGCTACCGTGAAACTTGAGAAGCGTGGTAGCAGCTTTTTTTTATATTTTGCGCTGAAACGGTTCCGTTTTCAACTGTCAGTGCGTGACACCATTTGTACCCGATGTCTGCGTTGGTTGAACTCGCCTTCACCACCGTGCTTCTATCAGCCGCCGGCCAAAGAGCGCAACATGCTTGAAAAAAAAAAAATTAAATAGCCAGCGGGAACGATTTAGTAGCAGTCCGCGTGGCAGCAAAACACACGGCGATATGTGCCGCGCGCGCGCCGCCCGCCCCGCTGGAAAGGAGGAAGCTGCACGCCCAGCAAAAAAAAAAAAGCGCGCGCGCGCACGTGACGGCGCTCGGCCAATGAGAGGGTCGAACGACGAAGGAGAGCGCAGGAGAGGAGGTGGGCGGCAAACTTCACATGTTGGCGCTACTTTTAGTTTATTGAGGGGCTTTAGGTCGGGCCACCTGCGATTGAGTCATCCTGTCTTGACCAGACTTGTCGGGCTCTGCCTTCCCTGTGAGGGCTCCCCCCTTCCCAGTGAACTGGCAAGCCTATAAAAAGCAGCGGCCGACTCCGCTGAGAGAGAGACTACTTTGACACGCCGTTGACACGACGCTAGACACCAGCTGTGTGAGAGTGTCTGTATTCTCTCCGGGTCGGCTTCTATGCCCGTTTCTTCATGATGTTGTAGTAAAGGTTGTTTCGTTAGAAGACGCCTCGTCTTTGCTGGGACCGTTGATGCCGTCCGCCGAGCCACGGAGCCGCCAGGCCAACGCTACCGAGGCGCCGCGAGACGCACGTAATAACTGGTGGCAGCGGTGCGATACCACAGGCGCGCGACCAGAACGTAATAGACCGTGCCACGAAGGAAGCAAACCAGCAAACCAGAGCAGTTAAAAAGCACAGCGTAAGCGCAGTGGTTGTGGGTTCAGCGCGAACTGCTCTGTCTCTCGGTTTGAGGGGAAAGGGCGCGGAGGCCATAAATCGCGGCGAAACACGGGCTGCGAAGAACGCGCGGCAGAAGGAGCTGCTGTCGGTGTCTTCTCGGAAAGACGCCTGGACATACGTCCCTTTGAAACCACCACTCACGCGCAACCGAGCAAGAGCAGCGATCGGAATGTTTGGGCCTTAGGTTTGTGTGTTGTGTGTTTTGGAAGCGCAACCATCGGCGCTGTTTGTCTTTGTGACTTCTGGCCACCTCGTGCGTGAGCTTTAAATAGGAGAGAGTGTAAATCGCAGATGTGTGTGGCAATGCATGAAAGGTATAACGGGGATAAGCGGATAAGCACCTACTTCGTATTTGATTAACTATTCAAATCGGCCATATTTTTTTTATTAGCATCTCGAATAATTAATTTCGACGGACGCTGGATGCCCTGAGGCTACTGTTTTAAAACGAGCCAGCGTGGCACACCAAATGCGAACGGTTCCGGCTTTTGCCTGCACAAGTCCCTGCTGTCGCCGCAATTCTGTGACGTCACTGCCTGACGCTTGTCCATATGTACTTCGCACGACTTAAAACTCAAGTTAGTATTATTAGGTGTGTGCATGAGGAAGTACCGTAAGCTAGGCAACTCCGGGCCGAGCTAAGCCTGCTTAATAACTGAGTAAAAATGGCCTACTTATCACCCCTTCATTTAGAGTGAGTGAACACTACCACCAGGAGTGTCTGCTTGAGCATTAGTCACTACTTCTCGTAACAATTGAAAAAAAAAAAAGCGTTAAATATTGGTCTGACGAGGGTGTTGTTTCTCGCTATTTTCTTGCTGAAATGTGCAGAAGGAGAGCCTGCTGTATGCCTTCTGGCGAGTATGTGGCCTCGTCAACCTTCACCGAGACATGCTCAACGCAAGGTACCGGGACACCGAGCCAGCTGTCCTCATTGTCACAACAGCTCTGGTTACATACATTGGGCAGCGTGCAGTACGCAGGATCGTTTATGGGGAAGGTGAGCTCGCCTTTTTGCTCCCCATGCACGCCCAAATCCACTGCACAATTAAACTCTGGGGCTGGAATCATAGAGTTCCTTACACTAACTAGAGGGAAAGCTGAGGGAGCTGCACTTCAGCCACCATGGGCGCGCTAAGAATCATGGGCCGGTGTGCTACTTGTTGCGGGACAGTCGGTTTTTGTCGGGTACGTGAGGTGGCGTTACTGCGAGGTTTCTTTTTCGTCATCATCATCATCTGAAGGTGCGTACATAGACCGCGAAAAGCGAAGGCGCAAAAGCAGACGTCGCCAATAAATGGTTTCTGTTTCCCGAAATGCCTCTAAAAACTTCCTTCAGTGATTGTACAACCATAAATTTTTTGTAACGTATTTTTATTTAAAATTTTGTCTATTAAGTGCGAAATATTGGTATTTGTGCTGCTCAAAACTAAGCCAATAGGAGAAAGAGCCATCGCTTATATTGGATAAATATCACACTGACATGCTGTTTCTCTCTCTTTTTGCAATTTATAGTCGCAATATTCAATGTTAGGACATTATTTACTGTAGAACAATGTTTATCTTTGCATTAGTTTGGGCCAAAAGTTGTAGTTCTGCACTCGGTAGCTCTCCGGCCCATGATGCTTTGAGCGCCCATGGTGGCTGAACTGGCCGTCTGAAAACTCCATGTAAACTCCCATAGACGGCGGCACAGCTTTCCCTCTAGGTAAGAGTAATACTTCTGTCACACGGGCAAGTCCCAACTCCCTCGAACGTCTTTTCCATAAAGGACCATGGAGGGAGTTCAGGCCTAAAGGAGTTGTCGCAGTGTCACACGGCTAAGAACCAGCTTCTCCGAAACGCCGTCGGGGTCCCATTAGGCGCTGTTCGTTTTGTGTATGCGTATAAAAATTCAAGTTAAAAACATGTAAAATAATTTTTAGCTGCTTTCTTTTCAAGTTTGAATTTACTTTAAAATATAAATGTATCTTCATGTGAAAGGAGTGCGCTGTTACTTTTACTAGCATATCGGGTTTGGCTGTTCTACTGGCCACAATGTGCTTGCGAAATTCTTGCGTGCATGCTTGGATATTTGCATATTTACTTTTTTCCATGCTTTGCGTTGTGCTACAGTATTAAAATTAGTTATAAACTCAAAATTGATGCATATGCGTTTTTTTAACACCTGCACTGAAGCTCACGGGGAACCAGAGTACTCCCTTTACCTGCTCGAGGGACATGATCGGAACTCCTTACGCTAGGAACTTCCTTAAACTTCATTTCCTAAAGGAGTGCCGTGTGACACGGCGCGTATCTCTATTGAGATAAAGACTACCTTGGTTGAAGGGAGTTAAAAGGAGTTCAGCTGTGCCCGTGTGACAGCAGTATAAGAAACTCTATGGCTGGAATCGTCCTAGCCTGGACTGCACGATGACTGTTCATTTCTTTTTACGTGGATTGGTAGCAACTTGCATGCACTGTGCATTTTGCGGAGTGAGAGCTGTTTACTTGTCAGAATTTATTTCAAGTCACTTAGCTCATTTTTACGGTAGCTTGGATATCCTTGGGGAAAACTACCCCGTCATGGTGGTGCAGTGGTTATAGGCGCCCGACTACTGTTGCCAAGTGTGCGGGATCGAACCCCGGCCTCGGCGACCGCTTTCCAGTGGAGGCGAAAAGCAAGGCGCCCGTGTTCTGTGCGATGTCAGTGCACGTTAAAGAACCCCAGGTGATCGAAATTTCTGGAGCCTTCCAATACGGCGTATCTCAAACTTCCGACTCCTCACGGGTCCTGGTGCGTCTCGCGACTCTGAAATCTCTCTCCCCCCCCCCCCCCCCCCTCCCCCTCCTCCTACGGGAGAGCGCTTGCTTCAAGAATAGGGCAGTGCAATGCAAGAAGCACAAGGAGCAATCGCTACATGAGTGGCAATTACTGTGACCTCACTACCACCGCGAAATAGAAAAAAAAAAAAATATTGGCGCGCCTCCCTTTATACTGGGGCTTTTAAGTGAAAAGATGTTTCTCTGCTCTTTTCATAAACTGCCTGGCCACCCCTGTGGCAAAATATTTGCCCTAATTTCATGCAGTATTTAACCTTCAGTTCATTTGGGAATGATGTCGTCGTGGAAGGCTCCTCCAGTGTTTGGCTTTCGCTGTTCTGACAAGATTTCAGTCTTATATTTGTTTGAGTTTTTGTGACTGGCGACATTCTTTGGCCATGGACATGTTTCCTGTCGCGATTTTTATTGTATTCGGCTACCCTCCTTTGCTCCTATCCTTGCACGACCTGCTTTCGATTAGTCCGTACGATGATGGTCTAGGGCGTTCGCAGCCTTCGTGCCATTTACAATTCCGCATGGCCCCGTAAGTTCAAAGACCAACGTCGCCATTTTTCTTTGGAGTGCTCTCCTTGACGATGCGCACTGCATTACAACGAAACCGTTGTTTTAAGCAAATCTTGGCCTATGTTGTGAAAACTCAGCCAGTGACCCTGCTCAATTAGGGTTCGTTATCGCTAGGGCTCATTCCGTGCCAATCGCACCAGGGTTCGCGCTCGACCAGTCTTGTCGATAAAATTTATGGCTCTTTATTGAACCGGCTAAAGTAATCACCCTGAACAACTTTGACAAAAAGAAAAAAAAAATATCCTGATCATGTGGCAGCTCTTAGGATTTCTCAGAGGAGTGCGAAACTTAGCTTCACTAAATAAATAAATAAAAAATAAACGTCATTTACTGTTGAGCTTGAAAACCTTTTACTTTATTACCCCCCCCCCCCCTCCCCCTCCTAAAAAAAAAAAAAAAATCATGGGTTCTCATGAGCGTCCCGACTCGGGCGCCTTACCCCGGCGTTTGGTTCATCCCACAGCGCCAGTTCTGCTTACCAAAAGTGGCCCACTTGGCACTCTCATCGCAGCGGGAGGCCTCAACCCAGAAGGCCTCCCGTACACCCATTGAAAGTTTGAGAATAGGTTGAGGACGTTTCGACCCCAATGCCTCTAATCATTCGCTTTACCAGGTGTGACTGCTCTCCCATCGAGCGCCAGCTATCCTGAGGGAAACTTCGGAGGGAACCAGCTACTAGATGGTTCGATTGGTCTTTCGCCCCTATACCCGGATCGGACGATCGATTTGCACGTCAGAATCGCTTCGGACCTCCACCAGAGTTTCCTCTGGCCTCGTCCTGCCCGGGCATAGTTCACCATCTTTTTGCAGTTTTTTTTTTCGCGGCATTGACGAGCGTCTGACATCTTTTGCCGCTTCTCTATAATATATGCTATCTCATTAAGTGGTTTAAATTATATTAAAACGCAATATTTTTTAGAAAAAAAAATGGCGAACTTAAAAAAAAAAAATTCTGTGCAGTATTTTCAGGCATCAATTTCGTGCAGAGGCGTTTCTATTAAAAACATAATTGTAGCTCAGTTGATAGCTGTTGTATTGAAATTTTGCTCAGCGATGCTTATCGGATCATTTTTCATTTTCGAGCCATGGTTGCTCCGCACTGCTGAACACAGCAGCATGGGCATGGAAGAGAGCACCAAATGATTCGCGGGGTCCACATCTGCGGTCTGTTTTCTCCTGCCCCCCCCCCCCCCCCCCCTTTTTTTTTTTTTCAACCGTAGCCGGCGCAATTCGTTTTGCTCCGGAATTTTGTAACGAGTGTGGTTCACTTAATAAGCAAGGGGCAGTACAGTGCTTATCCGAAATACAGAATAGATGCATTTCAGTGGAGCAAGCAGCGTAGCTGGGTGTTTTGTGGCAATGCTGACCCAGTGAATACGGATGCTTTGATTAACACTGAGTTGATGTAATATAATTGCAAGAACGTTTATTCTGTGCGTTCTTGCTTTCCACGAATTGATAACGACAAAGAATGTCGCCGTGGACCAGTTCTAATTTTGCGGCCGGCCAACGAACAGCCTTTGTTAAGGACAAAAGCCCCCTGGAGCACTCTTATCTCTTTAATGTGTTCTGCAGCGTGCTTCCTGGGCAGCATATGACTAGAGAACCGGCGGACGCATGAGCAAGGCAGTGGCAGTTGAGTTTCCCCTTCAGGTGGCCATTTGAGGAAACACTTGACAATGATGAAATCGATGGTTCTTGATGGGTTGGTGGTTCGGACTCCGAAACATTCACATTACTCGACGGCAGGGAAAGAAGGTTATTTATTTGCACATAAATAAAACAAGAAGAAGCAAGCAAGGAGAAAACTATTTACATGACTGAACCGTTGATCATACGAAATCAGCCCTGGTTTAACCAAGAGCGCTTACTTTTAAGCTATCTGTCTCCGCCTTTGGCGGGGACAGCAGCCAATAAGCAATAAAGCGACACGTCTCACCGATCGATGGTTAGGGAAAGGAAAATAAAGTTTCCGTCAGCTAATCAGACTGTGGAAAGGATATTAACTTATCAAATACTTGGGAAAGAAGATTTCTCAAGCGAACATACGAACAGCACTTATGTCACTGCATTCCGAACCTCTGCGGTGGTGGTAGTGATTTATTATTGAGTAATCAAAAAGAAGGAAAAGAGCGTTGCCGGCCGCGGCAACTGCTATCTAAATCATCTGAAGCACCTAAGCGGCGGCCGGCGGGAAAGAAAAGGGGATAGGTAGAGGATAGCGAGGGGAAGTATAGAGGGGAGCGATAGAAAGAAAAAACAGGTGGAGCTTTGTACATTATTTGCAAAAAAAAAAAAAAATGTCAACGAGTTGGCGCTGCTCGCGCGCAAGTGTCCGAGCGCTGTCCACAAATGCCTGTGCGCGAGCGGCCACTACAATTGTTTACAATATAGTTGCATGGGTGTGTATACACAGCCTCGCGCGCGACACAATGCACAAGCTGCCGGGGTGGGCCTCCCAGCAGCATACGTCCAAGGTGGCACACACGGATCTTTCGAGTAACGCACGCACTACCTGGCGAAGAGCAAGGGAGACTCATCATTATCCTGTCATGGGTGCGCGCCTTCCTCTACGTTTTCTTTTCCGCACACGTGCTTGCGGCACCAACGTGTGCCGAGGGAACAATCGCTGAAGGTTTTTTATATATATAAGAAAAAAGTAAGCTGTCATTGAGGGGTCATGAGTAGCCAAAGTACAGTGCCTAGATTCCAGCCACTGTAGCCAAAGCTCAAACGACCCATTGGCGCCTCTTTGCGCACTGGTCAGCCACCGTACAATCGTCCACTGGCCACAGATATGGCATTGAAAACCGTGAACACTGCACAAAGCAAGACGAGAAGGGAGCGCTCTGCAGCCATCGAGCCTCCCTCGTGCGTCCACCAAATTGGTAGTCGCCGTGACATCGAGCAGCCACATCGTGTCGCTGTGCTGGATGAGAGAGTTCAGCCAACTTCACACTGCAAGGCTCGATGAACGCAAAAGGCCTCGATGAAAATTGCTGCACTGAGTTTCAGTGCAACTATACCTATTCATTGAGCTAAATTTGTTTTTGCTAGGAACGCCTCTGTACGAAATACCCTTTCACAGCACACCCTTTCTTTCAAGTAAATTTATTTTCTTCTGAATATATTGTGTTGCATTGTACTTTAAAGAGAAGTGGCGAAACATATGATGTGCCTCGCCAATGTCGCGTATAAAAGGAAACTGCAAAAATGCTGCTTTCTTGGGGAAAGCAGCACAAAAACTTTGCAAAAGTCAGACATTTGATTATTTTTTTTTGTAAATTTTTTTAGTGAGATGAACTTTCGCACTGTTCTGAGAAAGTCGACGGGCTGTCACATGAGGGGGAAATTGTTTTTCGCCAAAGTTGTATACCGAGGACCGAGACGCCGCTCGAGCGCTCGTGTTGGGTCTTTCTCCCACCTTGGCCCTCGTTTCTGGCGTTAACTACACCACGAATCAGATTCACCTCGCCCAACTTTCCGCCTCACTATAACTTCTTTAGCCGGTTCAATAAAGAGCCACACATTTTATCGACAAGATCAGAGGGGGTCGAGCGCAAAATCTGGTACGTTTGGCATGGAAGGACCCGCAGATGTTCCATGCCTTGGGAAATAAACTTGACATGTGATACTTCTGCCGCACTCATTTTCGACAGCAGAGTAATTTCCGGGTCGCAGAAATAATAGGACGGCGACCTGGAGGTAATTTCTTTCTCCCCAGTGGGACATGTCTATCTTCTCCCTCTGTCACTCGTGACGTATATGGCTTGAGGACTGACACCCCTGTCTGCTTCTTGATGCACTGCGTACATCGCCGTTCAGTTCAGTCGTTCAGTCGTGTCCGACTCTTCGTGACCCTATGGACCATATCACGCCACGCTTTCCGGTCTCTCACTATCTTCTTAACATCACATAGCTTCATCTGCAATGCCTCGAGAATGCCATCTAACCATCGCGTTCGCTGCCTACCCCTTCTCCGGCGACCCTCAACCTTTCCCAACATCAAATCTTTCTCCAGCGACTCCTCTCTTCTCATCAGATGACCAAAGTAGTTGAGCTTTAACTTTAGAATTTGACCCTCCAGTGAGCAGTCAGGGTTTATGGTCGACAATATCGACTGATCGCCGGACGAGTTCTTAATTTCGTGTTGATATGCCCGGCCGCTATGCAGACATGAATTAATGGCCCTAGTGAATCATACGCGTGTTGCTTTGCAGAATTGCCATTGGTCCTTTGATTAGCCGTCGTGCCTGATATGTGTTGCCTGTAGTATCTGCATTCGAGTGGAGTTTAATCTCGATTCATCCATGCTGTACAGGCTCGAAAGCGTGCAGATTAGATCCTTTAAATGCTGCACTTCCCTCATTATCTAGTCTGTTGATGGAAGGTTGCCAGTGACGTGTCTCCGATGAGGTAGATAACAAATCGCCGCGGTGCGGTTACGAAAGCGCCGATAACAAAAACGCCAGGCGTGTTCGCAAAGAACGGCGCATGCGATGTTGAGCGGTGCGATTTTGTCGCGCCTCCTGTGGCGTCGTTGTGCCAATCTTTATCACTCGCGACTGTGGCTCTGATGTGTAGGATGCAACTTCTTCATCAAGGTCGCCTGTTTTTATGAACCGGCTGCATGGCGAGGCAGCGACGATATCTCTGCCAGGAACATGCACGATTTCGTATGAAGAACGCATCATCCTCTGCAATCGAGGTGTAATGTCTGTCCCTTGGAAATGCCCACTAAAGGCTTGTGGTTAGCCGCCAACGCACTCCCGAAAACTATCGTACGCCCAGGTCAACGTAAAAAAAACAAAACAAAGTATTTCTCGACCTCGGCGAGATTCCTTTGTCTCTCTGGCCAACTACGGAAGGTGTGCACCTCCCTGCATTCATCTGTGTCTTGTCGGAGATGTGCACCTAGTTCGGCGTGGTAAGCATATCTGCAGCGACTGTATACCCTTTTCCCGGTCAGGCGGTGCCGAAATCGAAGCCTGCAGCAGTACGCCCACCCGCGTGCGTGTTGGTGGTCTAGCCCAGATCACCCAAGGATGCGGGATCGTATCCCGGCCGCGGCGGCCGTTTTTCGATGGGGGCGAAAAGCGAGGCGCCTGTGTGCTGTGCGATGTCGGTGCACGTTAAAGAACCCAAGAGGTGGCCCGAAATTTCCGGACTCTTTCACTACGCACGTCGTCTCTCATAGCCTGAGTCGCTTTACCTCAATGACAGCCGTTTATGCGTCCGTTTGAGAACAAAATTTTCAGGCGCCGCGTGTAATCTTACATCTACGTTAATTATCGGAAAATCTTTTTCTTTCGATTATCCTTCGATTAGTCAGCTCGCTGGTTCTGGTGGAGGGCATGCCAGAAATGCTCAGGTCCAATCAGGATTACGCGCACTACAATAGGCAATGGTGCTCCTACGCGCCTCTCCCCCTAAATCGGTGGGAGTGATATTAGGAGCACAATTCTCTATTATAGTGCGCAGGGACGAGATGCACTTAGGAGCACAATTGCAAGGGCTCCTCGCGCGGCTCGAAACGCTCATATTTTGTGCTTGTTAATCCCGTGCTGCTGCATCATTAATATCTGCTAGTAAGAGCTGAGTGCGGTTTCCGGCTTAACAATGAAAATTGCCCGAGAAGTGTCCTTTTCTGGCGCAAAGGCTTGAACACGAGCGTTCGGCAAATGTGACGCATAGCCGTCGCGCTACAGAGAACCCCCGCCCATCCACTGTGCGCTTCGTCGACCCCCTTCTGACGCGCCCATTGTACAGAGCTGTATCTGGGGCACGACAACACATGTCGGTCGGTCGAGCCACATTCACGGTATTCACCTTGAGCGAGCGCACTGGCTGTCTTACAGGGAAACGTGGAGCACGTGACCGCCGTGCTTTCAGAAGCGCTCCTGCCGTGAGCCATGCGAAAATGGGCGGCTCCAGGCGCGGAAGAGCCTTCCCTCATGCATGAATGGCATGAGCAGGGTGCTTCTCTCCAGGGAGAAGGGAAGACAAGAAGTGGTTGAACGGTTTAACGGCTATGAGAAACTCACAAATTTCGACTACCTGGGATTCTTTAACCGTGCACTGACATCGCACAGCACACGGACGTCTAGCTTTTCGCCTCCATCTAAACGTGGCCGCCGCAACCGGAATTCGGTCCGGCGTCTTTAATTGGTCCCAGTAGTCGATCGGGCGGGGAAACAAAAACATGGTAAAAATGTAAAAAAAAAAAAAACAGTTGTGGCGAACACTCTTCCTAGGAATGAATGGATTCCTGGAGCCCAAGAGGAGAAAATAGCCTTGGGGAAAAAAAACAAACGCGAAAAGCCTGAGAACTTGAGAACGATTACCGCTGGGCTTGACAATGCCTCATGAACTTATATTACACAAAGTCTTTTGAAAAGCTTTAGTTGATCTTTCTGGTGATGGTGAAGCGGTTGCCACTTTTCTCGACGATAAAGGAAAGGATGACAGATTCACACTGATCGCTCTGTCCACGCGGACGCTGAAAGAGCGACACAGCCATATGAATGGAATGGGCTACATTACAGCAGGGCACAGCAAGCGATCTACGGTTTCTAATGCACATGCATGTTTTTCTCTCTGTCAGGCATGTAGGGATTGTAGCATGCCTACTTTTGTCTTTCCTTGAAAGAACGCCCTGAGTGCTTTTTTTTTTTTGTAACGATACTTATCGCCTCTTTAACCGTACTTTTAAGTCCTCTGCCACAAAATTAAGTTGGGACAGGGGAAGGTAACAGGTGGCAGCCAGCCGCTCGACCACTTGTTTGGAACAAGATGGCGTGTAATGATTGCAAAATATGTTCAGAACGTTCACAAATAAATAAAAAAACATTTATTTTTTACTATATTATTTTTATTATTTACTATAGTCTCTATTGAGCAGTATGGCATGAGAAAAAGCTCATTATTCGAGGTTCAACAGCTCAGTAGACATCGAAAGGTCATTAACACAACTAAATGAATAAAGTGTATGGAATGGCAGACAGGGGCTCTATAAATACCATCTACAGAGGAGAGCGAAGTGGACAGCTGGTAATCACGTCAGATAGGCAAGTTTTTTTTTATTTACACAATTTCATTTGGGTTCCATTACAAAAGCAATGAAAGCAGGAAGAGAGCAGGCAAAAGGTGTATCGATACCTGACGAATTAAGTGCCACCTTCGCCGTAGGAAGACTGTTTAAAGAAATTAACCTAAAAAAATCGCATAAAGACACACCAACACGAAATATGCACAGAATTATACGATAGAAAACACATTATATGACAGCACATCGCTGGGAAACAGATTGGACGTAATATACATTACTCCGAGAAAAAAAAATATGGCCGATTTGAATAGTTAATCAAATACGAAGTAAATGCATAGTACCGCTTATCCCCGTTATACATTTCATGCATTGCCACACACATCTGCGATTTACACTCTCTCCTATTTAAAGCTCACGCACGAGGTGGCCAGAAGTCACAAAGACAAACAGCGCCGACGGTTGCGCTTCCAAAACACACAACACACAAACCTAAGGCCCAAACATTCCGATCGCTGCTCTTGCTCGGTTGCGCGTGAGTGGTGGTTTCAAAGGGACGTATGTCCAGGCGTCTTTCCGAGAAGACACCGACAGCAGCTCCTTCTGCCGCGCGTTCTTCGCAGCCCGTGTTTCGCCGCGATTTATGGCCTCCGCGCCCTTTCCCCTCAAACCGAGAGACAGAGCAGTTAGCGCTGAACCCACAACCACTGCGCTTACGCTGTGCTTTTTAACTGCTCTGGTTTGCTGGTTTGCTTCCTTCGTGGCACGGTCTATTACGTTCTGGTCGCGCGCCTGTGGTATCGCACCGCTGCCACCAGTTATTACGTGCGTCTCGTGGCCCCTCGGTAGCGTTGGCCTGGCGGCTCCGTGGCTCGGCGGACGGCATCAACGGTCCCAGCAAAGACGAGGCGTCTTCTAACGAAACAACCTTTACTACAACATCATGAAGAAACGGGCATAGAAGCCGGCCCGGAGAGAATACAGACACTCTCACACAGCTGGTGTCTAGCGTCGTTCCAACGGCGCGTCAAAGTAGTCTCTGTCTCAGCGGAGTCGGCCGCTGCTTTTTATAGGCTTGCCAGTTCACTGGGAAAGGGGGAGCCCTCACAGGGAAGGGAGAGCCCGACAAGTCTGGTCAAGACGGGATGACTCAATCGCAGGTGGCCCGACCGCTTCTCCTCCACCTCCTGCAGACGGGCGAGGGCGACGCACTCTCTCACGAGCTCCAGGCTTGGCCGGCGTTTGCACACACACGCGCGCATACACATTTGGCGCGTGGCAGGATCACGTCGAGACTTGCCCGCGGGAGAAAGCGTTGGGCGGCCGATGAACGGCGCCGAAATGGCCGATCCGCTCGCGGTTCTGCCTGTTGCTATGCGGTGGCCGCGTCAGCTGTCACACTTGTCGGTGGAGAAACGTAACAGGTCAAATCGCGACTTTTCCGAGAATCGGAACGGACCAAACCGACGGCGTCGCCCACTTCCGAAGAGCGGCCGCCTGCGCGACCGTCATAAATAAACTCGCGTCAAGCTGCCACTTGACCTTGGCCGCCCCTTCGGAATCTCCCCCGCGACGGTGGACCCGCGGTGAACACTTCGTTTCTGGGAGAAACCCGCAAACTTAACTGTCGATTTATGGGCCTCCGGCTTTCCGGTTCTGCCTTCGTAACCGTACTTCAGCACGTCGAGTACGGCGAACCTGCGACGTGAAGCAAACGCACACACGCTTGTGCAAGGTGCCCAGCGATGGCCGCCACGTCCGCAACTGACATGCCCCTCTCTCACTGTCGTACTCTGTCTGGGTGTATCATGCGGTCGCTCCGCCCCCTCAGTGTTAAGTCGCGTGATGCGGGCGTTGCCACAATCTCTCCCTCCTCTTCAAGTTCACGGAGAGATGGAATGACAGAGAGAGGGGCTCCTACTACAGCTCTGCGACCACTCCACCTCAATGCTGAGCCGCGAGATGCGCGTGTAGCCACCTTTTCTTTCTCCCCTTCAAGTTCACGAAGAGAGAGAGAGAGAGAGAGAGCGGCTTCGGACAGACCGGCGAAATTCGTGATTGCGGCTAGTAGTGCCACGCACTAAAAAAAATCAAATTGCCTCCATGCGGATAGTGCAGATGGATGAGTTGCCCCCCCCCCCTTTTTTTAACGGATTGAGAATGACTGCTAACGCAGGTGAAAGTAGTGTGTCCTCTTTTGAGAAAAACGCTTCGCGAAAAATGTGGACGCGGCAAAACCGGGCATGATTGCCAGCTCACTGCTCGTTGGACGGCAGCGATTCATACTTAGCGTCGCTTCGCTTCGTAAAGCCTATTTGGGGACGTGCAAAATATTTTATCGAGCCAGTAAAAATGGGTGTAACCCAGCGACTGCAACTTAACGATTCATTTGTTACCATAGAATGCCGCAAATAGAAAGAACGAACGGCGAATGCGACCCACGCACAGCAGATCCGCCGCGTCTCCGCGGCGCGGCCGGGCGCATCGGCCACTACAAAAATCTTTTTCCTGCTGCGACGGGTGCTTAAGCAACAGGTGAGCGTTAAGCAACAGGTGAAAAACACTGCAGGTAAAAATTGGATAAATTCTGTGGGAAAGAAACAGAGTGTGGAACTATACCGAAAGTGGCAAAGGCAGATCAGGAAGGAAGCTTTCTTTGATAACTCAAGAGGCAGTGCCCTACTTTTTGAACCTAGATCAGGGTGCCTTAGAATACGCAGCTACAAAAAGAAATTTAACAGCGAATATGACACATGTGCAGTATGTAGTAAATCCACAGAAACAATTAACCATCTTATACTCGAATGTGATGGTACCCATCCGGAAGTCGATGCAGGCGCTGTCACTCTTCCCGAGGCCCTGGGGTTTAGAGATACCAGGGGTGAATGAACCTGCTATGGAAGCTAGCAAAAAACGATTGGAAGATTGGTGTCTTACAAGCAGAAAAGTGACATAATGTTAGTAAAGTAGAAACAAAAATTCAATAAATAGAATTATGGTATAGTTAACCGATCTAAAACAATAATTAAGATATAGGAAAAAAAAAACGATGATAGCATCTGCTACCACCCCGTTTCAAATGGGACGCTCCTATATTTCCTGCAAGGTGCCCATAACCACTGCACCGCCACGGCGGAGCCGTGTACTGGAAGTGGCAACAAAAATGGTGGTTCGTAACCAAATTGTGATGCATTTCCATTTTCATCTAGCAGCCGCCTGCTAGTCAGATTGGAGGCTAGCTTGCGACAGGGACTCGAACCGACGACCTCCATGCCGTTAATTGTAAGTGCAAGTGTCCGCCGACAGATACTGTGCCTTTCGCCGAAAACCAAACCAAGCAAAACCATGCCACACGGCGTTTCTTATGTCATAGTCGGTTGAAGCGGAGTTAAACCCGGCTGCGCCTTTGCCATCGATTCTCCTCCTTTCTGCTGCAGCGCTTCGCAAAGCGCCATGGCTCGCCCAACGTATTGAAACCATAAATGTCATCGGCGTAAAAAAATGGGGCTTCGTTATATTACGTGTTGAGAATGCTGTAACGTTAAGGACTGAAGTCCGCTCTGCTTGCTTCTCCTCAGATAACTCTGCTTGCCCCATATACAGAGTCATATGCAATGGCTACACTACATCTTCAGCGACATACTGCCGTGGTCGCCTTTTGCGAGGATTTTCCACTATATGTGCGGCGCGGATTTTGGCTGCACTCTGATACAAGGAGACATGTCTAGACACGTCTGCACACAACCAAGCGCAGATGCCAATTAACTTACGTTGAGCTCGCCATTTCCCCCGTCAAGTCACGTGGATAGCGCACTTGCAAACTCGGACATGTCACATGATCTCATGACTTCGCACATTCCATCGACGCCTGTCCATGTCACGTGACCACGTGATGTCATCGCTGTTTCGACCGATGAGCAAGTTTTACGGCTAGTCGTAGTTCTTTCCTTGGTGAGGCTTCGAGTCACATTAAAAGTAGGCTTAATTCTCTTCAAAGGGTGGTGATACTGAAGCACTAAGCAGCAGTGAAGTCCCATGCTACACCCATACTCTATCTCATTAGTTCCTTTCAGCAATGTGGAAGCTGGAGGCTTCCTCAGCCAATCACTAGAATGCCTTAAGAATGTTCCTCCGCGCCTCGTTATCTGCACGTCGCCTGGTTGGAAAATAGCCTAAACAGATGCCGGCCACGTACCGAACGAGGAATTGCATGCCATATTACATTGTCTGCCATATCCTTACGTTGTCATATCAGCGTGAGCAAACGAAAGCGCCTCATTTAATTTTTGGAAGTGAAACCATTTTTAACAACAGACATTTTCGTTTAGGCCCAGGAGCGGCACTCCAAATAAGAAAAATTAATCATTCGTGGATGTTGCTCCAGTTCAGACGAGGCCAAATGAGATTTTACACCGGTTTAGAGGAAAGGCGCAGTATCTGCCACACTTTCTCCGTGGACACTGAACCGCGCGTTAAGGGGAGGGAGGAAGGTGGGAATGGAAGAAGAGGCGCCGTAGTCGAGGTAGGGCATCGACGTAGCACCTAGCAACCGGGAAAAACCGGAAATTATCAGGGAATTTGGATAATCTGAAAAACACTCATGGAAAACTCGGGGAATTTGTGTTTGGAAAATTATTTGCAGTTCTATTTAAAAGGAACTAAACTCGCGATATAAACGACATTGCACGAGTTGTACCACCAGCCTCCGCGAGTTGTGCTGTGATGAGTGTACCATATCCCAGCAGAGGCGATAAAAAGCGCTTCGAATTTCGAAGCGTGTTGAAAGCGGACGCTCTCTCGCATGCGGCAGAGCACGCACTCCCTAGGGATCGCGCATGGGCTGTTCGACGGCCTTCCCAGTCGTCTCTCCCAGTAGACATAGCTCCAACAAGGCGGCAGAAAACGTTGCGAGAATCTGCGACGCGTCCGATTTCCAATGGGAGAAATGCAACTCCCAAATGAATTCCTCCCTGTGCACAGCCTTGATGGAAGCGTTCATTTCTGCCGCAGGGGGTGTACGTAAGCAATGTAGGCGGCGCAGCTTTGGGAGAGAGGGATATAGTTTCGCGCCTTATCGTAAATTTGAGAAAAGAAAAAAAAAAAACAACTTTTCTGCGAAGAAACGGCTTTACAGCAGATCACGAATTTCGCCGCTCCCCACGGCCGCCTATGCGCACGCGCTAGCGTGGTCAGATATGGCGGGCGTGGTCGCCAGTGAGCGCGCGCCGCCGGGAAGCATGCAAGCAATGCAAGTCGCATTCGAGGGAGTCGCTGCATGCGCAATGTAGCCCCGCAGAAATGGATCGTGCCAAAGGGCTAAGCTGCAACCATTATAACACTTCTGTTAGAATATCTCGCCATGCATGCAGACATGCTTTCGTCATATGCCATCATTTCACCACGCAGCTGTAGGTCATGCTCATGCCGCGAACGAATATGCACGCGCTGCGCGAATAACATTGTTTCCATGGTTAACGAGGGCTGCGAATGCGGCGAGATGAAACTCGCGAGAAACTCCCCCCCCTACCAACGGGTGGCGGCGGAACGAGCAGCGCCAAACGGTGCTCACGTTCCATTTTCACTCCGATTGCGCGCTCATTTTAGGCTGTACGCGTTCCCCTATTGTCACTACCTCAAATGGGAATGATGAACTAGGCCGAGGCCAAGCTAGGCCGCCCAAATGAATGCCTAGCTTTCACGGCCACGCGAAACCGGTTGCTTGCGACAACGATGCCCGCTCGCATCTGCGCTATGCCGCAGAAACGAGTCTTCGCCCCAAAAAATGATCTCCACAGTATTGCTGGCGCTAAATTTGGTCCGAAAATTCGAACTTTCGGACACCACAGAGTCCGAAATACTGGCCGGGAAAATGTACACGTTTTTATAGGGCGCCTGACGGTCCCCGAGTTAGGTCCGAAATATTGCTCAGGTACGAATTATTGGAGTCTGAAAAATCGGTCGGCTACTCGATAACATTTTTTTGAAGATACTCGATTTGTTATGATTTAATAATGTTTGCTTTCTGTTTTTCTTTTAAATGAAATAAACTCTACTCATTAACATTTAAAGGGACTGTATTGTCGTTTAATTTTTTAACATGCTTACTAGAGAGTGATAGCATTAGGCGGCATTGTGCCAGCCCATTTTAGCATAGAACAAAGTACTGTATCACTCTGGGAATTTTACAAATGCATTCAGGGAAAACTTGGAAACATCAGCTTGGTAGACACCCTGGGAGGGCTGCAGAATATTTTCGATCACCTGGGTATCTTTAGCGTGCAATGAAATTACACAGCACACAGGCGCTAACGTGCAGAAAGCCACAGCAACAGCGACGAGCTCACTTTGAAGTCAGTTGTTCTGCTTCGAAATGTGCCGCCCTGTTGGTCGCGCTCTTTTGGGATTTGAAATGGCGTTTGGTGAATGCACAGTTTGAGGCACTTTGCCCCAAATGCCCGTCTTATTTTGGTACTACACTGTGCAGTGTCAGGGTGCCACCTCTGCACTCCTTGCAGCTTTGGTATAGTATAGTGCTGCAAGGCCAGTGCTTGCAGAGCGCTCGTAGCCCGATGTACTGTCATTTTCTAGGCCATCCAATTTGTCTCCTAGCTTCTCTCGTGTGGCCCCCACGTCTTCGCTCAAGACGGAGTGCCCGTGTGCTTTTCGTGATGGGTGCGTCTGCTGCGTGTGCGCAGGCTTCGTTCCCAATGTGAGGCGTGGCTTCTTGGCTACCTTGAGGAGCCTGCCTATCGTGCGCGACTACGTCCGCGAGAAGATGGACACTATCGCGCTAGATGTGGAGCGGTCACTCAACAAGTTCTACGCCGACTGCCACTTCATCCTTGAGCTTCCTGAAAAACGCTGGACACCGGTGAGTCTTAGCATTAATTCCCTTTGATGGAGCAGATGGTTGGCCATGTTTCACTCCTTTTTGAAAAAAAATGCACTCCTATAGGTCACAATCGGAGAGTGCCGCTCTTGTAATGCATGCATCTTTGTTACATGTACAGTGTGTTTCGTTACTATATACGAACTGCGCTGCATAGATTTATGTAGACACAGGCAAGGAAGGCAGACACCAACAAGAGTGCTGGCACTCCGAACTGGCATGTGATGCGGCAGTCACTTGTTTCTAGAGGGCTTAGTCAAAGCCCTCACCTAACCCACCCACTCCCTTTCTAGACCTGAGGTTTTCCTTGTCAGTAAAGATTTATGAATGAATGAGTAAAGTGCAACAAGCGTAGATATTGGGGCATTCGTTATCGCATCGTGCGAGTCTGTGGTGCAGGGGTGTAGTCTAAATTTTTACAGGAGGGGAGGTGTTTAAGGGTAGAGGAGAAGCATGCAATAGTCATCTTTGGTCAGTGCAGAAAAAAAAAATGTTTCGAATTAAGAGGATGTGTTCAGAAAAACTAGGGGGTGTGTACAGTCGCCCAAATCTGCGTGCGCAATGGCCACCTTTTCTCTGCTCCTGTGCCTTAGGGCCGATAAAAGTTGTCGGAAGGTCAAGATTAAGCAAGGTCTTGGTGAGCCCTTGCTTATACTTGGACTTTTCGTAGGTTAGCTCTTTTATAACGCTCAGAAACACATAAAATTCAGCCGTCATGCACACAAGTTATAGATTTGGGTGACTGTACGCTACTTTAGGGGGTGTATAGGGAAATCATTGGTAAGGCGGCAGCATGGTACTTTCACTGCTCATGATTGTTATCATGACGCGCGGCAACGCGGACTTGCATAGTGTAGATTTGACAGTAATACACAAGCCGAGTCGGTCCGGTGAAGTTTCGGCACCCGTTTTGAGCCACTGCCCTTTTGTGCAGCGCGCATATCGAGATGCAGGCAGGTCGACGTCCTCAGGAGTCAGGCTTGTGCGTCTTAGGTTAGCTTTTGTCAGCATAAATCCAATTAGCCAGCCGATTAGGCCTCAGATGAGTCAACCGATCAAAAGTGCAAATATGGCACACTGTATACTTTGCTGAGCTTAACGAGCGACAGCATATCGAGAGAGCTCAGCCCACGCGATGAATGGGGTCGACGATGACACATAGACAGCGTTTCTTGCTATGCAGTTGAGCTTTTGGAGCATGACAGTCACTCTTCTAAAGTCTGTTCATGAAAATTTCTGGAAGTGAGTCTGACGGTGAGATTTGCTGCTAGGTGTGATCCGCCCGTCCAAATGGGTGCAACTGGGTGGAGCTGTTCTGTTTGCATTTCACAATTTGTTTCACTTGTGCAGCATTGTGGCCTCAGGCACCCCGCTGTTTGTTTTAAAAATTAAGGATTGGGGAGGGTTAGCGCAGGCTTTGTGCGCATTCTGGATAAGATTGCGGTTGGCAGGCCAAAGACCTGGTTAAGACTGGCCCGGCTCACAAGGATGGAGAAGGGGACCATGTCCAATTGTTTCTTAATTAAGGAAGTACAATTAAGTGTAGATAAAATGCAGCAGAAGTGGCTGACATAAATGAAAATGTATAGAGGGTTTAATGTGAAGATTTAATAAAGTCTAAATTTAACGTTGGGTTTGTCGCATTATAGATATCAGTTGCTTTTGCACCATAAAATTCAATAATAAAACCTTTGCTTTGCAAAAGAAGAATAACAGTGAACAGTCACACATCAGCACATTAAGCTGCTGTACATGCGTTTGCGACTGTTGCAAATTAGGTGCTCTTTAAGTAAACATTGTATGACTTAGTAGACTCGTAACATCCACTCGGGTGATTCATACTTTTGCTTAATTCAAACGTATTTCGAAATTTTGGCCGGCCAGTGTTGTCTTTGCCCTGGTCGTGTGGGGTCACTGGTATGGCTGCAGCGGATCCGAATGCATCAATCAGAGTGGCGGACATTTTGGGCCATGTCAGTGTTGTGTAGACAGGCGCCCAACATTTGCTCTGGCTGGCTGCTTCTGACATGTTCCAGCATGTTCCATTAGCACGTATCTTCCTCTGTGCGCGCACAAAAGCTTGTCGAAGCGCGGGGCTCGGGGGAGGAAGTCGTCACCCTCGGCTAAGGCGAAGAGGTTTATCGGCGTTTTCGTGTCTGCCTCAGTGATGCATGTTTGCACACGATGGCAGGACTGTCACCTGCGCTTTTCTGAACCCTTTCCCTGTGGACTTTGAGAGTATTTACGTGGTGGTGTTACCTTCTGTGTTAACGCATCTCTTTTCTCATTTTGGACTGTTTCACTGGCCGTTTTTACACTGTGCAAGGCCTAAGCGTTGTTTTTGTTAGATGATGGTGCTGATAAACTATTTACTCCCAAAAATGGGAAAATCTTGCTAGACAATGCCTCATGTTTTGCCGAGACCGTCCGATGCTTTCCGCTGGGCCCAGGGCTGCTTGCAGGGCAATCTATCCTTGAGGCTTGTGAGCACTTTGCAGCAACTTGACTGTCTTGCCGGGGAATGGTGGTCCAGATGGGCAGGGGACTGCATCCTCTGTTTTCCTCTTTCTGTACATCCTCTGCATCTCATTTCGCTCAGGTATATGGGCGGATATATCCATAAAGCATAGTGCTTTTAGCCTTGAATCACATTAAGGTGCTGGTAATTTGAACTGCTGATAATTCAGACTTTGAAATTTGAATTAATGATTGTCTGCTATGCATATCTTGAAGTTTTCTTTTTAATTGTACAGCATAAAACATAACTGAAAGCCTCTTAGGTGCAACTGTGGCAATAACGGCAAACTTAATGGTGTAGCATTCCTTGCACATCGCTTCAATTTTTGCAGCATTGTTTGCCAATCTAACAGATTTAGAAACTAGACGTGTTATGCTCCAGACTGCTCCTAAATTGGCATTCCTATGCTTCAAAGTGCTTCAGATCGGAATTTTTTGTGCTCTGAAAATTGCTCCACATTGCAGCTTGCCAGTGGGATTGCTGCTGTCGGAACCAGTTGGAACAATAAAAAAACCTAACCTGTTCTATTAGGAAAATTTTCACTTTGATCCAGCAAATCTTCATAAATCCGATGTGGATACCAGCTAGTATTAATCGCAACCTCTTGGAAATGTTTGGAAAAGTCTGATAACCTAACTGGATCGAATTTATTCCTTGAGATTTCAAATGGAAAAATTCCAGTAACCACATACTAGACTTTGTTACTGGGGTACCTTAGTTCCCAGAATACATGAAGGCATGAACCTTTGCCCCTTCTGCCATGTTTTGGGGTGGAGGTCAGTGTCGGATTCTTCAGATAATTGGATTACATCGCTTGTGTGGCTATGATGCGATGCAATCGCTGTTGTTGTGCAGCCAGCACTGATTGTGTAGGCACAATTGACGTCTATAGAAGTGCAAGAAAACATTCAAAAGTGTCTTGTCAGAGAGAAGCAGTAGTGAAAGAACCCGTCGTCCTGCTCATAGTCTCTGTATTTGGCTCAACAGCGCTGTTCTATATGGTTGGCTTAGCCATGAGAAAGTTGCATGGGCGGTGTCCGGCACATGCTTATCTTTTTTTTTTCTTTTTTTTTTCTGAGAGGTGAAGAAGCCTTGGCGGCAAATAAGTTTTGTCACCAAAGAAAGGTGTTTAAAAACTGGCTGAAACATTTGCCACTTGCATTGTTTTATTGTGGGAGAAAGTGCCAATTTTCTGCAATTGGCAAACACTCAAACTTCTGTTGTAGCCCTTCATGGAGAGACCTATAGTCTTGAAGTTCAAAGTTAAGCATGCAAAATTGTATGTAGAAAAGAAATCTTTAATTGAACGTTCAGTTCATAGATCACAGTTTAAAACAAAACAAAAATTAATTGCTTCAGTAAAATAGAGCTTGGCTGATAGAAAGTGTCAAAGGAGTAGACACCAAATATTAGTTGCGTGGTTTTTCTGTCTGAAATGATGCGCAGCACATTATAAGACATGAGCTACCAGGGCCCGTATTCAGAGTGTACGTCGTTATCGAATGTGTTGCTATCTCCTTGACCTCGAGTAATCTGATTGGTGGAAACCCCGGAATATGATGTGGCCACCTCATCCGGTTCCGTATTGGCAACACCCAGGTCTGGAGTTTCGCCCAATCAGATGACCCGAGGTCACGTGAGATAGCGACACTTCGATAACGACACAAACTCGAAATACGGGCCCAGGTGGTTTATGCAAAACAGTGGTAGTGCATTCCACTTATAACGATATTGAGAAAACCTGAAAATCCGATCGTTATAACCGATTATCGTTAAGGCACCGTGCAGGAGTAACTCGCGGTGCGACGCGCGCGCCCCTCGCGGCGGGAAGAACAGTTTGGTAGGGAGACGTGCACCCGGCCGTGCAGCGAAGACGCGGCGGATCTGCTGTGCGTGGGGCGCATTCGCCGTTCATTCTTTCGATTCGCGGCATTCTATGGGCACAAATGAATTGCTAGGTTGCAGACCTTGGATTGCTGCTGTTGCACACATTTTCACTGGCCTGATAAAATATTTTTCGCGCCACCGAATAAGCTTTACGAAGCGAAGCGACGCTAAGGCGAATCGCTGCCTTCCAACGAGCAATGAGCTGGCAATCATGCCCGGGTATTGCCGCGTCCAGATTTACCGCGAAGCATTTTTCCCGAAAGAGGACAGACTATACCTTCACCTGCATTAGCATCCTTTCTCAACCCGCAAAAAAAGAATAATATTTAAAGAAATTGGGCAACTCATAGGCATCAGCGCTACTGGGACTGCCGTGCGCGCCTGTGGGCCGCGCTCGTGGATGCAATTGTTCATTGCATAATTTTTATTTATGCTGTCCTGTGGTCTATATTTCCCTGTCTACGATAGCTTGCATAAGCACCAGTACAATGCAGAGAGTAATCAACAGGAATGGAGTGTTTAAATGGCGTATTTACTATGTCTTGCGCATTAGTTTCGCGAATTTGCCTTGGCAACTTTTTGTTTGCTTGCTTGCTTTCATTATTTTTTTCCTCCTCTCAGCTCGTTCCTTTTCTTCTTTCCACACCCTTTCCTTCCACGCTTATGCCGCTACTTTCCTTCTCCTCTTGGGTGGCTTCCTTTGTCCGTCCCCCAGCCTGATATATTTTTTTTTTCCTCGCCATCCATCGCTGTCCACTTCGCCCTCCTCTGTAGATGTGATTCAGGAGGTGCCATTCCATATGCTTTATTCATTTAGTTGTGTTAATGACATTTCAATGCCTACTCAGTTGTTGAACCTCGAATGATAAGCTGTTTCTCATGCGATACTGCTCAATCAAGATTATAATAAAAAATAAGTAAAAAAAAATGTTTTTTTTTTTACTTATTCGTGGACACTCTGAACAGATCTTGCATTCATTACATGCCATCCTGCTCCAAACAAGTTGTCGAGCGGCTGGCTGCCACCTGTTACCTTCCCCTGTCAAAACTTAATTTTGTGGCAGAGGACTTGAAAGTACCGTTAAAGAGGCATTAAGGATCGTTAAAAAAAGCAAAAAAAAAAGAAAACTAGCATTTAAGTCGGGATGAGGCAGGACATTCTTTCAACGAAAAAGAAAATTAAGCATGCTACAATTCTGGCATGTGACAGAGAGGAAGACATGAATGTGTATTAGAAACTGTAGATCGTTTGTGCGGTGCTGCAAGGCAGTTTCCATTCTCATAGCTGTGTCGCTGATACAGCGACACAGCTATGAGAATGGAACCTTTCCTTTATTGTCAAGAAAAGTGGCAACCACCTCACCAGAAAACAGCTTAAGCTCTTCAAAATCCGTCTGCGTAATGTAAGTGCCTGCGTCATCTTCAGGCCCCGGTAATTGCGTTCTCGATCGAGTTTTCAGGCTTGTCCCTTTTTTTTAGGTTTTTTTATCTTCTTCGACTACAGCTTCATTCATTCCTATTCTTCTCCCATACTCGTTCTACCCTTCTCGGCCGCTCGATACCCCGCATCTTTCTTTTTTTTTTTTTTCACTCACCCACCCCAGCTTGGGGCGTTCGAGCTGGCCTTTGTGAAGCTGTACCACACTTGGGAGGAGGGGCGTTCGCTACAAATGTTTTTTGTATTTTTCTACATTTTTACCATGTTTTTTACGCCCCCACCCTCCCACCCCCTTCGTTTTTTGCTCGGCCTTTTCCAACTGCGCGCACTTCTCCTGTCGTCTTCCGTTTTGCGTGTTTTCAGCCTAGAAATAAACACCCAGCGGGCGGCCAGGGCTCGTCTCTGTCTCTGCGTCTTGTGTCGCGTGGCTCTCGCATCGTTTGTGCTTCGCTACGTCGCTCGAGCTGGCTGAAACTGCTACCATTTCGATGTGCAGGCCGCCTTTTCAAGCGCGCGCCCTGCCTAGGCGGCCGCGCATCTCCCTATCAAACTGTTCCGGCGCTCACTCGTGGCGCTGCCTGTTCGCCACGAGTGCTGCCCCCTGGGTTTTTGCATGGTGCCTATATCTGGACCGGCGAAAAAAAAAAAAAAAAAAAAGTTGTAGTAGTAGGCAAGTACGCAGGCTTGCCTACTACTAGCGACGAGTAAATCGGGTTGAACAACGCTAATCATCGTAAAGAGCACTAGGCACTTTATTACAGTATACATCAATACCCATAAAATAACTTAAGCATACTTAAAGAAGTCGGAAATTCGCGCTCGCTTGAGCAGCAGCTGAAGCTTGACAATCGCTGTGAGCATCGCTTCGCTGGCGGCAGTCCTTTTTGCGTGCACGAAAGCGATTAGTGGCTGAATGAACTAAAGGACATCCCCAGCTTTGATGATCGTTAAAATCGTAGAATGAGAATGTCCGTATTTTTTTACAAGGCTCCAACCTTGAAATCCTGCCAAAAATCGCAATGAATGTGTCGTTTCATCTCGTGAGCTATTGCGCCGTCCGTCACTGTGGTTGCCGCCGTCTTCCACGGACGCAGATTCAAGGTATATGTACTATGGTAGCGAAGGCTCCATAGACGCCCATACGTACAAAACATGGCGGTGCATGGGCTCCAGCGACCAATGAAAATTGGGGGGCCATGATGTCAAATAACGTCACACATACGTTCACTTTGGCGCGAATTATAAACAAGTTTTTTAAAAAAAAACCACCGCGTTGCATTGATGAGCCTGCATCTTTTGAAGGTTGTTGCCTTTCAGCGCGCGCCAACCTTTACCATCTAAAAGAACTCGAGTTTGTTGTTTACGCCCTTGTTTGTAAGCAGTTGCTCTAGCACTATGAAAGTGGTTGGCAAAGGTGGCGGCATAGAAAGGCAGCAACACTTTCAAATAGAGACCACGCATGCAAATTCATAATACAAATACTGCTGTAAGTCATGCAAGTACTTTGGCCATTTCCTTTGTCCCTCAGCACAGTAAGGTGCGGTCCAGAAATACTGGTACAACAGGGCAGTTGTGCCCAGTTCGCAACAGAGTGTACCAAGTGAACAATTATGGTTTTCATATTCATGGTTTATTGCATCAACCAATAAAATACAGCAACAAATCACAACAATAAAAATGCATGTCGCAAACAGCACAAACAGTAGCGCTGTTTAAGCGGGCTAATCATCTCAATGATCACAGCCGAGGCATGAAAAAGGCTTGAAATGCCTGCCACAAACCATCACCAGATAAGAAACATGCATGTACAGAAAACAAAGCTATGACAGCTGCAATTGAAATAAAAATGTCATGAATTAGTAAGTGCATCAAAACATACGTGGAGCATAGAGCACTGGTATCACTCTTCACATTTAAATTCTTCGGCAGAAAGTATACAGCAGTTTTCAAAGAAATTTCAAGGTTGCACCAGTCAAGACAGCTTTAGAATCAACAAACGTGCTTAACACAGGAGCATTAGAGCATACATTGAGTCTGTGTGCAACCTCCAGAACTGCTCACTGGTGAAAGCCAGCCGGGAAGCGGTAAAACACCGACAGTTGAGTCCACGCTGTCGCAACGTGCCACAGAGCATCGCTTCCTCACTTTGTGCGGGCTCATCTTGCGATAAAACGCTAAGCGCAATACAATACTGAAAAAAGACTTCGCACTGCCCGCACGATGAAGGGGACAAAACCAAAAAAACGCGGCTGCAGGGGGATATTAAATCTCACCAAAAGGCGACATAGCAGCGACCAGCAAGGACGTCGAAATCTTCACAAAAAAGACATTTTCAGACCTGCAAACTAAATTACGCTTTCCCGGGCGCACCAAGGCCCGCACCACAGCAGACGAGGAGCAGACAGCGATAAGAAACCGTTTCGTGCTTCGTCAGCTTCGTTATGTCCGTTGCCTTGGTTACCTCTGGCAGCGCCTCCTGACCGATGCAACATCAAGGGAGTGGGGCGATAAGAGTGTTGCAAGATTTAAAAAAAAGTTAAGAATGTATTTATAAAATACCTTACCTCATTCACAAGCGAAGTTATCAAAATGTCTATTCTTTTTATGTTGATTGATACATTTTAATTTGTGGTAGTATAATTTCTTAATCTGAGTGGTTGGCCCCGCGACCTGTGCCTATGCTGCGGTACCGCTGAACCGCTTTTGGGCCCAGCCTTCGCCACCATTCTACTTCCGCCATGGCAGATTCGGTGATGGCGATGACGATACGGCCGCAGCTGCATCCTTTGTGCGGCTGCGATTGCGATGATGACAGTGCTCATTTTCTTCCGTTTTCGCCGCATATGTCGCATTTTCACGTCATTGTCTTCTCACTATTTTATCTTTTATTGAATATTCAGTCAAATTTTTGTGGTAAACACCTATCGGGCGGCGATAAAGCTATCATTATATTCGATGTACCGCCGATAATCGATCATTATATCTGGTTATGGGAAAACTGATAAATCTCAAGAATTTATCATTATAAGCAATATATCGTTATATGTGGTATCGTTATAAGTGGATTGCACTTAATGCTTATTATTGATTTGCTTTCTTTTTTTACAGTGCAGTTCGGTTTCAGCTGCCAAACGATGCTGTGGCATCACAGACGGGCCGAGGTCACATGAGGCATACAAAAATTGTAGTATGGTTTTTTCTTTATTTTAATTTGCATAACTCATGCAATCCTGCCAAAGAGCTAGAGTTGCAAAAAATGAATAAGCAGCAATTGTATCACAGCTTTAATTAAGGCTCACGTGGCCTCAATTTGTCTGTGATGTCGCACTATTATTCAGTGGGTGAAATGAAGCCCAAAGCTGCACGAGAAAAAAAAAGAAACAATTGCATATTATTTAGCTGATGTAGGCGAATCCATTGTCTTGCACATTATTCCAAAGAGATAAAAATGCATCTAAAATTTTGGTGTGTCTGCACCTTTAAGCTCCTCCAGACTTGTGTAACAAATCTCAAGTTATTCTTCTGATCTGTAATGAAAACTTGCATGCTTTGGTATATACTCTGAAAACTGGAGAGGCTTCAACCACCTGTTACCATGTCTGTATAAAGGCATGGTCGGCTATGTTAGCCTGAGCCAGTTAATAAGACAGTATACGAGAAATTTTAGATCTCCTTTCCTTTCAGAAAAAGAAATTGTTTAGTGGTCTGCTAATAATCCACAGTATGGCGTGATTTCATTAGAAGACTTCCAGTGGGGATACGAGAGAGAAACAGAATCGAGAGTTAAATGTTTGAGTCTTGACTGTAAAATAGAAATGTCTGCTTCATATCTGTGAACATTTGTTCTTCCACCATGACAGTAAGTGCATTTCTGTATAGTTGGTGGCATCTAGCTCTCAATGTCACTGGTTCACTTCATTCCCAAACTTAGGCACGGGGATTGCTTTTGCCATTCGCAGGAGGCCATCCTTGAAGAGATGGACCGCAATGACGGGCTCTGTAAAGTAGATTGGAAGAAGGGGGTGGTGTCTGGCGCAATCTACACAGAGCATGACCCCCGCCTGGAGGCCATGATGATCTCGGTCTATGAGCGACATCTTCGATCAAACCCTTTGCATTCTGACGTTTTTGTGGGTGTACGCAAGATGGAGGCAGAAGTGATTCGTTGGTGCTGCAAGATCTTTCATGGAGGTCCTGACAGCTGTGGGTCGGTGAGTGGCGTCTGCATTAGGGGCTGAGTGCGGTTAGAGAAATTTGGAATAGACTCTCTTTGAATGTGACAGGGGATTCCGGCAGCTCCTCTAAGACACTTGTGTGGCTGCATCGATGCAGTATGTCAGCGTTTCTTTCCACCTTGGCAGAGGATTAAGACGAAAAGAGCTGACGCTGGTGAAGTAAAATTTTCTTTACTGAAAACATCTAACTGTCCAGTTTGTTCCTCAATGCAATACATTATTGCTTTCTTTATTTTTACAGCATGTTACTGGATACATAATATTGGATAGTTAATTGCTATAAGTGAGCTCTTGTACCTTAGCTGGTAGCATTTCTTTTTCTTTTTTTTTTTTTTCAGGTTTGTTTGTTATTCTTTACACACCCAGCAGAACTTTCTTTCTTTGGGAGTAAAAAGTTTAGGCTGCGGGCACATTTTATGTCAGCATACATATTGCTACAGTGGTTTAAAGTATTTTAAATATGTTTAGACAACCTGTATAGACTGATTAAACAACATTCCATAAGCGCTTTGGTGATTAAACCGCTAGATGTTGCAGTATGTCGTGCTCTGGAACAAAGTGGCGATTTTCACTGTGCAGGAAAGGACAGAGCAAGTACTATCATGGCAGATATGTGCTAGCTCTTGCATGATTTGTTCCTGGTGGAGCAAGAATATATTACCTTGATCAGTTCATTGCAAAATGTAGCATGTTTTTAATGAAAAAAGTCACGAGTCAATGGAACTAGTGAAAGCATAGGTCTTTTATGGTAGGTGGTTTCTATATATTAACTTACTGCAGAGAGAACATCAAGTCCTGGTCTGGTAGAAAGCACTAATTCAGAAGGGGTTCTTTTTCTTACCTCATTGCAAAGGCAATGATGCTAACATACTTCGTTAAAGCCTCCGCTACCTAAAAACTGTGCGGAAAGGATGAATACTGGCCTTTCATTTATCAGTTCTTGCGCAGTTTTCAAGATGCACTCATGCCAACACGCCTGAGTTATTGTGTTACTTACGTTTATTTTGATATGTGGAAGAATTGACTGTGTGCATGGGCCGCATATGCTCTCTCTGCATTCTGCTTGCGCCCACCTCACTGATAATTTTTAGTGGTGTGCAGTTTTGGAGATGGCCAACATTGCATTGCAGCTGTCTAAATGCGAGGAAGTGTCTTGCTTATGTAGGGGTACAGGCTTGTGTGCTTTGGATAGAAATTGTGTAGATAGTGGGAATCGTATATTTTAGTGCAGGTGAAGTACTGGTGCTGTAAGGCAGGGCGTTACAGTAATGATTAGAAAATATTAGGAACGATGCATCTCGTGCAGCAAGTGGAAAGGGCACACCAGTGTACCCTCAATATATGCATGCTTAGTTGGCCAGTTCCGTTTTCTTGTAACATGTATGTGTGCACACCTAGCATGCTCACATACGTTTCTTTAGGGGCACTTTTCTTCAAGGAAATTATATTTTCTAGTGCCTTCACCTTCAGGAGCCCCCCCAGAAAACTAATGGACTTTTTTTTTTATATTTTGGCCTCTTTTTTTTATTTGCTAACTCCTCATAGGGTTGAAAGCATTTAAGAGAAAGGAGCACATTGTCATACTGGGATCATGGTGCAATGAAGGTAGCTATGATATGAAGGTGCGAACATTTTACGGTGCGGGCCTGAACCTGCAAAAGCGACGCATTAGGTTGCAGCAAAAATGAGGCTTGTTTAGTAGCCACAGAATTGAGCAGCCTAGCTTGGAGCAAAGTGCTGAAATATGTGTCAGCGTACATATTACTACAGTGGTTTAAGGTGTATTAAACACATTTAGGCAACCTGTTTAATATGATTAAACAACATTCCATAAGCGCTTTGGCGATTAAATTGCTAGATATTGCAGCGTGTCATGCTCTGGAACAAAGTGGCGATTTTCATAATGCAGGAAATGACAGGGCAAGGACTATCATGGCAGATGTGTGCTAGTTCTTGCATGATCATTTTTTGCACAGTGAAGTTTGCCACATAGTTCTCATACTTGCCCAGGCATGATCTTGCTGGAGCAGAAGCTTGAAACAATGCGTGTCTCCAGTGAACCCAGCTTGAAGCAGACGCGTCAGTATTGGAGCCTTATTTCTATGCAGATGACATCTGGTGGCACGGAGAGTCTCATTCTGGCCTGTAAAGCTCACAGAGACTACGGCTACTTTGAAAAGGGCATCGTTTACCCTGAGATGTGAGTATGTAGACCAGAGAGGTTACTTTCTCATTGGGAGAGGCTGGTAATCTCACTGAGTCAGGTTTGGTGAGTTCCAGAAACCCATTTACTTCTGCTTTATTGATTATGCGAAAGCGTTTGACTGCGTAGATCACTGCAGATTGTGGCAAGCTGTCCAAGAGATGGGAGTTCCAATTCACCTTATCTGTCTCCTCAGGAACCTGTATGAAGGGCAAGAGGCCACAGTCAGAACTGGGCATGATCTTACTGATTGATTTCCGATTGAGAAAGGAGTGAGACAAGGCTGCATACTGTCGCCCTGCCTATTTAACCTATATGCTGAGTGCGTCATGAGGAAGGACGATCTGGACGAATCTTCAGCTGGAGTGAAGATTGCTGGGAAACGTATCAACAACCTTAGATATGCGGATGATACCACTTTAATGGCAGAAAGTGAAGTGGAACTCAAGAGATTTCTTATGCGCGTACAAGAAGGGAGTGAGAAGTTCGGGCTTAAACTGAACATTAAATTGACAAAGATCATGGCGTCTTGTCCTATCAAGTCCTGGAGCATCAAGGGACAAGAAGTGGAAGCTGTGACAGATTTTGTCTTCTTGGGCTCCAAGATTACCCCGGAAGGAGACTGCAGCCATGAAATTAGGAGATGCCTGCTTCTGGGAAAGAGAGCCATGGCTAGCCTTGACCGCCTAGTAAAGAGCAGAGACATTACACTGCCAACCAAGGTCCGTATAACTCGTGCTGTGGTCTTTCCAGTTGTGATGCATGGATGCGAGAGTTGGACTGTGAAGAAGGCTGACCGCCGAAGAATTGACTCATTTGAATTGTGGTGCTGGCGGAGACTCTTGAGAGTTCCTTGGACGGCCAGAAGATCAAATCAGTCGATATTGTCGACCACAAACCCTGACTGCTCATTGGAGGGTCAAATTCTAAAGTTAAAGCTCAGCTACTTTGGTCATCTGATGAAAAGAGAGGAGTCGCTGTAGAAAGATTTGATGTCGGGAAAGGTTGAGGGTTACCGGAGAAGGGGTAGGCAGCGAACGTGATGGTTAGATGGCATCCTCGAGGCGCTGCTGATGAAGCTATGTGATGTTAGGAAGATAGTGAGAGACTGGCAAGCGTGGCGTGATATGGTCCATACGGTCACGAAGAGTCGGACACAACTGAACGACTGAACTGAACTGATAAATTTGTCATCCATTACGGAGAACCAGAGGCTGTGGCATTGCTGCCACGTAGCTTGCGCTGCCTTAACACACATAAGCGCTTTCATCATTTGCAAGGACAGAGGGGACACAGAGGAGGCCGTCATTTGCTCTCGGGGGGTGGCAAGCTAAAGGTATGGCTAGTGGGGCATTCTTCTTGCCTAGCTGCATGCACTTTATTTTGTACGATAGTGCTTGGTGGAAGAAAATGCACCTGCTACAGGGATGCCACACAGTGCACGAACGTTTGATTAGGAACTGCACATTTTGTTTCATGTCATGTGCAGCGTTCTTGAAGAACCTGTGTGTGATGCCCCTTCTTTCTGCTCAGTGATGATCCGCTCTGATCTTTCTCGGATGAAGCTCTAAGGAGTCTTGTGCACATTGCAGAAAACAAGTAACCAATTAATACCGTATCTAAGACGTAACTGATTTCAGTGGTCAGTTATACAGTCGACAGCCCTATAAGGGGCTTCTGTTAAAGTAGCTGTTTGGTGTACCATGTGACGCCATAGACCCTGGGCACCCACGGTTATCTGTTTGGCATTGCAGTGTTTGGGGGATCCTAGTAGTTAAGCCGACACCCTCATTGGCAAAGGCAACAAGCCACTTTGGTCCCCAATTCCAGGTAACGGCACAGGTAACGGCACCTCTGGTGTTACCTATCCTTTTCCTATCCTCCACTCTACCTTTCCTTTCCTCCTTTCTTGCAACTTTCCTGTCTCCTCCTACTTTAGATTTTTTTTTTTCTTTTTGGCGAGGGTTAACCTTGGGGTGTAAATACCCTGAGTGGTCCCATATTAAGTTACAGTTAGGATGTGTAGTTGGCACCACTTGTTAAGTTTGTCTCTTTCCCATGTTGAGGCTGGCACCACGGTCGAGAATTTAATCTTTTATGGCTTAGCACCTTCTTCACTCTGATCACCCTTAAAAGAGAGGGCACACTAAGGCAGCATAGTTAAAAAAAAATGCTATCAGATTTTCACGATTCCACATTCTTTGTAGCAAACACGTGGAGAGAACCGCTTGACCTCTCCTTGTTCTTTGTTACCAAAATGTTGCCAAATGCTATAGGAAAAGTATAAAAAAAAAACTCGCTAATGGCAATCTACTTCTAAAAGTGCTCTATAATCATACCAACAAGTGCAACTGTCTGAACTGAAATCCTTTGGAGGAATCGCAGTAATGATAAACACACACTGCTTATTCAACACTGTCCATGGAGTTGTCTGTGATGATGATCCTAAATATTAAACCGAAGAGGTACTTTTAAAAGGCTTAAAGGATCAAAGCATGACCAATGTACACAGGATAAAAAGCAGGTGCAAAAACAAGGAACAAACCAGAAAGCACAATGTACTGACTTCTGCATCAAGCATACTTTTGGAATCTATAGAATTAGATGCATAAAGCTGCAGGTCAGACAATATATTCCAAAGCCATGATGCTGTGCTGTTTAAGACTGGAAGGTTGTAGTGTGAACAAAGGCAGCCACGGAAAGAAACAACACGGGACAAGTGCTAATAGTGCCTGTCATGTGGCGTTCCTTTCGGTGGTTATTTTGGTTTGTGCCCTAATTTTCCTGTGTTAAACATGTCGGGCCATTTTACGCTAATTAGTGTTTTTCTGAACCACGATGCTGCTTCAAGTGCCAATGCCGCAGCCATAACTTTCAGAACTGCTTAGGTCAATTGACGTGTGCTAAGTGCTTTTCCAACAAACACAACTGTGAAGTTCAGCACACCTTTGTGTGAATTGTGAGGGCAGCCATCCTGCATGCTCACTCACATGCCCTGTATGGAAATAAAAAAAGAAATTGTCGCCATCAAAATAAAAGAAAACACAACTTCCCAGGAAGCCCAAAAGCATGTTTCACTGTTAGACTTAGCTACTGCATTGTGGTTCAACAGGGCACAGTACCACAGTGGCCTCCAATGTCCAATAGCAAATAAGCCTGGAGCAGGGCCACCTGTGCCCCAGTTGGCAGCGGCTAGTGCTGTGCTACCACCCTGAAAACAGACCGCGTGGACCTGTCCTGGTCAATGGGCCCCAAGGCCTGTTGCAACACGGTGAGGCCAAACACAAGCATACTCATGTGTTCTACATGGACGTCCTGCGTATCGAAGGATGCAATGGATAAAAGCCAAGGCGGTCCCATACCACCTACATCAGATGGACAGCGAGGCACCTTGGATCGAAACAAAAAAGAGAAGCCCCGAATCAAGAGGCCCGAAAACGAAACCTAGCTCTACTGTACATACATAATGCTCAATGGCTTTCATATATTGAAATTGCAGGGGGTTAAGTAAAACTTAACCTGAATTGTATAAGACATACTACACACACATTCACCTGTAACTTTGTGTTTGCAAGAAGCTATAACTTAGGATCCAAGCACGAGAACATATTAAAACTATAGTCTTCTTCCACAACCAAGAACAGGTGACCAGCCTCTCGGTTAGCTCTGCTATCACTGTAAGAAATAATGGAGTAGCAGCTTGAGAACATCAGCTTAAAATCAAATTTCAAGCTATGGCTGCCATCCTACACGTATTTAAAACCATTACTTTATGCTGCGTTTACATATAGCCTCATCTTAATGTAACAATCCATGAATTAGAAAATCTATTAGACCAGCTACCAGAGCCATTGTTTAATAATAGGAGATTTTAACATGCACTCCAGTTTTGGGGGTAGTGACAGAATGGATTCTAGAGGTCGTGTTTTGAAGATTTCGTACTGTGCAGTAACATTTGCCTACTAAACATCAGAAAGCCCGCCTATTGTTCTCCTGCACCGCCGTGGTAGTGCATTGGTTAGGGAGCTCGATTACTGTGCCCAAGGATGCGGGATCGAATCCCGGCCGTGGCAGCCACTTTTCAATGGGGGTGAAAAGCTAGGCGACCATGTGCTGTGTGATGTCAGGGCACGCTAAAGAACCCCAGGTGGTCGAAATTTCCGGAGCCCTCCACTATGGCATCTCTCATAGTTCTAGTCATAGTTCGGATGTTAAACTCCATAAACAAAACAAATCAACTGTGTCTTACATTCTCTCTGTAGCACCTGGTTGTGTGTGCAAAAATCTCTTGATGCAGAACTATGCACTTATGCAGGACACTTGTCGTGACTGCATGTCATTGACATTTTGCAAACATCTGCTGTACACGATGAGGTGTGCTAGCTTCTCCTTCATCACAGTGTATACTATTCCGCTCTCCAGTAATTTCACCACAAGCCATTCAAGATGCCCCTGATGTGGCTGTAATAAATATGTGTAGCTCACCTATGGTTCATTGAGCCAGTGCCATCATTGCCTGAATGTTGCTTCTGCACAAAAGAGGCAAGACAAGCACAAGTGGCTGTCTCAACTTAAAAGCAGGGCCTGCTGTGCTTGCTGGGTAATTCTGTTGTCTGCAGGTGGTGGTGGCACCACTTCACAAGGTCACAGAGAAGCATGGACTCTGCATGGCTTTGTGTGCATTGGGCTGCATTGCCCATTGTTGAGGTGTGATTTGACTACAGCAGGCTCAATTTATCTTCCAGGGTGGTTCCTGCAACAGCGCATGCTGGCTTTGACAAGGTGAGGAAGGAGTGCTCAAGTCATTTCTAAAAGCATTAGATTGCGGTACATATCTCGCAGTAAGCAGGGTGTGACTGTGGCTCTCGAGCAGCATACTTAAGCCCTTGAACAACAGTATATTGTATTTACTGGCAAGGCATGTGTGAGGCTTATTGGATGGCCATCGAAATCCTCATGGCAGGCTTGGGTTCAAACTTGACCAAAGTGCCAGTGTACAGAATGAGTCACACAACAGGATGTTCTTCTAAATATTCTAAGAGATTTGTAGTAAACATCTGGTAGTCTTGTGTATGAGAGGCTTGAGCATTGTGTTTGTCTAATACAGACATTTATCAATTTTATTGGATTTGCTATTGGAAAAGTGATCTGCATCTGCCAATTAGTTAAATACAATGATGTCTGTTGGGCTTTTAGTTATTGGCAAGTTTTGCATGTCACCACTATTGCATGAAATATACCCTTATATTTAGATCTATCGGTGTTATGAATACAAAGAGAAAGCCCATACAGTCAGTTTTGCATATCACATAACTTACGTAACAGGGGCGATGGTAAGAAGGAAAGGTCTTGCCTATATGTGGGGCTTTTGTTGTTTTTCCCATTCAAATTATATGGTAGGCCAAGGTGTTGTGCCAGCACGGGAGTTATCTGTTTTATTGGACCTGTACAGTTTGCAGATTTTAGGTAAAGCAACACACTCTTCCATGGGAGCCTCTGCTGTTGCTTTCTAATTTAGGTAGGTGCTTATGGCAGCCTTGAATTAACTCAAAGCATCGAGATTAATTTTGGTTACCTTACTGGCAGACCAACAGCTTGCTACCTGTCAGGAAGCCATTCTGAAGTGGTACATAAGGATAAACTACAGTTATCATTTTGTGCAGGCTGACTGCGAACTTTTGCATTTATATTTATACTGGTTCTCTTTTCGATATCTTTGTGTTACTGAGAGATGTTAGCATTTATTGCGGTCCAGATGAACTTTGTCCCATCGCTAGTCTAGAAGTAACATCACAGTACCAGACAATCTAATAGCCTGTAAGACTGCCTGTTATGCTTTATTTTTTTTAAAGGAGCTCATTATCACCCATGAATAAAAAACCTAATAGATTTTCTATCAGCATTTCTGGAGGAGGAGGGGGGGGGGGGGGGGGGGAGGGTACCTGAGGAATATTTGTTAGTCACCAAAAAGTCACTGTTATAAATCAGGCATGTAGTTATTTATAATTTGTGTGCTGTCATATTAGAGAAGCCTTAACACCCAGTGCTAGTGCATAAATGTTAATAAAATGTTCATTTCGGTCTCACTGTCTCTTGACATACCATCAGTTTCAGCGATCTATACGAGGTACCAAACATAGGCTGCTGTCTTGGTTTGTTGGCTGTTCAGATTGCATTTCATTTTTTTTGCATTTGGTAGATGGCAGCAAAGAGCAGTGCTCTTTAGTTTCATGCTCTTTTTGTGAAAGAAAAGATTGCAATGAACATCAGAACTTGATGAGAAAGAGCATAAATAGTGCTTGGAGTCCCAGTTCTCCCTTTTATTCCAAGCTTTCTTGTAGGGATGATGTGCTCTAAGAACGAGAAATAATCAGAAGATAAAAGAAAATACAGTGGAGCAGTGGGTAAAAGGAAGGAAAAGAAAAGCGCAAAAAAAAATTATAAAAGAAGAGGAGGAATAAAAGAAAAAGAGCTGTGCAATTCTGCTTGCACCCAAAGTGTTATTTGCGAGAATTGGGGAGATCTGTTGGATTTACGGCTGATCTGTGCATCTTGATGATGTCATTGAAGGCATGAATGGGATGACACAGAAACTGTAGAGACAGGACAGCTGTGGCATGTGTGTGCACGAGGTGTGGTTCTTGTGTTCTTTTGACTGCTTTAATATTTAATATTTGAAGGGGGATGACCTTTGTTTGTACGTAGTCATTAATGTATCTTTTCGCACTAGTCTTTGCAATGCTCAAAGAGCCCTCTTGACCACATAAGTTGGAATTGAGCAAATGTCTCAAGGCCCCTTCATGCTGGTGCACCTGAAGAGTCAATTGCTTGTGATTGGACAGAGTATCCACCCACAGTGGACGTCCATCTGTCCTTGTGTTTCTTAGCATCAGTGACTGTTGGCCTCTTGGAGCAAGTTCTTCTTGTAAGCTGTAGTCATTGAACAATACCGGAAACACATTGGAGCACCAGCAAGCATTAATCTAGGTGGCTGAACATTGAATTTCTTTTTATCATGTGGTGCATTCGTTATGAGATATGCTAATGAGAAGCTTCGCTTGTCCCGGCGTCTGTTTTATTGGCCAGTGGCGGTGCCTGATGTTTGCTGCCCGTCCTGTTGCCGTCCTTCATTTTCTGAAAGCACGAATGCCGTTTCTTTGCAGCTGCTGCAAAGCGTGTATCTGTCAAACTTTTTTAAACTGGGGACAGTTTGCTGCCTTGAGGAAAGCCTTCTGCGTACGTTGCAGGGTTCGCATGTGGCCTGGTGGTTGATGGAAGCAGCATGCATAAACTGTTGAACACTCCAAAACAGTACCAATGCAGTATTTGATGGTGCCACTTGTTGAAATATGTGAGGAAGTTGCCAGGGTAGCACCTGGTGCCTAATAACAGTAGCGGCGGTGTGAATTTCTGACTTGAGGTGGTGACAAAGCTGTTATAGCACAGGTAGCTAGTTGTCTTGTATGGTAATCAAGCTTTAGGTGTTCAGTCATAGCTGGGAATAATTTTAAACCTTTATACCCTAGCGTACACATACATGTTGCCACTAAATATGACCACATTACTGGCAATACAAAAAAAAATCTGAAGCTGTGTAATAACATGCAGAGATATTGCTTCCTCTTCTACAATGATATATTTGATGTCATTTCAGATTTGTGTGTTACATCCGGTCAGTAATGTGCTCGTATTCGATGGCCAAGGATGGGGGTGCTGGAAAATGGAGGTTTAGCAGGGCAGTAGTCAAGCGCTCAGAGGTAACCATGTTGCGTAGTTTGTATGTCTGCCATGCATGAGAGAGTCATACCTTGAGGGCCTCTTTGCTCAGCAAGATCCTGTTGCCATTTTTGACCAGAAAGTGATGAATGAGATGGGCATGTTGCGTGTCTCCTCTCAGGCAGGAGAGTACCTGAGGATCAAGGTGATTCACATTCCGGTTGACCCCGAGACGATGAAGGCCGATGTGCAGAAAATGAAGGCGGCCATCACCGGCAACACCATCATGGTGAGTGACTTCATCAAATGGGGCAAGTATAATATTTCTATGCCGGTTTTACATTTCCTGTGTTTCCCAAAGTTGCCTCCCCACTCCCTCACTCACTCCTTCAAGAAGTACATAAAAATGGAACCAGTTTTAGAATCATCAGATTATATTGGCCTTGGTGTGGCCCCACGTCAAGAGGGCATAAAAAATATTGGGCACAAAGAAGCTTTAGTTTCACACCATGCCTTCTTTCCTTTTTGTGTTTGTTGTTTTTACTTTTTTCCTAACATAAAACTTTGTTTTGTTTCCTGGCAGGCTTGAAATATTATTGCATACTAAAGTTTGTGGGGGGGGGGGTCCAGGCAGGACATGCGAACAGCAGTGATATCTGTGCTGGTTGTTTTTTTTTTTACTTTCTGCCATTGCACAGAAAAAAAAAAAAGTAACTAAAAAGCGTGTTCTCTTTGTAGCTTGTGGGATCCGCACCTCAGTTCCCTCATGGCTGCATCGACCCCATACAAGAAATTGCTGAGGTAGGTTTGCTTTAGCCTGTTAGGTGCAGGGCCTCAGTTCACTAAAGTTGGAGTTACCTGTGAAAGAAATTTGACATGAAGTTGGTATGCAAGCAGTTGCTTGGCCTTCTTTAAGTCATTGTTTATAAAATTTCACTGTGTTTTTTAAGGTATGTTAGCCATTCTTCACAATAGGCTCTAACTACTAGCTCTAACTGGTCATAAGTGATAACAAATGATTCATTTCAGACAAGCAGGTCTGTCTTGAACTTGTTCACCAAAGTTCAGCACAGCCTAAAAAAAGCTATAAAAACATTGTAAAAAGCCAGGCAAGTTTTATATTGAAATGTGTAGAGTGTAACCACTGCAGCTGAGATCACTGGATGGTTGCACACAGGTGCTTAGCAGTCATGTCTCGTGTGCAAGTGGCCGTCTGAGATTGGCCCCCCTTCCTTCCCTTACGGCGCAGTTCATGTGTCCATAGAAACAAGTGTGACAGATATTGCGCCTTTCCCTTCCTGTGAACCAATTATTATTATTATTATTGCTGGGATTTGGACGCACGAGTAAGTGACCGGTGTGCATAGCTTGGTGATGCTAACCTTGCTGACCTCCTTGCTGCAGCTGGGGGTAAAGTACAACATCCCTGTCCATGTTGATGCCTGTCTCGGAGGTTTTCTCGTTCCTTTCATGGATGATGCCGGGTTCCCTCTGCCTCCCTTTGACTTCCGCCTTGATGGCGTCACAAGCATCTCGGCTGACACGCACAAGGTGACATTCTTTTTCATGGCAAATTGATTCTGAGTATTTGCCGGCAAACTGGCACCAGGATTCCAGAAAAGTGGTGCATTGGGAAACGATTTTTTTGTAATATGCTTTGTTACAGCTAGTGCAACAAAGTCAAATGTGCAATTCTTTTCTCTTATTTTGTGTACAAATATAATCAGAGGAGCTGTACAGCCATCTTGGCAAAATACAGTTGAAGTGTGTTCTAACCTACTTTTGCCTGATTCTTTTTTTTTTTTCTTCTTTCGGGCTGTAAAGAAAGTTTGCAGAATTTGAAAATAAATTATGTGACAGTTTTTGCAAATGTAAATGTTTTGGTGGTTCCCAGGGGTTGATGGAAAGCAGCTTTTTTTAGGAACATCAGGAGCATTCCATTGAAGTGATTTTATGTCGTCTACATATAGGACACGCACACATTACACACAATTTCTTACTTTTAAAGAAAGACAGACCTGTATGTGAAATATGTGGTGATGAGGTCATAGTAAACCACATTTTGATCACATTCACAAAACTAGAAGAATTGAGGAAAAAATGTTTTATTTTACAGTCAACACATCCAATTTCATGCAGCGTCGCTGTTAGGCGAGCAAGCACTTGTCGATTTATTGCACATTCTTATGTTTCTCAAAAAAGCCAATTATTTAAAATCAACTGTAATTGTCAAGATATCTAACCTTGTGTTCTAGAAGCAAATGCTACTCAAGCAGCTTTTCAGTATTGTTCAGAGCTCAGCCACCTTTCTCAGAGGCCAAGTGAAGTGCTAGAATGTATCTTTTGTCATTAGTGGCCTGATTAATGTAGATTTTTAAGATGTTCTAACCTTGGTTAAAATGCATACCAGCTGGTGTGCATTCCTTGTTTTTAATGCTTGCTAACCTAAGAAATGTTTAATAAACTAGCTGCATGCTGCTTTGAAAATGGCAGTGATCAGAGAAAAAATGGGCAGCAAAATTCTGGGTTAACCTTGAGCTTTTGAATTAACTAAATTGCTTGCCCAGAAGTTGCATAAAAGCAAAGGGCAGTGGCAATGCACCTTGAGAATTATAGTAACTGCTCTTGGTCAGTTGAATTCTTTTCTGGCCATAGTTGGCTTGTCTTGCAATTGGCTCATATGTAATGTTGTTTTGAGGGAGGGAGGGAGGGAGTTAAGGTGTCAAAACTGGAAGGCAGCTTGACAAGCGCTGTTGAAATACAAAAGTAGTGGAGTGGCTTTCACTTCACGTGCCACCCAGTCTACCAGTGTGAAGCCATTGTGCAGAGCAACTTTATTAGTGCAAGCCATATGCAAGGTCTCACCATTTTTCACAAAAGATAAAACTGTTTACAGATGGGCCAATGAGGCAGGTTGCAATCAGCGCTTTTTGAAATCATTGTGCTGGCTTTGTAGTTCTTTGGCAATAAGTTCGCAAAATTGTGAAATGTCTGGCATTGAATTGATGTCTCAGCTGCTCTTCTTGTGGTCAAAAGTATGTGTGTGAATTCATTGGCATTACAAAAGTTTCCCCTTCCCCCAAAAACCAGCAGCATGAAAGAGTGGGCATGGTGCTTGTGCAATGGCGGTCTTGCTTTTGAGGTGCCCTAGCTGTGGTTCGCAGTAAATCTGGCTCCTGAAACCGTGACTAAGTAACTGTTGGGGATATTCTCTGTGGGACTGTGAAATGCCAGTGTAGTATTGGCCTATAGTCATTGTCATTAGTAAAGTTGCACAAAAAGAGGAACATAGCTTTTGCAAAGAGTTCATTGCAGCTTTAACAGCGTGACCTTCCGGGCCGGCAGCAGCTCCTCAGTGTGGTCATGCTCGTTATGCAGTATGGCTACACCCCCAAGGGCTCATCGATGGTTATGTACCGGAGCCGCAAGCACCACCACTACCAGTTCTCAGTGGCCACTGACTGGCCAGGTGGTGTCTACGCCACACCGACCATGTCTGGTAAATGATGCCTCAATTGTTATGCATCAGTGCGAAGGGGCTTTGGCACTTGCTGTTTCTGCTCGGGCCTGAGGGGAAGCATTAAGGGAGTGGTGAATTTCTTATCGGGAGGCAATATGGCATGCAATCCAGCCTACATGTACAGAATGTTGTCTCTGGGTAGCTGACACAATAAGTGGAAACAGCACAGTACTCGGGCTCACTTACCTGTGGATGTGACTTGACAGCAGGCTAGAAAAAAAATAAAATGAATCTTAGTGCGTCGTCTGCTCTAAAACATCAAGCAGTTCAGAGACAAGGCAGAGGTAACACTTGCAGATGACACTCAGACAAGGGGGCATTGGATGAATTGAAAAACAAACCATTTGCTTGGGCAAACTAGTGCCCTGAAAAGAAACTGGGCTTAGCTGCAGTAGTAGAAGCATGCACACCTGGTGATCTTTGGTTCGAGAATGGCCCACTCTGTTGGCCAAGCCCTGTCAGATGTTCAGGTGTTCAGATGGGCATAGCATGCTGTCTGGATATTGCCATTTTCCGACCAGGCATTCACTGGCACAAATTTATGCATAGATTGAAAGATTGCTGGCCAGCAGAGATGAGACTAAACATTGCATGCTTTTATTGGATAACTTTAGTGTTTCAAGTATCAGATTCGATTCTTTAAATTTTATTTCGAGCTGTGAACAGAGCAGATGCTCCGATTTTTTCTTTTTTGCACCTTTTCTCTAACTTGTACAGGTGACCTAATTTGCTGCTGTAGCATGAAATGCTTGCCTTGGCTGTCACCAGCTTTTGTAGTGGTACCACTAGAATGGTGACTATGATCCTTTAGAGAACCAATGTATCTGATGTGTCGTTTTGCTTGCATTTCACCTCAGTGAGCAGCCATGTCTATCTCAAGACAGCCATTGCAAAATCTATGAGTGCTTGGAATTTGTGGACTGGTAACCAGTGTTTCTACATAAGTATGCTGCTTCATCTCTTACTGCCATCATTACTGAAGCCATGAATGTATTACCACTGGCCATCTTCAGAAGTCGGCTTACTCCTGCTGGTTCTTAGCAGGGCCTACAAGGCTAGTTTATATGATACTGCAGTACATTCTGCAATCTTTCCAAGCAGGTTAGTCATTACTCATGGAAGAACAAGGACCACGTGACAGTACTCTACATATACTAGTGTGATTACCTTTGTGAATACCGAGATTAGTATGTCTATATTTAGGCGCATATTGTGAAACATACTGTACTGCATAGCGTGCTTGGATGGCTCTGTAGTAAACTGGCACCTTTGCTGTGCATAAATTTCTCAAACAGCTTCTTCACTGGAAGGCACACAACCTTTAATATGAAGGAGACTTTTCTCCGTCCAGTCTGAAAGTACTATTCTACTTGATGACAATGCTAAGTGGGTTGTTGCATGAGGTGCCTTCATGCCTTACAGTGTTGGCTTCTGACTGCTGGAGTAAATTGTCTTTGGGATACCTCTCCATACGAATCATTTATTGTGAAAAAAATGGCGTGCTTCTAATTGCCTTACTTGAAACCTTATTTGTTCCAGTATCGTCGACAGTTATTGTGTTTGTTTGTGACTGTGTCCATGTTTTTTTTTTGTTGCTCCCTTCTTGTAATGATGACAACCTGGTGAAAGTGAAGCACAATGGTATCTTTGCTGTTACAAGGGCAGTTGTTACAGGAACAGGTTTCATGAACATATATACCAATGCTGCATCATCCTTGCGTGGTTTTGCTGGTAACATTGCTCATGGATTCACAGATTCTCATTGTTTGATAAGCACACTTTAGGCAAGTAAGGCAGCAATGGGGGCTACTTGGTTGCACATTTTATTACATCTAGCACGCTACACGAGGAATGGCAAGACAAACGAGGCACACAGGACCAAGCGCACACTAACAACTACAGTTTATTCAGACAAAGGGTACATTTAAAGACAGTTCATGCGCATGCTCAGTTCAAAGTATTCATGCAAACTCTTTGCCGCTGGCAGCGTCACATCTGTACGCACCTACACTTCTTTTAGTTTTATTTCCTCACTTGTTAGCATGGCCTGTCATCCAGCTGCAGTTTTGAAATGCGCTCTTGTAGAAATTGAGCCGCACATATTTGCCAAGTGTCTCTGTCATCAGTTATGATCTGAAACAGATTCCCTTCCTTGTGCATTTTCACTGTAAACATTGATGCACATGTTAACATATGGGAGGCTAGGGGAGACAAGTGTATAAGCACACCACCAGTCATGTTAACAATTGAATTAAAACTAATAACGAAGTGTAGGTGTGGCATACGGATGTGACACTGCAGACAGCAGTGAGTGTGTACTTTTAACTGAGGATGCTCATAGACTGTTTTTAATTGTACCTCTTGTCTGAGTAGATCGTAGTTGTCAGTGTGCGCTTATCCTATCTGCCTCATTTGTCTTGTTGTTCCTTGTGTAGCACGCTATTTCCTTCAAAAGACCATTTTGTTTGCCTGTATGTTCTGGATTAGAATTTTTATTGACTGTTTAGAACTTCATAATACTGGAGTTGAAAACTTTAGATACAGTTTTATTTGTGTTTAGATGCAATTTTGTTATAGCGTTTTGGCTACTGCATTTATTTAGAAAGTGCGATTTTGAATTGAAGACTTGATTTAAAGGAGGGAAATGAGATGCCGGGTCTTCTTCCTTTATAAATGTTTGCTTGGTCTGACATGGCTGTGACATTTTAGGATCAATATGTTTTGATGTATCAACAAAATGACTTCAGCACTTCAATTTTTTTTTATAACAGTGTGTTCTATTAATGTGCACACAGTTGTTGCTTTATAGGCTAGCTTTATAGGTTTATAGGTTGCTTTATAGGCTTTATAGGTTGTTCCAGTACTGCTGACCTTTTTGTGCTGTTTTGATGCATTCAGTGATTTCTTGCACTAACTTTTATTGTGTATGTCACAATCAAAGTTGTTGCTGTCTATATGAACAATAAGTAAATTAATAGCTGATGTGGGACATTCATGGACAGTATTGAAGATACATGTATCTTTGGTACTATACTTACTTTTGATACATTTTCTGTATCGGTGTTAGGTGTTGTGTGCTGAAAATGAGTGTGTCAGAGTAGCAGCATCAAAAATACATTTTTGTGTATCGTGTATTTTAACAATATACTCGATACTAAAAAACCTGCAAATTTTGAGGCCGCTGTAAGTAAGGCATCGCGTTGGTGGCTGGGCAACAGCTCAGCCAGCTTGTTCTACCACCCGAGTTCCCTCTTGCTTGGAGTCCCCTTAAAATCCCTGTCTTCCTTTCTCCAGATTCAAACCTAAGGAGCCCATGGCACTTTAATGCTCACGAGTTTGCTTACCTGTGAGCACATAATGTGTACCATAAAGCTGTTTGTCATTCTTAACCATTAAAGAAGGCGAACATGCAGTAGGAACCGCCCGCACTGCTGTAGCCCTAGTCGCATTTCCACCCTTTGCCGTCCGCCTCCCTATCTGTTTATGAGGCATCTGGTTTTTATCAAGCGGTGCTGTGTCGAATGCAATGAATTACATACAACACTTATTCAAAGCCCAGGGGTCTGTGTCAGTGGTGCTTAGTGGCGAGAATGCTAGCTTCTATAAGGCCTCAGTCAACCACGATGCAGTTGGCTTACTGCTCTTCTTGGAGTCTACAGTGTTCGCTTTGAAACAAACCCATTTTAATGGCGCTAAAAGGGGCTGCTCGATGAGCCCTTAAAAAAGTTCAAATCAAAAACAAAGAGGACCAACATTACGGCTTCCAGGAGTTCGCTGACTGATGCTCTGTGCGCAAGGGCGTGGTCATTTAACTTGAAGTGTAGATTCCACATCTGCCATGCCTAAAGAACTGCCGCTTTAGCACCAAGCACGGTGACCCGTGCTACAGTTCACAGTTCACAACAGCCGACTAAGAAAATCTCGACGGTCGTCTAGACTTTCTTCCTGTGAGTGTGGCAGCCAGTGACTGTGCTCTATAAAAAGTAGAAAGAGTTGAAAATTTCTTAAAATGCGCAAAATGTGTGTCATTATTTTGGCTTTTGTCTAATCTAAAGTCCTAAGAAGCCCAGCTGCACAGCCGTGGATTCGTATTCATTTATGCTTTTTGAGAAAAAGGGCACTACAAGAATACACTAAGGCTCCAGAAAATATGCAGAAGCTTCCCAACTTCGCTAATAATATTGCTTTATTTTATTGCAATTTCATTGATATAAACATTGGTAATCATGAAACTACAGCTATTATGTATATGCAATATTTCATTTATGTATCAAAGTACGATGGTACAGTATCAATCATTTGTATTGAAAATCGATTTGGGTTTGCAGGCATCGGAAATAGTTTCTCACGGTGTCGAATATCGGTATCAAAGATAATATCTTCTTACCCAGAGCTGATGTGCGAAGTACTGCAAGATGCACAGTTTTGCAGTTCTTAGCCTCACTCTGCACAGCCATCAGTAAAGCTTTTCTTTCTCAGTCAGAGTAACGTTATATGTAGAAAATTAAATCGGATTCTCATTGAGCTTGATCAGGCTGAAAGTTTCTTGAACAGCTGACTGGTACTTAATGCAATTGCAGGGGAAGCTTTGTTCTTGTACAGGTGAGGTACCCTTTCCCTAGGTTTGTATTTCGAGTTTGCTTTGTTTTCAGAAGTTTCGTTATCTCCCTGACCTCGAGTAACCTGATTGATGGAAACGTCGAGGGAGACGACGCTTCTGAAAACGACATAAACTCTGAATACGGACTCTGGTGTAGTTGCAACCATATAATTAGCCTGTTTATGGAGGGTTGTTGTTGTTACTTTGGATTTCCGCAAGATTTTCGTCATGTGGGCTATGTAGCTTGGCAAAGTCTGAGCTGTGCTTGTGTTGCATAAAAACTATATTTTTTAAGCAGGAAATATGACAAGGTTAAGCTAAATTACCTGGGAGCCAACTACTTGAACCACACTGAATAGTTGCAGCTCCCACTGTCTCGAATTTTGCTGTTTGTGGTGGGAAAAGAATGTAAAGATTTTTTTTTTCTTCTTCCCCAGAAAGCACCAAGATTGTTCACGTGCTATGGAAAGGGACTTGTGAATGCAGCCACAGTGCTGTGAGCGTTGCAGTGAGCTGCCAAATTAGGTGTTCCAGTTGAGACTTAGACTGAGAACAGTCTTTCACCCTTTTAAGGCAAAAGCCTTTAAAGGAGTATAGACACGTACATTTTCTGTTCCGGTATTTTTGCTTTAATCGATCCACAGTGGTCTAAAACAAAGAGACTGCGACCCAAAAAGCCCCAGCACAGATCAATTAATTTGTTATCAGTGCATTTATCAGGGCCAGTTTCGGTTTAGATCTCTCCGGACACGAGCGCGCGATGTCAAAGATACGAGAACGCCACACGAGCGCCCCCTACTGGCAAGGTTGGTGATCGCGTAAACACAAAATCTGATGACGCATTCGGGTCGTGTTTTTCGTCTGCTTGCTGTCGCACGTGCACGAAAATATATCGTCGTCGAGCAGCGCTTCAGCGTAGCATAATTAGTACTGCGACGTTGTTTCGCCCAATAGCGTGGATGTTGCTAACATTGCCGGGCACTTTAATCCCGACCCGCTCGCCTGCGACTCAAGCGACGAAGCAGGAATCAGCAGCAGCCACGAAAGCTTGGTCGGTTGACGCGCAGGAAATGTCGACTGGTAGGAATGTTGAACAAAGGAACCGTAAAGATGCTGCTTTATCAGTCCGGTTGGCCAACGCTGTGAGCCAAGCTGTTCTAAAAAATATTTTAGTAATGACGCGATCAGCCACCGTAACCCGTAAGCTCTCCCCATGGCTCCCGTGCTCACGCCTGTTCACGCGCTGATTGGTCCCGACGCGGCAGGCCTGCGTGCCGCCGTCCAAGCATGTGGCGCCATCTGGCGCAGTCAAGGCAATCTGGGTGCGTAAAGCCGTGGCCGCCGCGATCGGCTCCCAAGTCATTGCTGCCTCAGCATCCGCTATCGGTAATCTAGCTATCGCAGATCGCTGTTCATTCGCTTACATAGCTATTTGTACAAAGGACTATCAGTCACGATTAAATTGCGAGGATTATTCGGCCAATACGGAGGTCCTGTAGAAATATTTACAGTGATACAAGCGAACTTTTTTTTTCCGACAGCTGCTGCCCGGTGCGACGCACCTGATGTAGTCAGCTAGCTCCGCTGCTGAAGGCGTCGCGCAAAGCAAGAAATTATTTTAAGAGATGGGCTTGCCAGTAAAGCGGCGCTAAACTCCGAAGTTTTTTACAGCGATAGCTCATTCCGAAGTGCCTTTCGTTGGCGCTTCGATGTGAAACCAGCTAGGGCTAGCGACGTCTAGGGTAGGCGGGGAGCGGCGCAGTATGTTCCCGGCGCGCCATCGACAGGCACCGTTGCCGTAAGCCCTACACTTGTGCAGGCATGCTGTTGGGGCCTGAGTTTAGCAGGCAGTCTCCATACGTACACCGGTGAGGTAATTGTAACATGCATCAACGAAGAAGCCATCGAGTAAAGCAAGCAGAAGCGGAGTTCTTTCTCAGGCACGGCCGGAAGCGGCGGCGGCGCTGTTCGAATGAACAATGACGGCCATGTGTCGTCACTGCTCTTTGCTTTGCCGACTCCACGTCAGAGTTGTTTGATGACGTCATGTTGTTTACCTATGTACACGTTTTCGTCACAGAGATGTCGATGCCAATGGGTTTTGAAAAACGGAGTACTTGCCTGGCTTGTTTTTAAAATCAAATTAAAATATCTTCGCGGAAACGTGCGAGGTTGGGATTGCTTGGGGAGCATCTCTGTATAACCAGGAAAGCAATCGTATTCCTTCCGACGCTTCAAAAAATGGTGTCTATACTCCTTTAATGCCTCATTCTGGCATTAGCAGCTGTGTCGGCAAATGTGTCTGCATTTTGAGAGCGAGAGTTAAAAATAAATGAATAAACCTTGTCTTCCACCGGGGAACCGAACCTCCATCCTTTGGATCCCCAGCCCAGCGCTTTACCACTGCGCCACGCTCCGGATCGTGAAACGCTCTTCATGATTCCTCTTGTCTACAGTGAGAATGATAGCAGGATTTCACGAGTGTCAGATACTGTGCCTTTCTTTTCCTGTAAACGAATTATAGTACGGTGGTGAACTTTGATGCGTTCAGTGAAATGCTGGTTGTGTTCGACAAGGTGCGCGCAATGTACCGTCACGACAGGTCATAACGTTGCAAGGCAATTCATGCATATACGAAGCTGACCTCACCAAGTGTCCGATCCAGGTGTCCGTGCGGCCTTTCATTTGCCGCTTCCTCCATTGCTGCTTCCTGTCTGAAACATGAGAGGTAGTGGTGGATAGGATACTTTAAGACCCCTTAATACATTTTTTGCTTGCAGTACAGTCGAGCCCACTTATAACGGCCCCACTTAAGACGAACTTTCGCTTATAACGAACGAGACCGGAGCGACCGCCAAAATATACATTACTTCAATGGCACAAGATCGCACGTATAACGAACGTCCATGAGCGCTGCTGATCGGTTACAGCGAACGGACAGCGTAAACCCGGCGCCCCGATACGAGATAATGATGGGCTCCTATCCCTTTTGGTCTGTTTTCGCAATTCTCCTCGCAAGCGAGCTACCCTTTGCTCGCCGAAGCGCGCCGCCTACGAGTGTCGGCGCGTGGTGTGGCCTCCAAGGCCACGCTGCCGCCCCTCTTCGTAACTCCGCTCCCCTCTCCTCTCGCCATTCCCTCGTCTTCGCCTGTCTCCACGGCGCCGGCCGCCGGCATAGTCTTCGAAGTTTCGTCGTTTCGTTTCCTGGCTGTTCCATTGAGCGGCCGTGCCAGGGGCGCGGGGCGCCAGGAGGCAGGCCTCTCCATACGCTAGCGGTTGTACTGTTCGCACGGGCGGACTGAATGCGCAGCGGCACGCGCGCGCCACTGCGCATTCAGCGGCGGTGACGGTTTGTGGCCTCCGAGATTTGCGGAGGTAATCTCGGAGGCCATGGGTGGTTGAAAGCAACTACGGTAGGAGCCAACAGGTGGCAGCACTGATGCTCAGGGATGCCTCTCATTGATCTCCCCGCTGCATACCATGCCCCGCTGTGTGTCCGTTCCGTTCCGTTCCATTCCTTAGGCACTTCCTCGCTTGCCTCGCGTGATTGTCGCACGTGCGCACGTGCTCCGTCAGTTGTAGCGCTTTGTTGTCATTTTCGTGTGTGTGGTGTGAGCGTTTCGTCTGTCGGGCCTGAGTCGTATAATTAGGGATGGCGGACGGGAATTGCCTGCCTCCAGCGGTCACGAAACGAAAAGCGCTGGACATGGCAACGAAGCGAGCAATTGTGACGGAACTGTCTCAAGGTGCTAAAGATTGCGAGCTGGTGAAGAAGTACAACGTGTCGAAATCAACCATCTCGACAGTTCTGAAGAATAAGGAAAAGATCGCCAGCTCCGACGCCAACACAGTGGACAGAAAGCGCCTGCGGAAGGCCACCTATGTGGACGTAGAGGATGCGCTGCTGAAGTGGTTCGTCGACGCATGGGCTCGCAACATTCTGATAAGTGGACCAATGATGCTGGGCAAAGCCAAAGACTTCGCATTCCTACTAGATTTTCCCGACTTCTGCCCAGGCAATGGCTGGCTACATCGGTTCAAAGTGCGGCATGGGATTGTTTTTAAATCGATTGTCGGTGAGGCGCGTTCGGTAAGTGACCAGGACGTTGCCAATTGGCTTGCAACAAACCAAGCCATTATTGCAAGCTACGCGGAGCAGGATGTGTATAACGCAGATGAAACTGCATTATTTTATCAGATGCTTCCAGACAAGACGCACTCCATGAAAGGGGAGTCATGCGCTGGCGGTAAACACAGTAAAGTGCGCGTTACAGTTCTTCTGTGCACTAATATGAATGGGAGCGACCAGCGCATGCCGTTTGTAATCGGAAAATCCAAGAAGCCACGTTGCTTTCGGAACCATGCACCCGTGCGCTACAGGCACAATACTAAGTCCTGGATGACACGGGATTTATTCGCAGAGTGGCTGGGCGAGTTTGACCACGACATGCAGAGGCAAAGCAGGCGCGTGCTGCTGTTGCTCGACAATTGCTCAGCGCACCACGTGCAAACGTCTCTGACGGCAGTGACTGTACTTTTCCTGCCCCCCAATACCACTTCTAAAGTGCAGCCTCTTGATTTGGGCATAATAGGCTCCTTTAAGGCATCGTATAGGCGCCGCATTGTGCAGCGCTTGCTCATCGCCGTTGACCGTCGTCCGGCTGCTAGCTTGCCGCTCCGAGTTTCATTGTATTCAGCCCTTGAGATGGTGAAGGCGGCCTGGGCGGAGGTGACGACCGCTTGCGTGCGAAACTGTTTCCGCAAGGCCGGCTTCATCGACGCAGTACCGGACGTCGGGCCTGATGCCACCGATGATGATGATTCCGGCGGCGATTTGTGGCAGCACGTCGTCGACTCCGACATGGGAGGCCCTGGCATTGGTTGGCAGGATTTTATTTCTGCGAATGAAGACGCGGATATTGCGGAACCGTGCACGGACGAAGGCATCGTTTCTGAAGTGCGGGCCGAGAGCGACGCGGAAGAATCGGATGAAGATGAAACGTCTGAGCCAGCACCCGTAAGCACATCTGTAGCAATAGGCTATATAGAGGGCCTCAGACAACTTGTCTATGCCAAGGGACTCGGCGAAGAGCACGCTAGTGCTTTAAATAAACTGGAGACCGCCCTCATCGCATCTGCACTGCAGAAACAGACGAGCATCACAGACTTTTTTGCTAAGAAATAAATTTCGTGTTTTGACCGCCAATTTTTGTTTCCTTTTTTAGTTTGTGGTCCAGTTACTACGAACTTCGGGATATAACGAACGGACGCCGCGTGACGCTCAGGTTTGTTATAAGCGGGCTCGACTGTATTTGTTGAATGATGAGCTGCTTGTTCCATGTTAAAGATTCTAAAATACTTTAGTTTCATTCTGTTTCTCGAGTCATTTGCACAAACTATTCCATGGTTCCATCTTTAGACTGCTTGTGGCAGATACGCTTGATATTTGCTTCATTTATCTGCCATGCTGTGAAAAATGAATGACTATTCACTTTCTTCTTGCCTTCAGGCAGTCGACCAGGGTCGGTGGCGGCCTGCACATGGGCTTCTCTGCTGTACTACGGCCGGGAAGGCTATGTCGAGGCCACACGCAAGATCATCACCACTACACGAAAGATCGTTAACGAGTAAGTGTTACAAAAGGCCAAGAAAAGCAGTGGTGCCTCTACATTGATATCAGGGTAATTCTTATGCGCTTACAGGTTTAACAATGGTTACAGGATGAAATGGGGCACCGAGAGAGGGCATTCGTTTGCAGTGCTTACCGAGACTGGCTTTGCTGGCTCTCGACTTGTGTATGATTGTTAGAACAGTGTTCAAGCTTCTTGGTACAATCATGCAGGCTGCACACAGTGCCTGGCATCAAAGTACTGGGCAGCCCGGATGTGAGCGTGGTGGCTGTCGGCTCGGATGAGTTTGACATCTTCCAGCTGCTGGACAAGCTGTCACACCGCGGTTGGAACCTGAACCCTCTGCAGTACCCCTCAGGCTTCCACCTCTGCGTCACACTGCTGCATGTAGCTGAAAATGTGGCTGAACAGTTCGTCTCTGACATACGCGAATGCACGGCAGACATCATGCAGGCCCCCCGGCTGCCCAGCAGTGGAAAGGTGAGCAGCAGCACTTGTTTATACAGTTAAACCTGGTTATAACGAAACTGTAAAATGTCTGCAATGTTTCGTTACATCCAGGTTTTAGTTACATGCAGTTTTCGCATGAATACCGAAAAGGAGAATGTAGAACGAAAACCAGATTATGAATTGATGTAAGGGAAACCACCTTGAAAGTGTTTACAGTAAATCAGAATTATTCGAAGTCATGGAAGGAGGGAAATGTTTCGCGCTCGCGCTGATAGTGCGGTGCAACTGCGACGGTAGCCTCCACCTCTGCCGCGGCTCGTGCGACGCGTCCACGAGGGAGCGGGGAAAGGAGGTGGAGGAGGAATCGGTCTGTGGGAGAGCGCGCATGTTGGCGCCGCTGTTGCCGCGCGCGCGCACGCCCACCACCGTTGCCCCAGAAAACCGACTCTACCTCGCGTTGCCAGCGCTCTCCGCCGTTCCCGCTACCAACGCGCGATAGCCCGCGAACAACAACATGGAAGCGATGGACGCGCCCTGCTCGCCCCGCGTCTTTTTTCTGTTATTTTTGCCGCTTTTAGGTATGACCTAGGTGTCATGTTCCGACAGCAAAAGCAGCGGAGACTGCTGTGTCTGCCAAGCAAATGCGGCGTCGGCGCTGAAATGGAAGCTCTGGACCAACTGTGGTCGCTCGTTGCTATAGTAGGCATTCCTCTCACTCCAGTTCATGTATTATAGTCCTGAATTTTGCGGAGTTGTGCCAAATTTCCAGTGACTCGGCACCAGTGTTGCCAATTTAGCGATTTTCCGGCTAAATTTAGCCAGTTTTTACACTATTTAGCGGGCAAAAATCTTGTATTGCGGGAGGCGGAATTTTTAGCGGTTTTTAAGAATTTCTGGCTGTTTCTTTGGCGGTTTTTGGTAGTTAAATGTATTTTATTTCTGAACAGTAAACGTGTCTTAAAATTCTAGTCTCGTCTGCGAGAAAACGTCACCATGTCGCTGTGAGGGCATGACGTCGCTGAAATGCCGCTATGCTACTGTGGGGAACATCGGAACACGCCTTGAATCGATTTCTGCGGCACTTTTGAACCTAATCTTCGAACCTGCCGGGAGAAATGGGACCTGTAAAGTATGCACAGAAGTTCAGGAAAGAGTGGCTGCAGGACCCTAAGCTTAGAGACTGGTTACTGGAAGTTCCAAATGATGCCAGATGAGCGCGATGCCGTTACTGCAAGACTGAGTTTTCTGCCAAACATGTGGATTTGGTCGCGCACACCACAACGAAGATGCACCTCTCGGCTACAGCGCCATTTTCGTCCGGAAGGCAGACGACTCTAGAAGTTGTAAGTCGCAAGTGTGACAAGTCACGCACTGCCGAAGGGTCCCTTGCTTTATTCATATGCGCGCACTCCGCAGTTATGGCTTCAGACCACCTTGGTGAGCTGTGCCGTAGCCAGTTTCGCGACAGCGAGGGAGCTGAGCATCTCCAGCTTCACCGATCAAAGTGCAGCGCTTTGATCAAGTATGTCTTATACCCTCACTTCATTGAAGATTTGCTGTCCGACTTAGGATCTGGGCGATACAGCCTGATTCTTGTTGAATCAACGGATATTTCTGTGACCAAGCAATTGGGAGTCGTCATTGTGTACTACAGCGAAACGATGGGCAAAGTAGTGTCGACCTTTCTAAGTTTAGTCGAGCTCGACGACTCGAAAGCTCAGTCAATCGTTGATGCAGTGAAAAAATGCCTGGCTCATTTTGGAATTGACTTGCGTAGAATGATGGGAATAGGGACAGACAACGCCAGTGTGATGGTAGGTGTCAATAACGGAGTGTATCAGAAGCTTAAGATGGATGTTCCTCATCTCTTGTTGGTCAGGTGCGTTTGCCATTCGCTGCACTTGGCGGTTTCGAGTGCCGTGGCGGAAGCACTTCCGAGAAATCTCGAATATTTGGTGAGCGAAACTTTCAACTGGTTTTCTCGGTCACCATCAAGACAGCTGTCTTACCGGGAACTCTATCGAAGACTCAGCAACCGACACGATCCGCTTAAGATAGTGCACTCTTGCCAAACCAGATGGCTGTCGGTTGAAACAGCGGTCGGTAGAGTGTTGGAGCAATGGGAGGAATCGTTGTCACACTTTGCAGCTGCAAGGATAACTGAGAAGTGTTACACAGCAGAACTCCTGCATTCGATGATGTGCGACACGACGAACTTGCTTTACCTTGTTTTTGTAAAGCCGATTCTTGCAGAAGTACAAAGTGTGAACAAGGCGTTTGAGTCCATCTCGGCTGACAGCCTAAAGCTGCTAAGTGACCTAACATTACTAATTGAAGGGCTGTCAAAAAAGCTCGTCGTGCCTACGTGCCGCGCAGACCCACTCAGTTCAAGCGTCGACGGCTATGTTATTATGACGTCGGACCTCGGCTAGGAGACTGAAAAAAAGCTGCACGAGCTGAGAAAGGGTGGTTTTTTGAGAAAGGCCGAGCTCGTATTTAGACAGCGGTGTGTCGGATTTTTGTCTCATCTGCTGAAACAGCTCCAGCAAAGATTACCCGACAACATGCGAATACTCAGACAAGTTTCCCTGCTCTCAGTTGGGAATGCACTTCGTGTAGTTAAAGACTCGTTGGTGCCCCTTATGGAATTCCTGGATCTGCCACAAGAAAAAATCGCTGCCATTAAACTGCAATGGGAGAAGCTCACTCTAGTCAGCTGGAATAACCGTGCGAGCACAGTTGCATTCTGGGACGAAGTCAACAAATACAGGGACGCTTCCGACAAAAATCCCTTCTCCGAATTGGCCGAGTTTGCTCTTGCCATGCTGGTTCTGCCCTGGTCCAACGCAGAAGTTGAACGCGTGTTCAGTCAGCTGAACGTTATCAAATGTAAACAGAGGAACAGATTGTCAACAGATATGACGAATGCCATCTTGACTATTCGAGCCGGACTCCGGAGGCAGGGTAAATGCTGCTCAGACTACGAACTGCCGCCAAATGTAGTTCAAAAGATCGGCACGATGGAGGCGTACGCTGCCAACAGCGCTGGAAGCCTACATGGACCTGGGACAAGCGGTACGAGTGGACAGTCGCTTATAGATGAAGCAGATATCTTTCTGTGATTGTGCCTGCAGTCAGTCAGGACTCAGCAGTGTCTAGTCAGTACTTTCCATTTCTGAAACTTAAAAAAAAAATAGTTTTTTGAACTTTAGCGTAAAGTACGTAGTCTCTAGTCGATAAATAATATAGTCGACGGTTTTTAGTCGAAAAGAAAAAGTTCTTTCTTTCTTTTTTATATTATTAGTTATATTTATTTACAAGCTTAATAAAATGTATAAAAATGAACTTTTTGGCAAAAAAAAAATACATTTAGTGGTTTTTAGCGGGTTTTGGGAGTTCCTGTTGCGGGTTTTTTATTTTTGAGTTGGCAACACTGCTCGGCACTAGCTAAGAGGCAGTCGGCGCCGCGAGTTCGTTATATCAAGGTCAACCGCCGCGACATGTTCGTTACATGGAGTTTTCAAATACAGTCGAACCCGGATATATCGAACTCGAAGGGGATCGCGAAATAGTTCGATATATCGATAATTCGACATACAAAAATCGGCTTGTGACGGCACTTACGATGCCAAAAAACGATACCGCATGTGTCGCATAATCAACCCACTCGCATAATGAACCCACCCTCCACTTTTGCACCCGAGAATTTGAAAAAAAAAAAAAAAAAAGCGTTAAGACCAGCTTGCTCACATCTAAGCGATTGAGCGATCTCAGCGACGAGCGGCAGCGACAGAGCGAAAAATTTCAAACTTGTTGGAGCTGTGTCCCTCTTGCCGCTCGAGCCACCACGACAGCTCAATACAAGGTTTCTGTGTCGCTGCAGCAGAAATCGCGAGCGTTTTCGCTTGCATGTGGATGGCGCGCGTCACTCCGCTTCGGTCGTCGCATCCACAGCTCATTTCTTGGCAGCGTGCCAAGATGCTGCGCAGCGATAACGTCAGGGCGCGTTTATCTTTTTATAGCTCCTCCGGTGGCCGGGAGCGAACTTGGCAGAGTGCCCGTGATGGCTTGATTGCACAAGCCTGGTTCGATTTATCACGCGGCGCTTGGGGCGGGCGTCATAATCGCAGCAGCAGACCGCGTGTTTCCGTTGATTCATACATGCAAAGATAAACGGCTCCCACCAAAAAAAAAAAAAAAAAGCCTGCCGCTTCTTAACGTCCGCAGCCGCCATATCTTACGCTACGTCGCGCGTACAGCACAACGATAACAAAGGATGACTCTCGCAAAAAAAAAAAGAAAGAAAAAAGAAAAACAGAGAGAGCTGCTGCTCCTTAACGTCCGCAGGCGCCATAGCCACGTCAGCCGCCGCGCGCAGAGGGTTCGCAACACACGCTGGAGAAAGCGTCCGACGTCTGTCTGAAAACGGGCTTAGCTGGCTTGGCGCATGCGTAGCGCGTGCTGAAGGAGAGAGATAGCTCGGCAAAAGAATGGGCACACCCACGCACATGGCTTGCAAACGTCATGTGTTGGCGCGCGGGAAACAATAACTACAGATGCGCGCGCCTTTGGGGAATGGGCGCGGCGCTGTCCAGAACTGTCCTCTCTCATTCCTTCCGCGCGTGGCTTGAAAACGTCACGTGGCAAACGGCCAAGGGTGATGCGATCGTCTTTGGGGAAGGCACACTTTCCAGTGCGTGGTGCGGAGTTCGATATATCGAACGACCGGTGAAATTGAGTTCGATATATGACGCGGCTTTCCTATACTTTTGCATGGGATTTTCAAGGGGATATTCCGTGAGTTCGATATAACCAAAATTCGATATATCCGGGTTCGATATAACCGGGTTAGACTGTACATGCACTTCAATGGGGAATTGAAAAACTTCGTAATATAGAGGAATTCGCTACATTGAGGCTCGTTATATAGAAGTTTAACTGTATTTGTACCATGATGCAATCCCCTTTGGTGATGTATTGCAAAGCCTGATGTGTCAAATTCAAACTGCTGTGCACGCTTTCTTTTGCTTCACCACTCTAAACAAATGAAAACCACATAGTTACAATATCCTTTTTTTTTTTTTTTTTTTCTGGCTAGTGACAAAGCAAAAAAAATGCATGCCATGGAACAGTAGCAAAAAAGGCACCTGGACTTATAAGGGAATTTGCATTCCTTTCTCAAATGTCCCTTTGAGTCATTCGTGTGTCACCAAGTGGATGTTTGGAAAAGGAATGCAAATTTGGATAGGGGCCTAGATTTTCTTGTGCTGAAAGGCTTTCAAGAACTTTTGTGCTTCAGAAATTGCTACAGATTCATCTTCTTTGTGGCTGTTAACTGCCAGTGGCACTAACCTCCAGACTGCCAGGCTGCGTTAATACAGACAAACCTAATTATAATGAACTAGTGCATATATAGAAGTAGATCAGAATTCCTATTGAAATTGCCATAGAAATCATTGTATATGAAATCTCAGCTAAACGAAGCAAACATTTTCTTGCAATGGATATAACGAGCCTGTTTGCTTGAAAACGTTTTATAGTAGCTACACACTGATTAAATTGATCTCTGGTGGCTCAGAATACCGCAGCGTGCACAGTCACAAGGATGGGTCAAAACTCCTGTGCCAAGGGGCTTGCTGCAGAGATTTTATTTTCTGCTTTCCTCTCAACTACACCAGACATAGTTGACAGCAAATGGCACGGCGGCATCAAATTCTATTTTTGGTGCCATGGTGGTGCCTTTTTGAGCACGGCATGGAGGAACTAGGTTCTCGGGGGTGTTATTGCAGGCTAGTTGGTGTAACATTGCTTCTCGGTCGGTTCTGCAATGTAGTTAGCAATCCGCCTTTTGCGCGATTTTTCTGCGCATGCGCGAAGTAGTAGCGGCGACCGATAAAAACACATTGGACAGCGTCGACGGCCTTTCTCGGCGCCGCTAGTGCATGGGGGCTGGCGGCACCGGGCGGCATGGTGACCGTCACAGGCTTGGCAGAACGATGCCAACCACATCTGCCGCGTACGGTTGCCACTCTCTAAGCGTGCCGAGATGCAAGAAGTGGTTTTTCAGGTTTCCTTCAGCGAGTCGCGACCAACAACGACGTGAAGCTTGAATTAGGGCCACCAAGCGTTAAGATGTGAATGGCCGACCTTAGCAACAGACTGCATACTCTCGACTATGCGAAAAACACTTAGTTACAGGTATGTGTGCATCTAAAGGAAATGTGCATGATGAAAAGTATCTACCGGAGTTTGCACCAAGCCTGTAACCCACCAGTGATAGCCGCAATGAGCATTTGTTCAGCGCGTCTGATGGCGATGGTATTTTGTCGTTGGTTTTCTTTATGTGCGAAGGGGCCGGGTAGTGCAGATATCACAGGTGGCTGTGTGCGCTACACCATAATATTTAGAATGTTTTATCGCGACTGCCACCTGACTAAAAAGAAAAAAATATTGGGCGTTTGTTGTGACGCACCGCCGTTCGCGAGTTGAGTGGTTGAGCTGGTCATAAGGCTCGCGAACGGCAGTGCATTAAAACGCCGTATCTTTTTTCTTGTTAGTCAGGTGGCAGTCACGATAAAACATGCTAAATATTAAGGCCTAGTGCACACAGCTGCCTGTGATATCTAAGCTACCTAGCTCTTTCGCACATAAAAGAAACAACGAAATACATCACCTTTAGGCCCCGGCGCAACTAAAGCAATCATGCACCGAAGAAATCCTCATTGCAGCTATCACTGGTGCGTTACAGGCTGGGTGCAAACTCCAGTAGGTACTTTTCATTATGCATATTTCCTTTAGATGCATACATACCTGTAGTATCTGTGTTTTTGCCGCTCGGAGCATATGACGCACTTGACGTACTCTTGCACGACGCACAGTATATTTTTTTTTACTTAAAGGCTCGCCTTCGTGCATGCCAAAGCATTCGGATTTTGTTCCTTGATAATTGTCATCTTCGTCCAACCGTTTGCAACGGCAAGGAAACCGCCCGGCACAAATTAGTCTCCTGGAGGGTTCGTGCTCGTTCACTTGCAGAGTGGATCGCTCTGGACGTAGAACAGGGTTGGTTCCTGACCGAGATGCGCATCCAATATGTAGGAGATGCACATGTGTCACCAAGTCGTTGATTCTGCAGAAATTGCGGCGGAGGCAGAAAGGTTGTGGATCCTTTCACAACAGAATGACCATTCTCTGTGCACCGAGAACCTTTTCACCACTGCGACCACGTCCGTTCTGACTCCTGAGGGCAGAAACCGGCTACAGCGCTGAATCATCCATTGCCAGAAAAATGCTGCGCGTTTCCTGCAGATGTGATTCCGGCCGGGACAATGCCCTTTTCAGGGGGTGTGTATAAGTGCCTCTCTGCCAAGCTTCGTAGATGAAATCCTATACAGTTGAATCCCACTATAACGAATTTCACGGTGCACGAAAAAAAATTTGTTCTCGCGGAACTTCATTATCGCAAAAATTTGACGTGAAACGCAGAAAGAATTGCCCAAGCAGCAGCAAAGGCGTTTAATGCCAAAAATCTGTAAGCTTGGTTTGCTTACGCTTCACGGCGAGCAACGCCGTCACGCGATTTTCGCACTCGGTCAGCAAACCCATTGCAACATCGTCGTCTCAGACAGCAACGAAATTCCTGACGACATCAAAAGCGTCCATCACCTGTACGGCGGTTGCCGCAGCCGGCGCTTCCTGTACATCGTCGTCTTCTTCATCGGAAGAGTCCTTATCATTCCGGGCAGCTTTTATGATCTGCTCATCACTCACATCTTCGTGAACAACAGCACAAGCGTCAGCGCCGATGTATTCGTCGAGCTCGAGATTAGGCGGCACGGTTCCTATTTCTTCCAGCGTTTTCCAGGCGGCCGCGATCCCCGGAACCGGTGACGCCTCTTCGTCGTCATCTGTAACGCCTGGTGTTAGGCCAGCAGAGTGTACGGGTCGACCTTCGGCAAATCCGGCGTGCCTGAAACAGTTCACAATTATTGAGCGCCCCAGTGTGCACCAGGCAGCAGACATAATCTGCAGTGCCACGTACAAGTCCACCTTCGTGTCTCGGCCGGTTTCAGTGTTAAACAGCAGCCGCTGAATTAACCTCCCGCGGTAAGCGCGCATCAGGCTAAGAATCACGCCCTGATCGAGAGGCTGTAAGACAGACGTGCAATTGGGAGGGAAAAACCTCAGCTCCGTGTTAGTGAGCTTGACTTCGTCGGAGTGATGCACTGAACAATTGTCCAGAAGCAAGCAAACTTTACGGCCCTGCCGTTTCATGTCGCGGTCAAATGCCACCATCCACTCGGTGAAAATAACGCGGGTCATCCATGACTTGTTGTTCGCCTTGTACTGCACAGGTAGGCTACGAGTTCCCTTAAAACAGCGCGGCTTGGCACTTTTGCCTATGACTAACGGCGGATGCTTGTCCGAGCCATCCATGTTTGTGCAAAGCAGCACTGTGATGCGTTTTTTGCTGTGTTTGCCGCCGTGACAGCGCTGCTTCTTGAAGTAGAGCGTCCTAGCCGGCAACATCTCGTAGAATAGCCCGGTCTCGTCGGTGTTGTAAATGTCTGCAGGCGCGAAGTTGCTTAAAATTCCGGTCATGTTACTCGCCTTCCAAGCAGCTGCTCAGTCCACGTCTGCTGACGTTGACTCGCCGCTCAACATTTTTCCAACGATGCTATGGCGGGCCTTGAAACGGTTTAGCCAGCCAATGCTGGCTTTAAAATCATCAATGCCAAGTAGGCATGCATAGTTCAAGGCTTTCTGCTGGACGATGCTTCTGGACAGGGGGACGTTGCTGGCTCGTGCTTCCACAAACCACGCATACACTGCTTTGTCCAACTCTTCATGGAGGGGCCGCGTCACCTTTTTGTGCTTCGAGGATGTGCCTGAAGCAAGTGCCATTCTCACGCTGTCCTTATTGCCTAGAATCGTTGACAGCAAACTTGCAGGAATTCCGAAGTCTTCAGCAATTGCCGCTTTCTTCCTTCCGCTTTCTGCTTGGGCGATTATTTGAGCTTTTTGCTCAAGGGAAAGAGTTTTGCGTTTTTTCACTTGCGTTGCCATCGTGTCCTGCGGATGAAAACTCGTCGTTGTCGAAGAGAAAGGCAGCGAGTGAACAACGCGACCACGACACAAAGCCAAAATGGCAGAACTGCAATCACGTGATTTCATGCTTAATGTGGCTTTGGATTTGACTTGGACTTCTCGTCAATAAAACTGGTTTCGGTTTTGATTTTGCCCGCGAAAATTTCGTTGAAGCGGAAACGCTCTGCAAAAATGGTTCGTTGTGCAGAGAAATTTAGGCCATTAATTCTTATAGGATACTCGCGGGGAATAAAAATTATTCGTTGTCGCGGAAATTTCGTTGTGGCGGTATTCGTTGTGGCGGGATTCAACTGTAGCCGCACGCTTGTAGATGACGCCAGGAGGAAGCGACGCCCATTGCACCATGCCGGCGCTGCGATGACCGCAGTGTGCTCGGTAACTCAAGACACCCCGCGCATATGCGCCACTCAGAGTCACAGGAGACGATTCCACCTAGCTCTGCAGCATCAACAAACTCCTGGCTGCTTTGCTTTTTGAGATCCCCTCTCTCTCTCTCTCTGCCTCCGTGCTCTCCTGTCTGCCGAAAACCTGCACGCTGAGAGCGTCTCATTCTGTCACGTCGAACACGGCCCGCGCTACACACTCTTACAATACGAAGATAGTACAGTCGAACCTGGATATATCGAATTTTGGTTATATCGAACTCACGGAATATCCCCTTGAAAATTCCATGTAAAAGTATGGGAAAGCCGCGTCATATATCGAGCTCAATTTCACCGGTCGTTCGATATATCGAACTCCACACCGCACTAGAAAGTGTGCTTTCCCCAATGACAATCGCATCACCCTCGGCCGTTTGCCACGTGACGTTTTCAAGCCACGCGTGGAATGAATGAGAGGGGACAGTTCGGCTAGGGCAGCACCACGTCCATTCCCCAAAAGGTGCGCGCATCTGCGATTATCATTTCCCGCGCGCCAGCACGTCACGTTTGCAAGCCATGTGCGTGAATGAACCAGAGAGAACCGGCGGGAACGAGAGGGGAAAAACGCGATAGAGCGAAGCGCAAGGGTGTGCCCATTCTTTTGTCGAGCTATCTCTCTCCTTCCTCTTTCCCGGCCTTCGTTCGCAGTAGCACGCGTTACACATGCGCCAAGCCAGCTCGGCCCGTTTGCAGACAGAACGTCGGACGCTTTCTCCAGCGTGTGTTGCGAACCCTCTGTACGCGGCGGCTGACGTGGCTATGGCGCCTGCAGAAGTTAAGCAGCAAATCTATTTTTTTTTTTGCGAGAGTCGTTTGTTCTTATCATTGTGCTGTACGCACGGCGTAGCGTAAGATATGGCGTTAGGAAGCGGCTTTTTTTTTTTTTTGCTGGAGTCGTTTATTCTTGCATGTATGAATCAACGAAAGCACGCAGTCAGCTTCAAACAGCATTTGCAGCTACTTTATCACGCTTTTCATTGATTTTGTGGCAGTAGACTATGCCCGCCCCAAGCGCGGCATGATAAATCGAACCAGGCTTGTGCAATCAAGCCATTACGGGCAGTCTGCCAAGTTCGCTCCCCGCTGCAGCAGGAGCTATCAAAAGATAAACACGCCGCGACGTTATCGCTGCGCAGCATCTTGGCACGCTGCCAAGAAATGAGCTGTGGATGAGACGACCGAAACGGAGTGCGACGTGCAAGCGATAACGCTGGCGATTTCTGCCGCGGCGACACAGAAATCTTGTTTTGAGCTGTGGCGATGGCTCGTACGGCAGAGGGACTCAGTTCCAACAAGTTGTAAATTTTTTGCTCTGTCGCTGCCGCTCGTCGCTGAGATCGCTTAATCGCTTGCATGTGAGCGAGCTGGCCTTAACGCTTTTTTTTTTCTAAATTCTCGAGTGCGAAAGTGGAGAGTGGGTTCATTATGCGAATGAGTTGATTACACGACAAATACAGTATCGCTTTTTCGCATCGCAAGTGCCGTCCCAAGCCGATTTCTGTATATCGAATTATCGATATATCAAACTATTTCGCGATCCCCTTCCAGTTAGATATATCCGGGTTCGACTGTATATGCGTGCGTTATGAGTGGATTGTGAAAACGCTGTACATTCCCCCATACTGCGTGAACATGATATACAGTAAAACCTCGTTAATTCGACCCTCGTTAATTCGGAAAATCGGATAATTCGGACAGCCCATCCGGTCCCGTCAACCGCATTTACTTGTCTATGGCGCAAAACTCTCGTTAATTGGGACAAATTTGGCCGCCCTTCGGTTAATTCGGACAGGCAGCGGAGCTTGAATGTATGTGTAAAAGGCGGCCATGAGGGCGGCTGACGATGATGATGATGGTGAATGAGGGATAAGCCTGGCCACTATAGCACGGGTGGTGCTGGTGTTCAACCGAAATGTAACAGCACCATACTCATTGCTATAAACATCAAATGGGAAAAGGCACGATGGGATACTTTTTTGTTTTCTGCTGCTGGCCGTAGTTCGCCATTTTCCCTTTGTTTTCTTTCCGTGTGCATCGTAGAGCGCGCTTTGTCTCAGCTGTTGCGAGCGTGTCGTACGCAAGGTGTGCGCTTTTTTTTTTCGCGAGGTGTGTGCGTCAAGCTGGTGCTGAAGTGTGGACAGCAGTCCCCTGTTCTCATTTTTTCCCGTGGAACAAGCCCGATAGCGCTGCGTTCTTAGGCCCCCGCGATGGCTACCGCGGCCCCAGCAAAGCGGGCGAAGTACTGCAAAGCGAAGGTCTTGGGAGAAAAAGTCAAGATATTGAAAGCCTTAAAGGAAGGAATGCCTCGACAAGTCATCATGGCAAAGTTTAACGTGAAGAGGTCCACACTGAGCTCATACATAAAAAATGAAGCTCAGAGATTTTCGAAGCCTACGACGGACAGAAGTTCAGCGACAAGCGAAAAAGACTCCGGACAGCACCACACCCAAAGCTAGAAGAGGCACTACTTCGGTGGATTTCTGACTCGCGAAATGCACAGCTGCCCTTGAGTGGACCCCTCATCTGTGCACAAGCAGAAAGGTACGCACTAATGATGGACATTGAAGCCTTCAGTGCATCAGAAGGATGGTTTGACCGATTTAAGAAAAGGCATAATCTAGTCTTCCGTAGTGTCTGCGGCGAAAAAGGCGCTGTGGATGAAGGCGTCGAGAACGATTGGAGGGCTCAGCTGCCGAGGCGCCTTGCTGCCTATGAGCCCTGCAATGTATTTAATGCAGACGAAACGGCACTTTTTTACAAGGCTCTGCCTGATAAGACAATCACTTTTAAAGGGGACCCGTGTGTCAGTGGCAAGCGGAGTAAGGACAGAGAGACAGTTTTGCTTGCTGCGAATATGACCGGCACGGAGCGGCTGCCACTGCTGGTTATTGGGAAATCTCAAAAGCCGCGGTGCTTCAAGAATATAAAGCAGCTGCCGGTACAATACCGAGCGAACAAAAAGGCTTGGATGACGTCGGAAATATTTCAAGCATGGCTACGACAACTTGACCGCGGCTTTTCAGTCCAAAAACGCAAGGTGCTGCTTGTCGTTGACAACTGCAGTGCACACAGCAATATGTCCGGGCTCGAAAACATTGAATTACTTTTCCTGCCACCCAACACCACTGCTTCCCTCCAACCGATGGATCAGGGAATTATTCAATACCTGAAGAGCCGGTACAGGAAGCAGGTGCTTCAACGTATGCTCTTATGCACGGAAGCTGGACGCAAGTATGACGTCACACTTCTAAGTGCACTACACATACTGGTGCACGTGTGGAGAGGCACACCACCTGCAGTGATCGCCAACTGCTTCCGACATAGTGGTTTCGGTGATAGCACCAACTCCATCGGTGTGGACGGCCTCGATGCCAATGAAGATGATGAAGACTACGAAAGCGTTCTGCCATCAAATGTTCGGCTGAGTGATTACGTCGCTATCGACAGTGACGTTGCTGGCCACCTCATCGACGGTGAAATCATCGCAGAAGCCTTAGGAAGCGAACAGCCCAGTTCCGAAGACGATGACGATGCATGTGATGAACTGCCGCATCACACTGTGACGGAGGCTGTTGACGCCCTGAGCGTTCTGGAGGACATTTGTGCAGGCTCTGCAGACAGCGTACGTGCACTGCACCATTTGGCAGAGGTGCGTAAGATAGTAGTTGCGATGCAAGTTTCTCGCACAAAGCAGACATCTATAACAGATTTTTTCAAAAAATAAAGGTATGTTGGTGTGGGACAGTTTGTTGCGTTTTTTTTTGCCCCTCTCGATAATTCGACATTCGGTTAATTCGGACATTTTCTCCGGTCCCGCGAAATCCGAATTAACGGGGTTTTACTGTACTGCAATCACTGTCACTACTTATCGCCCCGAGGCCAAAAAAAAAGGGGGGGGGGGGAGCTTTCGCTTTCTACCTGCGTTGGCGTGGCCATTTCGTATGGTGCGTTTTCGCGTCGTCTGCTACACTGCCGTCCAGTGTGTTTCTTGCCCGCTCCCGCATGATGGCGCCACATCCTTCCGCAAAAGGCAGATTCCATATTAGTTGTCACACAGCTGCATGTATCGAATCCTTTCTGTGCTCTGCTCTGCTAGCTGAGAGAACCGAAACGGAAGAGAGGCACAAGACCATTTTGCTGAATCAGAAGGCAGCCAGTAATAAAGCTCTTGACTGGAGAGGGAAGGGCAGAAGGTGCAGAAGATTTTGATGCTGTACCGAGCATACTGTCGACGATTTTAGCGACAAGCGGGCCATCATCGATGGTGTTGCATGTGGAATCAACTGTGACGGAAACTGGGAGCCCTAGCTTTCAGAGGTGTAGAAGATGTACCTTATATTGCCGATTATAAGTCAACCTTTTTTTGTTTTTTTTTTTTCTTCGAAAAATGGCCTGAAATTTGAGGGTCGACTCATAATTGGAGCCGACCTATGTGCAGAGTCATAAATTCAACCTACATGTGGGGTCGAAGGCAGTTTCGGCCGAGCTGTAGGTGATGTACGCATGTTCATGCATACTTCCACAATAGTTGTCAGATGTGGTATTGAAGTGGGTTGCTTAAAATATGGAAATTTATGTAAAGATTTGCCCCAAATGTTTGCTTTCATACGATGGAAACACTTGTAGGCAAAAATGTGGGCATTTCATGTAAAACTGGCAGTGCTGTGCCTGATATTCAATCCAATCCCAAATTACGTGACCAGTCACATGCTTTCAGAAGCATTTTCGTGCATTTTTTTCATGCCTAGTCACCATTACTGCGTTTCACCGATCGTTGACTGTCAGTGGTCCACATGGCTTGTGTGCCCGACAGACGCCAACATGCCACCACAACCTTGGCAACAATACAGCATGGCTTTCAAGCGGGAAGTGATCAGAATCAGAAAACAAGGCTGTGGCAGGATGGAGGTTTGATGGGTTCGAATTAGCGAAAACAAAAAAAGGAAGGTGTTTTTATGTGCTTTTGCGCGCCATTCCTTTTGTGGACCAAAGTCTGGACGATACCCTGCCATTGAAAATGCGGTTCATGACTATGAGGGGAAGAGCTTGGGTGTTTGCAATAGTGAAATTGATGCGAAGGCACGTGCTTCAATGATGCTTTGTATCGACAGCCAACTGATATGGTCTCTGGGGCATTCACCACATAGCATCTTATCACCGCTTCCAACGACCAGCCACAGCAGTGGCTCAGATGACCGCGACTGTGTCCTCGCGAGCGATGACAGATCATAAGAGGTATTTCATGTACACATATAAATGGCTTTGAATGACTCAGTCTTCCGAAAAACTTATTGATGACCTATGGCTGCAGTGCGATTTAGTGTCTACCTATATTTGGGGCCAAACTTCTTTCTGCTAAGAAGGTTTCACAGGGTGGGGGGTCGACTTATAATCGGCAATATACGGTATTTAAGAGGTTTCGGGTCACTGGGTTAAAGAATATGGCTATGAGCGGGGCACTACTTCAGAAGCAAGCCAGAGACTTGGCTTGCATCATTGGAAGATATATATAGTGCTGGAAGATATATATAGTGGCTGCACAGCAACCATAGTTCTGCATAAAGAAAGTAACAAAATTCCCATAAAGAAAGCTGTTAGGCAAGGAGACACAATCTCCCCAGTGCTATTCACAGCTTGCTTAGAGGAAGTATTCAGAGACTTGGAATGGGAGCAGTTAGGGACAAGGGTAGATGGAGAATACCTCAGTAATCTGCGATTTGCTGATAACATTGCCTTGCTAAGCAACTCGGGGGATGAACTGCAAATAATGATTGATGACCTAGACAGGAAAAGTAGAAAGATAGGCTTGAAAATCAGTATGCAGAAGACTAAGGTAATGTTCAACAGCCTCAGGAAGGAGCAGCAGTTTACATTAGGTAGCGAAGTACTGGAAGTAGTAGGCGAATATGTCTACTTAGGACAGGTAGTAACCACAGATCCGGACCATGAAAAGGAAATAACAAGAAGAATAAGATAGGATGGTGCGCATTTGGCAAGCACTCGCAGATTATGACTAGCAGCTTACCGGTATCGCTCAAGAGGAAAGTATACAACAGTTGCATCTTACCTGTACTCACCTATGGGGCTGAAACGTGGAGGCTAACCAAGAGAGTTCTACTTAAGTTGAGGACAACCCAGAGGGCTATGGAACGAAAAATGGTAGGAGTAACATTAAGAGATAGGAAGCGTGCAGAGTGGGTTAGAGAAATAACTCAAGTTACCGACATTCTAGTGGAAATTAAGAAGTAGAAATGGGCATGGGCAGGACATGTAGTGCGAAGAGAGGATAACCGATGGTCGCTTAGGGTAACAAACTGGATTCCAAGGAAAGGAAAGCATAGCAGGGGGCGGCAGAAAGTTAGGTGGGCGGATGAGGTGAAAAAGTTCGCAAGGGTCAAGTGGATGCAGCTAGCACAGAACTGGGTTAAGTGGAGAAATATGGGAGAGACCTTCGCCTTGCAGTGGGTATAGTCAGGCTGCTGATGATGATGATGGTTTGGGAGGAGAAATGTTTTGCAAGTGCTGGATGATGGTGGTGTTTCAAGGAATGTCGTGATGTAATTGGCAAGGTTGTCAGTGGGTACGTTCAATTTTCAGTCTCGGGCAGTCCCGGACAACTTGCTGACAGGAGTCCGGAGTTCGATTTTCCTCGGTACCTCGGGCAGCCGAGAAACTCCGTCCACCAGTAAAACTTCCGAGCTGGTGGCCATATTGAGTTAGACTCCGAGCACATTCTGAGTACTTTTCATGTTCCTGCAGACGATATTGTGTGCTAAACAGTGACACAAGCTCCATAACTGGTCTCTAAGCAGCTGTAAGACAATTGAATCTTGCATCTTCACTTTCTTGTCTTTAATTTCACTACACACGAAAGCATCTAGAGCCCCGTGCATTGTTTGATTGTTCCGAACATCTATTTTTTCTTATTTTTACCCCCTATTTTAAGAAATTTTTTAAATGTTTACTGAAAAACCTGTATAATAACGGGCTGATGAGTATCGTTTCTCCATTGAAGCATTGAGTATCATTGAAGCATGAATATGGAGCAGGCCTGGTGTAATGAGACCTTTGCTGATGCACCTGACTGCTTTTCTGTGGGGTCCTGCAACACTTTGGGAATACAGTCGAACCCGAATATATTGAACTCGAAGGGGATTGTGAAATAGTTTGATGTATCAATAATTCGATATACAGAAATTGGCTTGAGATGCCGCTTATGATCGTGAAAAACGATACAGTAAAAGCTCGTTAATTCGAACTCGAGGGGAACTGGAAAATTGTTGGAATTAAGCGGAGTTTGAGTTAAGGAGCGGGCGGCAAAAGAAACAAAAACAAAGTGTCATCGCATCTGGCTGCTTGGGCCGAAGCCAAAATAGCTAATATCTGGGATCGTTATCATGGATTATGCACTACTAAACTTTGCGGTGGGTGACTGTGGGTATTAAAACCATGCGAGTCCAAACACCAAAGGAAATAAAGATGGCCAATAAATTCACACGCCTGGAACTAATAAGAAATGTACTGCTGTGAGTGTCAAATTTAATAATGAAATATGACACTGTTTATGCTTCAAAAAATGTTTATGCTTCGATTCACAGTCTAAAAAATAATCGGTGATTTGCATTTGTTTGCACTTTCTTTGCGGTGACTCGAGAAGCATTGTCTGCAACATGCCCAGCATCTCCAGCGCAGCATCCGAAATTTGATCAGTAGAAAAATAGCGCGTTGCCAGATCGAGTGCCGATGCAGCTTCACATGCGCTCGGGGGTGGCAACGGTTCGTTCTCTTTGTCAGACTCGTCGTCGCTGTCCGGCGTGCTCGCTGCGCGTGAGTCATGCTGCTGACTGCACGCAGTCTCGATAATCTCAACGTCACTTAAAGGCCTCGTTGTCTCCATGCCGTTCTCTACGTCTACAAAGCTCTCGAAGTCAACACCTTCCGATAAAACAGCGTAGACAGGGTTCAGCACGATGGAGTCATTCCATTGGACCACTTGAACATCAATGTCTGTCGTGCTGCAGGCTTCTGTGGTTTTACTGAAGCCACACTTGCGGAAACGGTTTGCGATAGTGTCTGCCTTGACGGCGTTCCACGACATTGCTAGCATGTGGCAAGCTCAGAGTAGGTTGACATCATACGGCTTGGCGCTTTCAATACATACAAGAATCCGCTCTAGGAGGTGGCGCCTGTACAGTGTCTTGAGATTTTTAATAATCCCAAGGTCCATAGGCTGCAGTGCAGCAGTAATATTTTTTTGGCAAAAATGCCAGGTGGATTGCCTTTAGTCCGTTGACATCACAATGTGCAGAACAGTTGTCTATGAACAAAAGAATGCTCTTATTCTGTGCTGCGAATTTTGTCTAGTGTGCACAACCAGTCCGTGAAGATTGCTCGTGTCATCCATGACTTTTTGTTCTAAGTGTACTTTACAGGTAGAGTCTTCAGGCCTTTAAAGCAACGAGGCTTCGCTGCTTTGCCTATATCTAGCAAGCGGCGCCGTTCCGCGCCCGTCACGTTTGCGCACACTAGCATGGTAACTCTTTCTTCGCATCGCTTCCTGCCAGAGCACGTATCACCTTTATAACTCAGTCTTGTTTGGAAGCAACTTAAAATAAAGTGCGGTTTCATCAGTATTGAAGACATCAGAGAGCGAGTAATCAGCAAACTACTCCTTTAGTTCACCTGAGACCCAATTTTCACAGGTTTCTTTGTCGACTGCAGCTGCCTCTTCACAGACGTTTTTGAATGTCAGCCCATGGCTGGCCTTGAAACGAAATAACGAGCCTTTCGATGCGCTGAAGTTGCTGATGCCCATTTGGCCGGCGAAGTTCGCTGCCTTCGCAGCAATGGGTCCACTTAAAGGAGTATAGACACGTACATTTTCTGTTCCGGTATTTTTGCTTTAATCGATCCACAGTGGGCCAAAACAGAGTGACTGCGACCCAAAAAGCCCCAGCACAGATCAATTAATTTGTTATCAGTGCATTTATCAGGGCCAGTTTCGGTTTCGATCTCTCCGGACACGAGCGCGCGATGACGTCAAAGATACGAGAACGCCACACGAGCGCCCCCTACTGGCAAGGTAGGTGATCGCGTAAGCACAAAATCTGATGACGCATTCGGGTCGCGTTTTTCGTCTGCTTGCTGTCGCACGTGCAAGAAAATATCGTCGTCGAGCAGCGCTTCAGCGTAGCATAATTAGTACTGCGACGTTGTTTCGCCCAATAGCGTGGATGTTACTAACATTGCCGGGCACTTTAATCCCGACCCGCTCGCCTGCGACTCTAACGACGAAGCAGGAATCAGCAGCAGCCACGAAAGCTTGGTGGGTTGACACGCAGGAAATGTCAACTGGTAGGAATGTTGAACAAAGGAACCGTGAAGATGCTGCTTTATCAGTTCGGTTGGCCAACGCTGTGAGCCAAGCTGTTCTAAAAAAATGTTTTAGTAATGACGCGATCAGCCACCGTAACCCGTAAGCTCTCCCGATGGCTCCCGTGCTCACACCTGTTCACGCGCTGATTGGTCCCGACGCGGCAGGCCTGCGTGCCGCCGTCCAAGCATGTGGCGCCATCTGGCGCAGTCAAGGCAATCTGGGTGCGTAAAGCCGTGGCCGCCGCACTCGACTCAGAAGTCATGCCTCATAGCATCCGCTATCGGTAATTTAGCTATCGCAGATCGCTGTTCATTCGCTTACATAGCTATTTGTACAAAGGACTATCAGTGACGATTAAATTGCGAGGATTATTCAGCCAATACAGAGGTCCTGGTAGAAATAATTACAGTGATACAAGCGAACTTTTTTTTTTCCTACAGCTGGGCTGCCCGGTGCGACGCACCAGATGTCTGCTAGCTCCGCTGCTGAAGGCGCTGCGCAAAGCAAGAAATTATTTTACAAGATGGGCGTGCCAGTAAAGCGGCGCGAAACTCCGACGTTTATTACAGCGTTAGCCCGTTCCGAAGCGCCTTTCGCTGACGCTTCGATGCGAAACCAGCTAGGGCTAGCGACGTCTAGGGTAGGTGGGGAGCGGCGCAGTATGTTCCCGGCGCGTCATCGAGAGGCACCGTTGCCGTAAGCCCTGCACTTGTGCAGGCATGCTGTTGGGGCCTGAGTTTAGCAGGCAGTCTCCATACGTACACCGGTGAGGTAATTGTAACATGCACCAATGAAGAAGCCATCGAGTAAAGCGAGCAGAAGCGGCGGCGGCGCTGTTCGAGTCCGGCCATGTGTCGTCACTGCTCTTTGCTTTGCCGACTCCACGTCACAGTTGTTTGATAACGTCATGTCGTTTACCTATGTACACGTTTTCGTCACAGAGGTGTCGATGCCAATGGGTTTTGAAAAACGGAGTACTTGCCTGGCTTGTTTTTAAAATCAAATTGAAATATCTTCGCGGAAAAGTGCGAGGTTGGGATTGCTGGGGGAGCATCTCTGTATAACCAGGAAAGCAATCGTATTCCTTCCGACGCTTCAAAAACTGGTGTCTATACTCCTTTAATGGAATATTCCTGCTGCGAACATCCTTTATCCACGTAATGACAGCAGTCTCCATCTCGGGGTAAGCCGACGTTCGTAGTCTTTTTTGCGAGGGCTCAATCTCCTTTTGGTAGGTGTTGATGATAGAGTCCTTGTTCTTGATGTAAGTAAACAACGTGCTTTTTTTGATGGCATACTTCTCGACAATCGCTGTCTTTGTTAAGAGACCACGTTCGACCATCTGCAATACGTAATTCCATTTTTGTTTTTAAATCCTTTGCCGAGTACTTTCCACAACTTACCATGACTCGCACAGTTCATGAGATGTCACCGGCGAGACACCAAACCAACGAGCAAGCTCACGCAACACGCGGCAATAAGCACAAAAGACTACTCGAGGTCTGTGGAGCTGCTTCCACCAATCGGAGCTGCTGCAGCACAATGAAAACTTGCAGTGGCTTGCGTCGGAGCATCGGCCCATCGGTGGCGCCCGCGCGTCAGCGAAAGCCTGCTATGGCATGCGCCAGAGGCTCCAGCAACGAAATTCGTCTCGCCTCGTGCATGCCATAATACGCGCTGCCTTATTCTTTCTCATCGTTATACATATTAAAAAAAAATTCAATGGATTGTATTCGTTACGAGGCGACTTCTATTTACGAGAAGCAATGTCAGCCACCGGCTCCTAGTTCAAAATAACCGACGGGGATATGGACATGTTTGAATTATCGGGAGTTTTGGCCCATTGATATACACAGGGTTTTGCAGGGACCTGGGCATCAGTTCGAATTAACTGGCTGTTCGAATTAACTAGCTTTTACTGTACCATATTTGTCGTGTAATCAACCCACTCATGTAATGAACGCACCAACCACTTTTACCACCAAGAATTTGAAAAAAAAGAAAGGGGGTTAGTTGATGGCGTGTCCCTCTATTTGGCCGTCGCATCTTTTACCACCAAGAATTTGAAAAAAAAAAGTGTTAGTTGATGGCGTTTTCCTCTATTTTGGCCGTCGCATCCACAGGTCATTTATTGGTAGCGCATAAAGGTGCTGCGAAGCAATAAAGTCACGGGCGTGCTTATATTTTAAGTATACTTTTAATGTTCGCTCCTGCAGTGGCAGGAAGAGAACTTGACAGATTGTCCGTGATGGCTTGACTGCACAAGCCTGGTTCTATATATCACGCTGCGCTTATAGCAGGCGGAGTCCATTGCCACAAAATCATTGAAAAGTGTGATAGCTGTAAATGCCGTTTGAAGATGATCTCAGCTGACTGCATGCTTTCGTTGATTCATAGATGCAAGAATGGATGACTCACAAAAAGAAGAAAAAAAAAAACAAAAATTTTCTGCTTCATATTGTTACGTATATGCCACTAAAGAGGACGACGATGGACTACTCATTGATAGACGACGAAGCTTAAGAAACCAGTTGGTGCTTGCCTGCACACCTAGTCTCTCATCACCTGTTGTGGTTTCGCCTGTTGTGGTACTAACCTTCTGCCACGTATCATCTTGGTGGAGGTGAATCAAGATCCCCGTACGTGCCAATTAGCCCATTCACACTGCCAAAAGCTGGATTTGCGAAGCAGTCGCCACCTACTTGAGATCACAACCACGTCTCAAACAGCCACGATGACCTCCAAAGCAGCCCCTACCACTGCAGAAACATCGCCTCAGCCAGTTGTTCTAAGGAAAATTCGCCACCCTCCCATCTTTAATGGTGACGACAACCCAGACGTTGACGATTGGCTAGATGAGTATGTGCGCTGCAGCCGGAACAACCACTGGGATGCCACCATCATGCTCGCTAACATCATCTTTTATTTGGCGGGAACAGCTCGAACATGGTTTCAAAACCATGAACAAGAGCTCGTTACCTGGGATATATGCAAGCGAAAGCTTAAGGACTTGTTCGGGAAACCAATTGGACATGCTCTGGCTGCAAAAACGGAACTTTCGTCCCATGTTCAAACCCCCACGGAGTCCTACCTCGCCTACATTCAGGACGTGCTTGCGTTGTGTCGCAAGATCAACACCTCCATGCCGGAAAGTGACAAGGTAGGGCATATTCTCAAGGGTATCGCGGATGATGCGTTCCACATCCTATTTTCTATGAATTGCTCTACCATTGACTCGGTGCTTTAAGTCTGCCGAAAATTCGAGCAGGCTAAACAAAGACGTCTCGTACATCGCTTTGAGCATCTTCAGAACATGGCCGCTACCTCATCCTGCGATGACCTGGCCCCTTTGCACCAGCCCTCCCATCCCACGACCGTGACTCGAATCGTCCGGAGAGAACTCGAGGCCCTAACTCCTGCACCACTCCCGTCTCCGCTGCCCGACACCGTGGCCATGATACAGGCCGTTGTCCGCCAGGAACTTGCAAACGTCGGCTTCTCCTCTAGCTCCGTGCCACCCCCGCCACCATCGCACCCTGTTTCTTTAGTGGCAGCTGCTACAACCACCAGCACAGCCTCCCCATGTTGCTACCTTGATCACAATCCTGCAGAGTGGCGCACACCATTTGCTGTCGAGCCGGCCACACTTCGCGGTATTGCCGTAGCTGGACTTTCCCCGTCTCTTGCTCCTTTTACAACTCTGACCATCGGTATTACTATGGACCTCGACGCTTTGCTGCCCCATCAGAGGAGCCCCGCCCACCTATGATCGACCTGGACGCTTTCCTCCTCAACTAGATGAGCCTCGCACCGAAACCATCCCAATAGCTCCTCGCTACAGCCAATCTCCATATCCCAGGGCTCGTCGATCCTGTTCACCAGTACCTCGTCGCGGCTCCTCCTCATCATACGCCGGCACCTACTCGGGAAACTAGCGAATGCAGCGCCCGGGAGTGGCGCTGCATTATCGACTGCCATTATTACTGTCAACCCAGTTCTGAACCCTGCACCTAGACGTAATCTCATTGATATTCTTGTGGATGGAGTCCCAATTTCTGCACTTATTGACACTGGCGCCCACATCTCTGTCCTCAGTTCCTCGCTCCGCCGACGCCTCAAGAAAGTCCTCACACCCGCCACCTCATCTACTGTTCATGTTGCGGATGGCAACACAGCTACTGTGATTGGTATGTGTACTGCACGCATTAGCATTGCCGGCCACAACATCCCTGTGTTATTTACAGTCCTCACCAGTTGCCCTCAAGACGTTATATTAGGTCTCGACTTTTTAACTGCACACTCTGCTCTCATTGACTGTCTTCTGGACTGCTTCATCTAGACCTGCCGTCTTGTCCCGATGAACAAGCTCATGCAGCTTCAATGCTCTGTCTTCGCTCCGCTGCATTTACTCGTCTGCCATCTGAAGCCGCTGTATATGTGCTCGTGTCACCTTTTCCCCAATTCCTGATGGCGACTACGTTGTTTCCCCCTTAACCGATGTGACTCTGCAACGTAGCATAGCCCTCCCTCACAATATCGTGCATGTAGCGAATAACCACACTTATCTTCCAGTCCTGAACTTCAGCTTTTTTGTACAAGTTCTTCCTGAAGGCATTTCTCTCGCCGAACTGACCCCTTGTCTGACTTTAATGTGCGTACACTTTCACCTGACCCTACTGCTGGAGTATCGACACAACATACGCCATCCCCGCCTGCGGAAGCCCGCATATCAGGAATGGTAGCTCCTGACTTGTGTCCTGATCGTGCTCAAGCACTTACTAGCCTTCTGGCCTCGTACAGTGACATTTTCGATTTTGGTAACCGACCCTTGGGACAAACGTCCCTCGTTACTTACCGTATCGATACCGGAGACACCAGCCCAATTCACAGAAGGCCTTACAGAGTCACCATCTCTGAACGTCGCGTCATACAAGACGAAGTGGACAAGATGTTGGCAAGAAACATTATAGAGCCCTCGAGCAGCCCCGGGCGCCACCAGTCGTGCTTATTAAAAAGAAGGACAATACCTGGAGGTTTTGCGTCGATTACCGACACCTCAACAAAGTTACAAAGAAGGACGTTTACCACTTCCCAGGATAGATGATGCCCTCGACTGCTTGCACGGTGCCAATTATTTCTCTTCAATCTATCTTCGTTCCGGTTATTGGCAGATCGTGGTTGACGAACGGGACCGAGAGAAGACTGCCTTCATTACTCCCGATGGCCTGTACCAATTCAAGGTGATGCCTATTGGCCTGTGTAATGCGCCCGCTACATTCGAGCGTATGATGGACTCTCTTCTACGTGGTTTGAAGTGGATGACGTGCTTATGTTATCTCGATGACGTCATTGTCTTTTCTTCGACCTTCGAGAGCCATCTTCACCACCTTGATGCCATTCTTGGAGTCTTCCGAGGAGCTGGCCTTCAGCTGAATTCAAAGAAGTGTAACTTTGGCCAACGTCAACTCAAGGTACTCGGATACTTGGTCGATGCCCACGGTGTTCAACCTGATCCTGACAAAATTTGTGCTGTATGTGCATTTCCTACACCCCGCTGTACCAGTGACATTCGCAGTTTTCTTAGCCTTTGCTCATATTTTCGGCGGTTTGTCCCCAACTTTGCGGAGACGGCTCGTTCACTCACCCTTTTTCTGAAGAACGACAATCTCAAGCCTTTTCTGCACTAATCGCAGCACTCACCAACCCGCCCGTCCAGGCACACTTCAACCCCCTCAGCACCAACGGAGGTACGCACCGACGCCATAGGTCACGGTATTGGTGCCATTCTCGCCCAGCAGCAGACGGGTCGCACTCGCGTCATTGCTTATGCCAGTCGCCTCCTTTCAGCGGCTGAGCAAAATTATTCGATCACAGAATGTGAGTGTTTAGCTCTCGTGTGGGCCATTACAAAGTTTCGCCCTTAATTGTTTGGCCACCTGTTCTCCGTCATCACCGACCACCACGCCTTATGTTGGCTTTCTTCGCTGAAAGACCCTACTGGTCGTCTCGGGCGTTGGGCGCTGCGTCTTCAGGAATACTTCTTTTTGTCGTCCACAGGTTCGGCCGGCTACACACTGATGCTGATTGCCTGTCCCACAAACCGGTAGATCCGCTGTCTGAAAGTGAGTGTGACTATGACCCTTGTGTGTTGTCGATCTCTGGCCTTTCAAATATTCGTCATGAGCAGCGATTGGATCCCACGCTTTGCGGCATTATCAACCTCCTCAGCACTGATCACCCTGACGCTACCCTTGCATTGTATGTGCTCCACAACGGCACTTTATATAGGTGCTATATGCGACCAGATGGCGCTGAGCTTCTGCTCGTAGTCCCCGACCACCTGCGTGCCACTGTTCTTCAGCAGTTGCACGACGCGCCCACTGCGGGTCATTTTGGCGTATCTCGTACATACGACAGCGTCCGCCGGCGCTTCTTTTCGCCAGGCCTCTACTGCTGTGTTCGTCGTTACGTGGCTTCTTGTGACAGGTGTCAGCGACGGAAGAAACCCTCGGTTGTGCCTGCTGGATCCCTACAGCCAATCGACATCCCAGTAGACCCATTTACCTGAGTTGGCCTTGATCTCATCGGGCCTTTTCCTCTGTCTGCTTCGGGGAATAAATGGATTGCGGTGGCTACGGTCTATACTACGCGCTACGGCGTTACATGAGCGATACCCACCAGCTGTGCAACTAACGTGGCAGTGTTTTTCCTCCACGTCATCCTGCTCCACGGTGCACCACGCCAGCTGCTCACTGACTGTGGTCGCTGCTTTCTTGCTCGAGTAGTCGAAGGAATTCTCTGATACTGCTCTATTAAGCACTACTTCACCACCGCTTACCATCCACAAACGAACGGCCTTACCGAACGCCTCAATCGCACATTCACGGACATGCTGTCAACGTATGTATCGGCTGATCACCGTGACTGGGATATTACCTTACCGTTTGTGACCTTTGCGTATAATGCATCCCGTCACGATACAATGGGCTACTCGCCGTTCTATCTTCTGTTCGGCCAGGACCCTTCTCTTCTATTTGACAGTGTACTGCCTCCCACCGCGAATGCAAGCTCCTATGTTCGTGACGCCATATCCCGAGCTGACGCCACTCGTGTTATTGCTCGCCGCCGACTGGCTTCCTCCCAAAACTCTCAAAAACGCTGCCATGATTCTCGTCATAGGGACGCCCACTACTCTCCGGACTCTCTTCTCTTGCTCTGGACTCCCGCTCGTAGAAAAGGGCTCTGTGAGAAGCTCTTGCCGCGCTACACAGGCCCCTACCGTGTTTTACGGCCAGTCACTTCCGTGACATACCAGGTCACCCTTGTGCAACCACATCGACAGTTCGATATGCCCCGTACAGAAATTGTTCATGTCGCTCGCATGAAGTCGTACCACTCCAGCTGTTCTTCCTTGACGTAGTACGCACCGGGAAGTGCTTTTCGTGCCGGGGTAACGTTACGTATATACCACTAAAGAGGACGACGATGGACTGCTCAGTGATAAACGACGAAGCTGAAGAAAACGGTTGATGCTTGCCTGAACACCTAGTCTCTCATCACCTGTTGTGGTTTCCCCTGTTGTGGTACTAACCTTCTGCCATGTATCAATATTCATAGCCTGCATAGCTTACGCTACGCCGCACGTTTAGCATGACACAAGGCACGCACCGCATGCCACCTGCCACACACAAAGGGTTCATAGCACACACTGGAGAACATGGAGACCATGCTGGAGAAAGCATCCGATGTTCTGTCTACCACGGGCTGAGCTGGCTTGTCTGCACATGCATAGTGTGTCCTGTTGCGAACAAAGACCGGGAAAGAGATGAAGGGGAGAGAGAAAGCTTGGCAGAAGAATGGGCACACCCTTGCACTTCGCTCTATCGCGTTGTTTCCCTCTCACGAACACCACAGCTGCATTGGCTGCGTATGCTCCGTACCGGCCATTGCCAAACCGCTTCCCTCTCGTTTCTTCACGCACATAGCTTGCAGACATCACATGCTGCGTGCAGCAAACGATCATCGCAGATGCGCACATCTCTGGGGAAAGGCTGCGGCGCTGCTCTAGACCAGCTGTTGCCGAATCGTTCTCTCTCACTCCTTCCATGCGTGGCGGCGTGGCTGGAAAACGGCCGAGGGTGATGCGATCATCTCTGGTGAAGGCGCACCTTCCAGTGCGTGGTGTGGAGTTCCATATATCTAACGATCGGGGAAATTGGAGTTCGATATATGATGCAACTTTCCTATACTTTTACATGTGATTTTCAAGGCGATATTGTGATGACTCGAGTTACTTAAAGTGGTCCTGGGTCCACACTGATCATGAGGAGATGGAGGCACACACTCAAGATATAGTTTTTAACATAATTAAAACTGGCACAGTTTCGCTTACAGTTCGTCGTCCCTGGGTTGTGTCGCTGTGTCGGCATGGGCTCCGAAGAAGGGCTGGGTTTTCGTCAAGGCCAGGTGGTGGAATGCTGAATGCTGCCACTGCTGCTTTCGTTCAGCTGACGGTGGGATGAGCTGCCAGGCTTGGAAGTGAGATGAGAGGGACCGAACTTGAATGGTGGCTATACCCCAGGCTCTCTCAGTGGTGGCGCGGCCCCAGTCTTCTGCCCTACTCGTCTTTCGTTCACCCATCTCGTCCGCTGCCTGCAATTATTTACCCCCGCTCTCCCATTCTTAAGCCCTTTTGCTTCATTGTTGCGCCTCCTTTTCACGGGTTGACCTGTTCCCGCGGCCACCGGCTGCCTTTGTTAGCTACCCCGCGGCTTTCGCCCTTTCGCAGGTCTCGTTCCAAGGGAGTAGTCAATGGCTGTCCATATATGGGCAGGTTTTCGTGCCACGATACCAGATATGGGCATGCCTAGAGTTTGGCCACTCGACGCCGACATGGTGCTGTCAGCAGTGTCCATGAGTCACTGACTGTCATCCGCAGCCTTGTGCATGCGCATGTGCTGTCACAATATTGCGTGAGTTCGATATAACCAAAATTCGAATTATCCGGGTTCAATATATCCGGGTTCGACTGTATAGTGTATAAAATCACTAATCACTAGAATGTTTTGTCATCAATGTGTAGCGAAAATATATGCTTGTATGCGCACCTGAGAACCCACAAACATGCTCAAGTTGGCAAGCCCTCTTCAACAAATTTTCCACATTTGTGCCTTCCTCTGTGTAACGTGACTGCATATATCTGTTTAGAAACGGCTATTGGTTAGATTCTTTGAGACATCATGGGGCTGCCATCAGCACAGGCAGTCAGCTGCATCACACCATCATGCCGGGAAGCTCTGCTACTCGGGGAATTCCCGTGTTGGTCAGTAACCTGGCTGTGGGTCCACCAGTAACCTGTCAGTGGGCGGTGGGACCTTTGAGCATGCAGAAAATGACAAGAAAATGGAGAGGGCCATGAAGACACAGGAATTCAGTTAACTACAGGCAGCTTACGCTTACTACAGGCAGCTTACCACTTACAAGATGCTTGAAGAAAAAAATTCTTGCTGCAGGATATTCATGAAATGTATTCTGGACATACAACTTTATTGAATAGTATTGCAGGGCCCCTTTAAGAGAGAGGTACACAAGAGTTGCGTTCACATAAAATGCTCTGTGCTAGCTCAGTACATTGGAGTTGAATAGGAAGGCTTGTTCTGTTGTTGTCCTCCACTGGAAGTCTAACCCAGCTGTGTGACAAAATACTTAAAAGGCACATAAAGCCACTTGCTTAACAGCTGTACTCGCCACCACTGGTAGTTTATTAGGCCTTTGAACCTCGCTTTTGGCAACATATTTGTACGTTCATTGCCATGTGCTTTATTACGTTGGGGCCAGTTAGCAACCAATGCTGAGCCTCAAACCTGGTGGAGGGATGACTTATCATGCCGTGCCTAATGTTCATTTCTACCCATGCTGTTTTATTTTTTGTCACAAGTATTGATATGCCAATAATGTTCCTGTTTTGTTGCAGGCTGCAATCTATGGAATGGCTCAGAGCATCCCTGACCGTTCAGTAATCGAAGAGCTGGCATGTGCCTACATTGATGCCTGCTACAGCACGCGTTACCTTCCATCAAGCTAACCTTGCACTGCTTTAGTCTTGTTTTTCCTTCATCTGTTACTATTAGTCACATATGAATAGGCAAGGGGAAAAGAACATTGCAAGCAGGTTCTGCTTGTCGTCACAGTGGCCATATTTTTGTATATGTGGCCAAGCACAGATCGCTTTTGGTAATGCCTCTTGTTGCTGCCCTATTGAAATTATTTTTCTTTGTTTCCTAAGGCTTGTATCTGATCAAGTGATTTCTGGCCTGGAATGCCTATGAAACGTACAAATATGTGTCAGATGTGGCATAATTTGTGAAGTCTGGTATTAACTTCAGTTCTTTACACTCAGACTGGCTGTGTTTGTTTTCCAGGGGCCATGCTAGAGTCGAACCTGAATATGCTGAACTTGAATGTTTTGAACAGTTGGCTGCATTGAATTCACAGATTATCTTCCTGAACATCCTATGTATTAGTACAGGAAGGTTGTGCTGTATATTGGAACCTAAATTCATCAGCCATTTAAAATTGCCATGTGTCCGACCAGCACGACCTCCGTGCTGAGCCGTGAGGATGGCAAAGCAGGCACAGTTGCATGAGGATGAGCGCTTAGGCTGGTCTCTGTTTTTGGCATTTAGCTTGACCGGTGTAAGGTCTGCGGCTGCACTTCTGGTTTGTGACAGTATATCAAACTGCGTACTGCTGGCAGTGCTACAGCTCTCAAGCCAAATGATAAGATGAGTGTGAAGTGGGCTTGAGCATGTTCATTGTTCTCTTGTACTAATCTTTCATGCCACATCACTAGAGAGTTATAGAATAGGGTTATCCTATTCGTTAGGGAGATAGGGACACATCAGTGTGCATGCATAGATTGCTACACTGAAAAGGTGAAGGGTGTGGCTCGGTATGGTTAGCATCCCCCTATTTACTCTGACCCTGTTCTAAAACTACCTGTTGGCATGCAGTGATGCCAAGCTAACTAAAGCCTAGTAGCAGCCCTAATGTGGCATGCTTTGCTGCTGAACGCATTGCGGAAACAAACTGTGCCTTTGTTAATGAGCCATTATTTCATGTATAGTGTACGGGTGATAAGATTAAATATAATATGCTGCGGCCAGCTCCAAAGGTTTGTCGAGGGTGGCTTTGATTCAAGCAGGGTAGACATAGCAATGTCTGGCAAGCATTGTGCTGCCAGCACTCTGGCGGGCACCATGTCAAGTCGTTGTAAGAACTATGTCACTAAGCAAGGGTGCAATGTATTCTCGCTTCTGGGTTGCAGGTAAGGTTATCTACAGCAATTTTTTATTTATTGCATTATTGATCTATTTCTTGATCCCCTTCGAGTTCATTATATTCGGGTTCGACTGTATGGAAATGCGAAGAGGGGCCTTGGTGTTCTGCCTTTTTGAGGAACTGTGAAATGTCAGCTCCATTACTCAGCTCTTCCTTTTAATGCTGCTTACAGTATAATCACAAGCATTGTGCCTATTGAGTGTTTTACCCTTAATAGTTGGCCCTGTTTGATCTTGAAATGGAAAACTGCATCCCATGGCAACATTGAGTTCAGCCTACTGGCTATCCTGTAATCCAAGTGTCACATTTTAGGGCATTGTGTATTGTCGTGCGATCAACTCCAGCACTAATGAGTTAGATGTGCCTATACTAATGGAGCTCTGATTAAAGCAACTGTACCGGTGAAGCTGTGTAACACTGTTTAGTGGTCATCTTGTAAAATGAGTTTCATCTTTGGAGATCAGCTTTTGCTACATTTTTTGTTGAGCTTGTGTTATGCAGGAAGAGCATGAAGCCATCTTGTGTAGGATGAACAAAAAACTTATCCTGTGCACTAGTCACATTGCAGGTTGCTTTGTTCTGGGTACACTGTGGGTTTTCTGCTATTGACAGCACCTGCTAGTGTTGGCACCAGTCTGTATGCACCGCTTAGTTGCAGCCACTCTATTACATCTGGCTGCAGTCACAGGAATGGCCAAAAGATCAAGTTTTGCCTGAATGTGCACCTGTGGTTTCAAAATAAATATCTGTGGGAGCACTAGTGATGTTCATGTCATAAAGAGTACATTTATATATATGCTTCGAACATTGTCTTTATTTTCGGTTATTACCGTATTTTCCGGTGTATAAGACGAGACTTTTTTTCAAAAATTTTGCTAGTGCGTCTTATATGCACTTTTTTTTCATTTTAAATGCCAGAAGATGGTGTCATCCGCACTTCCTGTCCACTCACACTGCCAATACAAGCCAGGATAAGCCGACTCACTTTTCCACAGTCACATCATAGCCACATTTCCACAGTCGCCATTTGCAACTTTGCTACTGCATGTGTTTCAACGTTCTTAGATATAGACGGTTAGAAAACTGTGCTGGCGCGCTGTGCTGCGAAGTGGGCCCAAACAGTCGCCGCTCCTGCATGAGTTGATCGCATAGCGACCACAGCGCCCCTCTCCTTTGCTGCGGTAGGTGGGTGAGGCCATTGAGCTAATGCACAGGCGGAAATTTTAAAATACTACTAACACTCTTCTCTTAGCAATTCAACGGATAATAAATTTGCGTTTGCGTTTTTAAACCAACTTTTGCACGCATATGAAAGCCATCAAGTCTAATTATGCGTCTGAAGCAAGGAGATTGCAGACGTGGCTCAAGCGTGTCGTCTGCTACCTGCCTGCTTGAGATAAGTCTGTAAACACGGTGTTTCATGGGTACAAAGAGGTGCTTAGAAAAGGCAAATACAATTTTATTTTTTGTTGCTATGCTGAAAGAAGAGGGTTAATAGTATTTTAAAATTTCTGCCTGTGTATTAGCTCAATGGCCTCACCCATCTACCGCAGCAGGGGAGAGGGGCACTGCGGTCACTTTGCGATCAACTCAAGCCGGACTGGCCATTGTTTTGGACCACTTCGCACCGCGCAGTTTTCCAACTGTCTCTAAGAACATTGCCGTGTTTTCGACTTCCTGCGTGTACTGCGCGTGTCTCTGCTACAGCATGCCACCGAAGTCGTGCTAGAGCTACACAGCGAAGTTTAAGTTATGCGCTCTCGCGTACGCTCTCGAACACTAGAACCGGGCTGCAGGACGGCGTTTCGAAGTCACCGAGAAAATGATTCGCATGTGGCGGCAGTTGTCTAGCAAGCTACAGGTGATGAAAAGCCGTGGAAAGGTGTGATGGCCTGAACTTGAAGACCGGCTCCTCAAGTAAGCTCTTGAACAATGAGCTGAAGGTAGGGCATTGTCGACCGTGCAGTTGCACTTAAAAGCCCACGCACTGGTCAATGAAATGGGTCCCATTGGCTTTGTTGGCGGGCCTTCATGGTGCTACAGATTTATGTGTCGCAAAGTGTTTTCAGTCAGCGTGAACGATAATGTGCCAACAGCTGTCAGACTTCACAGAAAAAGTGGAGAAGTTTCAAGAATTTGTGAAGAGAGAACTTGACAACAATAACATCACTGACAGCCACGTTAGCATGGATGAAGTGCCTTTAACGTTCGGCATTCCTATGTCAAAGAGTGTCACGCAGAAAGGCGATAAGACAGTGACAATCGGAACCACTGGGCACGAAAAGTCACACTTGCGTGCTCTGCCGACGGTACAAAGCTGCCGCCGATCATTTTCAAAAGAAAAACAAGGCCAAAGGAAAGCTTTCCACCTGGCATTGTTGTAACTGATGAGAAGGGATATATGGACGAAGAGATTATGAGTCTGGCTTGAGAAGTGCTTTTTTAAGTGCAAGGATGGATTTTTTCACGCCCGAAAGAAATCTGCGAACTTTTTGATGGCGCCTTTGAAGACGAAACCTTTGAAGGCTTTGAGTGAAAAAGTGGTGCTGCTGTGCCGATGCGAGTTTTTTTTGGGCGTGAGTATTGACTTTCTTTTTTCGATCTTATCGCACTGTGCAAGGAGTGTTCTCACAGGCACTGAACATTTAGTGGTGGTCGCGCAAGCACGTATAGTCAAGTCCCGTTGCCCGAAATAGGTAAATTAAGGTGCGTCTTATACAGCGGTGTGTCTTATATACCAACTTTATCATTGAAAGCCTGCATATATTAGGGTGCATCCTCTACACCGGAAAATATGGTACACTCAAAGTGAATATTCATTTTACACGACAAGCCACATTATTTTCAGGAAGAAATAACTGAAGAATTAATGCACCTGTATCAACCAAAAATATTTTTTTAAAAACGAAACGCTTAAAGCTAAAAAAAGGCGAGCGGTTACACTGTTGCATTTTTTTTTTCCTACGTGAATCAGTTCCTAGTGGGGGCACAAAGAATTGATAGCTTCTATGAGTTTTAATCAAGGAACTTTTGATGACTGGAAATGCCTGCCACAGTTTGAGCACCCTGACAGCTCCAAGATTTATGCTGGAAAGACATTTTTTTTGAAGCCCAAGCATTTTCGGTTGTATTAAATGCACAGCTTTGGGAGGCTGACTAGGTAGGCAGACAGCATGTTCCAGATGGAAGTTTTGCACATTCCTAGTGGTATGACAGGACATTTTTAAGTGGTTTGCCCAAAGCATATAACAGGTTGGCCATTGGGATTGTCACGGTAAGAACCAGATTTGAATGATAGCAGCAGTCCTACTATTGGAGTTAGGTCATCTTCCTTCATCAGTCCTGAAATATTAATAGTACAGCAGCTGAGTGCCGGCTGCCACCATCATACTTAAAAGCCCAAACTTCCAAATCATAATTCTTTTTCACTTTGCAGAAGGGTTAATAGGAGACTATTGGTCAACAAGCTCAGCCGGAACTTGTCTACCTGTAATGGCAGCCGTTTGGTGCCCAGCTTTTGCCGGTTCAAGCTAGAGTAAGAGTCGGAGTCAGAGTTAACAATCGAAACAAACTTTATTCGGCAGGAGACGATACCGAGGAATTAACACTAGTACATGGAGCACACAGGCATGGTTCACAAAAGGGCAATGTAAAGCATGCAAGTTAGAGGCTTTCAACACGGAGCCTTCACAACAACACAGTACATGAGAGAGTGAACAAATAAACACCAAATTGTTCACTGGGCACTGTCGCAGTCCGACGTCTGGAATCGCATCGTGGCTGTCCCGTAGACGTGCACCTCTCCCTCGCAGATCAGTGGGCTTGCCGAACAGCGGTTTGACCCCGGGAGCCGAGCAGTAGCACTCGACTCGCAGCAACACTCGCTGGCTTGCCGAAGCAACGCAACCTCAATTTATACTGCGTGCCACATCTGTCATAACGCACCAAGGCAGGTGTGCACACATACACGTAAATATGGTGTCTTGTCTTCCTCCCACCGAGAGGTGTGTCGTCATTGATCAGGCACTGCGGAATTTTCTGGAGGCTACTAGCGGCTTCTCTGCTGGGTGAGTCATTGCCACCATCGAGTGGTGAGGAGGGAGTGACGATGCACACAAGGCTACGCGCTCTCCACGTATGAAAATGAGGCTTCTCCAATGCTCTCGAACAATATGCGCAGCGGCACGTGCACTTTTGCGCCATGCTGAGTTTGCAAAATGTGTGCCAATTTTTGTGACAGTCATTGGGACCTCCTATCCAGAGGAGCCTGCATGATCACAATGGATTGCTCGTTTCTTGATTAGAATCCTTGTGATGTCAAGTTGTCATAAAATGAGTGCCTTCTGCTTTACTGCTACGGAGACAGAGCCACTTGTGAACGTGCTGTCAAAGTGGAGAGAACCACGAAGAGAGTCCACGTCCAGATTGGTGCTTCACCCCAAGATAACTTTTCATTCTCTCAAGTTCTGTGCTGTGGTAGGATGGTTTGCCAACGACAAGCTGATCATTGTGCCTTGCAGTTCATAGAACAGGTACGCAAGTTTCCTGATCACAATGGCAGGATTGAAAACTGTTCGGTTGCACAGCTCTTGCAGCCCATGGTTCAATTGTGGCAAGCATGTTGCCATCCGCTTGCTGTCCATTGTGCCTTTTTGGCCATGATAACAGATTCACTTTCCATGGAGGAGCTGCAGACTGCTGATAAAGACCGTGGAAGTAAGGAGGCACATCGATGTATGGTGTCAGCAATAAATGAATGGGATGGCAGGGATTCACATTATTTGTGACTAATTAAAGGAGGCTGCTCACACCTACAGGAAGTGCTCTAGTCTGCCAAGTACTACAGCAAAAATATCAAGACATCGGCTGCAACAATAGAGGTGATGATGATGATGATATAACGGTCGTGCCCTTTGCAACGGGTGGACGTCGGGCTAACCGAGTCCGACCAAAATGAAAAATTAAAGTACAACACTAAAAAAAAAAACAAGTATGTGCTGCGCTAGCGGTGCTCCTGGCACCATCAGTCCACACCACGCACCACGGCCCACCACTCAGCCAGGCGGCGCTTGCAGGCTGCTACTGCTGCCGGTTTAACCTGTCCAAACCCGAGAGCTTCTGACAGCGTAGCGCCCTCGAGGGGCGGTGTCTCGAGTCCGCGACAATGGAGGACGAGGTGCTCCACTGTTTCTCCCGCCACTCCACACGCCCGACACTGCGTGCACAACACTGCTGTCTCGAAGCGGCTGCGGTACAGCAGCGTACGGAGAGCCCCAGCCCGGGCCTCGAACAGGAGGCTGCTAGCACCGCTGTTCTCATATAGCGGCACAGGCGCGATGTCTGTCTTGTGCAGGTGGTAGAACAAGAGAGTAGACTTCTTCTCCATATTTGCAGCCCACACCTCCCGCTCAATGTGCTGCACACGATCACGCACTTCAGCCGTCCACTTCGTCACGGTGTCGGCCACAATTCGATCTCGAAAAATGCCGCAGTCCTTTTCTATCGCGTAGAGGCGACGTGTCCATGCCGTGCGGACGCATGTTGCTGCCAGGTATTCAAACACACGGCGGGCCCACCGGTCTCGGGGCAGGAACCGCAGGCGGCCAAGGTAGACCAACTTGCTCTTGGCCTCCCGGGCTTTGAAGGTCGACCACCCCAGGTCGCCTTGAATGGCCTCGTTCGCCACCCGGCCATGGCATCCGAGCGCGGTGCGGCCCACATCTCGCTGTCGCCGCTCCAACCAGTCCCGCGTCGCCGCCGAGAGGCATACCACCGCGTTGCCGAATGTAAGGCCCGGCACATGCACCAGCTTCCACAGATCTCGGACCATGATGTAGCGGTTGTATCCCCAGAGGCAGCGGCGGCGAAGTATGGACTGCGCCTTAAGAGCGGCCTGTCGTAGGTGCGCCTCGTGGAGGTCGTACAAGCCCACTCCTGCGCTTAGCCATACTCCAAGGTATTTAAATGCCCTGCACACCGGGATACTCTCTCCGCCCAGTGTGAGATCCGCAGCTTCCGCATCTCCTCCCGCCAGCCAAACGACGGCAGACTTCCGGCTGCTGAACCTCAGGCCGAGGTGCTTGATTTCGGCGGAGCAGACGTCCAACAGAGCTTGCATGTCCGCCTGCGATTCCGCTGTTAGCACCAGGTCATCTGCGAATGCCAGGCCCGGCAACCGGTGGTCCTCGTCACAGCCGCTGGTCGAGTACGGCAAGCGGAAGCCAATGTGTGCCTGCAGCAGGGCCCGCTCAATGCTCGTGGCATACAAAATGTATAGGAGTGGGGAGAGGGGACATCCTTGGCGTAGGCCCTTTGCTACGGTGATGGGAGCCGATATTGCGTCGCCGAAGTGCACGACGATTTCATTTTTGTCGTAGAGGCGACGAATGGTGCGCAGCAACTCTTCGGGCATCCCCAGCTCCGACAGGCGTTTGAACAGGGCAGCATGCGGAACATTATCGTATGCCTGCTCCACGTCAAGGAAGCAGCACAACAAAGAGCGCCCCTCCCTTCTAGCAATGTCGGCACACTGAGTGAGGACGAAAAGGTTATCGTCCAACCGACGGCCCGGGCGGAAGCCGTTCTGAAGTTCGGTGAGGATACCAGCTGCCTCGGCCCACCCACTTAGCCACTCCTTCATGACACGCACGAACAGCCGATACATGACACTCGTGACAGTGATTGGGCGGTATGATCGAAGACTGGCTGCGTCCCCTCCTCGCTTGTGTATGAGGGTGACTCTTCCGTGACGCCAGTCTTCAGGCACCGGAGCCCCCTGAATTATGCCCGTAAAGATGCCAGCCAGTTGTCCTCTGGCCTCCGGCTTTACAAAAGTTAGCGCCATCTAGTGAAAGAAACAAACTGCGCGGCGGCCATGTTTTGTTCAGCCCGCCCGCGCCTCCCATCGAGTATGCTGTCAATGTGCGCCTTCGTAGAACCCGTGCATGCACCAAAAGGTGCATTTGAATGCTCACAAGCGATTGTTTCATTTTTTAACATCACATCAGTCGCTGTTAGCTCCAAGCTCTATTCGGAATGATGCCAGCATGTTGCGTGCCTTTCTGCAGCCAGCGTACCGTCGTAGACGCGCACAGAATCGAGGTATACGCGTGTATGCGACCGTTCGTTTACAGTCCTAATCGGCTTTACAAGGGTCCCTTGCATCATGTAAAGCATTACTGCACGTCCCTCTAACTGGGAGTTGGCTCAGAGAATGTGCTATCACCAAAAACAGCAGGGTTGTTTTGCGCGCTATGGAGCCTTGTGAACTTGAAGGATAAGCTTATGCCGCGATGGAGGACACGGGAGAAGGAGCAATGCATGTATAACGAACGCTGTGCAAATACGTTCTTTGAAACATTTTGTACGTAGGTTGCATTTACCATTGTGTATTGGATTTAAGACACGGGCATGATTACCGAAACTACTTTTCACAGTCGTACGAAATGGTAGTGCTTGGTGCAGAGAGCAATACGGTTGTCTAGTGCGCCTGAGATGCGTGTTTCACGCTGCAAAAGCAAGCGGCTGTCAAACCCGCGGCGTCTAGTAAAGCAGGAAAAGATGACACCCCACTAGTGTGTTGTAACATGCTCACGCGCAGCCGGTTTCGACCGGTCCACGTCCAGAGCGCGCAGCTCGGGTTTTATACCTGCCAGCGCGGCCGATAAAATAACGAAGCGTGCGCCTCGCTTTTGTGTTTTTTCGAATCACCCGATGGTTCGCTAGTTCACAGCTACCTGAAATTCACTGGAATTTTTAAATATGTCGATTTCTTGTTTATTCCCTCTGTCAGAAAGTAAACATTTGAAGCCGTAATCTCATGAAAGCACTGACATTGGAAGCTTCGAGGAACTCGGAGGAGGAGGAACTCGGCTGAAACGAAAAATTTGAAAAAGTCAACTCACATCACTGCGAAGTGTTTGTGCTTTGTGCAACTGGCTGTGTTCATTAAATCAGATTTATATATCATTCTAGAAAAATTAGGGGGTCACTTAAGCTCCGCCGTTAAATGTATACGCGATAGTGTCTCTCTCTCATACACACACGCACAATGTTTTCTTTCTTCACGTGTTATATTTTAGCTCTTTATTTATTTATTTACCAAATACTACAGGCCCTAACTGGGCCCTAGCAGGAGGGGCGAAAAGAATACAATGCAGTGAAATATGAATTCGTCAAAAGTAACATACTACACACAAGTGTAGTATGTTATCTGTTATAAAATTTCTATGTTATGTATAACGTTATATTTCTATCATTTCTTTATTTATTTTTATTTTATTTGACGTTTTATATTTTTATACACCAATACGCATGCGTCAGCAACAATCGGCTTTTGAACACATTCTTCAATTATTTCAATTAATCAATTACACATTCTAAATTTTCTTCCTTAGCATCACCAAGCACTGGTTTTTCAGTCTGACACCTTTAAACCCTTACTTTCCAATTTTTCCTTTTTCTTTCGTTTCTTTATTTCATCAATTGATCAATTAATTACAAAGATTTTATTAACTCGTCATCGCCTATTGCACACTAACCAATACTCAATCACTGGAAGCACAAATTACCATGGCACTTTTTTTTTACGCACCCCCGATTATTTCCGAGACTAATGCCAACTACTGCGTCGATGGCATGGGAAAGAAAGAGCTAAGTGCCAGTCCAACTTACCTCAAATTACGCACGATCCTTTTATCATAAAATAAAATGCATCCTCGCTCATTTCACCAACCAAGTATCTTCCAGTGGGATGAGCGACGGTGATTGCGCAAACCAAGCGAACTCTCGATGATCTCTCATAGGCGTTTAAGTAAACAGCAAAGGCGCACAGACACACAAAAAAACCACATTACAGAACTCTGGATACTGTACCTGGATAGGGATGACGCTGTGGATTGCCGAGGCGCCCATGCACGACTCGTAGAGCAATTTGTAGCTGCGCTCGGCAGCGCAGCCAGTGGGCCCTGGCACGTCTCGGCTGTCAAAATACGCTTATAGGCATCGCTAACAGAAACCGCCAGGGACCGAAGAGAGGTCCAAGCACAGCACACTAGGTTAAAACGTGAAAAGGGCGAACAGAACAGCGAGCGCTGACGGACGGACACGAAGCGAACGGATGGAGCGAACAAAATATGGCGGCCAGCGCGGGATCAGCGTGCCGCTCACGGTTGGGAGACGTACTTTTGTAAACCCTATATTGCATGCTCTGCCTAACCTACTACTGCTGCTGGAGGTCTGCCAGGCTTCACGAGAAGCGAGACGTCCACAGATGGCAGTCCTGGGCCTGGCAGTGGATGCACAACACATAAAAGGGAGCGAAGCAGCCAGAGTGCTGCCCTTCCTGGGGCCGATTTTGTGTTCAATGTTATACTGCAAAGTCAAGCGCCTCACGTTACTGTTGACAGCAGCAGCAGCAAGGACATTTCAAGTGCAACATCAAATTTGGATGAGAACTCGGGAGGTTGTGACCACAAAACATCTTTCACTCTCAAGTTCTGTGCTGATTAGAAGACGTTTTTTTGCCAACAAGCTGACCAATGTGCCTTGCAGTTCGTGGAGCACGTTCGCAGGCTTTCTGGTCACAGTGGCAGGATTGAAAAACAACAGATGCTCAGTTGCACAGCTCCTGCAGCCCATGGTTCAGTTGTGGCAAGCATGTTGCCAACCACGTGCCTTCCATTGCGCCTTTCTGGCTATGAGGACAGATTCACTTTCTATAGAGGAGTTGCAGGCATTCGCAGATTCCATCCAGTGTTGCGAGGTCATTGCCAGCCAGTTGGCGGCAAATTCCATCGCTCGCGAGATGACCGACCGAGCTGGCCCCCTCCACTCCAGGATGGACACGCGTGACTCCCTCACCTTCCATGACATTACCCTTCACTACTACAACTGCTTATCCCTCTCCCCCTCAAGTCCCTATCTAAAATCGAACAGTGTGACGTGGCGGCATTTACAGGCCCACACTTTTTCTCCCCTGCACGCCTTGCCCTTATTCATCCCGGTGCCTTCTCGCCCAAATGCATGCTTGCAGCTCTCCCCGAGCAGACTATGCTCACGTTCTATACTCATGTCCGGCGCACTTTCCCCCGTCTCCTGGCAATTAAACAGCCCGCAGCTGTGGGAGGCTGGTTTGGCCAGCTCGGAGCCGCATATTCAACAGCGGCTTGCGACCTGAGCAGCGGAAGTCGCCGCCAGGCGTGACCGAGGCCACGACCAGCAGCCGGAAGGCCACCCACGGAACAGCGACATAATTTTCTTTTGGCCTTCTCTAAATAAAGTTTTCACCACCACGTTCACGCATGGGACATCCAACCGCCTTCAACTACGTGCACTGTAGCGCCATGGTCACATCTGGGACATCCCACCGCTGCACCAGGGCTACCAGTGCCTCAGGGCAGCAGCGGCCGGGGAGACTACGACGCGTGCCCTCCTCGTGAGCAGCACTGCACTCGACGAACGTTCGTGAAGGTGTCGGTTTTTTGTTGCGACCGTTATACTTTGTGGCACGGGCAGAGGCTCTTTATTTGTCTTTCCTTTTGCATGCCTCAACATAATATATGGTTACGGGGATGTACGTAATAGAACAGCACTGCGATGGGCTGAATTCGACGCTGAGACTTCAGTAGCCGTGCAGAGTTCACTCTGTCAGCGTCGTCCTCTTTCTCAACGCTTTGTCGAGCCCGTGTTCCTCGGTCATCGTCTTCGTCAGTGAGCACATCACTTTGGTCCCGCGTTTCCAGGTAACACTACCCCCCTCGGCAAAAGGCAACGTCCCGGTGCGTATTAGGCGTGCGATGTGGAGGGGGAGTAATATGGCTTTAGGCGGGCGACATGTACGATTTCGGAAGTGGGTGTAGCAGTCGGTGACTTTGGGTGGAGCGGTGCAATCTCATAGGTCACGTCGGTCACTGGGCATAGTATACGGTAAGGACCCGTGTAGTGGGGCTGAAGTTTTTGACACAACCTCACACGACGGCACGGAAGCCAGAGCAACACCAGAGATCCGGGAGGATAGTGCACATCGCGGTGGTGAGCGTCGTAGCGGCGTTTTTGAGCGTCTTGAGAGATAGTGAAATTGTGACGAGCAATCTGGCGAGCAGCGTCGGCTCGGGCGATGGTATCGCGGGCATAGGTTGTGACGGGGCCAGCGGCGGGAAGCAAAGTGTCGAAGGGCAGTAAGGGGTCTCTTCCAAAGAGAAGATAGAATGGAGAGTACCCAGCAGTGTCATGACGCGAAGAGTTATATGCAAAGGTGACAAATGGCAGACTAATATCCCAGTCCCGATGACTGTCGGATACGTACATTGCGAGCATGTCGGTGAGTGTGCGGTTAAGACGCTCCGTAAGGCCGTTCGTCTGAGGGTGATACGCAGTGGCACGGCCGCTCGATGGAAGCGCACTAGGTGCGGCCTGCTACATCGCCCGAAACAGGCGGGAGGCGCCTACTTCCAGTCTCCACCGCCGCGGCGCCACCGTTCGGGGACAGCCGCGCACGGAAAGCTGCGCCTGGCTGCGCTTTGAGGGAGGCGTAGGCGTGGTAGAAGCGCTTTATTTTAAGGATATAAGAGCTCCGCTTCAGACAATTTGGCAACAAGAATTAGTATATACTGTCATGTATTGTGTGACCATGTCAGCACTTAGCGCTTGCTCAGCAAGGATGTACACCGGAGTGTACCCCGAAAAACTTAGTCACGGTGGTTGAAGACCACTCGAAAGGAGAGCTCGCATTACCGGGATGTTGCATCGGATCCAGTTGTTCGTCACATTAAAATGTGACCCGGCTGTGAACAATTCGAAGCTGTTCAGCTGCCATATATGGTAGCCTAATGCATAACCACTTAACTTTGTCGCGAATTCCGTGTGTCATTTTCATACCATTTACTTATTCCTGCATACAGCTTTTGTACACAAATTGATGTCAACCTCTTCTAAGCCGCCAGCGCTATCCAATAAAAAAATGTCCTACTATGAGCAACCTCTGTGAAAATGCGACATGTAACCAACCCTTCTATCTCATTGTGGCAAATTTTACGTTGAAAATATCAAGATGTTTATTAGGAGTAATCTAGATGATAACCTGGGATCTTCTACTCAGTTGGAGAACTTAAACTTTGTACGCCAGAACGCTATCTGTCATGGCTTCCCGCATTTTGCATGACCGGACAAAAAGCGCGCTTGATAGAGCCGGTCTGCCTCAAGGTGCTACATATATGCGCCGAAAGCTTTTAATAATATTTTTATTGGCTGCTCGCAAACCCATACAATTTTGCTAGTTCGTAATTTTCAATGGAAGAACGCGCATCGAGTGTTGCTGTTGTGAAAATATTAGCTGTGATCACAAGAATGTTCACGCGTCAGAGCGCAACTGCAGCCGAGATTCAGCAAGCAGCCAAGTACGCTTATTTAATGGCCACGCAAAAAAGGAAGAAAACTACCAATCGCAGACGGAAAACCTTTCTTGAGAGAGGTTTATGCCATAGCCATACACATCGCTCCACTGTTGTGTTGACATTTCCAGCCCAGCTCGCTATCAGTGGGGGCAGCAACTTAAAGATATCTTGCATAGCGCCTTAGCATGGGCACGATCATTGTTTTTATAGATTAGCTGCAGGTACTGTATACAGTGAGAAAACAATGATGAAACCAAAAGTTTACACAGCTTGCTACTTGGTCAGACTTCATCATCCTGTTAATGAAGGTGTGCGTAAGCTGACAAAGCTTGATTACTTCCTTTGCGGGGTATATCAAGCCTCCATTGTCATTGGTTTTCATTAACCTGTAACTGGTCCAGTTGACTATATTTCCTGCAACAGGCTCTTGCTCGACTGACATGTCGCCTCAAAATCATTACCAAATATCGCATAAATTAAGCAACGACCTGGTAGTGATAAACAAATCTTGGGGTTCCTAAGTGTCCTTGAGGAGCCTCGTTAGAGTGCCCGCACTTTGCTATCTGCTTATTCGCCGTATCCCGTAATTGCTGCCTCTGTCTCATATCATTAGAATGCAGCCTTAAGCCACCGCATTATGTGAAATAGCACCCTACACATAACTATATAAAGCCCCACTTTACCGAAGCCGTACGAACGTGCCCTATAGGAGTATAGTGTGCCTGACTTGGGATCTAAGGGTCCTCCCGCTTTTAATAATTTCCATTTCACCCTTACATCTTATTGACTCTCTCTGGTTTGGCAGCTCCTGCCACATTGAACATGTCATGTGTTCTCATTGCGCCAAAGGTATCTGGCCATATCACCAACTAAAGTGCCTCTTACCACAGAGGCTTTTTTTCCGACTGTCCGCCGACAGAGCGGGCGCCGGATTTTCTGTGGAACGTGGCTTTTCGTTTTATCGCATCGGCTCAAACAGTCTCAACAGTATAAACAAATGTTGTATGCACAGGCTCCCTTACTTGCAAGGCCACTCAGACTAGCGCGGCAAGATTTAGAACAAATTGCATGCTTATATATAAAAAAATCCTTCGGAGCTTTTTCTGATATGTCCTCGCAACATAACCTGCGAGAAAAGCTTCTGGTGCTACCTCATCGTGTTCATCTGCTTCCCAACGCATAGTTAAAAATCCTAGTTCACTGGCCAGCTCCCTGGTAACTAAATAGGTTAAACAACGTGACGGGAACACAGGAAAAGAGGACGACACAACTAGCGTGGTTATGCCGTCTCATTCTCCTGTGTTCCCGTCGCGTTGTTTGCACGGTTAACCTATAATTAATCACCAACAAGTCCAATCTGCTGTCCCTCGTAGCAAATTCAATGGCAGCTGATAGGGCATTATGCTTCAGCATCTGGACTTTTTAACCGCAACGCCACTTTCATTTCAGAGGAAGCGAGTGCATTTCCACTCCTCGCTGCTGTCTGCCTGAAGCGAGCTCAGCGGATAAAATTAGAGGGTCTCTTAGAAGTCTCTTAAGCGCAGGACGGCGAAAGCCTACCCTTCTCCTATCATTTGCCTCTCATCGTTTGCCACAGTTCGTCATTTCAAGTCGTCGTTTGATATATTGGTCGTTTTTCAGTCATGATGAATCTGCCTGCATAGTCATTGTATCCCTTATCACTCATAACTAAGCAGGTTACTCATTTAGAATCAGCAGTGGTCATTACATGTCGTTTCACATATTGATCATTTTGTTGTCATTAACCGTAATGATGAGTCATGCCTAGCTATTATAGTCATTACCACACATTGCTAAGTACTTTTACTCATTTCTAATCAATGGCGGTCATTACATGTCGTAGTTTGATATACTGGTCATTACAAATCATTTAGTCATTATTAACCATTATTAGTTATTAGCATTAGTCATTATCTCTATCAATGTCTATAACTTTTATTGATTACCTATCACCATCAATCATTTTCATTCTTAATCTCCCTCCTTGCACGTCCGCTTTTGCGACTGGCACACCAGTGCACAGATGCGACGCACAGATAACAGGCACAGCTTCTGCGCATAGATTTTCGTTCCATGGGCATAGAACGGCTTTCGCCTTAAAAAACAAACGCATCCAGTCTCAACGTTAACGTGCTTGCACACGCGCGCACAAAAAGTTTGCGTTTACCACGCAGACGCGAGGCGAACGCGCTCAGAAAGGAAGCAAACCGCGCGCTCAGAGCCGGCGACCCCGGCGGCGACGTGTACCTAATTTACGTGTACCCGAACAGTGGCGCCCTCAGCAGAAATAGCGGGCGCAACTGTAAACTCCCCAAGGACGCGCTTGCCCATTGACGGCGGCGCGACGCAGCAGGCCGCACCCAGTGCGCTTCCATCGAGCGGCCGTGGCAGTGGTGAACTTGTGCCGAGCGGAGCAAGAACGAAGTATTTCCTCAACAACTCGGGAAAGGAAACAGCTGCCACGGTCGGTACGTAGTTGACGGGGAGCACCATGGTGTAGTATGACGTCGTACAAAAGGAAGTCAGCAACGTCTGTGGCGCAGCTGGTTGGAATGGCGCGAGTGATCACGTACCGCGTGGCATAATCGGTGGCCACAGCGATCCATTTGTTTCCTGACAAGGACTCGGGGAAGGGCCCTAGGAGGTCAAGGCCAACACGAGAAAATGGCTCAGTCGGGATAGCAATCGGCTGCAGGTGTCCAGGTGGTAGCACAGGGGGTTTCTTCCGGCGTTGACAGAGGTCGCAAGCGGCTACATAACGTTGGACAGAGCGGTAGAGTCCAGGCCAGAAGAAACGCCGGCGCACGCGGTCGTATGTGCGTGAGAGGCCAAGATGACCAGCTGTAGGGGCGTCGTGCATTTGTTCGAGAACGGCAGAGCGTAGGTGTTGGGGAACGACCAGCAAGTGCTCAGCGCCATCAGGTCACATGTTGCGGCGGTGTAGCGTATTCCCATGAAGGAAGAACAGTGCGAGGGAAGAGTCACGGCTGTGTGTGCGGAGGCGGTCGATAAGAGAACTGAGGGTTGGGTCCAATCGCTGTTCGTCGGCTATGTGGGAAAAGTCAGATATAGAGAAGACACAGGGGTCCGACTCATGGTCAGTAGAGGAAGGGGGATCGACGGGATAACGGGACAGACAGTCTGCATCCTGGTGAAGCCGACCGGATTTGTATACAACGGAAAGACTTCAGTAGCCGTGCAGAGTTCACTCTGTCAGCGTCGTCCTCTTTCTCAACGCTTTGTCGAGCCCGTGTTCCTCGGTCATCGTCTTCGTCAGTGAGCACATCACTTTGATCCCGCGTTTCCAGGTAACAATATGTAGGAAGAAGGAACAGAAAATTCACGGGCCTGCTACTGGCTCTCTTGAGTCACTTCCGCTGCCTCGTGCGGACAGAGAAAATAGACTGAGAGAAAGACGCGCGTCGCAACAGCCGCCGTCCGCCACAAAAAAAGTGGCAGGTACTGCCGACAACAGGTACAACCTCCAGTGGCAGGCTAGTCCCCTCTGCAAACGGCGAGGGCTTACCATTCTCCAGCCCCGTAGGGCCAGGAGCAGCCACCCTCCTTCCTGTCTCCAGAGGCAGCCGCAGACACGCACGTGCTGCCTCCGGATTGGACAGTTTAGTGCCAACTATTTTAATAGGTTCACAGGTAAGGAAAGGTGCCATCTGTCACTTTTTTCTGTGGACAACTGAACCGCGCCGTAAGGGAAGGGAGGAAGGTGGGAGTGAAAGTGGAAGCTTTAGCATTTTCCTCTTGTCTTTATAGGAGAGACGCATAAGTGCAAACGAGCTTGCAGCAAAAATTATGTTTACTCCACTGAGCCATTTTGATAATGCTTTGAAATTTTTTACTCAAATGTGTTGTCTCCCAGTAAACCACCAGATGTACATCGGACGTTCAGCGTACGTCCGGTTCTGGATAAACGGATATCCGTCGGAGATCCGCGGACGTCCGACGGACCTCCCACGGATCTCCGACGGATGTACAAAAATAGTTTGAATCTCCCACGGATATCCGCGCCGGAGTTCCGTTGGCGTATCTATTGAGGACATTCGGAAATGATGCCTTAGAAGCAATTTATGATTACTGTAGGCAATTAATAAATCTGGCAGACTCCATGCACTTATAACGAGTCCATGAAAGTCCCGAAGTATGGGGGATGCATGCCTCTACAAAGCAACTTCGTGACAGCGTGACGTCACGAAGCGAAGGAACGACCTCCACCGATGGCAGAAAAGTGCTAGCAGTATTGCTTTCGCAATACAATATGCCAAAGCAATGCACTGTTATCGAAAGGCTAAGCTAATTTTTATGCCCAACACACTTTATTACAAACAATATTAGAGATATTCAACTGAGTATTTCTGCAAACTTGCCTCTAATCATCATGCATCTCCATGCCTGTCATGGCAATTTTATTAATAAAATAATGCTGCTTCTAGTCTTCAAGAAGTTTTCAATCTGGTCCTGACAACACAGCATCGGGGCAAGCACTATTCTTATGGCAGGACTTGTAGCCAAAATTGGGACGATTTTCTGAAAAACAAAACAAATAGCTCTGGTTAACCCTAAGTGATTGCGAAAGCAATACCTACCTGGCTGTGCTTGGCTCTGCTGGTGGTTTGGCATGGCTTCGCCTTTTGTGCAACTAAAGAATTTACTCTGGACACAACATGGTTTCTACTGTTTGTTTATTCCAATGAACATGCTCTTCTACACGGCGCTTTCTTCTGTGGTAATTATATCGCTCTGCATTACTCATAGACGATTCTTCGGCATTCAGAAAGTCTATGAAAGTACTCTCGCTCACTGAACTTGTAGAACGCCGCCGGGCTCGCCATTCTGCGGCATAGGCGCGTTGCTTAGCCAACCGCTATTGCCTTTCATCTGTCTTCTCAGCACGGCACTGGCGTTTGCGCGCAGCACGCGGCGGGCCGAGGAGGCCGTCACGTGGTAGCCGCCGCGCCGAGCGAAGGAACGACTACGGCCGAAGAGACGAGTTTGGGCCCCTGCTCTCCTCTGGTCGTGACGTCACGCTGTCACGTGGACGTGCGCCATGTGACAGCGTGACGTCACGAAGCGAAGGAACGACCTCCAACGACGGCAGAAAAGTGCTAGCAGTATTGCTTTCGCAATACAATATGCCAAAGCTATGCACTGTTATCGAAAGTCTAAGCAAATTTTTATGCTCAACACACTTTATTACAAACAATATTAGAGATATGCAACTGAGTATTTCTGCAAACTTGCCTCTAATCATCAATGCATCTCCATGCCTGTCATGCTTGGACAAGTATTTGCTGTGCATATAGTCATTATCACCATCAACCTGAATGCAAAGTGCAGAAGGCAAAATTGAGCACTATGATTTGCAGTCAGGGATAATAAGGCTGAACACTTTCAAGATGGCAGTTTTATCCTGCAGCAGGCATTAAGCAAAATGCTTCATTCACAAACTGATACTCCCTTTCAGAAGCTGTTAGCAGCCCTGTGAACAGCAAGGGTGACCTGTGCCATTTAGGATCCTATGCACTATAATAGAAAATAGTGCTCATACATGCCTCACATTATTGGTGGGGTCAACAGTAGGAGCAGACATATCTGTTATAGTGCGCAGAGGTGAGAGGTCCCAGGATTGGGCCAGGTCGCCTTGCACTTGGCAGTGCAGCAAATGGCTTTGAAATTGGGTATAGGAATTAGTGGAACATAAAGGAACAATGCACACTGTTCATGTATTCAGATGTGACAGGCAGGTGAGTAAGGAGCGCAGCATCCTTTTCATACATATTCATGCATATTTTATCAATGGTTGCCAGAAAGAATAGTACAAAGTTACAGACATGAAAAAAGCCAGCAGTTACTGAAACCAAGGAAAGAATAAGGGAGTATATATTTATACTTTCTAATTTGTAGCGCTGATCAACGAACAAACAATGTTATTTTATAACTGAAACTTGATTGGATTACAAGGCAAAAAAAGAAAAACCAAACCTACAACCTCATAAAGTTTTGAATATGTAGCTGGCAGAGCAAGCCTGTATATTTGCCACAGTTCATAACCCATAAGCAACAAAATAATATTTCTTGAAGGGCAATATAGGTTTGGTCTGGTTTATGGGGTTTAACATCCCAAGGTGACTCAGTCTATCACCATAGTGGAAGTCTGGAAATTTCGACCTCCTGAGGTTCTTTACATGCACTGACATTGCACAATACATGTGCTCCTTGCTTTTTGCCTCCATAGAAAAGTAACCGTCGTAGTCGGAATTCAATCTTGCATAATAAGGTTCAGCAGTCGAGTGCCCTAACCATTGCACCAGTGCGACAAGACTGAAATGTAATATATTTGTTTTCCAGACAAACTGTAAACACATACCTCAGTGTAAAAAGTCTGCATTATGCAACGCTATAGATATGACCATTCTGAGAGCCTAACAAAAAGTGACAAATTCAGTCCATTTCTTGCCACAGAGTTACAAGTAATCTGAGACTCGGTGCATTGGTACTAGGTACAAGAAAACTGAACTATAGCTGGACATTCCTCAGACTGCACACTGCAGAAAGCAAAAACAAGGTGCTGATTATGTTAGGGGAAGAAACCTGCAATACAGTTCAAACTTAACTACACTCTGCTGCTGAAAACAGGTACTATATACTGTCACTGGCCCAGATCACGTCACCTCCACAGCACATGGCCAAGGAATTGGTTTGGTTTGTGGGGTTTAACGTCCCAAAGCAACTCGGGCTATGAGAGACGCCGTAGTGGAGGTCTCCGGAAATTTCGACCACCTGGGGTTCATTAACGTGCACTGACATCGCACAGCACACGGCCACCTCTTCGTTTCGCCTCCATCGAAACGCAGCCACCGCAGTCGGGTTCGAACCCGGGTACTCCGGAACAGTAGTCGGGCGTCTTACCACTGCACCACCCCGGCGGGGCATGACCAAAAAATGAAGTATGAGAGCAACTTATGTAACACACACATGCAGCACACCAGCTGATGTCATTAGGCAGCAAAACATGGCCTTAGTCAGAATTACTCGGTATGAAAGATTCATTGATGAACCGATTGTGGGGCTCATTGGTTTTCAATCAGTTTCAGCAGCACATAGCAGGATGAGAACAGAGCATGGAAAAGCACACAGGATAAACAAGCACTGAACCAGACTTAAAAGAAAAAACGGTATCTATAAAATGAGGGCATGTAAAGGGTGCAAATAAAATCAGGGATAAAATCAGATAAAACCACAGATAAATGTAATCTATGTGCTTGAGAGGAAGACATGCTGTGAAAGCACATTCATTCTTGAGCTTCACGATCATGGCTGCTTCCACTAATTTGCGTGTGAGCTTATGGCATTTGTTCAGAATGATGTTTGTTCAAAAACTGGGGAACATTTTCCATTGCTGTCACGTTGGTGACAGTGCACTGTAAGGTTTCTGGACTGTTAAACTTTAACATCATTGCTGTACTTTATAAATTAGTCTTCTATTGATAGTTCGGCCAGTTTGGCCAATGTATGCTTGCCAGAAGATAGTGGATGGAATATATGATGATTTCTGTGCGTGCTACGATGGGATTCTTGTGTCATATAGTACAACCAGTGTTTCCCATTGCCGTATCTATCAATAGCAAAATGTACCCCTGGTTTTCAGTAAACAACTATTCTGAAAAAGTGCCAAGAAAAAGCTCACACACAGAGTAGTGGAAGCCACCACTATCACAAACTTCGAGGATGAATGCATGAGCACAGCCTCTGTTTCCTTTCACGCTGGGAGGTTGCTTTCATCTCTGATTTTTTCCTCGATTTTATTTGCACCCTTTACACGCCCTCACTTTAAATATTTTTTCCTTTGAATAGTCCAGTTCAGCTAATCAACAATGAAATTTTCACCTTTCTGAAAATGAAGATGCCAAATGTCTTAGCCAAAGCAGTGTCCACCCAAAGAAACAAGGCCAAACAAACACAACAAAGCACAGTCACACATTAAGACTAGAAGCAGTCACGAGCCACACAACCCTCACAACAATACAGAAAATTGCATCAAGATACTTCATTTCTGAGCATAGCTAGTGAGTGTGTTGCTGACACATAATTCTGTTTCCTCAACGGTAGGGCACCACAACTTCTTTCTCTCCACTGGTTGTCTCTCGGTGAGTTAAACCAGGCCGCGGAAAGTCAGGGGCACTTTCGTTCCGTCTAATTCTCTCAAGCAGGGGCGAAAGGAGAAAAAAAAAAGCTGGGAGGACTTCTCCCTCGCGCCTAAATTTTCCCTTCGCAGGGACGGCGCCGCCGACTCCGCTGCGTGGCATGCTTCGTCCTCGCGTGAACCGCTGCAACCGTTACGACTCCGCTCGTTTTGAACTGGAACCGTCGTCTGCGTCGGTCGTCTACATAGCCTAGCGCTATGAATTCTTTGCGTGTTGGCTTATCGGCCAAAGTCGCGATTTTTCGTCGCGGTTGTTTTACTCTGTGCATCTCATTCCTGCTGGCTCTTCGCCCCTTCGTGAGACGAGAGACTTGTCTGCGTGCAGCTCCAGTTCCATGGACCCATCTCGTCTGCTGATTGTGCTGGCCATTACAGTCGGCGATATCCGCTGTAGTTCGTGTTGCTGTACTTGTTACCTTCATGTACTGTGGAGAGACGTAAGTGCGTTTCGAAGAAGACGGTTCTTCCAGGAAGGGTAGTGTAAATTTTTAATCGTGCATTTTGGTTATGTATAGCACATGTGATTACTTGCATCAAATACCAACCACTAGGTAACTAGAACGCAGGTATTTGCTCCATGTTTCTACATTGCGTTGATGGTATGGAATGCGTAGAATGAGTATGTGCATCATTTGTTTAATTTCATATCAACTGTACACATGCTGTCAGAAGCAGTGCCGGCAAACTGGGTTCTTTTGTAGTGATAAAGCAAGCACGCAAGATTACAATGTTAGCGCAGAACACTACTGTAAACTTTTGGCTATGTGAAGTGTGTGTGTGTAAGGGATACCTTGTCGCATCTTTTCATTTTCTCTTTCACGTGCAGTTAATAAAAAAGGAAAACGATATCTGCCGTTCTCTGGGCTATTTTTTGCTGCGGTCGGGTACGCTTGCTCGCGAGCGCCTGCGCCCTCGAGAGCGCTATGCTTGTGGTTTTTCTTTCCATCACACTGTTCCTGCCGCGAGCCGGTCGCGCCGCGGCGGAACGATGATGCGGTAGAAAATCCACGGGCAGAGCGTTCTCCCGGGCACGGGCGAACGCGAGCGCGCGACCCGCGTTGCTTGAAGCAGCCTACCGACACCCCCTTCAGCGCACCGCCTTTTTGGACCGCTCCGCTATACGGCCTCCCCCGTCAAGTCCATTTTTTACGCGCCCCCTCCCGCTATAATGGAGAGTTTGGCGCTATACCGTCTGTAATTCGTGGCCGCTGAGAGGTATAGGGAGTTTCACACCCCTGGTTAAACGGCAATTGCTGCTGAGAGGTGTCTGAACGCAACCTAAAGGCATAGGTCGGCACTATGAGGGTCACTCACACTCACGACCAGTGACTCTCAACCCACTCACTCGCACTCACACTCATGCCCGCTGCCATTCACCGTCACTCACTCACACTCACGGTCACTCTGGTACCCATCCACTCACTCACACTCATGCCCTTTCTCATTCATGGCCACTCACTCACAGTCGCACTCACGGCGACACTCGTACACGTCCACTCACTCACACTCATGCCCGTCCACGCTCACATCCACTCACTCGCACTCACATGCATGGCTGCTCCCATCCGCGGCCACTCACTCCCACTCACACTCATGCCCGGTCCTGTTCACGGCCACTCTCTCACACTCACACTCATGGCCACTCCCATTCATGGCCACTCACTCACACTCATGACCGCTCCCATTCCCAGCCACGTGAGTGTGAGTGAGGCGATATAAGTGCACTCATGAGGGAGCGCGCCGACCGATGCAAGATAGTATTAGAATAGAGCAGATAGGTTTACGCACGCTAAAAAAGCATTATGCAGGACATTATGCAATTTGTTACTTCTGCTTTTGGCTCAGCCGTTGAACTGGTGATGAACTGGTGGCCATGAATTCAGTCTACTGGCTCCATCTTGTTGTTAGAACAGTAGCCGTTTTTGTAAAAAAAAACAAAACAAACAACACTTGTTAGGTCCCATTTCTGCGACAAAATCGTCACTCCGTATAAAAAATAAACTAAAATTAGAGCTACGAGATCTGTTCTAAGCGATGGGTCCGGCGTCAAAGTGAGCCGTGATTTTGGAAACGATAAACACGAACAAGAATCGCGCGTGCTAAACGCCTGTTTTATGTAGAGCTGTTTCACGCGCTGACATTGCGATCATCATCAACCTGCGACAGAACATAGTGTATGTCTAGACTCGAACTGTTTGAGCAGCGTCACTGTGCTCGCTCTGCGTCCGAACACTGACGAACACCGGGACGTCCTCTGATGTGCGGTCACGTGAGAGGAGTTGCCGCGACAGAGGTCAAGCTATATTTTTTTGTTCTATTTGTTCTCGTTAAATTGAATCTTTCACTAAATCTGAAAGCGCACTGATTGTAATATCATCGCATTCCGTATTAACATTATCGCGAGAAATCTAGGATTCCCTATGCAAACATTAAGCAACCCTGCATGCTGTCCTTGCGTGTCGGTCGAATCGTACTCACTGCATAAGCGTCGCATGCGAAAGCACTGATCAAAAATCACACTGCAACATCAACATCAATATTTTCGTTTTGCGCAAGCGCACTAAATTTAAAGTACGGTATCTCAGTTTTCCGCATGGCGATTTTATCCTGCAGCGTTTGAACATATTCATCGCAGCTTTGGTAGCGCTGCCAAGAAGTACAGAGATCGAGTATAGCTCTGGTTATCTAGAAGATTGGATTCTAGAGCTCTGCATAGTATAGCCCTTTTTTTCCAGTTAATGAACATTTGTTGACAATACCACACTCCTGGAGCGGATGAAAGGTGAAGATTGCCGGGTCGGGTCGACTCGTATATTTCACCTCGCTCAACTTTTCGGTTCCCCGACGCGCGCTCTCGCTGCTTCATGTACTTCCTTTTTTCCCTCCATATCTATACTTCTCGTCCTGGCTTCTTTCGTTCTTGCCCACTCCTCCATCCAACTTGCTCGTTTTTCGCCACAGCACTTCTCATATGTATCGCATTTAAGTCCTATATCTGATAATTCGGCAACACATAAATAACGGTCAAATAACACCGAACGCAACCCGTCGCCGAGCACGGCGAGTGCGCTGACCGCAAGATCGCCTTCGAGGAAGTGAGCTGTGAAACATACAGCCCTCAAGTTGTATCACACCCAGCTCACAGAGGCGACTCAGGTTACAGGGAACGCTACTCCCTTCCGCACGCCAGCTAACTAAACAGGAGAAGCGAAGGACGCAGCCCTACTGCTGCTCACTGATCATATGGTTAACATTAGCTTCGGGCTTATTCATCCTTTTAGTGATTGTTTGTCCCCCCTCTCCCCCCCCCCTCCCACACACACATTGCACGGGGACAAAAGCTCATTTTCCTGCCTTGCTGTAAAATTGTGCAGAAATTATTTCACAATGGTGGGGTGGGCTTATTTTTCAAGCAGTAGTTGTGTGCAGGGCTGTTTCGTCTAACCTAGGCAGAGATGCGAGTAATCTGTGGACCCACCGTGACTCACTCCCCCCCTCCCCCCCCCCCCTCCGATCCTTCTTCCGCTCTGCACTTTTAACTCTTGACAACAGAACGGTGATGAACCTAGCCATGTCTCTTCGCTTGAGGCGAGCTAGGGGAGACAGGTACAATGCAATGCTTACATTCCAAAGGCCTGGAAGTTGCTAGCACTGTGCACAATTATTGTGCAACAGTTTGTAGCGAGGGACGTCGTTTTCCGTGGCATGAAAGCAACCTCCTCGCCGAGCACTGCGAACGCGCCGACCACAAAATCGTCTTTGAGGAGGTGAGCGTCCTTGCCGTGGAAACCAATCTTTTCAAAAGACGACACGTCGAGTCTTGGTTCATCCGAATGACAGCAGCAGCAGTAAATAGGCATTCAGGGCGCTACCCTCCACGTACACAACTGAACTCCGCCATGTGTTAGGAAAGGGGAAGCAAAGACCGCTCCTTGCTACTGCGGGCCTTGCATTTCAGTCGCCCCGGTTGAAGGGACCGAGTTGGTCCTGAAAAGTCGGGTTCTAATAAATATTTTTGGTTGGAGATAGTGTTCCTGAAACTTTTGTTTCAAGAACCCAACCAGGCAGATTTCCGCCGAAGATGTTCAAATTCAGGCGAAAGCGGCGGCCGAGGAGGCGTCGCGCATAGTAGTGCTACTTGAAAAATGTCCATTGGTACATCTTAAGTATCCGTGCTGCAGCCGGCGGAAAGAAAGAAATGCCGTTCAAAAAATTATTTTATATGCCTAACGCCTTCATTTAAGGCTTCATAGATCGCTCGTGTTGCTGTGCATTCCTTTGGAACTGAGCATTTGCATGGCAAGGGCGTGAGGGCACTGCAAAGCGCCAACCAAAAAAGGTATGCGACATTCTAAACTGAAATAAAAAGAAAATTATGCACTGAAGATTGCCTCCTTTTTACTCGAACGAGAATGAAAGAGAATAAAAACGCATAAGACAATGCAGAAAAAAAATTAAAAGGACATACAATAATCGTAATTATAAAAATGCTAGAGCTCAAAATTAGGGTTTCATTCGCACATTTTATTTGAGAAAGCCAGAGCTGGAATTCTCAGAGTCATGACCCTCATATAAGGTTCTCTAATATTTCAAAATTGGCTTTTCTTTGTATTATTATTTCCTTTGGGTGTATTATAAAGGCGCCCCTAACAGCGGTTACTTTGAACGCGGCTTTCACTAACAGTCGCAAGTCTTTGGATTTGACAACTGGTGGTGGTAGTGGTTATTTATGGAATAATCAAACGAAAGGAAGGAAAAGAGTGCTGCTGGCCGCGGCAACTCCTGCCTAAAATCTGGAGCAAGCGAGCTGCGACCGGCGGGAAAGCAAAGGGATAGGGAGAGGACAGCGAGGGGTTGTGCAGAGGGGAGCGACAGCAAGAAAGGACACGGGGAGCTTTGTAAATTATTTCCAGTTTGCCTTTCAAGCACTGCAAAATCGTAACAAATTCCCTGATATTTGGCCTGCAGCCTTTTTACTTCTCGTAGAAGAGACCATTTATTTTGCCAGTTAAAGTAAACACTATGGATAGCAGTCTAGAGCAGCAATAAATCGAATTGTATAGCATGATAGGGACAAAGTATACAAGTAATGCACCATTCTTGCAACACTAGTACAGCACAGACCACGAATGTACGTAGTACAGCTGCTTGAAAGGTCCTATAAAAATGGATGTCGATCTCAGCTCACGCCAAACAGCCGAAAGGTCTCAACAGATGTGGAACAGGCCGAGCTCAGGCTTTCCGATATGCCCCGGTCGTTGCAGTGCATTAGTCGGATGTTGTCATTGTTTCTTTAAATTCTCGCCATGCCTAATTGTTGTCTTCTGCGTTTATTACGCCCTGCTTTTAAGGGACATAGACTGACGTTGGCTTTTATTAATGTGTTAATTAACAAAGATAGAACTGTCGTTTGCCGGCATTTCATTAAAGTTATATATACCATACCATATTCAGACCAAAACGGGGATTTTGTAAGGAAAGAATGACAAAAGTCCTTGTCCTTTCTTCCTGTCACTCCTTTTTTCTTATCCGCCTTTCTTAGTATCCCTTTATTTCTGCCGCTCCAGTACAGGTGCTTCTGGGGATTAGATAGCAGATATCAGTGCTGATGAACACTTTTTGCTTCCGTTTTTGTTTATGTGAATAAAACCACTTACTACTACTGTATCACTATTACAGGGAAGGCAAAATATTTACCAGATATATCGCTACCATCGGCTGTATTCACAAGCAAAATGCGATCATATCAACCACGTGCTGCCGACTTGGCAGCCCTTTCCGAGAACTTTCAACCCGTGATCGCATATCGCTTATATATGAAGTATAGTGATAAAATGTGCGAATTCTTGTTTTGTTTTTGTTTTTTTTTCAAAAAGCACAATAAATTTTTAAATTTCCCTAATTTCGCGGCTAGTTGGCGGCGTAGCTGGCTCAAATTTCCAGCCAAGGTTTGCTTAATCATTGAAACATTGCTGCGAGAGTATTATGCTCAGAAACAAACCTGGTAACACGAGGTTGGATGTGTTCAAGTTTTTCTCTGGGATACAAGCGAATAGCGTATGGCGTTCAGATTTGTAATGAAAAGCTGTTCTGTTGCTTTTTGTTTTTCTTTCTTTTTTTTTTTTGGGGGGGGGGTGGGGTGACTTTATGCAAGTGACGCCGAATGAGGCTAAGAATTTGAGGATACGCATAAGATGTTGAATATATCTACTCCTTGTCATGTTTACTGAAAACTCGACCCCAAGATATGTATGATGCTAAACCCTTCCAAGACGTCGGCAGACGTGCACGGGTGATTAGCACATGTTGACATTTACCATTCATCGGCATGCCCCACTTAACGAAACATAGGTTGCTGAGTACATTGCTAACATGTATAGTGATCATTTTGCACAGCATGATAAATGACAGAGTCGTGCAATATAACCTAAATTTGTACTCACGAGACGATACCACATCATTTATTATAGATAAAAAAAAAAATACCGAGGCCAAAACAGACCCCTAGGAAGTCTGGGCTCCTGAAAGAACATGAGTTGGTTTAACTCTTTTGAACAAAGCAAGCTGGCGCTCAGAGACGAATGATTTCTGAACTGAGCAAATCTACTCACTATGATATCCGAACTATTCATTTTATTTCTGAAGCATTCAATGCATACTTTACATTGTTACAGAAGGAAGTGACGCGCACACGCACATTTCTGTGACCTACGGTCAAAGGTACCAGTAGAAAATTTCTATAACAGTCACTCATGAAATGACTTGTCGCGAAGGCTAAATCCTCAAGAAAACAAACTAAAGAGACGAAGACAACAACACACCAATTTAATAAGAAAACTCAGCCAACGCCGAGTAAACAAATGTCAACAACCAAAGTGGCTATGATGATTGCATTGCAAAAGTGATGGTGCACTAAACGTAAAATTAAAAAGGAGTCATAAATATTTGAGGCAATAATTGACAAGGCACAACGCTGATAGGATGAGGGAACAAAAGAAATTGAAAATTTCAAAGGGGTCGTTGATGGTGGCATGTACAGCATTGGGCTTAAGTCAAGTGGAATATATATTGATACAGAGATTGACGAAATTTCGTCTTTCCAAAGGGATACGATCGCGTGCTACAATTAAATTTGCTTATTGATTACAAGTTATGGCTGAATCAAGTATTTCGCGAATAAGCTGGCTTCCTATTTGCCGTTATACTTGTGTTTATAAAGGTTGGAGGGCGGCAACTGCAGTGTATACTTTCAGGACAGTGAATGGTCAAGTCACCTAATATTTTTTCTCTCGTTGTCAATATGCTTCTGCAATCTTTTGCTGACACAAATGGCCTGTCTCCCCGATGTATTCTTTGCGGCAAAGAAAAAGATTTAAAATATACGACTCCCAATTGCGCATATGAAACAACGGGCGATCGATACGCCTTACTGTACATTCATGCATTCGTTAGGCTGGTTTGTCCATGCGTCGATAAAATCTAAATAGACGGTTACGAGCACAAAATATTATAACGCTTGATCTCTGTATAGTCCTTATCAGAATGTGGAACGTGATGAACGTCAGAACTAAAGGCTAGTTTTTTGCTTGATCTCTTGCATTCGGTGAAGTTCGATTTCATTTAACAATTTCTTGGCTTCTTAATGACTGGGAAATACAATCTGGTCCAGCAACATATGCAGCAGACACATGATAATTTCAATAATATTGTTACGGGGATGTACCTAATGTAACGGCACTGCGATGGGCTCAACTCGACGCTAAGACTTCAGTAGCCGTGCAGTATCCACTCTGTCAGCGTCGTCCTCTTTTTCAACGCTTCGTTGTGCCCGCGTTCTTCGGTCGTCGTCTTTGTCAGTGAGCACATTACTTTGGTCCCGCGTTTCCCGGCAACACTACCCCCCTCGGCAAAAGGCAACGTCCCGGTGCGTATTAGGCGTGCGGTGTGGAGGGGGAGTAATATGGCTTGAGGCGGGCGATATGTTCGATTTCGGAAGTGGGTGTAGCCAGTCGGTGACTTTGGGTGGAGCGGTGCAATCTCATAGGTCACGTCGGTCACTGGGCGTAGTACACGGTAAGGACCTGTGTAGTGGGGCAGAAGTTTTTGACACAACCCCACACGACGGCACGGAAGCCAGAGCAACACCAGAGATCCGGGAGGATAGTGCACATCGCGGTGGTGAGCGTCGTAGCGGCGTTTTTGAGCTTCTTGAGAGATGGTGAGATTGTGACGAGCAATCTGACGAGCACCGTCGGCTCGGGCGATGGTATCGCGGGCATAGGTTGTGACGAGGCCAGCGGCGGGAAGCAAAGTGTCGAAGGGCAGTAAGGGGTCTCTTCCAAAGAGAAGATAGAATGGAGTACCCAGCAGTGTCATGACGCGAAGAGTTATATTCAAAGGTGACAAATGGCAGACTAATATCCCAGTCGCGATGACTGTCGGATACGTACATTGCGAGCATTTCGGTGAGTGTGCGGTTAATACGCTCCGTAAGGCCGTTCGTCTGAGGGTGATAGGCAGTGGTGAACTTGTGCCGAACGGAGCAAGAACGAAGTATTTCCTCAACAACTCGGGAAAGGAAACAGCGGCCACGGTCGGTAAGTAGTTGACGGGGAGCACCATGGTGAAGTATGACGTCGTACAAAAGGAAGTCAGCAACGTCGGTGGCGCAGCTGGTTGGAATGGCGCGAGTGATCACGTACCGCGTGGCATAATCGGTGGCCACAGCGATCCATTTGTTTCCTGACAAGGACTCGGGGAAGGGCCCTAGGAGGTCAAGGCCAACACGAGAAAATGGCTCAGTCGGGATAGCAATCGGCTGCAGGTGTCCAGGTGGTAGCACAGGGGGTTTCTTCCGGCGTTGACAGAGGTCTCAAGCGCCTACATAACGTTGGACAGAGCGGTAGAGTCCAGGCCAGAAGAAACGCCAGCGCACGCGGTCGTATGTGCGTGAGAGGCCAAGATGACCAGCTGTAGGGGCGTCGTGCATTTGTTCGAGAACGGCAGAGCGTAGGTGTTGGGGAACGACCAGCAAGTGCTCAGCGCCATCAGGTCGCATGTTGCGGCGATATAGCGTATTCCCATGAAGGAAGAACAGGGCGAGGGAAGAGACGGCTGTGTGTGCGCAGGCGGTCGATAAGAAAACTGAGGGTTGGGTCCAAGCGCTGTTTGTCGGCTATGTGGGAAAAGTCCGATATAGAGAAGACACAGGGGTCCGACTCATGGTCAGTAGAGGAAGGGGGATCGACGGAATAACGGGACAGACAGTCTGCATCCTGGTGGAGCCGACCGGATTTGTATACAACGGATAAGGTATACTCCTGCAAGCGCAGTGCCCAGCGGCCGAGACGGCCAGCAGGATCCTTGAGGGAAGAGAGCCAACATAAGGCGTGGTGATCGGTAATTACAGTGAAGGGTCGGCCGAACAAGTAGGGTCTGAATTTTCCTACGGCCCAAACGAGAGCCAGGCACTCCCGTTCCGTAATAGAATAGTTCTGTTCCGCTGATGACAGGAGACGACTGGCGTAGGCAATCACGCAGTGTTGGCCGCGTTGTCGCTGTGCAAGAATGGCACCAATCCCGTGGTCACTGGCATCGGTGCGAAGTTCCGTCGGGACAGACGGGTTGAAATGGGCCAACACAGGAGGATTGGTGAGAACAGCGATGAGGGTGGAGAATGCGTTAGCCTGCTCTGGTCCCCATGAGAAAGAGCTTTCTTCAGCAGATTTATGAAAGGACGAGCAATAGCGGCAAAGTTTGGGACGAACCGGCGAAAATAAGAGCACAGTCCTATAAAGCTGCGGACATCACGGGGTGAACGGGGAGATGGAAAAGCACTGACAGCGCGAACTTTGTTGGGATCGGGTTGCACGCCGGTGGCATTCACCAAATGGCTAAGCACTTTAAGTTCTCGGCGACCAAAACTGCACTTCTTTGAGTTCAGTTGAAGTCCGGCACGACGGAAAAGTGCCAAGATGGAAAAAAGGCGACGAAGATGGCTTTCGAACGAGGGCGAGAAGACAATCACGTCATCCAAGTAACATAGACAAGTCGTCCATTTGAAGCCGCGGAGTTAAGGAGTCCATCATTCGTTCAAACGTAGCAGGGGCGTTGCAAAGTCCAAAAGGCATAACCTTAAATTGGTAAAGTCGATCGGGTGTGACAAAAGCTGTCTTCTCGCGGTCTTGTTCGTCAACAGAGAGATCTGCCAGTAGCCGCTACGAAGGTCGATGGAGGAAAAGTAGCGGGCTCCATGTAAACAGTTCAAGGCATCGTCTATTCGCGGCAGCGGGTAAACATCTTTCCTTGTAATCTTGTTCAGATGTCGATAGTCGACGCAAAAGCGCCAACTGTTGTCCTTCTTTCTAACGAGCACGACAGGAGATGTCCAGGGGCTGTTCGAAGGTTCGACGATATCGTTGCCCAACATCTTGTCGACCTCCTGCTGGATGACTTGGCGCTCAGAAAGGGACACACAATAAGGCCTCCGATGTACAGGTTTTGCATCGCCGGTGTCAATGCGGTGAGTCACGACTGATGTTTGGCCCAGAGAACCGGCAGCAAAGTAAAAAATGTCGGAGAAGGATAACAAAAGGTTGTGCAGGTCCTGAGCGTGTTCGGGGCTGAGGTCAGAGGCAAGCATTGCGGAAATAGGGTCGGTAATTGTGGTGAGGAGTACGGGTGTTGGAAGGACGCTTGGATGTGGGCCAGGAGTGAGTGCACAAATGGTGCAGTCTGTGAGAGGGGACAAGGTAGCAAGGGATATTCCTTCGGGGAGAACTTGGAGTGACAGACTGAAGTTCAGGATAGGAAGGTAGGTGCTGTTCTGTGTTACGCGTACGATGAAATGAGGAAGAACGACGTTGCGGTCAAGAAAGACCTCGATGATAGGGCAAGCAACATAGTCACCGTCAGGCACAGGCGGGAAAGGTGACAGAGGTAGGTAAACAGCAGAGTCAGGGGGCAGGCGAGCGAACTCGGTGGAGCGAAGGCGGGGTGTAGATGGAGGATGTTCTGAGCAGACAGGTAAGTCCAAACGAAGAAGGCCGCTGGAGCAGTCGATAAGGGCAGAGTGGGTCGTTAAAAAGTCAAGGCCGAGGATCACATTGTGAGGGCACTGGTTGAGGACGGTGAACAAAACAGGGATGTGATGACCGGCAAGGGTGACTCGGGCAGTGCACAGCCCAGTGACGGCAGCAGTACTGCCATCGGCAACACGAACGGTGGGCGAAGCGGTGGGGGTCTGTACTTTCTTGAGGCGACGGCACAACGATGAGCTCATGATCGAGACTTGGGCACTAGTGTCAATGAGGGCAGAGACGGGAACACCATCCACGAACAGGGAGAGGAGGTTATAGGGCGAAGAAATTTTGGCAGTAGAGGATTTCTAGGTCTGGGTACCAATGCAGCGTCACCTCCGGGAGCTGCATTGACTAGTTTCCCGTGAAGCGGCCGACAGAGGACGGCGAGGAACTGCGGCTAAGAAGAGGGGAACGGGAACGGCGGGCTGGCGGGGAAGGAGAGCGACTGGACATAGGAGGAGGCGGAGTGGTATCGGTGCGGGGCGGCTCATAACGAGGCGTGAAACGGCGGTGACCGTAATCGGAGTAGCGGTCAACGTAAGGAAAACGTCGAGGTGGTGATGTACAGCGGCTGCGGCAGTGGCGAGAGATGTGGCCAATACGCGAGCACGTGAAACAGATCGGCCTGTCGTCAGGGGTGCGCCACTCATCAGGATTGCGGTATCGGTAACGTGGCGTGTAGGTGTTGCGGGGCTTAGCGGTGGCGACCATGGGAGGGACGGGGCTCGAACTGTGGTGTTCTACGGTGTGGCTATAGGGGATGCCCAAGTTGGCAACCTCTTGACGAACGACGGCTTGAATGAGGGATATCGTCGCTAGGTTGCTGTCCGAGGAGGGCAGGTTGGATGCAGCAGGAGCGAGCGCTTCCAGTTCACGACGCACGATGCGGGTCACATTTTCAGTGTTGGAAGGTTGCCTTAGGGTCGGCAGATCCTCGCACGTGGAGCTAGGGGCAGTGTTGGGGAGCCGATCGAAGCGATGTGCAATGCGTCTGTGTTTGGCCTGCTCGAAATGTCGACAAACCTGCAGAACGGAGTCAACCGTAGAACAGTCCCGACAGAGTAGAAGATTGAAGGCATCGTCGGCTATGCCTTTGAGGATGTGCCCCACCTTATCAGGTTCTGTCATGTCTTTATTAACTTTTCGGCAGAGGGCCAGAAAGTCTTGTATATACGTAATATAAGGCTTGGTAGATGTCTGGGCACGTGTGGCGAGGTTCCTCTTGGCGGCGAGTTGATGGCCAACCGGTTTTCCGAGCAGGTCACGGAGTTTTTGTTTGCAAACATCCCAGGAGGTTATATCTGCTTCATGCGTTTTGAACCACCACACGCGTGCCGTGCCAGTAAGGTAGAAGATGACATTGGCCAGCATCAGCGTGGCGTCCCACCTGTTGTGCTGGCTAACACGCTCATAAAGCGAAAGCCAGTCCTCAACATCGACCTCATCTGTACCGCAGAATGGGCTAGGGTCACGGGGGTGGGCTACGACGACAGTTGGAGTTGCGGAGGTAGATGGAGCCGCGTCGGTTGTCATCGTGACGGTTTCGAGGTGACGGCCACTGCGGAGATCCAGCGTCAGATTGTGTCGAACCCGCGACCTCCACCAAGATGTTACGGGGATGTACTTAATGTAACGGCACTGCGATGGGCTGAACTCGACGCTGAGACTTCAGTAGCCGTGCAGTATCCACTCTGTCAGCGTCGTCCTCGGCGGGACGGGGTGCTCGCGCTAGGCCCGCTGGCCATTAAGGCGGGGGTCCCACTCCGGCAGCGCGAATGTGCCATTTTAGGCAATGTTTGCGTGAGCATTCTGCGCGTTGTTCTTTTTCGAACATCACAATGTAGGCATCATTCGAAAGCTTAATATACTCTCTGTCAAATGATGTGCGCTGCTTTAGTGTGTCAACGTTATCAACTGCGTAAGAGGTGGTATTGCAGATGACAAATTCGCTAGCGTCGTTGATATACCCTACTTCGGATTAGTTTGCTGAAGAAACTGCTGCACTTAGAACAGTTTCCTTTGGCCTACACATAGAATGGGTACTTATATTATGAAACGTGGAGCGTAATTAGTTTTAATTTAATCAGTATTTGATCGGCAGCCTTTTAAACTTTTTAAAGTTTGGCTATTTTGGGCACGAATATCTGCGCTTTATCAACGTGCACAGCAGTAAAATTTTTACCACTTCGGGCGCACATTATAATAGTTGAGTGTACAAAGTTTCATCGAAATTTATTCGCTAGTTCGTTTTTAATTACCTTTCCAATTTGAAGATTTCCGTAATACTGCCTCACATCGCATAGCTTGACCAGAAAAACCGCTCATTCTACAGCCTAGGAATCATGCATGGCGAAACTAGAATAGTAGTTATTTGTGATTACGGACGCAAATTGCGCTTTATACAATTAGTACGATTATACTGAGCCTTCAAATATAATCAATTTTTCCTACACGACATTCAATCAAGAAGGCCGTCATACTCAGCAACGTGAGCCTTGTTTGAGTTGGCTTTTTTTTTAATATTGTATTACTGTAAAATAAAGTTAAAATAAAAGCACAAACCATGAGGATAATTAGTATTTGCACCTGTATTCGGTCATTAAAGGTTTTTTACTGCTAGCGCCATCTGGGTAAAAGCAGCAAAAGTGTGAGTTCATTCAATTGCCAGGAGAGGCGCGCGTGACTACATTCCTTCAAAGTATTGAAGCTAGTCAAGAAACCTAGAAGTCAGCTTCTCTGCAGTGCAAAAACCCCTTCACCATGGCGGCCAAACCTGTTTTGGGGGCAGAAATTAGGTGCAGTGCAGGAGACGTCTATTGTGGCAATAATGGCCACGTCCATTTCCTGCCCCCCTCTCCTTCTTGTCGCAATTATGGGATTAAGAACCCCTCCGTTTGTGAGTGCCATTCATAACACCTCCCCTGCCCCTACCTCCTCCAGGCTCTCAATAGTGAAGGAATTCTGCTCAACACGTTTGCGCATTGCATCAGGCTGGACATGGAAGTATTCTGCGCTGCACCCAACTTCTGCCCTCAAAACAGGTTTGGCTGCCATGGTGAAGAGGTTTTGCTCTGCTGACTTCTAGGTTTCTGCAACCCACCTATACTACCTTTGTGCTGTGAAGTGTTTGCTTGTTGCTATTTGCATTGCTGTTTGTGAGGTGAGTGTCACACTTTTCAAAAATTCATTGCCTGTCGAAACAACTTCTTTCTGCAGCAGATCCGGTTTCAAACATTCCATAGAGGAAGAATTTCGACAACTCTCTCACCTGATGCAGAGGCTACAATTCATGATCTAGAGGAAAGCAGAGAGTGTCAGTGGAGTGAAAGGAATGAATGGATACCTGGAGGCACCACTCGATTGAGAACGTGGTGCGAGACACCGCTGGTTCTTAGCACAAGGAGACGCATCTACTCAAAGTGGAAACACAAACAGTTCATTAGGGAAGGACCGCGGAGTGAAAGTTTTTTTTTAGGTGACAAGACATGACACGCACACTGCGTGCGTGCACATGTTTTGCGCGCATACACTGTGGTTTATGCGGGGGCTATTCGCTCGCACGAAGAACCTGCACATTGTCACCGCATCACCCTTTGCACCCCTGCATTGTGTGCGAACAGTGGACGCTCGCCTGCAGTGCTAAGCCGCTAACCTTCACGCCCAATCGCTGAGGGGCTTTGCGCTATTTTGTGCTTTTCTGAATATGCTTCTGGCCCTGTACTCTTTCCCTCACGCATTCGTATTTCGCCAGGCGCTTCAGGCTCGGATAGCAAGTGACACGGCTAGCAAAAACCAAACAGAATGCGCATAATCTTCCGGTAAATTTACATGTATCGGGCTTGCTTTTCGGCTGGCGACAAAAGTGCAAATTTATCAAAATTAAGACATGCCTTGACAGATTGCAGGTTGCTTGGACGAGGTTCTTCATCCGTGCGCGCAGTTGGTCCAGTGGTATTTCTCGCAAAATCTAGACATTATGTGTTTGACAGCGAGTGCTACGGATATCGCCACGTTATGCTGCATGGTGTGCTGGCAAAATGCTCGCACGTGACATCACGATACGCCAGCTGGCGTACCACGCGTATGATCCACCGTTTAGATGCTATGTGCGTCATGCGACTCTCAAATATTGGTCGAAAAAGGAATAGGACAGTAGACCAAAAGAAATAGTTTCGGCCGGCGGTATCGAGTGGTTGTCTCCTTCACATCTTCGTTGGTGCGTGCTCTGTTCCCTAGAGCTTTCAGTGGCACACGTGTGCTTAGGTGCAGCTGTCCTCTCGGAAAGCACCGTTTTGAATGTAGCTTTGCAGCCGCTACAAGAACTACAACTGCAAAAGGACGACGTCGCATACGGAGTACAGATGAAAAAAAAGAAAAAGAAACGAAGGAATTCGACGCTGCTGTTTTGGTTCAGTGCTTTTCATGCTTATAAACATTACAAATATGTGCTCATAGATAATCAAAAACCAGACGTCATCACCGATAATCATCGTAATGAAACGATAATGAAACGTAACAGCCGGTGTACGTCTGTCTAATTGTATTTGGTCACTTACGAAGCGTGTATGGACATCTTCGCAAAGGTGGGACAGTTGACCGCACTACGCTGCGTGGAAAGAGAGAAGTTTCAACTGCAGACAGCGTAACATAAACAAAGTGACACCGAGAGGGCAGCTGGGCGCATTTCACTGTGACAAGAGAAAAGTGCTTGCCTACATGTAAACCGAATTACCGGGTTCCTTCGGCGCACACGCAGTGGCATTAGTGGGGCCAAGTAGGGCTAATGCGCGTGCGCAGCCGGCACTCTCTACTTCTCTGTGCGTCTACGCTATGCTCAAAATAGTAAGCCTCGAAGCCGTGGATTCATGTTTATTATTATTATTATTATTATTATTATTATTATTATTATTATTATTATTATTATTATTATTATTATTATTATTATTATTATTATTATTATTCAATGCACCGTAAACGCTTTCGCGGACATTTAATGCATGTGGTGGGTTGACGGAATGAAGCGCGTGTCTGTATCGGGCGGTCGTGCAGAACAGAGTACTGATATCCATCGCGGCACACGCACATCGCCACTGTTTTTAGAGTGCCGCAATGAAAAAAAATCGAACGTATTTATTAGCACAATGACAGCCTCCCTTTACGAGCGCACATGGTCATCCCCGATTAGTCATCGCGGTGAAATTCCAAGCTTTTTGGGTGTTTCTTGCACCTCATTTCGGTTTTGTACTGAAAAAAAAAGTAAATAAACGTCACGTTTGGCTTTGACTTAGGACATCGTTTTCTTTACACCTTCAAACACGCCAGTTGGTTTTAGTAAAGTAAGTAGAGGAGGCTCAAAATTTTTGCCTCCGAATGGCTGAATGTCGATTGACACCACCGAAATGAAATATGCGACGATGTGTGGAGCGGAAATCACATGACGGTCTGATTCGGCGCGCAGTTTTGACGTCGAGGTCACCAGCGGCATTTTTCTTTTTTTACTGAAATCATTTTCGATAACAAACATGCAAAGCAGTAAAAGAAAATAAAACCAAAGACTAACGCTAGTTGTAATCCTTACTGCTTAGCATCAAGGAGCCACGTGGTCTTACTCAAAAAGATTCAGAAATATAAGCGTAGTAGCACAGCTAGCAGTGCGAAAGCAATTCCAAGCAAACACGCAGAAGACACGCGGCAAGATCTATCAAGGCAGCAGTTGTTGCTTCCCTCAGGAGATAGGAGCCTGAGTCTTGCACGAAGGCACATTCACGAACTGGGCTGAACCTGTTCAATCCGTTTCGAAATGATTTTAACAATACCACGTCAATTCGATGTAGACAGCTATATGTCGAGGCCTTGCGGTGAAACCCACAGTTGACCGCGTCGAGTTATCGCTATAGCTTCGTTCCCACGTGTAGCGAACATCACCCATTTTTGCTGTGCACAGATAACAAATGGCGACCACGCCTTGCAGACTACTTTTTTTTTTTTTTTTTAGTGATAGGAAGGCAAATTTCCACTCCTTTGCAATGATAAAATCGGAAATAAATGGGAGGGAATGGAAACATAATGTTCAAAAAACAAAATGACTTGAAACAGCATCGCCGCAGAAGAAACTGCATAAATATTCGCAGCATCTGCCATATTCTTGGTTTAGAGAAATTGCTTCAAGGGTCTATCAACTTGCATCTTGAGCGTTCACGAGCATACTTCAGCCGACTGATTGGAAAGTCATTCTAAGGAGTTCTTGTGTGGACAAAAAAAGCAGGAGGATAAGGGTTAGGTGCAACAAGTGGCCCTGAACCAGTTCTGCTATTGTTCAACTCTAATCCTGCTAAAACGCTGCATGGCATAGTGAAACAACAAAACATTGGGGTGAGGTCAACGAATTGCCACCATGATTGATCTCATGATAGAGGAAGAGAGGGACAGGGACTGGTCATTTTGGGCAAGGGCTAAAAATATACAGGCACGAGGGACAGGCAAAGCGCTTTGTCCCATGTCTCTCGACCATCCCTGCCTCTTTTTTGCGCTTTGTCAAAATGAGCAAACTCCACCAACTAGCCCAAGAAACAGCATTGCAGAGAGACAGTGTGCCTAAAGCTCACAGCCGCTTTTTGTAAGCCTACAAAAGCTAGTAAATTCAGACCACAATAATCTGGGCATGCACTGGGAAAATGTTTTGTCTAACATGAAAATGAATACATTCCGATGCCTGTGCTGCTTAGCATTCGTCAAGTTTTTTCTCTCAGTGTGGCGATTGAAGAAAGTATAAAGGCATAACACTTCCCCTAAGTACATCCAAAATTGCGTCATGTTGGGGGTAGAAGTGGCGTGGGGTGAAGGGAACTACTGGAATACATAAGCCCCGACTCCAAACACACATGCGTCATGCACTGCCGCGCTAACGTCGTCGCACGCGTCAGCCAAAGCCGGTCTGCACATGCGCGCAGCGCCTGCGTGCATCGCGAGCTCTGATGCTGTGATCTGTCCCTGCCAGATATCTGGCGCGTGCTACACGCGTCGAAAACTAGCGAGGGGTTGGGACCGCGCGGCTGTCCCCTACTCCGTTCTTCTCGTCCTGAAGTCCACTTAGCTCCCCCTGCTTCTTTCCTTCAAAGAATAGTTTTCTTCATGGTTTTCAAATTTTCTCGGTCCGCGCGAGAGGGTGACGCCTGCCGTGACTGCGGCGTTGACGTCGCGGCGCATGGAAAGTGCTTTGGAGTACCCGCTTTATTTATGGCAGTTACGAGGGTTTACCTACAGAAGGAATGTGAGGATTGACAGCCATGTTTGTCAGTTCTTCGATTTTCCGTACTGTTTCCTCGGACTGTTTTTCTTTTTTCCATCAATGATGAAACAAACCCTTCACACATTCGTGGGGACAATAATGTTTGTAAACGGTGTAGGTTCGCCAGTACTTGTCTAAATGGGGCGATCCCCCCCCCCCCCCCCCCCTTCTTCATTGGAACCGCAGATGAATCAACAAGGGTATCTTATTGTACGATCCCCAGACATGTAAATTAGAATTCCGGGGCTGGTAAATTTCAAATTATGAAATTATTGTCAAGAAACACATGTGCTAGTTGCAAAGCGGCGCATATTTAGATAACTGCTCGTGATGTCTCACTTTTCTGGTCGTCTTATTGCTCAGAACATGTTTATTTATTTATTTTATTTACATTACCCCTCAGGGAGGCATTACATATATTTTGAATATATTTCAGAAATATCATGTTGCACTCACGCTCTCGAGTGCTGCTAGTATGGCAGTCCGCTTTCTCAACGCACCTTATAGCTAAAAATGTCGCAACAAGAGCGCATACTGACTTGAAACTAGAGCTTGCGGTAGTTATTATAGCTGGAGTAACATTACCAATTGTACGCTTACTACCAGCGCTGGTGCATTCGCCTTCAGCCCACCTGCTCATGTTGCTGTATATAGCACAAGGAGCTCAATCTAAAACATCAATCTATTCGTTGTGTCGTCTTCTGACCTTGTGCTCCCGTCCACGTTCCGCGCTGTCACCTCAAGATGCATAAGCAACACGCCCAAGCTGCTATTCTAAATAAAAACAAAAATGGGGGAGGGGGAGGGGCGGTTAGCTTACCGTCAACACTATATAGCCTCGTGTGTTTCAATGGAAATGCCTCCCCCCCCCCCCGCCCCCACCAGGGAAAAAAGAAAGCGGTCAGCGCGTTATGAAAAGGAAAGTACGCACACCCACATATATCAGCGCGCGCGTTTTTTTTCTACTTTTATTACAACGGAAAAATTACCGACGATTCCGTTACTTCCTAATGCGAAATTTGAGCGTATCTCATTGGCTGTTCCAGCTTTTCGATAGATTGAGGCAAAGATTTCGAGCAAGACATGTATGTACAGTTACAGACAACTTTTTTATTTTATTTTTCACACGTATTTCTTCAAGAAACACTCCACTAACAGTTCTTGACTGTCATGAAGGAAGCTTTGTGGATCAGGAGTTCGCGTAAGGCAGCGTATGGACCTGTAGGAGCGTTGCGCAGCGAAGAGATAGCGACTGACTGATGCTGCTGACGCCGCTAGCGAGTCAAGTCAACATGGCTCTGCGTTTCGGCTTAGGATGTATGCACCACGATCCACTTACGCCGGAAAACACCGTCGCCGCCACAAAGGAAAAAGGTAGGGGGAGGGGGGACTCGCAGCGGCGAATGGTGGCAGGAGCGTGCGCTGCCCTGGCGGCGGAGCTGGTTACGAGGGACAACGCAGACGGCGACGCGAAACGCAGGAACGGGCGCCAAAGAGCTGGGCTCTAAAAAAAAAAGAAAAAGAAAAGAAAGCTGTTCAGTACGCCAAATGGCCACATCAGGGCAGCGCGAGGAAGTACATGTCCGGACAAATTCTAGGGGCAGTAAGTAACCGAAGGGCGTCTTGCATTATTTTTTTGTTGCACATACAACGACAGAAACGAATCCTTTGACTCCTAAGAATGCCTCAGTGGCAGCCAGTTATGCATTTTACCGTGGTTAGCGCGAGTGATTGTCGTTCTATGCTTGTTATGAAAGCAGGTGATGCTGGTAGTGAATAAATAAATAAGTAAATAAATATATAGAAAGTACACTGGATTCGCAATGCAGCAAAAACGTACATCTAACCAATGAAGAGTACAGAGGAGATTCAAAGGGGAAGGGTCGAGAAGGAGCGGTCTAACGCGCTTGCGAAACTAACCCGCTTCTACTGGCGACGTTGCCTTATAACTGTCTGCTACCCTCCCCTCTCCAATTCATTTCCCCCAAAATTTAGCCTGAATGCATTGCGGCAGCTGCGTGGTGCTTACCCTTTTGGTAGGTATTTCACACCTATTTCGCAACGCCAACTCTCCTCTCTAAGGTAGAATGAAATTGGCCATCGCCCTTTTCTCAGCTCATTAGGTTACCAACGTCAGTTTCTATAATTAGAAAAGCCCGAACTAAAAAAAAAAGAAAAAAGAAAATGATTACTGTTGATTGAAACCGACTTTATTGGAATTTTATTATGTGCAATAACGTTTGATAAAAGTAGTTCTGCACCAGAGAGCTCGCAAGAATATACTTCAAAAGTGATAACAGCTCAAAAGATGGGTATCAAAGGAAAGACAATACAGGTGTCGATTTCAGCCAGAGTTCATGACGACACCACCAAAGATGTATACTTCGTCTCACAAAATGTTGTTAGTACTGCGAAAGGCCGGGGCGACATGGACCAAGAGCATTGGACACTTGCGCGTGAGCGAGGCAAACGCGTTTCCCTTTTTTTTGGGGACTTTGTAACTAATGTACAAAGCTCCCCCTGTAATTTCTTGTTATAGCTCCCCTCTGCACTTCCCCTCGCTTTCCTCTCCCCATCATTTTGCTTTCCCGCCGGCTGCAGCTTGGGCGCTTCAGATTTTAGGTAGCAGTTGAAGGGGCCGGCAGCACTCTTTTCCTTCCTTTTGTTTGAATAGCCACTATCCACACCACCTATAATAGGCAATTGTGCTCCCACTGTCGCCCTTGCCGATTCGAGGGGTGCGTCGGAGCACAATTACCTATTACAGTGCGCATTTGAATGGGCCAGGGAGCCCCTGCCTTTAGCAGTGGTGCAAATCTCTTGTGAGTCAAAGTATAGTATACAAGGGCCACATAAATATCTTCCATCATATCGCACCTTTCCATTTTTGGTATACACTTGAGCTATCCTGAACATATATCGACGATGTATCATCAACTCGCTCAAGCTTCCACTCTATCCAGAACAGTGAACAACAAAACGAGGTGGTACTTTTCATTTACGTTAGCACATTCGGTCATGGCCGAATCGAGCGGCGGCGGTCGGCGTCGCCGCTCAAGTTCAGCCGTGGTAAGGCAAGCTAGCACCCCGCAGTCCTGCTATCCGCAGTAGTCAAGCTAAGAACAGGTGAACGCTTCCCTCTGCGCACGGCGGGGAGAAGAATGGGGCTTTGAAAACCCACCCTCCAACAAAAGAAAGCTTCTCTACAAAGCAATGGTTGGGTCCCTCGGCCAACTGGGGGCAAGGCCGATAGGCACTTTCTCAGTCCTGAATCAGTGGCGTAGCCTGGTGGCAGAATTTGAACTAATTCCAAGATGGCCACCGTGGGACCCCCGCCTTAAAGGGGCACCGCGACGTAGGCTAACCATGTTATTTGTATTCTTTATTTGTGTAGAATGGGGCATGGTGATGTCCAAACGGCCAGTGAGAACGGCGAAATTGTGTCGTTTAATAATTTAACCGGCTCCCGAAGTTGCATTTTCGCGCTGACGCGGGCAGCACCAAACGGAATTTTTTGTCACCGGATATGACATCACATTTTTGAGGGCGCTGGGTGGGCGCTGGGTGGGCGCTGGTCTGGTGATTCGCTGAGCGTACACTCTTTGCTTTGCAAGTAATGTTCTTAAAGTTGCTGCAAGAAAAATAAATACAGGCTGTTTTTGTCTTCCTGCGTACTCACTTCATGCCCACCAATACATGTTTTAATATCAATCAAATGCGTGTGACGTGACAGGCGCTAGTCTAATATCTGCTTCAAATCATTCCTTCAAAATAGGGCGTACATTTCTCTATGAATTTCAAAGCAGCTGAGGTAGTTTATTTATCTATATTCCGTCCCTATCCGCGCTCTTTCTGCTCTTTTCGCCCGTCACCGCTGCGAGCTCGTCGCCGTTCATCGTTTCTTTTCGCTGCATTCATTGCGCGTACAGTACGTGGTTTGCTACGTTAACTTCGTGGTTTGTTGCTCTCATGGCAAAGAGGCGGTGCGCAGCCCTTGGCTGCATGAGCACCGATGGTACTGTGGGAGTCACATTCCATCGCTTCCCGACCGCCGCTGAGCAACGGAAACTATGGCTCGAGGCTCTTGGCGTGCCGAACCATACTGCGCGCAGGGTCTGCTCCTTGCACTTTGAACAGAACGCCTTCAAAGGCGCGCCCGATCCTTCAAAACGAAGACGGCTTCGTTGCGGCGCAGTTCCCGGCATTGCTGATGAGCAGCCTACCGAAGCGGGAGAGGTGAGTGCCCAGTTTTGCCAGTATGGATGATCTAATGCAATGCAGCCGTTGTGATCATGTTGGAACATAGTACAACACCTGTACTTCGCGTGATTGCCTTGAAAATGTATGTAGCTTCGAGTTTTCTGTAATTGCATGGAAAATTGATGTTTGGTGCAATGGTTAATGCCAAAAAAAGAAGCGTTAATTTGAAAATCTAGCCCACTGCCTTTCTCTATATTAAACCCATCTTGGTTCTAGCAATTATAATAAAGGAGCTGCAAAACGCAGCTGCTTGATGTGGGGAATTCTCTGGTTCAGAAAGAATGCCAAGAATCAACGCATGGAAAGTGAAGTTATTCAATTCAGAAATTTAAAAATACAAGGAAAAAAAAAATACGCGCCTCCTCCTTCGCGCATAGTCAAAAAAGAACATTTGTCAGCTAGCCCGCAACAAGAAATGTTTTGTTTCTTAGCCGTCATGCAATCTTGCAGCAACTAACATTGCTATTTGTGTGGGTATATTTTTCTATATATGTTTGGGTCATACAGAATTTTTAAAATTGGTAGGCACGTACCAACCGAAACCACTGAGTCGCTGAAAAAAACAATTGCACAGCTAATGGCAAATGCAAGCATGTATGGTGTACAGACCGCAGTGTGCTGCCTCTACATGGCATATTTCATTAATGAAATGACAGAATTATTCATGGCTTTGTAATGCTAGTTGTTATGCATCGGGATGTAATCTGCAGTGGTGCTATAGGGTTGCGCTTATATAGGTTAGGCATGAGAGGTTTCATTTTTTTAGTTATGCTCTTCATTACATTCTGAAGTTGTAGAGAAAAAGGCAGAAGTGGTATAAGTTGATTATATATCATGCCGTAAATGTTTGTAAGAGGAGAAGCTTAGAGCTATGGATATCTTTCTTTCCTAGATTTGCTGGTTGGTGGGAGTAGTCCACCATGTAAAATATAGCTAGAGTGGTACACTCGCAGCCCACCACGTATGATTACGTCCTAGCAAAACATTCCTTTTGCATTCAAGTCGATAGCCTTATGGGGCACTTCTGTGCTCACTGCTAATTTGTAATGTGTACAGAAATTGCAGCAGCAATGTGAACTGTGCCGAATAAAAAAGCACTAGTAAAAATAGCTTAGTATGAAAGCTTTAATTCATACACAGAACATTCTTCTATGCTGTTTTTACTGGGGTGAGAAAACTTCAAAAATGATATTAGCACAATGAAACATTTTTATTGAACATTCAGCATTAAAGTAGGAAAATTTAAGCATGTTATTTTGGAAAGTGTGGTTGATAGACACATTTGATCTCATCTTGCAGGAGTCTCTTGTAGTGGAAATTCATGAAGATGAGGATGCTGCTATGTCACCAGCTGAAGATTTTCATGTGAGACATCCTGTGAATGATTATTTCTAAAGCAATACAGGGTTGAACCATGAGGCTTTTTTCCAACAGGAAACTGACTCTGAGTGGGCAACATTCGACCATGGCATTGGTGCCACTGTGGAAATTTGTGCTGACCATCTCCCATGCCATGACATGCGTTCAGAGTCACCTGATGCAAACCATGTGCGTAGAATCACTGGCAGTATGATTTTAAAGAATAGCAATTTATATTAACACTTTATTGCTCTGATTCTTATTCAGTTTGGAGAAATTGCTACAGGAGACCACACTTACTTCAAGAAGAACTGTCACAGTGCCACACAAACTGATGAGGAACCTGCCCGGCAGCTGAAGTGCAAAAGTGGGTACTCATTCCTGCCTTCTATATTCAATTTTGTATTGTTGTATTAACTGCTTTAATACAAGCACAGTGCCAGTGCATTTTGAATGCAACCTGTAAAATGTATTCCACTGCTTCTGGGACAACTGAGCTTGCACAAGTATGCATTTTTATTGTGAGTATGTATACCTTTCGGGTTATTGCAGATCACTGATGAACAAACTGCACAGATGTATTATTTTATCTACAGGTCTCATGAATGCAGTAAAGCAATGTGGGCTTTACTGTAAATTTCAAGAGTATACGATGGAGGCTTGTAATAGATATTGCAGTCGAGAATATGACAGTGGCGATTCCACGGATTGTTTCTAAAGGAGGGGGGGCTTTTCTACACAAGAATAAAAGAAAATGAAAATGAGTTTTTTTTTTAATGCTACAAGAACTTTCATGCACTTTATTGTTAATTAATCATGAATGATATAGACGTTTTACCATAACTCCTGCTTTGAATATTAATGGCTACATGAGCACTATTCATATATAATCATTTTAACTTTATCTTACTTTACTTAAATGATAGTGTCAGTAAGCAAAAAAGTAACTAAGTGAAAGGTAAAGGACATGGCCATGTTTTATTACTGTAGCTCTCACTTTGAACAATTTCATACTTTTCACAGATGCTGATTTCACAAAAGAAAATGAGCCCTCTGGTTTTCTTTCTTTATTTCAAAGTGTCTATGACACGAGATGTGCAAACACAAACATCCCACTTTTTATTGTGTTCCAAACACATAATTGCATTTCATCGCTCCACGTTAAGCACTGACAGCAAGATTAGAAGGAGCCTTTAATTGGGTTACTTCTCACTATTTTAAATATTGCTCCTGTCATTTTTTTTTTCAGGTGTGCAGGCTGGCATTTTTTTGAAGTCTGTTACGTCAAAGGGGACACAGACAGAGTCACCACCATTGCCAGTACAGGAGGAGACATATTGGGGTTCTTGTGTATCTTGTAACCATGAGACTCCCAGGTGCTCTACACCAAATGCAGCGGGTGCTCTTGAAGAGGCCAGAAACCATGAGCCCTCATTTGAGGAATCGTTCATGTAAGTCTTCTGTTTGCACCTTATTGATGTAACAGCAAGTTGTGCTTGTTAATGAATTTCTGGTACCTGTAAATGGGCAGCAGTCCCGCTAAGTCTATGCAACACTTTGCATCAGCACTGGATTAAGGTGAGGGTTAAGGAAGCTGCAGCTCAGGGCCTCATCTTCAAGGGTAAGAGGAGGGCGTCCATTCATTCTGACCTGCTTCATATGTAAAGACACAAATAATGGAATTTCGAGGGATATGTATGAAGAGAGAAAACCAGGACAAAGAGACTGGACCCTCACCTAATATGACTCAGTCAAGCTTTTGGGAGATCTTTTCGAGCTGCAAAAACAGGATTTCCCCACCACTCTGGGAGGGTCCTTTTTTGTGATGTTTTCTGCACTTGTTTAGGTATTGCAGAGGAGTGAGACATCCTCCATCTTCTGGTCGGAGGCAACATCTAAAAAATGTAACTAGAGCAGTAGATTAGATAAGGAGAAAAATACTTTTCCACCTCCACCATCACTGTTGCCTTACTTCTCTCAAATAGTTCATAGATCACTTTGAGAGAGGAAAATAGGCTGGGCCAGGGTGCATCCTGGACTATAGTCCCTTAATTATTATTTTATACCGCCTCGTCTGAGCATTAAGGGCTATGGTTGTGTTTTGTGTGCTGCAAAACGAATACATCACTCGTGGTACTAATCACACCATGCTTTTTTACGTTGGTGTAGTTAAGATGAAATGGCATATTTTGCAGAAGTCTAATATGGAAGAGAGAAGGAACTGCCAGGTGGGGGGGGGGTTGCATCCACTGTAGCCCAGAGCTCCTATTTAATCTGTCTCTGCTTTGTATTTACAGAATTGAGCCTCCTTCTGAATCATCAATGCCAACTCTTCCAGATGTCCATGATGTGACCTATGAGCCCTCATTTGAGGAATCATTGACGTAAGACTTCAATCATTTGACTTTGCATACGTAGCGGTACCACTTTCCGAGTATTGTTGCCTGTGCACATTGTGTGCTTGCAAATGTTTGTCATTCTTGTATATACACTGTGGTTGTGCTAAGAATGTGTGATGTGTGACACTTTTTGTTTCCAGATATGAGCCTTCTGACGTCCCAGTGGAAGAACGGAAGTTCATTGTTTTTGAAAGTTCACTGCTGGAACTCTTCAAATTGTGCAAGGTGTGCCAGGCACCAATCAAAGTTTCCACTGCCGTCTGTGGTTCTATGAGTGGATGCTATGTGCGCATACAAGCATAAAGTAAGCTGGCATAGCCAGCCAATGCTTAAAAGGAAGCCTGTGGGGAGCTTAGTCTTATGTGCTGCCATTTGCTTCTCTGGTGCAAGCCCAGAAAAGACTTTGAGGCTGCTAAAACAAGCAAACATTCAGGTGCCATCAACCCGTATGTTTTATACATACCAACGGATACTCTTCCAGCCTGCCATCCAGCATGTATGTACCCAGCAAAACATACATTTTTTTGCCTTGTTTTAGTTTTTGTTCATTTTGTGAGTAAAAATGTAAATGAAATGTGCATAGTTATTGAGCTGACTAAGACATGAAACAGTGCATATTGCACGCCTCTAGAGACTCATTTGGCATTGAGCATAGCGAACTTTTTGATTTTACGGGTATCTCCATACAACTGAATTATGTTCCAGGCTTGAAAGAGCATTGAATCGGGGTCGAGGGGGAGCCTCAGTTCACAAGTCGAGCCAATGTTTCGACAACGGGAGACTTGTCTTTGTCTGGGCTGAGGTGCCTCTTTAACCCTTGTTCAGTGCTCTTTCATACTGTGCTACCATATTCTTTCTCCCGTTCTACCCATGTTGCAGGTTTGGGACACTGAACAAGGCATTGTTTTGAGAAGCCTGAGTGCACAAGTGGAGTTGGCAGGAGATGGCCGTTGCGACTCCCCTGGATTTTGCGCCAAGTTCCTGACTTACACCTTCATGGACATTTTAACGAACAAAGTCGTTCACTTTGTCCAGGTGCAAGTTGGAGAGGTTGGTTTTCACTATTTTATAATACTTAAAACATTCTTGCTTGCCTATTTTTTTTCATGCCATTTTTGCGAAACTGAATCACTTTGTGCAAATCTTTTGTAGAATGACCAGGTCAAAACAAGCAATAACATGGAGAAGTATGGCTTGGTGAAGGGGCTTGAGGACCTGAAAAAACACAAAGTGGCAGTAACAACGCTCACCACTGACAGGCACCCTTCAATCAAGAAGCACATGAAAACCAAGGAGCCTGGCATCGACCATAAATTCGATACATGGCATGTTGCGAAGAGTAAGTAATTACACTAATATTATTTCCTTTTTATCTCTTCCTTGAAAATTTTCTCAACACTCCTGAAATCTTTTTGCAGGAATATCTGCATTGCTTGTAGTTATCATTCTGTTTGCATACAGCGCAGTGATGATAGAGCAACTTTTTCTCTTCCTAATGTTTTTTGAAGTAGGCAACACAGACATGCCATTAATATGACCCCTGTTTACATGAACTAATTGAATTATGCACAACTTTTCTAGAAGCTTTGCATGTCCTATGCACTGTCAACACAGCAAATGTGCTCTTTTGTTATGGAAAAAAAGCTTTACCGATGACAAAATTGCACCAGATGTACAACGTTAGCTTTCATAATGTGGCAAGGAGGAGCTGTAGAGTAAAACCTTCGAGCTGCTCAGTTTTAAATAGTACCTCAATGACAGGAAAGTACAGGATGACGGCTGATATGTAAGGATAGAAGTTTTCATTGTCACACTTGGTTGAGAGAAAATGCATTCAAGAAAGACATTTTTTGGGATGCTACCTTCTGCTGTCGTATACAACAGTGAAGTTGTACTCCTATAGACGGAGAGCCCTACATACAAGGTGACTACATAGATATATTGACGATTAGCCAGCTGAAGGACTGAAGATCGTTCATAATCGTGAATGAGCGGCCAAACATGTATGATTGGAACTGCTGCGCAGTGAAGATCACAGCAAGGCATTCCTGTTCGGTAAAACTGTAGTTGCACTCTGGCTTGCTAAGAAAGTGGCTTGCATATGCAATAACATACTCTTGTACTCTTGGTCGTAGTTGCATTTAACAAAAAGGTGCCGATATGCCAACACCGCCGGCATCAGTGTGGACTTCTGCAGGTGCAGAGGCCAAAAGTTGGAGGATAAGATGCAAGTTCAAAAGAAAGTTCCGCTGGTAGAATAAGGCAGACTCGGGCGTCAATTCAAACAAAGCTCCTTCGTCGAGAAGGCACGTCAGTGGATGGGCAGCGTTGGCAAAGCAGTGAATAAAGCATCAGAAGCATGAACATAACCACAAGAAACTGCAGGCCTTCTGGACTCTCGCTGTGTTCGTCGACGAGATGGCCGAGCACCACCGCTGGATGCTCGCCAATGCGGCACATCCTTAAATTGAAAGCTAGGGTGGCTTATGCTTGAAGTCTAACACACGGACCAAATGTTTGTTATGTTTGTCAAACATTTTACCAAAAATGATGTCATCAATGTATCTGCCATTTCATGCTACCCAATACAGTGCCTATAAATCTCAAAAGCTGCAAACGCATTGCAGATTCCAAGTGGCATCACAGTATCTTCAAAACAACCATCCATCGCCTTTATATGCATAACGAAGTCATTGTATAGCTCCTCTATCACTGTGAACATTCTGCGATATTTGCCAGAGTGCCTCGGTGGCTAAGGAAATACTGGTTTCGAGGGATCATATCTTGCAGTTGTCAACTCATTTACCTCTTGTGATTCTGTTTACAGCGATCAAGAAACGGCTAACAGCAGAAAGCAAGAAGACTGCCTGTGCTGCTCTTGTTGACTGGATACAGCCAGTGGTGAACCACCTGTACTGGTGTGCAACTGTCAGTGCAGGTGATGGACAGTTGCTTGTAGCCATATGGAAAAGTAAGTAAAATTTGCCGTGGCGATGGGTTGAAAAATTTGTGGGAACACTGCTGTGATGTGTATTTTTTTATTAGAGGTGCTGCATTAGTACAGTCAGTATATATTTATAGGTTTTACATAGTTCTTCAATATTCCCCAAGACTGTCAATGCAGACTGTGTCATTGATCTTCGCATACTTTAAATTTTCGTTGGGTTCTGCAACCTTATGGAATACTTTTGACTGCACTCTAAACTTTTCAAGTATGCGCCTATGTCCATAGAGACAAATTATGAAGTGTTCGCACATTGTGAAGCGTCGAAAGTAGGAGCAGAGGCCGATAAAGCTCCGGAGCTGCTTCAGGGAGGTTGGCTTCGGAAACTCTGCAACTGCGCGAAGTTTGGTGGGATCAGAAAGAATGCCGTCCTTAGAGACTACGTGGCCTAGAATTGTGAGTTTTCGAGCGGCAAAGTGGCACTTCTTCAAATTCACTGAAGCCCAGCGTCGGAGAGACACGTGAGGACATGCTTTAGGCGGAGAAGGCGAGAAGAAAAGTCGGTGGAAAAAAACTACGATGTCATTCAGATAACAAAGACAGGTCTGCCACTTGAGTCCACGAAGAACAGTGTCCATCAGGCGCTCGAAAGTAGCTGGGGCATTGCAAAGGCCAAAGGGCATAACGTTGAACTCGTATAAGCCGTCCGGTGTTATAAAGGCAGTTTTCGATCGGTCATCATCAGCCATCGGTACCTGCCAGTAGCCAGAGCGCAAATCCAATGAGGAGAAATACTCGGCTCCCTGTAAACAGTCCAAGGCGTCGTCCATTCGCGGCAGAGGATAGACATCTTTGCCCGTGATCTTGTTTAGTCTACGGTAATCGACACAAAACCGGATGGAACCATCTTTCTTGGTGACCAAAACAACCGCAGAAGCCCATGGACTGTTGGATGGCTGTATGACGCCCCGGCGAAGCATGTCGTCCACATTATCAGCAATGACTTGGCGCTCAGAGGCTGACACGCGATAAGGACGCTGTTGTAAAGGTGCATTTGTACCAGTGTCGATTGTGTGCGTAACGACAGACGTGCGACCCAGAGCAGAGTGAGGAAGGTCGAAGGTAGAAGTGAAGTTCTGTAGAAGAGCAGCGAGCTGATCGCGTTGTGCGGGTGGAAGATCTGCATCAATAGCTTGTTGAAGAACATCGGGTGGTGTCGAAGCGGTCGCTATATCGCAAGAGCTGAGAACATTAACGTCTAATGAAGTAGGCGTGGCAGGAAGAGTATTTACAAGCGCGGGATCAAGTTCTTCATTACGACCGAGACACTCGCCACGTAGCAGGACGGACGGGCACGAAAATGGATTTGAGACGTACATTGCACTAAGGCCATCTTCGAACTTGAGGACAGCAAATGGAAGCAGGAACAAATAACCCTTCGTTAAGGGCATAATGATTTAATTGCTGCTATAGTTATTTACTACAGCATTTCTTGAGATGTTGGTGCTGTTGGAAAAGATGTTATGTGAAAGAAATTCTGCACTGGACACAAATTGAGAAGAGCACTTTTTATTCATTTCTTTAAAGTTCAGGATACTTAAATCCATGGTAGGTGAGAGACGGAAATGTCTTTCTAATCATCCATATGGCACATGCCGGTATAACCTTCCGGCTGCCTTGGCCAAGCCGGCCCCACATCCACCTTGTGAATTGTCGATATGCCGTGTATCGATATTTTCTGTAATGAATAAAGTTACATATGTATGCTTTTTTTCTGCTTCTCTGCAATATAGAAGCCTATAGACATTAGGAACGCAACAGTCATCATTGTGCAGCATTATCACTTAATTTCACAGTTCGAAAATGACTGTCATAGGTACAGCTCAAGAGCTTATGTGGCATATGTGATTTTTCAGCATTGTCAGCACACACACTTCTATTGTGAACAAAAGTACAAATATCCCTGCTTTGTAAATAAACTATTACTTGTGTGCATTAAAGGATGAAATGTTCTTTCTGGGATGATGTCCATTGTTTTCTTAAAATTGCCTTGCCAAGTGAGAGCCTTGAATTATATCCACAGGATAGGCTGAATGACACACAGTACTGGGTGGTTTCTTGAACCATTTACAAACCAAGATACAAATCTTTGCGGCTTGTGCAGGTGAGTTTTTCAGCAAAGCAAACAACATCTGTTCGTTCCAGACCTTGGGATTAGACAATTAACTGAAGTGAACTAAGCAACCTATTTTTAATTTTGAGGGGCAATATTGCAAAATAAAGGTCCACAGCAACAATGGTAAGCCCCATTTTTTATTTTACATCTGCAGTGTGGTTAGAAATCGCAAGTGTAGAAGGTGTGCATTTGATGGCCCACTGAGTTGGCTTCCCTGCATTATTTGTGATGCTAGAAGTACATGTATTCGTTAAGTGGCAATTGTAATATATTGTGAATCTGATATGGTGGAAAGCCAACTGTGCAACCTTTATTTTATATATCCGAGCATTTATTACAATATTGCTTTTTCAGTTGAAAGTTCATATAGTTCATTTTAATTACTAACAAAGCTCTACAACTTATATCGACGCGTATCACTGGTACTTATAAAATAGTTTGTAAATGGTTTAAGACATATACAGCTGCGCGTAGGCATGACAGTTTATTTTTAGCCTATAATATACACGTGTGAAATTGCCGGCCTGGCTGGAGCTCCTGCGGGCGCAAGTCAGCTTGATTAAAATTTTTTCGACTCGCTAATGAATTGGCTGTTCCCGCATTCCTCGGCGCTGGACGACCGTGAGTAAGCGTACGTTGCAGCTAGGGAGCGACACATACATGCAGTAGGTCATCGTTGAACAGAACAGCGACGTGCGCTGAAAGCATTTTAACTGCTCGCGAATAGCATGCCATGTGCGTGTTCGCGCAGCACAACGCGAAATGGTTCACTTACTTGTGAATGTCCACTTCTGGCTCTTCACCCCTCTCGACGAGTTCGCAATATGCGACTCGTAATACTTCTGTGTCCAGGCACAGCGTAAAAAAATAATCATCCTCGCATATGCACTGTGCGCTGCGCGCTGTGCACTGCGACATGTGCCGGCAGCACACTCGTTCTGTCGCCGTCGGCATCGCGCGGCACCGGCCACATCGACACCTGCAGGAAAATCGCATGGGTGTTTACAGTCATTGAAGAGCAAACAAATATAGGGAGAATGAGGGGCTCGTTATGAGATAAATACGAGGGGACCAACAGGCAACACGTGTTTTCAATTTTCTTTTTCATAAAGGAATACTGAATTCGTGCAGGTTATAGCAATAATAGTTGCCTGCCTGTTATATACAAACTCACGCCCTTCGATATAAAGTCATTATAATATTTATGAGCTGCTATTTAATATATTTACCAATCTGTGTCATCGCCGCACGCGGGGTCTTCAGGCGGCGGTGTTGGGCCTGCCTCTTCATCGACTTCACCAGCGCAGCTCGCTGGACTGGGCGACCTCGCTTCCGTTGGCGTGTCCGCGTATGGCAGGATACTCAACTCCTGGCTGCGTCGCAGGAGCTCACGCTCCGTATCTGTCATCTCGGGAAAGCTCATTTTCTCGCGGAGACGACAGAGTGTGAAAAGAGCAAAAGCGTCTGCTGCAAACCCACGTGGCTGTTGTTGCCATGGAAATGACGCCGTCAAAAAGCGCGGATACTTGTCGACTTGAACAAGCCACCATTGCGCGCAAGCTTCCGCTACGTCAGCATCAGGTCGTGTTTCAATTGGAGGCGCCCTGGTCAGCCTTTGGGAGAGTGAAATGAGCGAGGGTATCCCTCTCAAGGGTGGTGTTTTCGTTTGCTTGTATTTTTAATTTTGTAAAATCAATAACTCTCGTTTTCATGAACCGATTTCGATGATCTTTCTTTGGTTGATATTGGGACTGCACAAGGAACCTCCTGGAGGCAAAAATTAGCCGCTTGTATAACGTCGCGGTGCCCCTTTAAAGCATATTTCATCGTCATGTCATCCCGTCGTTCCATTTCTGTTGTGTCGTCGTGTTACATCGCTTGTCAGGCCACCTCGTAACATTTGGTTGGAGGTGCGGTTCATCCCCATCCTCGCCTTGCACCGTCGAAGCCAACCATACGCCGGGTCCATCGGCCGATAGCCTGTGGAGACCGCCGCCCAGCTTTGCTCCAGCCCTTTGTGCTCAGTCCCGACCAGTCACTCTCCCCAGCCCCGTCCCCAGCCCTGACCACAACACACGACGACCAGGAAGGGCCCAAAGCCAACCCTACCAACCCCACGACAAAGCGACCTCACGACCACTCGAGCTAAGACAGCACCCCCGCCCAAGCCGTTCGGCGTGTCCATGAGCCTTGGCCTTCGGCAAACGGTGAAGATTGGACTTGACGCTCCGGTGCAAGCATTCTTCCCATCTTCGCATTCATTGCGGTGTCCAGCGTTTCATGTCCCAATCCTGTGTCTGTGTTCATCGCCACGTCATGCATTGGATTTCTAGCCATCGATCGGGACGATCGCTCGGCGGCCCCGGGTAGTGCTACGAAGATGACGAAGCGGGCAGAGGCGCGGGGCGGGGTGCTCGCGCTAGGCCCGCTGGCCATTAAAGCATATTTCATCGTCATGTCATCCCGTCGTTCTGTTTCTGTTGTGTCGTCGTGTTACATCGCTTGTCATGCCACCTCGTAACAATATCAAGGCGTGAGGAACTATAGCGAGGCAACCGGCAACGGACTACCTTACAACCAGTGATCATAGAACCCATTTGTTTTTCCGTCAGGTGTTATAATCTAATGTTGGGAGAAACAATGTTCTGTTTTTGACATATTTTCACTCTGATAATTGCGTCTTTTTTGGTTGTATGAACGTCAGTATAGCCAAAAAATATATATTCTGTTCGACAAATTTAAGCAGCTGGAAACAGAAAAAGTTAACAGAGAGGCATTATGCCTTTCTGCCCTCTAAGTTGGGTTCCCTCTTCCGCACATAACTGCTTGGTGATTTTTTTTATAGCTGTGAAGTTCGCTGAACTTTCGGATGCGGTATTTGGTCTCCCGCACAGAGTGGTTGGCGCGATGTAGCAATCAGGTGCACCTGTCACGGGGTTTACCAAATTGGTGGGACCGCGGACGCAGGACGGAGGCTCGGTTGTGCTGCAGAGCGCTCGTTCCCCCCTCGTCTTGCATTCCTACCTGGGCCGTCTTTCCAGCGCCCAACTTCAGGCAGTGTTCACAGGGTTGAATGTCATTCCTGTGGCCAGTAGACTTTTTTTAGGGCTATTGTGCGCAAGCAGGTGTACAGTGGCTGACCAGTGTGCGATGAGGCGCCAATGGTCCTTCTAGCTGCAAGTGCGAGCACCCTCAGAGACAACTTTCTTCTTTTTCCTTTTTTTTTAGTTTTTTTTTACTAAGAGCCTTCAGCGATTGCTCCTGCGGCATATGTTGGTCTATGCACGTGTGCGGAAAAGAAAACGTAGGGGAAAGCAGAGGTTCGGAATGCAGTGATGTCAATGCTGTTTGTAAGTTTGCTTGAGACCTCTCCTTTCCCAAGTTTTTTGATTAACACCCTTCCCCAGTCTTTGATTAGCTGACGGAAACTTTATCTTCCTTTCCCTAATCGTCGACTGGTGAGAAGTGTTGTCATTTTGAAGCCGTCCCCGCCAAAGGCGGAGACAGAGGGCTTAAAAGTAAGCGCTCTGGTTGAAACCAGGGCTGATTTTGTCTGATCAACGGGTCAGTCATGTAAATAGTTTTCTTGTTGCTTGTTTCTGCTTATTTTATTTATGTGTAAATGAATAGTTAACCTTTTTATTCTGCCGCCGAGTAATGTGAATGTTTGCGAGTCCGAACCATCAATCCATCAAGAAACCCCGATTTCATCATCATCTAGTGTGCCTCACATCGTCATATGAAGGGGAAACTCAATTCAGCCATCTTCAAGGAAGATCCTGCCACATGCGCATACTGTCCAGTTGGCACGGCCATTTCAGGCCCGCGACATCGAAGTCCTGCTGACGGCTGGCCTGAAAACTGATTACGACTTCGTCGGCAGCACGGCACATCAGAAGCAAATTCTTCGGATGCCGGCATTGAGGAGACAAGTGATATGCAAGAATTCAAGCAGAATTATTTGACGCCACCTTTAGGTAAGCAGGTTCATTACATTTTGTTTGATTTTGTAGGTACAAAGTTACATATTTAATTTAGGCTGACCTCTATGGCTCTCTGATACATGGTTGGCAATGTGTTAACAAGTGCAGGGTTGTAAGCAGTTGCCTTGACCAAGACAGGAAGTCAGTTTTATTTTTGGGGCCATTTCACTGACTACTTACCGATAATTATACTCTTTAGTAACTTTCGCGTGTTCCTTCTTAACGATTAAGTCGGCACGCAAAGTCTAAAATTTGCAAGTGGCTGAGCGCTCCTGAGTTGCAGCGTAAACTTAACCTAGAAAGTGTTCAGTGGCATAAGGTTGCACAACGAATAAAAAGGTCACACTATTGGTTCGGATATCAGCGCAGGCATCTAATTTTGCTATAGAATCATGACTGTACAACATACGCGCAACATACCCTACTAGAGTTACTGCCCATACCACTGAGAGAACGGAATCGTGCGTCGCTGACACATCTGCTGCCCTTTTTTGTCAAAAAAGCCGCTAAAATTTCATTCGCCACTTCATGAGTGTTGGGCAGACACTGCTTTGGCTTATTTGTTAATTTTTTAATTCTTGGAAAGGAAAAAATTTCGTTGTTTATTAGCCTTATGCATGGGTGATAGAAGGGCTTTTCGAGATAGCGATGTGTCATCTGCTTAGGTGTAAAGGAAGGGTTTAGATCCTTGTTTTCATAATGATTGCTGATAGTGTACATGTGCTTGAGAGTTCTCTCTTTGTGCTACTGTCGTTGCGCCGTTGTTCTTGTGTTCATTGACAAATCATGCAGCACGTCATTGACAGCATATCTGAAAAACCAGGACTCCAAAGGAGTAAGGAAGAGTGATCTGCTCACAATTCAAGGACCTGTAGCTCTATGGATGCCGTAAAGCCTTCATATCTGGCTCAGCATTGAGCCCTGTGAGCTATAACATGTTTGTCAAGGCTGCACCAATGCATGGCATCATCTCACTATGGTCCATGCACAAAGATAAGGATTTAAGTACAGAATATGACTGAAGCCAGCAAATCTAACAGGGCCTTTAAACTTTGTGGTACACTTCTACTGCACAGTGCAACATACTGTGCCGTACATGTTTAATCACTCTGCAAGCCAAAGGAAACGAGTCAATATTATGCAAAAGTAATATCATTGAATTTTCAGCTTACCTGTTCTTTCCATGACCTGGCATTACAAAAAAAAAAAGGGGGGAATTAAAAAGATAGCTAAGTTACGCACCACTGCAAAGCCCTAGTAGTTCTGGCATTTTCCCACAACTCCGAACCTACATATCATTCACGATTCACACCTAAAGACTAATTTTTTCTTTAACCACGAAATCTGAGCTTTATTTTGTCCCGTGCGGCTGCGCACGGGTGAACGTAATAGTTACTCTCATTCCAAAACTCCACTCTGCCTTGAGGGTTTCCTCTAAAATATTACCAAACCCTCGTAATAAGAAACGCAGATAGAAGAGAGAGGCGCGAGACACTCGTTTCCGGTCATTTGTGGCACGCTCGTCAACGCAAATAAACATGCCTCGTGGCAGGTGTCGCCTCACGCTTGTAACCACTCCGTGCTTGAAACTTCACGCCAGGGTAAACAAAGTGGGGAGTAGGTTGCAACTGTGTTATAACACTTCACCCATCCAGCAATAAATAACACCTAAAAGTAATGTTCACGCACTGTTACTTACATTCGGGAGTGGCCAGCCGCTCCTTTCATCCAAAACAACAAAGCACCATCTCGGCGAAGTCAGTTGCAGAAAGCTTCAGGGCCAAAAGGAGGTCCCGACTACCGCATAGGTGGAACATCATTTTTGTAGCACAGCCAAATAGCTACACAATAAACGAACAACAGAAAATAAGCTCGAAAAACGAAATTAAAAAAAAAAAACACCATGGAACTGCACGGAACGACAAAACCCGCGGCCATGGCGCCAAAAATACTTGTCTGCTGGATTGGATCGGATCGCATCGACTGTCAGGTGTTTAAGGTGACAAGCATGACAAGCTCCTATGCTGTGCTGCCTGGTACGAGTTTCGCTTTCACCGAACGGAGAGTGCATGCCTCGGCACGCAAGAATGCCGGATAAAGAAAACGGCATTAATTATCAGATCAGATGCTAGAAATTGTAGCATGGTTAATTTAGACGTTATTTTATATCAGCAATAATGGGAATGGGGTCAGATAATTTCGTCATCTGCACAACAGCCGAATCACTTGTTAAATATTTTGTGTGAGGACAATTAAAACATGTATGTCAGCCACAAGTTTGTGGCCATAAACGGACATTCACGGATACCTTTCGGACGTCCGCGTGCGTACATCCGCTTGCCATCCAATAACGGATGCCTCTCGGACATACACCGAATCTCCGGTACGGATATCCGAATTTGGACGTCCGTACGGATGCCTTACATTCGTCCTCTCATGGCAATGGAGATTCGGATCCTAAGCGGACGTACCACGGATATATATATCTGGGCTATATATCTAGCTGCGTATGTTGCGTCGCTCTTAGCCGACTTAATGTCAAAACTTTAAACTCGACTACACACCTTTTACTGATCCTGATTGAACAATGTGCGTGGTACAAGGGTATCGTGTGTTCCTCAGGTAAATAAAGGCGGGGACGCATGTGCGAAAAGCGAGTGCGATTAGCTGCGGCACGCCGCTGCGAACGTCGTCGCAACGGCAGATCGCAGCCCTTCGCCTGCATCAAGCAGGTAGACGCATACGACGGGCCGCGTGCGGCAATCGCAGGGGCGGGCGGCGGCAGTCAATGGGAATTAGAAGGGCTGTGCGGTGGAGCCGTGGTCCGTGGTACAGTGAACTAGAATATTCCAGTTCACTGTAGCCGTGGAGCACCTCTCGTCTCTGCTGCCGAGGTGCTGCGCTGCCGAGCGGGCGCCTCGGTGAACTGGTTGCGCTGGCATCTGAAAAATGCTGTAGTGTTTCTTCGTGTAGGTAAATAAAACGTCACTGGATACAGGACTGTCAACGACGAGTAAACTGTGAAGATCACTGGCCAGCACTGAAGTGCTGTGGTGATAACTGCGACAAGTGAGTTTTTTCTTACAACCACAGCTGCTGCCCGGTCGATCGCCAAACGTCTTCGCTCCGCTGCTGAATGCGCCGCGCAAGGCGCGCTTATGTTTATTATAATTGATCGCCTTCCCCGTACATAGGCGATGAAATTCGATCCTTTATTACAGCGTTGGCCGGTTCTGAAGCGCGGTCCGCTGCCTCTGCGATGCGAAACCGGCTAGGTCTAGCGACGACTAGGGCAGGTACGGATCAGTGCATTTCGTCGCCCGGCGCGCCGAGGTTGGCGCACCGTGGCCGAAAGCCTCGTACGTGTGCAGGCATGTTGTTGTTGCACGAGTATAGCAGGCAATCCCTCCGATAACTTCGCTGTTTTGTCTTTTGTACGAGGGTGAAGTCATGTGAAGTTCAAGCCAGGCAGTCTTGCTAGTACGCGGTGACACCATAGAGAAACGTCATGCTCCCTCCTCGTTTTTCCTTCCTTCATGCGTGACACCGCCTGCTGTGGGCGGAGCTTGAGGGAGTTCGCTCGCCGGACGCACGGTGCTCCATATGTTCGCTGGCACTGCGCGGCAGTTCACAAGCAACGTTCGCTGCGGCACGCCGGTTAAGCTTTCAGACATGTGTCCCCTGCTTAACGCTGCGTGACTTGGTCGGTCGAGATCCATCCGACGTTTACTCTATTTCTAGGACCGAGTCACTTGCATTTGACGATATGTTGCGTCTAACTTACGTTTACAACAAAACGTGCGCGGGCTGCACGCGCTTATTCTTGCACTATTCGTCGCGCCACAGAAGAGCAACAATGAGAGCCGCAAATGAGCTGATGAAGTTTCAATGTAGAAATACAACGCACGTTAACAGAAAAGTGACCCATCGCTGAAGATAGGGTCTACCTGTGATCCACGCTGCTGTTTTTTTTTATCTCTATCTTACCGCAAGAAACTTCTAAATAGAGGTGCCGTTTTCTTTCTTCTGCCTCGCAGCTCATCCAGCCGTACCGCAGCTAACCGGAATATAATCTCGAAAACACAGCAAGCGCCGCATATCCAACGCAGACGGCCCGGGCTTTTGCCGCATGCTGTCGCCAGCGCCACCGCATATCCACTGACGTCACAGGCTGAGTCCCAACTGCAGACTTAATTTGCCCATGAAAAGCTTTTTACTAGTTATAAAACGCGCACTAGCGATAGGTGTCCCACCAATTCTCTCTGCAATGCAAAATTCTTTAAGCTAGCTTTATTAGCACCTCACCGAACATATGGGCAATCGAAAATTATGTCCCTCCTCTAAACTCTGATGTGTCTGATGTAATCCCTTGTTTACTTTGAAATAAAGAAAGGAAGAACTCAACTCACGCTGGCGGGATAGAAAAAAAAGAAAAGTCGCGACGGCGCCCCGCCACGACCCGTTTTGCTCGCCTAACTAGCGGCCGTCCAATTAGCGGGCCCGCCCAGCAGCACCACTGACGTCAGTGGGGAGGCTTGCGCGCGGCGATGCGTTGCCCATATCGGCTGCGAGCGATCGCCAGGACCACTTTTGAAAAACTATTTGCAAATTATCAGCTCCGCGCAAAGTTGTCAAATTTGATTCGAATACTCACAAGGGCCACTTCTATGAATTACTTGCTTTAGAATTTTACTCCAAGTAGCATATTTCAGGGGCCCTATAAAGGGACACTGCAGCGTTTTTCAAATGTACCAATACTATAGGCTTTTGAAGTAGATTATTTGTTGATCATGCTTGTGAAGTTATTTTTTCGATTATACATACAGCACCTGCGCAATCGTAGACTAAAAGCGCGCAATTCAAATTTCTCGCGCCCGCGCGACAGCTACACAGGAGGAAAGCGGAGGGAGAAACCTCGCTTCTCTGTCCGTCGTGACGTCACCGTTAGGAGCCGCAGCCATTCAGAGCCAACGGAGGGGGTTTTCGGCGTGCACTGTTCCTCGTTTTGCGTATGTTGGGGAGAGAGAGAGAGAGAGAGTAAACTTTAATTGTTTAACGGAATAGCGTGGGTGGTTTCCTCAGTCCAGGATATCATTGGCCTGGGCTGTCTCCCGGGCCCTGGTGAGCAGGCTGCGCTGCTCAGAGAGATCCGTGTGGGCAAGCTCTGCCTCCCACTCCGCTTGGCTGAGCACTCGAGCTTTATATTTCTCTAATTGCTCTTTGCAGTTCCATATCATGTGAAGGACGTACAAAACACGTCAACTTAGTGTTGTGCACCTGATACAACACAGCTCTGCACGTGTTCGGATGCACGAACAGCTGTGGACGCGACGGTGTGATTTTCCATTGTATTAAAAGCTCTCGGCGCAATGTGGTGTTGCTGAGAAGAGAGATAAATTCAAGCCGACCGAAGGAAACATTCTACTCGAAACATTTTCGTAACTGTGACCACATGAACTTTGTTTCTAATGCGATTTCTATAGGGCTTTGACAAAAAGGCATGGCTGAACCATGACACGGTTCCTTCTGTTTCCTTGTACAAAACAGTCGGGACAGTCATCTGCGATCCATTCATGGACTGCTATCTCATGATGGGACGATCAGACAGCATCGGCGCATGGTTGTATTCGTGTGTCTCCTTTTTTTTGCGCAAAAGCTTCGCGCAACGGTTTCTGTGCTAAACATGGACAACGCATCAGTAGCACGCGCTGATGATTTTTGCGAACTAGCAGTTGATTAAGAAGAGTTCACTGCTGTGTCGAGCTAGGTTGTGAAGACTGCGAGATCTTTTCCAGCACGGCACGTGCCTGATATGTTCGTGGAACCCTTACGGGAGCATTATTAGAAGATAAGAGGTGTACCGCTCAGCTGGGTAGCATTCATGTAAGGAGCGCAAAGAGCGAGATTTCCTTCAGTGCGTCCAAGCAATCAATCATCAAAGTTGTTCATACATGGCCTTGCGATTTTGCACCCGTTACTGCCTCGTTATTTTACATAGCCCTGTCTTGTTTGGAGATGCACATTAAGTTGGAAATGAAAACGACGAAGCTGTTGTAAGAAAACACATTTCGGAACACGACTTTCTCATGAAGGTATGGGTGCGGAGGAGCTGCAGCTTGGCTTTCAACATACGTCAGCTGTTAATTCACTAAACGTGTATTGTGACAGTACGATAAAAAGATAAAAAGGAAAGGCTTTTAACGTCTGCTAAATGTCGTCTGACTCAAGCAGCATTCTGCGCGCATTTGACTTGGTCTCCAGCACAATGGCCCCGGCAATGCCTCGTATGCATTGCAGAGCTCTGCAACCGCGCTTCGCTTATTGTTCATTTGTCTGGTGGTAGCTGTGAACTGCTTCACCCTTTCTATAACATTCTTCGTTATCCCAAGGTACCATTCAAAGCAGGATTTGGTACACCAAGCTTTGGGTTCATTTATCACAACAATGACCTTTCGGGCGGGGCGAGAGGCCTGAGACGGAGGTAGTCGGCTAGGGCATTGTTCGCTGCCCTTCCTTCCCCGGAAAATGCGGGCCGAGGTTTCGCTGAGGGCCATGTAGTTGCTGCTAATAATGACACACACTATTTTTCAAAATGCCTGTAACTAAAGCAAGTTTTCATGCCAAATCTACGCTCCCCGTGCTGCATTGTTTGTGGGCGTATCTTGTACGGATGCATGTGGTAAAAATCCCGATGGTCATTCGTGTGGAAATGGCATGCCATAATGACATTCACAAAGCCGCAGAGAGCTGCGATCAACCCAGCGCAGCGAAGGAGCCGCATTGGCAGCTTCACCGCTCCTCAGAATGTCGTCTCGCGACGTCTTGGCCAATCACGGGCGGCGGCGCGACCCGCGGCGCGACCCGCGGTGAGCCCCGTCGCGCGGGCTGCGTATCTCTGCTGAAAAAAGGCCATTTATGCTTTCTTCTGCCTAATTTTAATCTGATATTCGAGCTCGCAGCATGAAAAACTATGGCTTTCTGCTGAAAGCCCAACTTTTGCAAAAAGTGCTGCAGTGTCCCTTTAAGCTAGGGATCAGTTCATTCATGACTTCTATTTCAAAGACAACCCAGCGACATGGTACATAAGTGTTAGAAATAGGCACGCTCTGCGACCATCTTTTAATAATTCAATTAGGACGCTTACGCCCAAAGCTTTGCAACTAACTATATGTATGATAGTTTGAGGTGTCACTAAGAGGCATGTAGAAGAGTTAATTTGCAGGGCCAATATAATCCCGAGCGCTGTTTCAAAAGAAGCGCTAACACATATAACAACGAATATCGCTTTCATCATTACGCTGTGCGTGTCGCTTTCACAAATATGCACACAGCGAGAGACGCGGCAAACGGAAAAAGAAAACCTTATACTAAAGAAGGCTAGAAAAGTAAAACCGATTGCTGCTCCTAGTTGGTGCATTGCTCTTAAAAGGAAAGATTAACAGCGCTAACAGAGAGATACTCACAAATAGGCACACAGGACAGGCGCTGAGACTCCAACTTCTATTTCGAAACAACACCACATACAAACCTCCTCTTCAGCAACCAAATGCTCCTACAGCGTTGGCAACATATGCGTAGCAGTTTAGGCCAACCCTACCTTACCAAAATTCAACAGACGACTTTCACTATTAAATAGGGATACAGATGATTCACTGATACATTTCGAACCTTGTCTTTTTAGGCTTCTAGCAGCTCACAAGCAAGAGTGCCCGGCTCCTGCCTAAAATTTTAATTTCAGTGAACTTCGGTTCACAATTTGCTTTGAGATCGCACGATTGGCAATGGACAGGTAGAAATTCTGACTGTTTTTTAGAGAACGCTTATGTTCTGCAGCCCTATTGTTCACACATCTGCCCGTTTGCCCAATGTATACCTTGCCACAGGTTAAGGGGATTTGATAAATAACCCCTGTGGCGCATCTGACGTGCTTGCCGTGCTTTTTAGTGCAGCCTTGTTTACTGACATCTGAACCCCCGCAAACTGGCAGATGTGTGAACGATAGGGCTGTAAAACATAAGCGTTCCCTGAAAAACAGTCAGAATTTACATCTACCTGTCCATTGCCAATCATGCAATCTCAAGGTAAATAGTGAACCGAAGTTCACTGAAATTAAGATTTCAGGCAGGAGCAGGGACACAATCTTGCCCGGCCGTGAGCTGCTAGAAGCATCTTATATAAAAAGACTAGGTTCGAAATGCATCAGTGAATCATATGTATCCTTATCTAGTAGTGAAAGTCGTCTGTTGAATTTTGGTATAGGCCTAAACTGCTATGCATATGTTGCCGACGATACAGGAGTATTTGGTTGTTGAAGTTTGCATGGGGTGTTTCGAAAAAGAAGTTGGAGTGTCAGCGCCTGTCCTATGTGCCTATTTGTGAGTGTCTATCTGTTAGCGCTGTTAATCTTTCTTTTTAAGACTAGAAAAGACTGCAAACTATATTCTACACGAATGTGATGAGTACATTAACATTAGCATTACTCGGAAGATAAATGAATAAAGGCAAGCAAATATGCATGTTTCAATTATCGCAATGACAAGGATTGGGAGAGCGGGCGACAGGGAGACGGGCAGCGTAAAGGCGATGTGGAACAGCTTTGGGTAGAACCATAGAGGCTATGGTAGAACGAGAGGGTCCGGGAAAATCCTTGGAATCCTGCGGCGAAGGAGAATAACGAGAGGAAGCGGATGACGGAATCGCAGAAGCTTCAGGCTGGTGTAGGCGGGTACTCTCGAATAGAGCATAACTACGCTGTTCGTCTTGCTGGCGTCGGCGACAGAGACGTGAAATATGACCGCGGAGTCCGCAGTAATATCAGACTGGACGGAAACGACGCCAAGATGGTCGATAACGGGCGGTTGAGATCATGGGGCATGGACGAAGGAAACAACTTAGGAGAGGCCCTTGCCATTCCCAATGCATTGGAGAAAGTGTGGCGGAAGTGACGTCAAAATTTAGGGTTGACCAAGTCGGGTCATTAAAGGTCCACGGAAACGGCCCCCAAGAAACCACTGATAAACGTGTTCAGTGTGTAGAACACATCCTTTTGAGCATTAACGCAAAGTATAACTCCTCGGAACAAAGCCAGCGATTTATTATTAATTTTTAAAAACAGCGTTTTTTGAAATTCGCGGGCAGAGAGATTGTCGCTTGGCGGTGTCGCATGGAACTATTTCCTAGTCCCGTGACGTCACGGGTCGGTTGACTGGTTGACTGGCAAGGCTTGCTGGAAGATGCCATTCGCTGCGGTCACTGCAACTATGACGTCACGGACACACTTCCGGTAGCTGCGAAAGTCGTCTGCTCGTGCGCTGCTCGAACTCTGTGCGGGCTGTTACACAGCTCGCCGCCCTTATCGGTTAGGCGGCCATTGCCCATTAAGTGCAACAACCGAAGCGACGCAGGGATCGGCAGAACGAAGCTGCATTTACAAATATCTTATTTATATAACGTGGTTTCAGGAGTATCGGAGTGTCGTCCGACGAGGCGTCAACAGCACGGTCAAGCACCGCACGATGGCAGCACCTCCTCGACCGCCGTAAACACCGCCGTTGTGGCCCCTCCTCCCGCATACCGTTCGCGAACGACACGGCGGATCGTTAGCACCGATGTCCGAAATATAAAGCGTGCTAAAATTTGTTGGCGTTTGGAATACTGAGCCGAATATCAAGTATGAAGCCCTCGTGAGGATCGCTGACTAGCAGCAAATTGCTGGTAAGAGCGATAGCCGTGATACAAGCTAGTTTCTGCTCAAGCCAGCTGCCGCTGGTGCATTTCGGCTGATCCGATCTGCTCGTACTAGCTCTGCGATTAATGCGTCGGCAGAGTTAATCCTATAATTATTTTACTATGGCAGGATAGGAATCACTATAAGGCAGTTTCATAAGTAGACGATTACGACAGCGTTGATCATGTTCCAAAGCGTCGACCGCTGCGGCTTCGAAGCGAAACAATGTAGGCCTAGCGACGACTAGGGACGGTCACGCACGGCGCCGGCGTTCGCCGCGCTCGCACGTTCCACCCCCGCGGTAATTGTGTAACGTACCTCAGCCTGCCCGCGGCATCCCGTGCTGCAAGCGTTGCAAACTCGTGTACTTTCATAGCTAAGGCCGCGTATTTTTTGACGTTCTGCTGAGCAACAAGCCGTTCAAACGATACTGTAGGCAAGACAAGGCTTCAGTACGCAGTCGCTGCGCTGTCGGCCGCAATCGAAGACGTCGGGCGGCACCATAATCTATACATCGATCTTTAAACGTGATACAGTGGGCAAATGAATAACTTTGTGAAGCAGACCCGCTCGTACGTTTCGCGCACTCGGGCGCCGACGAGTAGCTTCCGTCAACAGACGCCGTCATAACCTCGGTTAACGCCGCAAACCGAGGTCGTCAAGCTCGGTTTGCGGTAACCGCGATTAGTGGTGCAACCATGGTTTGGTCTGCCGTGTGACATAGGATAACCACGGGTTCGCGGTTACACTAACCGTCGCTGCGCGAACTGGTGAACTCCTCAGGCATGTGCGAGCGAGGGCGGGTTGGCGCGAGTACGCCAGCGAGCGAGCGCGCGGCAACAGGAAGTTCGTCGAAGTAACGTATGTCTGGGCGGAGCTTTGAACTTACTTGTATTCTTTGTTTTTTTTTATGGCTCCCTTCGGCGTACGAGTTGAGAGGGAAAATTGGAAGGGTCATTTTTAATCGCCGATATCTCTGGTGTTGCAGAACCTAGATCGAAAATTTTTGCGGGAGAATGATGGGTGGTTCAATAACTATCAGTGTTATGGCGTTGTTTACCCTTCTTTGTGACCCCTTTCAGGGGACCTTTAATAACGGCGACGCGTTGCTGTGAAAACTCGGGCCACTAGCAACAGCGTTGCTAAGGGCCCTACGTACGTGAGCGTCGCGGAGAAAGAAAATGCGGAGGAGGAGAGACGTCGCAGCATCCGGTCGCGGCGCGGCCGCGCCGGCTTCAAAAAAATGACGTCAGGACCTCTCCTAATTTCTTTCCTTCCTACTGCAGTCACATGACCACATACAGGAGCAGGACTAATGAACTGAGGCAGGTACGTGGCTTCGAAGCAAATTCAGCGTAGGTGGGGGCACTGCAGGCGCGGTAGTCGACGTGGCTATGTGCCTCGGTGCAGGCGAAAGCGGCCAGCTGTTAGATCCTGACGACGCTGCGCAAGTATGGATCGTAGCTGACGGGAGGTTCGAGCTTCCAGGAACTAGCTTGCTTGATCAAAGAGCTCCTTTCGTATAACAGCACGGAATGGAGCGTAGGTTACCGTCAACGAGTACCATCATTGATGTCTTGCTGCCGGCGGCACGACTGAAGTTCGTCGAGGCGTTAACAGCAGTAGAAATGTCCGACGCAGTGCAGGGTTTCTGAGCCAAGGCATTGAAAGCGACGGTTCTGATGTTCTGAACAATATATGGCGCACGTGGTTAGATTCTGCCATAGCAGCATCGACTCGGCGGCAAAGGGCTAAAACGTCCTCGATATACGATGTGTAAGACTCCCCAGGCTGCTGAAGACGGGCGGAGAGCTTCCTCTTAGCCAGCTCAGAACAGTCAGATGGCGTGCCAAACATGTTCTGCAGCTGTTCGGTGAATGTTGGCCAGTCAGGGATGTGTTCCTCATGAGAAACCACGTTTTTGCGATGTTAGTCGATCAAATAGAGGACAACGTTGGGTAGCTTCTGGGAGTAACAGCGGTTGATCGAACTCACTCTGGCGTAATGATTAAACCAGTCATCGACATCGTTGCGGCGAAGGCCGGCAAAGAGCAGGGGATTGCCTTGGCGACTGGTGACGGTTCAGACATGGGCAGCCACAACCGTAGGGGCAGATTCCGGGAGCGGGTGAGTTCCGTTGCCTTCGTTCCTTAGAGGGCGGGGAGGGCAAGCGAAGGCCGAAACCGAGCTCCAGGGGGAACAGTAGACAGATCTAAAGCGAGGGGCTTGACATACTAATCCCGGCCTCGGCGGTCGCTTTTCGATGGAGGCGAAAAACAAAATGCCTGTGTGATGTGCGATGCCAGTGCACGTTAAAGAACCCCAGGTGGTAGCTCTCATAGCCTGAGTTCCTTTGGGACGTTAAATCCCACAAACCAAACCATCTTTAATATTGCAGCCTGCATCTGGAGCTCAGCGCATGATCTTCCGAACACCGGTGAATGTGACGATGCTGCTTATGTACAGGTGAAAGTTCTGGCACCGCGCTCACAATATATTCACAATGGTAATATGAATCCAACAAGCCAGATACAAGGGCAGATACAAGCGAGCGCGCGACTCGTGTGCATTAGCAGAGTACAAGTAGTTCTGCGCAGCTGAATAGAGACGTATCAGTCATCGAATTGCTAGATATTACACTTAGTGTGCGGGTGCGCACAATAAATATTTCATGTGCTTATTTGTTTTGCATCTAAACAATGTGAAATCCGTGAACCCGCATACATGAAACAAACGGGTATCAAATTATAGCACGACATTTCCCGAGCCGATTTTGTGAATTAACATCGCCGCCATTGCAGCTGAGTTTTTTTTTGTGCTTCAAGAAACCAGAAAAACGTTTTTCTTGGACATCTTGCTCCATCCAAAGGCAAAGATGCCAAGCAGGCTTTCCTGAACATTTCTAGCGTGCACCCCTCCACGAACGCTCGAAGAGAACAGAATTCTTGCGCAAGACACTTTCGCGGAAGGTTAAGCGACATGAACACGCGGAAACATGTGACCGACATAAGAGCTGTTGGCTGGCCAGCGACGCGTGCCAGGTTGTTTTCAGCATCACTGCAGCCGAGGCATAGTTAATTTCGTTCAACACGGCTGCTTGTCGGACCAACATCAGCATCTCCTGGCACACATTTGTTTTAGAAAAGCGAGCACGACTCCTGCCAATTTCGTGCACTGCGTAGCAGGGGCGTAGCCCGGGGGGGGGGGGGATGTTTTCGTGCTGTCATGCACCGCCGACCGAAACAACCAGCGACACTGGACAGCATTCTGAATTTTGTCTAAAATATCATTTTCTGGTTCGAAAAGACATTTCGGCACGAAAATTACAAACTTGGGCTACATTTCGTAGCAACGCCTGTGCAGCTGGTGTCGCATAAAGCAAGGAGCCACTTCCGAGCACAAAGCTTCAAGGGAATTTGAATGGCGAGCGGACTCGTCGCGTCAACTCGTGGCGGCCGCGAAGGGGGGTGGACGAAACAAGACAGCGTCGAAGCCAGGTTTTCATTCCCATTCATGTTTCAAAGGCGGTATTTCCCTCCCCTTCGACTCCCTGCTTGCTCAAAATCCCTGCGTCTCTCTCCCACTGCCATCAACCCCCCTTGACTGCTGCATGTTTCTTTTGGTGCTTTTTTTTTCTCGTGCCTTCTGCGAATCCTCACCATGCTGTAGCAACTCTTTATGGTACTCCCTCGCCCTTCTTCCCGTACACTACGCTTTCTCCGGGGTTGCGCTTTTTGTTTGTGGTTTTTTTTTTTTCGTTTTCGCGCTTGTTCCTACCCGCAGAAGAGAACGAGCCGAACGCTGACCCAGGGGCATTACGGTTTTTTATTGCACCTCATTTTTTTCCTATGCCGCTGCGCAGGCAATACAGGGTTCTCTATGCGCAGCTCCGTTTCGGTTGCAGCCGAGGTTCGCGCAGATTCTCCAACAGTTGAAAACAGAAACGGACCTAGCGGACGCCGGTGAGCGACCGCGACCAAAGGCATCGAAGCGGCGCCCACGGCAGCGGAGTGACCCTTTGTCTCCTGCTGCGGCACCCCTCCCCCTTTCGGGACGGAGACGAGCTGTCCTTTCAGACCTTAAAGGGGTATAGTGACGTTCGCGAGGCCGCTAATTCCAGCCGACCTCTAGGTTCTTTGCACCGCGCTAATGTCAGTTCAAAAAGAATTTAAAAAATCGGCGCACGGAAACGAGAGTTATTCGGTTTATAAAATTCTAAATACAAGACAAAAAGAACAGCGCGTCTGAGCTAGTGTAAGAGGGAGCCCTTCTCCCATTTCTGCTAGAGTTACTGGAAAAATTTCAGAATACCGCATTAGTTTTCCCCGCGCCGCCGCTCGCCTACTGGCTGATCCGCGTCACGTGACTTCGCGTCGCCATATCCCTTCCAAGCGCGTGCGCGGAATACGTGTCTTGCGCGGGAGTTCCTCTTTTTCCGATCGTTTCTCGCAGTGTACACGTGAGAAATTCTGCTTTGCCTCTGGTGCGGCACCAGGCCTGAGTCTAGAAATGCGTGTTCTCTGTGCCTGAACGAAAATGGTGATCTGTACCAGTGGTAGGTGTGACTTCACAGAATCGACCAGGAAAAATTCGCGCCATCAAGGAACACCTTGTACGAAATACGCTGGTTCATTGGTTTGAAATTTTGTTCGTTTATCCGCGAAAGAAGCGTACAAAGTATTCAGTGTGAACATGGTTCGTCTGATGGCAACATGTGTTTATACCTTCCAACGCCGTGTGCGCTCGTGCGCAGCAGTATGCAGCGTCCATTTTGCTTGCGGAAGTTTGCAAAAGCTAGCCTCAAATTAAGTTAATTATTCAGCCAGCCGGCATCAGATACATTTATATTCAGTTCTGCGAAATCACACACACTCTGCATGTTTGTGTGCGGATCGATGACCGCCCGCAGCTCTTCTTTTTTTATTTGTATTGTTGATGTAAATGTACATAAAGCGCTATGCACAGATTTATTAGCTATTTATTTTTAGTTGTACGTGAAAGAAACCCAGGTGTTGTAAATTTCCGGAGCTCTCCACTACTGTGCCCCGCATCGGGATGTTAAACACCATAAACTAAACCAACCAACCATAGTTGTGTGTTCGCAGCTGGAAACTGTTGTCAAGTGTGTGTCAACCAGAGATACCATCAATGTGCGATGTCATTTTATTTTTTGACGGCAGTTAATGAGCGACGTTCTAGCAAATTGGCGGCACGAGGCGTATGCCAATGAAACAACATAAAGAGACACCATTACACAATGAAAAGTACAATATTCACAACCGCGCGGTGATAGCAAAATTATATTAGGCCATGTTTTTTTTTTTCGGGGTGAAAATGGGTGCTAATAACGCCGACCAGCGCATTACTTTTGCTTCACTTAATGACGACGCCGCAAAAGAATTAAGTTCACGCAAAACAATGTGCGACAACAAAGCCTGCTTGGCGTCCTTGGAGCAGCGACGGCGATACTAAATGCTATGTTAGTCTGTTCACGCTGTCTCGGCGAATCTGCTGCTTCACTTTATGTTGTTTATACAAATCGATTCATCGTGTCAGAGCGCAATAAACTCTGCACCTCGCCCTCCGTGTCTTTACAGCGCCTGGCACAGTGGCGCTAGGGGACGGCATTCTTAAAAGGTACGCACTACTGCGATCTTCGCAGACATGCAATTTCGCACTTCGTCCCTTTATAGTGTTGTAACACATGTAACACCGCTGCACTGCGCGTACAATTCATGAGCTGATCCAAATAACCGGCGATTTACAAGAGCAGGCGCCCTGAAGTGTTCGCCGGTTCACCCATACACTTCATCTTTTCCCATCGATTGCGGACTAAAGTAATAAAGTTAGCGACCACATAATCACTGGTGGTACTGTTCTGAATAAACATACCAAAACCTTCCAGTTTTGCTACCTTCAAAACATGTAAGAAGACTACAAATGCGGTCACACGCCGTTCAGACGGCGGCTGGGTCCGGCGGTCTGGAAGGAAAGTGGCGGCTGCGGGCACCTTTGCGGTACTCTGAAAATTTTCCAGTGACTCTAATTTCTGCTGACATATCGGAAGGTACCATGAAAGACGCCCGACTACTGTGCCGGAGTTCCCGGGTTCGAACCCGACCTTGGCGGCTGCGTTTCGATGGAGGCGAAACGAAGTGGCGTCCGTGTGCTGTGCGATGTCAGCGCACGTTAAAGATCCCCAGGTGGTCGAAATTACTCCGCAGCCCTCCACTACGGCTCCCCTTTCTCTCTTTCCACTTTCACTCCCACCTTCCTCCCTTCCCGTACGGCGCGGTTCAGGTGTCCACAGAGCAAGTGTGACACATACTGCGCCTTTCCCTTCCTGTGAACCAACCAACCAACCAAGGTACCATGAAGAGGGGAGGATATTTTTGCAGATTCTGAACGCGCAATCACGTGACGCAAAAGTGACGTAGAGCTACGTCACTTCTGCATGTCCTGTCATCGTTTTGTTTTTTTTTTATTCTGCTGAGGTAGTGAGAAAAGTGCTTGGCCGTCGGAGCGCGGCTTCGAGCGGGAGGAGGGAGAGCATCTAGCCGTCCGCACTCAACAGCACGCACGCTTTCTTCTGTATTTTTTTTACCTATTAGTGGCGAAAGGTTGAAAGGAGGGGCGGGCAGGCTAGCCAAAGTATAGACAGCGTGGTTTCAAACGAGTGACAGCTTGGAGCTGCCCTTGGTAAAGCAGTGTGCACGTTTGCTTCCTTTCTTCTTATTTTTTCCCCCTAGCTGTGAGGTACGGGCTGGTTAGGCCTGAGCGGCAGCGGAGGGAATGCTGAAGATTTGCTGTGTGCGTGTACTTGGCTCAATCGGCCTCTTTTGCACCTTAAACGTTACGCCTCAGTTATGTGCTGTAGTGACGTAAAATTGTCCATAAGCTAAGCAACATCTTGTATATTTTCACAGCCATCATCTCCTGATGTCACAGCTTAATTCCAAACATCAATGTTTACGCGCAAGATGCTCTCATGCCGTTAAAGTATTTGCTTTTTGCCACTACAAAACTGCATGTTTGTGGGCGCGCTTGTGTGCAAATAACTCATGCGCAGGTACTCAATGTATCTGCGGCCCCGCATAAGGTCAGTACTCTGGAAGCAAACTCATAATCCCTGCAGCGCGCTGCGAAGAAGCAGACTCGTGACTAGAAGTCCCTGCGTCGCTTCGAATACCAGCTATAACTCCGCCAGACCACCGGAAGAAAAAGAACAAAAGCAAAATACTGTGAACGCACAGAATCTGCGCTCACTCATTTCCCCGGGGGAGCAAAATTATATTTTTCTGCTGCCCATAGGGGAGAAATCCTGGGCCAGGGGGCGCTGCGCCGCTCTGTGCGTCAGCGCCCTCCATGGAAGCCCCGTCAAAACCTCCGCGCAACGCGGCCGCGTCGTCTGCTCTCCGCTGCATCGAAAAGCATGCTGTCGTCTGCTCCGCACTGCTTTCCAGCACGTGTTTGGGCGCGCGCTCGGTTGTTTCTCTCCTCCTCCGGCCGCGTTCTGGCCGCCGTCGCGCTCCAACAAAGGGGAAAAAAAACTGGAATGAAAACGTGACGGTGTGCTTTTTTGCAAAACTTGTGTGGAAACGGTAACAGAATGGTTGTCAGCTTTTTTTTTTAGATATCTCGTACCGGCTCGTATCTCGCACCTCTGTTTGTAACTGGCGGTGCCGCAGCAGCCATCGCGGAACCAAGTCGGCCTCAAGAAACAGATATACGTCATTAATGCCATCACTTGGCGCTTCTAAAGGAAAAACACATAAGTCAATCGTTCGATCTATCCTCATACGCGATCCTGCTTCGGGAGCTCAAAACAGCGCATTCGGTAGAGGAGATAACTGAACTAGGAATTGCACAGCGTAGCTGTGGAATTAAGAATACAAAGGATTCCGTGGAGAGATGTCCCCGCCTGCATGGAAATTCGTCAGGCATTTCCTCGCTCTTCGTCTCGTGGAGATTGGAAACTGGCGCAAAAATGGCATGCCTCGGCTTCTCGTCAGTGACCTAGGTCGTTAAGAAATCCGTTATCGTTAAAGGTAGATAGGTCATTAATTTCGGATGTCAGTGCCGCAGCAGCAAACTCCCCCTAACCGCTGTCAGCACGAACCAAAGGGTAAGGCGGAATGCTTTGTGTTATTGTAGGGAACGCGGCACCACGGAGCCGGTAGCATCGCCTAAACCGTGTCCCCAAAGAGTTGAATAGGCCCCTTTCAAGTGAGCAGTCACAAATGGGAAGGAAGCTCCCCAACCAGCGCCAGGAGCACTCGTCACTGTGTATACGTGTATTAATTCTCAATGAGATGGCTGGACCCTTCATTCTGTGACCAACATGGACAGAGACATCAAGAGGTGCCGCCTCAAGTCCTTCAAAATACCTCTCGCTTGCCTCTGACTTCGAGCAGCGAATTCGCGTTCATGTATTTTTTAATGTCTGATCCTGTCAACAAGCGCTCTTTGAAAACAATGTCCGCGACGATCAAATAACCATAATTTCTCGCTTTCGAAGGCACCGATAAAAACATGCTTCCAGCCAGCCTCTGTGTCAGCCGGGACACAGAAAAAAGCAAAGATAAGAAACCCCACTGGCAAACAGCGCCGGCTTTGCACGCGCAGACGCGCGTCTATTCCTCCTCGTCCTCACTCTCCTTCTCCCGCTCCGCGTGCACGTGCGGCTGCCTGTAGCACGCGCTCCCGAGCGAGCGGGCTGCGCAGACTCCGCAGGCAGCCGCGCGCAACGCGGGCGCGGATGCTCGTAGGTTTTGTAGTTCCTCTCCGCTCCGCTGGAAACCGAGCGCTGGCGTCACGCAGCAAACTCCAGAGCTGGAGTTTGCTGCGTGACGCCAGCGCTCGGGTAGGGTGTCTAGAAGGGGAGGTGTGAAAAACGCGGCGCGCTTCCTATAGGGAGGAGTGGCCCCCTGTGCGTGACTGCCGCCAGGGAGCGCCGCGGTCTGGGGCGCCGTCAGCATTCCGGAGGAGGCGACAGAGTGAAGGTAGTCAGAGCGCGGTTTGACCCGTCGTTGTTGTGTGTTTCGGTGCGATTTCCTGCGTGTGCTGCTTGTATACCTTCGCTGCGTGATGCCGCCGACGTCAAAGAAAAAAACTCAGAGGTGGTGCTTTGTTCCCGGGTGCGCTTCGGGTTACAAGTCGTGTTCGGAAAAAGTGTCTCTTTTCCGTGCACCGTCTTGCCCAGATCAGCTCTCGAAGTGGGCGCGCGCCATACCAAGAGCCGACAAGCTGCTGCAAGAGAATTCGGCTGTTTGTGAAAGACACTTCGACGCAAGGTACGTAGTGCCAGCATTTGTATGCATCTTACTGCTTTCAAAACAACCGGTGCAACAACGCCCTAAAGCTGGTAGCGCTTCTAATGATGTGCTGAACATTTTTCAACTTACTGTGTGCGTTTTGATAACAGTCTTCCACGCACTGTGTTTTCTCTTTCTTTTCTGTCGGCAGGTACATCCAAAGAGAGTTCAAACACGTTGTGAACGGCAAGGAGGTAATAATACCGCGCGACGTTCCCCTATTGAAAGAGGGTGCAGTGCCTACCCTTTTTCCGAACCTGCCCAAGTATATTTCCAAAGCATTACCAAAGGAAAGAAAGAGGCGGACAAACAACGCACAGGACACTGTTCCATGGAAGAAGGCTCGCACGGAACAAGACACATGTTCGCAGGAAGATGGAATGGAAGCAGATATGGGGGAAATGGTTGTCGGTGATTCTGCCGCGCACTTCATTTACAGCCTTCAACTTCCATCTGAGCACTAGTCGATGCAGACATTTAAGAACAGAAATGCAGTTTCTTTCCAAACTGCAGAGTATGCAGGCAGCGAGAGTCCGCCTGTATTTTTTCGGAAGATTGTTCTGTTCGACTTGGAAGAACAAAAAGACTCAGTAAAATGCAGCATCTTCCTGTCAGGATTTTTACATTCTCGACGCGACATTCAATTGGAAGAAGAAGCCCAGCAAGTGCTTACTTATGCAGTGAAACTTGAAGTTTGTTGCGGTATTGGGAGGACAAGCGAGTTTCCAGAACTAGACCTGTCAAGTATCACGAAATCGTCGGGACGAAGTCTTCATGCCAGTGCCTGCGATGGATCTCTCTCACAGGGTACATTGCTCTTTACATTGAATTCCTAAATAGAGGTTCATGGCAGGCACGCTCAAATGCAACGAGCAGTTGCAATGTTGTTTTGTGTGGGCTAATTTCATGTGCTTTTTAATGCAGGGATATCCACTCATGTGGCGCAACAATGCTCTGCTTGCAAAAGAGTCAAAAGAATTTCAGTGATGCGCATACTACGCTTAAAAAAAAAAGTACAGCGGCCACTTTTGTGCTGTGCAAAAACAAGACTGAGACATGCTGTGCGTACCTTGAGACGCCGAAACAGGAAGGTACGTGTCATGCGTGATGAGCTGCAAAGGCTTCAAGAAGAGAATTCTGCGATAGAATCAACTGTTCTTGAACAAAAGGTACAACCTCTAATTTCCGTTTTTCTTGTCCGCATGCAACACACTGCCTGAATGCATATGTTCCTTTTCTAGATCAGTCAGCTTCCCAGCAAACAACAGAATGCTGTGCGCACTTGCTTTGAAGCTGCAAGACGGCGGTCTCTTCATGGGTACAAGTATCGAAAAGAATGGCTTTTGGAATGTATCATTCTGAGAATGAAGAGCCCTCGTTTATATGAACACTTGAGGTGCCACAAAATCCTTGCTCTCCCCAGTCGTGTATGCCTGCAGAAATGCATAAAGGTTTGTGTCAATGAGTTCCAATTTCAAGCAGAAGCTACTAAAGTTCTCTTTACATTTGCAGGCATTCAAAGCAACATATGGCTTCAACCAGAAGATACTTGACTGTGTGAAGGTAAAGGTCACTGAACTAGACGACACAAAACGGCATGGTGGCTTAGTGGTTGATGAAATCAAACTTTCGACTCATCTTGACATGAAATCATCGATGGATATTGAAGGCTTCATCAATTTAGGGTCATTTACTGAAGAGAAGGACAGATACACAAGAGCTGACCATGGCCTGGTTGTTATGTTTCAACCATTTGTGGGAAAATGGACCCAGATTATAGGTATCTATCACCTGCAACATGCATGATGCTTTTTATGCAGTTTCTCGCTTTTTTCTTTCATCTACAGGTGTCTTTGCATCAAAAGGAAATGTCAAAGCTGCACTATTAACTAAGATCATTTTGGAGGCCACAATACTTTGTGAGAAAGCTGGCCTTCGCGTAGATTACATCTGCTGTGATGGAGCATCATGGAACCGTGCAATGTGGCACAACATCGGCATTCATGCAAGCTCCAGAGGTGTGCGGTGCAAGGTGGTTCACCCATGTGACAAGGAGAGGTTTCTCCACTTCCTCTCGGACTTCCCGCATCTCGCCAAGTGTGTGCGGAATGCCATGATGAAACGTGGATTCAACACGCACATAGGCAGGGTATGGTTGAGAAGTTTTTGGTAGTTTGATGGTTTCAACGTTTGATGGTTTAAAGTTGGCCTAATAAATGCTTCATGTTGCAGGTGCACTGGGATCATGTTGCTACCACTTGGAAGCTAGACAGCACCACCGTTGCTCTGAGAGTTGCTCCGAAATTAACACGGGCGCACATATACCCGAATGGGTTCGAAAAAATGCGGGTGAATTTAGCATTTCAGGTCTTCAGCAGACCAGTACTCCATGCGATGGACTTCTACAAGGAAAAGATTGAGGACCAGTACTCCAATCTGGAACCAACGAGGTTTTTTATTGCCATGATGACGCATCTCATTGAGGCAATGACTTCCAGATTTTCTGCAGAGGCATTAAGGTATTTGCAGCGTGGTCTTTTTTTATATCATTTGTGTCATAAGAAAATGAAACTAAGTGCATAAATTTGTACTGTTTCAGACCAGCCAGTGTCAAGGAAGCTGCACTAGATGCAGTTCTAGAATTCCTAGACAAGTGGGAAGCCCATGCAAAGGGTCTTGGCTTCCTGAGCAAAAGTACATCGGAAGGTCTGCGCATTACAGTGCACTCAACAAAGGCCCTCCTCAACTACCTAACCGAAAAAGTCGGCTTCAAGTACCTGATGACATCTCATCTGAGCCAGGACTGCCTCGAGCGCTCTTTCGGGATAGTACGGCAGGCCAGCGGTGCGAATGATCACCCAACCCCTGCTCAATTCATTGTTATTATCAGGTACCATCTCTATCTATAGAATGAATTTTGACACATTTTTAATTGTTATTTGAACATTTGCAGGTGCTTGACCTTTTATAGCCTTGCAAAAAGTCCCACAAGTGGAAGTGTGCCAGCAGGACTTCTGGACTCCCTACTTTCTGCAGATGAGGAACTTATTGAAACTGAGAGTCAAGATGATGCAGTCCCCCTGGATGCTGTTGAGGTCGCGGTAGACCACACAGACTACGTCGACAAGCGAAGCGACGCTCGCTTGGTATATTATATTGCGGGCTATGTGGCGAGGAAGCGTGTGTTGTCGACAAACTGTATAGCATGCAGGGAGGCTTGCCTTGTGGAGAAAGACTGCGTCCCTAGTGATCTTCCAGCTGATGCTTGTAAAGAGTGGGACTTGGGTGGGCTACTGTACCCATCGTCATCACTGTATACTTTAATTCAAACTCTTGAAAACAGGCTGACACATGAATTCAGCAGAACCCGTCTGCATTCTAGATTTGTTTTCAGCATACTGCACAAAGTGAGCTCCAACGTGCCACAGATTGGTTGTGTGGAGCATTGTGCTGAAATCACAAAATCGGTAGTCAGGTTTTTCTGCCTCACCAGAATCCACTTTCTTTTGAAGGGTCTAAATCAAGAAATTAATGAAAAAAAAGGCAAAAGAACAAAGCCTTGTGTGATGTGAAGTAAACAGCGAAATTGGTCGAATACATTCTGCTGTGTGCCAATAAAGCTTGCTTGTCCAGGAACACGTCGCATGATTTTATTGCGTTCTTGTATATCATATTCAAAATGCACGAATGTCGGTTGCAGCCCACGATCTTGCTATTGTACGGGCAACAAGCTTAATTTTGTTTACGTAGGCTGCATGACGCCTACCACAGCACGAGCAGCGAATATTCGAGGAAAACGTAGTTGAAAGGGCTCTGAAACCTCTCAACAACACATTTGAATCGCATTCAATCGCTTTCGAGCGTGATAACCCCCGCCGCAGAAAGTAACGTGGGCAAGAATCGGGTGATTCTGGCAATAACTATCGCGTTCACCAAGAAGAAAAGGAAAATTTTTGCGTATACAATCGTGCGGAACACATTCCGTCGTAGTTAAGCTCCACAAAAATTGACTGGCTTCAATAGATTCGTAAAATGTGTGCTTTCGGCTAGCAGAAAACTCGCGCGAAATTCGTTCAGATGCCCGAAGATACTGTTGCTTCTCTTTGTTTTATATCAACAGTAGTATTAGTTGAGCCTTATAATGTGTGAAGACCTGCGGTGCCTGCTAAAACTTCGAAACATTCAATAGTACGCGTTTCGACTACAGCCTTGTCCATGCTCGCGCAAGCAGACGCGCCGCGCGAGCTGACGGCGCCGCTGACAACAGCGCCGCCGCGCGGCAATCACGCGGAAGAGACCAGCCTTTCCTGTCCGGTTTTCACACCTCCCCTTCTAGACACCCTAGCTCGGGTTCCAGCGGAGCGGTGTAGGGAACCAAAGCTGGTGTTTGCTGCGTGACGCCAGCGCTCGGTTTTCAGCGGAGCGGAGAGGTATAGGGAACCAAGGCTGGAGTTTGCTGCGTGACGCCGGCGTTCGGTTTCCAGCGGAGCGGAGAGGTATAGGGAACCAAAGCTGGAGTTTGCTGCTTGACGCCAGCGCTCGGTTTTCAGCGGAGCGGAGAGGTATAGGGAACCAAAGCTGGAGTTTGCTGCGTGACGCCAGCGCTCGGTTTTCAGCGGAGCGGAGAGGTATAGGGAACCAAAGCTGGAGTTTGCTGCGTGACGCCAGCGCTCGGTTTTCAGCGGAGCGGAGAGGTATAGGGAACCAAAGCTGGAGTTTGCTGCGTGACGCCGGCGCTCGGTTTTCAGCGGAGCGGAGAGGTATAGGGAACCAAAGCTGGAGTTTGCTGCGTGACGCCAGCGCTCGGTTTCAAAGGGAACCAAATCTGGCGTTTGCAGCGTGACGCCAGCGCTCGGGTTCCAGCAGAGCGGAGAGGTATAGGGAACCAAAGCTGGAGTTTGCTGCGTGACGCCGGCGTTCGGTTTCCAGCGGAGCGGAGAGGTATAGGGAACCAAAGCTGGAGTTTGCTGCTTGACGCCAGCGCTCGGTTTTCAGCGGAGCGGAGAGGTATAGGGAACCAAAGCTGGAGTTTGCTGCGTGACGCCAGCGCTCGGTTTTCAGCGGAGCGGAGAGGTATAGGGAACCAAAGCTGGAGTTTGCTGCGTGACGCCGGCGCTCGGTTTTCAGCGGAGCGGAGAGGTATAGGGAACCAATGCTGGAGTTTGCTGCGTGACGCCGGCGTTCGGTTTCCAGCGGAGCGGAGAGGTATAGGGAACCAAAGCTGGAGTTTGCTGCTTGACGCCAGCGCTCGGTTTTCAGCGGAGCGGAGAGGTATAGGGAACCAAAGCTGGAGTTTGCTGCGTGACGCCAGCGCTCGGTTTTCAGCGGAGCGGAGAGGTATAGGGAACCAAAGCTGGAGTTTGCTGCGTGACGCCAGCGCTCGGTTTTCAGCGGAGCGGAGAGGTATAGGGAACCAAAGCTGGAGTTTGCTGCGTGACGCCGGCGCTCGGTTTTCAGCGGAGCGGAGAGGTATAGGGAACCAAAGCTGGAGTTTGCTGCGTGACGCCAGCGCTCGGTTTCAAAGGGAACCAAAGCTGGAGTTTGCTGCGTGACGCTAGCGCTCGGGTTCCAGCGGAGAGGTATAGGGAACCAAAGCTGGAGTTTGCTGCTTGACGCCAGCGCTCGGTTTTCAGCGGAGCGGAGAGGTATAGGGAACCAAAGCTGGCGTTTGCTGCGTGACGCTGGCGCTCGGTTTTCAGCGGAGCCGAGAGGTATAGGGAACCAAAGCTGGAGTTTGCTGCGTGACGCCAGCGCTCGGTTTTCAGCGGAGCGGAGAGGTATAGGGAACCAAAGCTGGAGTTTGCTGTGTGACGCCGGCGCTCGGTTTTCAGCGGAGCCGAGAGGTATAGGGAACCAAAGCTGGAGTTTGCTGCGTGACGCCAGCGCTCGGTTTTCAGCGGAGCGGAGAGGTATAGGGAACCAAAGCTGGAGTTTGCTGCGTGACGCCGGCGTTCGGTTTCCAGCGGAGCGGAGAGGTATAGGGAACCAAAGCTGGAGTTTGCTGCTTGACGCCAGCGCTCGGTTTTCAGCGGAGCGGAGAGGTATAGGGAACCAAAGCTGGAGTTTGCTGCGTGACGCCAGCGCTCGGTTTTCAGCGGAGCGGAGAGGTATAGGGAACCAAAGCTGGAGTTTGCTGCGTGACGCCAGCGCTCGGTTTTCAGCGGAGCGGAGAGGTATAGGGAACCAAAGCTGGAGTTTGCTGCGTGACGCCGGCGCTCGGTTTTCAGCGGAGCGGAGAGGTATAGGGAACCAAAGCTGGAGTTTGCTGCGTGACGCCAGCGCTCGGTTTCAAAGGGAACCAAAGCTGGAGTTTGCTGCGTGACGCTAGCGCTCGGGTTCCAGCGGAGAGGTATAGGGAACCAAAGCTGGAGTTTGCTGCTTGACGCCAGCGCTCGGTTTTCAGCGGAGCGGAGAGGTATAGGGAACCAAAGCTGGAGTTTGCTGCGTGACGCCGGCGCTCGGTTTTCAGCGGAGCCGAGAGGTATAGGGAACCAAAGCTGGAGTTTGCTGCGTGACGCCAGCGCTCGGTTTTCAGCGGAGCGGAGAGGTATAGGGAACCAAAGCTGGAGTTTGCTGCGTGACGCCGGCGCTCGGTTTTCAGCGGAGCCGAGAGGTATAGGGAACCAAAGCTGGAGTTTGCTGCGTGACGCCAGCGCTCGGTTTTCAGCGGAGCGGAGAGGTATAGGGAACCAAAGCTGGAGTTTGCTGCGTGACGCCGGCGCTCGGTTTCCAGCGGAGCGGAGAGGAATTACAAAACCTACGCCATGGCCTCCGAGATCACCTCCGCGCGCACGTTTCTCTCCGTCCGTTCCAATCGGCCGGAGAGAGCGTACGCTCGGGAGCGCGTGCTACAGGCAGCCGCACGTGCACGCGGAGCGGGAGAAGGAGAGTGAGGACGAGGGGAAATAGACGCCCGTCTGCGCGTGCAAAGCCGGCGCTGTTTGCCAGTGGGGTTTCTTATTTTTGCTTTTTTCTCTGTCCCGGCTGACACAGAGGCTGGCTGGAAGCATGTTTTTATCGGTGCCTTCGAAAGCGAGAAATTATGGTTATTTGATCGTCGCGGACATTGTTTTCAAAGAGCGCTTGTTGACAGGATCAGACATTAAAAAAAAACATGAACGTGAATTCGCTGCTCGAAGGCAGAGGCAAGCGAGAGGTATTTTGAAGGACTTGAGGCGGCACCGTGGCAGCGTCTTTCGGCGCACCGCGGCGCTCGCCACCTATGCATCAAGTGTTCCGCAGCAGCTTAGCGCAAACTATAAAACACGAGTTTCCTCAGCTTGCGCTTGTACCACAGTCGAGCTGCCAGCTTTAAAATGCCACGGGCAAGACGGCAGCCAACAATTTCGCTATCGTTAAAGTGCCAATAATATAAGGCCCACATGCGCAATGTTAGGCAGAGACTATACGAAGCTGCATGCCTGCCCGAAGCATGCATGCGTGCTCTGGCGCTCTCTGCTGCAGTTCTGCGTCTTTTTTTTTGTCGCCGTACATTTGCGAGTTCATTAACTCGCTAAATACAGTATATACGAGTGCGGCGACTTACAGAAACATCCATCGCACGAATGCAATTCTCTAAATGGTTATTCCGCCACAGCCACATGATTATTGCTTGCTTAGATGCATCTCATGATAGCTTTTTTTTTTTCCTCGCACGGTTTTAAAGCAGCCAAGGAAGATCGTAAGCACGTAAGTTCGATAGAGTCCTTGCGGAAAACAATTTACATGGGTTTTTATAATATGCCTTATGGCAAGCTTGCGTAATAAAAAAAAAAGTTCGATAAAGGTGAAGGGTAATCGGGGCACGTTCAGGCACCTCTGCCGTCATATGTGTATATGCGAGGTTTTTGATAGTGATCCCGCTAAAAAAGGATCAGCTTATACAATCGAAAGTGAGGAGAAAATATTACCTCGTTTTTAAACTACGCGGCCCGCCATAGCATAAATGTGCGCAATTATCACGCGAGTTTCCGCTTATTTCTTGTTTTCACTTGTTTGCATATGCTACAGACTGGGTGCAGTGCTTTTATTTTTAATTTTTACTCTTATGCCTATACATGCAGAGAGACAAGCCGAGCAAATGGGTTAATTCAAACGAATTATGATTAGACTATAGCATGGCACTATCATACACGCCCACCACACTAGTTAGCAATTTTTCATTAACTTTCAACGATATGCGAAACTTATCAGAACATTTTTGGCACTAAACATCCGCCGGTTGTAATGATACTAGCCACTTTCTGAACAAAATTACGAGGCAAACACTGTGAGCAATTTAAAAAAAAGACATGTTTCTTTATTTACAAAACTCATGAGGTGGACAAAGAGAAAAACAATATGGGCAAGCACAATCAAGAAGTACACACAAACATTTCGTTATTTACAAAGTTCAATCACCACATTATGACTACTTGCGTAGTTTTCTATTCGCGAAGTTAAAACTCGCCAGACTAAACACGCAGCTCCTACCTTGCTCAGCAGTTTTCTTTTTTTTTTCCGGTAAGCTGCTTGATCAGTTACTATTTTTCCTGCGTTGATAAGCTGCGGCCTAAGCACGCTTCTATGATTATCTTCGTTGTTTCAGTGGCGTGGTCCTTTCTTGCTGCACAAAGCTAGAAGAGAGCACCTTTCGAAGTAAGCAACATAAGCTAGCGACATGTACGCTACACATGGAATGTAGCGATGTACGCTCCACTGGAATTTGTTATATTTGCAAGCAAGCGCAGAATCCTTAGGATTAAAAATGGGGAGGAAAACGAATGTCTCATCAGTTCACCAAACTGCAACAAGACCTTGCAGCTGAGAAACATGCATGCCTTTGACCACTCGACCATACGCTCGTAACGTTGATTGATTGCCAGCTTCACGAGTGACCGTTAGGCACTCAAAGACTACCACCTACACGAGGTAGTCTTGACGAGTAACTGTTTCACAAGCAAAGAAAACTATCTACACGAGCACAATGCGTAAATTCTAAGTAGAACGGAACGCATTATGTGAACGCAGCAAGGATATCAACACTCCGCTTCGGTAGTAAACACAACACTTAAATTGTGAAACATTTCGGACACACCTTGCGATCAGTCTTTGCTGGAAAACCAGCTAAAAATGAAAGGCTACGTGACACGCTCGTAACAAATTTTTCGTCAATGTACACGCGCAAAAAATGAGAGAACCGCCAGCGGAGATACGCCGCGAGCGGGCTGGACGATGCATCGACGTATTAAAACCCCTCTATCTTGGAAAGTAGCGAAATTGTAAGATCTTTGCCGCTGTTTTCCTCTCCCGGCGCTTTCCTCCTCGCTTTTCTACATTCCCCTCTCCAAAGAGAGAGTGAGGGTTGTTTTTCTGGTTTGTCGTTGGCTGCCGGACCCTCTCACGTTGGCAACACGTCACCATAGGTCATCAGCGCACGGAAAATCTTGTTTTGCTTGTTTTTTATTTTCTCACTGCCGCCATTAAACTGCCTCGTCGTGCCGTTCCTGTGTCTTGCGCGCGTGCAGTTTCGTGCGCGCGATGCCGTGCTGCGGCGCGTTTCAGTGTTCAAGTAGAACAGAACGTAGAAGAGTAGAACAGAACGACTGCCGCGCTTCGCTGATGTACAACACGGCACCGGCAAGGTTAATTGAGTTGAAGAACTTTTCAGTCTCACATGTCACTGACGTACTCATCACCTGCCGTCATCGAAATTCTAAAAATTGCTGAGAACGTTTTCCGCAGTAACAGAGAGGCTCTCCTCAAAAATTCAATCAGCACAACTGCAGGCCCGGATAAAATATAGCATTTCATTGGTATCTTGCTTCCCAGCCTTCCACGATGTTGTAAAAGAGATTGTGAGTGTTTTCGCGAAAGTACGCATCCAGATTCTTGTCCGAGATGAAGCCTCCAAAATATCTCCAGTGACTAGCAGTAAAAGCGGTAGCAAAAGCGTAGGCATGCGGGTCGCTGTAGCTCAGATTCGGTGACAGTGTACATTCGTAATTTCATGTTTCATTAATTTGAAACATTTGTGTTAGTTGTGGTTTGAAAATCTGTATACAATTATTATTTTGCCTGTCGCCTAAATGAATCTGTAAATACTTCAAAATTTCTGGTAACTGCTTGCATCTTTTGAAGATATTCTCGTGCATATCTGAAGCTTATTATCATCAAAATAAAATGGGATTGCAGCATGTGTGAAAAATGTTTGTACGAAAATTTGCTTGCACTTTGTTTTCATATCTTTTAATTTTGTTAAGGGTTCTCAGTATTTTCCAATTGTCGAGCAGTGTTTTTCTGTGCATTTATTTTTATTTGGAAATGTGGGCTTTGAATTAATGTGCCTGCGCCATGTCTTAGGACCCTTTTAAAAGCGACCAGTGCTGTGTCAGTAAAATGCTACTTGGTTCCAATGTGCAACAGTGTTTATCGCTACATTTCTTCTGTATTTGGAACTGTGTATTTTGTATGCGCCACATCTTTCGACCTTTAAAGCAAACCAGTATTACGCCAATAAAATAAGACGCTATTTTGCCTGAGTCACACTGCTGATCAATTGATTTTGCGAAGAAATAAAGCCACTTTTTGCACCTACACTGCCTCTGATTAGCAGCCGTAGGAACATTGCTTCATCGTTTTCCTACAGATGCAATTTGAAAATGAAAGCATACAACAATCGACGCTTTTGCTCATAGGTTAGCCAGAAGCGCTCGATGTCAGAATTCACCGGTTTGCCGCTTACGCGCAAACATGCAGAATATTTCTGAAGGGGGCATTGGCCCTCTTTCAGGGTCATCTATCTGTCACCCAGCACAGATGACACCATAATTACCTGCTCAGTTTATTTCCGTTCTGGATGCTTCAGAGTACCCGAGTGCGATCTGAGTGCAAACATTTCTTGCCGTTTTGAGCGTGTTTTCTCCTTCCTTCTTTGTTGTTACGAGCAATATGTGCCGCTAAACCACACATAACATTTTCAAATCGATTATATATTTACCTGTGCAAAGCAGATTTAAAAGAACGCTTTAAAAGGCAGCACAACAAGCCCCCGCCACTCACTACCATTGACCCTTCCGCGGCGCCCCTCGAGCGCAGGCAGGTTCAGCGTGCCGTGCGCAGCACTCCCGCCGATGGGAGAGTGAAATCAGAGGAGAATTGAGGAGGAAAGCAGCCGAAGGGAGGAGAGTTTCACTACTTTCCAGATAGAGGGGTTTTACGACGTACTAGTGTTCCTGTATATGCTCCCGCAGGGAGGGAGCATATACAGGAACACTACGACGTACAGGCGCGCACTGCCGCCTGGTGGCGCCTGGAGGAACTGACAAACTTACAACACGGCCGGTCTCGAGGGGGAGCGCGCGCTCTTTCTTACGGCCTTCTCAATCGCCGCGGGAACAATGGGAACTTTTCTCCTTGAGTTACGCTCTCCGCCGCCGCAAGGGGCGCGACCTGCTCACTGTTCGCTCCGCGTCTGCTTCAGCGGCGGCGGGGGGCTTTTGCCTGGTTTCGCGCTGTCGCTCGCGGGTTTCGTGGTGAGTACAGCCCCGAATTTAACGGACACAGAAGGTAGACGCTGCAGCGGCATGTCGTCATTTACTACACATGTGAACGGAGTCTTTATTATATTTACACTATCGCTCAACAAACGTTCGACAAGGATATGACATACATTGTGGCATATGGTAGCTACTTTTGTCCATTTTAGTCCGAATTTTCCCCAAGCCTGTACAAGAATCGGAATTAAGAAAAAAAAAAAAACTGAATGGGCAGTGAAGCTTCTTGAACGCTAACATGACAGCAACTCGTCTGCAACAGCAAAATCGTCTTTCAGCGCTAGATGCGAAACCATCCATGTAACACCAAAGATGAAAATAATTTCTTAAAAATGTAATGTAAATTGCAAAATGCTTGCATGATATAAAGTATTAGTATAGCAGTGAAAGTAAATGTTATAGGGTTGAGTGTTAAATGTTATTACAATTAATATATTAGCCAATGCGTTGTATTATAAACATTATTTTAATTTTGCAAACAAACCTTGTTTTACTGAGATTTTTACATGATATTTAGCTTATTATGAAAGCAATCAAAAATGGTTTGATATTTAATTATCACTCCACTTGTGCTGGAAGTGGTAAAAGGAGGCCAATAAATGATGAAGGTGATTGCAGTGACTTACTAATGAGTTCACCTGCTATATCGAAAGTATGCAAGAAACTTCTAAAGCGATAAAGAAGGACATTCTCATTGAGGGAACATTTCAAGCCCTATATAGCGACCCATTGAGGCTCTCTTCGGGACAGTAAGGCTAATGTGCGGAAGGGAACGACATTCTAGATACGAGGGCCGTAACAGGTAGCGGCACATGACTACATTGTCAAGACGGACGTTTCATCTGAGAGCAAAATCAAGGCACCTTGCGTCGATGCCAAAAAAAAAAAAGTCATTTCTGCTGTGCCGCAATCAGTAACCGAGGAATTGAAGGAAGTGATGGCATCTCCTGCCATCCCATTTCCCACTCTACATATTCCGGTTTGGCTTACATCGGTTAATATATTGTTAAGTTAATCGACTTCGGGTGTGACGCTTGCGCTATTCTTCTTGAAACTAGCGAAAGAAGCAGCTCCATGTAAGTACACTCTTCTACGAGAACAATATTCTAGTGGACTGCATTATCCGAAACCAGAGCTTGTTGTCCTGTTGGACAAGCTTTTTTTTTTCGAAAAAGCTGCCGTACACCAACTACACATAAAGGTTCTCGAAGTACTACTACACACAAAGGTTCTCGAAGTACTTAAGATACTGATTCAATCAGCACTTGAGAATTCAACACTGAGTTGCCCGAAAGAAATTGGCAACAGCCATGTTATTAGGTCCGCTTGTTTGATATTTGAAAATTTTCTCAGAATTCTTCTTCTCAATTATTTATACCAAGAAAGTGACGGAGAAGAACGAGAGGCCAATTAACTCCTTGTGTGCACAAGCCGCACAGGAAGATTTTGAGACTGAATTTTCTAGACGCAGTACCATTTTGCTGAACTGATGAATATGAAGTGTAATTTTATTGTTTGCCGCTATTTTCAATTCTACTTAACTGTTTATGCCCATTTCGTTGATTAAAAGTAGTTGCGGGACTACATATACATCTTCGGTCTTTTAACCGACTGATATGTTTTGAACGAAGCTAGAACAGCCCACTCCATTAGACAAGTGAAATTTTTACTATACGAGTAAATTTTTGTTCTTTACTCTGAATCTGAGACGCGCCATGAATTTTCGCCGATGCCTCTTCTGATCGAAAGGAAAACGATAGCAGTTGACAGAATCTCCACCCAGCAGTTCACCATGCACTCACGTCAGGTCGCGCTACACCTGCTTAAAACATTCAAAGGCACATTGCATAGCCTGGTAAATTTATTTTTTGTACAAAACTTAGGGGCAAAAAATGTTGAAGTGTACCCGAAGCTTCATTCGACCGTGCACGGCCGTCGGCCGCACTGACGAAGGCGCGCGCGAGCGAGCGGATTGCTGACTGTATTTTATTACTCGTACACGATAAATGTTCGATGCTGATTACGGCCTTTGTATAAACCATAAGGGGCGAAATGACAGGACCTGCTGGTTGCAACTGACGCGGGCGAAGCTGAAAGCGAGCGCACGTTTCCCTTGCGCGCGAATGGCTGTAGCGGAGCGCCCTCTCGAGGGGTCCATGGGGCACATAGAGTTTCTTACTCTTACCTAGAGGGAAAGCTATGCTGCCGTCTATGGGCGTTTACATGGAGTTTCCAGACGGCCAGTTCAGCCACCATGGGCGCTCAAAGCATCATGGGCCGGTGAGCTACCGTGTGCAGAACTACAACTTTTGGCCAAAACTAATGCAAAGATAAACATTGTTCTACCGTAAATAATGTCCGAAGACTGAATATTATGACTATAAATTGCAAAAAGAGAGAGAAACAGCATGTCATTCTGAGATTTATCCAATATAAGCGATGGCCCTTTCTCCTGTTGGCTTAGTTTTGAGCAGCACAAATACCAATATTTCGCACTTAATAGACAAACTTTGAAACAAAAAAATGTTATGAAAATATTTATCGTTGTGCCATCACTTAAGGAAGTTTTTAGTGGCATTTCGGGAAACAGAAACCATTTATTGGCGACGTCTGCTTTTGCGCCTTCGCTACTATGGCTTTCGTGGTCTATGTACGTACCTTCAAATGATGATGATGACGAAAAAGAAACATCGCAGTAACGCCACTCTACGTACTCGAGAAAAACCGACTGTCCCGCAACAAGTAGCACACCGGCCCATGATTCTTAGCGCGCCCATGGTGGCTGAAGTGCAGCGCCCTCAGCTTTCCCTCTAGTTAGTGTAAGGAACTCTATGATGGGGCAGCGCTAGCAGACGACGCGCCGCACTCTTTCGTGCATACCGCTTACTCATGAAGCCGTGCTCGGTGCGCACATAAACTGTTTAATTCAGCAGATTTGTGTCCTCTCCTGCTCAAAAAGCTTCAAAAGACAGGAATAATAACTTAAACATGCGTGTGCAGCATAAACGTCAAAAAAAAAAAAAAAAATAACGCGTGCGTTCAACGAGCCAGCTCATTCTTCTGAACCATTCGCCTCAGTACAGCGGTAAGGAAACTGTTAATTAATTATACTTTGAAATTAGTAGCGAATTAAAGTAGAAACAATATTTCACTAAACGTATTGAGCTCGGATCCTTACTAAAAAATAAGTAGACTGCGAGTTTTCTGCAACGTTTGGGAACGTCGTTGCGCATAGAGCTCTAATGCAATATGGACGTCATTGCGTTTGTAACCGTTCGGGTATACTCCGTTTTACACACTTTTTTGGCTCGAGTTTATTTCATTTACAGAGTATTTCAATAGCTTTATTTTGGAGAAAAAGTCAGTTTCTCTGCAGCTGTGCATTGTCAACGCATATGTATCTTCAAACAACTACAAAAAAAAAAAAAGTCGGGTGTGATGCGTTACAAAGCTCACGGGTGTTTTCTCACTTTTCTATTCCTTATTTGCTTTATATTGGTTTCCTTATAGCCTACCGGGCAATAATGTCACCAATAATCTTGGATGCCGCCTCTTGAAACTTGACGAGTCCCGTGCGCGTTCATGCATTCCGCGTTCATGCTTCAGCGTTTGCATTCCGTGCAACGCCGCGAGACTGCTCCGTTAAAAGAATAGCTCAGTAGCGTTTCACACACACAGGTGTTTTTACACTTTTTATTGTACACATTTTTGTTTTTTTTTTGTTGTTTTTTACTTTTATACACCGATATTTAGCATAGGCAAGTATTAACTTTCCATTTCGAACAATTTGACACATTCGCACCCTCCTCTTTTTCCAATGTTTCATTTTCCATTTATATCAATTACCTTATCAATTGTTCGGAATAAATTTTCGTAATAAACATTATCAAGCATTTTCTTTTCATTCTGAGCATTTGAGACCACTAATTCCACGCTTTATATTGCGCGAAAGGGGGCGCGAAACGGCAGTGAGTTTTCACTAGACATCCAGACTACAAGTAATGGCTACATAGTCATAGCGTCCTTGATATTTTGCTCATGAAATAGCATATGCCCAAACAAAGGTCATCCCGGGCAAGCGAACGGCTTTTTAAGCAGACAGAAATCATTTCTCATAGTCGGGTGTTTTCTGTGGCCATGAAAACCTTACGCCCGATCCTGTGAGGCCATAGCTTCCTTCTGTTGCTATTATTGTCACCGCGAAGAATAGAAAATGACTTTTTCGCGTCTTCCGCACGGTTCCGGCAGCCAAAAGCACAGCAGCCCGGGGCAGCCGCATGTCACGCGTGCGCTTCAAAATTTGAGATCTGAGATGTAATTCTTGCGTTAGCTTAAGCATTAAGTACTGCATATACACTCCTAAAAATGCAATAGAGGTGTGTGAAGTACTTTTTGCTTAACTAATCGACCAATATCACGCTGACAAGCGCAGATCGCAGTGCATTTCAGCGGCACAGCGAGCACCGCTGGACCCTTTGGGCGGAGCTTGGGTGGCGAAGAGGTCACGTGAAGCCAACCGGCTTATCGGAGGGGAGGGGCGGCTGAATCAAGACCTGTCGCTACCTTTAAAAAATAGAGGTGTTTTAGCAGCAGTGGGGCGGTGGCGACCCCACCGAGGCGCGGTGGGCGGTGGAAACAGACCGCATTGGAGAGGCCGTAAGAGAAGCGCGCTCTCCCTAGAGACCGGCCGTGGCCCAACATTGTATTCGTTATGCTTTCTAGTACCTAGCAAAGTGTTCATGTGAATTTTTTTGTAGTGCGGTTATTCTTTCATTGTTTCCGCAAATTATGAACAATTTCATTTATCTTTTGAACTAATTGGCCAATTGAAAACATAATTACATATTTGAAATCAGTGTAAGATATTAAATCAGAATACCAGGTTTCATCAAATTTGTTGAAAAACTTAGGAAAAATGCTTTAAGAGTCATGCCCCCCTTAAAAGCAACAGTTTGGCTATGATTTCAATCCGTTAGCAATTAGAAAAAAAAATGTCATCGGAATTCTTGAGAGGAGGCTTTAATATTTAGACACCGCGTGCAGAAAAATATAACTGATTAAAATCTCGAGGAAACGCAAATTAGCCAATTGCGTGCGTATGTATAGTCTTCACACCATGCCAAAACTGCCGTTCGTCAAGCGTAGGTATCACCTCCGCCAAAGAAAGAGAAAGCCAATATTCTTCTCGAATTAATGTATCTGTGAACTGGAGGCAACGGCGGCAGAAGAAAGACAAGAAGCTCAGGCGGCGTGCCCGCCCTGTGGTGTCCGAGAGGTGCTGTCATATCATAGCTCACAACAGCACCGCTGCCAGGGCTGGCACGTGTTCTGGCTGCAATGCTCTTCGCTGATTCTGCATGTAGAAGGTCCCCCCGCCCCAATTTCCCTTTCGAGAAAGATGGCGCCGCTGCGGCAGCAAGACTGTGTATCTGTGGCTGAGGCGTCACGAGTGTTGAACACCAACCTTGAAAAAGACCGCACCTAATCAAGCGTTCGAACGTTGGCCCTTCCCAGTGGTTAGCATGAGGTTTCGAGTTCCTAGTCTCCAGTGGTATATAATACTGACCATATGCGGAAGCGCCTTATCGCAGACCAGACTGTCTGTGCTCGCTGATAGCTGAAACAGCCTTATCCAGCGCTACTCTGTAATTTATTTGGCGAACTCCACGCTGCACCACACTAGCGTAACCTGCACATGGCATTTTACGCTTTAAAACAAGCAAGAGCGGTGTCTGACTGCTGCTCTTCAGTCACCGAGGAGAGCAATTTCATATATTCGTTTGTGTCATTCAATGTGGCCAGCGCGCATCTAATTGTTTACGACACTGATTGTCTCGATTTAAAAATTGCTAATTCAAGATTTATGTTATTTCATCGTCAAGGATATTTCTAAACTCTAACAAGCCTTTGCGGTTATTTCAGTTATGAGATGTTCCAATCAGCAGACCAAAATGAAAACCATACCCACATTTGGTTTTGAATTTTCTCATGCGAAAAAAAAAGTGTACATGACACAAAAAAAGGGCTATGTCTCTGGAGCAATGGTCCCAAACCGGCTCAAGGTGTGAGGACGCCGTAGCAGTGGCGTCCGGATCACTTCAGCCACCTGGGGTTCTTCAATGAAACTGCCATCGTTAAGTATATGCCTGCCATGCTTTCAGCTTCGACCGAAATGCTGTCTCCCAATTAGGATCAGACTAGGGTATCCCAGCTCAGTACTCAAGAGCTTTAATGACTAAGCCACCGTGGTGCCGTAATAAGTAAATAAATAAGCTAAGAAGACTAAACTTTTTTCTCAGAGCGTACCATGGTTATTTCATCCGTTTCGCTGCTGCAGCGCAGTGGATGTGTATTTTACTCAGACAAAGTGACTATAAATCGGACATTGGCTCTCTGTGTACAAGCCCGAATCCGGCTCGGGCCCGCACGTTTAAGCCCACCCTGGGTCCAGCAAAAATGTTCATGTGTCGGCCCAGACAGCCCGTGGGTTGAGCCGCACCCGGCTTTTGGTCCTGTCCATGCCCACGCAGTGTCGTGTGAAGCGCGTGCTACCTTCACCTGACGCTTCTACATAAGGTTTGACGATCTTCTATTTTTTCGGTTCCTGGGCTGCCTTTCAGTGGGTCGCTTTCTACTTTTCGAAGTCTGAAAGGTAAGGCAGGCAGAGAATATCGTGGGGACCGCTTCCTTTGCTAGCAACGCGTTGCAGCACATGCCCATTTAACTCTGTCGTCCATGTTTTGGACACAAACCTGGGCTCCAAGTGCCCCTCACAAAGAGTGACTGTATAGCTCGGTCCTTTCTTGGTATGCCGGCCGCCATTGATGAAGCTGTTCGACATCTTTTCGCACCAAAAAAGCTGACATTTTTTATTGCAGAATACGTAGCCTGTATTGCAGCGGGGAACAATGCACTTTTTCCCACATTACATTACAACTTGGAATATACCATGATCGAAGAAAGGCGTGGAGCAGGGGCGTCAGCGAAACGCATCATGTAACGAGCGAGAAAAACAAAATGCACACTGATGCAAGTTGAGAACTGACTGCCATTATTTGCAGCAACCAGCGAACCCGCGGCCACCAACAGTCAACGCAGTCTCTCGGCAGCCTGCGGAAATCAGAGCATCGGTATCGCTACTTACTGTTCGGTGCGGAGCAGCCCGTTCACACACATCTATTCTAACACTATGATGTGGAGGTTGTGGGTCTGGGCCGACCAGTGGCATATGGTAGCTTTTTTTCTAAACAATTACCTTTCAGTCAAACTCATTATGAATTATCCATTGGTCGCCCCGCCATTATGGGCATAGAGCAGGGGTCTCAAACTCATATTGCTACGTGGGTCCATTGAGAGAGTTTTTTCTCTCATGACCTAGGAGCCAGAAAATAACAAAACAACAGGAAACAAAGTACAATAAATAACATCAAAATGATCCAAAATAAGCAAAACGTTTTTTCAGACCAAGCTCTCGCATTATTGCAAAAGAAAAGCAACGTGTGCTCCTTTCCGCTTGAATGCCGGACAAAAGCAGCTTCAGAATCGCTCGAAGAGAGGTACTGAAATGGTACAACTGTTAATAAATACCACACTTATAATCCTGATCAAGGAAAAAGAAAGCACACAAGAGAAGCAGGATGTCTGGCTCCTTGTTTTTGATGCCAAATGAATGTTCACGCAGATTAAGTGGTCAACGCCTTTTCAAAAATGAATGCGTACTAACTGGGTACAAAGTCCGAGTTTATTTTAGTTGAAAATTAGGGCTGGTGGTAGTGCTTTCAAAACGTCAGCTGAAAATTTTGAGCTGGCGGACTGCATCACGCAGCTCCGCGGGCCGTGCCCCAAGACCCCTGGCATAAAAGGATCATCTCTGATGAGCGGAAAGAGACTGCTCAGCGCTGCTGCGCCGGAAGATGCAGGAGATGACAAAGCAAGTGAGTGCGAGGGCGTGCTCACAATTCTTGCTGCTGCAGTGAGCCTTATTTGCCACGCTGCTTTGACTAATGTGAAGCAATCCTGCCACAATCGGCTGGTAGCATATCGGCGCCCGTAGAAGCGGTCACTGTTTGTTTTTAGCCGCAATATCCGCATATCGTGCGAATAATATCTTCAAAGTGCATACATTTCCGATAAAAAATCCAACATGCCCAATAACTCGTTTGCCATCATTACTTATGAAAAATTATTGTCGAGAATATTAAATATCGACACATTCATTACTTAAAAAAAAAACTCAAACAGTATTCGCTAATAGAACCAGGGACAAGTGCAATATTTGTAACGTTACAAGTTTGCACAGATTGAAACCACAAGCATATAGCAGAGAGCTCCCAGAACTCAGATATGAAACTTGATTCATGGGGTTGCTGCCAACGGAGAAGAACAACCAAGCAGACAACACTCGCTCAAGCAGCATGATTACACCTCCCTGCTTGTTCCCTCTCCTGATTTCCAATTTGCTTCTGCTCGGACAGTCGTCGCTCGTGCGGTACTGTTAAAGAATTGGCAGGGTGTACATTTTGTGCTGCTTGTCTGGCAAGCCATTGATGCCAATCTTGCAGACCTCATTTTATCTTTCACAGTGGTTTTCAAAGCTATAAAGTTCTTGCAGCAACTTTGTCACACGCACAAAAAAGCGACACAACCAATCTGTGCAGGAATATCATTCGTTAAAGAAGGCAGCTTTGCTAGTTTCTTACAGCGAATTGAGAAGACAATATAGCGTAGTTTGATCTTCCATCTCGTGCAAACATTTGTTTGTTTTTGGAGCTAGTCTGGTTTTCTTAGTCTGAATCAACTGTTACATTGCACACTGTTTGCAATGCATTAATTGCAGCTGAGAAAGAAATGCAGCGAACTACAAGCTGGACACTGCAGCTGCAGGGATGCTTGCTTGTTCGATTCATTCATGCACTCTATGCAAACTGGTGACCTGTGCCCAAGCATGTTCCCCATGTAAAACAAATGACCAGTCCCGGTAGCACAGCAATTGTTTTGAAATTAAGTACAGGGCTCACCTGGTGGCGTTAGAGCATATGCTGCCTCTGCCTTTCATAGTCCCATTTGTTCAGCCTCAGCAACCAGCAAGCACATGCTAGACTCCAAAACACATATCAGGAAGGTCCCTGCGTACCAAATATTAGACGTCAGCTTATATGTTCACACACGCAAAACAAATTGAATTTAAGACAAGTACATGTTGATGCACTTTAAGCACAAGGCGAAATCACTTACCTCACCGTAATTTGAAAGTGGCCCTGCATACATTTCACAGTGCGCAGTCATAAAATGAGGTATGAAATGATTATTCTACACCGCGTCATAGCAACGAAGGTCACACAAAATGATAGTACGTCGTGGTGCATCGAAACAAAAGCTTCCCACGCAGGCCTGTATGATGCTCGCTTTTCCTACTTCTACGCGCTGTTTTGTCATGTCCTAGTACCCCTGAAGTCCCTCCATCAGCTCAAAGACGTTACAATCATACCCAGACCGCTGAGGAAAGCTTACCCAAGTTTCCCGCCCTTTTCAGGTGCACGCAAGACTGGTAGTCAGGCGTGTTTTAGATGACGGAGATTTTCGTGTGGTTGGCCTAATAAACGGTATTTAACTGCATGTTCCTTGGTGTCAAACTGCGTTGAGCTTTCGATTGAAACTTTCGATAATACACCTTTGGGGCGTTCGGGCCCACTGCCGGCCAAGCAGGCTCAATGGTCGTCAGACAACAGAACATTCGGGCGCAGGGAAGTTGAAAACTAAATGTCGAACTCCAGACAGCGGCCAATGGCTCAATACATGCATACTGAAATATTTAAAGAATAGAAAAAATTGCTTACGTACCGTACAACATGAGAGCGCACGGCTGGCACGGCGGCACAGCTCCCACAGCTACCACCATGAAGGACGACCAGCCATTTTGATACTAAAAACAACCACCTATCCACAAAACAATAACCAAACGTGACGTCATTTCCTAAACCGGATAAGAAGTCATGGGTTGCAGGAAACATTTCGCTGCTGCAACCGCAGCAGACGGCGCCTCACTTATGACATGTAAACGGCTAGGGTGCACATCTTGCGCCCCCACGGCATGGTAGAATTAGTATGGTAGCGTAACTCTCATAGAAGCCTGCGCGTCGACTCTGAGCGAGATGATGATGATGATGATTTGTGACTGTACCCTTTGTATCGGGTGGGTTCAGTAATGTGCCCTAGCCGGGTGAAATAGATAAACTAAAAAAGGTAAGAGAAAAGCAATAAGTAAGAGAAATGAGAGAGGATAAGATAGAGCTGTTATGGACACTATCAGCGTCTAACTATTGTCCACCACATACGAAGCCGGGCTTTCGTCGTGCGGATGGCGCCACTGTGCTGTCCTCGTTCGGCCGATTCAAAACCCAGTGCGCGCGGTAGCGTGGTGTCCTCTGTCGGCTGGGGCGATAGCTTTGCGCAACGGAGAATGATGTGCTCCGCCGTCTCGTGTGCGCTTCCACATGCCCTGCACATCGGCACCTGCGCTTCTGGGGAGGGGTCAAAGCGACGGCGGTAGGTCAAAGTACGGAGTGCTCCCGCCCGTGCCTCGAACAGGAGCGTGCTACCGACGTTGTTGTCGTAGAGTGGCTCCGTCGATACTGCTTCTTTATGTTCTATGTACAGTGTCGTCTTCTGTTCTGAGGCATTCCACATTGTATTCTCCGCTTGGCGTGTACTTGCGTCCGTATGGCAGTTTTGCATTCGGCGCCGTCCGCTGTACCATTCGGCCAGAAGCCGTATTTCCGGCGCAGGGATTGTACACGGGTACACCATTGCGTGCGGATGCCCTTTAGGTGCACATAGCGAAACACCTTCCGTGCCCAGCGAATGTCCCTCGTGATGCGTAGGCGTGCCTCATAAGCGATTTTGCTGTGGGCTTCACGGGCTTCAAAGGTCGACCATCCCATGTCGCCCTGAATCGCCAAAGCAGCAACTCGACCGTGACAGCCAAGCGCTATCCGGCCTCTTCGCGCTGTCCGTGCTCGAGCCAATCTCTTGTGGGGGCGGAGAGGCACACGATGGCGTTGGCAAAGGTCAGGCCTGGCATATGCACCCCCTTCCACAGGTCACGCACCAACACATATCGGTTGCAGCCCCACAGGCATTGTCTGCGTAGGATACTAGCTGCACGGGTGGATTTCAGCTTTAGGTGTTGTTCATGTGCTACGTATATGTCACCTTCCGTGCACAGCTGTACTCCCAGGCAGAGGTGGGCAACCTCATGAGGTTTCGAACTCAAGAGGTCAACCTCAACCTCACGGAGTGAGGTGAGGTTGAGGTGAGGTCTGCAATACCTGAAATATTTTTGAGTGAGGTCAGCAAATGAGACCTCAACCTCATGCGTGAGTTTGAGGTTGAGTGAGGTCGTAACTTAGTGAGGTCGGCTTGTGAGGTCGAAATTGTTTCCCACAGCGATAAAATAGCCGGCAAAACACCTTTCATAATGCCTGTCGGGTACACTCTTTTGGCTACTAACGCGCACGTAACGAACAGTTTGCGTCTGTGCGTTTGCGTTCGACACGAAAAAAAAAGAAGGGGGGGGGGGGGGGGCGTAAAGTGCAGCGCGGCAAACAAGTGGGGTCGGACGACGGCTGCGGACTCGAAAGAAGGTGAAACAAGATCCCGCCACCATTCCGAGCGAGTTTGGGAAGTAAAGAAAGTCTGCGCGAACTCGAAGGGTTTCCAGACCTACGTGGGTGTGTCGGCTTCTGCGGCCTCCATGGGAATGAGCAGGCCGATGTTGAAGCGAAAAGCGCACTCATCAATGACTTCCAAACAGCTGTGCCTTTTTCAAGAGCGGATACGACGTGTCTTCTAAAGAGTTATATGAATATTGCTACAGCAACCAGACGCCCGACACATCCGTCTAAGAAGGCTCGATCGAACATTTAAATTTAATGTTCCGCGTGATATTCCGCGTATTCAGACATGCTTGATACATCGACTTCGTTTAAACGTGGCTTTCACGCGCAAGTACTTACATTTAATTGGACGGATGGACTCACCGGAATGTTTAACTTGTGGCATCCCAGAGACTGTGGACCATGTATTATTGGTGTGCCCAGAGTATGCGAACGAAAGAAATGTGCTAGCTGCTTCCTTGAAGCGTTTAGACAAGAGGCCTCTGTCGGCGGAACTGCTGCTGGGCGCTTGGCAGGACAAGGGGAAGGGCGTCCAGGCAGTGCGCGCTCTTTGCCATTATTTGAGCGCCAGCGGACTTGATTCACGTTTGTAAAGCAAGCTGCTGTGTCTGTATATATATTTCATATGCCTTCTCCCACATCGTCACCCATCATGACCTTCTCTCTTCTCTCCTTCCCCTTCCCCAGTGCAGAGTAGCAGGCCAGATTTGAATTATTCGGGCCAACCTCTCTGCCTTTTCCTTTCAATAAATCCATCTATCTATCTTCTCGGGGAAAAAAAAGCTAGAATAGTAGAAAACAGGGAAGCGCAAGATCCAGCAACCAAGGAATTGCTTGGAGAGGATGGCACGAGAGAGGAGGTTTCAGAGAGGCATATGGAAAGAACAAGGATGCAGAAGAGACGAGAGATATATGGCTTGACGAGAAGTCACTCCACGAAGACTGTATTTTAGTAAATAAAATCTGCTTTTGCTATTGTATATGGTACGAGTTAAAACGAAAGAAAGCAATAAGATGGTAGTTCGTAGTTGTATCAGTGCAATCCACTCTTTTATTATTATTATTATTATTATTATTAGTCACTAGACATTAAATTGACCCTTAAATAAAAAGATAAATTTAATGTGCCCTTCTCGAAGAATCATTGAAGAACAGACAGATGACTGACGACTGCTTGCAGTCATTCCTTTCTCATACCCTGCATGAGCTTGCGCCTTTTTCATTCACATGTTTGTTTATCGAGGGCCTCCCCTCCGTTTTACAGCTTCCAGCCAAAGTGGCGGGCGCGCCTTTTGTTCGTAAGCTGGCTTCTGCTCTTTCGGCTCCACAGCCGGTGTCCGATCTCAACTAGCGGACAAACCGCGGACCCGGGAACCCCTCGGCATTTGTTGGAAAGTAAGCCACTGCACATACGCGCGCCTCTGGGAGGTTGTGAGTTTTAGGTATTTTTAAGTGCGTTTCTGTCATCAGGGCCGAGAGTTACAAGGACAGTGGCAGTGTGGGCGAGAGAGCGAGATGTGTGCGCTGTACTCGAGCGTGTGAATGCGCGAGTGAAGGTCTGCGTGTCCTCTTCTCTTTAGTTTTTCAGTGCACTTGCACCACCCCTATTTTTCCTCACTTCCTATTTTCGTTTTGTGTGGTCACTTACCAGTGTCCCCTCTCGCGTTTGTGCACCCGCGTTTACTCACAACCGGCCGCTTTTCTGCATTACGGCCAATCGTCACCCCTCCCCCCCCCCCCCCCCCTCCGCCTAAGAAAAAAGAAAAACAAAATCAGAAGATACAATTCTCAGATTCTTCCTCTCGCAACATTCTTTTTTTTTTTGCTTCTTTAGCTTTTGGCTGTGTGCTATACCTCCGACTGGCGTACTCCTGTTGGTCTAAAGAATATAAAGACAGGCCCTTCTCGCTTCTCGGAACACCGCGGCGGCTGCGCGGACTTCTGTCGCTTGTCGACCATGCAGGCATCTTATCGTTTCGCAGAAGGGACACGCTACTCAGTGTTCAAACTCTGCTCTTCCTCCGTGTAGACGCGTTGCCACCCTGCTCACCACCCGCTAGTCTTCCTCTCTTGACGGATATCGTGCAGTCGAAGAAAAACGAAACAACTCCCGTAGCATGGGTTAAGTGTTCGCGCTTCATTCTCCCAGTGGGCGTGGTTCTCTCGTCGCGACTAGAAGCTGGTGCCTCAGCCCCACGTTCTGATCGACACCAATCGTTCCTGGAACGTCTGCTTAGAAGTCGCCCTTAAACGGCGTCGGTGAGCTGCCCGAAATCGGCAAAAAAAGAAAAAAAAAAGGCAGCATCTAAACAACATGCTGTGTTCTTCGCCATTTACAGTGGCCGTCTTTTTCAAGCGAAGACACGCAGCCATGCCGTGGTGGGCGACTGGCTGTAATTTATGACGGAAGTTTCCGCCCTTTCCAGCTGAGGTCTGCCCTTCTTCTTCGAGGTCTATCGCATTGTTGCGTTCGGCGTCGAGGGTGCATGAAATGGTTGCGGTTATGGCAGTTGTGGTTATGGCAGATATAGCGAAAAAATCTAAATATACCGACGATGATGTGCGCGCGCGCAGTTGTCGAATTGACAAAGACATCGAAGGCCATTTCCGTTACGATAGCCACGCAAAAGAAACGAAAAGCATTGTAAACTTGGAATGCATTCACTGCGACAAGAAACTGTGTGACAAGGAAACCAGCTTTCGAGCTTCTCTCGGCATCTCAAGGTAATGTGCGAATTATCCCTAATCCAACGTATTATTTCTTTAACTTACATCAATGATAAAAGAAATGTTTTGGGGCTGCAAATTCAGCGTTAGTTATTATAAGTATAAGGGAGGGTTATCTTTCCAATAATTTGTCACGGCGTTTGTTCTATACAGCACAACCCACTCGTCAGGATTATCGAAAGTAGCGCAATGTTAAAAGTCAACCACGCTTTACCTTTTCCTAACTAAGCGTCTCTGCATATCTTAACATTTTGTTCTGTCCACCTCTTGTGATAAGTCCCACATCAGAAGTCAATTTAATAAAATAATGTTATGGTACTACAACTTCCATATATACGTAAGTGGTCGATCTACTTTTTTTTTAACAAAGACGTAACACTGAAGAAACATTAGATTGCTTGTGATTTTCTCATCCGATTCGATTTCAAATCGCAGGAAAATGTCTTCACCAAGAAATTATGACTTGCTTGTCATGAGGAAACACTATTTGACGGTCACAGATATGTGCGACGTTTCACTGCAGACCTTCGGGGGTTCGCATCCAGCAGTGCCAAGGACACACAAGCATTACAGCGAGAATTAGGTCAAAAGTCACCATATCAAAACAAATAAAAATAAAATTTGAAGAGTTGAAACTGACCAATTTGAACTGCCGTTATTAGGTCAGCTTGCTATGAATCAGTAGCCCCGCTGGCAAATGCTCATTTCAGTTTTTTTACTTTACAAGTAAGCCTCATCATATTCAATGTTGTTTAAAATTTATGTCGTCATTCTGGCGTGTCACCGCACAGGACTTGTGCCATGACGTTTTATAGTTAGTGTTCTCAAGTGAAAAACCTTTTCTTTTTTTTCTTTTTGTTTTTGAGGTGGAGCGACCGACCTCAAACTCACAGTTTGAGTTTGAGGTGAGGTTGAGTGAGGTCGGTGGTGGCATCAGAAAAATTGAGGTAAGGTCATCTGGTCAAACCTCAACCTCAAAGCGTGAGGTTGAGGTTGAGTGAGGTCAGGAAATTTTTATTGAGGTTGAGGTGAGGTTGCACTTTTTGAGGTCAAATGCCCACCTCTGCTCCCAGGTACCGATATTGGGTTGCTTGCGGTATGCTGTCTCCGTTGGGCAGTAGCACTGCAGGGTTGGCGTCGGACGGGCCCGAGAACCGGAGCACAGCTGACTTGTAGGGGTTGAAGGACAGTCCCAGTGTAGCTAGATGTTCTGCACACACTGTTACCAGCCGCTGCAGCTGTGCCTCCGTTTCAGCCAACAACACAATATCGTCCGCAAATGCTAGCCCTGGCAACGTCCACAATTCCGGGAGACCTGTCAACAGGAAGGGGAGCGGGAAGCCTATACCAGAATCGAGTAACTTCTGACGTGTACAACATGTACATGAGCGGGGATAGGGGACATCCCTGCTTTAGGCCCCGTCGGACAGCGACTGGTTGCGATATGCTGCCATGAAGGCTGGCCACCACTGTGTTGCTTGTGTATAGGGAGCTTGCATGAAGCGATGCATGCTGGGTATAATCCGCCATGATGTTGTCGCTGGCAGCAGACGATGCAGCACGTCACTCACACACGTTTGCATGGTCGCGTAGTGCGCGCAGACGATGCTGGCGCGATCAGACAGGCCGACTGCGGGTTCTTCACAATTCAAAAAGTACGTATGCACGAGTGCGGGAAGGCAAATGACCCCTCTAGTGGTGCCGACTCGAATGGCTCGCATGGGCCAACACTCGGAGACCGACGCTAGTCCGGGAAAGTATCAAACTACTCGCCATAACTAGAAGTCATGAATGTCGGCGATGCGGCGATGTCGAAGGGCGGGCACAGGTCCAGACGCATAGTGCAGCCAGTCGTCTGCGCCTAGCGTGAACAGGTCTGCGCCGCACTGCTTTGTCTTTCTTCATAGCGCGCCCGATTTTTCGGGCACAGCGTCGACGCGTACGTTCCTCACTGATCTTGCACGCACATAAGGACAGCGCATGAAAAGCTACTTGTTTGCTCGGTGGACCGTCGAAAATGACAAGGCACTCGCTTCATTCAGCCTGGCTGCGCTTCCCGCCGTCTGCTGCCAGCGACAACATCATGGCGGATTATATCCAGCATGCATCGCTTCATGCAAGCTCCCTATAGGCGGTCCAGCAGGTTAGTCCACTCCTGTGGCATACCCAACTCCTTCATTCGACGTAGCAAGGGTTCATGGGGGACACTGTCGTATGCCCTTGCCAAATCGAGGAAGCATCCGACGAGTCCCCGTCACTCCTGTTGTGCGATTTCGATGCACTGAGTCAAGGTGAACAGGTTGTTGTCCAATCGTCGGCTGTGTCGGAATCCGGACTGTAGTTCAGTGAGGTGACCATGTGTTTCAGCCCAGGCGACCATCCATTTCTTCAGGACGTGGGCGAAGATGAGGTACAGCACACTAGTCACTGTGATCGACCTGCGGTCTCGCAGAAGGCCTCGGTCGCCTCCCTTCTTTGGTACGAGTGACACTCGCCTTTGAAGCCAATCGGCGGGTATGGCGTCCCCTGAGATAAAGCCAGTATAGATTCCAGCGAGTTGTTCTCGAGCCTGTTTCCAAACATTTGACCAAGCCCACTGGAATGTGGTCGAGGCCTTGTGCCGTGTGTGCCCCAATATGAGCAATAGCTCGTTTCAAGGCTTGTGGTGTCACCTGCCATGACACTTCCATTGGGGCACTTACGGATTAAGGGCACTTCTCTGTGCGGTTATCGCATGGCTCATATGTCGGCTGGTCGTAGACCTTTTCCGGGTGGCGTGTCAGCAGTTGGGAAAGGTCAGAGGTTGGCAGTCCTGTAACCTCGTCCCTGATGTCATACTGTGGTGGCTTGTGGTCGAGCGTTTGCACGTACTTCCAAAACTGCCGGCTACTGTCGTTTAGTTTCCCGGCGCTCCCTGCGAACTGTGAGGCAAAACAAACACGTGACGTTGCTTGTGACGTCACAGTGACGTACTTTTGGTGGGGAATTTGTCTTTTTACTTATGAACGAAAAACAAGACCAACAACGATGGAGGCAGAACGATGCTCGGATAAGGCAGAAAAATGGACACCGTAACTGTTCAGCCAACTTTACTTGACATGGATTTCTACTGTCAAGTTTTACGTTAACTGAAATGTTACGGCATCTTTAACCACCTTATAATAGCATCGTTCTGCCTCCGTCGTCGTTAGCCTAGTCTTTCATCGCGCGTCATGTAAACTCATTCTGGGGCTTATTTCTTTGGGCACGTTTGTGAACAAGGACCTTCACGTGAATTCGGCAAGCACATGGATAGAATCACCATGGCTTGAAGGATTTCACTAAGAGCATAAATGAGTGAAGCTGTGTTGCATAGAAAGCCAGGCTTTATTAATTCACGATTACTTACATAGACGCTTCACGACAATGCAAATCTTGAAGTGTAGGAAAGCGACCACCGCTCATTCGTCACGTTCTTCATGAAATTCTCGTGATAACAAAATGACCTGAGCGTAGGTGTCCAAACGAGACGCGGTGAGATTATAAAAGGGTAAAAAATCTTGCTTACAAAGTACATATCAGTGTCAAAGAACAGAAAACAAACGAACGGAATAACTAATGCTAGCGCTAGAACACCAACCTGTAAGAACTTAGGTAAGCAATTCAAATTGGGGTTGCTAGTATTTAGAAGTTAATGCGTCTGAGAAGTAAAAATATCTGCGATATAGCTTCGCTCCAATAAATCTCGCCCTGTTCATGATTCCATTATTTTACTCGCGCTCATTTGCCACTGAGAGGAGTCAATGTGAGGCTACAAATTTACAACTTAAGCATTTAACATGTTCATGAGAAAAATCTCATTGACAATAGGAATATCCCTGTGATAACAGCTAAAGCACATTCAGCGAACGTTGGTGCGGTAATACGACGCAGTAAGCAAAACACGCAGCAAAGGGAGCGGAACGGAAGGCTTTGAGCAATGCGACACGCGTCTTGGGGGCAATGAATTCTCACCTTCACCGTTCAATTAAAACATGCAGCGATACGCCGCTCATGCAGACGTGTATCCGTAAAACAAGCCACCACTTTGGTGACGTGCCTGGGAGGCCGAGCTGGCCGAGCCGAGCCGCTGAGCTATGACGCAGCATTGTCCCATCGTCCGGAAATGCGCACATGCAGCGGCAATCAGTTTCTCACCGAGCACACACAGTCTTCGCCTTGCTTTACCGCAAGCTCTACCCTAACCAGTAGAATGAAATACTGACCGTTTGGTACAGATAACTCACTCTCTACGCAGCACGCAACGATGAACGTTGAACCGGAGCCTATGACGCCCCTATTCCTCGGATGAAAAAAGCTTTGGTCTGAGACATATCTGAGCTTTGAGCAACTACGCAGCGGATACTAAATGACCGAGAGAGGCCTTTAGAAACAAGTTAAAATATTATTATAAATGTGACACGTTTTTTCTTACGCAAGAAACAATAACTGCATTCATTCCTGAGTGCAAATATTATGTTTACTTTCTAGTCCTTTGGAGTTCTGGCAGATCTTATTTTCTGTGCTTTAGTAATTTGCCTCACAGTTCGCAGGGGCCCTCATCATCGAGTTGATGCCGCTGGTTTTGTGCTCTAGAATCTTCTAGAGCACTATACCGCTGGCAATAGGCAGCTGTACGCGTTTTTTTCCATGTTACGCGACCATTTGAATTGACCTTGCCCACGGCGCAAAGGGATAGCCACATCACCATCATCATCATCACTTGTGGGGTGTGGGTGAGGCGTTTCGAGGGTAGCTCGGCTGGAAACGCTGATTGGTGGACACGCCGCGGCCTGGCGTGACGTTTTTTGCGTCGGGCTCGATGCTTAACCGGACGTGACGTAGTCAAAAACTGGGTTTGCTTGTTTTTTTGTTTGTCCCTAGACGCTTTTTTGTCCCTAGAAAATCAGAAATGACCATTTCCAACTTGGATATTGGCCCCCAGTCAACAATTTGGAGTGCAATTCATTGGCAACAGTTCAGCTCAGTGCCAAAATTTCGTACAATTAAGGGAGTCGAAATTATCGAAATGGCATGCATTTGTGAAAATCGAACAAACATGCTTCACATCCAATTAACATGTCATGCAATGCTAATATAAAAGCTCAATATTCTATCAGGGAACTCTGAAATCTGCTAGAGCATGGAGCACACATTCGTAGAGATATTTTCTTGAATTACCATCACTCGCAAAGGCATTGGAAATAATTGAATCAAGTCCCATTCAAGAAATCAGATGAACAGTAACAAAAACAAATCATCCTTTATATATTTTGTTTATTACCTCAATGAAGAGTATTAGGCACACTTTTGCTGAATTTGTACATAAATGACATAATTCATATTGACAACAGTGTTCAGCTCATCATGTATGCTGATAATAGTGTTTATTAGTGGCTTTGATCTCAATGAGACTGTTTTACATTGAAATTATTTACTTGCAAAATCGTTTGCCTGGTCCAATTTCATGAAAAAATAAACACAGAAAAACTATTTTGTTTTGAGCCTGAAATAAGAAAATGATGTAAGAGATGGCTACCGATCTATAATAAAAGTATACCTACATAAGTCTTAGTGTGAATTTTTTTCATTTGAGATAGAAAATTTATATAAACAACACTGAAAAAAAAAAGATTTCTTCAATGAGTGAGCTTTATCTTGACGTGGTACTGTCCTTGCCTTTAATTATGCAAGTCCCCACACATAAGGTATTGCAGTTTTTTGTGGGCAAGCACCACAAGAGCAGATATCAATAAAATGATAATTCTCCGTAAATTAAATGTGTGTTTCTTACATAACCGATATTGACCGCAGGTTGACGACATGACACCTCCTTGCAGAATACAGAATAATTATCTTTAACTATGGAGCACCACTTGTTGCATGTTTACTATTTTTCTTGGCAGTACAGTAAAAGCTCTCTTTACTCGATGACACTGCTAAATTTAGAGCCACTTCGTTTTTAACTCAAAACTCCGACCTCTGGTTTCTCGCACACTTTCGCACTCGGTGCAACCTGCAAGCAATAAAACATAATCTAATGGTCTCATTGAATGAACTTAAACAGGTATTCCTGAAATTGTGAAAACAGCTATGAATACACTTTTTAGGGTTGTAAAATCATAAATGTTGCAAACGTTAAAGAGCACTGCAGAATCTGCATTGGAGCAATGCAAAAGAATGGATGCTGCTGCAACATTACATCACCCTCCATCGATTGACACCACTCATTAACCTCTACCACTTCTCAATTACTCACAACTGCTGCGGACATGATTTTACAGACACGTTCTGCGGATGCGGTGTGCGAACGCGGTCTGCGGACAGAAATCTGTGAAGATAGCGAAGTAATACTTTCGCATTAATAGATCTTCTAGACACAGGGTCTCTAATTCTTGCACTTTTTTTAAATAATTTGTAATTTTTTTTTATCCTGCTCTGCAGCTAACGTCTGCTGCTCCTTTGTAAATGTGTCCAGGACCTAAGTGCATGAGCTGCTCTCTGAAACATTTAATTTAGCTCTCGCGAGACTATATATGCTCGAATTGAAATCATTGACTCCAGATTGGACTTTGAAATTAGTTGCAAAATTTTTAACTGCAAAGCCTATTGAAATCTAATATGTTTGGGTGAATTTTTACTAGGGAGCGAAATGCACCAGCGTCCTTTAACATCTTAGCCAGCACACACACAATGCATCATTGAAATGTAGTTTGAATTCCAGTTTCACCATGCATAACAATTGTCCATTCAGGTTGGATGTTCGTTAGGAATAGCAGTTCTAACCTGTAAGATGACCATAATTTAGCAGCCCATAATAAAAATAAATTGCTTGTTTATAGAGAGTTAAAACTATGCAGTTGGGACTAAGTACTTATTCCAGCATGGAGGTCATCTGGAAACTGGAAGACATTTGATTATGGAAATTCAATTAGGACTGAAAATTCAATTTGGAAAGAATGAAAAGATGCCTAAATGGAATGAGGGCTTCTAGAGAAAGTGTAAATTCTGGAAACTCAATTGGATAATGTAAGACTCTTTAGCAGGATCTAGAACATACCTTTTACAAAGGAACACATGAAACTTAAAAGAGCACTGGATAATACTCACCGCCACAGCTCTGAGAATAACTGACAGCATGGGCAAAGCTACAGTAGGTGTTAGTGCAGTCAGTGTACACCAGTGTTGTCACTGAGAAGTCAGCTTCATCATCATCATCCTGACTATACCCACTGCAGGGCGAAGGCCTCTCCCATATTTCTCCACTTAACCCGGTTCTGTGTTAGCTGCGTCCACTTGATCCCTGCGAACTTCTTAATCTCATCCGCCCACCTAACTTTCTGCCGCCCCCTGCTACGCTTTCCTTCCCTTGGAATCCAGTTTGTTACCCTCAGCGACCATCGGTTATCCTCTCTTCGCACTACATGTCCTGCCCATGTCCATTTCTTCTTCTTAATTTCCACTAGAATGTCGGTAACTTGAGTTATTTCTCTGATCCACTCTGCACGCTTCCTATCTCTTAATGTTACCCCTACCATTTTTCGTTCCATAGCCCTCTGGGTTGTCCTCAACTTAAGTAGAACTCTCTTGGTTAGCCTCCACGTTTCAGCCCAATAGTTGATTACAGGTAAGATGCAACTGTTATATGCTTTCCTCTTTAGCGATGCCGGTAAGCTGCTAGACATAATGTGCGAGTGCTTGCCAAATGTGCTCCATCCCAATCTTATTCTTCTTGTTATTTCCTTTTCATGGTCCGGATCTACGGTTACTACCTGTCCTAAGTAGACATATTCGCCTACTACTTCCAGTACTTCGCTACCTAATGTAAACTGCTGTTCCTTCCCGAGGCTGTTGAACATTACCTTAGTCTTCTGAATATTAATTTTCAAGCCTACCTTTCTACTTTTCCTGTCTAGGTCATCAATCATTATTTGTAGTTCATCTCCCGAGTTGCTTAGCAAGGCAATGTCATCAGCAAATCGCAGATTACTGAGATATTCTCCATCTACCCTTATCCCTAACTGCTCCCATTCCAAGTCTCTGAATACTTCCTCTAAGCAAGCTGTGAATAGTACTGGGGAGATTGTATCTCCTTGCTTAACACCTTTCTTTATGGGAATTTTGTTACTTTCTTTATGCAGAACTATGGTTGCTGTGCAGCCACTGTATATATCTTCCAGCACTTTCACGTACGGCTCGTCTACCCCCCGATTTCGCAATGCCTGCTTCACCGCCGAGGTTTCAACTGAGTCAAATGCTTTTTCGTAATCAATGAATGCTATGTATAAGTGCTGGTTATATTCCGAGCATTTTTCTATCACCTGATAGATGGTATGGATATGATCGATAGTAGAGTACCGTTTCCGAAACCCTGCTTGATCCTTTGCTTGATTGAAGTCTAAGGTTGTCCTGATTCTATTAGCGATTACCTTAGTAAATACCTTATACGTAACAGACAGTAAGCTGATTGGTCTGTAATTTTTAAGGTCCTTAGAGTCCCCTTTCTTGTGAATGAGGATAATGTTTGCATTCTTCCATGCTTCCGGTACCGTCGATGACACCAGGCACTGCGTATACAGGGTGGCCAGTTTTTTTAGTACGATATCCCCCCCCCCCCCCCGTCCTTCAGCAAATCTGTAGTTATCTGATCCTCCCCAGCTGATTTCCCCCTTTTCATAGTTTCTAGTGCTTTCTTGACCTCGTCCTTCGTCACTGGTGGAACGCCTGACTGTTTTTCCCTACCGCCAATCTCATTACGGTCCTGACTACTTTGGCTGCTGTAGAGATTTGTATAGAACTCCTCAGCTACTTTGACTATCTTATCCATATTCGTGATGACGTTGCCCGCCTTGTCCCTTATCGCATACATCTGGTTTTTGCCTATGCCCAATTTCTTCTTTACCGCTTTAAGGCTTCCCCCGTTCTTTACAGCATGCTCAATTTTGTCCATGTTATACTTCCTTATATCGGCCACCTTGCGCTTATTGATTAGCTTTGATATCTCGGCCAATTCGATCCATTTGTTGGATTGGAAGCTTTCATTCTCTGGCGCTTCTTAATCAAATCTTTCTTCTCCTTAGACAGCTTACCGGTATCCTCTCTAACTATTCTACCGCCTACTTCTACTGCGCACTCAGTAATGATATCTCTGAAATTATTGTTCCTTGCTTCTAGGGTAATGTCGCCATCCTCGGTTAGAGCTGAATACCTATTATGTAGCGATATCCTGAACTCTTCTGCCCTCCCCCTCACCGCCAATTCGTTATTGGGTTTCTTTCTTACTAATCTATTGCGTTCCTTCTTCAGATTTAGGCTAATTCGGGACCTCACCATCCTGTGGTCACTGAATCGCACTTTCCCGATTACCTCTACATCTTGCATAATGGCGGGGGTTGAACACATTATGAAGTCTATTTCATTTTTAGTCTTCCCGTTCGGACTTTTCCATGTCCATTTCCGGTTCTTCCGTTTGCTGAAGAAGGTATTCATGATTCGTAAGTTATTGCGCTCTGCACTCCCCCTGCTATTTCTAGAGCCAATGCCATAGTCACCTACTGCCTTGTCTCCTGCCTGCTTTTTCCCTACCTTGGCATTGAAGTCGCCCATTAGTACAGTATACTGCGTCTTTACTTTTCGCATTGCCGATTCTACATCTTCGTAGAGGCTTTCAACTGCCTGGTCATCATAACTACATGTAGGTGCATAGGCCTGTACAACCTTCAGTTTATACCGCTTATTAAGCCTAATTACGATGCCTGCCACCCTCTCATTAATACTATAGAATTCATCGATATTACCCGCTATATACTTATTGACAAGGAAACCTACTCCTAGTTCTCGCCTCTCCGGTTAACGTCGATAACACAGTACATGCCCATCCTTCAGTACAGTATATGCCTCATTCGGCCTCCTAACCTCATTAAGCCCTATGACACTCCATTTCATACCTTCTAGTTCCTGTAAGAGCACTGCTAAACTAGCTTCACTAGCTAGGGTTCTAGCATTAAACGTTGCCAGGGTCAGTTTCCAATGGCGGCCTGTCCAGCGGAGCCAGGCTTTCTTAGCACCCCCTGCTGCGTCACAGGTCTGACCGCCGCCGTGGTCAGTTGTTCCGCAGCCGCTGGTGACTGAGGGCCGTGGTTTTGTGGAGCTTATCATGAGAGGCGAATTAGCCTAAATCTGAAGAAGGAACGCAACAGATTAGTAAGAAAGAAACCCATCAACGAATTAGCGGTGAGGGGGAGGGCAGAAGAGTTCAGGATCTCGCTACAGAATAGGTATTCAGCTCTAACTGAGGATGGCGACATTACCCTAGAGGCAAGGAACAATAATTTCAGAGATATCATTACTGAGTGCGCGGTAGAAGTAGGTGGTAGGATAGTTAGAGAGGATACCGGTAAGCTGTCTAAGGAGACGAAAGATTTGATTAAGAAACGGCAGAGTATGAAAGCTTCCAATCCAACAGACCAGATCGAATTGGCCGAGATATCAAAGCTAATCAATAAGCGCAAGGTGGCCGATATAAGGAAGTATAACATGGAGAAAATTGAGCATGCTGTAAAGAACGGGGGAAGCCTTAAAGCGGTAAAGAAGAAATTGGGCATAGGCAAAAACCAGATGTATGCGATAAGGGACAAGGCGGGCAACGTCATCACGAATATGGATAAGATAGTCAAAGTAGCTGAGGAGTTCTATACAAATCTCTACAGCAGCCAAAGTAGTCAGGACCGTAATGAGATTGGCGGTAGGGAAAAACAGTCAGGCGTTCCACCAGTGACGAAGGACGAGGTCAAGAAAGCACTAGAAACTATGAAAAGGGGGAAATCAGCTGGGGAGGATCAGATAACTACAGATTTGCTGAAGGACGGGGGGGGGGGGGGATATCGTACTAAAAAAACTGGCCACCCTGTATACGCAGTGCCTGGTGTCATCGACGGTACCGGAAGCATGGAAGAATGCAAACATTATCCTCATTCACAAGAAAGGGGACTCTAAGGACCTTAAAAATTACAGACCAATCAGCTTACTGTCTGTTACGTATAAGGTATTTACTAAGGTAATCGCTAATAGAATCAGGACAACCTTAGACTGCAATCAAGCAAAGGATCAAGCAGGGTTTCGGAAACGGTACTCTACTATCGATCATATCCATACCATCAATCAGGTGATAGAAAAATGCGCGGAATATAACCAGCCCTTATACATAGCATTCATCGATTACGAAAAAGCATTTGACTCAGTTGAAACCTCGGCGGTGATGCAGGCATTGCGAAATCAGGGGGTAGACGAGCCGTACGTGAAAGTGCTGGAAGATATAAATAGTGGCTGCACAGCAACCATAGTTCTGCATAAAGAAAGTAACAAAATTCCCATAAAGAAAGGTGTTAGGCAAGGAGACACAATCTCCCCAGTACTATTCACAGCTTGTTTAGAGGAAGTATTCAGAGACTTGGAATGGGAGCAGTTAGGGATAAGGCTAGATGGAGAATACCTCAGTAATCTGCGATTTGCTGATGACATTGCCTTGCTAAGCAACTCGGGAGATGAACTGCAAATAATGATTGATGACCTAGACAGGAAAAGTAGAACGGTAGGCTTGAAAATCAATATGCAAAAGACTAAGGTAATGTTCAACAGCCTCGGGAAGGAACAGGAGTTTACATTAGGTAGCGAAATACTGGAAGTAGTAGGCGAATATATCTACTTAGGACAGGTAGTAACCGCAGATCCGGACCATGAAAAGGAAATAACAAGAAGAATAAGATTGGGATGGAGCGCATTTGGCAAGCACTCGCAGATTATGACTAGCAGCTTACCGGTATCGCTCAAGAGGAAAGTATACAACAGTTGCATCTTGCCTGTACTCACCTATGGGGCTGAAACGTGGAGGCTAACCAAGAGAGTTCTACTTAAGTTGAGGACAACCCAGAGGGCTATGGAACGAAAAATGGTAGGGGTAACATTAAGAGATAGAAAGCGTGCAGAGTGGGTCAGAGAAATAACTCAAGTTAACGACATTCTAGTGGAAATTAAGAAGAAAAAATGGACATGGGCAGGACATGTAGTGCGAAGAGAGGATAACCGATGGTCGCTGAGGGTAACAAACTGGATTCCAAGGGAAGGAAAGCGTAGCAGGGGGCGGCAGAAAGTTAGGTGGGCGGATGAGATTAAGAAGTTCGCAGGGGTCAAGTGGATGCAGCTAGCACAGAACCGGGTTAAGTGGAGAGATATGGGAGAGGCCTTCGCCCTGCAGTGGGTATAATCAGGCTGATGATGATGATGATCATGAGAGGTTGCGGCCAATTACTGCACCAAAGTGTCCAACTCCTGTTCTGGTGAGGGAGTGCGTTGCCGAAGGTGTTCACCGGCATCAGGTCGCACCCCAAAACCTGTTTATGCAATTCCATCGACACGCAGATTTTTTTTAATCCGATGGAGAATTGCGCGGCACCGGGATTTGAACCCCGGTCCTCTTGCTTGCGAGGCGGATGTTCTACCGCTACGCCACCGCTGCTTCCTTCACTGAGAAGTGAAGAGCCACAAAGCAGAGGACTGCCATCCTTACTACTGCCAATATAAAAGTCCTTCTCAGAGCCACCCCATTGTTTCCTGGCAGATCATGGGCCTTCAGCTTCATCGTCATGTTTTCTCATTTTTAGTCTTTTGCAGGATGTATTGGTCCTTCAGTGGTCTGTCATGCAACTCTGCATGACTAATCCACTGATTTCAAAGCCGTTAACCAACAGAGATATCTTTTCACTTCATGTGCGGCACAAAAACATCATGCATAAAAGAGGCCACATGTCACCATTCCATCTTTCTTTACACTTTCTTTCTTTAGCACACTCTAAAACCATTCTTGCAAAAAGCTATAGCTTCTTTTATGCAAAGCGACATGGCAATTATTGTAGCTCAAAACATTTTCAAAACGAAAAAATAAATACAACCATTGTTTTTTTTTTGTAAAATTGTGTTGCTTCATAGGCAGTAACTTGAACAACACTGACAACATTTCTACATTACTTTGAAACAACCCAGGCAAAAATCCTAACTGGTGTAGCTGGTTTAAGGAACAAACTTCCAGTTCATACCAGTTGGATAACAATGGATACCCAACTGGAATTCAACCGGGATCAACGTTCATGCGTATAAGGTACCAGTTGCATGCGAGCCTTGCTACCTGTTGATGGTTTACAACTCAGAAAGAACACAAAAACGAGGGCACAAGTGCAGATAAAATGCATGTTTGCAGTCTCCATGACCGGTTGTATTCGTTCCTCTATATCCCATGAAAGCACTCCATTTCTAACCCCCAATGGCGTAGGTCTGCGACATCCGGTGCAATAACGCCCCCCCCCCCTCCCCCTCATGAACACACCTAAGTGCAATACCGTCACCTACTTTGTTGTTAAGGCTTTCTTCGATGCGGAAAGTTCGTATTTCGTATCGCACAACATGATGATGCAAGCCGAGGCATTTCTTTCCTTCATTTCTTAAGACTTCAACGTAACAAGCATGCCCCACAACTGATAATAAGCTATATTACGAGGGGCATGCCATATTTTTTCTTTTCTTAACAAAGGCGCTTTTGTGAAGAACTAAATAGAGGTTTTTGACATGAATTTCTAGATTGGGACCACACAAATAAAAGGGCATATAAAAACCACAAGAATTGCAAACTTTGAGCATGTAGAAATACTTGGTAACACGTACAGTAACTAAAAAGTGGCAAACTGGCAGATGCGACCAGGATTATAACACGATGCCATTGTGAACTATTTCGTTTACATCAGGCATAGCGCACTGCCAGCAAAAGTCTCGAGAACTGGCCAATGTGCTGTATTGCAGTTCATATTTTTTATGCTTCCAAAAACTCTTCATAAGGACTGTTGAAAGCTTTGAACATGCACAAGACAACTGCAATTACATCGGCCACAGTGACAAAGAATAAAGTAAATACGAACCAGCTAGAATGTTAGACTGAGCGTTCACATGCAAATATGGGCATAGAAATGCCATTTGAGAAGTAAGCATGCTAATAGTGAAAGGGCAACTCGAACACACAGAAAAGAACTGAAGTTACAAAAACAAACAAGCAGTCATAATTGAGGCTTTCAACGACTACGCTGTAAAAGACAAAGTCTGCAGAGGGACAAGCACATAATTAAGTCTGCCGCACAAACGAAGCATACCCCTCGATCGATTGTAGAAATCGCTTGCGTACAAAAAGTGGGAAACACTGAAGTCATCTTGCTTTGAGCAACTACTTTCAAATATTATAAATCTTGTTTTGAAAGTGGGTATTCATCTAAAGAGCATAAAGCAAAAAAAAAAAAAACAACACCTGAAATGCCAACATTTTCATTTTCCGGTCTTTAAGGCTTCAAAGCTGCAGCTACTCGGTTTGTCGAAATCAATGTTTTTTTGCCAGCTCACCTTCGAGAGATAATAATGCAAGATCTGAAAGCGTGCACTGACCCATCATATGTCCTCCTCCTCACAGGGTATAACCTCCTCCTCTCACAGGATACAACAGACACTCATATATTAGGAATAGCCTGCAGGAGAGGCTCTAGAAAATCTCAATCCGGGGAACTCCAATGCTGCCCAACTGTTGGCCTCTTCGAGTCCAATGCTTGCAACTTTAATTTGAGGTGTCTCCTCAGTTAAGGAATTTCGATGAAATGTGCTCTATCAGACAGCTTGTTGTAGAAGGATGTAAGCTTCGGAATACGTACTTTAAGGCTTGATAGGTTCTTCAGTAAATAAAGAAATCTCTTCACTTCAAGAGGACCAGATATGTTCTGCAGCTTCTAAAATCGCTTTTGATTTAATGCAGAGCTCGGCATAAAATCTACCAGTGCAGTCAAGCATCACCCTTTTATTTTCTTCCTGCAATGAAAACCGTGAACCTCAGACACATTTCCCTACCATACTCTTTTTAACTTCTGGGCCTGTCTACTGATATTCTGAGCTCATTTGAGTTTATGAGTTTCTGCTCAGTAGTGTTACACACTGTGGTCACACATCATCTTTGAGAAAGAGCTTTAAATCATCCAACTTTGCCACCACCTTGTCAAGATATAGGTGCTTTACCTGCAAATGATGTTTTGTAGCATTTACTACTTCAGGTACTGCATGCTATAGGTGCAAGCAACATAGAAAAGCAATGTCACAGACTACTGTAGCCTCCATGAAAATAAAAACGTTACCAATGAGGAGTGATGCCTTGCTAAGAGAATACATTTAGTCTCAAAGTGGTCTTCAGCAGCGGAGTGATAGTGGGGGTCGTCAGGTTTGATTTCATGATCTTGTATCTCTCATTTTAACAATAACCTTCTCTTAAAGAAACAAAGAGAGAAAGCAATCTCTTGAGGAAAGGAACTTAAGGCCCAGTATACTTTGTTGGGCGAGTTGGTACTTATTCATTATTAATATAAACAGCGCGAACAAGAAGACAAGGGACAAGAAACGAGAAAGCCACAGTACAAGCGCTGACTCACAACTAAGCCTAAGCCCTTTACTCCAAGGCCCAGAAAAACAAACATGAAGAAAACGAAACAGTCACGTGAAACAACCCCTGGGTTCACCTGCTGCATAAAAATTACTTTAAAAAATCACATAAAAAAGACACCTCTTTGCTTGAAAGAGCAAGAGAAGTCTTGCTGACACACTTATTGTCCGTTGAAATAAAATACGATTCCACTATCTCTCTCGTTATCTTCTCTTTGTGGCGATATAAAATCTTAACACTGTCAAACTTAGGAGTGCACTTCTTCTCCTTCTTCATTATTTCACATGACTGGCAATGTGATACCAGAAACGTCTTGTCCTTCCCACTTTCCAAGTTGTTTCAGTGTTCCTGTAGTCTCTTATTAATACACCGTCCTGTTTGTCCTATATAACTGGCTCCACAAGAGAGTGGAAGCCTATACGCAACACCTGTCTTGCATCCAACATATGGGTTTCTATGTTTCACCCCACATTCTTGCTTCTTCGCTTCTCTTTACCTTGAATAGCCGGGCAGATCCTCTTCATCTTGAGCGGGGCGGTCAATGCGACGTCAACATTATACCTCTTGCCTACATTTTTGAGGCCGTGCAAAATTCTGTGCACATACGGTACCACTGCAACCTTCCTCTTCCTCTCACCCATGCTGGGCAGGGATTTAAGTCTGTGCGTTCTTTTAAGGCTCTTCAGTATCCGGCAACTGGCCTCAATAATAACTGACTCCCGATAACCGGCCTTTGCAATTCTCGTCACTTGTCTTTCAAAACTCTTGCCCATGCCGTGGTAACAAGATTTCTTCAACGCATTTAATAAGCATGTGTTTATCATCCCATTCTTCACTAATTTGGAATGTCCCGAATTGGAGCCTAGCAACGGCTTCATCGATCTCGGGTTGTATTCCCAACAAACATGATCATCACCGAATTTAATATATCTAAATACTGTAACCGATCGTCCACTGGTTTTTCAACAGTAAATTCCAGCCCGGATCCACACTCAGTAAAAACGTTCATAATGTCCTTCATTCGTTGATTGAATCCATTGTCTTCGTGTTCGCGCTGTTTATATTAATAATGATTAAGGCCCAGTATTGCAGCATGGGAATTGTCTTGCATATATTTCTCTAACTGCACTTCCTAAAAAAGCATCTATGCCTACTCATTTCTCTTTGCATTCTCAACCCCCCCCCCCCCCCCCCCCACTTCGCCCCAATTCCCAGTCACACTTCCCTGAGCACTGCACCCGGTGCAGTCCACACACCCCTATAGGCACAGCAAGGTTTCTAATCCATCCTTTATGCTGAAAAAATGCCTTTTTGTATCCTGAAAGCAATCCCACAATATCTGGACAGCCTGAAATTCAGCAAATACTCGTTTTACTCATCTTTGGAACTTAGTAATGTATAAGAAAGTTTATTTTTTAATTTTTGCCGTTGACATATTAGTTGCATAAAAGGTGGCATATGCCCAGAAAATTTTGTTAAAAATTGGCTATAGTGCATGCTGCCTTTCTCTTTCATAACTATTTTGCAAACTGAAGTGGTGGACCACATTAATCTATTCTTCATTGCATTATGCCATCATTGTACAATTAAAAAGTGTCCACTTGGATATATTAACAAGTGCTGTTTGATAAATAATTGTCTTTAAACTCTGAGGTTGTGTTTGATAAATAATTGTCTTTAAACTCTGAGGTTGTGTGAAAGAGATACTAAATGGAAGGAAAAATAGTGTAGCACATATATAACTTTATATGCGTTTGTAAGTGTAAGGTATAGCCAAATAAGAATGTGAAGAATTTCTGTACTGCAAGCAATCAATGTAACAAATGACAAACATTTACTCAAGGCAATGAAAGTTATTAAAGCATTTCAATGTTTTTATGAAAAAAATAAATGCAGTGCTTGAATATGTAACAAAAAAATTTGTGATGGCAGTCAGCAGTCTGTTTCAGGCTACAGGTCCTGTTAAAAATCACAATTGACACATATGACGAATGCAAAACTTGCTGCCGTGAAAGAAATGCAGAAGACGTAAGGTGCTGTTTATTACATATTAGACATGCGAAGGCATGACAAGCTGAAATGGTCCATGCGTTGCATTAGAACAAGCACTAAGTCATTAAAAGATGCATGCATCACATGGATCTCAATTTGACAGCAAACATATGCTGATACTTACAAAACATACAATGCCATTACTGTTCATGTGATATACACTGCAATATGTTCATGTTTTCTTAAGGCTACACACAGTTCTGTACTACTTAAAAACTACATATCTTATAATGGCCCTATAGTTACACAAATATAACATGACCACCTTAGTAACAATGCACAACATTTCTTCTTGTTAGCCTGAAATCCTGAGGCTGAATGTTCTGAAATCCGGTTGTATTAATTGCGACTTTATGATATGCTCCATCAACTTTATTTGAGGTATGAAGGCATTATGCTCTAAGTGCAAGATGGGGATTTTCTTTATTAAACTTAATCTAAAACAAGCCCTGATCAATGTGAAATGACTTACATAGTATTATAATAATCATAGCCCAAATGAGAATAGGATATTCATTAGGCACCTAATTGTTTTTGGCAACAGGGTAACCAAAACAGTGAGAGGTCATCCTTTAATACTACAGCTTATTTGGTCTTTTTTTTCGTAATCAACATATCACTCCCAGCATCACAATTCGGACCTAAAAATTTGTAGAGTTGAATGACCTAGTATCGTATCTCTATTCCCTTCGTCCTCAAGGCTTTTTTTTTTTGTTTTGCCCCCACTACAGTCATCGACTAGCTAGCTATTGCAGCTAGGATGTGCTTATAATAGCGCTGGCGCCGCGGTGTTGCCGGCCAGTATCATATGCATTCGCCGGCGCATTAGTTTGGAGTGAGGAAATTAGGCCCTTTTTAGCCAATAAGAGCGGTCACCGAGCGCATTTCTGGTTAAAACAATTCATAATGAACTATTTTGCTTAGAAAAAGACCGAATTATATCGGGACGCGTGGCAACGGGACCGGGATCGGAAAAGAACGGGATCGGAGAAGAGCGGGATCACCGCAAACATGGTGTATAGCTGTCACTGGGAAATTCGCCCGGCCGGCCTACGAACAGGTCAAACCGCGTTGGCGAACCTCGATTGTTTTTGTCGCCGAAAGGTCTCACACAGATCTAGATAAAGGAAAAGCAATTAAACTGTGATCTCCCCGGCAATTCGTGTGGTGTGACAAGCTGGTTCGGAAACCTCTTCGCGGCTCGAAGCGTGCATATGTTATTTGACGTCGCTGCCGTTTCCACAGTGTCCGCACCGCACGCAAGCTAGGCCTCGCGCCTCTCCGCCGATGGCCATCGGCTGGGCAGCTGTCGTTTGCTGGCAGCGCGCCGCCGACATCACCGGCCATGCCGCCGGGTCGCGTCCGGGCGCTCTCAAAAGCATGGGGAATCCAGTGACAGTCCAGGGAAAACACGTGCGCCCTACATCCGGACATGACATCATAAAATATCACTTGACCCATGACGTTGTTTGTGACGTGATATGTGACGTCACAAATTTTGGGCCAATTAGCGTTTTTAGCCGAGCTACCCCGAAACGCTTGTTGGGGGTGAGCTCTATACACATGCTCGATCCGGAAAAATCTAAAGCACAAGCCAACGTAATTCAAACGAAAGTTAAGCATGCCTTCGATGGCTCGGACGAACAATTGATGAGTAAATTAATCGAAATCTACATCGGACAAACGAAAACCGAAACGTTACCGGCATATGAGGGGAACCTAACCTAGACTTAGACGCCCCCATCTCTAGGGCTGAAGTCCGAGCTGAGATTATTGGATTAAAGACAAGATCAGCCTGAGGACCTGACGGTATCACGAACACTATTATCAGAAATCTAGACGACGAGTCAATCACAGCCCTGACAGAATACATGAATAAGGTATGGGAGACTGGACAACTACCGCAGGCATGGAAAAATGCCAGTATAGTCCTCATACCCAAACCGGGGAAGCCGCCAAAACTAGAAAACCTAAGACCCATATTACTGACCTCGTGCGTGGGAAAGCTAATGGAATGCGTTATTCAGACGAGACTTACCAAATACATGGAGCAAGAGAACCTCTAGCCACACGAAATGGTGGGCTTCAGGCCGGGGCTAAGCACACAGGACGTGATGCTCAGACTTAGATACGATATCATAACACATGAATCTTCAGATACAAAGACTATTCTCGGACTTGACCTAACCAAAGCCTTCGACAACGTCAAGCATAAGGCAGTGCTCGAAGGTCTCCAAGAAGTTGGGGTTGGAATCAGAACCTATAACTATATCAAAGATTTTCTCCCTAACACAGAAGTCACCATGAGCTTTCAAAGCGCCAAATCACCCACAGTCATCTTGGGTAGCAAGGGAACGCCACAAGGCTCTGTCTTGTCTCCCTTTCTATTTAACATTGCTATGAGGGGGCTACCAGCACAACTAAAGCAAATATCGGACTTAAAATTTAGCATGTACGCAGAACACATGAATCTCTGGATAAATAAAGGTAGCGACGCAGAGATAGAGAACAAACTCCAGGCTGTCGCAAATAAGGTGGTTGAGTACGCTGCGGAACGCGGTCTATCCTGCTCACCGCAAAAGTCAGACCTATTCATCTACAACCCCAAATATAAGAAAAATAAAGCAGACATAAAGATAAATGTTGACAACTACCCGGTTCCACAAGTAGAGGAAATTAGAATCCTAGGAATGATCCTCCAAGCAAGAGGGCAGAATGCGAACACCATAAAAAAAATTGGAGAACTACGCAGCCCAAGTTACGGGCATATTCAGAAGAGTAGCGCTTAGAGAACACGGTCTCAAGGAACGCAGTCTACTCAAAATGACACAGGCCTACATCATCAGTCGCATATGTTATGCCACACCTTTTCTCAATCTCAAAAAGACAGAACGTGAAAAAATCGAAGTCATAATTCGAAAATGCGTTAAACGCGCACTAGGCCTCCCGCCTCCCTGTCTCCACATTAAGAGAGAAGCGGGAGAAAATGGGGAGCTCACTGAAGCTGTCAGAATCTCTCAACTGGAAAGGTTATAGTCCGACGGAGACAGGCAGAGCCATCCTAGACTGGGTCGGACTCCAATCAGACAGAGGCCCACAGAGGAAAACATCTATCCCACCCATAATAAGGGAACACATACTGGCACTACCCTTACCTCAAAACATGCACCCAGACTACAACAAAAAACGCAGAGCCAGAGCAATCGCTAAAAGAATGAAACGCAAAGCAGCCGATGAAGTTGCTTATGTAGACGCATCATGCGGACGACACGGAGCAGCTGTCTCGGCAGTAGTAAATGGAGAAGGTGCACCTAAAACTGCGGTCTCAACACGCACCCGTGACATTAGTACAGCTGAAAAGGTCGCAATAGCGCTCGCATGCACTGGTACACAAGCAAAAACTATAATCAGTGACAGCAAAACGGCTGTCTGGAATTTTGCAAAAGGACGGATCTTAGAAGAGGCCAAAAAGATTCTTCTCACAAATCCCATTACTAGAACCATATCCATCATATGGATACCAGCGCACGAGTCTGTCCCTGGCAACGAAGCTGCGCAGATGCTGGCCCGAGATATCTACCACCGGTGTCGTGACGCTGGGGCTACGTCGACCCGGCCTTCACTTGGTAGCGTGCAGAGACTCGGGGTTGAAGTAGGATTGAATCTTCGAAGTTGGTGAAATATGTACAAGCAGGTTTAATGGCACTTTGAGAAACTTATTTACAAGATTATTTACACGAAAAAGAAGGGTACATCAGCAAAATGGCAAGCGTTAAGAGTTCATAGCGAGAAGCGACTGGATGAGCCGTTTACCCAGGGCCCAGAGCGACATTTCGTGCTCTGCAGCGTCCTTAAAACCCCCTATGTCCAGCCCCTCTCTGAAGATGCTGACCAACCAAATCCAGGGCACGCCCCTCAGGTATCGGCATCCAATCGAACACATCACTGCACTGATGGTCTGAAGCACTGACTGGTCCGGCATTCATTCGTTGGGCGTGATCACTTGTTGGCGGGAAAAGCTTGGGAACGGCGAGGAGAGGAGGTACATTTCTATTCTTCAGCAAAGAAACCACAGGCTGGTTCTGACAAGTGGTTTTACTTCTCAGAAACCCGAGTGCACGTGGCGCCGCATCCGCTCCCAGCATTGTCCGTTTTCGACAATTGCAAATCTTTCCTGCATTCCTGGGAAATCACTTAATGGCTGTATGCGTCATGCTCCTTTCTTGTCCTGCACGTCAGCGGACATGTCACTCTGTCGTCTCCTTTGGAAAGTAGGCATTCCTCACTGGACGATAGGGCTTATCGACTGGAAGGGTGAACAAAAGAAAGAAAGCACTTCCTGCATTTCCCGCAGGGGACGTTTCTTTGTGTTTTTCCAGACGTTCTCTTGGCAGGGTCAATTTGGCATTTGCAGAGTGTCCACAAAGCAAAACAGGCTTACAAAACAGGATTCCTGGAAACAGGCTCACTTAGAGCCATTGGACCATCACCACATATTCACAGCACTTTTCCATGCCCACAGGCGAACAATAGAGCGCGCAAATGCGGATGCTTGGTCGTAACAGCCTCCTCCCCCGCCAGAAGAGTCTCGGAGGGCAGCAGTCCCAGCTGCTGCATGAAGAGACGACTTAATGGCCTGCACGTGAACGCTTGAAGCTCGCTGTTGCTTGTCGCGTTGTCTTGATTGTTGTAGGCCAAATTGCTCGAGCTGTCTGAAACTCAACCACATGTCGAAGCAAGCACTCGGCTCCCGTCTGAAGAGACCAGGTTAAAAGAAAACTGCCATTGTTGTTCGAGAAAAGCCCACTCTCAAGACGTTCAGGACCCACGTATTCCTAGAAAACCAAACGTGCTGCTTTACATAGCCACACATATACAAGCGCACGAAAAAAAAAAAACCTGATTATCAATTTGGATACATGGTGAGGAACATCTCGGACCGCTTAGAAAGAGCGGCTAAACGCGTCCGCATTCCCATTTAACTTCCCCTTTTTGTATCTTATTTCAAAATTGTACTGCTGTAAAATCAAGCTCCACCTAAGAAGGCGACTGTTCTTCGATGTCGCAGTTTGCAGCCAAGCCAGGGGACAATGGTCCGTCTCTACGGTGAATTTGGCCCCTCCAAGATAGCACTGCAATTTTTGAATGGCCCATACAATGCAAGCGCATTCTTTCTCTGACGCGCAATAAGCCCTCTCTCTAGAACTCAGTTTTCTGCTCAAGTAGAGCACGGGGTGCTCATTACCGTCGTCATCTCTCTGGCAGAGAACAGCACCTAACCCTCGATCACTGGCATCACACTGGACCGTGAATTCTCGGCCATAGTCTGGAGCTCGCAATACCGGACGGCTAATCAGCACAGCCTTCAGGTTTACGAAGGAGGCTTCCTTTTGTTCGTCCCAGACTACATTTGTCGGTTCTGTCTTGCGGAGAGCGTCGGTCAGAGGGCTAGCCAAAGCTGAATAGTTAGGGATGTAGTGATTGTAGTACCCAGTCAGACCTAGGAATGCTCGAATTTCCGTCTTCGTGCTCGGCCGCGGGTAGTCTGCTACCGCAGAAATCTTAATCTCGCTGGGTTTCCTGAAACCTTGACCTACATTGTGACCCAAGTAGTCCACGGTCGCCCTTGCCAGGCAACATTTCTCGGCCTTTACGGTTAGTCCAGCTTGACGCAAAAGGCTCAGTACAGCTCTTAGATGTACCATATGGTCCGCCCATGAGTCGGAAAAAACCGCAATGTCATCTAAATAAGGCACCGCGAATGTTTCACACCCATTTAAAACCCTATCCATGAGTCGGGAAAAACAAAATGGAGCATTTTTGAGCCCGAAACTCATCATTGTTGGCTGGTAGCTGCCCGTCGGAGTGACGAAAGCCGCGTATCTGCTGGCGCGTTCAGTGAGCGGTACTTGCCAGTATCCTCGAGTAAGGTCCAGCGTAGTCACATATGCCGCTCTACTGACCTGTTCTACTCTCTCCTCAATATTCGGAATAGGATACACTTGATCCCTGGTGAGAGAATTTAGCTTTCGGTAGTCTACCACAGGCCTAGGGTCTTTACCTGGAGCTTCTACTAAGATCATAGGCGAAGCATAATCGCTTTCCGAGGGTTTTATTACTCCCAATTCCAGCATGCGAGTTACTTCCCTATCCAGAATTTCTCTTTGCCTTGGAGAGAATCGGTAGCACCTTGATCGCACTGGCACGTCTGAAGTCAGCTCAATATCGTGCTCAGTCAAATCAGTCCTGCCTGGCCTGTCCACGAAGCAGGCCTCAAACTCAGTTATTATCTCGCCCAGATCGGACAGCTGGGATTTCTTTAGTTCTCCTCTCTGCTCCGTCTTTTTGAGAAGCTCCTGAGCGTTGCTTCCTTTTTCGCTGAGGCAAATCAAGTTGTCCCCCATCTCCTCGGGGTTTAACGTTAGATTTACCACGGCTTGCTCCATAGCTAAGTCCTCTCGGGTTCCACTTAAAAGTCTTGTGAGATTACTAGACACTGGCGGCAAGATGTTACTCTCAAGAACGTCCTCATTCCGCGTCTCATCAAGCTCACTTTCAAGTTGACTTATCTGAGATGCCTCGCTCTCAAACTTTTCTGACCCGCTATTTTCCGCATTTACCACTGTTTTAACTGCCGTTTCCTCCGCTGTTGATTTTTCTGAAATGAGCAGTGTAGCTAGTTCTCGCGCCTTTGAACGTGTTAAGGCCTGCACATCTCTGTCTCCGAAAATCAGAAGGCAAGCTTTGACCTTCTCGTAGTTGTCCGCGTCCTCCTTGTTTAGCCGCGCGACAACCTCCGCTGCCTCGCAGGGCAGAACCGTCAATAATCTCTGAGACCACGTGTCTCGCTGGAAGGACAGTTCTTCGCAAGTTCGCTCAAAGTTACCCAGATACAGACCGATATCCCCTGATATCACATATGGCTGCATGTACTTTGACATCTTGAAATCTGCCTCCTTGTTGAGAAGAGGTACCGCTAGCTGGGGACAATTGCCCGACCTCTTGCTCAACTCTACTTCTAATTTCCGGAGCTCAATTTCTAGCTCCCGCTTTTTTGCTTCTCTCTCAATTTCACGCTCCCGCCTCTTTTCCTCTTTTTCTCGCTCTTTCTGCTGTATGAGCTGCTCCTCCTTTTTTTGTTCGATGAGGTTCCATGCTTCACTGAGCTCCTCATCATCGGTTCCCAGATCAGTGATTGCCTTTATAATCAAGGGTTTTCGTGCCAAACCACTTGTATCAATTCCCAATTCCTCACACAACAGCAACAGGTCCGGTTTCTGCAGCTTTTGTAGGTCCATGATCGCTCCGAGTGTCGGCTACTTCCAAAACAACAGTGCAAACTACCAAACCTAAAGGCGTTTCAACACTTTTTACCAGTTCTAAAATCTAACCCTGTTCTAGAACCTGGTCCACATCAGAAGAAAAGCCAAGCACTCACCCACACATGCGATCGATGTTCCGAGCTGCCCTCTTGTTGGCCGATTGTTGCTCCTGCTTGTTGCTTGAGATGCCACCTCCGATCACAAGATGTTGTGGCTTGTAGCTTCAGATCCACCTCCAATCACCAGATGTTGTAGCTTGTAGATCCAGATCCCACCTCCAGTCATCAGATGTTGTGGCTTGTAGATTCAGATCCCAACGCTGGTCACCAGTTGTCGTGACGCTGGGGCTACGTCGACCCGGCCTTCACTTGGTAGCGTGCAGAGACTCGGGGTTGAAGTAGGATTGAATCTTCGAAGTTGGTGAAATATGTACAAGCAGGTTTAATGGCACTTTGAGAAACTTATTTACAAGATTATTTACACGAAAAAGAAGGGTACATCAGCAAAATGGCAAGCGTTAAGAGTTCATAGCGAGAAGCGACTGGATGAGCCGTTTACCCAGGGCCCAGAGCGACATTTCGTGCTCTGCAGCGTCCTTAAAACCCCCTATGTCCAGCCCCTCTCTGAAGATGCTGACCAACCAAATCCAGGGCACGCCCCTCAGGTATCGGCATCCAATCGAACACATCACTGCACTGATGGTCTGAAGCACTGACTGGTCCGGCATTCATTCGTTGGGCGTGATCACTTGTTGGCGGGAAAAGCTTGGGAACGGCGAGGAGAGGAGGTACATTTCTATTCTTCAGCAAAGAAACCACAGGCTGGTTCTGACAAGTGGTTTTACTTCTCAGAAACCCGAGTGCACGTGGCGCCGCATCCGCTCCCAGCATTGTCCGTTTTCGACAATTGCAAATCTTTCCTGCATTCCTGGGAAATCACTTAATGGCTGTATGCGTCATGCTCCTTTCTTGTCCTGCACGTCAGCGGACATGTCACTCTGTCGTCTCCTTTGGAAAGTAGGCATTCCTCACTGGACGATAGGGCTTATCGACTGGAAGGGTGAACAAAAGAAAGAAAGCACTTCCTGCATTTCCCGCAGGGGGACGTTTCTTTGTGTTTTTCCAGACGTTCTCTTGGCAGGGTCAATTTGGCATTTGCAGAGTGTCCACAAAGCAAAACAGGCTTACAAAACAGGATTCCTGGAAACAGGCTCACTTAGAGCCATTGGACCATCACCACATATTCACAGCACTTTTCCATGCCCACAGGCGAACAATAGAGCGCGCAAATGCGGATGCTTGGTCGTAACACCGGGCAGCGGTAGAACAGCCCGAATGCAAGGGAATTAAAGATTGCGCTATCACATACAATGAGATCACAGAATCTTACAAACTAGATCGAAAAGTATACCCTCCCCCAGATCGGTCTCACTAACAATGAAGCACGCATCTGAAGGCGATTACAAGCCGATAACTACATCTGCCCTGTCTGGGTTTTCTTATCACAGACCGGGGAGGAAAAAGATTCTAAATGTAAAAATTGCGGCCAAAAAGGCATGCTAGATCATATAATATGGCAATGCGCCGATTTCCCAGGCGCCGGCATTAACATTGATAGTAGAGAAGCCTGGGAGGTTTGGCTGTGGAGCGGAGATCCCACCATTCAGCGGCACGCGACCCGCCTGGCGGCTGAGGCCGTGGAGAGTGCTTGTAACCTCACCTGACCTCAGCCTGCGGGGCCCTCCTGACCCGCTCCCCGGCCTGCGTGCCGGGAGTGGGAGATGAAGGGCTCCTTTTCGGTGGAAATAAAGTTTTCATTCATTCATTCATAACACCTGACCTCCTATGATAAGCTCCATAAAACCCCGGCCCTCAGTCACCAGCGGCTGCGGAACAACTGACCACGGCGGCGGTCAGACCTGTGACGCAGCAGGGGGTGCTAAGAAAGCCTGGCTCCGCTGGACAGGCCGCCATTGGAAACTGACCCTGGCAACGTTTAATGCTAGAACCCTAGCTAGTGAAGCTAGTTTAGCAGTGCTGTTAGAGGAACTAGAGGGCATGAAATGGGATGTCATAGAGCTTAGTGAGGTTAGGAGGCCGAATGAGGCATATACTGTACTGAAGGATGGGCATGTACTGTGTTATCGAGGTTTACCAGAGAGGTGACAACTAGGAGTAGGTTTCCTTGTCAATAAGTATATAGCGGGTAATATAGATGAATTCTATAGTATTAATGAGAGGGTTGCAGGCATCGTAATTAGGCTTAATAAGCGGTATAAACTGAAGGTTGTACAGGCCTATGCACCTACAAGTAGTTATGATGACCAGGCAGTTGAAAGCTTCTATGAAGATGTAGAATCGGCAATGCGAAAAGTAAAGACGCAGTATACTGTACTAATGGGCGACTTCAATGCCAAGGTAGGGAAAAAACAGGCAGGAGACAAGGCAGTAGGTGACTATGGCGTTGGTTCTAGGAATAGCAGGGGGGAGTTACTAGTTGAGTTTGCAGAGCGCAGTAACTTACGAATCATGAATACCTTCTTCAGCAAACGGAAGAACCGGAAATGGACATGGAAAAGTCCTAACGGAGAGACTAAAAATGAAATTGACTTCATAATGTGTTCAACCCCCGCCATTGTGCAGGACGTAGAGGTAATCGGGAAAGTGCGATGCAGTGACCACAGGATGGTGAGGTCCCGAATTAGCCTAAATCTGAAGAAGGAACGCAACAGATTAGTAAGAAAGAAACCCATCAACGAATTAGCGGTGAGGGGGAGGGCAGAAGAGTTCAGGATCTCGCTACAGAATAGGTATTCAGCTCTAACTGAGGATGGCGACATTACCCTAGAGGCAAGGAACAATAATTTCAGAGATATCATTACTGAGTGCGCGGTAGAAGTAGGCGGTAGGATAGTTAGAGAGGATACCGGTAAGCTGTCTAAGGAGACGAAAGATTTGATTAAGAAACGCCAGAGTATGAAAGCTTCCAATCCAACAGACCAGATCGAATTGGCCGAGATATCAAAGCTAATCAATAAGCGCAAGGTGGCCGATATAAGGAAGTATAACATGGAGAAAATTGAGCATGCTGTAAAGAACGGGGGAAGCCTTAAAGCGGTAAAGAAGAAATTGGGCATAGGCAAAAACCAGATGTATGCGATAAGGGACAAGGCGGGCAACGTCATCACTAATATGGACAAGATAGTCAAAGTAGCCGAGGAGTTCTATACAGATCTCTACAGCAGCCAAAGTAGTCAGGACCGTAATGAGATTGGCGGTAGGGAAAAACAGTCAGACGTTCCACCAGTGACGAAAGACGAGGTCAAGAAAGCATTAGAAACTATGAAAAGGGGGAAATCAGCTGGAGAGGATCAGATAACTACAGATTTGCTGAAGGACGGGGGGGATATCGTGCTAGAAAAACTGGCCACCCTGTATACGCAGTGCCTGGTGTCATCGACGGTACCGGAACCATGGAAGAATGCAAACATTATCCTCATTCACAAGAAAGGGGACTCTAAGGACCTTAAAAATTACAGACCAATCAGCTTACTGTCTGTTACGTATAAGGTATTTACTAAGGTAATCGCTAATAGAATCAGGACAACCTTAGACTGCAATCAATCAAAGGATCAAGCAGGGTTTCGGAAACGGTACTCTACTATCGATCATATCCATACCATCAACCAGGTGATAGAAAAATGCTCGGAATATAACCAGCCCTTATACATAGCATTCATTGATTACGAAAAAGCATTTGACTCAGTTGAAACCTCGGCGGTGATGCAGGCATTGCGAAATCAGGGGGTAGACGAGCCGTACGTGAAAGTGCTGGAAGATATATAGTGGCTGCACAGCAACCATAGTTCTGCATAAAGAAAGTAACAAAATTCCCATAAAGAAAGGTGTTAGGCAAGGAGACACAATCTCCCCAGTACTATTCACAGCTTGTTTAGAGGAAGTATTCAGAGACTTGGAATGGGAGCAGTTAGGGATAAGGGTAGATGGAGAATACCTCAGTAATCTGCGATTTGCTGATGACATTGCCTTGCTAAGCAACTCGGGGGATGAACTGCAAATAATGATTGATGACCTAGACAGAAAAAGTAGAAAGGTAGGCTTGAAAATCAATATGCAGAAGACTAAGGTAATGTTCAACAGCCTCGGGAAGGAACAGCAGTTTACATTAGGTAGCGAAATACTGGAAGTAGTAGGCGAATATGTCTACTTAGGACAGGTAGTAACCGCAGATCCGGACCATGAAAAGGAAATAACAAGAAGAATAAGATTGGGATGGTGCGCATTTGGCAAGCACTCGCAGATTATGACTAGCAGCTTACCGGTATCGCTCAAGAGGAAAGTATACAACAGTTGCATCTTGCCTGTACTCACCTATGGGGCTGAAACGTGGAGGCTAACCAAGAGAGTTCTACTTAAGTTGAGGACAACCCAGAGGGCTATGGAACGAAAAATGGTAGGGGTAACATTAAGAGATAGAAAGCGTGCAGAGTGGGTCAGAGAAATAACTCAAGTTACCGACATTCTAGTGGAAATTAAGAAGAAGAAATGGACATGGGCAGGACATGTAGGGCGAAGAGAGGATAACTGATGGTCGCTGAGGGTAACAAACTGGATTCCAAGGGAAGGAAAGCGTAGCAGGGGGCGGCAGAAAGTTAGGTGGGCGGATGAGATTAAGAAGTTCGCAGGGGTCAAGTGGATGCAGCTAGCACAGAACCGGGTTAAGTGGAGAAATATGGGAGAGGCCTTCGCCCTGCAGTGGGTATAATCAGGCTGATGATGATGATGATGATGATGATGATGATGAACACCTGACGGTCGCCACCGCACGATCTTAGTAGGCTGCGCATGCGCGAGAGGAAAGAAGGTAGGCGAGGAGGAATCGTTTGTGATTTGGCGGATGTGACGTAATGAACTGCTTATTTTTGTGTTTTGCTTGCGCTTACTCTCAGACCCAGGAGCTTTTCTTTCGCCTACTCCGAAGCCGCAGGTGCTTCTTTTTGTTCCTTTTTTTTCAGCTTTGGCGCGCAGCGGCGATGGCGGGAGGTTCGTTTGCATCGCATTGTTTCAGATCGACCGGACTGAAATGGATTCTGCAAAATAGATTGGGCGGCATGCATCTCTGCAGCTTTCTCCAAACTTTCGTGAGTACTGCGAAATACAGCTCAAAACACGCGTGGCACTCCGTACTTGCCTCGCTAACTCATTGCACCGCTGCTCCCTCGTTACAGATTGTTTGGAATTTTTTTTTCTGCATCGACGCGCTATTGTTCAGCGATCTCAATTATTTCTTCGTAATCTTGCTGTGAGTCTATTTGTCAGTGACTTCAAGTGAAGTGTAGAGGAACTAGGGAGCCCTTTTTCGTGCGCTTAAAAGCAGTCCCGGTGGCTCGCACGAAAGAGCTTTCCTTTAATTTTGTAGTTCATATTCGAATACGCCTCCGATTGGCCCCGGCTAGCCCTGCCCCAGCAAGAGCAACCATTTCTGTTTCCTTTCAGTGTGTACCGAAATAATCTTGATGTACGGCGATTGTGAGATCTTGGCTTCGTAGCAGCTTCTGCTCATGGCCTCTCCCGATGGTACGCCTTGTGCCTCATGAAAAGGTGAGTAGTACTTACTTGAGTGCACCCGCTTGTAAAAATATGTGCTGGCAAAAACCGGTTGCTCCACAAGGGTGCTGATATATGGAATTAGACTGACTTTATTTATGAAGATAGTCCACAGCATGACTTTGATGCGGTCAGGCAATAATTTCGATCAGCACAACCAAAGCAATAAAAAGCGGGGTAGTACCGAAATTAATGGTGGCTCAACAGCGCAAAACACACAGACAAAGAAAGAAACGAAACGAGACACACGGACAGCGCTGAACTTACAGCTGATTTGTTTATTGGGAAGAATCATGTCATATATACGCACACGAAGAAACAGCGCACATGCGCAATGTCAACAACCTCAAGTTTTTGTAAAAAAAGAAAAAAAGTCTTTAAAAGCACGAGTGCATCGGCAGAACTGCTGCCCACTGTGCAGCATATTCATTTCTCGGGGAGATAATGTGACAGAAGGCCTACTCACACACTTTATCTGATGTGACAAGCTTTGGCTACTTCTCTAGTGCACTGGTAAGAATGAACGAACAAAACATCAGTGTCATCAAAAAATGACGTGCATTCGCACGTGGATCAATGCTTCGCTAGGTTAGTTTCTTTCTTTTTCAGGGAATTAGCGTGCTCCATGAGCCGCACTTTAATGCATCGCACAGTCTGGCCTATGCAGGTAAGGCCACAGGACAGAGGGATTTGATATACTATACCAGTCTTACAAGGAACATATCTATTTTCATGATTTATGTTGCACATATTTCTTCTGCGCCCCTCGTGCATTCTTTGAACCGCGGCTCCCACTCTTTCTAGTTTGTTAGGAGAAGGAAACAGAACTTTTACCCCATGCTTGCTCCCCACTCTTTTAATTCGGTGCAACAGCGTGTGTACATATGGCATGACTACTACCTTTCTTCTTTTTTCCTCCGAACCCCTTTCTCGCTCTGACGTGCTTGAAGACGATTTTAGCGCGCGGACGACTTTGTCTGCACTCGAGACGAGAACTGAGTTCAGGAAACCAGCTTTTCTGCATCTGTATGCCTGAGTTAAGAGACTGGACATCATTTTATGATGACAAGATTTCACTGCCATGCCTAAGCATCCCGTAACAATACTACTTTTTACGAGCTTTGAATGAAAGGACCTGTAATTCAGAAGGGGCTTTTCACTCGAATACTGCCAACAGACATGGGAGGGCTGGAAAGACAACTTTACACAGAGAAATTGCAAGGCTGTTTCTTGGGGGACTTCATGCGCGAGCCTTAGTCCCGACCCATTACGTGCAAAAACATCAAGAACATATGAAACAAATTCAGGATTCAGAGACCTAGCTAGCACCAGAAAATATTCCACGTAACGGAAAATGTGCATGCAACAACTGGCTAAATCATTCTCAACTTTCATATCAACCCTGCTTAGATAAATGTCGCTGAGGATGGGAGATACCTTGGCACCTATGCATACACCAGATTTTTGCGTGTAAAGTCGACCATCCCACTCAACAAACGTGTTACTCAGGTAGTAAGATAACATTTCCAAAAAGGATCCGGTTAAGATTCCACACTCATTTTGGAACCAGCATTCATCGTTTTCCTCCGTAATACATTGCTGAATATACTGGATGAGTTGACAGTGTGGAAGAGAACATACAAATCAACCACATCTGTGCTAAAACCAGCGCTGTGTACCAAGCTCTTATTTTGGAGGAGATCAGCAACTGCCTCAGAATTAGGAACGAGAAATGGATCCTTTACGCGAAGTGACTACAAATGTTTACAAAGATAGTAGACGCAACCAACCGCCATGAATTGCGGAATTCATACTTTCATTCATTATACTTTCTGTGTTGTAACAAAATCCTTCACGTCTTACCTTTCCCAGGATTGGGAATTTATTGCATTGTTCTGATTTCCAGGTCCTTCCCTGTCTTTGGTGCGTGTGCTGAAACAGGGACCCTTTGGAGGCAACCTGCAGCTTTCTTCTGTGCTTTTGATTCTGCCTTAGTTTCCATCGGATAGCTGTGTCTGGTACGTGTGGGCAAAGGCGTTTCATATCTGCAGACCAGCATATATATATATATATATATATATATTCCAGTGCTTGTCAAGCCAACAATTTTTTTTGGCACAAAGTATGATGCTGCTGCAGTTTCATAAAAAAAAAAAAAAATGTTTTGACATTTTTAGACAGCTTACCTTCAAATCCGCCTTTTTCATAAAATGTGGCGCCCTCTGGGAGTGGTTAAAAAGACGTCTGCTACTGGTTGAAAACGTCCTTGGCGCCAGCGAAATGACGGTATGTGTTCTGGACAGCTACCGCCATCTGTCGCATCAAGAATATTAACTGTACATAGCCTCCGAGATTAGTTACGGCTGCGTCGATCACGGAGGCCAGGAACTGCGCATGTGCAGCTTGGGCTGGTGGTTTGTTTTCAACCAGGGGAGAGGCGCGCATGCGCAGAGCAGCCTTGTGAAAAAGGAGGATTCTTCGATTTTGTGATGGTGTATATATGCTATGCTACCACTGTGTTTTTTTCCTGTCACGCTGATGCATCAAGGATAATGCTAGGCTGTTATGGTTAGCATGATCAGCTAAGGTAAAGGTACCGGTTTCATTCCACACCAACTGATACAGGTTGTGGGCTCGACCATCCTAAATTTCTTTTTAAAAAAGTCATAGCAAATTGTATTGCTATAAAGAATATTATCCCAGCTTGTTTTTGGCGAAAAAATATTTTCTGCCCGTGACCACCATCTTAAAGAAGTATAGACATCAAATTTTGGTGGCATTTTTGCAAGACATTCCTGTATACGGATCGCCACGTGGTTTTCGCCTACGGCCGCTAAATAATTCTCAGTTCAATTTTCTTTTCTCGCCAGTTTCGGTTTCAGCAGCTGAGAGATGGCTGTGACATCACAATCATTCCAAGCCATGCACAGCATGAAAAAGCCGCAGTATAATCGCCAGCTCTTCATTTGTGATTCTCTAATTTCTGTGATTATCCAAGTAAAAATTAAAAAAAAAATAAAGTACCATCCCCAACGCTTTCCTTGGCCTCGCCGACTGTTGGCTTCTTTCCTTCATGTATTATAACGAGCACCCTCATTTCCCCTTAATTGATCTGCTTGTAGCTTACGGGGGTCTCGGTTCTGGCAGTCTTGAAGCCATAGGTAGCGTAAGAGGGTTCTAGCACAGCTTTCGCCCTCGCTCTTGATCACGTTCTACGTGACGCTGGCGGTAACAAAGGACGTCCCACGTCCGCCGCTATGGCTGAGGGTGGCGCTGGTGAACACTCTCAAGGTTCGTATACAGACAACATAAATACCCAAGAAAGTAGCAGGGGGACAGCGGCGGATGTAGCTCAGTTGGAAGAGCACCGGACGCGTTATTCGGAGGTCGTGGGTTCGGATCCCACCATCGGCACGTTGTTTTTTCTTCTACTTTGTGTCTAGTTATCTTTCCCCTAAACAGATTACATTACTAATTTCTGTGATTATCTAAGTAAAAATTAAAAAAAAAAATAAAGTACCATCCCCAACGCTTTCCTTGGCCTCGCCGACTGTTGGCTTCTTTCCTTCATGTATTATAACGAGCACCCTCATTTCCCCTTAATTGATCTGCTTGTAGCTTACGGGGGTCTCGGTTCTGGCAGTCTTAAAGCCATAGGTAGCGTGAGAGGGTTCTAGCACAGCTTTCGCCCTGGCTCTTGATCACGTTCTACGTGACGCTGGCGGTAACAAAGGACGTCCCACGTCCGCCGCTATGGCTGAGGGTGGCGCTGGTGAACACTCTCAAGGTTCGTATACAGACAACATAAATACCCAAGAAAGTAGCAGGGGGGACAGCGGCCGATGTAGCTCAGTTGGAAGAGCACCGGACGCGTTATTCGGAGGTCGTGGGTTCGGATCCCACCATCGGCACGTTGTTTTTTCTTCTACTTTATGTCTAGTTATCTTTCCCCTAAACAGATTACACTACTAATTTCTGTGATTATCCAAGTAAAAATAAAAAATAAAATAAAGTACCATCCCCAACGCTTTCCTTGGCCTCGCCGACTGTTGGCTTCTTTCCTTCATGTATTATAACGAGCACCCTCATTTCCCCTTAATTGATCTGCTTGTAGCTTACGGGGGTCTCGGTTCTGGCAGTCTTAAAGCCATAGGTAGCGTGAGAGGGTTCTAGCACAGCTTTCGCCCTGGCTCTTGATCACGTTCTACGTGACGCTGGCGGTAACAAAGGACGTCCCACGTCCGCCGCTATGGCTGAGGGTGGCGCTGGTGAACACTCTCAAGGTTCGTATACAGACAACATAAATAGCCAAGAAAGTAGCAGGGGGGACAGCGGCCGATGTAGCTCAGTTGGAAGAGCACCGGACGCGTTATTCGGAGGTCGTGGGTTCGGATCCCACCATCGGCACGTTGTTTTTTCTTCTACTTTGTGTCTAGTTATCTTTCCCCTAAACAGATTACATTACTAATTTCTGTGATTATCCAAGTAAAAATTAAAAAAAAAAATAAAGTACCATCCCCAACGCTTTCCTTGGCCTCGCCGACTGTTGGCTTCTTTCCTTCATGTATTATAACGAGCACCCTCATTTCCCCTTAATTAATCTGCTTGTAGCTTACGGGGGTCTCGGTTCTGGCAGTCTTGAAGCCATAGGTAGCGTAAGAGGGTTCTAGCACAGCTTTCGCCCTCGCTCTTGATCACGTTCTACGTGACGCTGGCGGTAACAAAGGACGTCCCACGTCCGCCGCTATGGCTGAGGGTGGCGCTGGTGAACACTCTCAAGGTTCGTATACAGACAACATAAATACCCAAGAAAGTAGCAGGGGGGACAGCGGCGGATGTAGCTCAGTTGGAAGAGCACCGGACGCGTTATTCGGAGGTCGTGGGTTCGGATCCCACCATCGGCACGTTGTTTTTTCTTCTACTTTGTGTCTAGTTATCTTTCCCCTAAACAGATTACATTACTAATTTCTGTGATTATCCAAGTAAAAATTTAGAAAAAAAATAAAGTACCATCCCCAACGCTTTCATTGGCCTCGCCGACTGTTGGCTTCTTTCCTTCATGTATTATGACGAGCACCCTCATTTCCCCTTAATTGATCTGCTTGTAGCTTACGGGGGTCTCGGTTCTGGCAGTCTTGAAGCCATAGGTAGCGTAAGAGGGTTCTAGCACAGCTTTCGCCCTCGCTCTTGATCACGTTCTACGTGACGCTGGCGGTAACAAAGGACGTCCCACGTCCGCCGCTATGGCTGAGGGTGGCGCTGGTGAACACTCTCAAGGTTCGTATACAGACAACATAAATACCCATGAAAGTAGCAGGGGGGACAGCGGCCGATGTAGCTCAGTTGGAAGAGCACCGGACGCGTTATTCGGAGGTCGTGGGTTCGGATCCCACCATCGGCACGTTGTTTTTTCTTCTACTTTGTGTCTAACTATCTTTCCCCTAAACAGATTACATTACTAATTTCTGTGATTATCCAAGTAAAAATTTAAAAAAAAATAAAGTACCATCCCCAACGCTTTCCTTGGCCTCGCCGACTGTTGGCTTCTTTCCTTCATATATATATATATATATATATATATATATATATATATATATATATATATATATATATTGAGATGTGGATTTAATAGTTCGTTTGAACGTCTAGCGCTGCCAGTAATTCGGGCAGAGCAGGGTCGAATTGCCAGCCGCAGGGTACAGCTTCAGCACGAGAGATGGGCGCCGGAGCCAAGCAATGGTGATGGCGATGCCGCAGCATTTTCCGTTCTTTGTCTTCTTTACATTTCCCCCACGTGAAGAAGTCGCCATCCTGGCGACTCAGGGAGAAGAGACGACCAGAGGGTTGTAATATGGCTTGAGGCGGCTAACGTGGACAATCTCGCGGCCGCGACGGCGGTGGTCGGAAGAAGGGGTGACTGGCTCGATTACGTAGTTCACAGGGGATGTGCGTTCCAAGACGCGATAAGGTCCGTGGTATTTGGTGTCTAGTTTGTTGGTGGCAGGAACGCATAGCCAAACGAAGCTGTCGGCCTGGAACGTGGGAGCAGGAGTATCGGTATCATGCTGATCTTTGCGATAGCCTTGAGTGTTGGAGGTAAACGTGCGAGCTAGCTGACGGCATTCCTCGGCCTTCTGTACAATGTCTGACAAAGCACTGTACTCAGAGGCATCTGGATGGTATGGCAAAATTGTGTCCAGAGTACATGATGGTTCACGGCCGTATAAGAGGAAGAAGGGCGAAAAACCAGTTGTTGCTTGGGTGGCAGTGTTGTACGCGAACGTTACGAATGGCAGTACTTGGTCCCAGTTCGAGCTTCCAGATTCAGATGTAACATACATTGCGAGCATGTCCCCAAGCGTACGGTTGAAGCGCTCCGTGAGGCCATTTGTTTGCGGGTGGTACGCAGTTGTAGCTCGATGTATCGATTTACAAGACGACAGGAGCTCTTGGACTACTTCGGAAAGAAAGACACGACCTCTATCACTCAGTAGCTCGCGGGGGGCGCCGTGTCGAAGAATGAAGTGGTGCAAAAGAAAATGGGCTACCTCTCGAGCTGTCGCCGCGGGAAGTGCAGCAGTCTCGGCGTAACGGGTCAGGTGGTCGACGGCGACGATGACCCATCGATTACCAGCGGCACTGCATGGTAGTGGACCATAGAGGTCGATTCCCACGCGATCAAACGGGCGAGCTGGACACGGTAAAGGCTGAAGAGGGCCAGCAGGGTGGCGAGAAATCTTGCGTTGTTGACAGGCGGTACAAGAGCGAATGTAGCGACGTACGAAATTGTACATTCCCCGCCAGTAGTACCTTTGACGAATTCGATCATATGTTTTGAGGACGCCGGCATGAGCGCTTTGCGGGTCACTATGATGGTGGGCACAAACCTCGGAGCGGAGGTGGCGCGGAATGACAAGAAGCCACGTTCTGCCGTCTGAGTTGTAGTTCCTTCGGTAGAGAAGGCCTTCCCGAATGGCGAAATGGGAGGCCTGTCGGCGGAGTGCCCGAGGATGCGTAGCCGCGGAAGTAGTGCCAAGGATATCTAGCAGGTTAGAAACCCAAGGATCTTGTCGTTGCTCGAAAGGCATATCCTCAATGGTGAGTGCTGACAAGAGTGTTTGAGGAGGGGACGATGAGTTAGGCGAGCACACCGGTGACCGAGAAAGAGCGTCGGCGTCAGAGTGCTTGCGGCCAGAGCGGTACACTACACGGATGTCGTATTCCTGAAGCCTGAGAGCCCAGCGCCCGAGACGGCCAGACGGATCCTTGAGAGACGCGAGCCAGCAGAGAGCGTGATGATCTGTAACTACCTCGAAGGAGTGGCCGTATAAGTAAGGGCGGAACTTCGTTACAGCCCACACGATTGCTAAGCACTCCTTTTCGGTAACGGAGTAGTTGGACTCGGCTTTGGTGAGAGCACGGCTGGCGTAGGCAACAACGTATTCGGAGAAGCCAGGCTTGCGCTGGGCGAGGACGGCGCCGAGGCCGACACCACTGGCATCGGTGTGAAGTTCTGTAGGTGCAGTAGGGTCGTAATGGCGAAGGATTGGCGGTGACGTTAGAACATTGCGCAGTGTCGCGAATGCATCATCGCAGGCTGGCGACCATGAGGAGAGGTTAGGGGTGCCTTTCAAGAGCTGTGTAAGGGGGGCTATGATGGTTGCGAAATTCCGAACAAAACGACGAAAGTACGAGCAGAGGCCCACGAAGCTTCGCAGTTGTTTCAAAGTGGTCGGTTTCGGAAAGTCAGCGACGGCGCGCAGCTTCTCTGGATCAGGCAGAACTCCATCTTTACACACAACATGTCCGAGTATTGTGAGCTGGCGGGCACCAAAGCGGCACTTTTTGAGGTTCAGTTGAAGACCGGCGCGGGTTAGGCAGGTGAAGACCTGGCGAAGTCGAGTCAGGTGGGTCGGGAAGTCGGTTGAAAAGACGACGATATCATCAAGGTAGCATAAACAGATGTTCCATTTCAGGCCGCGCAGTACAGTGTCCATCATTCTTTCAAATGTGGCTGGGGCGTTACAGAGTCCGAATGGCATAACATTAAATTCGTATAGTCCGTCTGGAGTAATAAAGGCGGTCTTAGGACGATCCGCCTCTGCCATGGGCACCTGCCAATACCCGGAGCGTAAATCGAGTGAGGAAAAGAATTCTGCGCCTTGCAAGCAGTCTAGGGCATCGTCGATTCGTGGGAGGGGGTACACATCACGACGAGTGATTTTGTTGAGACGGCGATAATCAACACAAAATCGTATGGAGCCATCCTTCTTTTTAACTAGGACCACAGGAGACGACCATGGGCTACAGGATTCTCTAATTACTCCGCGTTGGAGCATGTCATCGACTTGTTGGGCAATAACACGGCGCTCAGTCGGCGACACACGATACGGCCGCTGATGGAGAGGTGGATGAGCGCCAGTGTCGATGAGGTGGGAAATGGTCGTCGTGCGGCCCAAGGAAGATTGCGGGATGTCGAAGGAGGAGCGGAATTGGTGTAGAAGGTCAAGAAGTTGCTCGCGGTGGCGCGGCTCTAGAGCGCTGTCCACAGAATGGTCAAAAAGGTCCCGCTGTAGCGGATCGGAAGCCACACGAGTTGGGGTCAAGGCGTCAACTTGGCAAACAGGGAATGACACATCATCAAAGGCGAACAGAAGGTCCACGGGCTCGATGCGGCCAAGGCACTCCCCTTCGATCAACATAGCGGGAGACGCAAGAGGATTGGCTACCAGAAGTGTGCTAGCGCCGTTGTTCATGTCAAGGACGGCAAACGGCAGCGGTAAGTGGCGGCGGCGGCAGACAACGTTAGAGGGCACAAAGAGGACTGTCGCGGCGGTGGTAAAAGAGGCAGTGAGGGGAACCAGAACAGCGCTTCCGGGTGGGATGGTTGTGTCATGAGCTACGAGGAGTTTGGTCGCAAAACGAGGACACGGCTCGTGGAACAGGGCATCAGACGGTGCATCACTCGATTCAATGAGCTCTACTTGGGGACTGGCGCAGTCAATGATAGCATGATGCTGGGACAGGAAATCCCAGCCGAGAATGACGTCATGAGAACATGTGGGGAGAACGACGAATTCGATGATGTACAAGGCTGCAGCAATGACGACACGAGCAGTGCAGATAGCTGTCGGCTGTATACTGTGAGCGGATGCGGTACGAAGCGATAGTCCCTCGAGAGGCGTAGTCACTTTTCGGAGGGAGCGGCAGAGTTTTTGGCTGATAACTGATACAGCGGCACCGGTGTCGACGAGCGCAAGAGTATGAACACCTTCAACGATGACAGCAGTAACATTCGCGGGATTAAGACGAGGACTTTGAAATTCTGTCGAATACGCAGTTCGTGCCTCGCGAACTGCGGCGGTTAGTTTTCCGGCTGAGTAGCGGGTCGTCGGCGCATTGGCGAAATGGAGCGGCGACGTGGTGATGGCGAACGACGAGGCAGGAAGTCCGGAGGGTCAGGGGATGCTGTTGGAGGACCCGATGGGACGGGGAATTGGGGGGCCAAATAAGGTGGCGCAGGCCGCGCAGCAAAGGCCATATTTATTCGGCGCCGGCAGTAGCGTGTAGTGTGCCCAGGGATGCCGCAGTGGTAGCAAATAGGCCTGTTGTCTGCAGTGCGCCATGGAGATGGTGTCTGACGCAAGGGGGGAGCAAACGCTGTTGGTGCCGAACGCATAGGGGGCGAAGCATAGGCATATGCTGGCTCAGGAGGTGGACTTGAAGTAACTTCGGCATATGAGCGACGCAATACCTGGGGAGGAGCCGGCGCGAATGCTGGAGCATAGCTCAGTGGCGCAACGCCGGACGATGAAATTGTGGGCGTGGGGAACGGCATTGAGGGTGCGACCGGAGGTGATTGAGGAACAGAATTAGGGAGGACTTCAGATACATGCTGTTGGATTGCACGGCGAAGCTCCGGAACAAGGCCAGTTGGTGACGACTCCTTAACATATGGCTGCAGGGACAGTTGTCGTGCGACCTCCTGACGTACAAAAGCCTTGATGTTTTCAGAGAGGCTAGAGGCTACCCAGCACCTCCACCAAGTGAGATGTGGATTTAATAGTTCGTTTGAACGTCTAGCGCTGCCAGTAATTCGGGCAGAGCAGGGTCGAATTGCCAGCCGCAGGGTACAGCTTCAGCACGAGAGATGGGCGCCGGAGCCAAGCAATGGTGATGGCGATGCCGCAGCATTTTCCGTTCTTTGTCTTCTTTACAATATATATATATATAATAGCAAGGAGCTGAGGATAAGTCAGTAGCTTTTAAAAGAATTTTATTTTGCATAGGAGTCTACCAAACTAAAGTACATTTTTTTTCTGGGACACTTATTGGTCTAACGAGCCCTCAATCGCGCACTTACGCACAATACAAATATTTCTGCTGGCTGCGAACTAGCAGTCCACTGCTTGAGTGTAATGGTGCTTTAGGCCTGGGCACTGTCAGCTTTGAATGTGCAAATTTTTGCTATATATATATTACGTGACACAGTACCATTCAATGGCATTTATATTTGAGAGCTTAATCTAATTTGTGCTTTAGATGAAAAAAAAAATTCCATTCAGCGATCGCTTTGAACCCTGGCGTTGCTCTGTGCTTGCTCTTCACTGCAATGGGTGCCGGAGCTGACGTCAACGAGACATGTAACAAAATCTTGTGAGGGTTTTCACGGAACTCGGGCTCTGTGCTCAGAACCGAACGCCCCGCCGCTAGCTTTGACCACATCTGTGGCAGGGAAGAACGAAATACTGAGGCAGAGCCACCGGCTGGGCTGTTTATTGGGAGTGCCCAATTTTGATCCTTGGTCATAGCAGCATCCGCGCGCTCTGGCGTCGCGCCGTCGTCTCACCTAAAACCCCTCTATCTTGGAAAGTAGCGAACTTGTAAGATCTTTGCCACTGCTTGCATCTTTTGAAGATATTCTCGTGCATATCTGAAGCATATTATCATCGAAATTAAAATTGGATTGCAGCGTGTGTTAAAAATGTTTGTACGAAAATTATTTGCTTGCGCTTCGTTTTCATATCTTTTCATTTCGTTAAGGGTTCTCAGCATCTTCCAATTGTCTAACAGTGTTTTTCTGTGCATTTATTTTTATTTGAAAATGTGTGCTTTGAATTAATGTGCCTGCGCCAGTCTTACGACCCTTTTCAAAGCGACCAGTGCTGTGCCAGTAAAATCAAAGATGCTACTTGGTTCCAATGTGCAACAGTGTTTATCGCTACATTTCTTCTGTATTTGGAACTGTGTATTTTGTATGCGCCACATCTTGCGACCTTTAAAGCAAACCAGTATTGTGCCAATTAAGTAAGATGCTATTTTGCCTGAGTCACTTTGCTGATCAATTCATATTGCGAAGAAATAAAAGCCACTTTTTACACCTACACTGCCTCTGATTAGCAGCCGTAGGAACATTGCTTCATCGTTTTCTTACAGATGCGATTTGAAAATGAAAGCATACAACAATCGACGCTTTTGCTTATAGGTTAGCGAGAAGCGATCGATGTCAGAATTCGCCGGTTTGCCGCCCATGCGCAAAGATGCAGAAGATTTCTGACGGAGGCATTGGCCCTTATTCAGGGTCATCTACCTGTCACCCAACACAGATGACACCATAACTGCCTGCTCAGTTTATTTTCCGTTCTTGATGCTTCAGAGTACCCGAGCGCAATTCTGAGTGCAAACATTTCTTGCCATTTTGAGCATGTCTTCTCCTTCCTTCTTGGTTGTTGCGAGCAATATGTGCCGCTAAAACCAAACATAACATTTTCAAATCGATTATATATTTACCTGTGCAAAGCAGATTTAAAAGAACGCTTTAAAAGGCATCACAACAAGCCCACGCCATTCATTTCCATTGACCCTTCCGCGGCGCCCCTCGAGCGCAGGCAGGTTCAGCGTGCCGTGCGCAGCGCTCCCGCCGGTGAGAGAGTGAAATCAGAGAATTGAGGGGGAAAGCAGCCGAAGGGAGGAGAGTTTTGCTAATTTCCAGATAGAGGGGTTTTAGTCTCACCCGGATGAAGATGCTGTGCATCAATATGAGGGGGAAGGAGGGGCCGCCCGGCGCGCTATGCCAGTTCTCTCGCCCCTGCCCTTTCTGTCACTGCTCCGGGGGAAGGAGGCCAGGAGGGGAAAGATGAGGTATCCCCGTGAGGGAGACAGAGGAGGTTTTCGCTGTGTCGTGCGGGCGCGGGGAATCTTAAATTCCCACACCCTCCTCCCTTAATCGTGACCTCCACCAGGATGCCGTTTTCCCCTTTGGAGTCGCACGGCTGGCCCTTCAGCAGGTCCATGCAATACAGGAATCAGGGCAGGGGTCGGGACTTGGGTTGTTGGGCTCGGCTCCTGGTGCCTCTGCCAAAGCGAGAAAGGCCACCCCCTATGCCGAGCGGGCCCCGCATGCAGGCCGTACATCTGACTCGTTCTGCTGAAATCCCCGCCGCTGCAGTCACGAGGAAACACAAGGGGGCGAATTATCATGGCTCGCCTACCGGTCATGGGCCGCCAGTACGCCTGTGGTGTGCTGCTCACCCACGGCTGCGCCGACTTCCCGCAGGTCGTAAATCGGCACCAGACTCCATCCTGATAGGATCTCCATACTATTTTTGTTGAATGCCAATCTCTGTGCTTGACCTCAAACCGAATACGGCACCTGTATTTGATAGCCCTCCTCGCAGCTGCGGGCAAAGAATAGTCTTCTCTGCAGCTTTTTGATCCGCATCTCAAATTACTTTGCGGGGAATTCTGATCCTTGTGCCGTGCTACAGCTTCATTTAAATTTTTCTTTGTGTCCGTGGCCTTCAGCAGATTCCTTTATTGTCGAAGCTGGCAGTGCCTAAGCCTAAAGCACCATTGTATTGAAGCAGTGGAGTGCTGTTTCTGTGTATATTTGCAGCCGGCAGAAAGTGTCCTGCAGTGAAGAGCATGTAAGGAATTTACGGCGCAGCAACGGAGCACCAGACCAGGAGTACCAGCGTGGCAGGCTTCTCGAACCGAACAGCCCGTGCCGTGCTTGCTCACTGAGCACGTGTCGTAGAACCTTATTTTCTTCTTTTGCTGGCTGTGAACACCGATCTTAGCACCTCCGCTTTACAGCGGCGGCAGGGATGAGGGTACCTCAGCGGCAAGCATGTCATCAGATAACACAGCAACACCCGAGGGGAGCTTCTGGGGAGGTGTCTCCATGTATTTGGGTTTAAGGTGATCCAGGGAGACTACCTCTTCACGACCATCCAGCAGGATAGTCGCTGAATTTGTGGTCTTGTTGAGGACGCGGTACGGGCCATCATAGGAGGGGGGGGGGGCTAAGAGACGCCTTTACAGTGTCTCACCTTAGAAAAACATGCGTCGAGGACGCAAGGTCTGGGTGCACACAGATCTGACGATCAGATGATCGAGGTGGGACTGGGTTTAGGTGTTGAATGCAGTCCCGAAGGCGTTGAAGGTACTGCAGGGGCTGGGACTAGGAAGCCGAAGGAACGAACAAGTCTTCGAGATGACTTCGGCCACCGAACAGCCAAGGTTGCGACGAAAAATGGTGCGTAGGCCAAGAAACACCATAGGAAGGTGGCCAGCCCAGTGCTCGCGATCCAGGTGAGCAATGAGGGCAGCCTTGAGCTGACGATGGAGCCGCTCAACCATGCCGTTGGCACAAGGATGGTATGCTGTAGTGCGGCAGTGTTTAGTGCCGAGCAGACGGGTAAGGGAAGTGAAGAGGATGCATTCAAACTGGCGGCCGCGCTCCGTGGTAACAGCCAAACTGAGAAATTCATGCTGAAACGAAGGCTTTGGCAACTGTTTCCGCAGTAATGTCCAGAATGGGCACTGCCTCGAGCCAACGAATGAAGCGGTCAATCATCATCAGAATGTGCCGGTAGCCATTAGATGGAGGTGGTGGTCGAACAAAGTCAAGGTGAACGTGGTCAAAGCAATAACCAGGTGGCAGGAAAGACGGGCGGAGTCTTCGTATAGTGAGTCATTTTGACGGACTGGCAAGCAAGGCACGAGCGAGCCCACTGACGAACGTCTACTGTTTGGCCAGACGTACCGCTGGGTAACGAGGCACTGTGTGGCTCTGATGCTGGGATGGTAGATGTCGTGAAGTGAATGGAAAATGGCAGGATGAAAGACCTCCGGAATGGATGGACGCGGTAGAGCCGATGACAAGTCGTACCAGAGCAATCCGGTCACAAACGGATGAGGCACGAGCTGCAGACGGAGGGCACGGAGGTGGTCACGCAGGGCTTGAAGCTCAGGGTCTTTGTTATTTTGTTAAAAATTGAGAAATTTCATCCTTTTGTATCTTTCTTCTGTGGCTTATACCTAAACAAAATTAACGCTAAGTTGGTTTAATTTGCTGCATTCAAAAGTGCAATGTATTTTATATGTAGAAACAATTTTGATATTTATGCAACAAAAAATTATTTGCAAATATTTCTGTGGGGCTAGGTTATGCTACCTCTTGGAAATTCAAAATGGTGGCCACAGGTGGAAAAATATTTTTTCCTCGAAAGCAAGGGATAAAGCTCGTCATAGTAGCACAATGTGCTATGATTTATTTAAATTGAAATTGAAAATACACAGCCTGGATCTGTTGGCAAGAATGATCTGGGAAGGTATTCAAGTGCAGCTAGCTTTTAAGTGATAGCTTATAAAGCTAGTTTGGTAGAAACGCCATCGGCGTCATGATAGTAGTTGTCTGCACCACGTGTCTGAAAGAACTGGGGTTGTGTAAAAAAAATTGTATCATGGTAATTTTGGCTCTGTTGAATGATTGGAGTGTGATAGGCAATCCCGAGTTAATGAAATCACTGTATTTAATTGATAATTTTAAGAAATAAAATATGAAAAAGTTGAGAAAAGAAGGTTCAAAGGTGTCAAAATGCTCAGAATTAAAAACAACTCCTTCATGATGCTAATTAAAAATATTTAGTGCATAACTGATCATTATTTATCTGAAGTAATTGAATAAAGGGGTTTTAATATGGCTAAATGTGCATAATCAAAAACCTGTAATTGATCAATTGACAGAATTAATATGAAAAATTGGAAAAGCGGGATCAAAGGTGTCAAATACTCAGAATGAAAAACCATTGCTTGATGAGGCAAATAACGTTCAGATTGTAATTTATCAATTAAATGAGAAAATTAAAAAAAACACTCAAAGGTGTCAGACCGCTCAGAAGTTGAAGTGTATGTGTGCTGACTCTCAGTATCGGTGTATTAAAAAATAAAAAATAAAAAGCAAGATTTAAAAGTTGAGAAACATTGTCCGTGAGTGTGAAACGTGATCGCACCATAACCCTTAACTGCAAAACTGAGGTGTCCCACAAATTTTTTTTTCCATCTATGCAGGCCCATATCAAACTTACATTTCGTGTCTCTTTTGAGTGGATCTGATTGGCTGAAATGGCAAAAATGCATGCAGCAGGTCATTCATTTCTGGTGCTTCAGCCGATCAGGTGTTAACAAAAGGGACATTTTCAACATGGATGCAAGTGAGCATATGATGCTCACTTGCATCCCTGATGGTGGGTCCTTGTCTCATTTAGTAACATGCTACACTGTCATTCGAATATATTTGAACTGATTCGAATATGAAAACATCCTTTTCAGATCCACAAATATGCCTGGAAGTTTTTGAGAAAGACTGGGTACCCAGTTTGCATTGCAAAGGCATCAGTAGCAGCGTTCTTGCAGTGACGTATATTGCATTGGCAGACCACATGAAGCCTGTACATGCAGACACTTGCAAACGACCCTAAAAGGGCAACTAGGGCATTGTGAAGTTGGCCTGTATCGATAGACTGCAACACTCTAATCACAAAGAGCACATTGTTAAAATGGCAAGAATTGGGCCTAGTTGGTTATTTATTATTGGTTAGTATTAACCCTTTCACTGCCAGGTTTTTTTTTCTGACTGCTCCTCACTTCCTTCCATGTTCTTTTTTCATCTGTGTTACTTTCATCCAATTCGGTTTGGTTTGGTCAGGGATTCAGGAACAGTTCATTCAGAATTCATCAACATTTCCTGAATTCCTTCATCTATCAAAGCATGGATGAACCTGGCACACTGACTGGCCATGACTCACTGCTGAAGCAACAAAGCGACGTGGTGATGATAATGATGCAGATCTAAAAATACCTAATCTATTTGTAGTTTAATATGAAGGCCCCGCCTTCTAAAGAATGGGTCCGCGAGTCAGGGCCTCGCCCGACTACTAGTCACAACACATGAATTCCATTCTGCTCCAAAATACCATTTGGTGAAATATGGAAGAGGCCTTCATCCTGTAGTGGGTATAGTCTGGCTGATCATGATAAAAACGCCAGTTTATTTCCGGGTCAGTATAGAAGCACTTTGCAAAGATACAACACTACATGCCGCTGCAATGCGAAGCATGTGGTCGAGGCTTTGCTAGAAAGTAAGGGGCCAGTGCTTTTGCATGTCAGGACAAAACATAGTGGGGCGTAAAGATGGCCTGTGTGACATGGCAAAAGGGGCTCCGAGCAGTACAAAATACATTGCTCCTCGCGTGGCCGCAACTCAAGCAAAAAACCCAGCTCAGGAGGCATCGCTTCCGTCTCATCCTGTAATGCTCTGCTTCACAGTCCATTACATCAGGATGCTTCGTGCCGCTCGCCAACAGCTAACAACGTGATCGCTCCCTAAGCAGGACTGCACCAGACGCCCTGATTCTTCCATTCTGTCCTTTTATCTGCACTTCCTGCTGCGTCAAGCACAAGTCGCGCGCCGCGATAACCTTTGCACATGCGCAGTTCAGCTACCCCTCCACGCGCTCGGACAGAGAGAAAAGAGCACGTGCAGTTTAATTAAAAGACGAATTGAGGCGTTGGAGCCGGACATATATTTACGCTAAATGTTTATGAATTTGTGAAGCCTCTTCGTAGACAGTACGACATGGCAGCAATATTTCTTTTTACACGAGCAGTATCTAGAGTGGCAGGGAGTTACGAGTATACTCAGGAGGAGAGATGAAATGCTGATGCCACCGTTGGCGACCGATTTCTCAAGTGAAATGTACATGTCAGTATTGATTTTGCGAGTGCAGATCCCAAAAGTTATGTTACACGGCCATTAATTTCAGAGTGGCGGCAAACTGGCCATTTAATTGACGTCGTTGCAAGTTTGGTTCAACTGGTGGGAAGATTTTTTTTAAATCCAGTTTTTTTATGTGATAAAGGAGCCCTTTGTTGCCATACGGTTTTTCTTTGGCCATAGCTCATCATCATTATCATCATTAGCTGGACTATACCCACTGCAGAGCGAAGGCTTCTCTCATAATCCTTCAGTTAACCCGGTCTTGTGCTAGCTGCACCCACTTGACCCCTGAAAATTTACTAACCTCGTCCACCCACCTGACTTTCTGCCGCCCCTGCCACGCTTGCCTTCACTTGGAATTTAATTTGTTACTCTTAGCGACCATCGGTTATCATCTCCTTGCAATACATGTCCTGCTTGTGACCATTTCTTATTGATTTCGACTAGAATGTCATTATTTAGAGTTGATTTCTTGAACCTACTCTGCATGCGTCCTATCTCTAGACTATACCCAGACGGCCACTGACGTCCGACGGACAACCGAACTCGACCGCAACTCGGCGGCCGATTTCGGACGTCCGCCGGAATTCCGGCGTACGTACGAAAGCGGATGGTCGAATCCGTTCGCCCAGCGGACAGCCGCCGTACGTCCGCCACTGGATTTGCTTTTACACAGCTATGATATAGTTTGTTGTCGTCGTGCTCATCTGTACTGCGTATAAATCAGTAATGCCGTCAAGTCTGCATTATATGATGCCAGAGCGAATCGATGCGATAGAAAGCGTTTCCATTAAACAGTTTTTTTTTTATTTTCCGCATGTTTCATCGTTGAATTCTATCAAAAAATTTTGATAAGTTAAATGACCATTAAACATTTTTCTATCATGATGCTTCGGTGAAATTTTAATCAGTGGCTGAATAGACGCAGCAAGCAGCAAGCTCAAAAAGAACGAAACCGAACCTATCCTCAAAAAAATCTGAAATGAGCCAATCCAATCCACCTGACAAGTTGAAGTTTAGTCATGGAAGATGGCTTCACGTTTCCGTGTTCTGCATTTTCTGCGCAGTTACAAATACCTACGGCTGTAATGCACTGCTAGCATTGTTTTTGCTATGGCTTGGTGCGACTGGCACACTTTGTTCACCCGCTGATTCCAAAGTAAGTATTTCACCGAACTTTTGTTTCTTTAGTTGAACTTTTCGATGCACCGATAGTGGTGAGCTTTTGCGTAAGGAAACAGCTCTGTACAGCAGCCGAACGGTCGAGTGTTTTAGGCGAGACTGACAGGATGGCTCCGCGCCGACTAACTAAAGTGCAGCCTCAAGTCTGAGGGCCATCTTTACGGCATTACTGGACGCTGCGCCAGTAAGCAGCGCAACTTCTCTGTCTCTGATAAAGGAGTGCCTGCCCTAGCTTTAAAGGAGTTAATTTGTTAACCATGCGCAACGTGCTGAGTTGTAAAAACTATACGAGAAAACTTTTGCACTCCTCGAGCCTATCGTGCGACATGCCTACACTCGTGAAAACGTCGCAAGTTTTTTTTGTTTTTGTTTTTTTAATGGACAGCCGCTAATCTTTCTCTCTCAAGCTTTACGGCAACTACAGTTTCTAGAAGGAACGGCTGTAGCTACTAAATAACTAAAGGTTTAGTACTCTCCTTCAGCTTTGACAAACCAGGACAGCACCTTGCGCATGTTGGTTATGAATGTGGGACCGAACCGCGCAGAACAACCGGACAAAGAGATGAGAGAAAAAAAAAAAAGTCAGCACTTGTCTTTTTCTTGACCCGTTGTTCTGCGCTGTTCTGGCACGAATTTGACATACCGCCGCCGCGATACAGTTGGGCTGTGAGCTCTGGTGCCTGCAACGCCTTCTTTTATGCAAAACAGGTGTACTGGGAGGCCATGCAAGCCGCGGGCTCAAAAAAAAGAAAAAGAAAAAAACGAGTTGAGCAAAAGTGAGATGAAAACAACATTGTTGTTGCTTTGTCCTTACAGATATTCAAAGGCTCCTCAGAACTTCACTGCATTATTGACAGCGAGATAATGCCAAAGCTACACTAGAGCCATGCAGCACCTTATAGTGCATGATACTGAGCTTATGTCTCGCACTGAAAGCTCTTACCATGTTCTTAGATTATCATATTAAAGTAGCTTTAAACCCATGCTTGTTAATACAGTGATAGCCATAAATTGAATCTAGGGCATCATGCTCACATACAAGGCTTCTGATAACCCCTGGTCACATGATGTGGGCTAAAGCAGAAACCTGTACCTGGTCATCTTACAAGCATTTGTGCAATTGATGCTTTTAATGTGTTGTAAAAGTTTTTGTGTTCTGTTTCTGTATGGGAATGCTTTCCTTATTGAAGGCTAACATTTGGCTTGCTACAGCAAAACCTCTGCCTAGTCATCCTAAAAACAGCACTGCAGTTGGTGCTTTTAGTGTGTTGTAAAAGTATTTGTGTTCTGCTTCTGTATGGCAATGCTTTTCTCGTTGAAGACTAGCATGAGGCTTCCAAAAATATTTCAGATGCCATTTGCTGTAGCCGATTTCGTAGGCCAACAGGAAGCAGCACTTCGAACATGGAAAACTGTCATCCACGGGGGAAAAACAGCAACATCCCTTTGCATTCTCATTTCTTTGGTATGGCTGAAAGTGAGTATTGTATCATTATCTATATTATTAATATTGAATCATGATTATCATTGTTGAAGTTGTTTGAGCGTGATGATTTTAAACACACAGGACATCCCTTCGACATTAAGGTTTTAGCTTGTTTACATGTAGGATGTAGAACTGGTTTCAACAAACTTTATGCAGCAAATTCTTTTTACATTGTCCACCATGTTACTTTTTGTCATTGTCCATTGAAGTAAATAACCAGTATTTTGCGTTTACACAGTCGTCCACTCTTAGCTTGAATGGGAATGTGTGGCATGCAGTTTGCAAAATAGCAATGCATCCGTCACAGCCATGCATCAAGGCTAAGTGGTTTGTGTGTAGAGGGACCAGCCGCTCCATCTTCACGCCATCTGCCTCTTTGCTCCGGTGTGCAGACGTGCATTGAGGCAAAGTGGTTTATGTGTAGAGAAACCAGGAGCTTCTTTGTCACATCTGGCTGTTTGTTACGGTGTGCAGATGCGCATCGAGGCAAACTGGCTGATGTGTAGAGGGACCAGGAGCTGCTGCATAACGTCCTTCGCCTCTTTACTACAGTGCACAGCCGTGCATTGATGCTAAGTGGCTTGTGCATGGAGGGCGCAAGAGCTGCAGCTTCACGTCTGCCTCTTCGCTCAGGTACGCAGGTGCGTATTGAGGCAAAATGGCTTATGCATAGAGGGACCAGGAGCTGCTGTGTGGCGTAGTCTGTATATTTGCTACGGTGCGTATCGAAGTACAATGGGGGGGCTCATGTGTAAAGGTACCATGGGCTGCTGCGTCATGTCGTCTGCCTCTTTACTACGGTGCGCAGGCATGCATCAAGGCAAAATGGCTTATGCATAGAAGGACCAGGAGCTGTTGCTTCACATCTGCTATGATGCGCAGCTGCGTATTGTGGGTGGTGGTGGAAAACATTGCCATCAGATACAAATACAGGAGGTTACTCACTAGCTGACCCTGAGGGGGCTGTCCTGACAAAAACAAGGGGTCCCTAGTTTGGGACCCCAGTGGTGATAGAGGGACTAGAGGCTGGTACTTCACGCTGCCTGCATCTTCGCTACGGTGTGCAGCTGCGATGGATGCAGTGGCATCTCAAAAAGTGCATGCCACGCACTCGCATGTTCAGCCTGAGTGGACGACTGTGTACCTGCTATAGCTTTGTTATTCATAGAATAAACCTAGGCCAAGTTGGATAAATTATAGCTCACCTCATATGTGGTCAGCAAAGAAAAGCCACTCCAGAAAATCTGATGCATTTACTGTCATAGGATTCTTATTCATATACATGCTACTGACGAGTCAGATTTTTCACCCTCAGAAATGCCAGAAAAATAACCAAGGGTGCGTCTGCAATAGTCTAGCTTGCTCTTTCTCTGCAGACTTGAGTCAGATGTATGTTCCACTGCTGTGGGTGGGACAGGTGTGAATCTTTGATTTTAAGCTTGCAACAAGTATGTTATTGTAGTTTAAAGGCAAAACGGTACTAATAATCGCAGCCCCCCGTGGCCTTTATCCCCTTTTAATAGTGTTGCTAGACACTGAATTATTAGTTTACTCTGCACTGTTTCTGTCTAGTTAATGTGCGGAGATGTACATATATTTATATGATTTGGAGTTGTCGACTTTGCACTTAGAAACATTGTAGCGTTATCTGATGGGTTGCTTTCATTTCTTTAATGATTTCTGTAAGGGATCGGTGGGTGTGCTAGGCACCATTATTAGTCTGCTGTTTTTGGGTCATCTGTTCAATGCCCAGCTGCGGCCGTCTCCCACTTGCCCTCGGACAGGAGGCGGAGAGACGCGCACAGAGGCAGCTACAGCAGGTACAGTGCTTAACGGAAACGTAGGCAGAGAGGGAAAGAAGTCCCCTCTTCCGAAGACTTTGCTGTCGCACTCGAAGACGCGGGGACAGGCAGTTTGTTCTCGTTGCTGTGTCATGTAGGGGGCTCATTTTTATTTAAGGAGCTTTACGAACAGTATACAACTAAGGGGTCCTTAGTACTAAGCGTACTAAGGGGTCCTTAGTATGCTGACTGGACCCATCACCCGGAGGCAGCACAGCTTTGAAACGAGCACCTCTTTTGGAAGAACTGCTTATCGTTCAAAGAAAAAACACTGTCAGGCTGTCAGGTTGAAGGGTGTAAGGCCCTCTTCCTTGTTGGGGAGCCCATAAAAGTGACAATTATTCAGTGCAGGCGCGCTGAGTGGGGTCTCGTTGAGGATTCCAACCCTGGATGTCAACAATGGTGGGAGATGGCGGCATTGAAAAAGGGCAAGTGTGTAACAGTGACGGTATGATGCGGAGCAGGAGGATGTGGGTTGGCTCTTCTAATGTGGTCCGCAATGGTGCTGACTCGGACGCCAATAATTGCAATAATTGCCCTGTAAAAGGAGCCGCCAAGGATGCAAGCTTTGGGCAATGGTTGCGCACGTGGGACACCGTTTTGATGGGTTCTATTTTTTTTCTTTTTTTTTCCTAGGGGAGAGATTTTGGCATGTGACCTAGTGAGCCAATCATTTCGAGGTCCATTCTCTAAATTCTGTTTGTTGTGAAACGAATTTGTTGTCCCTTTTGCATTGCTTGTATTAGGGAGAGGGTGAAGAATTTATGAAAGTGGAAAGACATGCCGAAATGTTTGTTAGCCAGTCATGTGTGAGTTCGTTGTCATTGGGGATGAGAAATGTGGGCGGAGTCCCGAAGTTAATGAAACGGCCCTGCGGCCTGGAGAACTCATTCTGAGCTAGATTTTGATCTCTTTCCTCTTCGGCATAGATCATGGTCATTGTTTCACCTGTTGTAAATACGTACATTCATGTATAAAATCTAGGCAAGTACCGATGTTGAATCACTTATCAGATAACGTAGACGATATTTTGCTACTTTGTGAACGTTATTTCAGCTCGAATGGTGCAGTAGATTTTGCATAGGAATGTTTTAAATCCCAGCCCCCAAATATTCAAAACCCTGTATATAACGTGCCATTCTGAAGATGGTGAGATCTTTTGTCCAATCCTGTAAGAAAGCAGCAAAGCGCTCCCAAATCTTCCACAAAACTGTGTGATATCTTTAATACTAACTGCGGCTTGGTGTCACTCAAAACATGTAGGTGAGGTAGATTTCTCCCCCCCCCCCTCTTTTTGTTCGTTCAAATGAGGACCAGTGGACACTAACTCTTGCTTTTGTAATGCCCTAGGCCCCGCCTTAAGGCAGTACTTCAATGTCAATACCATTTTTATAGCTATGGCTGTCCAACAGCACTAATGTCTTTTATACACTTCTTTTACTAATCTCTTACCCAAGTGGTGGCTGATACTGCAGGGGCGAAAGTCTCTGGACAGTATGTCTAGATTTTGGACTAGAATTGCGATGTAAACGAATTGTGACCTTATTTCTCTTGCACACATGAAAGAACTAACGTTCAACTTTCACATCGACAAGTATGGTCCGAGTTTCCTGGTCGATGTGAAAGTTATGTGCTTTGATTGCAGTTTGCGTAGTCCACACACTTGTCCCCGATATTACATAGGGGCAAATTAGGCGCCTTTACAGGGGCAGTTTCTTTGGTGCCCACTACCTTCCCCATAAAAAAGCTACAATGTTTCTTGCGAACAGCTGGCTGCATTTATAAATACCATTATTTTTTTTTTGTAATTTGTTGTGCGTAGTTGAGAAATCCATGACATACATGCACAGCTGGTTGCCAGAATTATGCAACCATATTTCAGTAACTAACATCCATGCTGCATGCTGCCGGTAATACATCAGGAGCTTGTGGTTGTCAGCTTTTTGTGTTTTGTGTGACTATAAGCCTTGCTATTGTAATGTCACATATAGCGCTGTGGGTAAACAAATAACTTTACTTTTAACTCTTGTAGAAGCATGAACACTGCGCAATCACTGCGGCGGGCTATGCTTCCACATCGGGCTTTAGCCACATGTCAAATGTCTATCTTTATTCTGCTGCAGCAGCTTGCATGTTATCAGATAAGTTACTTCGTCGCAGCTGCTCTAAGGAGACGCTTTCTAGACGCTTGTAGCCTAGATGTTGATGTCGATATACCCCCGACACGCCCAGGCAATGTCTTCGGTAGAGGGTACATGGAAACCAGCGAAATGTGCAGTTTACAGAACAAAAAGGTAACAATTTTAAATGATGTTATTATTGATCACTTCTTTTCAGAGCAGGAACAATTACTTTAGAAATCTGCCTGTTAAACCGCTCAAAGTGCAGGTTTCTGCCGCCAATGCGTACCTGTGTAATACTGCAATGCTCTGGCTGTGCTTTATGTTCATATACAGCATCCTTTATGCTTAGTTTCTCTGCATGTGCACTCCATGTCTTGGGCATTGCTGAGGGTGCATAGCAACAAGCATAACATGCCATGTTTGGTCAGAGTGGCATGTTCAAAAAGACGACATAAAAACATTAAAATACTGAATGCCAGGTTCTGGTCAAACTACGTTTGTATATTTTGTTATTCTGCATGGGTTTTGCTGCAGTTATATGACCTTTCTATATAGTATGTGACAGTTCTGAATGGAGATGCATGCGTACAGTGCCATCTGGAAAAAGCAATTGAGAGAAACTGGCAGTTGCCCTTGGAGATGTGTAATCAAAGTTCAGCACAGATAACTTGAATTTAATTTTCCCTTCTATTGCAGGAGGAGCCCAGCCTGCTCTTTCCATCTTAGGCCTGAAAGACCAGCAACAGCTGATCGAGCAAATGCACAGGATAGTAACTGCTCCTGGAATCCCGGCCTGCGGAGGCCGCCCACAGAGAACTCGATCATCTCCTCGCTAATTCCGAAATATTAGGTTTCAATAAATACCTTTTCCTCCACCACCTCCCCAAGGGAAGAGATTTCACGGCCAAGGATAATTAAAAAAAATTATTCAAGTAGATTCTTAATACTCCCGTTGGCCTGCATTTTACCATGCCATTCCTTAACATCGATATTTTTTTAGTGTACACTATTCATGCATGCAGTTTTTGCAATAAGGCAAAAAAAAATGCTTTTTTTGCAACCTCGCATGCTGGTATGCCTATGCACTTAGCATGTTTTCAGGAATGGTGCATTTGTGTAAAGCTCAGCTAGCATATGTGCCTCTTTGATGGAAGTTTTAATTGCACACTACTGTTCAGTGCTTTGTGTGTGAAAGTAAAGCAGACAGCAGGAAACTTGAACCTGTTGCATATTCTGTTGTCTGCTTTACTCTCACGACAAAGGCATTGAGCACTAGTATGTGATTGAAATTTGCATGGCACATGCTTGCTGAGCTTTACACGAATGTTATTGGCAAGTTTTTACACCAAAAGCGGGCCCTGCAAGCATGTTCCGGGAAACGTCCGAATGTCCGCCTCCGGCTGCCCGTCGGACGTCCGTGGGACGCGATCCGGATCCACGAACGATAGTCCGACGGACGTCCGCTGTACGTATATCGAACATAACCGGACTTCCGTCGGATGTCCGATGGTCCGAAAACGGACGTCCGTCGGTCGACCGTCGGACGTCTATGGCCGTCTGGGTACTTACCATTTTCCATTCCATAGCTCTATGCATCTACTTCAACTTAAATATAACCCCTTTAATTAGCCTTCACATTTGAGCCCCATAGATGAGTACTCGTAAGATGCAACTATTATTTACTTTTCTCCTGAGTTATACCAGTAAGCTGCTAGTCATGACCTGCAAGAACTTGCCAAATGCGCTCCATCCTAGACTTGTTCTACAGATTTTCTTTCTGAATTTAATCCTAGTGCCAGCAGAAATAATCTAAGCGCCAACTGATACAATCTGCGCACCGTGTAATTTAATTTGTGTGCTAAGCATTTAACAAAAGCGCCAGTGTATTTAATCCAAACGCCAACTCGAATAATGACAGCGCCAAGCATTTTAATCAGAGTGCCAACGTAATTAATACAAGTACCAGCGGATTTATTTCATATGTGGAAAATGAATGCGGTAGAGGGCTCTAAAGCACGAAGCATGAATTCCAGAAATAAATCGAAATTGAGATTTTTTTGTATATCAGGAAAAAAATTGCTGTTATTAAAAGTGTTGACCCTAGAAACATGTTCCAAATGAAATGGGTTTTACTGAGGGTTTAAAAGGGACCAGAAGTTGCACGGCGAACAGCACAGGAACACAGTCAGTCTAGGCACAAACCAGCAAGCTCGAGCAGCGCAGCGGCACTTCGTTGTTCTCTTCCTCGTGTTTCGTGACATCCGCTCTTCGTTCACTACAATTTCCCCGGGAGCGAAGAGGAGCCACCCTGGCGACCTATGACGAGGGCAAGACGAGCGGGTCGTAGTATGTTTTGAGGCAGCTCACGTGCACAGTTTCGCGGCCGCGATGACGCATGTCCGAAGAGGGAGTGAGTGGCTCCACGATATAATTTACAGGGGAGGTTTGGTGAACGATGCGGTAGGGGCCGTGATATTCGGTTGGAAATTTCGATGACAATTCCGGTGGGGTACCAGGAACCCAGAGCCAAACGAGGGACCCTGTAGGGAAAACATGTGGCGTCTGATCTTTGTCGTGACGATGCTTTTGGCGGCCTTGAGATTCCGATGTTAAACTGCGGGCCAGCTGGCGACATTCCTCCGCAAGCTTTACAGCGTCAGAAAGTGGAGTCCACTCGGAGGAGTCGGGACGATATGGTAATATAGTGTCCATCATGGACAACGCCTCACGCCCATAAAGGAGGAAGAAAGGGCTAAGTCCGGTGGTTGACTGCGTGGCGGTGTTGTAAGCGTACGTCACGAGAGGAAGAACAGAGTCCCAGTTAGTCTGATCGGCGGCAACGTACATCGTGAGCATATTTTCGAGAGTACGATTGAAGCGCTCAGTCAGCCCGTTAGTTTAAGGGTGATAGGCTGTGGTGGTCCGATGTATGATGCGACATTCGGCCAGTAGAGCTTCAACGACATTGTAAAGAAAGACTCGGCCTCTGTCACTGAGCAGCTCACGCGGCGCGCCGTGGCGAAGAACAAAATGATGAAGCAAGAACAGGGCAACCTCACGGGCAGTAGCGGCAGGTAGGGCAGCGGTCTCCACATATCGGGTGAGGTGGTCGATGCTGACGATAATCCAGCGGTTCCCAGAGACCGTGCAGGGAAGTTGCCCTTAAAGATCAACGCCAATGCGATCAAAAGGACGGACCGGGCATGGAAGGGGTTGTGAGGGGCCAGGAACACGAGGTGTGGATGGCTTGCGGCGCTGACAGGCGATGCAGGAGCGGACGTATTTGCGAATATAACCGTACATGCCGCGCCAATAGTAGCGTTGAGAAATTCTTTAAAACGTCTTGACTACACCAGGATGAGCACACTGAGGGTCGGCATGAAAAGAGGCGCAAATTTCATGTCGTAAATGGCGGGGAATGACGAGAGGCCACCGTCGACCATCAATTATATAATTGCGGCGGTAGAGAAGACCGTCTCGTAGGGCAAAGTGTGGTGCTTGACGGCGTAAAGTCCGAGAAGGCGCAGCGTTGGGAGAAGTGCACACGATGTTGATAAGAGATGCGAACCACGGGTCTTTGCGCTGCTCCGCAGGCAAATCAGCGATGGTTAGAGACGAGAGGACGGGATCAACCGCCGTGGAGCAAGCAGGTTCGCTGGATAGGGGAGAACGAGACAGAGCGTCGGCTTCCATGTGTTTACGGCCAGAACGATATACAACGCGAATGTCAAATTCCTGAAAGCGTAGGGCCCACCGTGCGAGGCGGCCGGGCGGGTCTTTAAGAGAGGACAGCCAACATAACGCGTGGTGGTCCGTGACGACGTCAAACTGGCGACCGTACAGGTAGGGTCTGAATTTCGTTAGTGCCCACACAATTGCCAAACACTCCTTTTCCGTAACTGAGTAGTTGCATTCAGCTTTAGAGAGAACACGACTCGGGTAGGCGACGACGTATTCGTGAAAGCCGTTTTTCCGTTGAGCCAAGACAGCTCCGAGGCCAACGCCACTCGCATCAGTATGGACCTCGGTGGGTGCTGTCGGGTCGTAGTGCATGGCCTCCGAGATTGCCTCCGCGCGCACGCTGGAAAAGGGCGCGGCGAGCACCGCACCGCGGCGCTCGCCACCTATGCATCAAGTGTTCCGCCGCTGCTTGGCGCAAACTATAAAACACGAGTTTCCTCAGCTTGCGCTCGTACCACAGTCGAGCTGCCAGCTTTAAAATGCCACGGGCAAGACGGCAGCCAACAATTTCGCTATCGCTAAAGTACTAATAATATAAGGCCCACATTGCGCAAAGTTAGGCAGCGACTACCCGAAGCTGCATGCCTGCCCGAAGCATACATGCGTGCTCTGGCGCTCTCTGCTGCGGTTCCGCGTCTTTTTTTTTTCTTTTTGCCGCCGTACATTTGCGAGTTCATTAACTCGCTAAATACAGTATTTACGAGTGCGGCGACTTACAGAAACATCCATCGCACGAATACAATTCTCTAAATGGTTCCGCCACAGCCATTTGATTATTGCTTACTTAGATGCATCTCACGATAGCTATCTTTTTCTCGCACGGTTTTAAAGCAGCCTTAGAAGATCGTAAGCACGCAGGTTCGATAGAGTCCTTACGGAAAACAATTTACACGGGTTTTTATAATATGCTTTATGGCAAGCTTGCGTAATAAAAAAACGAAGTGTCTAAAGGTACGTCCGACGTATCTATTCGATTCTCGTAAAGATACGGCGGACGTCGATATACAGGCTCATGGCTATTGCACGTCGAACGCGGCCACATTCCGCTTGCTACGCGTGAATGAATCTCATATCCTCTATGCTATCAGCTAGCCGCGACTCTCGATGAGGTGTTACGAAGAGTGCATCCGTTCTAACATAGATCACGGTCTTCACTTAGGGTTGTGTACGGCAAGCATCGCTGTCACGCACATAGCTGCAGGCGATATGCTACGTACTGCACCAGCTCCACCAGCTGGCATCGAGATACGCACATTCACGAGCAGCTTTCGCTTCGCACTAAACTATCACCTCGATCTGTCCGTAATGCGAGCGAGCTATTCCTAGCATTTACGCTGTCTTAGGTCCTGCATCGACCTCCGAAGATCTAGCGCCGGCACAACACACACACACCTCGCCGTGCAGAACATTCGGCAGTCCAAAAAATGTATGTGAAATGGCATTATGCTCGTTCCTCGCATGCAGACCGAGGAAACAGGATGTTTCTAGCTAAATTCTTCGTTTAAATTCTACATCAGAGCCGTGGCAGAAGACATGCCGAATCTACTAGAGGCCTGCACATCGACTCGTCGCGGCGAAGACCTACTGCACCGCACCGTATGAGTGCACAACCGGAAAGCCGGAAGCGTGAAAGATCCGAATTCCCTGTGAACAGCATGCTCTTTGGTATATAGGGGAAGACTAGACTAAAGTGCTTAGGCTGCATCTTTTTCTTGTCGTTGAAGTTTGCGTACAAGTAGTTTAAACCCCCGCATGCTCGAGGTTAGCGTGACCCGACTGAACGGCCGCGCAGCTTTGAAACGATCGGGATCGATATGCATGCATCGCCGGACTTAGGTACGCGGTAGAAAATGTGCGCTGCACATTTCGTTGAAGAAGCTGACTCTTGGAATTTTGCCGAGTGTGCCATGCAAGTGATCGTTGCTACAACCACGCTTCCATGTTCCCACGGCTGGCCTACCCCGAGGCGCATAAATGTTCAACCGTGGACGTATCAATGATCGAAGAGAGGACAGATATTCACAATATTGGGCGCGAAATCGATACCTACCAGTGCTCAGTGTTAGAGAAATTCTGCCTTGATCATGCGCAATTCAGTGTTTCAGGTGTGGTCAGTAGCTATATAAGTTTGAACAGTTCGCCTTTCAAGTCAGCGGCGCCGATGGACCGGCGGAGCGATTTTCCACGCTACACCGCTGTCTTGCTAGAAAGCCTACCTAGGCCGCGTTTGACATTCACCTGCGTTTTGCTGGCCCCGTAATTGAAAGCAATGCCTTCAGAAACGCGTTAAATGTTCAAAAATGTATTCTCTTCAACAGTTTCACTTCAGGCTGTCAAAGCAGGCGGACGTTGATAAAACAGTTGAGCACTCCAGTCTTTTACAATCACCTTCAGTTTGTAAAATTATTCGAATAGGTCACTTTCCGATCGCTGGGACATAGACCCTCATGACAGCGCTGTCACGTGAATAAGGACCACACCAGGCCGAAAGCTTGTGTCATATAACATAGCTAACCAAGGTATACCTTACAGCATTGTGTTGATTTTTATGGTGCATAAGCGCGACTGATGCTGCCATGCACCAAGAACAAGGTTTAATGTATTTATTTTGTGCGTAATGACTAAAATGTTCTTTAGGATGTAGCTTGTTTAGGAACATTTTAGGAAACCAAAAATGCAGGAAATTTGCACGTCTCTCCTAGGATCTTGCTGGGATGGAAAGGGATCTGTTGCAAATTGTACAAAATGTTTCCTCTTATTTTCTCGACTCTGGCGCACGTGTAAGATATGGTTTATTGTTAGTTCATCTCCACACCCCTTGCATATTGGTTTGTGCTCTTTCATAAGTATGAAGCTGTGTGTGAGGTTTGGGTATGTGTTTTGTGAAGATGACCTAAAATGTCCTCCATGCTGTGTTTTTGATTACTGCATGATTTCCGTTCCTTAATGACAGGTTTGACAAGTATAGTTTGTAGTTTATTTCAATGTTTCAAAAATCCTGCCATTTCACTCTCACTTTTCTTTGTACAAGCTTCTTGGTATCTTCATGCAGCATATTCACCCTCTGTAATTTAGCATTGCGTCAAGGTAACCTGGTTATTTCTTTCAAGACAACTGTCCCGATTTCATAAAGTGTAGGGTTTCTGACGACAGGAACTCCTTGGAAGTCATAGAAATAAATGAGATCCACAATCATGAGCTATCTAGGGTATGCATATACATGTCCATCGCTCAGTGGAATGGCGTCAGTACGCTATTAGAACAGGTCTTGTGGTAACAACAACCATTGTCTGAGGTGGTCCTTTAATGTGCCATGTAACTGCAGGTACTGATAGACCTCTTGATCATGTTATGTGATGATGCGTTCCTTGCATGCATATACGTATACATTTCAGAATCTGCAGTGCACCACTTGACCATTTGCCACCAGTTTGTGTGAAAATGTATTTTTCATGCATGTTAACCAGTATTTAACAGATGACCCCTGTGCACAAGCCAAAAGTGCCACGAGCCAAATGTCACGAGGCCACACGACATGGCAGGAGCTGTTAAGTCAAGTTTACAAAGTTATATTTGAAATATTTCAGCTTCAACGTTTCAGCTCCAATTAAGAAAGGTTGAGGCTTACAGAGGTCTATGCCAGGTTGTCTATCACCTAACAGGGCAGCCTACGACCGTATGCTAATGAGTATAGCTGAGGTAACAGAGACATGAATTAAGGAATTAGTAATTATGTTTGTAGCAAAGGGCATGTAAATTAACGGGAATCCACAGTGGGATCTGCAGACAAGAACCATTAACGCTGGCACACCATACCCTTACAGGTGGAGATTAGGAGTCTCCCTAATTTTTTGTCTGCTCAAAGATTGTCATTTCCTTCGTTCTTCCAGATGAGGAAGATGTGAAAATGATAGCATCCAAAATGCCAGGGACCATCGTTAACAAGGATGCTGATCCCAACAGCGTAAAAAGGAATTTCAGAAAAGATGGGTGACTAGTAATGCTGGCAACAGTTGAAGCTAAGTGGAAAGGCATGAAATTGAAATGCAACATATGCAGAGATATGTTGCGAGACGACCAGTCTGTGGTGTGCGACATCTGTCTCCGTTAGTTTCATCAAGTGATTGGCCAAAGCAGATGGGGCTTGTGGTTTTGTGATAAGTGCAGTGTAGTAGCATAGATGCAACTTTGCCCATTAATAATTCGAGTGGAGTAAATGCATTGTTTTGTTTTGTTCATGGTTTCCATGAAAACATTATGAGAAATTTTTCCTAGAGAATGTTTGCTGAAATGTGAATATAACGTGCAATAAAACTAATGTTTTCTTGCTATTTACTTTCCCTTGTATACATTAGTTCTGTGAAGAAAACCACAAGCTAGAAGGAAATGTAATGGCATGCATTTTGATACTTGGCCCCGTTGTGCTGGCTCAGTAGTTAGAGTGCTTGGCTGCTGAACCGAAAGATGCAGATTTGGTTTCAGCCACAGCAGGGGCATTTCAATAGAGGCGAAACAATAGGCCGCCACGCATCGTGCGGTGTCAGTGCATGTAAAAGAACCCCAGGTGGTCGAAATTATACCGGAGCCCTCAACTATTGTGTTCCTCATAGCCGTAGTTATTTTGGGATGCTAAACCAGATATATATCACATCACACTCTGAGTAAGATGCTATTCATGGTCATTTAATCATACACTAAATGATCAATTTTTTTCTGCATGGTACAGCAGCTGTTGTACAATTTTACTTTAGCCTTCATGAAGAATATCACACTGGCTCCACATGGCCTTCTGTTGACCCTTGATATGCGTCACAATCACACACCCGAGTATGTATTTGTCTAAAGGCACCTATGCATGCAAGGAGGGGACCGTTACTTTCCATTTGTCAGAACTGAAATGCATGATCCACATCATTTCTGTAATTCAACTGCTTGCTATTTGAACTGTCCAGCATTGATGCAAGTTTCAAAGAACTGCAGTTAGCAAATTAATCTAAGCAGCAAACCATGCCAAGAACTGCTTCGGTTTCATCTTTAGCAACTGTTTGGGAACTAAAATTAGTCAAATGTTGCAAAACATAGATGAGAGGTTACAAAATCTAAAAAACAATGCAGCCTACCTGTGGCATGTAGGGTTTCACATCCTAAAGTGACATATGTAGCTATGAAGAATACCGTAGTGGAGAGCTTCAGACTAATTTGACTGCCCGGGCTTTGTACTTTGCATTGACATCTTGCAGAAAACAGAAGCATTTGCATTTCACCTCCACCAAAGTGTGACTGCCATCACTGGTATTAAACATCACGACCTTGGGGCAAGTAGCCGAACGTGCCACTAAGATGTCGCAGCGTGTACGTACATGCTATACATGTCAACCTTTCTAGCATTAAAGCTGTCACATGCATGGGAGATATTCATGTTCAGCTTTGGACTGACAAGTTTAAAAGTATACTATTTGTGTTTGTCTAGCATGAAAAACAAAAGAAACTAAGGAAAAATGAAAAAAAAAATGAACATAATATTGTCACTTAGCTGTATTCGCTGTTCGTGATGAGGATGAAGAAGTGCAACAGACTCCGAGAAGACGACGACACTGAGTGTTCTGAAAACGGTGCCCTCGTGTTGAAAAAGCACTAGTCATTAACACATAAAGCATATTCGTTCCTTTATTAATGATAAAGTGGCCTTCAACAATAGTACAAAGCCTGAACATTTAGAAAGGTGCTGTGCCAAGCAGCTATTTTACAGAAACCTGAACCATTTCACCTGTAGTAATGCGCATCCCGGCGGTGTGGGCTGGGCACTTATTTTTCGGTCCACTCCAACATGCGAAAACTGCATCATGTGCATTCCCATTTTCCGAGTTTTGAGCTCTGTAGTACAGGCTAACAAATTGTCGATGACTTATTTTTGTCTGATTGTTGCACAGCGCGTGTAAATAAATTACCACTGCACCTAATAAACACTGACATGCACGTGCAACATCGCCGATCATAAACGGACACACTGATGTCCGTCCGGACATCGGCGCACTCATCACAGCACTCTTCGTAGTCTCACACAGCACTCTAGTAGGACGTAGTCCGTAATCACAGCATCTCACGGTAAGCACAAACCACACCTCCAGTTGTACAACAAACACGAATGACGCGATGCTTGGGCTAGAGACACGCCGGCGGTGCCGAGCTTTTTCAGCGCCGCTTGTACTACGTAGAACTTGCAGCACCAAACCTCAATGCGAGCAGAAAGCGATGCGTTACGTGACGCATCTCATCACAGATGGAAGTGAGGAAACTTTGAAGAATCAAAACTACATAATTACATAACGACTGTCGTAGACGTTAATCCACATAATAACGAGGACCAAATGAGCGGGCGTGCGGGCCGCGGGCTGGCCGTCAACACCGCGATTATATGCGCTTGCGCTCTGGTCGTGCTTGCCACCCTGCCGCGGTCCAACTCACGTAAACCTATCATCATGCCATCACGTAGTATATCACCCATTCTAGGCACTATTCTTGCCACTGTACTATTCTTTGTAATTTCACATTTCACGCATGCAGTATGTAGTACATACTTCTTGCACCTCGCACGTACACCCTGCGTACACCTCATACCAACTTCGATTTGGCTACATATGGCTACCATGTCGTTGCTACCAACGTTACTAGTTGCTACAACCACATCTGGGGATCTCGGATCCGTCCGGCTTTCCCGACGGATCCCAAGGCCCATATCGGAGAAAAATGCGTTGGGTCCGTCGGAAGAACCCTACCGATCGGGTTCGTCCGCCGTACCTCTGAAAAATATTTCCCGGATCCGTCCGACGGATCCCGAACAAAAAAGCACCGGGTCTGTCGGACGTACCTTTAAAACCATTGATCGGGTCCGTCCGACGTACCTTTAGCCACAGCCATAAAAAAAAAAAATGTTCGAGAAAGGTGAAGGGTAATCGGGGCACGTTCAGGCACCTCTGCCGTCATATGAGTATATGCGAGGTTTTTGATAGTGATCCCGCTAAAAAAGGATCAGCTTATACAATCGAAAGTGAGGAGAAAATATTACCTTGTTTTTAAACTACGCGGCCCGCCATAGCATAAATGTGCGCAATTATCACGCGAGTTTCAGCTTATTTCTTGTTTTCACTTGTTTGCATATGCTACAGACTAGGTGCAGTGCTTTTATTTTTAATTTTTACTGCTATGCCTATATACGCAGAGGACCTAAATGGGTTAAATGGGTTAAATCAAACGAATTCTGATTAGACTATACAATGGAACTATCATACACGCCTGCCACACTAGTTAGCAATTTTTCATTGACTTTCATTGATATGCGAAACTTATCAGAACATTTTTGGCACTAAACATTCGCCGGATGTAATGATACTAGCCACTTTCTGAACAAAATTACGAGGCAAACACTGTGAGCAATTTAAAAAAGACATGTTTCTTTATTTACAAAACTCATGAGGTGGACAAAGAGAAAAACAATATGGGCGAGCACAATCAAGAAGTACACACAAACATTTCGTTATTTACAAAATTCAATCACCACATGATGACTACTTGCGTAGTTTTCTAGTTTTCTATTCGCAAGGATAAAACTCGCCAGACTGAACACGCAGCTCTTATCTTGCTCAGCAGTTTCCTTTTTTTTCCGGCAAGCTGTTTGATCAATTACTATTTTTCCTGCGTTGATAAGCTGTGGCCTAAGCAACTTTTCTATGATTATCTTCGTTGTTTCAGTGGCGTGGTCCTTTCTTGCTGCACAATGCTAGAAGAGAGCACCTCTGGAAGTAAGCAACATAAGCTAGCGACATGTACGCTACACATGAAATGTAGCGATGTACGCTCCACTGGAATTTGTTATATTTGCAAGAAAGCGCAGAAGCCTTAGGATTAAAAATGGGGAGGAAAACGAATGTCTCATCAGTTCACCAAACTGCAACAAGACCTTGCAGCTGAGAAACATGCATGCCTTTGACCACTCGAGCATACGCTCGTAACGTTGACTGCCGGCTTCACGAGTGACCGTTAGGCACTCAAAGACTACCACCTACACGACGTAGTCTTGACGAGTAACTGTTTCATAAGCAAAGAAAACAATCTACACGAGCACAATGCGTAAATTCTAAGTAGAACGAAACGCATTATGTGAACGCAGCAAGAACATCAACACTCCGCTTCGGTAGTAAACACAACACTTAAATTGTGAAACATTTCGGACACACCTTGCTGTCAGTATTTGCTGGAAAACCAGCTAAAAATGAAAGGCTACGTGACACGCTCGTAACAAAATTTTCGTCAATGTACACGCGCAAAAAACGAGAGAACCGCCAGCGGAGATACGCCGCGAGCGGGCTGGACGATGCATCGATGCATAGGCGCGCACTGCCGCCTGGTGGCGCCTGGAGTAACTGACAAACTGCCAAATCACGTGGGAATCCCGCAACAGGCAGACGACCATTGACTATTGTCTAATGTCGCAGGAAATTTATAGCAAGGTCACAAAAATGGAAATAGACGAAGAAGGGGAGTGTAGTCTGGGAAGTGATCATAAACGTATTAGTCTGCAGATGGGGCCCTTGATGAAAAGAGAAATGGAACTTGACAAAACGTAAACGCAAAATTAAACGACGATCAAATAGCGCAGATAGCAGCAGACATAGAGGAAGCAATAGAGAAAAGCCCCATGGAAGACTGGGATTATGAACAGGTAGAACTACTCATAAGGAGGAAAATTCAGGAGGTTAAAGTAGCAAACCGCTGGAATGGAAAGAGGAAGCCACGGAGCTGGTGGAATAAGGAAATCAGGGAAGCTATTGAACAACGACGGGCTGCTTCAAGGGAACACCGAATGGCAAAGAAAGCACAGGTATCTCAGGAGGAAATCGACCAAAAATGGGAATCATATCGACAAAAGAAACTTCAGGTGCAGGCCCTCGTCCAAAGTAAAATAAGGCAGTCCACCGATCGCTGGATGGCTGACATACACGATGCCTCTAGAGGCGGAGCAAGAAAATTCTGGAACCATATAAGCTGGCTAGGGAAGAAGAATCAAAGAAAGCAGGATCGGATTCGATAACGAGGAAAATTGTTTAAAGGGAGACAACGCAGTGAACTACATTACATCAGTTATAGCCGAATCATTTAAGAGCGACGATAGGGTAATCTCCGCAAATCAGGAAGCAACACAAGGTAGCAGAATACAAAGCAGCTTAGAACTGACCAATCTAAACTGGAAAAAGGCCGAAAAAAATATTCCTAAAAACACATCTACAGGAATAGATGGAATTCCGATCAAGCTGATTAATGAACTCGGTCCAAAAAGTAAGGAAACGTTGTCAAAAGCTCTGGAAACAGTCATAACGAATAAGAAAATTCCGGACAGCTGGCGGCAGAGTAAAATGAATTTGATTTATAAAGGGAAAGGAGACAGGATGCACATAAAATCCTACAGGCCGATTACCATAACATCTGTTATGTACAGGTTTGCCATGCAGGCGGTGAAATTAAAGGTGCAAGCATGGGTAGAAAGTAACAAGATACTCGGAGAACTTCAGAACGGTTTTAGAAATGGTAGGCGCTTACGATAGCCTGTTTCTGCTTACCCAAGCATCGAAATATCTAGAGTGGAAAATAGACCTTTGTATTTGGCCTTCCTGGACATAAACGGGGCGTACGACAACGTAAGCAGGGAACTCCTGTGGAACATGTTAAAAGAAGAAGGTATCGGTTATAAGATAATAAAGTTCCTACAGGAAATATACTGGGATAACAACGTACAAATTACGTGGGAAGGGATAAGAAGTACGGAGGATGTCAAAGTATGCAAAGGATTAAGACAAGGCTGTCCTCTATCACCGGTGCTGTTCATGCTTCATATGATAAACCTGGAACGGAGGATACAAGACAGTAACCTAGGTTTTAACCTGTCATATAGATTAGGTGGAAAAGCGGTAGAGCAACGCCTCCCCATTTTGATGTATGCAGACGATATTGCGCTGCTAGCTGAGAGTCTGGAAGAATTGCAAACTCTGGTTAAGTATTGCGGAGACCAAGGGGACGCTCTAGGCTTCAGTTTCAGCGCAGTTAAGTCGGGTATGATGATTTTCAATGGCTCAACTGATCAGGGTCTTAAAATACAAGGCCATGTAATACCTAGAGTAGCAGAATATAAATATCTGGGGGTATGGGTAAACGAAGGATTGGCATACATTGGAAAGCATGAGCAATCACTTAAGGCCAAAGGGCGAAGAAATGCCGTGATAATAAAGCATAAGGCATTGTGGGGATACAATAGGTATGAGGTTTTGAGGGGTATTTGGAAAGGAATTTTGGTGCCCGGACTTGCTTTCGGAAATGCGGTTTTGTGCCTAAAATCAGAGGTACAGTCGACACTAGAAATAAATCAGAGATCCGTTGGACGATTAGCACTAGGTGCCCATGGCAAAACTACAAATGAGGCGGTACAGGGAGATATGGGCTGGGCATCTTTCGAAGTACGGGAAGCTCAGAGTAAAATATTATATGAGGAACGCCTGAGGAAATTGGACTGTAACAGATGGACAGCTAAAGTATTTAAATACCTGTACTTAAAAAATTACCGACGATTACGTTACTTCCTAATGCGAAATTTGAGCACAGCAAATAAGCTGTTTTTCGATAGACTGAGGCAAAGAAATCGAGCAACACATGTATGCGCTATCACAGAATTTTTTTCTCTGGCGGCGGCGGCGGCAGCAGCAGCAGCAGACGGAGGACTTCCACCGGTCGTCACGCTCATGGCTCAGGAAGAACTGGCAGTGGCGAACGGCAGCGGCAATTTCGGCTCGGGCGGTGCACATATACAGATCCGCCGCCACCGATCTGGCTCTCTGATTGCCACCGCACAGGGGTTGCATTGGAGGAGGAGCGAAGAAAGGAATTAAGTTCGAGCCGGCGCTTTGACAACCGGAGACTCACAGGAAGAGGGGGGAGGGGGGCGGCGTCTACACCCAGCGGCAAACGATGGGGGCAGAAGCGCGCAGCAAGAGGACAACGCGATAAAGGGAGGAGGGAAGAGATAGCAGCGACTGATGCTGCTGACGGCGATAGTGAGTCAACCCTAGCTGCGGAGTTGGTTTCAGGGACAACGCCGCCGATGCTGACGCAAACAATATGATACCCTCGCTTCCGCAGCGCCAAGAACCAGGTCTAGCCGTGGGAAGGTGGTCATGTATTCGTCGACTTGCTGGGGCCTACGTAAAATAACCGGCGCGTCGGCAACTGAAGAGCACCCTATCCGCCACACAGGAACAGGGGGGGGGGGGACTCTCCCCTCCTCTTTCTGCATGGCGGCGACGGTGTTCTATGCAGTCACGTTATCTTGACTCTCTAGCGGCGTCAGCGGCATCCAGCGGTATCAGTCGGTCGCTGCTAGCGCTGGGGTGATGAAAGGGGGGCGGAGCTGGTTACGAGGCCGACGACGACGCCGACGCCAACGTGAAACCCAGGAACGGACGCCAAAGAGCTGCGCTCTAAAAGCGTTGACTCACAATGGAGAAAAAGAACTAGGAAACTAACTAGTAAGTATGCTAGTCACAAGGACGGAGAAATAAAGAGCATTAAGCAACAGGTGAAAAACACAGAAGGTAAAAATTGGTTAAATTCGATGGAAAAAAAAAAACAGAGTGTGGAATTATACCGAAAGTGGAAAATGCAGATCAGGAAGGAAGATTTCTTTGATAACTCAAGAGGCAGTGCCCTACTTTTTGAAGCTAGATCGGGGTGCCTTAGAACACGCAGCTACAAAAAGAAATTTAACAATGGAGATGACGCATGTGCTGTATGTGGTAACTCCAGTGAAACAATTGACCATATTATACTAGAATGTAATGGTATCCATCCGGAAGTTGATGCAGGCGCAATCACGGTTCCTGAAGCTCTGGGGTTTAGAGATAACAGTGGCCGGGTGAATAAACCGGCGGTGGAAACTAGCAAAAAACGACTGGAAGATTGGTGGCTTAAAAGCAGAGAAGTGACATAATGTTAGTAATGTAGGAACAAAAATTTAATAAATAGAATGATGGTTTAGTTAACCAATCTAATTAAGATATAGGGAGAAAAATGAGTATAATAGCTACTGCTACCACCCCATTTCAAAGGGGACGCTCCTATATTCCATCCATCCATCCATCCATCCATCCATCCATCCATCCATCCATCCATCCATCCATCCATCCATCCATCCATCCATCCATCCATCCATCCATCCATCCATCCATCCATCCAAACTTACAACATTTGGCTGGGGCGCGCGCCGATTGGAACGGCCGGAGAGAAACACGCGCGCGAGGGTGATCTCGGAGGCCATGCATAGTGGCGAAGGATTGATGGCGATGTCAAAAGATGGCGCCATGCGGTGAACGCTTTGTCGCACTCGGCCGACCAGTCACTTAACTCACTGTTTCCCCCGAGTAGCTTCGTCAGGGGTGCAATAATAGAAGCAAAGTTCCGTACGAAGCGCCGAAAATACGAGCACAGACCTATGAAGCTTCGAAGTTGCTTGAGTGAGACCGGTTTAGGAAACTCTGTGACTGCGCGCAGCTTGGCCAGATCAGGACGAACACCTTCCTTAGAGACGATGTGACCCAAAATTGACAACTGCTGGGCACCGAAGTGACACCTCTTAAGATTCAATTGTAGGTCAGCGTCAGTAAGACAAACCAAAACTTGCCACAAGCGCTCTAGGTGTGTAGCGATGTCAGTGGAAAGTCCAAGTAGCAGAGGTAGATGTGCCACTTGAACTTCCGCAAGATGTTATCCATCATCCTCTCGAATGTGGCGGGTGCATTGCAGAGACCGAAGGGCATCACATTAAATGAATAAAGGCCATCCGGCGTCACAAATGCGGTCTTCTCTCTGTCACAGGCTGCCATTGGTACTTGCCAGTAACCGGAACGTAAATCAAGAGACTAAAAGTACTCGGCACCTTGGAGACAATCAAGAGCATCGTCTATACGCGGAAGGGGGTAATTGTCCTTGTGGGTAATTTTGTTGAGGCGTCGGTAATCGATACAAAAGCGAAACGAACCATCTTCTTTACTAGCACCACTGATGAAGACCAGGGGCTTTGAGATGGACGGATCACACCACGTTGTAGCATGTCCTCAACTTGTTCATTGATCACGCGACGCTCTGCCGCTGACACACGATAGGGGCACTGTCGAAAAGGCGTGTTAGAGCCAGTCTGAATGTGATGCGCGACTGTGGAAGTGCGGCCGAGAGGTGTGTGGGCGGCGTCGAACGCGGAGCGAAAGGTCTGTAAAAGGGCCACAAACTGCGTCCGGTAGGTGGAAGGAAGGGCGTCATCGATGGCGGTTCGGAAGAAGTCGTCTGGCAACGAATATATCAGGCCTCGGATCGGACTGCAGAGCATCGATGTAGTTACCACGGTTGGTCTCGGAGGCATCCAGTTCAGAGAGAAGGTGGGCTGGTTCAATAGAACCGGGAGATTCCCCACGTAACAAAGTAATCGGGCGCGGAGACGGATTGTAGATGAATAGCTTCGTGAAGCCACCGTGAACATTGAGAACAGCAGACGGCAGCGGCAGATGCTTGCGGTGGATGAAGGATGCAGACGGCGTTAATAGAACACTAACGGCTGACACGGTAGCTGGATACGAAAGAGGAATAAGGGCACAAGCCTCTGGAGCTACGTCGACATCTGCAGCGATGGTCAGCTTTTGAGGACACATTGAACGGTTGTCGTCGGGTAGTGCGTCGCACAGTGCAGAAAATTCCACTTCAGCTCGGGTGAAATCGATCACGGCGTTATTTTTAGACAAGAAGTCCCATGGATCACATCGTGCGAACAAGACGACAAAACTACGAACTCGACTCTGTACAAAAGACCTTCAATGACGACACGCGCTGTACATGCTGCTAAAGGTAGGTGCAATCCTCTTTTCGCTGGCAGTGCGGAGCGACAAACCGTTAAATAGCGTTGTAACTTTTCGTAATCGTCGGCAAAGTCGCTCATGAATCACAGACACTGCAGCACCTGTATCGACCAGCACATATACAGACAGACCGTCGATAGAGATTACTATAACGTTCGTGGGTAAAATATGAGGCCTTGAGCTTTTTGCAGAGCACGCAGTTCTCGCCTCATGAACCGCGGAACTTAGTTTCCCTCATCAGCAGGGGGTGGTCGCCGGCGCATTGGTGAGTGACCTGCGACGTGGAGAAGGAGAACGATGGGTCGTATACGAACGCTGTTCGGCGGCGTATGCAGGCGAAGAGGGAGCAGAACGAAGCAGCGGTGGGGAGTAATCAGAAGACGCAGGCTCGGCCATGCGACGACGACATCGATGGGCCACATGTCCAGCGAAACCACAGTAGTAACAAATTGGCCGATTGTCCGAAGTGAGCCACGGGTTGTAATAGCGCGGAGTCGCAGGATGAAGCGGAGCCGTTTGAGGAAGCGGTGTATGGCGTAGGACAGGCTGCATGGGTGGTAACGGCTCAGGCGGAGGCCGCGCAGCCACTGCCGCGTAGGTCAAATGGGCTGGGACAGAAGGTTGGCTGTATTGTACTGGTGCTCCGACTTATGTCAAGGGAGCGACAGCAGGAGCTTCAGGAAGCGTGGGAAGTGCTTCTGCGACTTGTTTGCGGATGACTTGCTGCAACTTTGGCACCAAAGGAGAGGAAGCGTCAGGACGATGGGGAACGAAGGACAGTTGACGGGCAACTTATTCTCGAACGAACTGCTTGATTCGTTGCAGCAAGGGGGACTGTTCTGCGTCAGCTGTTAAAGCTGCAAGAGGCTCCTGGTGTGAGAGCGAAGAACGAGTGATTTGACGGCGCTTGCGTAATTCCTCAAAGTTTTGGCATGCATTGATTAGGTCGACTACGGTTGCTGGGTTTCTGGCCAGAAGCATCTGGCATGCGCCATTGTCGATTCCTTGTAAAATATGACCAATCTTGGCATGTTCTGTCATTGAAGCGTCCACTCGCTTGCACAGATCTACAACATCTTCAATATAACTTGTAAAATTTTCGCCGGGTAGCTGTGCACGGCCACGCAAGCGTTGCTCAGCGCGCAGCTTGCGCACTGCAGGCCTGCCGAAGATATCGGAAAAAGTGGTCTTGAAAGCAAACCACGAGGAGATATCGGCCTCGTGGTTGCGGAACCACAGGTTGGCAACGTCCGTTAGGTAGAATATCACGTTATTTAATTTGAGACCGTCGTCCCATTTGTTGTGCCTACTGACCCGCTCATATGAGGACAACCAATCTTCCACGTCGTGGTCGCCGGTTCCGCTGAAGACAGGAGGGTCCCGTTGGCGTAAAGCTCCAGCGCAGAAGACGGGGGACGAGGAGGCGGTCGGACTAGGAGTGGTAGCATCGGTCATGGCTGTTGTCGGTAATGTGCGGCTGCGAAACTCCAGGGCGGACGGAAATCCTCACCTCCACTCAGCCCCACCACCAAGTGAAATGGGTTTTACTGAGGGTTCAACAGGGACCAGAAGTTGCACGGCGAGCAGCACAGGAACACAGTCCGTCTAGGCACAAACCAGAGAGCTCGAGCAGCGCAGCGGCACTTCGTTGTTCTCTTCCTCGTGTTTCGTGACATCCGCTCTTCGTTCACTACACAAAGCATAATTTGAGTGCTCCAAAGTGGCATTACCACTGCTCCCTGAGCTGTTCCAAAATGCTCGATCCTGCTTCCACCCCTGTACCTATTAAGGCGAAAGCCTTCAATGGTTCATACTGTTGCTGTTTGTTCGTTCGGTCACACATAGCTGTCAATCCAATGACGTCATCAGTGTAGGTTCCACAGTGCTCTCGGAATTTTTGTAAACTGCTGTTCTTATCTGAGGCTATTGACCATTACCTTAGGCTTTCACATATTAATTTTTAGGCCTATGTTTCTGCTTTGTTTGCCTAGGTCATTAAGCATTCTTTGTAATTTATCCGCTGAGTTAATTAACAAGGCAATGTATTATATCAGCCCTTATCCATAATTGTTCCCACTCCAGGTCTCTGAATACTTCCTCTAGCAAGTGGCAAATAGTACTTTGGAGATCGTGTCTGCTTGCCTAGCGCCTATCCTTATGGGAATTTTATTACTTTCTTTATGGAGAACTACGGTTGCTATGCAGTCACTACAGATATCTTCCAATACTTTCCCATACTGCTCTTGTACACCCTGATTAGGCAATGACTGCTGACGTTTTGACTGAGTCAAATGCTTATTCTAATCAACGAATGCTATTTATAGAGGCTGGTTATATCCCGAACATCCTTCTATCACCTCGTTGATAGCATGAATATGATCGATGGTAGAGTCCGAAAACCTGCCTGATCATTTGGTTGATTAAAGTCTAAAGTCGCCCTGATTCTGTATTTGATCCCGGATATATCAAATGCACATATATCATATTCCTATATCGAACTCTCAAAATATCCCCCTGAAAATCCCACATTAAAGTTTAGCAGCGTTGTTCACGCCCATCGAATTGCACGTCGTGCCCTGCAAAGGATTGTTTTAACAGCTCACCGGCGATCATTTTTCATGCATGGAGCCGGGTTGTGCAGTCTTGGCAGCTGCTGCCTGCCAAGATTTCCGGTGCCTGCGAAGCGGCATTTGGAAGTGTGCCCAATGTACTCTACTTTTCGACACTAGGTGGGAGGTGACATTCAGTGCGTGTGTACGCCTTGCGGGTCATCACTCAGTGAGCAGTGTGTTGCCGGCAGGCAACGCACCGCTGCCATACATGTACCATATTCATGCTTCTGGGTTATAGAGAGCCTCATCTGTTGGCATGCTTTATATATGAAATTGCCTATGTATCTAACTATTTCGTGATCCTCTTCAAGTTCAATATACATATATATCTTGTAAAAGAAGGCTAGGTCGAGACGGCGAGGTCGTGACGGCAAGGACAGCCAAGCCTTGTCTAGCGTTTTAATCCGATCACGAACCCAGGCGCGCGCCGGAGCCGGCGCCGCGGGACGATGATGATGGTATGTACAAATGAAAGCAGAAGATCATGGCATGTACAAATGAAAGAAGGTCCACAGAAGGCTCAGAATATATATATATATATATATATATATATATATATATATATATATATATATATATATATATATATATATATATATATATATATATATATGGCTCATATATATACATAACTGTAGTAGCAATGACCTTAGTGAATTCCGTATATGCAACAGGTAGTATGTTGATTGGTCTGTAATTTTTCAAGTCCTTAACATCTCATTTCTTAAGGATTAAAATAATGTCAGCATTCTTCCAAAACTCCGGTGACAATGTCCAGACATTGCATGTGCAGGGTGGCCATTTTTAAAGCACAATATCACCACCGTCCTTCAACAAATCTGCAGTTACCTGAGCCTCCCCAGCTGCTTTTCCCCTTTTCATAGCTTCTAAAGCTTTAACCTCTTCCTTTGTCACTGACGGAACGTCTGATTGCTCTTCACTATTGCTAATCTCATTATCAGCCTGGTTACGAGGCTACTGCACAGATCAGTGTAGAACTCCTCGGCTACCTTGGCATGCATACATCGTATTTTCACCTACTTAATTTCCCCTTCACCTCTTTCAGGCTCGCATTGTTTTTTAGAGCATGCTCGATTCTCTTCGTAATATACTTCCTTGCGTCGAACACATTACATTCACTGATTACCTTTAACATCTCTGCCAGTTCTATCCTGACCGTTGGGATGGAGGTTTTCACGCCTTGCCATTTCATAATCAGATATTTCGTCTACTTAGATAGTTTACTAGTAGCCTGTCTAATTATCTTACTGCCTACCTCTGCCATGCACTAATTATCAATGTCCAACTACTGCACGATCGCGCTTATTTCGCATGCTAGCAAGGTGATGTTAAAAATCCTGCAAGGTAGGCTGCAGCAGTATGTGGATCGGGAGCTTCCGGACGTGCAAGCTGGGTTTCGCAAGGGCAGAGGAACTAGAGACCAAATTGCCAACCTTCGCTGGATCATGGAAAAAGCAAGAGAGTTCCAGAAACCCATTTATTTCTGCTTTATTGATTATGCGAAAGCGTTTGACTGCGTAGATCACAGCAGATTGTGGCAAGCTCTCCAAGAGATGGGAGTTCAATTCACCTCATCTGTCTCCTCAGGAACCTTTATGAAGGGCAAGAGGCCACAGTCAGAACTGGGCATGGTCTTACTGATTGGTTTCCGATTGAGAAAGGGGTGAGGCAAGGCTGCATACTGTCGCCCTGCCTATTTAACCTATATGCAGAGTGCATCATGAGGAAGGCCGGTCTGGACGAGTCTTCAGCTGGAGTGAAGATTGCTGGAAAACGTATCAACAATCTTAGATATGCGGATGATACCACTTTAATGGCAGAAAGTGAAGTGGAACTCAAGAGACTTCTGATGCGCGTACAAGAAGTGGGTGAGAAGTTTGGGCTTAAACTGAACATTAAAAAGACGAAGATCATGGCGTCTTGCCCTATCAAGTCCTGGAGCATCAATGGACAAGAAGTGGAAGCTATGACAGATTTTCTATTCTTGGGCGCCAAGATTACCTCGGAAGGAGACTACAGCCATGAAATTAGGAGACGCCTGCTTCTGGGAAAGAGAGCAATGGTTAGCCTTGACCGCCTAGTAAAGAGCAGAGACATTAGTCTGCCAACCAAGATCTGTATAACCCGTGTTATGGTCTTTCCAGTTGTGATGTATGGATGCGAGAGTTGGACTGTGAAAAAGGCTGACCGCCGAAGAATTGACGCGTTTGAATTGTGGTGCCGGCGAAGACTCTTAAGAGTTCCTTGGACTGCCAAAAGATCAAATCAGTCGATATTGTTGACCATAAACCCTGACTGCTCATTGCAGGGTCAAATTCTAAAGTTAAAGCTCAGCTACTTTGGTCATCTGATGAGAAGAGAGGAGTCGCTGGAGAAAGATTTGATGTTGGGAAAGGTTGAGGGTCGCCGGAGAAGGGGTAGGCAGCGAACGCGATGGTTAGATGGCATTCTCGAGGCATTGCAGATGAAGCTATGTGATGTTAAGAAGATAGTGAGAGACCGGAAAGCGTGGCGTGACATGGTCCATAGGGTCACGAAGAGTCGGACACGACTGAACGCCTGAACTGAACTGAACTGAAATTATCGCTCATTGCTTCTAGACTAAGATCGCCATCGTCGCTTAAAGCTGAATATCTATTCTGTTCAGAGATCCTGAATTCGTTCACCTTCCCTCGTGTGGCAAACCTTATTCGTTCCCTCCCAAGTGTAGCATGATGCCGGGCTAGTTGATGATTCATGGAGTCAAGAATTTAGCGTAAAAATAAAGAACGGAAGAAGAAGGATATATAAAATGATTGAATAGCGCTGGTCAATCGTCTTATGTGTCCTTCTTCGTTCATTGTTCTTCATTTTTGCGCTACATCCTTGACTTCGTGTAGCAAGGGGCAGCAGAAAATGAAGTGTGCGAATGAGATGATTTTTTCAAGGATTAGGTCGCCACAGCTGGATAAACATTAAGATAGGCATGTAGGGACCTTGATGTCAATAGTGGGACCTGGCAATTTTCAGTGGGTTCAATGACCAAGATACATAGGATTGGCTTACCTTTTACAAGCGGTTAAGCGTCCAGAACCAGGGAGACGACACTGTGAAGCTGAACAACGTGGTGTTTTACGTGACAGGCATTGCCAGTTTGTAGAACAGAAACCACAAAGCAAACTTCACCACCTAGTTTGCTTTTAAACGCGCCTTTTCTTAGTCTAAAAGCACTTGCTGCTGGGCTAGTTGGTTTTGGTTCATATTTAAAATAGTTTTAGGCGCAAAAAACAGACAGACACTTCGTCCGGCGCTTCGACAGGCGCTTCGTCCTGTCACTTACCTTTGTGTCTGTCTGTTTTTTGCGCCTAAAACTATTTTAAATATGAGCCTTTTCTTAGATCTCTGGCCGCCCTTGCATACAAAAGCTGTGTTCCAAACGGTACTTGTGAGCCTAAACCCAGTTGCAAGGGTCCTTCACCAGTTATACTGAAGACATTGTGAACCTGTGTACACATCTAGAAGTCTCCAGCCAGAGATGGATCGGATAAAGCACATTCTCAAAAACATCGAGGCTGACGCAGTCCAGATGTTATTGTCCGAAACCCTATCACTGTTGCCAATATATTCATGCTTTGCGAGAGCTACAAGCTCCGCAAAACAGCGCATTCTGGTTCGGTTACCTTCTGTGCACTTTGAATCACTTTCCAGCTTAGTTCCGTCAGCAGCTTGCTGCTGGACTAGTTTAAAGACTGCGATTGGGGAGGTGACATAACAGCTACTCCTAATACATTTGGGGATCTCCATCTAGCCTGGCCATGACCCTTCAGGCTGATTTGCGAGCAAGTGTCTGAAGTGCTGCCATCCATCCATCTGCAGGTTCCTGCTGCGGTAACGCTCATGTATGGCAACGCCAGATCTGGTCAGGCATGTTTATCCCGTTCCGCCTTCCACTGTAGCCTGCCGCCTTCATTCCCACGTAGCCGTCCCCTCTTTGTGTGGACTCCTGGCGCACATATACAGCCTTCTTATTTGTTATGCCTGCAGAGTTTCTGGTCACATTGTGCGTCATTGTCGCCACCTGCAGATGTGCCTGCCTTTAAGCGCCGCTCCGGCCACGTCTGTCCTGCAGACAACTTTGACACCTCCCCTCACCACCTGCCTGCTCGCCTCCATCCTCATAATGCCACTCAGTTTCTTTGCTGCATCTTTGCCCCAGGAAAACTAGTTAGTGCCTGAGGCAACAACTGCGAATATGTCAACAAATGTAGGGCCTCGTATTGTTCCTACAAATGTACTTGAAGCAGTGGAGGGCCGTTCCTTGTTGATACTGGTGCTACTGTATCTGTGATGTGTAGGAAACTGCACAAGCTAATAAAAGTGAGGACATCATTATCTGATCTTTTACTTCTCACACCGTAATGCGCAGTGTCTTTCGCCTTTGACCGTCTGCACGGACGGGGTCACCATTCACAGCTCTTTATGTACCATAGAATTTATTCTCTCGTCATGCTCCTGTGACACCATTTCAGGTTTTGACTTTCTCTCTGACCATGGCACCATCATCATCATCATCTGCATTAATGCCTAATAAGAACTTCTTATGCAGTTCGATGATTTGTCTCCCACTTTGAGCAAACTGGCTGTGGCTGCCGACATTGAGCTCCGTGCATGCTCATTTATCTCCTTACAAGATAATTAAAGGAGACTTTTATCTTGCAGTGGGTGTAGTCAGGCTGGTTATGATGATGATGAGGAACCTGTTCGGCTATGCTCTTGCCATTTTTTCTTTACTGTTGCACACTATTGCCCCCCCCCCCCCCCATCCTCTTCTACCTAAAAAAAACTGCAAGACACCCCTACATAAAAATGCACACAATATCCATGGAAACCTAATAGTTGTGAAATGCTTGTCATTGTTGCATGGCTAGTGTTTTGTACTTGCCAATGTGCAGAAAGTGCTGAGAATTATTTTCATCAAGTCACACTAGCTTCATTTTTTATTTATCGATTTAATTATACTTACTATCTATCCAACCTGGACGAAGATAGGAGTGGACACAATGTCAAACTTGGAATAGCGCAGCCATTTCGTATCTAAAAAAGAAAAACAACTTTAGCAAAAAAATAAAAATGGAAACTACTCAGTTCTATGGTGCAGCTAGGAAAGTGTTGTATGGTTCTTCATTTCTTTCTTTTCTGACATGATGGGAAATTTTACTCAAGAGCCAAAATTTTGTTGGGGAAGCAGTTTCATATAACAGAAATAAGCAGTTGGTCATATATGTGCTTGGTAGAAGAACATAGCTGCTATTCTGCGAGCATAAAACTGTGCGGCTTGTGTGAGTTCCTAACATTTTTTACTCGCCCCAATTTTTGTGAAATAGGGGTTTGTTTCCAACTAGACATGCAAGATTTTAGACATTTCTTGACAGATAAACATAACGCATGCCTGCAAGACCGGAAAGGCAGTGTGTTCTGCAGTGCCCGAGTGCGTATTTAGCAAATATGGTAAGTGCAGCACATGCCCTCTCATTTTGGAGATGTAAATTCGGGGGCTAACCGGATGGGTAGTACGGACTTTGTAATACTTGTAAACATGGTGAGTACACTGAATTCTCATTTGAGGCGGAAAAAGATTGCTAGATCAAAGCAGTGCATCTTACTGTTGCATTTCATATTGATTCCCCAGAGCGGCAAGTTTTAGATGCATAGCTGTGGATGTCCTGCTGATGACAGGAAAGTTGCTTGCATTACAGACCATATTTTGCAAACATTTTATAAGCATTGAGTTCACCCAGAAGGAAAGAAGGATTGTAGTATGTACAAGATATTATTTCGATTAGAGAGTTTCTGTAGGCTCTTCAAGAGCATTATGTGCCTTTATTTGGACAAATGCTGCATCATTGGTCATTCCTCGTTCATATTCATACAGGTGCATAACCTGCAGGATTTTCATCCTCCTAGTGTATGGGCGCTCATGTATGAAGGAAAAAATAAGAGTGCGAGACAAAACAAACTATCGCTTGTTTCTATGCTTGGGCCGCTTTGTTTAGTGCACTTATAAAATATCTGTATAGCATGAGTCACTGTAAAAAGTAAAAAAAAAATCATGAGTGAGTTGTGCTCTACTTGATGCCAGTAGTTAGGCTGCTTGCTGTCAGTTGAACACATCAACAAAACTGCCAGGCTCAAATCAGCCACTCGTTTTCCAACATGTCAATCCAGTTGGATTCGTAATACAGCGTCAGTGTATTCTTCCTTTTGGGATTCTTCCTTTTGGGCTCTGCAAAGTGTTTTCATGGTCACTTCTATTTGTGCTTGGAATATTACTTGCGAGAAGAAAAAGGAGCAAGGGAATATCTTCACATTTGCACTGGTTCCTCACAGGTCTGCGCGGATGTGCCTTGCGATCGCTGCTACATGTCGTGCGTCAAATGTCTCGATGGAGCAAAGCAGCTCTTGCTAGGTCTATCTGCGCAAACATGCGCTCGTTTAAAATAATTATTTCAAATATGGCGCCGAATCTGCATTTGCGAGCGGTATGCGAGCGGTGCAGGTGGCGGCACTTACCAAATTTTAACGAATCATTTTTTTTTCTCTTTAGGATGCAACAAACTAAGCTTTCTCATCAAGAATACAGTTCTAAATGATGAATTCATGTTGTTAGATGTCATTCAGAAGGGAACTTTTTTTTGTAACTGATATTCTTTATGAAGTTGTAACTGTTGTAATTTTAAGTAGTGGCGCTGCATTCACTTTTGCATTTTTCTTCATGGCGCCGTGCTTGAAGCATTTAACCATTTAACGTTCGGCGTTAGAGACAGAAATATGTGCTGTTATTATGCTGTTACATTTCCTCTTTACCGCTGTAGTTGTCATATGCTTTCCCAGTTTTTATAAGTCAGCAACCAGACCTTATACGCTGTGCTAAAACATTGTTGTCGTACACTTGCAACGTCGGCGAACCAAGACCACCGATACGCGCAATTCACCTCATCTTGGTAAGTTCGCTTCTATTTAAAATGTCCGTGCATCGGAAACGACCTTAGGCGAGTGCAATGATTTCAGCAGCTTCTGCGAGGTTAAAATGGTTCAGTGCCATTTATAATGTGAATGCGTGGGGTCAAGTACAGAACTTGGGCGAGTGCACTAGACGCATGTTCGGAATGTATCGGCAGGAAGAAAGTTAGTAATTTATTGTTTCCGATGCAAAAAGTGCCAGTTATTCTCTGAAAGACGACAAGTCCATACAGAAACGTGCACGCAAGATTTGGAGTAATCGATGGTGTGATCAGCTTTAACAGCGCTTAGTTTTCTTTAGTTTGCGTTCTTTGTCACGTCGCTCTTTGCATCTGTGCCCAACCTGAAGCACGGATTTTTTTTGTGAGTTGTATCTTTTTAATTCGTATTTTCAGCTCTAGATTTTTGCCTATGTACTTCGAAAAACAGCAAAAAAAAATATCTTCGTGTCATAGCGTGTCCATGTCCCTCTCTTACCAACAATATTTGTACTGTTCAGCTGACTTGAAAGGGAACAGCGGTTGCTTGAGGCGAATTTTTATTTCGGTTTTGCGGGTTCAAAATGTTTGTTCCATAAAAATCCAAGCTGTTGCAAACTGTAGTACTGTACGCATGACCGTTCTGAAACCCACACATATTACTGCCGCTAAAGTCGGCCCCAACTGCTTTCTCATATAACTACATTGCCGGAGTGAAATAGATTGTTTACTAGGTGGAGGGTTTTTGCTGTGGCAAAAGCCTATTTAATTTATTTCGCATACTTTACCACAAGAATGAATCTATTTTGCAGCCCTTATCTTTCCTGTGCTGCTTCAGTCTTGAAAAGAACGAAGTACATAAAAAAAACGTTCTGTTGGCAGATATGTATTCTGTGGCAGGCTCATGAACAAAAACAAAATGGTAATACACCCTGAGAAACTGAAGCTCCTTCTTGGCTAGAACTAGCTGTGTCTGCAAAACCTTTCAATGAACTGCCTATCAACATTACTAGGATAAGCTCGTTTGTTCTAGAAATGCCTTGATACAAGACTGTGTGGAGATTGTGGCCCATGCAGCTTTCACTTTAGGAGCATTGCTCTTTGCAGGTCGCAAGAACACTGGTGGAAAGATGGCTGCCATTCACTTGTAGCTGTTATCAGTCGGAACCGTTTCAACTCATCTTGTAAGTATACAGTTCAAAATCTACAAAATGTTTCATGCATGGTAAGCAAATGATAGTAGCTTACTGATTGAAATAAAGATAATTTTGTTTCAAGTGTGTTGTCCACTAATTTTTTTATTGATGAAATGCTCTGACCAGAAAACGGTTGGTTTGCTCAATTGAGGAGAAAATTCTGGCTGAGCTACATGCATTACAGCAATATGATTAGCAGCAGGTGCACTGCTCATCTCAGGCAGAGTGCTGAATTATGAGACATGTATCAAATAAAGCAGTACAATGCATTAGCTGCTGGATCAGTCAAATGTATACTTAGTGGAAACACTTAAGATAAAGTAGACTTTAAATAGAGGCTAATTACTCATTAGCACCCACATAAGTGCAGCCATACAGGTAAAAAGGAAAGCTATAAAAGTTTTCGAGAAGCTTCAGTAGTGAAAAATTTGACGTGGTCCAAGGAGTGAACCTTGGACCGTTGCTCATGTGGGGTAGTTTGTCTACCAACTCATCTAACCAGGACAACCAGTGGATGGTGGGGCTAGGCTGAATTTATCAAAAACGCACAGGATTATAACTTATGCTTCGATCCCATGGACACCAAAAAGGCCTTCAAGAACTGGCCCTTTATGTCTGACGGTGCACAGTGCACAGCTACACGGCACTAGTGCTGCACTATTGTTACTAAGGGCCTTGCACCTGAATGTGCCCATCGAACCTGTAAAGGATAAAAATGTAACTGTGTACTGAATTAGATTATGGTGTAAATGAAAAAAATGCCTCATTTAGTATAGGTTGAGCACTACAATATCCAAGAATCGAGGATTTATTTCAATTTGGCACTGAAATTGCATAAAAACGACTGAAGGGATCTCTTGCGGTGAAACACTGTCATCATCCCTGTAACCACGTCTCTGGAAAATGTCAATGATTTTTTTTAATTGCACGTGTTCTCTATTCTTTGACAAGCGCTCACCTTGTTTTATTGTATCCGTTACATCCATGATCTCACTAGTGACATAACAATTTTTGAGTGCTGTCCAGTGTGCCTGTCAATAAAAAATTTGGAAGTCACCATCATGCTTGACATAGCCGAATTAGCCTGAACGTCTGTTTTCATCAAAATCGGGCGAAGTCAAATTTTGAGGGTGGTTTGGACCAAATTTGGGAATCACCATCGTGTTTGCCATAGCCAAATTTTGTCAATGGGACAGCTCGATAAAAGCTCCGTCCGAGTTGGTTGACAGTGGCATTGGCTGCTCACTTTGAAACGGCGGGCGTGGATGCTTCATTGATTTGAAATAAAAAGAAGACAGGCTTTCCGGATTTTCAGCGCGGGCGGAAGCCGCATACTCATGAAGAGGATTCTGACATTTTTCCATGCAAGATAAAACCCGAATTCGGATAATTCAAACTTTAGCAGAGCAAGACCGCAGTCATGTGGTATTTTATTTTCCTTTCATATTTGCGCACTTTGTTTATATGCTGGAAAAAACAATCATGCAGGAAGTACGTTAGAAGAAAAAAACTGGGTCATTTGTACTTGAACCCCCTCTAGAACTTAATGAGGGGTACTTGGGCCTAAACTGAATAAAAAAAATTAGAATCTCAGCTAATTAACCAATACATAAAATGCAATAAAACGGCATGTGTGAGGTCATGTAAATACCCCTCTGTAAGCTTGTCATGAATAGCCAACAAAAGAATAAAAAACAGACAAATTATGAATAACCAAATTTATTGCTATACACAACAGCACTTGCAGTCTTAAAATGCGAAAGTGCTCAGAAAGACGAGGACGAGTGAGGTGGACAGGACAAACGCTTTTGTCTCGTCCACTTCTCTTGTCCTTGTCTTTCCAAGCACTCTCAAATTTTTGTCCTTGTCTCAAGTTAACCCAGCAAACAACTTTGTTAAGCACATGCAATGTAGCTCTGCTATGGACCTTTTTACAGTCGCGCCTCCTCTTGCAGACGTCAGGCAAAGTATGTTTGGCAGGCCGGGTTACCGGGGCTCCCTCACGTGTTTTCTGCAGAAATTGTTTCACAATAGCAGGGTGGGTTTATTTTCCAAGCGGCACTTGATCTCTTAGATGGCAAACCTGCAGCGTCTTTTCGTTTGTTGCAATAGCAGGCAGGGACAATGCATGCGGTCCTGAGGGCTGAGTACACACTAGCAATGCATGTAATTATTGCGCAACAGTTTGTCGTGTCTATGACCCAGAAGACGCCTTTCATGGTTTTCGCACACGCAGTGAACTGCTGCCCCACTATGTAGAAATAGAGGAGGCTTCCCACATGTGCAGTAGCATTACTGGAAATAAGTCCATTGGCCCTTTTTCCATTTTATCCTCTCTCCTGCAGCCACCAATTCTGCAGCAATGTACTGAAATCACTCAGGATTGGAGTGCCTACTGAAGAGATCAGAAGTGAATGGCCCACATACTAGGGACAATGCCTGACACCCCTGAGTGCTGGGAACAGTTCATGAAGAGCATTTTCATAGGAAGTTTTGTTGTAGGAAAAACAAATTTAGGGACGGTTAGTTCGACTGACTGCAGAAGAAATTCACTCACCAATGTATTGCTATTCTCATTGTGCACTGTGGTGGCTTGGTCATTGGGTGCTTGACTACAGAGCCTGGAAACCCGGATTCGATCCTTGCCATGTAACAATGGAGACAAAATGCAAGGTGCTCACGTGCTGTGCGATTTCAGAGTACATACATTCAAGGACCTCACTTAGTCAAAATTATCTGCAGCCCTCCACTACAGTGTCCTTCATAGCCCGAGCCACTTTGGAACATTTCAACCAATCCAATTTTAATTCCATCGTTTTTTTCACTCTCCAATCATTCCAATCCCGATTATATTCTATTTCTATACGTCGTGGCTTTTGGTTCAACTTTGCTGCACCTTTCTTGTCCAAATATCTCCCATAAATGGAGGGCACGAAACACCTCTTAACACCACCTGCTACAGTTAGTAGGCGTAGGCTTCGCATGGACACTGACACTGAATGCCTGACATTCTTCACGGTCAGCAAATGTTGCATCAATACTCGTATAGTTCATTGCATTAGGTGGATGGGAGCAGAGATGCCAAGTAGTGAGGAGCAGTGAAGTAGCATGCCAAGAGAGGGTGTGCATGTTCTACCCCTTGAACAATCACCACCGCTGGCCAGACCGCAGTATTGTGACTGGCATGATTGCAAATTAAATGCTAACCTCCATTTCCTCAGCTTCTCACGGCTAAGACATTGAAGTTGAGCCCATGTCCTCTGTGGCAAGAGGCACCATGTGTCAAATAGGTATGACTGCACAGGGCAGTAATGCTTTGTCACTGCCATTTTAATGCGTCAGCATTATGTAGGTATGGTGGCAGTTTCGTGTCACCAGAATTGTCATCACAATTACATTTGAACAAAACAAGTTATAAGAAAAAGAATGATTGCATTAGATAGAGGACCAAAAAATCTTGCTGGGGAAATACTCTGATGCATGTGGGTTAACTAGGTAAATAATTAGAGGGGTAATGGCGACATCCAAACGGGTCACGTGGTACCGACTTCCAGTGGCGAGAAATTGGAAATGTTTGAAACGTGAACGAGCGGGAAAGGGAGTGATTTGCGTGCACAAATGGTAGGAAGGGTGAGAAAGTGTGTAAAGAAAGGTAATCAGCCAACTGCAATCTGAAAAATTCCAAGAGCGCCGCAGAATCTGCAGTGGAGAAATGCGAAAGCCCGAGCATTGCTGCTGCACACGATACATCGCACGCCCCTTGTCGAACACAACCAGTGTTCCATTGAACGCATCACAATTCACCACCCTTTTATAATTGGTTTACAGGAAAGGCACAGTATCAGTTACTCGCGGAATCCCGCTGACACATCTTGCGGACAACACAGCAATGAGCATGCTTACGCATTTCTCCAGTGCAGATTCTGCAGTGTTCTTGAAAATGTTCTGCTAAAAGGAGTGAAACAGCAATTATGCAGTGTTTTTTATGTCAGGCAACGTCCTTCAAACTTGTGTTTCAAGTGCAGCCTGGACTGCTCTTGACTGCTCTTGGTGCTAAGAAACTGCATTACTTCTATTGCTGGATGAAAGTGTTCCAACCCTAGCTCTCCCACTGGAAGCACCATCTCTAGTGAGAGAACTTTTGGGAGTGCTCCTGCTTATCCACTGGAATACATCATTAATCTGCCCTCTCCCTCTTCTATGCAAGTGGAGAGGGGGATGCCCAGTGAGGCACCTGATTGCTCAAATTTAGCAACAGGATATTAAACTCTTAAACACTTTATTTTAATTCAGCACCATTAAAGACTTTGTCCCCCAGAAAAGCCATTGTCCGCATTGTGAGCAAAAAATCATGGGCATAGCTCTGGAAAGTGGTAGCTGGCAGAAGACATGGTCATGCATGACTAGTCATTGAGTTGTGTGATGGCACGAGACGTGGCATGGCCGAATTGGCAGGCGCTGCCAAGACAGGCTTCGCCTGTGACATGGAAGGGTGAAATCGGAATCCAGCCCTTCAGGACCCTGTTATGACCGTGCATCATCCGCACTTGCGCGCTCTATTGTTCGCCTGTGGGCATGGATAAGTCCTGTGGATATGTGCTGTTGGTACAATGGCGCTAAGTGAGCCTGTTTCCATGAATCCTTTTGTGTAAGCCTGTTTTGCTTTGCTGAGACCCTGCAAATGCCAAATTGGCCCTGTCAAGGGAACCTCTAGAAAAATACTAAGAAATGTCCCCCTGCGCGAAATAGCCGGAAGTGCTTTCGTTCAATTGTTCACCCTTCCCGTCGAGAAGCGCTATCGTCCAGTGAGGAATGCCTACTGTCCAAAGGAGACGACAGAGTGACACGTCCGCTGACGTACAGGACAAGAAAGGAGCAAGGTGATTACGGCCATTAGAGGATTTCCCGGGAATGCAGGAAAGATTTGCAATTGTTGGAAAGGGACAATGCTGGGAGCGGTATGCGGCGGGCACGTGCACTTGGGTTTCTGAGAAGGAAATCCACTTACCGGAACCAGCATATCGAATCTTTGCTGAAGAATAGAAATGTACCTCCTCGCCGTTCCCAAGCTCTTCCCGCCAACAAGTGACCACGCCCAACGAAACAATGCCGGACCAGTCAGTGCATCAGACCATCAGTGCAGTGATGTGTTCGATTGGATGCCGATATCTGAGGGGCGTGCCCTGGAACTGGTTGGTCAGCATCTTTAGAGAGGGGCTGGACATAGGGGGTTTTAAGGACGCTGCAGAGCACGAAATGACGCTCTGAGCCCTGGGTAAACGGCTCATCCAGTCGCTTCTCGCTTCTCGCTATGAACTCTTAACGCTTGCCATTTTGCTGATGTACCCTTCTTTTTCGTGTAAATAATCATGTAAATAAGTTTTCTCAAAGTGCCATTAAACCTGCTTGTAAATATTTTACTAACTTCGAAGATTCAATCCTTCATCAACCCCGAGTCTCTGCACGCTACCAAGTGAAGGCCGGGTCAACTTAGTCCCAGCGTCACGACAACTGGTGGCAGCGGTGGGATCTGAATCTACAAGCCACAACATCTGGTGATTGGAGGTGGGATCTGGATCTACAAGCTACAACATCTGGTGATTGGAGGTGGATCAGAATCTACAAGCCACAACAACTGGTGATCGGAGGTGGCATCTCAAGCAACAAGCAGGCGCAACAATCGGCCAACAAGAGAGCAGCTCGGAACATCGATCGCATGTGTGGGTGAGTGCTTGGCTTTTCTTCTGACGTGGGCCAGGTTCTAGAACAGGGTTAGATTTTAGAACTGGTAAAAAGTGTTGAAACGCCTTTAGGTTTGGTAGTTTGCACTGTTGCTTTGGAAATAGCCGACACTCGGAGCGATCATGGACCTACAAAGGCTGCAGAAACCGGAACTGTTGCAATTGTGTGAGGAATTGGGAATTGATACAAGTGGTTTGGCACGAAAACCCTTGAATATAAAGGCAATCACTGATCTGGGAACCGATGATGAGGAGCTCAGTGAAGCATGGAGCCTCATCGGTCAAAAAAGGAACAGCTCAGACAGCAGAAAGAGCGGGAAAAAGAGGAAAAGAGGCGTGAGCGTGAAATTGAAATTGAAAGAGAAGCAAAAAGGCTGGAGCTAGAAATTGAGCTCCGGAAATTAGAAGTAGAGTTGAGCAAGAGGTCGGGCAATTGTCCCCAGTTAGCTGTACCTCTTCTCAACAAGGAGACAGATTTCAAGATGTCAAAGTACATGCAGCCATATGTGATATCAGGGGATATCGGTCTGTATCTGGCTAACTTTGAGCGAACCTGCGAAAAACTGTCCTTCCAGCGAGACACTTGGTCTCAAAGATTATTGACGGTTCTGCCCTGCGAGGCAGCGGAGGTTGTCGCGCGGCTAAGCAAGGAGGACGCGGACAACTACGAGAAGGTCAAAGCTTGCCTTCTGAGAAAGTATAGGCTTAGCGCCGAGGCGTTCAGACAACGTTTTCGGAACGCTACTAAGTCCAGGGACGAGAGTTACCCTGAATTCCTGTACAATTTGAGTCAATTTGGGCGAGTGGCTAAAGAGCACTGATTCCTACAGTGATAGGGACGCTGTGGTCGAGCGAATTCTTTTGGAGCAGTTTTAAAACTGCCTCCCAGAAACAGAAAGAAATTGGTTACAGGACCGAGGCGACATTAAGTCGGCAACTGAAGCTGCCGAACTCATTGAGGAGTATACTTCGCGCCGACAATTCAGCAACCCAGCAGTGGATAGGCCCCGCAATCCCAAGTTGAGTGTGAATAACCGTCAGGAAAGGCACTTTGCTAGAGTTGGAAACGAAGAAAGGAAGGTTTCTTCAGGCAAACTCCCTAGAAAGGACGGCAGTGAGAAAGGTGGGGAAGTGACCAACGCGCAGAACACTAATAATAAGCTTGAGGCTAGGAAGCCGCTCACATGCTTTAGGTGTAATGAGCAGGGTCACATTGCCGTCAACTGCCGGAAAGAAAAGATTGCTTTCTCGTATGTCAGTGACTGCGATGAAAATATGCAGCTTTGGGAACCCTACCTGCATGACCTAGTAGTCAACGGGAAGCCTTGCAAGGTACTGCGCGATTCGGCCGCAACGATGGATGTTGTCCATCCGGCGTATGTGTCGCCTTCCGACTATACAGGACAGTGTGCGTGGATCCGCCAGGTAGTGGAGGAACAGAGTGTGTGCTTGCCAATCGCGAACGTGGACATCGAGGGCCCTTTCGGCAAGTTAACAACCGAGGCTGCCGTTTCAGGAAAGCTTCCTAAGTGCTATCCGTATTTGTTCTCCAACAAATCGGACATGCTACTGCGAAAGAGGGGCATCCTTTTCGGAGACAGAGTTGTGCAAGCCTTAACACGTTCAAAGGCGCGAGAACTTGCTACACTGCTCATTCCAGAGAAAGCCACAGCGGAGGAAACGGCAGTTAAAACAGTGGTCGAAGCGGAAGACAGCAGGTCAGAAAACTTTGAGAGCGAGGCATCTCAAATAGGTCAACTTGAAAGTGAGCTTGATGAGACGCGGAATGAGGGCGTTCTTGAGAATAACCTCTTGCCGCCAGTGTCTAATAATCTCACGAGACTTTTAAGTGGAACCCGAGAGGACTTAGCTATGGAGCGAGCCAATGATCCTAAGATACAGGAGCTTCTGAAAAGGACGGAGCAGATAGGAGAACTAAAGAAATCCCAGCTGTCCGATCTGGGCGAGATAATAACAGAGTTTGAGGCCTGCTTCGTGGACAGGCCAGGCAGGACTGATTTGACTGAGCACGATATTGAGCTGACTTCAGACGTGCCAGTACGATCAAGGTGCTACCGATTTTCTCCAAGGCAAAGAGAAATTCTGGATAGGGAAGTAACTCGCATGCTGGAATTGGGAGTAATAAAACCCTCGGAAAGCGATTATGCTTCGCCTATGATCTTAGTAGAAGCTCCAGATAAAGACCCTAGGCCTGTGGTAGACTACCGAAAGCTAAATTCTCTCACCAGGGATCAAGTGTATCCTATTCCGAATATTGAGGAGAGAGTAGAACAGGTACGTAGAGCGGCATATGTGACTACGCTGGACCTTACTCGAGGATACTGGCAAGTACCGCTCACTGAACGCGCCAGCAGATACGCGGCTTTCGTCACTCCGACGGGCAGCTACCAGCCAACAATGATGAGTTTCGGGCTCAAAAATGCTCCATTTTGTTTTTCCCGACTCATGGATAGGGTTTTAAATGGGTGTGAAACATTCGCGGTGCCTTATTTAGATGACATTGCGGTTTTTTCCGACTCATGGGCGGACCATATGGTACATCTAAGAGCTGTACTGAGCCTTTTGCGTCAAGCTGGGCTAACCGTAAAGGCCGAGAAATGTTGCCTGGCAAGGGCGACCGTGGACTACTTGGGTCACAATGTAGGTCAAGGTTTCAGGAAACCCAGCGAGATTAAGATTTCTGCGGTAGCAGACTACCCGCGGCCGAGCACGAAGACGGAAATTCGAGCATTCCTGGGTCTTACTGGATACTACAATCACTACATCCCTAACTATTCAGCTTTGGCCAGCCCTCTGACCGACGCTCTCCGCAGGACAGAACCGACAAATGTAGTCTGGGACGAACAAAAGGAAGCCTCCTTCGTAAACTTGAAGGCTGTGCTGATTAGCCGTCCGGTATTGCGAGCTCCAGACTATGACCGAGAATTCACGGTCCAGTGTGATGCCAGTGATCGAGGGCTAGGTGCTGTTCTCTGCCAGAGAGATGACGACGGTAATGAGCACCCCGTGCTCTACCTGAGCAGAAAACTGAGTTCTAGAGAGAGGGCTTATTGCGCGTCAGAGAAAGAGTGCGCTTGCATTGTGTGGGCCATTCAAAAATTGCAGTGCTATCTTGGAGGGGCCAAATTCGCCGTAGAGACGGACCATTGTCCCCTGGCTTGGCTGCAAACTGCGACATCAAAGAACAGTCGCCTTCTTAGGTGGAGCTTGATTTTGCAGCAGTACAATTTTGAAATAAGATACAAAAATGGGAAGAGTAATGGGAATGCGGACGCGCTTAGCCGCTGTTTCTAAGCGGTCCGAGGTGTTCCTCATCATGTATCCAAATTGATAATGAGGTTTTTTTTTCTCGTGCGCTTGTATATGTATGACTATGTAAAGCAGCACGTTTGGTTTTCTAGGCACACGTGGGTCCTGAGCGTCTTGAGTGTGGGCTTTTCTCGAACAACGATGGCAGTTTTCTTTTAACCTGGTCTCTTCAGACGGGAGCCGAGTGCTTTCTTGGACATGTTGTTGAGTTTCAGACAGTTCAAGCAATTTGGCCTACGACAATCAAGACAACGCGACAAGCAGCATCGAGCTTCAAGCATTCATGTGCAGGCCATTAAGTCGTCTCTTCATGCAGCAGCTGCGACTGCTGCCCTCCGTGACTCTTCTGGCGGGGGAGGAGGCTGTTACGACCGTGCATCATCCGCACTTGCGCGCTCTATTGTTCGCCTGTGGGCATGGATAAGTGCTGTGGATATGTGCTGTTGGTACAATGGCGCTAAGTGAGCCTGTTTCCATGAATCCTTTTGTGTAAGCCTGTTTTGCTTTGTTGAGACCCTGCAAATGCCAAATGGGTCCTGTCAAGGGAACGTCTAGAAAAATACTAAGAAATGTCCCCCTGCGCGAAATAGCCGGAAGTGCTTTCGTTCAATTGTTCACCCTTCCCGTCGAGAAGCGCTATCGTCCAGTGAGGAATGCCTACTGTCCAAAGGAGACGACAGAGTGACACGTCCGCTGACGTACAGGACAAGAAAGGAGCAAGGTGATTACGGCCATTAGAGGATTTCCCGGGAATGCAGGAAATATTTGCAATTGTTGGAAAGGGACAATGCTGGGAGCAGTATGCGGCGGGCACGTGCACTTGGGTTTCTGAGAAGGAAATCCACTTACCGGAACCAGCATATCGAATCTTTGCTGAAGAATAGAAATGTACCTCCTCGCCGTTCCCAAGCTCTTCCCGCCAACAAGTGACCACGCCCAACGAAACATTGCCGGACCAGTCAGTGCATCAGACCATCAGTGCAGTGATGTGTTCGATTGGATGCCGATATCTGAGGGGCGTGCCCTGGAACTGGTTGGTCAGCATCTTTAGAGAGGGGCTGGACATAGGGGGTTTTAAGGACGCTGCAGAGCACGAAATGACGCTCTGAGCCCTGGGTAAACGGCTCATCCAGTCGCTTCTCGCTATGAACTCTTAACGCTTGCCATTTTGCTGATGTACCCTTCTTTTTCGTGTAAATAATCATGTAAATAAGTTTTCTCAAAGTGCCATTAAACCTGCTTGTAAATATTTTACCAACTTCGAAGATTCAATCCTTCATCAACCCCGAGTCTCTGCACGCTACCAAGTGAAGGCCGGGTCAACTTAGTCCCAGCGTCACGACAACCCCTAGATCCAGAGTTCAGACATTCAAGCCTAGGCCACGAAGATACCTTTGTGTGGCTTGTTTAAAATGGTACTTTCGATCTTTGTCGCGGTGGACTTATAATGTGGTATCTTGCGACTATGTATGGGACAATGCAGCTGCAAGTTAAAAGCTTCTGAACAAGTGAGTGGCAAAGTGTGTCTACATGAAGGTCCACAAGGAAAACCGGCAACTGGCACCATTAACGCTGTCATGCCATGACCTTAAAGGCAGAGTTTAAGCGTCCTCTCCTCCCCCCAATATTTATGTGAGCTCAGTATTTTGCAGATTTGTTTAATGTTGAAGAATTTCACTAGCATTAAAGTTTGTGAAAGAGACATGGCAGCACCATTTCTGACATTAAAAAGATAACATGGCTCATGCTACATGGTTCCCCACTCAAGGAATCCATATCAGCAGGAACCTGGTAGTAGTCATAAATAACACACACTGGTGGCTGTTCTTAGGAACTCAAGTCTGGAAAAAATTTCGAACGGCTGCTGAAGTGTGCAGCTGCCAACAGGAGTTATGCTCATTTTGGCGAAGCCTGAAGCGCAAAAAAGACAAGAGACACAGGACACAGTGCTAACTTGCAAATGAATTTTATTTGGAGCCCAGAAGCGTATAGAGTGAAAAGCACTACAAAAAAAAAATAAGATGAGACTCATCGCACGCTCATGCCATGACCATCGAGGAATGCAATTTTCTTTCCTGGCAGATTCACTGATGAAGTACCAATTAAAGCACACAGCTGCATTCTTGAGAATCAAGCGTGCCTCATCTTATTTTTTTAGTGATTTCCTCTCTATATATGTTTATTCGCTCCTAATAAAATTCATTAACAAGTTAGCACTTTGCCCTGTGTCTCTTTCACGTCACTGTCTGTTTTGCACTTCAGGCCTCACCAATATGAGTAAACCCCACTAACTAGTCCAAGAAACAGCCGTGAGGAGTTATGTATTCATTTCCTTTTTTTAAAGAAATTTGTCTTGTTTATGCAGAGAATACAGAACTGCAATAAAAAATTTGTTGAATGCTGCGACAGTTATAGTGCTCTCCGCTGAGTTCCAGAAATTTCACAGAGTACAGAAACTCAACATAAAATATAAAAAAAAAACTGGAACAATTGGTTAGAAAAACTACCCTTGCAGCATCCTTATTTGGCTGTGCCTTAAGCGCGGCTGCACAAGAGGAGGAGAACAAAGAATGCACTGGGCCGGAGGCATGTGCTGCCACAGCTCAGTAGTTTGGTTATGCCTTAAAATGTGTGGGAAGCTTATTTTTCTCTGCGGCCTAGAGCACCACATCTACAACTGATTACCTACGACTAGAGGATGACTGAAGCCGGCACCTGCTCTACAGAGCTGCCCTCACTCTCGCAGAACGTTTCATCGTTGCAACTTTGCCTTTCACCCTTCTGACCCCAGAACCCGCAAGTTTGGTTTCTCCAGATTGAGGCACAATTCGGGCCTCACCGCTAGAGGCTTGCGAGGGTTCGGTTTGGCCCAAAAGCTCGTACTCTGGCCGCTCAGAAGCCCTGTGCCTCAAGCTTTAGCGGGTCCAGGCCGGACACACCAATCCCGAGTATTCACAACTTTTTTAAAGGCACGAATATGGTTGTGGTGTGCTAGGCGTCACAATACAACAGTGTTTTGCAGCATCCTTCCCACACAAGAGTGTTTGAATTCTCTATACAAATGTTTATGCACCTTTACACCACACACCCCTGGCATGAACAGATCTTTGCTAGCTGTCAACGACCAAGCAGAAGGGCTGCTTGTGGGCTATCGAATTTTGACTTTTGTCTCTTCCTCTTCGGCAGATATTTAGCTATCAGTTTCCAGATTCGCGGTATGCTGTCAGCTCTTCCACGTCTGTGTTGTGCCAGGCCTCGACAAGCCTCAGTAGAAATGGGCCGTAACACCTAGTCAAAGCATCTGCGGTCCACGGCCTTGTTGGTGCCAAGAAAGGCACGCAGTGAGTAAGATAAGCTTACCGAGTACTTGGCCACAGAATCAACCCCTTGCTTAAAGTTAAAGTTGTTTTAAAATTTTGGAATACAGTGCCAGAACTAACATGTATGCCAGTTCCTTTTTTGTTCGATCCATCAGTGAATGGAATCGGCTTTCAAGTCATCAAGTGTGCTCCATAAATGAAGATGTGTTTTTTTCCACTCTGTAACCCCCCTGCTGTAGCGCCCTCGGGCTAAGCGGGGTAATCATTGAATAAAGAATAAAGAATAAGAGGCGGCGTGCTTTTGGTGAAGTGAGAAAACCATGCACCCAAACCTTGCCTTTCTTGCTAAGAACACACTATTCATTGCAGCCACGAGTTACAGCAGTGAAAAAACGTCAGCGTTGCTGGATTCACAATCTAGGAGTGCCACAAATGTCTTAAGCATTCATCAATGCATAAATTGTTCTTGCATAATACCATACAAAAATAATAATTCTATGTTGTGCTGTGCCTGTGTATATTCTGCAAATATAAATCTTAAACGCGAACACCGAGCATTTCAAGGTCAACTCATTATTTGGAAATTATTTCTTTCTGTATTATTCTGGGCCAGACCAGGGCCTTAAAGGGCCATTAAAACGATATTTGCTCTAATATTCTAGTGAAAGAAATCCATAGAGATGACCTTTGTGAGTATTCGAGTTAAATTTAAACACTGCGTGGAGACAATTGACAACTAATGGGCTCAGAATTTCCGCCCGTGCACATCTCTACTGACCGCATCACCTCACAAGATGATTTAGTACAATCATGTCGTATCCGCGCTCTCTCCTGACATGATCAGTGATCTGTAGGATATTCTTATGAACTCAGGGGAGATGCCCTCATCAGCATCTCAAGACCGAAGTACCCGAGAGAACTATGGCGTAAGAACGCCCTCACCTACAGCAGCTCCTTACTGGTGGACCCTGGCGACTGCTGCCCTTCACAACTGCTTCACCAGATTTGGCAGCTCCTCCGTGAGGACTCACCACCCATGTTCCGCTGCTTCGAGAGCGCTTCAGCTCTTGCTGATGCCCAAGCATCTGCATCTTGCCTTCCCAGTGGCCAGTGACACAACCATGGAGCTGACCAACCAGGTTCATGAGGTGGCCTTCCAGCTAGGCACAGCAGTCTCACCACTGACAGACTCGGCAATTTCCTGCCTCAAGGCATGTACTGATGAACTTACTACCTCAGTTGACACACTCAGGAGCCTGTCCCAAGAGACCATTCACCATATTCCAGTCACCACTTTACATCACGCACAAAGAGCCATAACTTAACACTGCTGGTATGACTGGCAATTCCTACATCCTCCCCATGAAGTGCACGTCTCGTGGTTGGGAAAAACCCCTCAAGACCATTAATGGCAACTCGTGGCTCCCCAATTCACCCACCTTTTGTGGTAACTGACAAGACCTGTCGTACTCCGTTCCTTGTCAACAATACTGCAGAGGTCAGCGTGATCCTTCAAAAAAAGCCATCGTGCCATGCTGGCTGGGCAATCGCAACGGGCTGCCATCTCTTCGACCATACAGACTTCGCTCCTTCACCCTTAACTTGGTACTCTGCCACACATTTTGATGAATGTTCGTCATCGCTGATGTTGACCCAATCATCAGCGCAGATTTCGTATCGTACTTTCACTTGGGCTTCATTCAGCATGTAGCCCGACAGACAGCTTCACTCGGCTATCTATATCTGGCGTCGAGTCTAACCTTGTCCCCACTAGCATCAGCATGCTGATACCTTCACCTCCTTTGAGAACATCCCGGTGTGATTTCAGTAACTGGCGAAGCGTTGCAATCTCACCCAGCCGCCAAAGCATATGGTGTGACCACCACCAGCAGCACGATCACACCACTTGTTTGGTGATCACCTGCTAAACGGGAGTTCAAGCATGATGCAGCTCGACATTATACACTCATCATCCAGCGCATGGGCTTTGCCACTCCATCTCATATATAAAAAAGATCCAAGTGACTGGCATCCAGGCGGCGACTATGAAGTGTTGAATGCCAAGACTGTCCACGACAGCTATCCAGTGCTTCACATTCCCTTCTTTTTCTTTCTTCTCTACTTTCTGTCAGCATGAGGCAGCGGAGGTGGCTCAGCTACAGAGCCCGTAGCAGGCCCGTGCATTTTCTTTTCCTTCTTTTCACATCCCATCTGAATGGCTGAACCATTTTTAACAAAATGGACCTGGTTAGGCACATCACCCACTGAGTTTGCCAGCATACCTAAAACAGCCATCACAACTGCGTTTGGGCTGTTCTCGAGCATGTGTGGATGCCCTTTGGACTCCAGAACCCAGCTCAAACCTTTGAGCAATTCATTGCTAAGGCCACGAGAGGCCTCCCGGCTGTGTTCGCATACATCGATCATTGATGTATGCAAATACAGCCAGCAATAAGTCCATGCACCTGCGTGCAGTTTACAGCGCCTCCAATAGTACAGCCTGGTTGTGAATTCCGACAAGTGTGTATTCGCCGTTTCCAAGCTCACTTTTTGGTCCATCACAACTTACAGCTTATTTGCTAATATTTACTTATTTGTCAACTTTTGCAAGAATGAAATTTTCGTGGGAACAAAGAAAAAAATTCCTTCGCAGGTTTCTTTATTGCGGGGTTTGACTGCATGTGCTATACATTTTGACAAGGCTGAAAATAAAACTTGCAGTGCTCCGCAACCATTATGGTATGTTGAAGTGGACTAAAGCATAAGTCAATGCAATAGGTGCCAGAGAGGTTTATATGTGAAATACCCCATTTTTACTTTCAAATGAAGTTCTTACTGAGGAGTTCGAGGAAGCGAGAGATGCGTGCAGACTGATCTGGGCTTTGGGCCGTTTGCAAGCAGCCTTCATTATTCAAGCGTACACCTGTACTAAACCCATTTCATCCGCTACATTTGGTGGAGGTGCTGGGTGAAAAACATCCTGGATTCGCCAGTACCTCGTCACAGCCGCCGTGTGGCAAGTTTGCCGCCTTTATCTTCTCAAGAGTACCTTCCAATGGCTACCATACAAGCGACGCAGGTTCAGGAACAATGAGCTGAAGAGACGACGACCTAGAGATAGCTTTTGCAAAAGCACTTGCTGCTGGGCTAGTTGGTTTCGGAATAGTTTTAAGGCGCAAGAAACAGACAAGACACACAGGTAGGTGATGGGACGAAGCGCCAGATTGGAGATAGTAAAAAAAGCGCGCTCAAAGTTTTCTTGTCTGTCAAAACTCACAAGCAAAACATGCCATTTAGAACTATTGTAACTGAAAAAGGCACTTGGCAGAAACATCTTAGCATATGTATTTGGCTAAGCACTTGTCTAAACTGCATGTCAACGATCCATTTTCGATGAAACGGTCAAATAAAATTTGCGACCTTTTTGAACCAACCCTGATGTTGGAAGTGCTTTTTCAGTGGACGTAGATTTATTCTATTCAGTTCTTTATGGTCCCTTGTTCTCAACTGTTAGGGAGTGCATTGAAGAAAATGACCCGATTGCTTTTCAGAACTCCGCTGGTATTTCCATAGATGACTTTTAACCTTATTACAGTTTTACCTGGAATCTACTTTTATCACTTTTGACTAGCAGTTTTTTTCTGCAGATGTCAGGCATATGCATTGGCTCCTGTGTGGCGCCGGTGCTATGTCACATCTTTTTATCTCATATTGACCAAGCTCTGCAGCAAGTTTTACCCACTGCCAAGGTTTTTAAAGTTTTTAGGTATGTGGATGATTTTATGATTGTTTTAACTAAAGAAGGTCTTTACAACCTTAAGGAAACAGTGGACAGTGTTTTATCTGCTTTTAAAGAGCATGGAAAAAGAATGGAGTTCACACACAAACTACCTGACCATGATTCATTACAGTTTTTAGACTTGAAGATTGAGTTCTGTGGTGATCGGGTCTGTTGGTCATATTCTCCGCGTGCAAAGAAGCAGCTGCTACCTTTTGACTCCTGCCATTCTAAACTTGTGAAACGCGGGATTGCTTTGCCTAGAATCGGCACTCAAACAGTCATGCCCTCACAAAATGTGGAACAGTTTTAATCACCAATTGGCTAGGCTTTTTTGCTGCCGGGTTCCCCCATTGGCTTGTGACCGCGGTAGTTGAATGTCTCCTAAACAAGACAAAGAAGGGTACTGGTAGAGGCCCCTCGAGAAGAGGTAAGACCAGTGGTAGTGCCATACGTGCATCGTGTGGCCCATATTTTGAAAAAAGTTGCCAGCCGCCATGGTGTACAGCTCACCTTTTGTGCACCGAGAAAGCTAGGTAGCTTTTGCTCCCGTACCAATAAAGAAAACCAAGGAACGAGGCTGCGGCACAAAACACAGGAGACCATTCGTGAAATGTGCTGAAGGGGTTGTCTATGAAATCGCCGTCTTGCGAGCACTCATACATAAGTCAGACTGGCAGGTGCCTGAATGAGCGAACGAGGGAACAATAGAGAAACGTAGAGCAGAACAAGGAAGGCACACATTTAACTAAGCACATTAATGAATGCCCGTCCAGTAATCGTGAGCCATGCTTCACTGATGTGCGTATTCTGGGCAAAAGCAAAGATACTAATGCTAGGGAGTTGATAGAAGCGTTTTTTATCAAAAAGAAAGGCAACTTGTGCGTAAGCGACACATCAATTTTATTGTATAACTATGAAAAGATATTCTTTGAGCGCGCCTTAACAGGTCGTTCTTGAGCTTTAGGTGGCCTACCTACACATGTGACGACAAACTATATAAGTACGTTTCCTGCATGCAATAAAATCGGTTGGAAGTGGCGCGTCTCGTCACCTACCTGTGTGTCTTGTCTGTTTTTTGCGCTTTAAAACTATTTAATTAAGAGATAGGCAAAGCGGCTCACTTTAGTGAGTGGCTCAGAACGGCTCAGCTCACTGAAGTGAGCTGGCTTATTTGAATGGTTCATTGGCTCACTTAAGCCTGGGTCACTCAGCAGCGAACAGTGGTCTATTGGAGAGAGAGAAAGACAACTCTGCCTCTCTCTCGTTCACTGATCCACACCTGTTCGACCTCCCGAAACTAAACGAAAGCGTGGAATTATTTTTGTGTCCATCCTATCTCCCCTCATGGTGACTACAACATCCCAGTAAACAGCAACATCCATATTTTTTTAGACGCGATTCTTTCTCTTTAAGTATACTATATTTACTGGAGGTGCACCCATTCCCCAAGAGAGGATTTCATTCTTTTGGTACCCTATCGTTACCAAAATTATCTGAATAATGTTGGCCATCATTCACCACACTGAGAATTATCCTTAATAAATACTTCGGGCCATCAATCTCTAGCCCAAAATCTCTTGTGGTCTGACTGTTAATAAATATTGATAGTGACGATGTAGACAGATATTAGATAGTGAATGATAAATATAGAGAAAGCAGATTACCTGATTCGAGGTCCCTCTTATATTCCCGGAGACAGTGAATTCAGGAGGAGCCTTAAGTATAATGTAAATGCATCATTTTTTTAATGCAGTGTGCGCTTTGTAGCTCGAGTCCACGTTAGTCCTTTTTCACTTTCTAAATTTTGCCCCCTCCCCCCTCTCCTACGTTCTCTCGAGCCGATTCGTTTCTCTTATATTCTTAAAACCCTATTGTTCAACTCTGAGGCAGTTTTTCTCAAGGCCCACAGCTCTCAGCGCCCTGGCTTTTCCCATTGCTTCCTTTATTCCAGGCAATAGGTTTCTGGCCCGGTCCCCTAACCCAAACTTGTTCAACTTTCCTGTTTTTGTCGCCACATACATACGCCGACCGTATTTAATTCATTTATTTTGAGCCTACTTCAAGCCGAATTGCTCGCCATTCATGCTGTGAAGTGTGGTCTTAATTTTCTCAAGGTATCTGTTCCCGTTTAGAGCACACGACGGGCTGCAGTCGGTGCTGTTCGTTCGTGACTGAACCAGATATTTTTTTTCTGCTGGGCTGGCTGCGGAAGGGGCTATGCATTCCACATTCGCCCTGTTGTAATGCAGCTTGAGAAAACTATGCATAGCAATCATTGAAAGCAAAACAAAAGACGCACAAAAACAGCGACGACCACCCGAAACATACACACATTGCGGCTGCCAGGTCGCCGGCGCGGAGCCTCGACACGGCGCCGAAGCAGCCGACCGACGACGTGCGAAGGATTGTGCAGACAACACACTTTTTTCTTTTCTTTATATGCCGGCCCAATCCACCTGTGCCTGCCCACTGGAGTTGCTTTCTCGTACTGCTAATAGATGGCGTTGAAGTCGCAGCAAAGAGAAGACCTAACTGTGGCGGAACGGTTCCTAACAGCACTCCAAAAGAAACGCTGCTCACGGTTCCCGATGGCTCACTGAACCAGCGGCTTTCCAAAAGAACCACCGCTCACTAAGGGACGGCTCTCCAAAAGAGTGGCCGCTCAGTGAGTCACTGCTCATTCTCGCTCTTTTGAAAGAGCGGCTGAAAAGACAGTCGAAGGCGAGGAGATGTTTGTGAGGAAGGGCGGGAAGCATGGCCTCAGAGATCACCCCCGGACGCGTGGGGATGATCTCGGAGGCGATGTGGGACGGCAGACGCTTTCTCGCAACGCTTAATAGATGGCGCCGAATTCACACTGAGAATAAAGCCCCTCGAAAAAACTTTCCAGGGGCTTTAACTGAGAATAGGGAGCCTACATGTTCCGCCGCAGCGCCCGGCTTAGGGTGGCGACATCCCATGCCAGGGTTGCCTATTTTGGCTAAAAACAGCAGTCAGGCTTGGTGGGCCGCCATGTTGGTCCCCAGCTTAAGAGTGGCACGCTGCATTAGCTGATTATGAACGAAAGGGCTTTTTTGAGGAATACAGCTTTGTAATTAAAAAAAAAACGCTTCTTAGCAGGAAATATCGTTAGCCGACGCATTGTTTTAATTCGTAGCATCACTCGGCCGATGAGCCCACAATTCTTATATCAATGGAAAGCTTATGTCCAGTATGACTGAATAGTTAATTAGTTGATTGAATAGTCTGCGTAAATCAAATTTACCGACCTAATTTGATTTGATGCTAACTGCCATGGTAAATCCATGTGTGTTCATGCGCGCTCTGCAGTGCACTCAGATGGGCACGTTTCTGCCTTTTCCGTGCCATGCCAGCTTAATAGTATGACTTTCGAGCACTTGTGACAGCTTGCTCGCTTATTCCTAGCTACGGCGGCATCCATAACAGACATCGTGAAGGGTAGCAAAAGGGCCAGTGAACAAACGCTGCTTCTTCATAGAAACGGTGGTCTCCCCATCCCAAGTTAGTGCGGAAGCACTTAAGCAGGTATGACAGCGATACCACTTCTTATAGGATGATTATGCACAATGAAGAAAAAATACAGAACTTCTTCGCGCCGCAAAGGAGTCCTTTGTTCCCCTCACTTTTTCTTTTGTGTGAGTGACGTGACTTCCCACACATGGTGCAAGTCTTAGTGCAACAATCTCAGTATTTAGTTTCTAGGGAGCTTCGCAGGACGAAGGCTATCGATCGGAGCTTCAAAGCAGTGACGAGAATGCTAAAGATTTTGGAGGATATACAGGAGGTGCGCCTGCCAAGAACACACCCTAAATCTGCGTAAGAGGATATTAATGGAAGGCTGAAAGGAGTTGGCATACTGAATAGGGTTAATAAAATCTGTCGTGCTCCAAGCAGTTAGGAAGGCAAAAACAGACCTCTCCCAGGCCTCACAGAGCAGAAGCGGCCTGGTGCCTGAAAATCCAAGAATGATGAGCGGGCAGCACACAGGGGTGCAACAGCTGCACCAATTGCATAATTTATACGGCTACATATTTCTGCGCCAAGCTGTGCATTAAGCGTGAAATTTGTTAAATTTGCGCCACGCTGTGCCAAAACGCCCCGACTATCCGCAAAAGTTTACCATACTCAGGGACAACTTTCTGCGGCCGTGATATAATCAGTCACGATGCTTCAGACATTGTAGCATGCGTCACTGGCCTTTTAGGTTTTATTTTGAGATGGCGTCACGGCATTCTATGCCTACTCATATTTTTTTCTGCACCCATGTGCTTTCTCCGCTTTCCAGTTCGGTCACTATCTGTGCGCTGAAGGAACCCTATAACGCAAATGGGCTGTCTGTGACAAGGCACCACTGCTATTGCTTCCGTGGTGGGCCGTGGTGGTACTTGTGATTTTGGAGCAATACTTCAACACTGTGTTTTAAATGCCACATGCTTTTATTGGATGTATCTCTAGTTTTTTAAGCGGCTCATGGAAGTTTTCGATATCCTGTTGGGTCATTCATGTACAGCAAGGTTATTTTTATGCTGTGTTATCGATAGACTCACTTTTCCATCGTCAGATAGTGTAGGAGGTGCATCAGTTACGGCTTCTGAGTTTGTGCTAATACAACTGGAGATGGAACATGTGAAATTTATTTCGAACGTCACAAGGTCGCGAAACGCACAGCAGCCTAGCTACTGAATTCCATAATGCCGCAGTGGAGCCCAAGACTGCCACAATTAACATTTATGGGTGCTGCAACATTGAAATACTATAAAGTCTGCTTTGTGCATGAAATACATAACCTAATAATCGTCCACCTCTCCTTAATCTAAATATTGTGTCAAAACCACCGATTCATCGCCAGTCCACAAGAAGCATAATTCACGAGCCAAGGATGTGCTCGGTCGTCAGTTTTTTTTTGCTTATAACTTGCTTTCGGCATTTGCCATTTCGCCTTTTGGTCGGTGTTTCTATCTTTGTTTCTGTATTTGCTTTTTAATCAACATTTTGTCTTTGCACTGCGCTCGCTTCTGGACACAGGCTGATCGCAGTCATTGCTTCAAATTAAGCTCTTTTGGAGCTGCCCTCGCACGACACAAGCTGTGGATTTCGCAGAGAGTAAAGCATTGTTTATTGAGCCTTGCAAGCAACATAAGATCCCATGATTAAGATTGTCAAACCGTGCTAAATGAAAAAAAAAGCATATTCCCTAGCTTTTTTTTTATTTACCCTCTTCAATTTTATGGCTCACATTTTTTTTGTGATATCATGCCTAGCAGTACAAAAAGCTTATTTACAAAAATAAATACACGCAGCATCGGTGATAGATGGCTCTTGCTAGATTTCCTTTGGATCACATTCATACAGTCCGATATTCACATCTCTTCATACTTTTGTGCTGAAAGTAAGGTTTCTTCCCTGTTTAACAGCTCCAAAACTTTTAAGTTTTTTTTTCTTGTGAGCTGCTCCAAATATGAATTTACTGCACTAAAACGAAGATTTTGCTGCTCGAAAAATTGCTACAAATCTTATTTGAGCTCTTGCACCCCTGAGTACATCTCTTTAATGAACCACAGTGCGAGTAATCAGTAGTCTTTCTTGAATGGTTAGTAATTGTGCTGGCTCACTATTTCCTTATCTCAGCATCATTCCACATTACAGCAATGTGGTGGGTTCGACTTCCACACCCAATTTTCTTACCAGGGCTCATGGCTTTTGAAAGGAGGAAAAAGGAACTGCATATAGGCTTCTGCTGCACGAACCGGACTTAGGGTTGTCTAATGGTGGAACGAATCGCGAATTTTGGTAGATGACCCTTTTCCTGTAGTGAACTAGAACATCTTTCCCAAGCATATCTTAGCCCAGAAGAGCCGAGAATCAGGCCGGGAGAAATCTTGTACCCACCGGCACCAGGATCGAAACTGGTACCTCCTGAATATGAGGCAGATTCTCTGCCACAAGGCCATCCTGTCTTGGTGGGGTAGTAGCCTTTGCTCGGGTTCTCGCTCTAATGGTGTTCAACATGGCTTTAGATCTAAAAAAAGCTTAATGATCGTTTATGAATTCAGAAAGGCCTTGGTCAAAGGTGCGCTGGTGTATTCAGTACATTTTTGTTTCTCTTTTTTTCTTACAGCGCACTTACGGTGGATTCAAACACCAGATCCATGTCATTCCATGATGATTATGGTTAAAGGATAATAAGTTTGGTCTTGAAAAAACTGAGCAAGCTAGAAAAAATTTAATTGGAAGAAGACATCAGTGCTCAGTGTACTCACCCCCCCCCCCAATGTTCTTTAAAAAAAAAATAATATACACTGGGACGAGTTGTCTGATAATTTTCAGGAACCTCATAGCTGTGCTTTTTATTTCTGAAACTTAGTCTTTGTCAGATATGTTAAACTAGCATGTAGAACAATGTTTATTTAACATTGATAGTCTTTACCTGAACACACATACACACACACACACAAACAAAAAAACTGGATTGGTGAAATTGAAATTTTGTGTTTAGCTCTACACAAAATTTAGTTAAGCAGCAACAAATTTCATGGATATATATTTTATAGACAAACAATGGTATGAAAACTAAAAGAACAGTGGGAAATTAGATTATGTGCTGACCAAAAATATTTTGTCATTTTTGTTTTCTTGGGGTATTGTACTAAACTTAAATCTAACATATTGTACCAGCCAAAGACATGGGAACACAAGAAAAAGAAATATAAGGAACAATATCTGCTGCGCCTTAGGGAGGTACCAGGTTCGATTCCAGGTGCCGCCAGGTACCCAACAGTTTTCCAATTGGTACAGGATTTCCCCTGACCTGATGCTTGGCTCTTTTGGGGTGAAATGCTTTGGAAATGGGTCTAAGACTCCCCCCCCCCCCAACAGAGTACACACCTGGATCTACCCCTGCTTCCGTGGTGAATATGCTCTCAATGACCTTATTGGATTTTCTCCCTGTCCATTGCCCGGACAGACTGTTTCCATATTAATGGGACATAAATACATGCTTCAGTGAAGGCCCTCCAGAAATTTCAACAACCTTGTCGAAATGTGTGCCAACATCGCACAGTTCACGGCATTGCTTTTCGCCTCCATTGTAAAGGGACTGCCGCAACCACGATTTCATCCTGTGTCCTTGGGTTTAACAACCGAGCACCCCAATCCTGAGCCACCGCAGTGGCTATTACCTATGTGGAGACGGAATCAAGATGATGGACAAAAGCTACAAATTGCCTCCAAGGGATTTCTGTTTCAGCACACGCACCAGACAGGGAAGGGCCTGGAAATCAGCAAATTGCAATAAATGCCGGCTCCAGGGAAAGTTAAGACATGAAAGATCCTGCTGCAACACAGAAGGAAAGAATAATGCTAGTGGCTGTCACTTGGCACTCACATGGAAACATTTAATGTTCTATCAGTCAAATAAATTGGCCTCAACCAAAAAGAGCAAATAAAATTTGCCTCTAGTGTCAGCAGTGCATTTGCTGCTTGGAAGATAACATATAGGAAAGCGTGAATATGATTTGGCAGTGTAAACCGAAGAAGCACTGAGATGAAGAAATGATAAAACTTGGCATTTTCATGCGCGTTCCTTTCGTCCTTGGCCTGTTCGCACAGCCAAACCACTGCAGTGGTGTGCCAGCTAGCCCATCAAAACATGCTACTGGAAAGCTCTTCGAGCAATTATACAATTTATTTCCTACCATTACAGGCCTACGTAGGCACTAGTATCTCCATATGGAACAGACTGGCTCAGCCTAGTCCCACCTTGTGCACCTGAATGCCCTCTCACTGTATTTGACAGCTACTAGAAAATATGCACCAGCATTTTTGTTAAGCGCGCTACAGCTGAAAGAAGCGATTTCACCCGCTCTAGTCAGGAATACAAAAAGGATATATATAATGGCCACAGAAATAGCACCGTCACCGAGTAGATTTGCTGGTGAACATTGAAAACTTATTTACCGTGCCCATGAACAGCAATTATGTTGTATAGTACACAAGACAATATACAGTCATAACTAGAAACAGAATTTGAATTCACCTAGAGTTGATGCAAAAACGTCAACATTAACATTACAGTTAGCTAAACTGTTATACAATTGTAGTCGTATGACCGGTTTAGTCCTATCTATGAGTTAGAACAATCCGCAGGTATGTACTGGCACCCCCCTCCCCCCTTTTTACTGCTTTGGCTGTGACAGTGCTGACCGAAATGCATGCCCAGTGCCAGCTTCATAAATAAAGGTCACTTCGATTTCATATAGTAGCGCTCTTGTGGAGCAACCTGTTTTTGCCAGCACACATTTTATGCCTACCTTTCATGAGGCACAAGGCATTCATGGTGCAGGAGAGCCCATGAGCAGAAGCTGCGACGTAGCCAAGATCCCAAAATCGCTGTGCAGCAAGATTATTTCGGCACACACAAACAAAAAATAGAAATGGTTGCTCTTGCTAAGACAGGGCTATTCGGGAGCAAAACGGAGGCGCACTCAAAAATCAGCTGCTGGCGAGCCGGCGACCGATCGAAACATGGATATTTAAGGGGCTGCTTCCTGGCGCACGGAAAAGAGCTTCGTAGATCTTCTACGCTAAGCCACCGACTCACAGCAAGATGCCGCAAATAGAATTGAGATCACTTAGCAATAGCGATCGATGCAGAAAAACTTTCCAGACAAGCTGTAACGGAAAATTTTCCAATGGGGAATCCAACTGGTTCCTGTTCAAATGGTTTATGGAACAATTCCCAGTTGGTCCCCATTGCAGCTGGTCCCAGTTGGTCCATTGCAAGCAGTCCCCATTGGTTCCCATTGCAAGTTGCCTCAGGTGAAAATGTCCTTATGGGATTCTTTATGGTCCCAGTTCTTATGGTTTATTGGCCCATTCCCTGTAGCTGCTGGTACCACAAAGCTTGTGGGACCATAAAGCTTATGGAACCATAAAGCTTATGAGACCATAAGGCTTCAGGGACTAGTAGCTTCTGGTCCCAGAAAGGAGGATGTGGGACTGAAAGGGCAATGAAACATGTTTTGTTTACATTTTCTGATGTTTATTCACATTCCAACTTCCGTTTTGCCTTAAGGGCACCATGCATCTTTTCGCTCAGCACTCTGTTGATGTTCTTGAATATGGAGGTGACATCCTTGGCTTTCATTTTGCCCGTGTTTCAAGGTCTCTGCAAGAGAAAATGCGGGTGATAGCACAAATTAAAAAGAACACAATTTGCCATGGCTACCCTGACTTGACATACCTGCAACTTTGTCCTCACTTAAAATTTTTCATGAGACATAAAGAAATATAGCACTTGTTGGTGTGGTGCAGTGTTTAGGACCATCAACTACTGTGCCCAAGGATGTGGGATTGCATCCCGGCCTTGGCAGCCACTTTTCGATGGCACTGAAAAGCTAGGCGCCCATGTGCTGTGTGATGTCAGGGCACATTAAACCCCAGGTGGTCGAAATTTTTAGAGTTCTCCACTCGGTGTCTCTCATATCCTGAGCCGCTTTGAGATGTTAAATCCAAAAACAAAACCGTAATTAAGCTTCTTATATACTTAAGTTAAAACTGAGGCAACTGCGGTTTAAAACTTAGTAAGGTGCCTTAATATAGCCTGGCAGAAAAATTTGGTCAAGGATAGCAGTGCATAACATCCCTAGATGTGCCAACCTGCAAAATGAAATGGTTGCAAGGGTGTGTGCCAGGCCACCTATCACATTGCTCATTAGGTGATTGCTTGACTTTATCCACCGTGTAGCTATTGGCACGTTTGAAAGCTCCTTGAAAGATCATACCATAGCAAAAATGTAAGCAATGAAAAGGTCTTCATTGTGACTCTAGCACTGAAAAATGTTCTAGGAATATGCCGTATCTGAAAATGCTGCCTTGTTTTTATTTTGTTTTGTTTTTTTTTTTTTTGCAAAATACACTGAAAGTGGCCATGTACTATATTATGCAGGAAAGGAAGAGGTAGCACATTCAGACTTTGTAGCTTCAACTCCATTACAAGAAAAAAGTCATCATTTGAATGATGTAAGCTGTACAGGCCAGAATAACAACCGTGCACCACTGAGAAAAGGCCCATGAAACAGTGACGGACATGGCTCTAGCACAGTGGGATACCTAATACTTAGAATCTAATCCAAATTGAACGTGTGAACGGGTGGCTCCCCACAGCTTTTGTGTTTTGGGGATAGCATATCACAAACGCTCCTTGTGGCAAGGATTTCATCCCCCCACATGGCCCGTGCAGTGACCTTCACAAGTGTGGGCTTCTTGTTCTGCAGTATTTTAGCTGCCTGCATACATTTCGCCTTTACACCATACACAAGGTGAAATTGCAGAAAACAGTACATAAGAGATCTCTTATTAATATGCATAAACTTCTTTCAAATGACTAACTAGGTCAAGATAAATATAGCAGTAATCAGTGTGTGTGCATGATGTGCGACATTTGCTGTAAGCACTAACCGCATGGGGAGGTGGGCTGAGGGCTGCCAAAGCATTGCCGCTAGTCGCAGTCGCTCAGGTTCTGGGTTTGTAGAAAATTTTGCATGTCGCCCGGAAGCAGCTCCCGAGGCAACCAATCGCAGAAGGCTTTGGGGTACGCAAATTTCATTTTTTTTTTTTGCGAGACAAGTTTTTTCTAGTTCGGTTTGAGCAAGGAGGGTTTGAGTGAAGAACCTGCAGATGCTACTTCGTCTGATCCGTGCATATATAAGCGCACCGAGACAATTCAGTAAAAACTTGGTAGGGTAGTAAACGAAAAAAAAAAGCTAGCATGGCTAGCTATTTCTAATTTTCAAAAGGAGCATGAGAAAGTCACTGCTTGCAATGCAGATCTGCACTGCAGTGTAGTAGCGCACCGCTGTACTGTAACAATTTTTTTTTTAAACACGATGCGTTACAAAAATTTTCATTAGTGTTTTATCGTACTTCATGTTGTTTACTGTTAGAAATGGGATATAGCGTAACTGTACTCTCTCTGACCGAACGGCGAGGCGGCGGTAACAAAGCAACGTTGAAAACGCACCTCTCTGTCGCCAAATCCCGTATCCGTGATCACCAGCATGCGGTGACAAATTCGAGGCAGTAACAATCAGACAACGGAGATAAGCTTTTACGAGCAGCATATAAAGCCAAACATACCTAACAATAATAAGGCCCATTTCAAACTTCGGGACAACAAACGTGACCACATTTAGATATTTTGCTAATTTTGATCGGCGGCGGTCATCACTGCAGATTTGCACTGGCGGCCGTTGTGCCCGCTTGCGTAACGGTTCGTCTTTGTATGTGCTGCTGGATTTCAGCCCAACATTACCACACCTTCCACAACTGAAGAAGCACAAACGAAGCGAAAAACATTTTTTTACTTACCCAACAATCGCCGGTCCTGGGCCTTGTAGAAATCTTCACGTTTTTGAGTCTTGCCAGAAGTTGTCAGACCACCAGGTCCGTTCAAATTTCCCTAGACACTTCGGAAGTAATGCCCTGAAATTATTCATACTAACGACGATGCTTAAACCGTGTTAAAACCGCAAAATAAGAGCCGCGTACCGCGTTCACAAAAACATGCCGCCGCCATGCCTCAGGTCTAGACTTCGGAACGGCTACTTTTGGCTCGTAGAGGCTCGAGCCGAGAGGAAGCAAACTGTGGAAACGATGAGATCGTAGCGCTAAAAACCTGCATTTGTCAAATTTCAGAGTAAGGCACACGAGAAGTAATCCAAATTACTGATATTATTTTATACTTCTTACGCACAACTGTATTCATCCCGCTTCGAGCGTTGTAGCCGATCGAATGAGAACTCGTCATTGGCGTCGTCTGCTTCGCGCTAGCAGACAGCAGATGAAGGAGACTATTTTCATGAAATGACTAAACCAAATTGAAGTAAAAATTGATAATCTAAATGACAAAAATTACGAGGGACTTTAGCGACTAAAGTAGTGAAAGGCGAGCCGGAGGGCCGCATTCTGCTACGCAACTGGCACTAATTAGTTTTAATTAAGTAATTAGGTAGATATTTATTTATTGGATTACTTAATTAGTCATTGATTAGTGATTAATTATTCTGTTATCAGTCATTTATTAGTAATTGACCATTGATTAACATATGGCCATTAAAGGCGGGCATTCCACATTCTGTGGTGGTGCTCTGTGATTGGACGACACCTCTATGACGCCTGTTTACGCACAATACTATAGGTTATCCAACCGGGACCAGTAGCACTACTGTTCCCTGTAAACAACATGCTGAAAACATGTAGCTGCTAATGATTTTCGCTTGGAAACAGTATCATCAGGAGAAAACCATTAGGCTGTCTGCTGGGACCAGCGCCTTGTTATTGGTCCCAGTAGCTACTGGGACCAGTCGCTACTGGTCCCAGGACAAAACCATTAGGCACCCTGGAACCAGTAAGGCCAGCAGAAAACCATTAGGAATTCTTAATGGTTCCAGTAGAAACCAGTAAAAACCAGCAGGTTTCTTTATGGTCTCAGTACAAACCAGTAGATTCCCAGTAACAAATTTTCACCAGTCCCCATTGCTCCCCCATTTCGTACTTGTAGTTTACATTTTGCCTGCAGATCACCTCACAGTATTTCCAGCAGGGACAATGCTACTCCCTAAGTGGGACCAGTTGATTCCCATTTGGTATCCAAAGGGGACCATTTGCTTGCTCAATGGGGCCAGTTAATATCAATAGGCTCCCAGCTAGCATCCCATTGGGACCAGTTGGTCCCCATTGAGGCCCCTACTGGGACCATTTACTGAGTCAATGGGGCCAGTTGATTCCCCATTGGAAACCAATGGGGACCCATGAAGACCCATTGAAACCAGTTGATCCCCGTTGATCCCAGTTAATCCCAGTTGCATTCCCCATTGAAGATTTTCACCAGGGGCGGAAAGCGGCGCCATGAGCTCTCCTAAGTTGGCGAGGAAAGTACGGGATGCCGCCGTAAGTGTTTTGCGCTGCATTTTCGCAGTACTTACGAAAGTCTGAAAAAACCTGCAAGAATGGGTGCCGCCCAGTCTATTTTGCAGAATACATTCTAGTCCGGTCAATCTGAAACAACGCGGCGCGAACAAGCCTCCCGCTTGCTTGTGCCACTGCGCGCCAAAATTGAAAAAGAAAATAAAAGCACCTGCGACTGCGGAGGCGGCGATAAAAAAAAAGCTTCTGGGTCCGAAAGTACACGCAAGCAAAAAACAAAAATAGGCAATTCAGTACGTCACATCTGCCAGAATACCAACAAATCCTCCTCGCCTACCTTCTTTCCTCTCGCGCATGCGCAGCTTACAACTGACGTTGACCTTGATCTTACGACTGCTAGGGAAAGCTACCATGCCTCACATTCACACTAAAAATTAATTCAAAGCACAATTCTGACACAAACGTCTCTGTCTTCGATGTCTCTGTAATCACAATGCCTAAACACTTTCAACGGAGCGCTTTATTTAGTTATGCGCAGGCAAGCTCAGAACTTCGCTCAGGCAACCTCATGTGCAGCAAGAAAGTAACCTTGCTGCAACGTCCCGAAACAAATCGTTCCCAGCTAATTTCACACAGGGATTCGCGGAAGAATCGCGGTTCTAGCGCAGGCACCGTGCTTACCAACATGGCACACGAGTACGTTAATGTTCCACAAATCAATATATTAACACATTTCCTTCCAAAAAGCAATCAGCTGGCATTCCGTTGGACTTACCAAAGTGATGCTCACCGTGCGATGTGCGTCGCCTGTGCTGTAAAAACACAGAACACAGCCATTTTATGGTTCGTTAGCATTAGCAACAAATAGATAAAGAGCAACAGAGGCTCAGCAAGCACTGGAAGGAGAATAACCAGAGTCAATAACGCGTCAAACATTTTTTTAAAACGTTCCACGTAACGCGCCGCAACTAATTTAGCGGAGAGGGCGATGATGATGATAATGGCGCACGCACCATCGTATCTAAAATTGTTGCAAATGAAACTACACAGTTTCAGTTAAACAAAGGAGGTGGTGACGCATAAACTACAAATGAGAATTTTAATTATCTGAAGGTTTCCTTTTACTAATTAATTTTTGTTGGTATTGAACGTTTTCGCCCCCTGCAGCGCTGTCACTCAACCGTTGCAACGGCGCGCCATTTGAACCGGCTGGTTGTAAGATGCTCGCACAAGTCTGCAGTTCTCTCGAATTCTCTCTTCTCAGTTCAGCTCTCTCTGCAAGTCTCTCAGAGGCTGTATGACTCATTTATCTCGTCACAAGTAGCTTTTAAACCACAGTTCAGCACTGCTACACTAGAGCCATTCAATGAAGGACTCTGACTGCACTTATTCTGTAGAAGGTTCCTTTGTCTCAGTGGAACAAATTCTTGTAAGGTTTTTAGTCCTGCATTAGGGCAGCAAAAAAGGCAGAAGTGTTCCAATTCAGTAGAATCGTTGCTGTAATTTGCCAATTTATCAACTTCCCCCTTTCTTAAAGGGCCACTGTCCAGGGAAGGCCCTTTTAAGCAAAGGAGCCCAGTGTTTCGACCAGGTACCGGAGATAGTCTGTGCAAAATGCTACAGTGACACGCGCGCCGCAAAGCATCGAAAATACAATTCAAAGCTCTCTTATGCTCTCCTTTGGAAAGCCAGCTTCCCCGTTTCCTGCGCTGGCCCGACGGGCCACAGCAATGACGTACGTACCGCGAACGACGTCCATTGGTCCGTCTTGCTGACTGACGGGAGAAGGATGGGTGTCTACCGCTCGCTGTGCGCTTTTCCCTCGCCACGGCCAGACTGAATCCAGCGGCGCGTGCTCCCTCGCCCGTTTTCATTTTTTTTTCGCGCTCGCGGAGTGCCACGCCCCACCTCCCGCCAAACGCGGAGGAGGAAGGGGAATTTGTCTTGCGGAGGCTAGACGACCTCGGGCAGGAGAGTGAAAAACCTTTGCGAGGGAACGGAAGGAGAGAAGCATGACAGAATCGGGTGATTGCGGTGGCTGTAACTGCGTTATTAGTTACTCTTTTCAAAAACATTTTGCGGCCTTGCGTTCTAGGGGCGAAGTCTCACAGTCACCGCGGAAGAAAATATTTTCGACCGGAGGGTGGACAGTGGGTCTTTAAGTAAACGAATCGATGGTTGACAGTGATTAGGCAGTCATTACACAGTCATTTTCGTTCAAGAGTTCAAAAATACAAAGGCTAGGACTGCTAGTCTGGTGTTTATTTCCTTTGCGCATTTTTACTCTGTCCATTCATAACAAAAACTTTGAAGAAAAATCAAGTGGCTAAGTGGGCTTCCCACAGTGCAGTTACATATCTATAGTTATTTCATAAATTGGCAACAGAGTTTTGATTCATCATCACTGCCTGCACTAGGTATGCTGAAGAGAATTAATGATCTGCAATCATCGCTGCTTGATGCGTTAGCTGCAGCTGCCAACCTTGGCTCATTTGCTGACATTATTTCTTCATCCCAGTGTCCGGTATCCCTTGCTTGTTTCACTCCCTCGAAACCTAATTGACTAGCTGCAAAGCCCTATTGACTAGCTGAAAAACCATCAGATGAGAACCTGCTTATGCCCTCACCTTTTTGGACCAAGGACGCCACCTGCCTATGGCAAATAGGGCCTGCTCATTTCAATAATGGCTTATTACTACTTCCTTGTTACCATTACCTTGAAACTGTACTTTAATCCACATCTGTGTTCGTGAAGGTTTTCCAAATTATCTTACTTTCTATAAACTGCTGCACTGTTCTTTGCTTAGGTATTTTAAACTCATCCTTTAATATCCACTTTTTAGCCTTTCAAATGATTACATGATAGCAAGCTGCCTTTTATGACATTATATGTACAGCACCTTCCAAATTTACTTTCACCTCTCATTGCTCTTGGGGAAATGTTTCTCATGGTTCAGATTCAGAGTAACTACCTGGCTTAAAAACATTACTCCCTTCCTACGTCCGAAACCTTCCAACCTATGTGCAGCAGTGACTTTGTGGCTATGCATTCGACGGCTAATCCTAAGGTTTTAAGATTAAATACATGGCTACATTTTGGCAGGGGCAAAATGTAAAGACACCTGTGGGCTATACAATGTCAGTGCATATCAAAGGACACCAAGCAGTCAAAATTAATTTGAAGCTCTTCCCTATGCTTGCTGTCTTTCATAGACCGCATTAGGTTTTGGCATTCCCGGTCCTTGTGTGCCATGTCAATACCTCTACTTGTAAAGTATTGCTTTCATCACAAAGGGTTGAAAAATAAACTTTCATCTTGTAGTTTCATTAGGTCTCTGAGCATATGCTGTTATTGAGGCAGTGAGCAATATTTGGCTGGGGCCTTAGACATGCAATAGCCCAAACCAGATTCAAAATCGAGGAAACAGTTTAGCTGAAACAAATGTCGATTTCAGTCTCATCGGCATCAACTGCAGTGCCAGTTCTTTTTCTACAGGAAATTAATGTAGACATGATGCAATGCTGTTCTCCCAAATGTTTTCCGATCGTCATGGCTACTACAGGTCAAAATATAGAGACCAAAGAGCACGACACACAAGGAATGCTTATTCGCAATGGAAGCATTTTATTGCAAGTATGAAGTAAATACATCTGTCGTGAAGAACAAGCAAAAGATTGCAAGAAACCATCAAAACAAAATTTAAAACCCCATATAGAAAAGCAAAAATCTAATGCCATGTTTTCATGGAAAGCAGCCATTTTTCAAAAAAGGCTGCTCTTTGAAGCTACTCACAAAATTATTTCAGCATAAATGCTCATTTGCTGCAATCCTCTGTTTTTCCAACTAGACACAAAGTCTACAAGACCTTGTGTATAAAATGTCACCAACCAGCACGCAGCTGCCATGCCATCAGCGAAACCATGCGCGCAACTGCTCATTGAACACCGGCCAAAACTCTGCACTGCCTTTGGGCAAGTGGAAAACAGCTGCAAAGCATCTTAAAACCCATCCACCTTTTGTTTCTATTTTAAGGTGCTATCATTTCTCCTGCTTCAATCATTGCTTTCGTTTTTAAGTGCGATTCCATAAACTGTACTTGTTTATGGGCCACCCTAAATTCGAAAATGTGTTCAAACCTGCTGTCTATGAGGCAGCACCTTCAGAATGCGCGACGGCCAAAAATACTTTTGCAGCAGACTCGTTAATAACAGGGCTACAGCCATCAAAACCGGTATGTTTCTCTCCTTCCCTTCCATCACCAAAGAGTCTTTCCCTCCTCCCTGGTTGACTAGCCTCCACAAGAGACAATGCGCATAGGGCTGGTACATGTAGGCTCCCTAAATATGCGAAATGCAGAGCGCCATCTCTTAGTGCTTTGAGAAACTATGCCCGCCATGTTGGTTCGGTCAACAAAACGAAAACGCTGCCCTGTGCTGGGTAAAAACAGCTACGAGAACGCATCAAGTGCCGTCATTATGGCCCCGACTTTTACAGGCATTCTTTTTTTTTCTTGCTGGTTGGTTTGTGGGGTTGAACGTCCAAAAGCGACTCAGGTATGAGAGACGCCATAGTGAAGGGCCCCAACAATCCCGACCACCTGAAGTTCTTTCTTAAGGTGCACTGACATTGCAAAAACACGGGTGCCTTGCTTTTTGCCTTCCATCAAAAAGCTACCACACAACTTTTTTTTTTGCTTTCTGCTATCCAAGCACCACCAGTGACCTTTTTTGAAGGTTGAGAAGTGAGCTTTGGCTCATCCAGCTACAATGCCAATAAGGAGGAGGAGGGGGAGAGGCTGAGCTCATTGGGTGGCCGAAGCATAGGTGCGGGGCCTCTGGCCTTTCTTAGGAAACAAAGCCTGTGCATGTATGGATGTATTCATGGTTATGCATGGTGTACCATAGCTGGATTCGAGTGGCGACGGTGCGCTCTTTACGACCTACGTATGGAGGGTGCTTCCTGTCTGCTACAGCTGCAAAATCGTGGCACTGTGTGGCATTGACGCGTCTGCTCAGTGATGAAGTCATTTGGTGTGCAACAAGCTGGAAAAAAAAAGCGGAGGCTGACCAAGCCTACGGCTGCAAGCCTGCACTTTCACCCGGTTGTGATTCTTGCCAACGAGATGTCATAAATTTGAGCGTTCAGAGCGACCTGCAATAATTTATGCCGCTGTACTGAGAGTCATAGATGATGGGTGTGCCGGCCGCGAGTCATCCTTACAGGCTCTGGCTGTGTATCAGCATCTTGCCGAAGAGCCAAAACCAGATAAAAACTCGCATAAAATATAGCTAAATTATTGGAACAGAGTTCTCCATCACTCGGGAATTGATGAAAGGAAACACCGCAAGTTTTTCAAACTTGCAGGCGTGTGCACGTCGTTCAGAGGAAATAAAGTTCAAATGTGTGGCAGAAAACGTACTTATGGGTCCGGACCGAAGGAAATACCAAAAGCACACTGCGGCCGAGAAGCTCAACTATTGTCATGAAGTCAGCTTCATTACAATGAAGTCAGCTTCATTACAAACTAGCCACAGAGTTTAGCAACATAGGTGGCAGGCAAAGGCAAGGGTCGGAAGGCATTCCTACTATCTTGATACGAGGATGGTTATGAATGTCTCTTGTTATTTCGAGGTGTTGTTGCGCATGCCTCAGAACAGGAAAAACAGTTACAGTGAATGCGCTGTTCGAAGTGCACAAAAAAGTGCAATAAGAGCAGGTTACCTTTTTTTTCAATTTGCACTAACAACTTAAAACAGGTCAACGACCAGCCTGCCTTGCAGACCCGTGAAGGCGCCCGAAATTTCGGTACATGTGCAGAAGCAGACAGATGTGCCCAAAAGCGAAAAGATGCCGTCACACTGGCATATCATTTGAAATAATGCATGTAGGCAAAACAGGTACTCCTCCTTGCTCGGCTACTAATTGTAACAGGCTGGCAGAACAAGCCCGAGAGGCCAAAAATGCTCATGTGATGAATTCTGTGCTCCTGTAGCCATGTCAATGCATTTTTGACAGTTCCCCTCATATCATGAAAGAAACAAAGTTACAGCAGAAAGAAAAAAATCAGCTTTTGTGCAGCATAATGGGACTGACCTTACAATAGTATGCTACTACTTGCCTTACTGCAGACTGATAACCCAAATCACTGTTGTATCCAGATGGTAACTAGCACATGTTGCGCACTGTAAGAAATAAGCCAAAGTAAATATTACTACGATCAAAATGTGCTAAATAATACTGTTGCCTGAGCCTACACTGCACTGCTTTTGCGCACACAAAATTGAGACTACATAATTTCCCTAAGTATTTCACTCACTCCATAAACTGAACACTTGAAGGCGCGAACGCAGGTACGCACCGGGCGCCGCCACAGAAGCGAGTGGCCAGGGTTGGGTAAATTCTGCACACTCTTCACGGGGAAAAGAGCACTGCTTGCTTAGAAGAGCTGCCATTATATCTGCGGTGAATGCGCAGGCTGTATGAAAGCACGTGCCGCTGCCACTTGAGTCCAGCCGTTGGTGTATGAATAGCACAGTGCACAGAACACTCTGAAGCATGCATAGACAAGGGCAAGAAACTAAAAGCCTTCTTTCTTGTGTGAGTGTATGCATGAGTGAAAACGAAATGCATGACAAAAAAGTGCGTGACATCAGCAGACCAAGTGACACCCCTCGCCCATCAGTCAGAGAGACACCAATGAATGCAGTATCTGTTGGTACCTCATCGACAAAGTTCGATGGCCAGCACAAAGGATGAGGAGGTTTGGCTGTCTGAAAAGGATCATGAGAGCTTTGGTTTGCATTTTTGTTGCTTTCCTGCAGTATTTCAAAATACTGCATTGCTGCAGTATTTCACAGAGACCATGTCCAACGCCTTATTGGGCTTGGTTAAAATGTCAGCCTGGTCAGTAGCCCTTGAATATGTTAGCTCTCTTAAATGAACAATCTGAAATAAGCAAGGACATAAGTTGTGCTGGCCATATTGTGGACTGCTTCCAAGACAATGTGTGTAATGCCAAATAATCTGAGAAGCTGAATAAACCGTTTGAAGTGCCCTGTTTTGTTTTCTAAATATGCATTGTAAGACCATTTAACACAGCTTGGCCACCCAACTTGTGCACACCAGCTAACACAAAGCTTTAGCTGCGCTACACTAATTTCTGTCAACAAACACTTCAGATCCTCATTGAACTCAATCTGCATTCGATGCACGTTAAAGAACCCCAGGTGGTCGAAATTTCCGGAGTCCTCCACTACGGCGTCTCTCATAGCCTGAGTTGCTTTGGGACGTTAAACCCCACAAACCAAACCAAACCAAACTAATCTGCATTCAGGCTTTCAAGAAGGATTGAAGCATCCGGTGCTACACGGGCGTTTTCAGTGAGCATTGAAAAATTTCCTACGTGGTCCGTCGTCTGCTGTCAGTCGCAATGAGTCTCAAAAGGAAACTTAAGATTGGGGTAAAGATTGCACGATTTCAGTGTACACAGCAGCATTTCGCTTTTGGCGCTTCAGGTCACCTAACCTATCTTCCCAGCAGTCGAGTGCTACAGTGCAGTTTCTCTTCCGCTCCACAGTTTCCACGCTGACGCAGTCGAAGAGAACGCCACCTTGCTTCCACTGGCGGTGGACTACGGTGTCGAGATAATAAAATTAGCCGTTCTACAAATGTTCTAACAATGTTCTATCATGCCTTTTAATACATTTATGTGTTATGTGCGGTTCTGTTGCATTTATTCGTTTTCAAATTTTAAAGCTCGTTGATGACGAGGGTGTCAATGACCGCTTTTGAGTGTGCTTGAAGTCTCGAGAGCGATTGAGGAAGCAACCTTGAGTCAAGCAGGCTCGAGCTCGACTGCACTTGACAGTTGCCGTGTGATAACTTCGATCTACAATGAGTTGAATGTAGATCCAGTTCAACGAGGATCGAAACTGTTCTTATGAGAGCGGTTTAACTCTCATCTTTGCAGGAACAAGCAGTCTTTATACACCTTTCCAATAAGTGTTACTCGGTGCCACCATGTTCGCTCCTCCTCTCTGGACTACTGCAAACCGGCTCTGCTTCCACTGTGCTAGCGCCAAATGCACAAAGCAGTCCAGCAGGTAATATGGTGACACCCCGTGACCACTTATTGGAAAGGTGCACACTACTATGACTATGCGATAGTATGCTAAGGAAGTGAACACACAAAAAAGCCAGGCAATAATGTTACCCAGGTAACGAATGTTTAATTGTGGCTGGCCTTGCATATGGCGGGCAGTAATGCATGTACCCCTGTCTTCCAACAGGACAGCAGGGTTGTAAGCATCTCCAGCAAACACGGTGCGGATGTTCGTTTTGTTATAAAAATTTAAGAGACACTTGAGATCTGTCTTTAAGAGTATAGCATGGCAGCGTCAACGGCTCCCGTCTGCAGCTTCCCTTGTGGATTCTTGATCGCATACATGCACCTTGCTATTTTATAAATGAAGTCTTTAAAAAACTTTGCTGCAACTTACAAAAACAAAATGTAGGAAGTGCTTAAGAGCTCTAAGATCGCTAAGGAAAACACAACCCGACACCAGAATTGGAATACATGACTAATAAGTACGTTGCAGGGAAGGCAGCCTTATAGTTACGCACGTCAAATGACAGATCGAATACAACATGCCCATCCTCCGAGGTCCTGTGAATAAGCGCATAAGTGGCCTGCGTATGCATGGGGTTGTCATTACCCTCTTTGTCATCTCTCCGCGGCGGTTTGCACAGCCAGGATGCCTCCTTTCCTCCTCTCTGCAACGCGGCAACAGAGCATGCAAGTTCCAGTATGAAGGACGTTTCTTGATGACAATTTCTGATCACACTTTCTGCACATGACGCACATGAGCCAATTAAAATACAGCTATTTAAATGCCCTCTAAACACGTGAATATTATGAATATAAGCATAATACATAAGATAAATTCTCAGCACTGGGTAAAATATTCACAAAGTATTGTCAAAACATGAATATAAAAACAATAAATTGTAATAAAATCTTGAGGATATACAAAAGGCAGAAAAATGCTAATTTCTTAAACTACAGCTTGCAAATGAAGTTCTTTTTTTTTGCCTCAACTCCTTCAGCACCATGTAATTTGTTTATTAAATGACATATTTACACAATCTTGCTATTAGATAATACTAAAATGCAGGTATTTAGATGCTCAATTAAATAAATGCCCATGTTTTTGTTTTGGCTTTATACATAACATAAAACCTTTTTCTCCGAAATTTGCAGAAAAAATCCAAAAAGTGAAAGAAAAGGAGGCAAGAATATCAAAATAAGACAGCAAGAAAAACAATTTAGAATACTAAAAACATGCTACACCGTCTCTTATTACTAGTAAAGATATGGTGCACCTATCGGCAGATTTCTTTTTTTCGTAGTGCTGTTCGGAAGCAGTGGTCATTTTTGACTTCATGCAGCAGTTGTTGAGTCTCATGTACCTATTCTCCAAATCACACTAACAAAATGCAGCGAAGCCCAACTGCCAAGGAAGTAAATTTTACGTTCTGAAGTTCATTTTGAAGGTGTGCTGTTCTCTCAGAAATATAGCTAAGTTGCCAAAAACACCCATTTTTAAGCTCGGCCTTCCTCTACTCATTTTACAGTTTATAGCATTGGCATTTCCAAACCTTTCAGGATTTATGACTGGATTATTCGGTGACATGTTTTCCAGAAGGTGGGAGAGTTTGCCATCAAATTTGAAAATCTGCAATAGGAGCTTGGTGTTCAAACTCCACTCGATTTGCTTGAAGAAGTTCCACACTTGAAGTTCTGGAGAAGCCATATCGAGTAGTACCAAGCTTTCATTGCTGCTGAAACCCAGGGAATTGAAACAGAACAGTGGGAACAAAAAATGAGCACGTGTAACTGACCAAGAGTGATCAGAGATTGAAACTAAGCTTTTCTTGGCCACTAGCTGAAGTTCGAGGCTGACATTTTACTGATTCATCATCTGAGCTGAACTGAGAGCTAGTAAAATTGTCTTCAAGAGACTTCGCTATTGCTCTCATAAAAAGAAAACTATAGTAGAAGCAGCAGAATAGTGTGAAGGGCGCCAAAGACCTCTTTATTTCGAATAATCTTTTAAATATCACAATGTGCCAGAAAGAACAAAAAAAAAATAAATAAAAAATAAACAAGCTGCCAGAGTACCCATGTCCGAACCCGATCGCTGGCGGCTGCATTTCGATGCAAACGAATGATGTCAGCGCGTTAAAGATCCCTAGGTGGTCAAAATTACTCCGTAGACCTCCACTACGGCACCCATTTCTGTCTTTCCACTTTGACTCCCTCCTCCCTTCCCTTACGGCACAGTTCAGGTGCCCACAGAAACAAGTGTCAGATTCTGTGCCTTTCCATTCCTGTGAACTAGTTACTATAATTACTTTTGTCAAACTATCTGCCTAAATGGGGCTACATGTTCCAAACACAAAAATTTACGTCTGCCAGTGTGTGAGAACCATCATTCATATATGAATGATTGGCTTAAAGCGGTCCTGAAAGGTATAATCCCTAATCCCTTAATTTGTGCCAGTATTATCTCACACATAATCATCAGCATACAACCATAACCTACCACATTGTGCCTATGACCACCCAACATGGGTATAAAGATCTGTTTTAACCAAGCTGTATGAATGTGGAGTAGCATGTCTGATACTAGATCAAAGGGTCTCGGAGAGTTCTATTCCACCTCACCCTCTCACCTCAAAGGAGCTGCCTGAGTTAGCAGCTCCAGATAACGTCGTCCTCTCTTTTCTCGATACTTTGTCTCTTTTTGCGCTTTTCCACAATATGAGCTCCAGCCAGTTCGGCCATATCATGTAGCCTCATGACATCGCAGAACCAGAAAACCAATCAGTGCATGGCCATGTCACCTGCCAAAGGCATGGTTGTGATTTTTCTCAAGGGTGACACCTTTTACGCTACCGCAATAAAGCAACCGTTCTACAATAAGTCATTTCTTGTGGAGCACTTTTCACTACTGCTGCTGCATTATATGATATGGGCAGTGCATATTATGTCCCTTCTATAAAGAGCAGTTTGTTTGCACAGTCTCCTATCCGATGTGGATGTAGGCTACAATCCAGCACACAATAGCGGCAGGGCAGACACATTAAAAAAACAGAGCAGCCCTTACGAAAGCCAGCTGCTCCTTCAGCTGATAGAAAGTCCAAGCTTTTCCCAGTTCTATTATTTTGTAGGCAAAGGACAGTAACCCGATCAGTTTAAGTTTTCAAGTGCTTGACAGCCCCTTTCTTGTAGATTATGGTACTGTTAGGATCCTTCCAAGATTTCAATATGCTTGAGGTCATGAGGCACTACACACACAAAGCAAGCAGTTTTTCTGGCACAATCTCCCTACCACTCTTCAAAAATCTGCAGTTGCCTAATCCATACCAGCCGATTTCCCCCTTTTGCATTGCTTCTAAGGCTTTTTTACTTCCTCCATGACCAGCATGACGTACAACCTGCTCACACTACTGCCCGTCATCCTGACTGCTTCAGCTGCTGCTGTGACTGCTTCAGGACAATGTCATCAGCATACTGCAGATTACTGAGGTATTCTCCATCTACCCTTATCCCTAAAGGCATGTCACCTAGCACATAGTACAATAGATGCTGTCAAGAAAGTACAAGAAGTGGCCGATTCCATGCCAAGTTACCTAAGACAATGCCATAATTTAGACACCATCACACACGGATAACTTTTTCTCGGAGAGCCACAGCTGTGTTACCTCCGTAAGGGATGATGTTTTCTTCTATATGACAAACTCTCCAATAAATGTCAGGCCTGTTCAGGTATTAATCTGTTACTTGAATTCACAAGGCTAGAAGCTAGACTGGCAAAAAATTGCAGTCACACATTTCTGCTTCCCACTTCCCCCCACTGCAAATCATGTGTTCCAAACCACCCAGAATGATTTTCAAATAGCATATCAGCAAATGCAAGGGTGACAATATTCCACAACAAGATTAAATACATTGCAAGGAAGGTGTTTTAAACTTAACTGGGAGCACGCTCTAAACCTGTGGAAGCAGTGCGAGTATCCATTTGGTCACATCAGTCGCAGCTCACTGCACTACTGAGGTGGCGGTGTAATCGAACTGGCGGAGGGAACTCGTTCGTCGACACCAAGAATTCGTTGCCTCTGCAAATGTAAATAAATGAGAGTAATACTGCAATTACATTTAGTTTGCATAAATTCAGCAAACTCACTCACAGTAGAATTTGGTTCGAGTAAAGCAAGTGAGAGTGCCTGCTGCAGAAGGAAAAAGGTAGTAACGATACTGGCTGTCAATGCTAGCTAAAATACAATTATTTAGCACACTTACAAAACACTGAAATAGCAACAAAGAGAACCTAAGTTAAATCACTTGTGCAGTAAGTGCCCAATATGCTGCGGCTTGCATGGAACTGCAATGGAAAGTGCTTATAGCAGCAACTGCCAAGCTCTTTGACAGGATTACGAGGTACTCGCAATGGTGCCTCACTCTCCCACAAAACATGCCAGCTCAGATTAATTATTGCTCTGTTTTCAAATAAGCTGTCAATGGCCTTGGCAGCAGCTTGAAGCCAAGTGCTGCCAACTGTTTATGTTGAAGCAGGCAAAAGATATATACAGTAGGGAACTCTGCAGTAGCCACATGCATCCAAAGTGTTAAATCTATATAAACAAGCTCAGTGAGTTCTACCAATGCAGTTATTTCGGCAGTAAAAGGACAGATATTATCACAGGCATGAATCTATGCTAGCTGAGGAGCAATGAAGTCACCCTCATTGCTGCATACACCGAAATTAAGAGAGTACTTGACATTGGACGGTCTGAGCAAATAAGTACATGAATTCGGTCATGTATATGACCATACTTTTGTAGCATTTCATGCTGTGCAGTAGGCTCATTCCGCACAGGGCCAACTTACGTTTAAACCATCTCTCAGCTGGCCAGCAACCCCCCTTTTAGCAGTCCGCAGATATTACTCATGTATTGCAGCACTACCACGTATGGTCTGTACAGATGAGTGCCACTTACCTTCCAACAGTTTTCCGAAAGAAGCCCGACATTTTCTATGGGCCGAGCCGCTCCATCGGTTGAAGCTGCGAGGAAGGCAATAAAACCTCCTGATTATAAACCAGCGCGTTCATGCTGGCGCACGCAAAAATGTCTTATACTGCCCAAACAAATATAAGCGAACTCAGAAATAGTTTTACGTTATATTTTAGGCGCCTCATATGTCCCAATACTCCAGTGCATCCGGAAGACAACAGCAACAGGCGACCGATCGGTGCACAGCAGCAGGTATGAAAGTTGTTTCAAGCGCAATAAAACGAGATCGTGGACGCCCGCAGTCTCCTCGTCCCCTCACGCCTTCGCCCGGAGACTGTCGCTCGATTACGCCGCGTCAATAATTGAGGCTAACGCATGATTGCGCTGCCGTGAAGCTGCAAGGAAGGCGATGGCAGAAATACGACAAATGCTTTACTTAGAGTTCGCGGGCATGTATGTACGACTCACCGCAGTCAGAAGGCTGCAAGTAGGACCACTGCACCGAGGGCTGCGTCCTTGAATTAATCCACGAACTGAATCCGCATATCACCGAGTTTGCATCTACCGGGATGATGGCCCGCAAACTGCAGCAGACCGACGCATGAAAGACAACCTAGGGTGCCTAGGGCTCGCAAAGCGCAAATTCTTCTTATTCTTCCTTGATATTTGGCACATACCCACGAAGGGGGATTGGCCAGGTTTCAGTGTGGACTGCCAAATGTCCTACACAAACTGAATTAGTGTATTAACGTAATTGAGAACTAAACAAAAACATAAGATTTAAGATCACAAAAGTTATTGAATGAAAAAATATGAAGCAAAAATTTGGAGTTTTGTAAATTTGGAATGCAATTAGCAAGGGAATCTGTCCGTAGCTGTGATGTAGTTATGTAAGTACTGACAAATTTGAGGCAACGCAAATCCTTTCGCACTCGCACCGAAGGAGAGTAGAAGCGGGGCCGACAACGTAAATCCCAAGCGTGCAATTATGCACCCTCCTCTGAAGTGAAAACCTTCAGCAAGCGAGAAGGAAGTGATCAATATTTTCAATTTCACCGCAAGCCTCACAAAGGTTTGTGGGGCTGATCCCGCATCTACATAAAGATTTAGGCGAGGAATCCTGCATCTCAGGAGAGTCATCGTTACCTCACACTGCCTTGATTTACATGCTCAAACTTTCCATGAGTATATGAGATGCTGGTATTCGGCTGTAGATAGCAAAGAATCATTGCATGTAGCGGCTAGGTATTGATATCGCTGTAAACGGGACATTCCAAAAATGGTGATATATTAGGGATGGTAGATGAAACAGATGCATCAAGAGCTGATTTAGCCAGGAAATCTGCCGCTTCGTTCTGGAAAATACCGCTGTGTCCAGGGACCCAGATGAAGCGTATTTCTTTCACCCACCCCGGTATGAAATAATTTAGTGAGCGGCTCAACAGAGCATCCCGTGCTCACTCCAGTGACAACAAAACAGAAAGAGAGTCTGATAGAAAAATTATTTTTGATTGACTGCAGGGAACTTTCAGTAGCGCTAGCAATTGCCTCTGCTAGAAATATCGGTGTGTAATCCGGGACACGCACCGAAAAACTTCAGGAAAGAGACTCCGAAAAAATTCCAATCGCAGCTTGTGGCCTGGAGTCACGCCTGTGGCAGCAGCCGACCCCACACACGTTTCACCTGCTGCCACGCACGGAAATATGCCACACTTCGTGACCCGTGCATGATGACGTCTGTGGATGCGCGCTTCCGTTTAAAATGGCGCTCTGCAAGTGTTCTGTACCACCGTGGTACTGTATATGACCATACTTTTGTAGCATTTCATGCTGTGCAGTAGGCTCATTCCGCACCGGGCCAGCTTACGTTTAAACCATCTCTCAGCTGGCCAGCAACCCCCCTTTTAGCAGTCCGCAGATATTACTCATGTATTGCAGCACTACCACGTATGGTCTGTACAGATGAGTGCCACTTACCTTCCAACAGTTTTCCGAAAGAAGCCCGACATTTTCTATGGGCCGAGCCGCTCCATCGGTTGAAGCTGCGAGGAAGGCAATAAAACCTCCTGATTATAAACCAGCGCGTTCACGCTGGCGCACGCAAAAATGTCTTATACTGCCCAAACAAATATAAGCGAACTCAGAAATAGTTTTACGTTATATTTTAGGCGCCTCATATGTCCCAATACTCCAGTGCATCCGGAAGACAACAGCAACCGGCGACCGATCGGTGCACAGCAGCAGGTGTGAAAGTTGTTTCAAGCGCAATGAAACGAGATCGTGGACGCCCGCAGTCTCCTCGTCTCCTCACGCCTTCGCCCGGAGACTGTCGCGCGATTACGCCGCGTCAATAATTGAGGCTAACGCATGATTGCGCTGCCGTGAAGCTGCAAGGAAGGCGATGGCAGAAATACGACAAATGCTTTACTTAGAGTTCGCGGGCATGTATGTACGACTCACCGCAGTCAGAAGGCTGCAAGTAGGACCACTGCACCGAGGTCTGCGTCCTTGAATTAATCCACGAACTGAATCCGCATATCACCGAGTTTGCATCTACCGGGATGATGGCCCGCAAACTGCAGCAGACCGACGCATGAAAGACAACCTAGCTAGGTGCCTAGGGCTCGCAAAGCGCAAACGAGTGGCGTTTCATCTGTGTGAAATTTGCTCGTTGTCATAGCTTTAAAGACGTTAATTTTGTTGCGGCGGTGTTAATTATTGCTATTGGTACGCATGAGCTATTTTGTGTTGTGAGTTGTGCGGTAAAGGCGAAGTGTTGCACGCGCGCAGCGAGAAAAAGTCAATTGCTGCGTTCCTGTCTCGTGTAAGATACTATATATTTTGGCGACGAGGATGTTAGCTTAATCCAAGACCTCGGCGTAGACTGCTGACCGTCCATCATGAGCTTTACAGGTCTTCAGCCGCCTCCGCCCTTTCGTGGGAGTAATGGAGGCTGGCGTTCCACAACTACATGCTGGCGTCTGGTGTCTCCACTAGATACCTCCACACTTCTGCTAACTGGAGAGGGCTATCCTGCCAGCGAATTTTCTATACATTGTCGCCGTCGTCCCCTATAGCGCCTACCGCTGCTGCCTCACACTCCGGTGACGATGCTATCTTTATACTGGCGACGCATTACAAATCTTCCGTAAATGTGATCGCCGCACGCCACCGTTTTCACTGCCGAGTACAAACTGCCGGAGAGATAGCATATGAGTACATCGCTGCCCTTCGCAGCCTTGTCGGCGACTGCGATTTTGGGAGCTTCGCGGACATCATCAGGGACCCGCTGGTGAAGACCATTAGTCACTATTTCAGTGAACGCCATCTCCTTCTTGACGTCTTGACTCTGTTGCGCTAGACAGTGCCAGCAACCTTCCTGTGAAGCAAAGGAGCTGTCATAAGAGGTCGCACCAGTACAGCGCGTGGGATGCAAGTGCACATCAGAACGGGACCTTCAGGTCCCTTGCATCAAATGCAGTTGCCACCTATGTAAATCTTCATCTGCACTTCCGGAGTGTTCGTGCTATCGCTGCGGTTCTCCTGCACACTTGGCGAACGACTCCACATGGCAAGCTCGCAAATGAAAATGTCGTCGGTGCGGCGAAGTGGGCTATTTGGAATCTGTCTGCAAGTCGTCTGATCGTTCCAGTGAAGTGCAGAAAGTCGAAGATGATTCTTCCAGCAGTGCTGCTATTGTTCAGGTCTCTACTGTTCCTCTGCAACCTGTTGCTTTGCCAGGCAAGCTTTGGGATAAGCCTGCTATTGACATCGTGGGGCGTTTCGATCAAGCTCCTAGTAACTGTCGCTTTGCAATAACACTCACTGACTATTACAGTAAATGGCCAGAGGCTTCTTTCACAACTGCCACAGTTCAAGAATTGGTTCTAGGTACATTTGTTCACGAGGATTACCCTGAGGAAATAGTGTCGGATCACGGACCACAATTCTCATCCTCGGGGTATACGTAACTGCTACTCCTCAGTTTATGACCCTTAACCCAATCGACTTGTAGGACAATTTAATAGGGTTTTCAGGGCATATGTTCAGATGGCTCTTTGCGAGCAACGTGACCTACGTCCGCTATTATAACTCTGTGTCTACCACTGTGCGCCACATTCCACGACAGGAATCGCACTAGCCATCCTAGTTCATGGCCAGATGCCTTGCATAAGACTTAACGTTGTGTGCCTGCCCGGATCAGTGCTTCTCGACTGATCGTACAAGAGCGCTAAAGCTCTATTGCCAGTGGCTAGAGCAGAAGCAAGCCAAATATAAGCTTTATGCAGACCAGCGGAGTGGAACCAAGCACTATGACTTTCAGATTGGCGACTATGTGCGAGTTTGCAAGCCGATTGTGCGAGGCAAGCTGGCTGCTCGGTTTCAGAGCCTCGAAGAGTTGTGGAGCGAATTGAACCAGTCTCACACCTCGAACAAAGTTGTCTTACGATCAAATACATGAAGAAAAAAAACGAAGGAAAATTATTATTGTCCAGGTTATTAATCGCATACTTTTTTTCTCAAAACAGCCTGGTAAAGCTAAGAGCCGCGAGAAAACGGGCCAGCGTCCTTGTCATTTGGTTTTGTTTCTTTGCGTGTGGCCCATTCATCCTCTTTTACGACCTGCCAGGGTGGGACGGGCGGCTCTTTTCATTTTTTTTTTTCGGAAGTCGGAGGGGCGCATTTTCGCTGCGAGCGGTCCGATTCTACACCGGAAACTACCCCCCTCTCCTCCCCCGCTTCTTGTCAACAGTTCTTGGAAGACTCGGCAGCTTGTGCTCGTGGGTGCGTGCGGGCTTTCAAGTTCATTGCAGAAGTGTAGAGCGCGACCAAGAGACGATCTCGAGCGCGCGAGGACGCTGTACGTGCGAACGAAATGTTGGAAATGTAAACGCGTTTTCCAAAGTTGCGCGTTATTAGTTAAAATTACAAGACAGTCAACTTTGTTACCTTCAATAACTAGGCGCTGGACAACCAGACCTCTTTTTCATTCGCATTTATATACTGTCAGGACAAGTGACTGTAGTAGTTTTCAACCGCTGTATCCTTTCAGTAACTCCGCCAAGCCATCCTGAAGTAACGCGCTCCTCCGGCGCGTTTGGACACAAAAAATCGAAGATGCTCCGCTTTTTCTGTGTTTTTTTGTTCCTTTTTTGTTTTTGCTCAAAGAATGGGAGTGTGGTTTCATAGGAACGAAACAGTTGATTTTTATTTATTTTATTAGTATTTCGCTTTTGTTTTACAGATTGTTTTGAATTATGGCTTCTATATTTTCTTGCTTGTTACTGTCCACTCCTGGTCCGCGAGAGACATATTTTCTCAACGCATCCTGCATATCAATATGAGTTTGAGACCCCTATGTTGGACAGAGTGATTGAAAATTAAGAATATTTATTGAGAGCTACACGAGGTACGCGCAATAAAAGAAGCTAATTGAAAAGAATTCTTTCCTGAAGCAGCTGCCGCAATTTCGGGTTTTTGTTGTGGCTTGCAGACTAATAATATGGAGAACTTTTAGTTTTAAGGCGTGAACATGTATCGGAAGAGATTAAAGCGAATTATCTGTCGTACGTACTAAGCCGAGAGATCGCTTGTAGAATAGCCCTGCATATGGAAGGAATGCTGCATAAGTCCAGAAACTTAAGACTTTTGCTTGAAAAGTACCGGGATAAGAGAGTAGAAACGATCATGACGTCATAGGCGTGAACTTCAACCATTTACATAGCAGAGAACCAAAGAAATCTTATTGATAAACATGGAAATAGCAAAGCACACTGGGACAATAAATAATGTCTCAGTAAAACAGCAAACAGTACCGAACATATAAGGTAGCGGCAAGAAATATATAATGCAGTGAGTTTCTGGTCACACGTTGTATATCAATAATGCGCAGCTGCAACAGGACTCCCTCGGGAGCTCTGACCCCCTAACAAATTTCCAGACAGTCGATTGCTCGATCCTTTGTGCTCACACATATACGCGTGAGCCGCAGGCTTGCGTCTTTCAAGACAAGAACCCAGTTCAAATCACTTCGATGTACAAGTGACCTTCCTGAGGTGGATGTGCCGCGTCAACAACCTCCGGATAAAGCTTTGCTCTCCAAGAACTAACAGCTGGCTATATCTAGGTGAGACGCACTAGCACGGGGAACCGTAGACAACGGGGTCACCGAAAGAATACGATCGACCGCGTTCCTATTCTGCCAAATGATCAATCCCATGGACTTCACTACACGTTGTTCGAACGCTTCGCGCGGCCTTCCACTGTGCGACGAAAAAGCTCACGGCGCTAGGCAGTGGAATGTCCAAGCTGCGACGCAGTCCTTAAGGACACGTGTGTGAGACTCGACCTGACCAAAGTTGATACTGTGCGGATCAATATGCCAGCTGTAAAGCCTGTCTTAATTTGGTGGGGATCGAATACGCCACACTCAGTGCGCCACCGAAAGTCTCTTAGAGCATGCGGGAGACTGGGTGCAACAGGCGTCTCCCACTTCGCATACGTTTGGCACATATGTATAGGGGCGCAGAATAGCAGAGCGCTTCGCAGAGATTAGATACTGCTATGGCTATCCATGCTCCGTCTACAAACATCTCCTCTAACTATGCGAACACGTGCGCCTGTTTCCCCTGACCATGCACTACAAGCATCTGCCTTCTACTTCCAAGCCAGTATAAAAGTTAAGGCGCGCCCAAGTTAACCTATGTGATCCACTAACTCGGATACCCAATAGCGCACAACAAAGGGCATAATGAAGACAAGGCGGAACCCAGATAGGCGCCACCACCTAGCTATAGTGAAAATATAATCAAAGTAGATTGACTTTGCAAGAGGAATCCACAAAAAAACACGTGCTAAGCCATGCAGGGTCGTATCATTGGGAGGCTGGATCAATAAACAATCAAGGAACACAGATGTGGGAAAGTTGGCACCTGTGTGCACTAGGCTTTATCGGAAGCTTCGCGCATACGTTAATTAGCTATAACTTTAGGATGAACAAGATGTCCGAGATTATTGAGTTAATAGTCTATCCCGACATCGGCACGAAGCCGTGTGTGACGCATGCACGTACGCACGCACGCACTTACGCACGTGTGCAGTCGGACAGAGTAAATTGCCGCGAAACCTTCAAAACAGTATTTGTTGTTTTTTAACAGCCGCCGGCATACAGGCTTATCACTCTGATTCTGGACCGCGTATCAGTTCCGTAATCTTTGTTTGTTAATGCTCGATGTCGCGAGTCACACCTTTATCAGTTTTGTTGTAGCGCAAGATGCACCGAGATCTGTCTCGAAGGTTCCGGCCTCTTGGGTGTCTTTCCACAATGTTCCAGCCAGTGCTGGTAGCTGTTTCCGACGTTATCTAGATTGTTCTGTGCAGCCTTTAAATTGAGCGTTGCCGAGTGTGACGGGCATTCTTTGTTCGACGATCGACGAGCACGTTTGTTTCTATCGCCGCCGCCGAGTTGCTTAGTTCTTTTGCGGGCGCAAGTCAGCCCAAATAAAGAGTTTCTTTAGTGAAATCATCGACCCTTCATTTGTGTCGTCGGCCTCGTCACCACTACGTGACATCTGGTGGAGGTGCTGCCTTTGATCCTTCAAGCGAAGACCCAAGCCGTGTTCCTGTCGCCCTGGAAGACCAGCCTACAGGTCACCGAGCCAGCCGCCGACTTCAAGGCCTACAACCCGAACACGGTCTGCTGCTTGACCCCATTCGATCTCGGAAGGCGTCGACGCTGACAATGGCCCAGCCTACAGCACCGGTTATTTTCGTCCAACCCCAGGAGCCCCCCTGCTTCCATGGACTACCGGGTGAAGATGCAGGAAATTGGATGGACCTTTTCGACTGTGTGGCAGATTTCAACGGCTGGAATGACGCCGCGAAACTTAGGCAAGTCTACTTTGTTCTTCAAGGACATGCCCGAGTTTGGTTCGAAAATCATGAGGCAACTATGAAGGATTGGGAGACTTTCAAGGAAGCGTTTCTGACTGCCTTTTCAAGCATCGTCCGAAAAGAAAAAGCCGAGGCCCTTCTTCAGTCAAGACTGCAACTTCCTAACGAGTCTGTCCTGGCGTACGTTGAGGAGATGAAGCGCCTCTTTCGCCGCGCCGACCCTAACATGACTGAAGGTGAGAGAGTCAAACTTTTAATGCGAGGCGTCAAAGAATCGCTTTTTGGAAATCTTGTCCGAAATCCGCCAAAAACAGTGGCGGAATTTGAAACGGAAGCGTCTGCCATCGAGAAGACGTTGTACACCCGGATGCGCCACTACGAGCGGCCACTTCAGCCAGACTACTCAAGCCACTACTCCAGCGCATCTGCAAGTGGAGAGAACCTTCGTGACCTCATCAGGGAGATCGTGCGAGAGGAGCTCCGCCGAATGCAGCCATCATCGCAACAACCCCAGGTGGCGACGCTCGCGGACGTCGTCCGTGAAGAAGTCCAGCAGGCGCTGGGCGTTCCTGAAGCGACGGCTGCGACTGTTCCAGCACAAGAGGCAACAGCGATGAACTACGCTGGTGCATTACGTCGCGCTCCTCCCCGACGTGATGACTTTCCGAGCCCTCGCCGCTACCGGCCTGTTCCTGAAAACCGCCCCTTGGCTCCCGCCCGCCAAGCCTACCAACGACCAACAAGCCCCAGGAAGTGCAACGCATGGAGGACAGCGAACAACCGGCCATTATGCTTCCACTGCGGTGAGGCCGGCCACATTCTGCGGCACTGCCCGTACCGACGAATCAGTCTCCGCGGATTTGCAGTCGACGCTCCACGACCACGCCCAGGTGAACGACCGCAAGAAATCGACAACTATCTGCGTAGCAGTCAGATTGCGCCACCAAGCCGTCGATTCAGGTCTCCATCGCCGTACAGGGCCCGCTTTGCGTCGCCAGGACGTAACTATGATGGTAGTGTGCGCGGAAGGTCCCCAAGCCCCCGTAGGGGAAACTAAAGGCAGCAACCTTTGGAGGTGAGGTTGCTCAACGGCGAAAAGACGAAGATCCTCCGCCGCCGACGACCACTAACGACGACGCAACCATTTCATCGCCGCTCCACACGACGACATCGACGACAACACGACCAGAGTGCAAGCAGACACCGCCGCCCAGCGAAGTAGCAACAGTATGCCCCGGCCATGACCTGAAGAAACGACGGAGCCGAGATCGGACACTAAGGCCCACGTGCAATGCGAGGACGCGAACAAGTGACCTCGAAGTTGATGTCGACGGTCGCAGAGTCACTGCCCTAGTAGACACCGGAGCTGACTATTCAGTCATTAGTGGACCGTTAGCCTCTCAGCTAAGAAAAGTTACCACCGCTTGGGATGGCCCGCTGATTCGCACAGCAGGTGGCAACCTGATTACTCCATCGCGACGATGCACTGCAAGAATAACCGTAAATGGGCGTACTTACCCCACCAGCTTTGTGGTCTTGCAGCAGTGCTCCCGCGACGTGATTTTAGGCATGGACTTCCTAAATGAACATAGGGCTATCATCGACCTGCGATCCAAGCTCATCAAGCTCTCTGCAGACAAAGCCATTTCTGCTACGACGACGTCGATGCAACACATCCCTCTAAACGTCCTCGACGAAGAATTGAACGTCCCGCCCCGATCAAGTATCGCAGTCTGCGTAGGTAGCGCCAACATCGAAACCGCTGAAGGCATCGTCGAAGGAAATATCCAATTGCTCTTAGAACGAGGTGTCGGCATCGCAAGAGGCATCACGAAATTCCGGAGAGGTCAAGCTCAGGTTCTGGTAACAAACTTCACCGAAGATTACCGGCATCTCAACAAGGGCACGACGATCGCCTTTCTCGACGAATTAGCGGACCTCGAAGATGTATTCTCCCTCCACGACCAAACGCTGGAAGACGCACCGGACCTATTCCGTCAGCCCACATTTGACATCAACCCGGCATTGACCCACAACAGGAAAGACCAGATTCTCAGTCTGCTTCGAAGCTACGGGGAGTGCTTCTCATCGTCATCGAAGGTACGACAAACACCACTGGCCAAGCATCGCATAATAACGGACGAACACGCCCGACCTCTGCGCCAAAGCCCTTATCGTGTATCGCCGCGAGAACGCCAGGCCATTCGCGATCAAGTTGAGGAAGTGCTGCGTGATGACGTAATCCAGCCATCGAACAGCCCCTGGGCGGCACCAGTCGTTTTGGTCAAGAAGAAACACAGCACACTTCGCTTCTGCGTTGATTACCACCGCTTGAATAGCATAACGAAGAAGGATGTCTACCCGCTTCCCCGCATCGACGACACTCTCGACCGGCTCTGCAATGCAAGGTACTTCTCATCGATGGACCTGAAGAGCGGATATTGGCAAATTGAGGTCGACGAAAGAGATCGCGAGAAGACCGCATTCATCACACCGGACGGCCTTTATGAGTTTAAGGTGATGCCATTTGGCCTCTGCTCTGCACCAGCCACGTTTCAACGAGTAATGGACACAGTCCTGGCAGGCTTGAAGTGGCAAATTTGTTTGGTATATTTGGACGACGTTGTTGTCTTCTCGTCAAACTTTGAAGACCACCTAAAACGACTACAGACAGTGCTGGAAGCCATCAAGTCATCGGGGCTAACGCTAAAAGCACAGAAGTGTCATTTCGCCTACGAAGAACTCCGATTCCTAGGTCACATCGTTAGCAAGGACGGTATTCGCTCAGACCCGGAGAAAACAGCTGCAATCGCACAATTCCCACCGCCTGCCGACAAGAAAGCTGTGCGCCGATTCCTTGGGCTGTGCGCTTATTATCGACGATTTGTCAGAAACTTTTCGCGGATCGCCGAACCGTTGACGCAGCTTACAAAGGCTGACGTACCTTTTAAATGGGAAGCGCCGCAAGGGGAAGCCTTCGACGAACTTAAGCGCCGCCTGCAATGCCCTCCTGTACTTGGCCACTTTGATGAAAACGCCGAGACCGAAATACACACCGACGCGAGCAGTGTGGGCCTAGGAGCCGTTCTCGTCCAGAAGAGTGTCGGACAGGAGAAAGTAATCGCCTACGCTAGCAGGTCCCTCACAAAAGCCGAAGTCAATTACTCGACGACCGAGAAGGAGTGCCTTGCAATCATCTGGGCCACTTCTAAGCTTCGTTCATACCTATACGGCCGACCATTCAAGGTGGTAAGCGACCATCACGCACTCTGCTGGCTGGCTAATTTGAAAGATCCTTCCGGCCGCCTTGCCAGATGGAGCCTACGACTTCAAGAATTTGACATGACTGTAGTCTATAAGTCGGGCCGGAAGCATTCCGACGCAGACTGCTTATCCCGCGCTCCCGTCGATTCTCCCCCGAAGGACGATGACGATGACGCCTTTTTGGGACCGGTAAGCGCCAGCAGTTTCGCAGAACAACAGCGATCAGACCCTGAGCTGAAAGCGCTAGCCAATTACTTGGAAGGAAAGACCGCTTCCCCTCCTGGTGTGTTCAAGCGACATTTATCATCCTTCACGTTAAGCAATGGCCTCCTCGTGAAGAACTTTGCACCCAACAAGACCGCGCAGCTTCTCGTAGTGCCTAAAACCCTTCGGCAAGAAATTCTGCAGGCGTTGCACGACGAGCCCACAGCAGGCCACCTCGGATTTGCGCGCACGTTGCGTCGAATCCAGGAGAAGTATTACTGTCCGCGACTGCCTGCCGAAGTTTCCCACTACGTGAAGACGTGTCGTGAGTGCCAACGACGCAAGACGCCGCCGATCAGACCAGCAGGACTACTAAACCCGATTCCGCCCCCAATCCTGCCCTTTCAACAAATTGGGATGGATCTCCTCGGCCCCTTTCCATCTTCGTCTATGGGTAACAAGTGGATCATCGTGGCCACTGACTACCTTACCCGTTACGCCGAAGCAAGAGCACTACCAAATGGTACCGCGGCAGAAGTCGCCAAATTTTTTGTCGAACAAATTCTCTTGCGACATGGCGCCCCAGAAGTGCTCATCACGGACAGGGGAACGGCGTTTACGGCAGAGTTGACGCAAGCCATCCTGGAATACAGTCACACAAGCCATCGACAAACAACTGTACCATCCCCAGACCAATGGCCTTACGGAGCGCCTGAACAAAACGATCGAGGACATGATCGCTATGTACGTCGACGCTGAACACAAGACCTGGGACGCCATCTTGCCGTACGTGATCTTCGCGTATAACACGGCAGTCCAGGAGACGACCAGAGCGACCCCGTTTAACCTTGTGTACGGCAGGGAGCCCACGACGACGCTCGACGCAATGCTGCCGCACGTAACCAACGAGGACAACCTTGACGTCGCCGCCTACCTGCAGCGTGCAGAGGAAGCCCGACGACTCGCACGGCTGCGCATTAAAGACCAACAGCGCACCGACAGCCGACGATACAATTTACGACGACGCCACGCAGAGTACAATCCAGGAGACCAAGTGTGGGTTTGGACACCAATTCGCCGTCGCGGATTAAGTGAAAAGTTGTTGCGTCGATACTTTGGGCCGTACAAAATCCTTCGCCGCGTCGGACCACTGGACTATGAAGTCATTCCCGACGGAACGTCAGCATCACAACGGCGACGCGCACGCCCAGAAATTGTACATGTTGTGCGACTGAAGCCATATTACGCGCGTTAAAGAATCTGTGGTGTTTAAACTTTGCAGTGTTTATGTTTAAGTTTCTTTGTTCTGGAACATCGAGGCGATGTTTTTTTAAGGGGGGAGAAATGCCGCGAAACCTTCAAAACAGTATTTGTTGTTTTTTAACAGCCGCCGGCATACAGGCTTATCACTCTGATTCTGGACCGCGTATCAGTTCCGTCCTCTTTGTTTGTTAATGCTCGATGTCGCGAGTCACACCTTTATCAGTTTTGTTGTAGCGCAAGATGCACCGAGATCTGTCTCGAAGGTTCCGGCCTCTTGGGTGTCTTTCCACAATGTTCCAGCTCGTGCTGGTAGCTGTTTGCGACGTTATCTAGATTGTTCTGTGCATCCTTTAAATTGAGCGTTGCCGAGTGTGACGAGCATTCTTTGTTCGACGACCGACGAGCGCGTTCGACGACCGACGATCGACGAGCGCGGGACCCGCTGCCCCCATCGGTCCATCTCTTATCTCTGCGGCAAAGCGGAAAGAACCACGGGGAGGCGAAAGGCATCGAGGCACCCTACCGCGGGGGGCGACAGGAATGCCGAAGCAGAGAGAAATAGCGGCGAAAAAAAAAGGAAAGAATTGCATGCACCGCACACAGGGAGATTCTCCCTGCTTTTGCAGCTTCTCTCCCCCCCCCTCCTCCTTTCTTGAGGTCACGTGGCCAAAAGGCGGGAAAACACATCCCGCGCGAGCTAAGATGCGCGGCGCCACTCAGCCGACGGCCAGCCTCCGTGAGTCCGTGTGGGCGCGCGCGATGACTGCCTAATTTTATCGTCCGCTTTTATTTCGCGCAAATTCAACCTGTCTCAACCTCCTGCAGCAGTCAGCGTTTGAAAAGAACAGCCCATATATGCAGCTGATGATTGCAGCCGCTCTGTACAGATTCTTCGTGCCGAAGTTCACCAAAACATGCGTAAGTACATGATCTTTCGGTCTTGATCAGAGAAGCTTTTTGCTAGATTCGATATTATACTGAACATAATAATGTATTGTTTTGGAGCATATGTTCGTCTTATTATATACTCCTTGCATCTTTCTTCATATATATATATATATATATATATATATATATATATATATATATATATATATATAATTGGTGTGGGCGCTGATCGCGCAGGAAGACTTGCTGAGCCGTTTGGAAACAAGGCTGCGGCTGGCTGCGGTGGCAGAATTGGCTCATTTTGCTGCAGTCTGGGTCCTTGGGTATCTCCTGTCCCAAAATGCTCGCCTTTTAATATGGAGGGACACTCACTATACCGATCAGGTAAGTCCAATTAGCACATATTTTGTTCGATACGACAATATACTGCAACTGTTTCTGGAGCGCGTATATATATGCGCATCTTATTACTACGTACATTTTTTTATATATATATAATCGATGTGTGCGCATTTCGCTCTGATTGCGCAGGAAGACGTGCTGAGCCGACTTGGAAACGATGCTGCGGCGGTGGAATTAGCTCTTTTCGCTGCAGTCCGAGGTCCGATCTCCTCTGCCCCAAAACGCCCGTCTTTCACTTCTTCACATCGAAGTGCATGCACTGACATGTATACCGACCAGGTAAGTCAAATTATCGCTGATTTTCTTCTATACGATAATGTACTGCAACTAATTATGTATTGTTTTGAGACTTATGCGCATCTTGTTACTGTAAATGCATATTTTGTAATTGGTGTGCGCGCCTTGCTCTGATCGTGCAGGGAGGCGATATCAGCTGATCTGGAAACTGGCTTCGACAGTGGAAGCTCGTTTCGCCGAAGCCCGAAGTCCTTGGTCTCCTCTACACTAAAACGCTGGTCTTTCGCTTCTTCATGGCGGTGCACTTGCCGGACAGGTATTAGCGCTGATTTTGTTCGGAAAATTCGATTATCCGACTCACATCGATGGGACGCATGCAACCCAGTTAAATGTCAAATGCCATCACAGTAAATATTGCAGCACCCCTCGCCATAGGAGCGATCAGAAGCTGTACTAGCATCATCGCTACTGCCAAGCAAGCTCGTGCCAGGACTGAGTACAAGATTTATGCCGTGTTTATTATTATTATTTTTTTTTTGCTGCTGTAATGATGTATATACGTGAAAATTGATGAGATGATTGAGTGATGCGGTATTCTGGCAAGGTAAGTGAGCCAGTGCGTTCATTTTGTGGATTTTGGAATTATATATGTGATGAACACAGATCTGAGCCGTTTCACATTGATTTTGCTCTGTGCGCTTGCTTTCTGGGCAAGCAGTTGTATTTTCATCGTGCGGATTATTTCCTGGTGCTTACATGCTCATGAGGTGTTCAGCTAACTTGTTTCAAGCTTAAAAAATTTAGAACGGGTTCTATAAGCTTCTAAGAGTTGGGCTGTCTAAATAGCCGTCTTGGCTGATGAGACAATTTTTAAAATAATGCTCGGTTGTTAAATAACGAAAATAAATCAGATGACTTATCGTTAAATATCCGGTCGCTTTTGCTGTAAAAGTTCCATCTAGTTTGAGAAAATTAAGCTGTATTCTACGGAATAAACTTATTGTAGGTTTCATGTAAATATCGCGGAAACTGTTTGTTCTGCCGCGTTGGAATCCCTCATACGCGCTCTATGACAAGCGCGGACACTTGGTTTTGCTAGAATTATTAAATTGCAGCATTAGCATGCAAGAACGCGCTTCGGGAGGATAAGGTTTGAGTGCGCTACGGTTGCAAATTGCAACATCATGACTCCAGAAACACAAAGTGATCGCGCCTTTCTCGCGGATTCACGGATCCTGATTATCTATTGCGGCTTTGCGCTAATGCGTTTTCAGTAGGGTCGCATGAAGTCAAGCGCATAAAATATATTGATGTGATAGTGCAGTTGGTGGCAGTGAGCAGATATTATTTTTTCTACCTTTTCACCCTATATTTGCTCGCAATGTAAAAGTCTAGGCGAAAAGGAAATATTTAATTAAAACACTTTTCTTCATACAGCTGACCAAGATGGAACCTGCCGCAGATACGACCAGTCGCAGACATCAAGTGATCGACAGGCTGCCAAAAGAAGGAGACCAAGCCTCAAGCCCATCTTCCATATGTGGCACACGCGCAGTCATTTATATATCCACGCTTATTAAAAAGCAAATCGCGAGCTTTTTCTGAACGCTGTTGACAAATAAATTTTTCACCAAATACTGCAGCTTTTGTTTGTTCATGGCATCAGAAAAGCTACTGCTTTTCTTGATGCATTTGTATGTGCTACCCCGTTATATATGCATGAGCCACGATATATTAAATGCATGGCATGATACCTGCACGAGGGGCGATGCCGGCCACTAACCGGCGTCGGGAAGCAACCGGCCGACGTACGGTCTTTCGTCAGCAAAATGCTAGGGCAGACGAGCGGCCGACCATTCAGTAACGCTGGCAGACGGCAGGCCCACGTGCGGCAGGTGGTCGATCACGTCGGGCCAAAAGGTCGGGCCGTAGTCGATTGCCGAAAATCGGCCGACGTTAGGTCAGTGTCAATCCCCGACGCCGGCCCTCATCCGGGTGCCGAAGGTCGGCCGGCCACTTTTTGGTCGGCGAGAAAGGTCGGCCCTACCTTTTGCCACACACTTTTTTTTGCTTGGGTGACTGCACCCGAGTGTCGACCAGTCCACGTACCAGAAACACAGACCAGAGTCCAACCTCGAAAAACCCAATAATGCAGATGTTAGCCCGGGAACTTCCTCATTTCTGGCTTTGCCCAACACAGAACCGACAGACCCCCCTCAACCAAAGTGTGCCTCAACAGCAGCAACTACTACTCCTCTTCCTTCTCTCCGCAGAAGTAAATGTGAAAAGAAGCTTCCCGCAAGGTTTAAAAGACTGTGATGTATTAGAGGATATTTAGCTATTTGCCAGCAAGGTTTTTTTTAAGTGCGGTGGAAATATGATAAAGACGGTGTTGTTGCACATGTGTACGCAAGAGAACGAAGTGAAAAACAGAACGGCTGGAGAATAGTCAATTGCTGCGTTGCTGCCTTGTCTACGCTACAAGTTGCATTATGTTTCTTTGTTTCGAACCCGGGTGCTCCAGAAAAGTAGTTGGTTGTGTAAAGTATTGCTCAATTCAGGTATAGGCATTTGGTAGGAATGAGCCAGTCTTTTGCATATATTACATAGCCCTTCTGGCCTTTTGTGCATATCGTCGCGCGCAAGATAAAGGGATGTTCCTTATTTTTGCTCACCTTCAAATAGTGTGTCGTGTGGTGGCTGCATGGTGACTAGGACAGTGAATTACGTTGACCAATATTTTTCATCATGTCGCAGTCACGATTTTGTGCGAGCAGACAGAAATAGCTAAAGATGTTTGCACGGGACAAATGACATCTATGTTCTCATTTACCAATTCACTTGACCGGTTAGCTTACAGCATTGTCGAGAGCAAGCCTTTGGCGTAAATCGCTTTCTTTGCCATTCTCCTGTGAGACCAGAACAAGTACACAGCTAATGTAAGCCAGACCACTCAACTTCTACACACAAACGATCGTTATAAGCAGGCACTGCATTGTGTATCCAAGGTGGTGAGGGAACCATATCTGATAGACTACCAGTAGGCCTGTTCCTTGGCTGGAGTTGCAGAGGCGCTGTATTCAGCGCACCTACTGGAGGAATAGTCGAGTCTCCCCATTTTGGGCTGGAACTCACCTGCGACGCTATTTATTAGGACGACTTTCCACCAACAAGGTTATGTGCTTTTACTTCAGGTTTCCATGAAAATAATTAAATAGTGCTCCTTTGTTAAGGCGCGACACTGATCAGCTCCCTTTTTAACAATGATCGGACGTTCCAAGAGCCTAAATGGGGAATGTTGCATACACATGCAGTTAAATTACTTAGCATTTACTAAACATGTTTATTCAGTCATATTTTTTACCTACTAAGTCTAAATATTAAAACATCCACACATTCAGTGGAATTACATTTATTAATCCACAGCTTTACAGTGTCGTGACGCTGGGGCTAAGTCGACCCGGCCTTCACTTGGTAGCGTGCAGAGACTCCGGGTTCATGAAGGATTGATTCTTCGAAGTTGGTAAAATATATACAAGCAGGTTTAATGGCACTTTGAGAAAACTTATTTACATGATTATTTACATGAAAAAGAAGGGTACATTAGCAAAATAGCAAGCGTTAAGAGTTCATAGCGAGAAGCTTCTGGATGAGCCGTTTACCCAGGGCTCAGAGCGTCATTTCGTGCTCTGCAATGTCCTTAAAACCCCCTATGTCCAGCCCCTCTCTGAAGATGCTGACCAAGCAGTTCCAGGGCACGCCCCTCAGATATTGGCATCCAATCGAATACATCACTGCACTGATGGTCTGATGCACTGACCGGTCCGGCATTGTTTCGTTGGGTGTGGTCACTTGTTGGCGTGAAGAGCTTGGGAACGGCGAGGAGGTACATTTCTATTCTTCAGCAAAGATCCGGTAGGCTGGTTCCGGTAAGTGGATTTCCTTCTCAGAAACCCAAGTGCACGTGCGCGCCACATACTGCTCCCAGCATTGTCCCTTTCCAGCAATTGCAAATCTTTCCTGCATTCCCGGGAAATCCTCTAATGGCCGCAATCACCTTGCTCCTTTCTTGTCCTGTACGTCAGCGGACGTGTCACTCTGTCGTCTCCTTTGGACAGTAGGCATTCCTCACTGGACAATAGCGCTTCTCGACGAGAAGGGTGAACAATTGAACGAAAGCACTTCCAGCTATTTCCCGCAGGGGGACATTTCTTGGTATTTTTCTAGACGTTCCCTTGACAGGGCCAATTTGGCATTTGCAGGGTCTCAACATAGCAAAACAGGCTTACAAAAAAGGATTCATGGAAACAGGCTCACTTAGAGCCATTGTACCAACAGCACATATCCACAGCACTTATCCATGCCCACAGGCGAACAATAGAGCGCGCAAGTGCGGATGATGCAAGGTCGTAACAGCCTCCTCCCCCGCCAGAAGAGTCTCGGAGGGCAGCAGTCGCAGCTGCTGCATGAAGAGACGACTTAATGGCCTGCACATGAATGCTTGAAGTCGTAGGCCAAATTGCTTGAGCTGTCTGAAACTCAACCACATGTCCAAGCAAGCACTTGGCTCCTGTCTGGAGAGACCAGGTTAAAAGAAAACTGCCATCGTTGTTCGAGAAAAGCCCACACTCAAGACGTTCAGGACCTACGTATGCCTAGAAAACCAAACGTGCTGCTTTACGTAGTCACACATATACAAGCGCACGAAAAAAAAATCCTGATTATCAATTTGGATACATGGTGAGGAACACCTCGGACCGCTTAGAAACTGCGGCTAAGCGCGTCCGCATTCCCATTTAATTTCCCCTTTTTGTATCTTATTTCAAAATTGTACTGCTCTAAAATCAAGCTCCACCTAAGAAGGCGACTGTTCTTCGATGTCGCAGTTTGCAGCCAAGCAAGGGGACAATGGTCCGTCTCTACGGTGAATTTGGCCCCTCCAAGATAGCACTGCAATTTTTGAATGGCCCATACAATGCAAGCGCACTCTTTCTCTGACGCGCAATAAGCCCTCTCTCTAGAACTCAGTTTTCTGCTCAGGTAGAGCACGGGGTGCTCATTACCGTCGTCATCTCTCTGGCAGAGAACAGCACCTAGCCCTCGATCAGTTGCATCAGACTGGACCGTGAATTCTCGGTCATAGTCTGGAGCTCGCAATACCGGACGGCTAATCAGCACAGCCTTCAGGTTTACGAAGGAGGCTTCCTTTTGTTCGTCCCAGACTACATTTGTCGGTTCTGTCTTGCGGAGAGCGTCGGTCAGAGGGCTAGCCAAAGCTGAATAGTTAGGGATGTAGTGATTGTAGTATCCCGTCAGACCCAGGAATGCTCGAATTTCCGTCTTCGTGCTCGGCCGCGGATAGTCTGCTACCGCAGAAATCTTAATCTCGCTGGGTTTCCTGAAACCCTTACCTACATTGTGACCCAAGTAGTCCACGGTCGCCCTTGCCAGGCAACATTTCTCGGCCTTTACGGTTAGTCCAGCTTGACGCAAAAGGCTCAGTACAGTTCTTAGATGTACCATATGGTCCGCCCATGAGTCGGAAAAAACCGCAATGTCGTCTAAATAAGGCGCCGCGAATGTTTCACACCCCTTTAAAACCCTATCCATGAGTCGGGAGAAACAAAATGGAGCATTTTTGAGCCCGAAACTCATCATTGTTGGCTGGTAGCTGCCCGTCGGAGTGACGAAAGCCGCGTATCTGCTGGCGCGTTCAGTGAGCGGTACTTGCCAGTATCCTCGAGTAAGGTCCAGCGTAGTCACATATGCCGCTCTACTGACCTGTTCTACTCTCTCCTCAATATTCGGAATAGGATACACTTGATCCCTGGTGAGAGAATTTAGCTTTCGGTAGTCTACCACAGGCCTAGGGTCTTTACCTGGAGCTTCTACTAAGATCATAGGCGAAGCATAATCGCTTTCCGAGGGTTTTATTACTCCCAATTCCAGCATGCGAGTTACTTCCCTATCCAGAATTTCTCTTTGCCTTGGAGAAAATCGGTAGCACCTTGATCGCACTGGCACGTCTGAAGTCAGCTCAATATCGTGCTCAGTCAAATCAGTCCTGCCTGGCCTGTCCACGAAGCAGGCCTCAAACTCTGTTATTATTTCGCCCAGATCGGACAGCTGGGATTTCTTTAGTTCTCCTCTCTGCTCCGTCTTTTTGAGAAGCTCCTGAGCGTTGCTTCCTTTTCCGCTGAGGCAAATCAAGTTGTCCCCCATCTCCTCGGGAAGGTTTAACGTTAGATTTACCACGGCTTCCCTCTGCACATAAGGCTTCATAAGATTGCAATGATAAATGCGCACTTCTTTACGCCTACCGGGGATTTTCACTGCGTAGTTAGTGTTAGAAAGCTTTGCAACGACTTCAGCCGGTCCTTCCCACTGTACTTCGAGCTTATTCTGCCTTGAACCTCTCAGCAACATCACCTTGTCCCCGATACGAAATGTCCTTTGACGGGCTGACTTATCATAGTACACTTTGGAACGAGCCTGGGCTGACTTCATGCTGGCCTCAACGAGTTCCTTAGTGTTATGTAAGCGATTCAAGAGGTTCAGAATGAATTCTGCTACTGTTGGGTCTTCTCCGCGCCCCTCCCAGGCTTCGCGCACCATTCGCAAAGGTGAGCGCAGTGACCTTCCGTACACCAACTCGGCTGGGCTAAATCCAGTGGATTCGTGCGGCACTGACCGCAAAGCGAAAAGTGCTGCAGGCAGGCAGGTATCCCATTCGCGCTTGTTTTCATAGCACAGTCCCCTCAGGACTCGTTTGAGAACAGAATGCCATCTTTCTACGCTGTTGCTCTGCGGATGGTGGATCGAGCTATGCACTACCTTAATGCCGCATCGCTCGAGAAATGAGGTGGTGAGGACACTTGTGAAAACGCTACCCTGATCACTTTGGACCTCGGAAGGGAATCCAACTCGTGCAAACACTGACAGCAGCGAATCCACTACACTCTCGGACGTCACCTCGCGCAGCGGAACAGCCTCTGGAAACTTTGTGGCTGGGCATAACATAGTGAGGATATAACGGTACCCTGACTCTGTCACAGGAAGTGGCCCAACTACATCTATTACTAACCGGTGAAACGGCTCGGTAATGATTGGTACTAACACCATCGGGGCTTTCCACTTATCTTGCGCCTTTCCAACCCGCTGGCACGTGTCGCATGACCGTACAAAATTTTCCGTGTCCTTAAAACATCCAGGCCAATAGTATTTTGCAACAACCTCTGCTTTGTTTTCCTTATTCCAAGGTGACATGACCACGAGCTGCCATGGGAAAGTCGCAGCAAGTCTTCGCGGTACTTTTGGGGAACGACTAATTGATCCCGCTCTACTCCGCACTTATCCTGGAATAAGCGATACAGCACTCCCTTTCTCATCTCGAAAGAAATATTGTTTGCTGTCTTAGTGGCGCGATGGCGCTCCCTTATCTCCTGTATCTTGGGATCATTGGCTTGCTCCCTAGCTAAGTCCTCTCGGGTTCCACTTAAAAGTCTCGTGAGATTACTAGACACTGGCGGCTAGAGGTTACTCTCAAGAACGTCCTCATTCGGCGTCTCATCAAGCTCACTTTCAAGTTGACTTATCTGAGATGCCTCGCTCTCAAAGTTTTCTGACCTGCTATCTTCCGCATTTACCACTGTTTTAATTGCCGTTTCCTCCGCTGTGGATTTTTTTGGAATGAGCAGTGTAGCTAGTTCTCGCGCCTTTGAACGTGTTAGGGCTTGCACAACTCTGTCTCCGAAAAGGATGCCCCTCTTTCGCAGTAGCATGTCCGATTTGTTGGAAAACAAATACGGATAACACTTAGGGAGCTTTCCTGAAACGGCAGCCTCGGTTGTTAACTCGCCGAAAGGGCCCTCGATGACCACGTTCGCGATTGGCAAGCACACACTCTGTTCCTCCACTACTTGGCGGATCCATGCACACTGTCCTGTATAGTCGGAAGGCGACACATACGCCGGATGGACAACATCCATCGTTGCGGCCGAATCGCGCAGTACTTTGCAAGGCTTCCCGTTGACTACTAGGTCATGCAGGTAGGGTTCCAAAAGCTGCATATTTTCATCGCAGTCACTGATATACGAGAAAACAATCTTTTCTTTCCGGCAGTTGACGGCAATGTGACCCTGCTCATTACACTTAAAGCATGTGAGCGGCTTCCTAGCCTCAAGCTTATTCTTTGTGTTCTGCGCGTTGGTCACTTCCCCACTTTTCTCACTGCCGTCCTTTCTAGGGAGTTCGCCTGAAGAAACCTTCCTTTCTTCGTTTCCAACTCTAGCAAAGTGCCTTTCCTGACGGTTATTCACACTCAACTTGGGATTGCGGGGCCTATCCACTGCTGGGTTGCTGAATTGTCGGCGCGAAGCATACTCCTCAATAAGTTCAGCAGCTTCAGTTGCCGACTTAATTTCGCCTCGGTCCTGTAACCAATTTCTTTCTTTTTCACGGAGGCAGTTATAAAACTGCTCCAAAAGAATTCGCTCGACTACAGCGTCCCTATCACTGTAGGAATCAGTGCTCTTTAGCCACTCGCCCAAATTGACTCTTAAATTGTATAGGAATTCAGGGTAACTCTCGTCCCTGGACTTGGTAGCGTTCCGAAAACGTTGTCTGAACGCCTCGGTGCTAAGCCTATACTTTCTCAGAAGGCAAGCTTTGACCTTCTCGTAGTTGTCCGCGTCCTTCTTGCTTAGCCGCGCGACAACCTCCGCTGCCTCGCAGGGCAGAACCGTCAATAATCTCTGAGACCAAGTGTCTCGCTGGAAGGATAGTTTTTCGCAGGTTCGCTCAAAGTTAGCCAGATACAGACCGATATCCCCTGATATCACATATGGCTGCATGTACTTTGACATCTTGAAATCTGCCTCCTTGTTGAGAAGAGGTACCGCTAGCTGGGGACAATTGCCCGACCTCTTGCTCAACTATAGTTCTAATTTCCGGAGCTCAATTTCTAGCTCCAGCCTTTTTGCTTCTCTTTCAATTTCACGCTTCTTTTCCTCTTTTTCCCTCTCAAGTTCACGCTCCTTTTCCTCTTTTTCCCTCTCAAGTTCACGCTCACGCCCCTTTTCCTCTTTTTCCCGCTCTTTCTGCTGTCTGAGGTGCTCCTCCTTTTTTTGTACGATGAGGTTCCATGCTTCACTGAGCTCCTCATCATCGGTTCCCAAATCAGTGATTGCCTTTATAATCAAGGGTTTTCGTGCCAAACCACTTGTATCAATTCCCAATTCCTCACACAATTGCAACAGTTCCGGTTTCTGCAGCTTTTGTAGGTCCATGATCGCTCCGAGTGTCGGCTACTTCCAAAACAACTGTGCAAACTATCAAACCTAAAGGCGTTTCCACACTATTTTTACCAGTTCTAAAATCTAACCCTGTTCTAGAACCTGGTCCACATCAGAAGAAAAGCCAAGCACTCACCCACACATGCGATCGATGTTCCGAGCTGCTTTCTTGTTGGCCGATTGTTGCTCCTGCTTGTTGCTTGAGATGCCACCTCCGATCACAAGATGTTGTGGCTTGTAGCTTCAGATCCACCTCCAATCACCAGATGTTGTGGCTTGTAGATTCAGATCCCAACGCTGGTCACCAGTTGTCGTGACGCTGGGGCTAAGTCGACCCGGCCTTCACTTGTTAGCGTGCAGAGACTCCCCTAGCAAAAAAGACCAATAGGGTGCGTTATTGGTTTTATAAGAATCGGTATTGCTTCTGTAGGTATGCTATGTGTTTTATCTGCATTTCTATGAGACTTATTCAGAAACTCATAAATCTTATAGACTGGTACATATTTGTCCTATAGGCAATAGTATTGGTTTCATAGGTTTATCGGTGGGTTGTAATCAGACCAGTGCAGAAGCCCATACATCTTATAGGCTGATACATGCTTGTCTTGTAGACTACTACATATTGGTTCATGTGTCTGATACATCAGTATGCCTTTGTTTATGGGTCTTGCATGCAGGATCACTACGTTGGAGATTTTAGGTCTTTGTCATTGTTTCCTTTTCCATCTCGGACACATCCCCAAAACTCACGCATTCATCCCGTTTATTGAGTGTTGCCGTAACGTACAATATTAGCCGCAATAACAATTGAGTACGCTGCGCGCGGTCTCAACAAACTACGTACGGTTGGAGCCGCAAGACGCGCGACGCTGTTGCTACTGGATCACTGAATGGAGATGGGAAAGCACGCGGATATAGCACGGTTCTGTCGGGGCCCAGCTCAGTCACAATCACCTACATGTGCAAATGGATTGAGAGGCGCGCGTCCAAGCAACTGCAACGCTGCAACCGCCGCCGAAGCGAGAGGAGTCGACATCGAGCACGCGACGAGTACGGCTCGAGCTGCCGACGCGGTAGCGCGATGCCGGCGGCGTTTCGCAGCGGAGAGGTAGGTTTCCTTTCTCTCACTCCCACTCCCGCGCAAGCGTTCCCGTGCTGGCCTCTCTCATCCTCCTTTCCACCTCTCCTCTGGGCGCGCATGCGCAGCTCCGTAGAGGCATTGGCGCTGGCGCGATCGCTGATCGGGCGGCAGTTCGGTCAGTGCCCTGTGTTTACAAGTTTTCGCCGATTTTCGGGGTGCTTCTCGAGGATATCAACGTTCCAGCGCACGTTCAGCTTTTGATCAGGTGCGTGTGCATCACTTGCAACTTCGGGCTGACGTTTATACTTTCTCAGTGTATGATGTGGCTTTGCGTTGCAGAATGCCGTTGCCTGCACGCCAACAAAGGAATTTGAATCGCGCGGTGTGATATAACGCAGCGTCGAGTTTTAAAGTTGTCGGCACGATTTCTTGAAAGTATTGATGAAACTTTTTAGCGTTAATCTGTTTTCGAATATCGTGCGCACTGTGTTTAAGTGGCAGAACCTGTGGTGCGGCGCAAGGCGGAATGTTGGTTCAGCAGCTACCTCGGCGTTCAGTAATGGCGGCGCCTCTCCTAACTGACGCGCGCAATCGCGGTTGCCGGTATATGTGTGGACCGATTTTTTGAAGTCATGGTGGTGTCGCGTTCTTGAAATCGCTTATTTTTCAAGCTGTAACGCAATTTTTTATTTCTTTCAGGTGCCTTAGCATTCGAGAGACTACATCATCGGGCCGAAATCCGCAATCTTGGAATCGAGGGCTACCTGGATGCAGTCAATGTTTGGATTATGTGCCAGTATGCATTGCCGCTGTCATTGTGGAATAAAATGTGTATACATGCACCTGCTGCGTAACTCGTCCCTAGAAAATGGAACATAGCTGCCCTCTTCTTTCAGGTGTCCGGAGAGGTAAAACACCCGCAGCTACTCGATGAGACCAATATTCCATAGGGCCTACAAAACCAATAGGAAGCCTACTGGTTTTGTAGGTCTATCAGGTTATTGACAGCTATGGGTGTACTAGCATTACAGACCTATCAGTTTATCAGATGCCATAGGACCGATAAAACCATAGCCTATACGACCAGTAAACAATTGACCTATAAAACCAATACTCCAGTAGACCTGTAAAACCAATCGGCTAGGATACCCATAAGACCAATACTCTGGCAGACCTATAAAACCAATATCAATAATCTGATAGGCTATTAGTTTTCTATCGGATTTTTTTGCTAGGGTCCGGGTTCATGAAGGATTGATTCTACGAAGTTGGTAAAATATATACAAGCAGGTTTAATGGCACTTTGAGAAAACTTATTTACATGATTATTTACACGAAAAAGAAGGGTACATTAGCAAAATAGCAAGCGTTAAGAGTTCATAGCGAGAAGCTTCTGGATGAGCCGTTTACCCAGGGCTCAGAGCGTCATTTCGTGCTCTGCAATGTCCTTAAAACCCCCTATGTCCAGCCCCTCTCTGAAGATGCTGACCAACCAGTTCCAGGGCACGCCCCTCAGATATTGGCATCCAATCGAACACATCACTGCACTGATGGTCTGATGCACTGACTGGTCCGGCATTGTTTCGTTGGGCGTGGTCACTTGTTGGCGGGAAGAGCTTGGGAACGGCGAGGAGGTACATTTCTATTCTTCAGCAAAGATCCGGTAGGCTGGTTCCGGTAAGTGGATTTCCTTCTCAGAAACCCAAGTGCACGTGCGCGCCACATACTGCTCCCAGCATTGTCCCTTTCCAGCAATTGCAAATATTTCCTGCATTCCCGGGAAATCCTCTAATGGCCGTAATCACCTTGCTCCTTTCTTGTCCTGTACGTCAGCGGACGTGTCACTCTGTCGTCTCCTTTGGACAGTAGGCATTCCTCACTGGACAATAGCGCTTCTCGACGAGAAGGGTGAACAATTGAACGAAAGCACTTCCAGCTATTTCCCGCAGGGGGACATTTCTTGGTATTTTTCTAGACGTTCCCTTGACAGGGCCAATTTGGCATTTGCAGGGTCTCAACATAGCAAAACAGGCTTACAAAAAAGGATTCATGGAAACAGGCTCACTTAGAGCCATTGTACCAACAGCACTTATCCATGCCCACAGGCGAACAATAGAGCGCGCAAGTGCGGATGATGCACGGTCGTAACAACAGGTTGAATTCATGATCGAACCGGACGAAAAGCACAACAGCTATATACATTCCAGACCAACTTGGGCTATGAGTGACACTGTAAGGGAGGGCTCTGGATCATTTCGATCACCTTTAACTTTTTTAAGAGGTACTGACTGTGCACAGTACACGGGTGTTATGCGGTCTGCATCAATTCAAACACGGCTGCCACGGCTCAAACCACTGTACCCTGGTTCAGTGGTTGATAATCTTAACCATCGAGTCACTGTGGCGGGGTAAAAGTAAAAAAAATAGGTATATAAACCTTGACTTTTTTCTTGGCACGCACTATAGTTTATTTCATCCATGTCTGCTGTAACACCCTAAGTTTACTTCACTTGACAATAATGAATCAAAAGCCAAGACATTTGTGTTTGGTGCATGATAGCCACAGTTGCTTATGCGCCATAAAACCTCATATAGATAGACATTGAAATTCTGCATATGGAGCCGCAACTTTAAACCCAAACTCTAAGGCCATCTTAGCCCATGCAGTACTCAGGGCACTGCTGCCACCCAGTCAAGTGATCTTGCAACTTTGGTGACAGGTTGCAAAGCTTGAACAGTTACTGTGCACTCCTAAGGCACTGTATGCAATGACTATGGCGAAGGAAGGCGAGACGGTGGCAGGCGGGCACCATCTACAAAGCTATCCGATAGCCCCTTTCGGGCCCTGACAGAAAGAACACTTTCATATAATGCATCCTTCCTGGTAAGCATGTGAAGCTCTCATAGGTACAATTGTTTTTTTTTCTTTTGAATTATGTTTATGAAGAGCAGTACTCTCCCCCATGTTTTCTTTGTGCCACCCCACCGAGAGTACCATAATGGAAGACCCTGATTCTCTTCAAGAGCAAAGAGTAGAGTCGCCTGGCACTTCCTATGATTTTGTTACTCTTCAAAAATGCTTGCTTTTGTCGCAATGCCCAGTCTACTACTCCCTTGGCTTTAGTATCTGTGACAGCACCTTTTGCATGACATTGTGGCCCATAAGGCTTGACAGCAATAGCCAATAAGCCAAGCACAGATTCCTTGTGAACTTTTACTAAAGCTTTCTTAGCACACTTGTTGCATGCAGGTTACCTGCATGGTTGGTCAAAGCACCCCATGCCTTGGGGTGTGCAGTTAAGCTGCACAATGGGGAACTTATGAAGCTGCCAGAGTTTCTCAGGGAAGCAGACTAGACCCATCCTCACCTTACATACATCTTGAGCTTTGGGCTATTTGTGCCTCATAAAAGAGTCAAAAGATTGTGACCTATTATATACATTCTGCTTCATAAAGTGCTTTTAAATGGCACCTTCCGTTCTTAACAAAGATAGGACTTTTCAATAACCAAGAAAAAGCCAAAAATTATGTCGAATTCAGATTTACTGCAAAAGCATAGGGTAAATAAAGATGTGAGGTATGTCTGATGCCGTGGCCTTTGTCTTCAACTATTTGAGGATGCCTCTTGCAGTTGGCAGGCGACATGAACAGGTGACTCCTGTGACGTCACAAGACCGCATGTCACGGTTGAATCGGCAAGTGCTGCTAATTTTAGCTTCGCCATTGAGATGGGAGGGTGAGATCAGAATCGCCTTCTAGGACTCTTGGGTCCCAGGCTAGACATGCTACCCTAGGTCACACAAGCACATTTATACGGCTTGGTTAAAGTTGGGCTTTATATCTATGTCCCTCCTGGCAGCTTGAGCAGCACACATTACGGCCTACCTCACAGCATGCCTCTGGCAGGTGGCATGCCTTGCCACTTTTCGGCTGTTTCTGTGACATCATCTGTCTTAAATTTACCTGCCTTTGTGTTTGCTTGCATTAAATGTGCGTGTGACATCAGCAGCGACATATGCTCTCATGTGGTTTAACCATGTAAACTGTCCTGATCTTCAATCTGCTTTAAAATAGCAGGCCTGGTCCTTTGTGGCAGTTGTCAAATGCCGAGAAACTTTTTGCTAAGCGATACAAGGAACAGCAGGCAAGAAGATACAGACAGTCATCTACATACACCTTATATCACGTATATCAAAATAAACTACGCCAAACTAGTGTTCTTGCTTGCTTTATTAAATTTCCCACATTAAACATTTTTTTCAGGTCTATATAACAGCAAAAGTGCAGCATTTCTTCGTTACAGCACAGATCTAAGTATGACCATTTTTGCATTAACTACACTTACATTGAATACTTGGGCTTACAAAAAGACTGAGGTAGACCCTAAGTTCCATGCTGCGGCGACCCCTTTTGTGATAGGTAAACCAAGGTGCCCTTGGGTTGTGCAATGTCAGTGCACGTTATAAAACCCAGGTGGTTGAAATTTCTGGACTATTCTACTATGCTTTGAGACGTTAAACCCATTAACTAAAGAAGTAAACCCCAAGTGATCTTTCTTTACCCACACAGGAGTAGCACATTATACGGCTGAAAAGAAAGTTAACTGAATCACAGAAAATGTGAGCGCATACAGCTGTAGGTATAATAATCTACTGGTAGTAAATTTACTGCCAGCTGGTTCTTAAAAGGACATGCATGTGTATGCATACTGCTATGACAGGAAGCACACTTCTAAGCAGTAATAATTTTTTTTTAGTGCCTAAAGCTTTGAATAAACGTGCATGTCTTTTGAGTGTCCTGCGTACGCTGACGAGCGTGCATACTACGAACATAGCATAGAAAAGCTCTCCCCAGTGCCTTTAACAATGGGCATTGTTTTAGGTCTCTTAGCCTGCCCTAGGCAACAGAGACTCGCAATGAACTTTTTATTTACGTATTTGAAAGACATTAGACTTTTAGACAAACTAAGTTCACCTTGAATGTCACACTGTGGCATTTTTCACGCTGTGAGCTATATAAGCACATTTATCGGACTATGCATGTCACCATTTCATTTTATACCATTACTCCACGATGCACCTTAGAACACACTTAATGGCTGCATTTTGTCTCCCTCTTCATTCCTTTTAATCTCCTCAGGATTCTTTTTCCATGTTTACCTCCCGAATTCCCCTTCCTACACAGAGTAGCATGTCAGAGAAATTTAAATGGCTAAAATCTCTGTTCTTCATTAAAGGGTCTCTCTCTCTCTCTGTGCATGTCTTTTGACCTTGTGGCCAGCAGGCACCACCACAACACTTTGAACTCGCACAGAGAACATACTTTTGTCAGCATAAAGGAATTTTTCAAGCTCTCAAGACTTTTAGAATAAAAACAACCAAAGTAATATATATGTCTCTTTGTGTGCACTCTTGTGACAATGTACCAGGCACATGGACTCTTGCGAAATTGCTGCACCTACTGTCCAGTAACCAAACATTTAAACACCCAGCACAGCAATCCTGTTTTGATCTGTATTTTTGCTAGTTTTCGAAATAGCACAAGTGCACTGGTCCACAGTCAAGAGATGTGTAAGAATGCCCTTCCCGGTTGAACTGAGGCCTTTTGTAGTTAGAGTCAGCACCTGTGACTCAAGTCCCAACATCAACTACAGTTGATGTCATGACACATAAGCCAAGGTGGGGCTCATTTCTAGAAGAGTCAGTATTTTCGTCCACATGGGCATGCCTGCTACGAGCAATGATGAATATGTTTTGAAAATGCCCAAATATTGCAGACAAGAAAAGCATACTCTGCAAAGTCAGCATTAACCGTGCCCATGACATGGACGAGCAGGGTCATGTGTTTCTAGTGAAAGTAGCAAAGGACAATTAAGCTCGGCTCAGTGACTACTTTTATTTCTTAAAGTACTGGGGAAGGTGGAGAGGTTCTGGGTGAAAACAGAACATATATGAGGCAACACAAGCAGAAGTGCTTTTAAACTGATGAAGAAAGTATACTTAAGTTCTTTTGGACAGCAATAGAAAATGAATTGACTGGTTCTGTTCAGAATTTGTGGTGGTAGCACAGCACAAAAGGGTAAACAAGGATCAATATATTTCTAGCGTCATCCTGACATTTCAACTCATTTGGCATCCTGGACAGTATGACGAAATATTTACAGCTGTATGAGAAAAGTTAACCTTTGTTTATATTTTACGAATTAACAGTTAACTAAAATGTAAGCATGTACAACAAGGCAGAACATGAAGTCCCGGCGGCCCATGACATGAACTAAAATACAGTGATCATCTGCCCTGGTGCTTCTCTGCAGTGCACAAGTACAGAGGGGCGAAGCATACACAAACGGTGTGCTAGCATACAGGCAGGCTGTGCCTAAAACAGCTGAAAGCAACAACGATTCACTTACATATGAGGGCCAGTTCTCGGGAAAGCAACATAAAAAAAAAGATACTGCAACAGCGAGTAGCTATACGGGTAGCTACCACACCAAATTAACATGTACTACGTACTACTAAGTACAGCACTGCACACTTGGAGAAGACGTGACCGAAGGGGCTGTAAGCAACTCGCACTGTACACAAACCTCGCAAGTACACACACTGTCCCGCTTGTATCCCAACGACGTGAAGAAACCGGCAGCACAGATGATTGAAGTATCTACGCGCAAATTTTACGATAAATGACTGATTCAATAAATCCACTGTGAATTCTTTTTATATAACTTTCAGTAATGCTAAGAGAGCCTTACCAAGACAGTCAATGCGGGAAGTGTTCTCAATGTGGTAATACAGTCCCTGGAAAGAGACACGACACTATAAAGGCTAGCACATTTGACTAGCCTCTATAACTACAGTGGTTAGAACACTACTACAACGACACATCTCTTCGCCGCCATTTGTAATACGTCCCGCAGTGAAAGTAGCTTGAAGCAGTGCCGCACTGTACCAATTGTTGACAAAAAAAAAAAAAGAAAGCAACCGCAAATGAAAATATTGCACTTAAAAATTATATTTCAGGCTCTATAAAGGTCCGCATAGATGGTGTGTTTTAGTTTTCACCTGTCAATTCTGTTATACCATCCATGGCTGCAGCTGAAATCGCAGACGACGCGGCCTGGGAGACACGAGAACACCATACAGGAGATAGTATACAATACTTCAGACATCTTATAGTAGCGCGAACAAAAACACACATAGGACAGGGTATAGGACGTCCTGTACCCTGTCCTGTGTGCGTTTTTGTTCGCGCTACTATAAGATGTCTGAAGTAATGCACCAACTAGGCCGACAACACATCTTACTGAAGATAGGATACAACTTCGAGTGTCTCAGAGAATTGCAGTGAACAGGACATCCGACCTAACGACGCCGAAGCGTAGCTATATATTATCCGTAGAGCTTCCGTGTAAGCAATTCTAGGTTATATGAAATGCAAATCACACTAGGGTCGCGGTAGTGCGCGCGGCCTGTTATCATATGTGCCACATATTACAAGTGAGACATATGTACCACAGAAAGAACAGGGTGCTCGCATTTGGGCGTAACAGTTGGTTGAATATATTACGAAACGAGCTGTGGTGATCATGCAAAATAGTAATAAAAAACTAAAATGTTTATTTAATGCATGCGGGTTGAACTATATTCACGCGGCACATATTATATCTGCCGAATTTTTCAACGCTGGAAAATATTTACTTACTGCCCCATCTCAATGATTTTCCAGGTACGCTGTTTTTGAAAGAGAAAAAAAAAGGAACACTGTAGAATGATGGAACGCAAGGACGTTTTCAGTATACAAACAGGGGGCTTCTCTGCACGTCAACTTATGTTGCTGTAAAGCCCACTCATTATGATATTTTTTTTACAAAAAAGTACCCGATATATCCTCTTCACTGGCTGTGATGCTGCGTCGTGGGTGGAAGCCGGCAAAGCAGTGATAGGAATTGGTTAATTTGATAAAAAAGATCCATGTTGAAAATTTATAACTTTTGCTACAAATATATTCTACAATTTAGCTCAAAGAATGGGATTGCTGCACATATATTGGTCATGTTAATGTAAATTGCTTGCCCGCAGAGTGAACCGCATGCAAAGGTGATGACAAGACCTGTTTCCGCTCATAGATACATTCTTCATCTATGCCAATAAACAATGAACAAGAAGCAAATCAGCAATTGCCAAATAATTCTTCAGCTGGTAGCAACATTAGAATAATAAAACTATTGTGTAAGTTGTATTATTGTTTGTGTTACATAAGTAATTATCTGATCTTTTCAATGTTACAATATATAATGTTGTTATAAATTATCAAAGAATATCATTATGTTGTATTATAAACATTGCATTTAACATTACAAAGCAAAATCCCTTTGATATAGCCTTCTCTACATTGTTATGCACTTTTTCAATAATGACTATAAAACAACATGATAAAAATATACTTGAAGCAGTGGGTTGCAGAATTTTCCCTGTCTCTTACCGCGAAGACATTTTAAACTAACAGTACTTTGCAACTAAATCTCTTAAATTCTGCCTGCAACAGAGCGCATGCACAGATTAGTATTTTGTTACAAAGGTTTGCTTACTACCCATTCATCACTACCCCATGGGGCACCCTTTTTTTTTTCTATTTACATGAACAATAAAACAGAGGGCTCCGCGGCTACTCATTTTCACCCACTCATATGAATCACCTGGTGTGACATTAAGCAATTACGTTAACATATCTACATAATATCACACAAACACAATCAGTACACTAGCATATAAAACCAAGTACTATAAAGCACCTCTTAATTATGGCCTGGTTATTATATGCTTGGCTCCATGCATGGTATCGATGTGAGTGCACCCAGTTGTATATGTTGTTTAGTGTTGTGCAGGATTATATATATGTCATTATATGACTTGTTGGAGTCCCTCTAGCTAAAAATTGTTTAGCTGTTTGACTGTAGATGTAAATTTTCAATCTGGAAACAAAAATACATTCCAGATGGATAGGTAGTTCAATAATCGAGCCTGAAAACTATGTCATTCTGGCAGGAACATGGTTTCCTGCTGGAAAGAAGTGATTTCCTGTTCAAAAGCCGAGCTGTAATTCAAATTATTTTAATTCAATTCATCTAATTTATGCTGAACATTTCATTTATGAACTCTCGGACAAAAAGCTGCAGAGACAATTTAGGACGAGGTAAGGGAGGCTGCAGTGACAGAATTATCAAAAGTTCAAACAAGAAGTTAATTTCTAACAAAGATATTCAGCCTTTTCTGAGTGCATGCATATAAATGAAAGATGAACCAAAGTACCGCCAATATGCAACATTACTATTCCTAAAATAACATAGCAAAATGCACACGAAATTCCCATTTATAGGTTCAGTGAACAAGGTACCATGCATTGCACAGTAAAATAGAAAACACAGGTCCCTCTAGAAATATTGAACACAAAACTTTGTCACTCACATGGTTGATATTGGAAAAATACAGTTTATTTAGTAGAACCAGCACTGTACAAGTTAAAAGACTAAAGGAGGTAATTAGTTTGGCAATGTCAAATCATCCCTTTTTCACAGGTACAAAATATTAAAACAATGTTGCCCCTGATTGGGTTAATAAATTGCTGACATTTTTCGTCATCAAAGTGCAAATGATAAAAAGACGGTAATAATAAATTATAAAGAAATAATATAGATAGACAATTTGATGCTGAATGATTAGCTCTTTTGAAGCTTGACAGTACATTGTTTATGAAACAAACGGCTTTTTTTTTCTAGAGGCAGAAGGGCACTGATGTCTTTTTTTTAGTAGTTGCCTTCCATACCAGCGTGCAATAGTTAAGGTGGGAACAGAATATGACATGGTAAACTTGATACTGAGTCTGAAAGAGGGCATACCTACAACACAGGACAGTTTTTTGGATACCTGCTCAATATGACTATCCCATGTCAGCTGACTTGAGAATATACACCTAGGATTTTATGCTGTATCACAACATTTATTTCATTACTTCTTAATTTTAAATTGAGGTTTGGGGAAACATGTTTGTTTTTAGGTGCAAATAAAATTCCTTTGATTTTAGTTTCATCAATTTTTAGGCTGTTTATTTGGTAGTTAAAGTAGTTTTTACAGTGCACACTGTTAGCCATTTCAAACATATCAAGTTTATTAGTTGAGCTAAAAACAAACTTACGTTGATGCATGAGATCATTTATGTATAAATTAGATTTAAGAACAGCCCAAGAATGCTGCCTTGAGGAACATAGGTGCAAATCTATCTAACTTGCTTAAGGAACAAATTTCCAGATCCCAGTTGGATAACAATGGATCCCCAACTGTAATTCAACTGCGATTGACTGGAAATTTGTTCCTTAAACTAGTTAGACCAGTTAAGGTTTTCACCTGGCATAGCAAATTAGAATAATATATCCATTGATGTGAATGTACCGAGTTCAGCCGGTCAGATATGATTGCAAAAGAGCATGGGCACTATAACAATCTAATTTATAAAGAGTTACATGGCATAATAAAAAAAAATGCCAAAAGTGAATATGTCAGCCTTAATGTTGTAACCATAGAAGGGCGGATCGACCTGCCCTTTCGAAAGCCATGCCAAGATTTTGATAAAATATTGTGCTTGACTATGTCGAGGTGGCTTAGAATAACCTTTTCAAGGCCCTTGGAAAATATTCTTTCGTCTTTTATATATGACCAAAACTTTTCCTCATTTCATGTCATTTAGAAAACTTCCAGATGAAATAAGCAACAAGAGGTTGAAAATTCTGTCTGGTAAATTCTGTAAATATGTAGTGCTAACAAATGTCAATGTCGAAACTAGTGTACCACAAGAAAGTATGATACACTTACGATTCATCTCTGCGATGGCAAAGAGGGAGTTAAAGTGGCCCCAGTAAAAAAACAACATTGGAACCCCCTGGAATGTCAATCGGTACTGACGCACTCAATTTTTTTCCAATTGGAATTTTCCTTTCAAGTGGGCAGCCCAATTGGGCTCAATGGGTTCCAGTTGGAATTCATAGGAACCCACTGAAAAGTCTATTTGGAACACTTGATTCCATTTGAAAATCTGATTCCAGTTGGTTCCAATTTGATAGGTCAATTGGATCCTGCAACTACTTGTGCAAAGTAGTCTATAGAGTGCCATCTGTGCATAACTATAGTATTAATCAGTTCATATATGTTCCAAATGATTACTCATTTAGATGAATCTTTACCAACTGGTTAGCCCACTTTATCAAACCCATTACATACAGTGAGACAATTACCATCTGAGTACAATATTGGTCTGGCCAACTGCACTGGGTGTATCCATGGGAACATTTCCATATTTCACAAAGAAAACAAACACAATATTCAAAATAACAACGATCAGCAGTAAACTCCTGGAAGACAGAAAACTGGACGAGTTGGTTTGGATATATGACTATCAGTAGCTTAACCTGTAAAACACAATTCTTCCTCTTACTATCGCTGCACCTACAAAATTAAATGAAATAACTACACTCGAATGGCAAGACTGGCCCCAGCATGAGAGTAGGAAGAAGTATGTTTGCTGGGTGTATGGAATCTTGTGTTACATGCATCTGTGAAACTGTACAGTATTGCATTTCTTATGTGAGACGTATGCTTGCCTGTACTCCTTGATATCCATCAAGCATGTTTCCATGCAAATTGTAAGTCAGTCTACCTTTTGTCCCATTCGGTATGTTCCGTTAGACCCATTGTATGCAATGAGTGTGACCCATTGTATATACATACCATTGGCACATCCCATTGGACCCACTGAGTGCAATTGGTCTCACCCATTGTCTGCAATGGGTTAAGTGTCAAAAAACACCATTGGTTCCAGTTAGAAAATTAATTGGTTACAGTTGAAAATATCCAATTGGTCTTTTTTGACTGAGCTCGTATAATGCAGGCCCTGAAAGCATTGATTCAGTTTGAATAAGTACTAGTACTAGAACCCCTTTATAGTAAAGTCACTCGGACCAGCAAATTTCTTTACTATATCTGCTTATCAGAGCTGCTGATCCTAGTGGTAAAGAGTTTAAAAAACTTTGCTTTTGCGATTCTATAGGTATATTTTAATTCATGGGAAGTACGTCAGCACGGCCAGGCGCACTTCAAATTTTTGTCAAAAATGTATTTACTATAAAAGTGAAAAAATTAGTCGTCTGCGGAAGACGAACTGGGACTTGAGTTTTCCTTAAATGTAACCGTGAGCTGTTTGCTGTAGCAAGTTCTATGCTCAATTAAGTTCAATTGGCTAGCCATAATTGGTCTGTACATCAGATGTCAGTTTATTTTCAAGGTGAAGTTAGCAAGCAGGAGATATATATGGCTTGTTTCTTTTCATTGGTACTTGAAGCAACCACAGTACCAACAGTCTTATATTTTAATTAATATTTTCCAAGTGCTGTACTGGAAGCTTCACTTTCAGAAGACTGCAAATATGAAGTAATTGCAGTGCTCAAAAGCAGTAGATGTTACTGCTTCATGTCTCCTTATCCATAAAATGAATGAATGAATGAATGAATGAATGAATGAATGAATGAATGAATGAATGAATGAATGAATGAATGAATGAATGAATGAATGAATGAATGAATGAACATTATATATTTTACACTTGACCACAACAGCTTGCAGTTGGTAATGTTCACGCCATAAGCATTTGCACCTGTCCCTCCTCCCCCTCCCCCCCTTTTCACCCATGACGGCAAGTGTAGGCACCACTGTGCCTATAGCTGACACAACAGTGAGTGCTGCTGAGCACTTTCAACTAGTTTTGAATTTCAACCACTTTGCACAATCTGTCCCTTCGACGGACCTTCGATGCCTCAAGTACCTTAAATTCTGCATGGAGAATATATGGTTGTGACTCAGCGACCGCAGACGAAAAAGCTACCACTCTGTAGCTTGAAAGTGTGACCCAGTGCAAAAGCAATATAAACAACAAAATGGCATACAAGGGAGCTTACAAACAAAGCTAACGAATTACACGGCAATATGTATATATATATAATGGAATAATAATGTTGGTGTACATCAACCATACTCACGACAAAATGCAACTTTAGTGCCCTCAGAGATGGGGAAAAGAAATCATTTACCCTGGAAGTATATTTATTTACCAATTAAATGAGGCAATGAGAACTACTTTAGTGCCTGCAGTGTCTTGCATAATTTATTCTTAAGGGTGGCAGAACCAATTTATCAGTGCATTGGGTGAAGATATATTTCTCTTTTGGTTTTAATTTAGTGAGGGACACAAGAAAAGCAGCTGCTGTGGGAGAAGAGAACCTCAGATAATGTACTAGCTGGTATTTAGAGAGGACATTAATGCAAATATTCTTATATTTAAGAAAGCAAATCTGCTGTTATGAGCTGTGTAACTGTCCCCGACAATTAATCTAATTACTTTCTTTTGAAGCATTAGTAACTTATTAATGTTAGTGCTTGATGTGGTGGCCCAGACCAAATGGCAATAGTTAAGATAAGATTCAAATATTGTGTTGTAGATTATCAACTTTAGATTTGGAGAAAATTCTGAGACATCTGCAAAGGACGCCAACAGACTGTGGCCCTCTCTTTGCAATGTATGTAATTTGTTCTGTCCCTTCCGTATGTGCATCAAAAATGATGCACAACGATTTAAAGCTGTAGATAATTTCTATTCTGTTATTAATTTTTAAGGTAAATAAAATGGGCATTGATGAAATTGCTTTAAAGTTTAAAAGTCAAAAGAGATGTCTTACTATTGACAATTTTAACAAGTCCATTTGATCTTAACCGTGACTGAAGAACAATGTTTCCGCTTTTTAATAGGTTACTTATATATGGACGAATCAGTAAGAAAAAGCTTTTATCATCAGCATACAAAACATATATAACGTCGAAAGCAAGTTTATATAGCTATATCATTAAGCATTAAAAAGAAACAGACCCAGAAGGCTACCCTGGGAAGCTCCACATTGTATAGCTCTTAAACTAGGCAGAATACCATCAATACAGACAGCCTGTTTACATTGACTCAGATACGATCGAAACAGAATAAGAGGGGAGCCGCGGATGCTGTACCTTTCAAGTTTATTAAGCAATATTTTATGATTGAGGAGATCAAGTGCTTTACTAAAGTCTAAAAACATACTTAGCATTGTATTCTTACATTCAGTACCCTGAAAAATAATTTCTTTTTGCAGCAGCAGAGCAGATTCAGAGGACCATCGTTTGCAAAAGCCGAACTGACTGTCATTAATAGTAAGAGTGTTTTTTGAAGAGTTCTCAGTTTTTTTAACTATAACTAGAGCTTTTGAAGAATCGGATAGAATGGAGATTGGTCCATAGTTAGATATTTCTTTCTTATCTCCTCCTTTAAAGATTATTGAAACCTTGGCAGACAGGAATGAACAGCTCAGAAATGATGAAGACACTATTCGTGATTCCTTTTCTTAAAGGAATGACCAGACAAATGAGTGCTCATCTTGTCGTTTGTTGCTATATGTGCCCCTATCCATTTTTGTGTGCTGTCATCCCTTCATGCAACATAAACATGTTCAATCTGCTACATTAATGAGCTTCATTTCTTGTCATATGGAACACAGAATTTGTTCTCAAATTGCTTCATATCTTCACATTAGCACATTCTGGCGGTTGAGCTGACTGCTGTGTGAGCCACTATAGCATCAGGGTCTTTGCTACATCAGTTGCTGGTGATGACATGGTCCTGAAGATGCTGTCTAGTAGCTGAATGGGCACTTAATGAACATGTCTTGTTGCTTAATGAAAAAAAAACACTCTGAAATAGCTTCCATCCCTCCCTTACCATGTCTTCATGCAATTTTTTTCAGTTACAAAAATTTTTTACATCTAGTGGAAGTACCTCTAAAAAATGAGGATCTGGCTACGAATACAACCAAGTTTAATTTCAAGTGAAAATCAAAGCCTTGCATGAACATGGTGTCACGTATTGCTATTTCTGTCTTTTAAAAGGCAATAAATGATAAATGCGAGTGGCAGTCAAGTGCTGCAAAACTACACATGCTGCACCTTCACTTCTTGCCACCGCTGCCTCATGCTTTCTGCTGCACAGTGCTGGGAATGTTCGCCCGTTTCTTCCCCTTAACTATTTCTTGGTACACTTTTACTCTCCTTTACTCTCTGAACGGACCAGGCCGCTTCCTTTCCATGTTTGTAGACAGCTTTTTCCTTTTTTATCCTACGCGCTGCGTGCTTTCCCTCACGGCTCCAAGGCTTTTGTAAAGTAGGCTTCTTCTAAATACTGCTAAGTCCAGTGGTAAAGCCACTTAAAGGACACTCGGTGTTATTTTTGTCTTGAAATACAATATATATATATATATATATATATATATATATATATATATATATATATATATATATATATATATATATATATATATATATCTTTTCCTCGCGATTTTAGGTAGTACGTGGGCGGCGATGTCATATCTTGGGAGTCGTCGGCGCAGCCAGGCCCACTTTACTATAACCGATTTTTACCAAAATTATCTTTACTTAAAGGGGGGAAAAAGTACATCTGTCTATGGAAGCTGAACTGGGACTTCAGTTTCACTTTACTATATCCGAGTTTATTACAACGGGGTTCTACTGTATAGTTATATGCTGCATCAAGTGGTGAACAAAGCTCAGTGTTTCTAAATGCATCCGAGTTACCAATTAATACTATCGATGTTATCATATAAATTCTGTCAGAATCAGTAAAACTGTATTCTGCAGAACATGCATGGTACAGCTAGTGAAGTGAAACTGCAGTTCCATTTTGCCGCCTATTGATAACTTCAGTTTTTTTTTTTTCATTTGATGTGCATATGTCTATATACAATCCACATGGTAAGTATAAGTATTTAAATAGCGCTCCAACTTGATGGCTCAGTGATTGGGTGCTCGACTGCTCTATTGAAGAATATGGGATCGATTCATGGCTGTGAAGACTGCTTGGAGGTGCCCATGTGCTATGAGATGTCAGTGCACAAGTGGTAAAAATTTATGAAGCCCTCCACTACAGCATGTCGCATAGCCTGAGCCACTCTAAGATGTTAAAGCTCATCACAGACGAAAAAAAACACTCATTTCCTGCTGGATTATGAAACCGTGTACCTAAATTATCCAACTGGAAACTGTGATTTCCGGCTGGGAAAAAGCAATTCCAGCTGGAATGACATCTATTTTCTGCTAGATTATGGAACCAGAAATCATGCATGCCCAGCTGGAATTTTGAGATTTCCAGCTGGAAAATTTACACCTCCAGTCAAGCCTCTATCTGGAATATCATTTTTTTCCAGCTGGAAAATATGGCCGTCCATCTAGAAATTCAGCTGGAAATGTGCTTTTCCAGTTGAAATGGGTACGTTTGAACAAAGTCTACTAGGTGTCTATATTCATGGGGATAACCGACCTAAACCTAGTTACTAAGGGCAATTTTAGTACGCTCAAATTAATGTGCTTGATATGTGCGCTATCTTAAATGTGTGTCAAATTCAGCTGCCTATGAAAACAGCTTGTATTAAATATATGACGGTACAATGCAGATGTTTTAACATTAAATATCTCAGTTTCTCTTAGACATGAAAATGTTCAACACAGCATGCCTCTCCAGGGCATGTAAGTTTCAAGTTACATATCATTAGCATAATCGCATTCACTATACAGCTAGGACAAAGGCATCTATAGTTTTTCTCCAACTAACCCTCTCCAGTGTAAACTGCTTTATCCCTATAAGCTATCTACTTCACCAGGCCACCTGACTATCTGGGTCCCCTTGTTACATATATCTTTTCCTGGAATTCATTCCTTTACAACTAACTTGTTGGATATCTTGCCTTTGAGCTCCTGCTGGTTCACTAATCCACTAGGCTCTCTTCCTACCTTTGCTGCTGTCTTAGATTCAATTTCAAGCCTTTTTGAAGTTTCTATCTCATCAATGGTCACAAGCAAGGTATCATATACTTGCTCTTGGAGGCATATCGATTACCAGCTGCTAGCCCTGATTTCAATGGGAATATACTTGCCAGATGCACTACACTATCATTACAATAAAGGTGCAATTCACAATAGCCTACATTATTATTTTAGATACATGAAAAGATTATCACTTAAAGTCAGGGGGGTGTCATTATGTCTAAGAACCCTCATCAGTTTTTACGAGAGGTCTGAGACCCCCCGCACTTGAATATATCCGGTGTCCAGCACTGCGCAAATATGAAGCAGGTGCATCTGTTTGGCAAAGGCCTTTATTGCCTCATCGTTGTCGTCAGCCAAAGTATCACACTTTTGCGGCAGCTCTGATCGGTCGAGACAGGAAGACGCCATGGAGGTCTCGACCAATCACAGAGCACCACCACAGTATGCGCGAATGCGTGGCTTATATGGCCATATGGCAATCAATGACTGTTTACTAATCAATTAATGGCTAACTGCAAATAAATGACTTATTATTTATTTCATTACTACTTACACATTATTGCCTAATTCATTCATAATTACTAATTAATGCCACACACCTGGTAAAATCAACCACACAACAGTAAATGTAGAACAACTGCAAAGATACACGGAGCGCGATCTTGTCACTGCGCTGCCAAGCAGAATGCACTGAATAAATGCACTTGCAGAATGTGAAAGAGTAGTCACTCGCTTTACTTGTAGCAGCACTCATCGCTACATGCGCAACAGTCGCGTAGCAGAATGCAGCACTCAGGCTTTCGCCTTTCATCACTTTAGTCGCCAAAGTGTCCTCGAATTTTATTCTTTTCAGTGGCAATCAGAGAAAGCTTATGATTGTTAGAAAATTTTGCAGCAAGTTTTTGTAAGAATTATTACTTAATTTTAGTAAGAATTAGAATTTTCTAAAACCTGTGATGAAGAAAACAAAAGTTAGTCCCTTTACACAGAGGCTGGAACTAATTAAGGTATTTTCACATGCCATCTCTTCGGTTTTGCCGGTTCGCACAGTGTTTTGGTACTAGCTGAGCAAATTGTCAATATGCTCACGCAATCTTATTCAGATGATGTACTTGTCACCAGACAAACCAAGCTGGTAGCTCTTACAGTATTTTTTGCTAATTTTCATTGTGTTCACTTGAAGTGTAAAAATTATAGCATATATATTTTTTACTTAGTTGATTTTACATTTAACATGCAAATAAGATTGCATTTTCTATATAAAGTGCTTTAAAGAAATATTGCATATGTTACAAGTGCTGACACTTTGTTGTTTCACTATAAGCTGCTTTACATCACAGATCGTCGATCATGCTGGCAGAGGTCAGGAATCACTTTTTCAGGTGCATGTCATAAAATGATCACAAAAACCTCCTTAATATATATATATTAAGGAGGTTTTTGGTTTTAATATATATATATATATATATATATATATATATATATATATATATATATATATATATATATATATATATATATATATATATATATATATATTAAGGACAACCTTAGACTGCAATCAAGCAAAGGATCAAGCAGGGTTTCGGAAAAGGTACTCTACTATCGATCATATCCATACCATCAATCAGGTGATAGAAAAATGCTCGGAATATAACCAGCCCTAATACATAGCATTCATTGATTACGAAAAAGCATTTGACTCAGTTGAAACCTCGGCGGTGATGCAAGCATTGCGAAATCAGGGGGTAGACGAGCCGTACGTGAAAGTGCTGGAAGATATATATAGTGGCTGCACAGCAACCATAGTTCTGCATAAAGAAAGTAACAAAATTCCCATAAAGAAAGGTGTTAGGCAAGGAGACACAATCTCCCAGTACTATTCACAGCTTGTTTAGAGGAAGTATTCAGAGACTTGGAATGGGAGCAGTTAGAGATAAGGGTAGATGGAGAATACCTCAGTAATCTGCGATTTGCTGATGACATTGCCTTGCTAAGCAACTCGGGGGATGAACTGCAAATAATGATTGATGACCTAGACAGGAAACGTAGAAAGGTAGGCTTGAAAATCAATATGCAGAAGACTAAGGTAATGTTCAACAGCCTCGGGAAGGAACAGCAGTTTAAATTAGGTAGCGAAATACTGGAAGTAGTAGGCGAATATGTCTACTTAGGACAGGTAGTAACCGTAGATCCGGACCACGAAAAGGAAATAACAAGAAGAATACGATTGGGATGGAGTGCATTTGGCAAGCACTCGCAGATTATGACTAGCAGCTTACCGTTATCGCTCAAGAGGAAAGTATACAACAGTTGCATCTTGCCTGTACTCACCTATGGGGCTGAAACGTGGAGGCTAACCAAGAGAGTTCTACTTAAGTTGAGGACAACCCAGAGGGCTATGGAACGAAAAATGGTAGGGGTAACATTAAGAGATAGAAAGCGTGCAGAGTGGGTCAGAGAAATAACTCAAGTTACCGACATACTAGTAGAAATTCAGAAGAAGAAATGGACATGGGCAGGACATGTAGTGCGAAGAGAGGATAACCGATGGTCGCTGAGGGTAACAAACTGGATTCCAAGGGAAGGAAAGCGTAGCAGGGGGCGGCAGAAAGTTAGGTGGGCGGATAAGATTAAGAAGTTCGCAGGGGTCAAGTGGATGCAGCTAACACAGAACCGGGTTAAGTGGAGAAATATGGGGGAGGCCTTCGCCCTTCAGTGGGTATAATCAGGCTGATGATAATGATGATGATGATATAATTTCTCCCATTTAAATAGAAACATGTGCAAAGGCCGCCAGCCCTTTCTCTCACCCTCTTAGTTCCTCCTCAACAATTGCGCTCAAATTTCTAGAGTCTCTCTGATAGAGCCAGACTTTAAGCACTGAAAGTAATTCATTCATTTCAAAATTACTTTTACTAAAGTGACTCACTGCTGTTCCTATACTTCATACTATGTACTCCCGGTACGATGCCAAGAAAACAGTAATGACATGCAGCAAGCCTGTCCCACAGTGATGGATGAGCAAAAAAAGACAGAATTGAGTAGAACTATATGTTCAAGGCCTCAGACCTGCCCTGTGTCTTCGGATCACAACCGTTCTCTAAGCAGAAGGTATACATGTAAGACGTTGAGGGTCCATCGAAGTGACAGGTGGTGCAAAATGGTAGAAGGTCAAAACTAGTTGAAAGCGTGCAGTAGCACTCACTGTTGCCTACTGGCTATAGGCACTGTGGCACCTGGTTACACTTGCCATCACGGGCAAACAAGGGGTTTGGCCGTTTGGGGGAAGAGACAGGCGGAAATGTTCACGGCGTGTTTGACCATGATTGTTTTTGTTGCCATTGTCTTATATTTTTAATAGCCTGTTCTGTAGGAAAATGGGAGGGAATAGTCTTACTGGATAGAATTTGGCAGGAAGATGAAAGAATGTGCTCTAGTGTTTGGAGAGGTTTTGTTCACGAGCTTTACTTAGTTTATATACAGATGAAATCCAGACAGTAATTAATGAGAAGGAATTTGCTCTGCGGAAGTAATTGTAATGTCATTACTTTTTGGGAGCAGTATTTAGCAATTTCATTATATTTTTAAGGCTTAGCAAGTAATTGGTAATGTAATTTAATTGCTTTTGAACAGTAACTTTGCCAAGTGTGCTGCCAAATTACCCCAGGATAAAAGACACCAAGTGTCTAATAGGAATGAAATAGATTAAGACATGCCAGCTGGACTTGTGAATGTAATCAGGTAGCTCAAATGGTTTCTCTACTTCTGATTGGCACTTACTTCGGAACATTCAATTGGAAGGCCCTGTTGAACATTCAAAAGAAAAATGTTACAACTTAAACTGCTGTGTAGTTTGCGTAATTTCTATAACCACATAAGTTGTGATTAAACGAAGGTAACTCTGACTCCTGAAGATCTGCCACTGAATGCAAGAGAAGGGTCCAATGTGCGAGGCTAAGCCCCAACAAAGAAAAGATCGTGTCAACTCTTCGGGTATATATAGTGTTCCTATGGTCTATGTGTCATATGAATGCATGCTTGCCTGTCGCCCACTTGGAGCTGCCATTTCAGGTCAGTGCCAGCATAATAAGCATTAAAACTGGAAGCCTTAGCTGAACTGCCTAATTGGAATGTTCAATTTATTCAAACTGGTGCTTCAAGTCTGTGCCAAAAGCATATTTAGAAATTTTGCAACTGCAAACCTCAATTGAAAATCATAATTTTTTTTTTCTTGACTCGGCCAGTGTCTCGATGAAAAACATACCATACTGCCCATATCGCAACTTTCGCATAATAACAAGTCAAAAGACGGTGCCACTGCACTGACTTGAACAAATCTCTGAAAGATGGAAACTATAGAAGTATGGGCGGGGAGGCTCCACGAAAACTGCTGAGTTAATTCAGATACAGGGCACACTCAGTACAACTGCACCTTCCAAAAACAGGAGTTTGCATTATGTACCGTTTTTTCTGACTTACAGATTGATCAGCCACACTGCTGAGCCATAATGCAAACCCAGTTCGCGGTCATACATATATAGTTTCATATAAGTACCAAAGGCAACCAAAGCAACCTCGAATATTCACCAGCTGTTGCTGCCTGCAGTTCCTTTCTGACAAGCGATATTAACCGCGGCCATACAGCCTGTATTCCCTGTCGCTATCAGATACATTAAACACTGAATTATTAATTGCGGACACGTAGCCTAGCTGACCGCAAAAAGTAATTCGGAGGTAAATAAATGCAGTGCCATAACGTACAGCCTTAGAGCTATATGGAACAGAACACTGCACCAACTGCGTATTTGAAGGTGGAATACCTTCGGCAGAACAAGACAAGCAGCCCACGGGGAGCCTAATTCCCTTGCGTCGAATGAAGCGCACAATGCACAGCCGAACCCGAAGCCCAGAGCGAAGCTAGAAATTGCACTACACGAGAAAAACTTCGTCTGCAACTGTACGTCACAATAAAGCGCGTCCAAACTCCGCGCTTGATTGTAGCAACCAAGAGCGGATTTCTCAAATCCTCCTTGCTAATTCAGAGATAAGCAAGGAGATTAGTAAGGAGGATTTGATACATGAGTACACGAAACGCTTCGACTGAAATAGGCATGGAAATAAGCCATGAGTACAAGTGCGCGACCATGGAGGAAGGAAACAACTTAGGAGAGGCCCTTGCCATTCTCAATGCATTGGAGAAAGTGTGACGGAAGTGACGTCAAAATTTAGGGTTAGCCAAGTCGGGCCATTAGCAACGGCGACGCGTTGCTATGAAAACTCGGGCCACTAGCAACAGCGTTGCTAAGGGCCTTAGGTACGTGAGCGTCGCGGAGAAAGGGTAACGAAGGAGGAGAGACGTTGCAGCGTCCGGTCGCGGCGCGGCCGCGCCGGCTTCAAAAAAATGACGTCAGGGCCTCACGCGACCAACGCCATGAAGCCATGACCAACGCGCCAACGCCATGCCAACGCCGCCGATACCTACATAAGTTAAAATTATTAAGAAAATGAACAATAACTTTTTTAAGCCACAATTTTAAGTTATAAATTAGTATTATAAATGTTTCACTTGCTGTTGCGCACATTTCTTCTTTTGCTTAGTTTATGATGACGTAGGGTGACGTATTTTGTGCGTGGCAGCAGCGTTTTACTGCTGCCACTTTTGCAAGGATTACCCTGCCCGTCTCGGTCGTGCTTAGTCTCTCTAATTGGGAGACTCGCACTGCCTCCGCCAATTCTGCCCACGTGTTATGCACCCCGAGTTCGAGCAGTCGTTCGCTCGAGGTACCCATGGGCAGTCCTAGCGCCTTCTTAACGCATCTTCGAATCAGGCAGTCTAACTTCTCTTTTTCGCCGGCCTTGATGTCCAGGTAGGGCGTGGCGTAACTGATTCTGCTTATTACGTATGCCTGGATTAGTTTTAGTAAATTTCTCTCCTTGAGGCCTCTTCCTTTAGTGGCGACCCTCCTCAAGAGCCCGAGGGTTTGCATCGCGTAACTTTCTAATTTTTTCAGGACCTCTCCGTTGTGACCGTGGGATTGAATGACCATCCCCAAAATCCTGATCTGATCTACTTTTGGCACCGGTTTGCCCTCCACCTGAATATGAAACTCCCTGCTATTCTTGCAGCGGAGGTACTTCGGGTTATAAACGAACAACTCAGATTTATGCGGGGAGCACGAAAGTCCCCTTTTAGCCGCGTAATCGACAATGATGTCGGTCGCTGCTTGCAGGCGTTCCTCCGTACTCGCATCGCTCCCATGGTTAATCCAGAGGTTAATATCGTCCGCATACATGCTAAAATTTAGCCCCTTGATTTGGTTAAGTTTACCCGGGAGGCCTCTCATTGCCACGTTGAATAGAAAAGGCGATAGCACTGCGGTGTGCCTTTGTTTCCTAACTCTACCGTAGGAGATTCTAAATTTTGAAATATCATGCAGGCTTTTCTGGCCGATAAGAAGTCTTATATGTAGTTGTACGTTCTCTCCCCTACTCCGAGCACTTCGAGCCCTTCGAGAATAGCCTCGTGCCTGACATTGTCGAAGGCCTTGGTGAGGTCTAGGCCCAGGATCACTTTGGCGTCTCTCGATCGCGAGTCTATGATATCATGCTTTAGTCGGAGCATTACGTCCTGCGTGCACAAGTGTGGTCGGAAACCGACCATTTCGTGCGGCCACAGGTTGTTTTGCTCCATAAAGCACGTTAATCTTGTCTGTATTACGTGCTCCAGCAACTTCCCTACGCATGAGGTTAGGGAAATCGGCCTCAAATTTTCCAATTGCGGGGGTTTTCCCGGTTTGGGTATTAGTATTATGTTTGCCGTTTTCCACTGATCTGGCAACTGGCTCGTTTCCCAAACTTTTCCAATGAATTCCGTTAGTAGACTAATAGAGTCATCGTCTAGATTCCTTAGCATTTTATTGGTGATCCCATCGGGGCCCGGGGCTGATTTAGTTTTTAGTCTTACAATTTCCGCCCTTACCTCTGCCTCCGTGATGGGGGCGTCAAGCGCCTCATTGGGTGTGCCACCGTAGCTCGGGAGTGGGGAACGCTGGTTGTCTGCAACATACGTTTTTACTAACTTATTCATAAACGCCGCATCGTCTCCTTCAAAGGCGTGCCTGACTTTTGCCAATCTTATTCCCGATTGAGTTTTTGAATTTGTTGGGTCCAGCAGATGCCGGAGCATGCTCCACGTTTTGGAGAGATTCTTGCCTCCCTCCATTTCGTCGCATCTGGTGAGCCAGTTTTGTTCGCACAGTTTGATCGCGTAGCTTTCAATTTCCTTGTTATGCCTCGCGATTCGCCTTCTAAGATTCTTGTTCCACTTTTGTTTCTTCAGCCTGCGTTCCATGCTTTGTTTAGCGTCCCACATGTGGAGCAGTCGGCTATCTGCTATACCAGGAGCGTCGTCTCCTACCAGCGTCTTTGTCGCCTCACCAACGTGGCGTTTGAGTGCCTCCGTCCATTCCTCAATGTTCTCAATTCTTTCTAATTGCGCGGTTGCCCTGATTTCTCTAAATTGATCCCATTCTGTAACGGCCGGTTGGCACGCCCTGTGCGTCTTGACGCCCTCTTTGAGGACCGAAACGATAATGAAATGGTCACTGCCAAAATTTTGCTCAGAATTTTGCCAGTCTAAGCCCTGTAAGTTTTTTGAAAATGTCAGGTCTGGGGATGTGTCCGCGCATACGCTGTTACCCGTCCTCGTTGGATGATCGGGATCCGTATGGAGGGTGAGACCTAGCTCGTGCGTGTCCTCCCATAGCTGCCTACCTTTGGTGTCCTGTAAAGCATAGCCCCATTCTTGATGTCTGGCGTTAAAGTCACCAACGATCAGCAAGGGATTATTCCCGGCCGCCTTGATGGCTTTACGCATAAGGGCCCTAAATCTAATTTTCTTTTGCTTGGGTGAGCTATAAATGTTAAGAAGGAATAGACTGGGATCCTTCTTTCGTCCCGTTAATATCTCGAGGAATACGTTCTCGATATCTCTCGAATTCAAATCGTGTTCTATCACCGCTACATTGCGCTTGACAAAGGTCGCCACCGTCGATTTCACGCCTCTATCGCTGTTGAACACCTGGTATCCCATTAGTTTGGCTCCCTTCCCTGTTTCCTGAAGGGCGATTGCGAGGGGGGTCTCAGTTATGAGTGGAAGGTATTGCTGCAGTAGCGCTCTCTTGCGCCGGAAGCCGCGACAGTTCCACTGCCAAATTTGGTTTTCATTTACGCGCCTGGCCATTTTGCAGCTGGGTTAGCGTTTGCACGACATTCTGCTGCCACGTGTTGACGGCTACGAGTTCAGTTCGAACTCTTTGCACTTCCCCTGCAAGTGCCTGTACCTGGCTCTGATATTGGTTCATGAATTGGGTCATTTGACTCATGAATGAATTCAATTTTTCGTCAAGCTTATTTTCGAGTGCTTGGAACGGGTCGGTTTCATTAATTTTGCGCTTCACCGGGGGCGGGCGAGACGCCTCAGTCGCCATTTGCTCATCCCCTTTCGCCGGTGGCGCCGCTTGTGGCGGGGCGACTGGCTGAGCAGGTGGCAGCTGCTTCGCGGGAGTGGGAGGCCCCTGCTTTTCTGTATGCTGTTTCGAATTTGGATTTTGCGTGAGCTTTTTAATCACCCCCTTAAGTTCCTCAATTTCTTTTTTAAGAATTTCGACTTCCTCGTCTTTCTTATCTTTCCTAGGTTTAGCCTGGGAGGCCCCGCTGTTGAAGCTTACATTTTTCCGGTCTCCGCTGGCGCTCCGCTTGGTCCATGGGTTGGCCGCGTCCCTCGAACTCGAGCGTCTCCTGGACCCAGACCTGGAGCGTCCCATGGAGCGAGAACTGGAACGCCCTCGCTGCTGCGGTGGCGTCTCGTTGGTGGTAGATTCCAAACTTGGGAAGGAGTCTTCTCTAACGCGGAAGTCTCCTCCTCCTTCTTGCTTGACTTTCGGTCGCCCTCTGTTGTCGTCGTGCGCTGGCTTATCCTTGACTTTTCGCTCCCATTGCTTCTTCTTCACCTCGTACGGAGTCCTGAATATTTCCTTACATTTTCGGTCACCAAGCAGGTGGCCCTTGCCGCATAGCTGACATTTTGCCTCGCACGGTGACCTTGCGGTGGCCTCTCCATTCCGCAGCTTCTGCACTTGAAGTTGCTCGGGTCCGGACAGACGTCCGCCCTGTGACCGAGTCTTCCGCAGGCATTGCATCATCATCATCATCAGCCTGATTATACCCACTGCAGGGGGAAGGCCTCTCCCATATCTCTCCACTTAACCCGGTTCTGTGCTACCTGCATCCACTTGACCCCTGCGAACTTCTTAATCTCATCCGCCCACCTAACTTTCTGCCGCCCCCTGCTACGCTTTCCTTCCCTTGGAATCCAGTTTGTTACCCTCAGCGACCATCGGTTATCCTCTCTTCGCACTACATGCCCTGCCCATGTCCATTTCTTCTTCTTAATTTCCACTAGAATGTCGTTAACTTCAGTTATTTCTCTGACCCACTCTGCACGCTTTCTATCTCTTAATGTTACCCCTACCATTTTTCGTTCCATAGCCCTCTGGGTTGTCCTCAACTTAAGTAGAACTCTCTTGGTTAGCCTCCACGTTTCAGCCCCATAGGTGAGTACAGGCAAGATGCAACTGTTGTATACTTTCCTCTTGAGCGCTACCGGTAAGCTGCTAGTCATAATCTGCGAGTGCTTGCCAAATGCGCTCCATCCCAATCTTATTCTTCTTGTTATTTCCTTTTCATGGTCCGGATCTGCGGTTACTACCTGTCCTAAGTAGATATATTCGCCTACTACTTCCAGTATTTCGCTACCTAATGTAAACTCCTGTTCCTTCCCGAGGCTGTTGAACATTACCTTAGTCTTCTGCATATTGATTTTCAAGCCTACCTGTCTACTTTTCCTGTCTAGGTCATCAATCATTATTTGCAGTTCATCTCCCGAGTTGCTTAGCAAGGCAATGTCATCAGCAAATCGCAGATTACTGAGGTATTCTCCATCTAGCCTTATCCCTAACTGCTCCCATTCCAAGTCTCTGAATACTTCCTCTAAACAAGCTGTGAATAGTACTGGGGAGATAGTGTCTCCTTGCCTAACACCTTTCTTTATGGGAATTTTGTTACTTTCTTTATGCAGAACTATGGTTGCTGTGCAGCCACTATATATATCTTCCAGCACTTTCACGTACGGCTCGTCTACCCCCTGATTTCGCAATGCCTGCATCACCGCCGAGGTTTCAACTGAGTCAAATGCTTTTTCGTAATCAATGAATGCTATGTATAAGGGCTGGTTATATTCCGCGCATTTTTCTATCACCTGATTGATGGTATGGATATGATCGATAGTAGAGTACCGTTTCCGAAACCCTGCTTGATCCTTTGCTTGATTGCAGTCTAAGGTTGTCCTGATTCTATTAGCGATTACCTTAGTAAATACCTTATACGTAACAGACAGTAAGCTGATTGGTCTGTAATTTTTAAGGTCCTTAGAGTCCCCTTTCTTGTGAATGAGGATAATGTTTGCATTCTTCCATGCTTCCGGTACCGTCGATGACACCAGGCACTGCGTATACAGGGTGGCCAGTTTTTCTAGCACGATATCCCCCCCGTCCGTGAGGCATTGCATACCTCATATTTTTTGCGGTAAAGTTGACACCGCTGCGCCATCGGAGTCAGGCGAACCCATCGTGGTACTTCTCTCTCTTCAAAGAGAATTAGTACAGTTCTGGAATTTTTGCCGAGTCTCCGCACACCCAAAACTGGCGGGTTGCCGTGGATTCTCAGCCTCTCCATGATGATCTCGTCGGTATAAGTAAGTGGCACGTCATGTACCACGCCCTTGCCGCAATCTTCCGGCGTCGCCACGTAGGCAGTCAATTCGATCTTCTCCCCCTCGAACACGAGGTGGGTTAGGCTCGCGTAGCGTCTCTTCCTTTCGGCGCTTGTAGTTGCCACGAGGATCGAGTGCTGCTTAATATTCGTCGAGATGACGTCCTCCCCGGCCTCGCCTGGGTGGATACCAGCTGCCACGATTATTGCGTCAGCCAAGATTGCGTTGCCAAACTTGAGCAGACGCACGAGGCCGCCACGTGGCCTCAAAATGATTTTCTCGGCGCCATCGGGTAGGCGAGCATGCTGCTTTTCCACCGATTTCGCAGCCATTTTTCTTCCAGCATGCTTCTCAGCAGCTCGCTGCTTCTCAACTTGTTGCACGGTCTTCTCGAGCGGCACATATTTCTTCTTCTTGGTGGTATACCATTGGCTAGGCACTTGAAATTCCTCCGGATCTACCGGCGTTCCTTCGACAATTTTCATTTTTTAAGCTTTAGTCAGCTTCACGAGGCTAGGGGTGGGTCCCCGACGGGGCCGCCGCGATCCCAGGGCGCCGCGAGACGCTAGGCCACGTTAGGCCTAGCTTCAGCACGTAGTCCACCGAACAAAGTCCGAAAAAATCGGAAACAAAGTCCCACCTCGGAAAAACTGGTATTCCTGTGGTCCTCTTGACGCGTTAGGCCTGCCAAGCGTTAGAAGGGCCAAACGAGCTGAAGCCCTAGAGCGACGGTTCAAGAACATGGGAGCAAAGGAAGTAGTCTATGTTGATGCGGCAAGTGGCAGAACAGGTGCGGCGGTAGCTTCGGTAGTCGATGGCCGAGGGGCACCGGTATCCGCGGCAGCCATCAGAGGCCGCAACATAGAGACTGCGGAGGAAGTTGCGATAGCGCTAGCTTGCGTAGGAACAGAAGCCAAGTTCATAATTAGCGACAGCAAAACTGCCATTCAAAATTTTGGGAAGGGGAGGATATCGCCGGAGGCGGCCAAAATCCTCACCCAAAGAACAATAAATAGGAAAATTCAGTTGATTTGGACACCCGCTCACGCTGCCGTCCCTGGTAACGAGGCGGCTCACGAGCTAGCCCGAGCTCTCTACTTCCGGGTAGCCGTCGAGCCCCCCGAACACTGGGCATACGACGAGCGTCTGCAAAATTACGGGGAAATCATCGACCATTATAAATTGGGACGTAGATTGGTACCCCCGCCAGATGTTAGACTTAATAATAGAGAAGCTATCGCGTAGAGGCGGCAACAAACTAATACGTTCATGAACCCGGTCTGGGCGTTTCACGCGCTACCAGACTTTAGGGACAATGATCTCTGCAAACACTGTGGGGGGAGAGGGACCCTCGACCACATAATTTGGGAGTGCCCACAATCTCCAGGGATAGGGCAAAATATTACAAGTAGAGAAGCCTGGTATACCCTGCTGCGAAGCGCAGACCCTGCGATCCAGCACCGCACCGTCCATCTGGCGGAAGAGGCCGCAAGAAGCCAAGGGCTACCTGCCAGCCTCTAATCCGCGGGCGCACGACTCCCCTTTCCGATGGAATTAAAAGTTGTACAACCAACCAACTACTGCTGCCACGGTGCGTGTCATGAGTCTCCGCCTTTGTAAAAGACTGTGGCTAAAGGTACGACGGACGGATCCGGGAAATATTTTTTCAGAGGTACGGCGGACGGACCCGATCGGTAGGGTTCTTCCGACGGACCGAACGCATTTTTCTCCGATATGGGCCATGGTAGAAGAACCGAAGAACCCGCCGGGAAAGCCGGACGGATCCGAGATCCCCAGTGGTTGTAGGTTGTAGCAACAACATGGTAGCCATATGTAGCCAAATCGAAGTTGGTATGAGGTGTACGTGTGAGGTGCAAGAAGTATGTACTACATACTGCATGCGGGAAATGTGAAATTACAAAGAATAGTACAGTGGCAAGAATAGTGCTTAGAATGGGTGATATACTACGTGATCGCATGATGATAGGTTTACGTGAGTTGGACCGCGGCAGGGTGGCAAGCACGACCAGAGCGCAAGCGCATGTAATCGCGGTGTTGACGGCCAGCCCGCGGCCCGCACGCCCGCTCATTTGGTCCTCGTTATTATGTGGATTAACGTCTACGACAGTCGTTATGTAATTATGTAGTTTTGATTCTTCAAAGTTTCCTCACTTCCATCTGTGATGAGATGCGTCACGTAACGCATCGCTTTCTGCTCGCATTGAGGTTTGGTGCTGCAAGTTCTACGTAGTACAAGCGGCGCTGAAAAAGCTGGGCACCGCCGGCGTGTCTCTAGCCCAAGCATCGCGTCATTCGTGTTTGTTGTACAACTGGAGGTGTGGTTTGTGCTTACCGTGAGATGCTGTGATTACGGACTACGTCCTACTAGAGTGCTGTGTGAGACTACGAAGAGTGCTGTGATGAGTGCGCCGATGTCCGGACGGACATCAGTGTGTTCGTTTATGATCGGCGATGTTGCACGTGCATGTCAGTGTTTATTAGGTGCAGTGGTAATTTATTTACACGCGCTGTGCAACAATCAGACGAAAATAAGTCATCGACAATTTGTTAGCCTGCATACAGAGCTCAAAACTCGGAAAATGGGAATGCACATGATGCAGTTTTCGCATGTTGAAGTGGACCGAAAAATAAGTGCCCAGCCCACACCGCCGGGATGCGCATTACTACAGGTGAAATGGTTCAGGTTTCTGTAAAATAGCTGCTTGGCACAGCACCTTCATAAATGTTCAGGCTTTGTACTATTGTTGAAGGCCACTTTATCAATTATAAAGGAACGAATATGCTTTATGTGTTAGTGACTAGTGCTTTTTCAACATATGTTCATTTTTTTTTTCGTTTTTCCTTAGTCTCCTTTGTTTTTCATGCTAGACAAACACAAATAGTACACTTTTAAACTTGTCAGTCCAAAGCTGAACATGAATATCTGCCATGCATGTGACAGCTTTAATGCTAGAAAGGTTGACGTGTATAGCATGTACGTAGACGCTGCAACATTTTAGTGGCACGTTCGGCTACTTGCCCCAAGGTCGTGATGTTTAATGCCAGTGATGGCAGTCGCACTTTGGTGCAGGTGAAATGCAAATGCTTCTGTTTCCTGCAAGATGTCAGTGCAAAGTACAAAGCCCGGGCAGTCAAATTAGTCTGGAGCTCTCCACTATGGTATTTTTCATAGCTACATATGTCACTTTAGGATGTGAAACCCTACATGCCACAGGTAGGCTGCATTGTCTTTTAGATTTTGTAACCTCTCATCTATGTTTTGCAACATTTGGCTAATTTTAGTTCTCAAACAGTTGTTAAAGATGAAACCGAAGCAGTTCTTGCATGGTTTCCTGCTTGGATTAATTTGCTAATTGCAGTTCTTTGAAACTTGCATCAATGCTGGACAGTTCAAATAGCAGGCAGTTGAATTACAGAAATGATGTGGATCGTGCATTTCAGTTCTGACAAATGGAAAGTAACGGTCCCCTCCTTGCATGCATAGGGGCCCTTAGACAAATACATACTCGGGTGTGTGATTGTGACGCATATCAAGGGTCAACAGAAGGCCATGTGGAGCCAGTGTGATATTCTACATGAAGGCTAAAGTAAAAATGTACAACAGCTGCTGTACCATATCAAGGGTCAACAGAAAGCCATGTGGAGCCAGTGTGATATTCTTCATGAAGGCGAAAGTAAAATTGTACAACAGCTGCTGAGCCATGCAGAAAAAAATTGATCATTTAGTGTATGATTAACTGACCATGAATAGCATCTTACTCAGAGTATGATGTGATATATATCTGGTTTCATCATCATCATCATCATCAGCCTGATTATACCCACTGCAGGGCGAAGGCCTCTCCCATATTTCTCCACTTAACCCGGTTCTGTGCTAGCTGCATCCACTTGACCCCTGCGAACTTCTTAATCTCATCTGCCCACCTAACTTTCTGCCTCCCCCTGCTACGCTTTCCTTCCCTTGGAATCCAGTTTGTTACCCTAAGCGACCACCGGTTATCCTCTCTCCGCACTACATGTCCTGCCCATGTCCATTTCTTCTTCTTAATTTCCACTAGAATGTCGGTAACTTGAGTTCTTTCTCTGACCCACTCTGCACGCTTTCTATCTCTTAATGTTACCCCTACCATTTTTCGTTCCATAGCCCTCTGGGTTGTCCTCAACTTAAGTAGAACTCTCTGGGTTTGGGCAGCGGTGGCGTAGCGGTAGAACATCCGCCTCGCATGCAAGAGGACCGGGGTTCAAATCCCGGTGCCGCGCAATTCTCCACCGGATGAAAAAAAAAAAAAAAAGAAAAAGAATCCGCGTGTCGATGGAATTGCATATACAGGTTTGGGGTGCGACCTGATACCGGTAAACACCTCCGGCAACGCACTCCCTCACCAGAACAGGAGTTGGCCACCCTGGTGCAGTAATTGGCCACAACCTCCTATGATAAGCTCCATAAAACCCCGGCCCTCAGTCACCAGCGGCTGCGGAACAACTGACCACGGCGGCGGTCAGACCTGTGACGCAGCAGGGGGTGCTAAGAAAGCCTGGCTCCGCTGGACAGGCCGCCATTGGAAACTGACCCTGGCAACGTTTAATGCTAGAACCCTTGCTAGTGAAGCTAGTTTAGCAGTGCTGTTAGAGGAACTAGAGGGCATGAAATGGGATGTCATAGGGCTTAGTGAGGTTAGGAGGCCGAATGAGGCATATACTGTACTGAAGGATGGGCATGTACTGTGTTATCGAGGTTTACCAGAGAGGCGACAACTAGGGGTAGGTTTCCTTGTCAATAAGTATATAGCGGGTAATATAGATGAATTCTATAGTATTAATGAGAGGGTTGCAGGCATCGTAATTAGGCTTAATAAGCGGTATAAACTGAAGGTTGTACAGGCCTATGCACCTACATGTAGTTATGATGACCAGGCAGTTGAAAGCTTCTATGAAGATGTAGAATCGGCAATGCGAAAAGTGAAGACGCAGTATACTGTACTAATGGGCGACTTCAATGCCAAGGTAGGGAAAAAACAGGCAGGAGACAAGGCAGTAGGTGACTATGGCATTGGTTCTAGGAATAACAGGGGGGAGTTACTAGTTGACTTTGCAGAGCGCAATAACTTACGAATCATGAATACCTTCTTCAGCAAACGGAAGAACCGGAAATGGACATGGAAAAGTCCTAACGGAGAGACTAAAAATGAAATCGACTTCATAATGTGTTCAACCCCCGCCATTGTGCAGGATGTAGAGGTAATCGGGAAAGTTCGATGTAGTGACCACAGGATGGTGAGGTCCCGAATTAGCCTAAATCTGAAGAAGGAACGCAATAGATTAGTAAGAAAGAAACCCATCAACGAATTAGCGGTGAGGGGGAGGGCAGAAGAGTTCAGGATCTCGCTAAAGAATAGATATATCTGGTTTAGCATCCCAAAATAACTACGGCTATGAGGAACACAATAGTTGAGGGCTCCGGTATAATTTCGACCACCTGGGGTTCTTTTACATGCACTGACACCGCACGATGCGTGGCGGCCTATTGTTTCGCCTCTATTGAAATGCCCCTGCTGTGGCTGGAACCAAATCTGCATCTTTCGGTTCAGCAGCCAAGCACTCTAACTACTGAGCCAGCACAACGGGGCCAAGTATCAAAATGCATGCCATTACATTTCCTTCTAGCCAGTGGTTTTCTTCACAGAACTAATGTATACAAGGAAAAGTAAATAGCAAGAAAACACTAGTTTTATTGCACATTATATTCAGCAAACATTCTCTAGGAAAAAATTTCTCATAATGTTTGCATGGAAACCATGAACATCTTCCAAAAACAAATCAATGCACTTACTCCACTTCAATTATTAATGGGCAAGGTTGCATCTATGCTACTACACTGCACTTATCACGAAACCACAAGCCCCATCTGCTTTGGCCAATCACTTGATGAAACTAATGGAGACAGATTTCGCACACCACAGACTGGTCGTCTCGCAACATGTCTCTGCATGCGTTGCATTTCAATTTCATGCCTTTCCACTTAGCTTCAACTGTTGCCAGCATTACTAGTCACCCATCGTTTCTGAAATTCCTTTTTACGCTGTTGGGATCAGCATCCTTGTTAACGATGGTCTCTGGAATTTTCGATGCTATCATTTTCACATCTTCCTCATCTGGAAGAACGAAGGAAATGACAAGCTTTGAGCAGAAAAAAAATTTAGGGAGACTCCTAATCTCCACCTGTAAGGGTATGGTGTGCCAGCGTTAATGGTTCTTGTCTGCAGATCCCACTGTGGATTCCCGTTAATTTACATGCCCTTTGCTACAAACATAATTACTAATTCCTTAATTCATGTCTCTGTTATCTCAGATTAGCATACGTCGTAGGCTGCCCTGTTAGGTGATAGACAACCTGGCATAGACCTCTGTAAGCCTCAACCTTTCTTAATAGAGGGTTTACAAAAGTACGTCTGGCAACCGTGAGCGGCACCCTGATTTCGCGCTGGCCGCCATATTTTGTTCGCTCCATCCGTTCGCTTCGTGTCCGTCCGTCAGCGCTCGCCGTTCTGTTTGCGCTTTTCACGTTTTAACCTAGTGTGCTGTGCTTGGACCTCTGTTCGGTCCCTGGCGGTTTCTGTTTCAAAATACGCCTTGAAGCTTATTTTGACAGCCGAGACGTGACGGGGCCCACTGGCTGCGCTGCCGAGCGCCGTTACAAATTGCTCTACGAGTCGTGCATTGACCCCCCCCCCCCCCCTCGGCAATCCGCAGCGTCATCCCTATCCAGGTACAGTATCCAGAGTTCTGCAATGTGGATTTTTTTTTTGCGTGTGCGCCTTTGCTGTTTACTTAAATGCCTATGAGAGATCATCGCGAGTTCGCTTGGTTTGCGCAATCACCGTCGCTCATCCCACTGGAAGATACTTGGTTGGTGAAATGAGCGAGGATGCATTTTATTTTATGATAAAAGGATCATGCGTAATTTGACGTAAGTTGGACTGGCGCTTAGCAATTTCCTTCCCATGCCGTCGACGCAGCAGTTGGCATTAGTCTCGGAAATAATCGGGGGCTGCGTAAAAAAAAAAAGTGCCATGGTAATTTGTGCTTCCAGTGATTGAATATTGATTGGTGTGCGATAGGCGATGACGAGTTAATAAAATTTTTGTAGTTGATCAATTGATGAAATAAACGAAAAAAAGGAAAAATTGGAAAGTAAGGGGTTAAAGGTGTCAAAATGAAAAACCAGTGCTTGGTGATGCTAAGGAAGAAAATTTATAATGTGTAATTGATTAATTGAAATAATTGAAGAATGTGTTCAAAAGTGTCAAATTGCTCAGAATGGAAAGCCGATTGTTGCTGACGCATGCGTATTGGTGTATAAAAATATAAAACGTCAGAAAAAAATAAAAATAATAAAGAAACGACAGAAATATAACATAACATACGTAACATAGAAATATAACATATATAACAATATATAACATACTACACTTGTGTGTAGTATGTTACTTTTGATGAATTCATATTTCACTGCATTGTATTTTTTTCGCCCCTCCTGCTAGGGCCCAGTTAGGGCCTGCAATATTTGGTAAACAAAATAATTAAATTAATAAAAGAGCTAAAATATAACACGCGAAGAAAAAAACATCGTGCGTGTGTGTGTGTATGAGAGAGAGACACTATCGCGTTATACCTTTAACGGCGGAGCTTAAGTGACCCCCTAATTTTTCTATAACGATATGATATAATATAAATCTGATTTTATGAACACAGCCAGTTGCACAAAGCACGAACACTTCGCAGTAATGTGAGTTGACTTTTCAAATTTCTTTTCGTTTCAGCCGAGTTCTTCCTCCCCCGAGTTCCTCGAAGATTCCAATGTCAGCACTTTCATATGAGATTACGGCTTCAAATGTTTACTTTCTGACAGAGGGAATAAGCAAGAAATCGACATATCTAAAAATTCCAGTAAATTACAGGTAGCTGTGAGTTAGCGAACCACCGGGTGACTCGAAAAAACACAAAAGTGAAGCGCACGCTTCGTTATTTTATTGGCCGCTCTGGCAGGTATAAAACCTGAGCTGCGCGCTCTGGACGTGGACCGGTCGAAACGGGCTGTACGTGAGCATGTTACAACACGCTAGTGGGATGTCATCTTTTCCTGCTTTTCTAGACGCCGTGGGTTTGGCAGCCGCTTGCTTTTGCAGCGTGAAACACGCACCTCGGGCGCACTAGACAACCTTATTGCTCTCTGCACCAAGCACTACCATTTCGTACGACTGTAAAAAGTATAGTTTCGGTAATCATGCCCGTGTCTTAAATTAAATACACAATGGTAAATGTAACCTACGTACAAAATGTTTTAAAGAACGTATTTGCACAATAGCATTCGTTGCACATGCATTGCTCCTTCTCCCGTGTCCTCCATTGCAGTATAAGTTTATTCTTCAAGTTGACAAGGCTCCATAGTGCGCAAAACAATTAACCTTGCTGTTTTAGGTGATAACACATTCTGTGAGCTAGCTCCCAGTCAGAGGGACGTGCAGTAATGCTTTACATGATGCAAGTGACCCTTTTAAAGCCGATTAGGACTGCAAACGAACGGTCGCATACACGCGTATACCTTGATTCCGTGCGCGTCTATGACGGTGCGCTGGCTGCAGAAGGGCACGCAACAACATGCTGGCATCATTCCGAATAGAGCTTGGAGCTAACAGCGACTGCTGTGATGTTAAAAAATGAAACAATCGCTTGTGAACATTCCAATGTACCTTTCGGTGCATGCACGGGTTCTACAAAGGCGCACGTTGACAGCGTACTCGATGGGAGGCGCGGGCGGACTGAGCAAAACATGGCCGCCGCGCAGTTTTTGTTTCTTTCACTAGATGGCGCTAACTTTTGTAAAGCCTCTATTGGAGCTGAAACGTCCCAGAACATATTTCAAATATAACTTTGTAAGCTTGACTTAACAGCTCCTGCCATGTCGTGTGGCCTCGTGACATTTGTTTCTTAGCACTTTTGGCTTGTGCACAGGGGTCATCTGTTAAATACTGGTTAACATGCATGAAAAATACATTTTCACACAAACTGGTGGCAAATGGTCAAGTGGTGCACTGCAGGTTCTGAAATGTATATCTATATGCATGCAAGGATCGCATCATCACATAACATGATCAAAAGTTCTATCAGTACCTGTAGTTACATAGCATTTCAATGCCCATTAAAGGACCACCTCAGACAATGGTTGTTGTTACCACAAGACCTGTTCTAACAGCATACTGATACCATTCCACTGAGCGATGGACATGTATATGCATACCCTAGATAGCTCATGATTGTGGATCTAATTTATTTCTATGACTTCCAAGGAGTTCCTGTTGTCAGAAACCCTACACTTTATGAAATCGGGACAGTTGTCTTGAAAGGTGATGAAAAGAAATAACCAGGTTACCTTGACGCAATGCTAAATTACAGAGGGTGAATATGCTGCATGAAGATACCAAGAAGCTTGTACAAAGAAAAGTGAGAGTGAAATGGCAGGATTTTTGAAACATTGAAATAAACTACAAACTATACTTGTCAAACCTGTCATTGAGGAATGGAAATCATGCAGTAATCAAAAACACAACATGGAGGCCATTTTAGGTCATCTTCACAAAACACATACCCACACCTCACACACAGCTTCATACTTATGAAAGAGGACAAACCAATATGCAAGGAGTGTGGAGATGAACTAACACAAAACCACATCTTACACGTGCGCCAGAGTCGAGAAAATAAGAGGAAACATTTTGTACAATTTTGCAACAGATCCCTTTCCATCCCAGCATGATCCTAGGTTCAGTTCAGTTCAGTTCAGTCGTTCAGTCGCGTCCGACTCTTCGTGACGCCTAAGGACCATGTCACGCCACGCTTTCCGGTCTCTCACTATCTTCCTAACATCACATAACTTCATCTGCAGTGCCTCGAGGATGCCATCTAACCATCGCGTTCGCTGCCTACCCCTTCTCCGGCGACCCTCAAACTTTCCTAGGAGAGACGTGCAAATCTCCTGCATTTTTGGTTTCCTAAAGTGTTCCTAAACAAGCTACATCCTAAAGAACATTTTAGTCATTACACACAAAATAAATACATTAAACCTTGTTCTTGGTGCATGGCAGTATTAGTCGCTTATGCACCATAAAAATCAACACAATGCTGTAAGGTATACCTTCGTTAGCTATGTTATATGAGACAAGCTTTCGGTCTGGTGTGGTCCTTATTCACGTGACAGCGCTGTCATGAGGGTCTATGTCCCAGCGATCGGAAAGTGACCTATTCCAATAATTTTACAAACTGAAGGCGATTCTACAGATTTCTAAAGACAGGAGTGCTCAACTGTTTTATCAACGTCCGCCTGCTTTGACAGCCTGGATTGAAACTGTTGAAGAGAATACATTTTTGAACATTTAACGCGTTTCTGAAGGCGTTGCTTTCAATTGCGGGGCCCACAAAAAGCAGCTGAATGTCAAACGCCGCCTAGGTAGGCTTTCTAGCAAGACAGCGGTGTAGCGTGGAAAATCGCTCCGCCAGTCCGCTGGCGCCGCTGACTTGACAGGCGAACTGTTCAAACTTATAGCTACTGACCACATCTGAAACACTGAATTGCGCATGATCAAGGCAGAATTTCTCTAACACTGAGCACTGGTAGCTATCAATTTCGCTCCCAATAGTGTGAAAATCTGTCCTCTCTTCGATCATTGATACGTCCACGGTTGAACATTTATGCGCCTCGGGGTAGGCCAGCCGTTGGAACATGGATGCGTGGTTGTAGCAATGATCACTTGCATGGCACACTCTGAAAAATTCCAAGAGTCAGCTTCTGCAACGAAATGTGCAGCACACATTTTCTACCGCGTACCTAAGTCCGGCGATGTATGCATATCGATCCCGATCGTTTCAAAGCTGCGCGGCCGTTCAGTCGGGTCATGCTAACCTCGAGCATGCGGGAGTTTAAACTACATGTACGCAAAATTCAATGACAAGAAAAAGATGCAGGCTAAGCACTTTAGTCTAGTCTTCCCCTAAATACCAAAGAACATTGCCGTTCACGGGGAATTCGGATCATTCGCGCTTCCGGCTTTCCGGTTGTGCACTCTTGCGGTGCGGTGCAGTAGATCTTCGCCTCGACGAGTCGATGTGCAGCTCGCCGCAGTAGTAGCGCAGACCTCTAGTAGATTCGGCATGTCTTCTGCCACGGCTCTGATGTAGAATTTAAACGAAGAATTTAACTAGAAACATCCTGTTTCCTCTGTCTGCATGTGACGAACGAGCATAAGGCCATTTCACATACGGCGTATATATACATACTTTGGACTGCCGAATGTTCTGCACGGCGAGGTGTGTGTGTGTTGTGCCGGCGCTAGATCTTCGGAGGTCGATGCAGGGCCTAAGACAGCGTAAATGCTAGGAATAGCTCGCTCGCATTATGGGCAGATCGAGGTGATAGTTCAGTGCGAAGCGAAAGCTGTTCGTGAATATGCGTATCTCGATGCCAGCTGGTGGAGCTGGTGCAGTACGTAGCATCGCCTGCAGCTATGTGCGTGACAGCGATGCTTGCCGTACACAACCCTAAGTGGAGACCGTGATCTATGTTAGAATGGATACACTCTTCGTAGCACCTCATCGAGAGTCGCGACTAGCTGCATGATATATCATAGAGGATAAGATTCATTCACGCGTAGCAAGCGGAATGTAGCCGCGTTCAACGTGCATATAGCCATGAACCTGTATTGCCTGTATATCGACGTCCGCCGTATCTTTACGAGAATCGAATGGATACGTCGGGCGTACCTTTAGACACTTCGTTGTTAAAATGCTCTGCGTAAAAACAACCTGGGGCTTGCAGACACTTGGCCACTGGTGAGCGAGAAAGAGGGCGGGGTTTTACGCAAAAATAGGTATAGCCACACCGGGAGTAGTCTCAAATGACTGCAAGAATGATCTGACAGAAGGCGGAAACGGGAGTTAAGGTCCGGAATGCGGGCCTCCAAGTATAGAACAGTGGTATAGAGACTGACTGTGGAAGCCCTAGGCAGAGGCGCAGCGCCCGTCTTTATAAAAGCAGCAAAGGATGCAGCTTATATTTTGGGCACCCAGAAAAAAGAATGCAGCCAAATTCCAGAATCGGTCTCACATAGGCTTTGTACAATTAAAGTAGAAGAGTACCTCGACGCATACCAAATTAAGGGAACCCAAGCTCAAGTTTCGCCGCGCGACGGCAGCGCCGCATTCCTGGCTTGGTGGCGAAATGTGAAACGATGGGGCTTCGCCCGTGGTATAGTGCTCTAGAATATTGCACTATACCCGTGGCCTCCGCGATCGGCTCCGTCGCAGCGCCGTTGCTCCGGCCGTCCCATTCGCACGGAGAGAGCGTAATGCGGTGTGACTGCTGCTCTCGCCGCGCGTGGCGCGCGCTCCCCATGGCTCGCTTCCCCTGATGCGGACGGGCGCAGACGACGAAAACGCACTTATCGCAAGCTGTGTGCGACGCGCACGAGGAAATTACCGCCCAGAAGTGCTGGTGAAAAACGAAGTAGTTTGCTGGTGCAATTAGGCAATTGCTTCTTGAATTCTGATGCTGACTTAGAACCGGGGAAAGGCAAATCGTCATGAGAGCTTGCCTTTTGCAACATGCAGGTAATTTTCTTTGCGTAGCTGTTCAGGTTTTCAAAACATAAAATATTTTGCAGTTGAACAGAGCGGTTTATTTTAATTCTTAAATTCTTGTGCATATTAGCTTTAGAACGAGAAATTACTTTTCATTTATGGGGATCAAGGAATTCTGCCAGTTTTCCTGTGTAGACATGGTGTAAATCTGGTTTATACTTAAATGCGTGCAATAAATGTTAGCTTTCAGCGCTTGCAGATGCCACTCAATGCATTGTGCCATTCCTATCTTGGCCAGGGCAGTGCACAACAGATTGCAATGGATAAAGCCTTTTGACCTTGCAGTGGAGGGAACTAAGGCGGATTTAGTCTTTTTCTTTTCATCCTCGGCAAGCAAAAAAAAAAAGAGGGTTTAATTCAATAAACCTACAGCTTGGCAGGAATACAGATAAAATCATTTGAGGATACAAATTGCACTTTATTTAAAAAGACAAAATTGGAGCCATGATGTTCAGCGTCAGTTTTTCACATTTTCTTTATTCTAAACGCGCAGCACTTTCCTGTGCAGTGGCTTGCAGGCGAGCTTCTTGCGGTATGCTGCCCGGTCCGTTACAGTAGCGCCGACGTTGGATAAAAGTGGCCTAATGAACTTGTCGAAAACTACAGCTAGTGTGCTTGTGGCGTGGTCATCTCAATTGCTGGGCATACGAAAAGGGGGCACTGCTCCAGTGCCCCCAAAAAGTGCATTTGGTCAGGCTTTCTCAAATGCACATGTGCCGTTCGGTTGGCCACATTGTGGATGGAAAACCACTTCTGCATCATCTTCATAAACAATATTGTTGCGTCAGCGTTATCCGTGACGATCTTGTGGTTATCCGTGACGATCCGGACGACATAGAGGCCACACTTTTCAACTTCAGTTATCACTTCTTTTGTCAGCTGATACAGGAGCTTGCCACTTCATCGGTTAGTGAAGAAAAAGCCGCAAGGAATATGGTAAGACGTGGCCAGGCCTGCTGCAACGAAACACAACACTGTTGTCAAGCACAATGTTCGCGTTCTCCCCTGTCCCAGCGTCTTCTCGCAGTTTGTTGACCGAAAAAACAGTCCATTTTACGATCATAGATGAATTTGGAGCTTATAGCCATTTCATCCACAATAATAGAGGAAAACCGCGCTTGCTCTTTTAACTGCCCCACCTCTTGCTTCAGGCGAACATTAGTGGTGTGATCCCACTTTCACTATTGGATTTGCCAACATAGCGAAGAAGCGTGTTTTTTATGGCAGTTTCAAAAGGCCTCTGTTACGTATGTAACGGTATGCCTTAGGGGACAAGTAGTACAAAACTACACATTCCCGTACAAAGTCTGGAGATCACACGGGCCGTTGCCTTGACGCATTGGTGATCTGTTCCGCTAGGCAGTCCTCTAAGCAGAACTGGGCTGTGCCGACCTTGTCCAGGCATTTTTTTCAACGCCGAGTGGACAGTGCGGTTTTCATAACCACTGAGTTTTCTTTTTAGGCGACTGTTTTCTTGTTGCAGTCTCCTGATAGTGTCTGCTTTCCTGAACAATCGCACTCGCATTCGGTTTAGACCCCTTGCATCGGACTGCTTGCGTAGAAGAAGGTCATCGGTAGTTTGCGTTCCGCAATCACTAGGCTGCTGCTTCTCATATCCTGCACCGTTAGGACCTGCTTCATCTCCTTCCAAGGATGAATGAATCAGGCTGCCTTCATGCACTAGAGAAAATGAGCAGGCAGAAGTTGATTAACGGCTTGTGCTTTCTTCGCGACCATAGGCTGACTCGTCATCTTCATCGCGGCCACTTGATAAACTTGATGCCCTTTCTTGGTTTGGTGCGGAATTCTGCGACAATCGCTCTATCTTACGTCTTTTTTGTGGCTGTTGCGGCTGCATGTAGCTCGGGTAACCCGCGAACACGCTCGGAACAGCATCCCGTTTCAGACAGCGCACCTTTGTGGACCCCAAATTATAATCCGAGTCTAAAAAGTGATGGCTGCAACGACACTGCTAGCAGACTTGTCATTTGGCACAAAATCTTTTCTTGATATGGCCTTTAGCCATGCTTGCCTACGCTCATCATTTGAAGGAAATTCATGGAAACTTATTCCGTGGTTCTTTTTTCTATCGGAGCGACAGAAAGGGACACAGCAATACATTTATCTGAAAAATAAAGAAAGAGATAGGATTGCCGTGTGAAGCGGATGACAGAGAATCGATGCAGCTTTCGTCACACCGCAAATAATTTAATAGCGGGATCATGCATTAGCTGCGCGAAACCACTTTCACCTAGAGGGAGCACATGCAACATAGCAAAACAAAGGCCACGAAAGTATTTTCGCTCAAACTACTCTACTCAAGTACAAAAAACAGAAGTCAGAACTTGTGACTAGCGCAGTGGCGTATAACAATGCACGAGCGCTTATCGTAATTATATGTTCGAGCCAGAGAGAGCGATCGCTATAAATAAACGTCGCCTGAAAGGCACAAAAAGGCGTGCGTAAGTTGTCATATAGCGTGGCAACTTTTGCAGCACGCACACATATACACAAAAAACTTCAGCACAATAGCATGCACACCGGACGACATGCTGCACGGTAAAAGCCTCGGTTGCCTCAATCACCTTCTAAACGGCCACAAAAACTGCATGCAAAGGCGATCCTAAGTGTTTAACAACGTACCTGATCTTGACATAGAAGTCGAAAGAAATTGACAACGCATTCACGGCTGTTCCGCGTGGAAATGTGCCAAAAAAACTGACGACGTGACTGAAATCGCAGGCAGTGCCGGCCACGCGCGCGCCGCTCGAGCCATGGGCTCAGGTCGCCACCTCGATTACAATTTTCCGCTGGGGCGCGCGCCGAATGGGACGGCCGGAGCAACGGCGCTGCGACGGAGCCGATCGCGGAGGCCACGCTTCGTCGGAGCAGACGCTCCGCTAGCTTCCTGTGCACTCGAGGCGATCGCGTTGCTCCTGGCGGTTATTTGGCGACACAAAAACCACGGCCGCTCGATGGAAGGGTGCGGCCTGCTGCGTCGCGCCGCCGTCAATGGACAAGCGCGTCCTTGGGGAGTTTACAGTTGCGCCCGCTATTTCTGCTGAGGGCGCCACTGTTCGGGGACACGTCGCCGCCGGGGTCGCCGGCTCTGAGCGCGCTGGTTGCTTCCGTTCTGGGCGCATTCGCCTCGCGTCTGCGTGGTAAACGCAAACATTTTGTGTGCGCGTGTGCAAGCACGTTAACGTTGAGACTGGATGCGTTTGTTTTTTAAGGCGAAAGCCATTCTAGGCTCATGGAGCGAAAATCTATGCGCAGAAGCTGGGCCTGTTATCTGTGCGTCGCATCTGTGCACTGGTGTTCCAGTCGCAAAAGCGGACGGGCAAGGAGGGAGATTAAGAATGAAGATGGTTGATGGTGATAGATAATCAACAAAAGTTATAGACATTGATAGAGGTAATGACTAATGCTAATGACTAATAAGGGTTAATAATGACTAAAATGATTTGTAATGACCAGTATATCACTCTACGACATGTATTGACCGCAATTGATTAGAAATGAGTAAAAGTGCTTAGCGATGTGTGGTAATGACTATAATAGCTAGGCATGTCTCATCATTACTGTTAATGACTACGAAATGACCAATATGTGAAACGACATGTAATGACCACTGCTGATTCTAAATGAGTAACCGGCTTAGTTATGAGTGATAAGGGCTACAATGACTACGCAGGCAGACTCATCAAGACTAAGAAATGACCAATATATAAATGACGAACTGTGGCAAACGATGAGAGGCAAATGATAGCAGAAGGGTAGGCTTTCGCCGTCGTGCGCTTAAGAGACATCTAAGAGACCCTTTAAGTTTATCTGCTGAGCTCGCTTCAGGCAAAGACAGCAGCGAGGAGTGAAAATGCACTCGCTTCCTTTGAAATGAAAGCGGCGCTGAGGTTAAAAAGTTCAGACGCTGAAGCATAATGCCCTATCAGCTGCCATTGAATTTGCTACAAGGAACAGCAGATTGGACTTGTTGGTGATTAATTATAGGTTAACCGTGCAAACAACGTGACGGGAACACAGGAGAAGAAGACGGGCCAACCGCGATAGTTGTGTCGTCCTGTTTTCCTGTGTTCCCGTCACGTTGTTTAACCTATTTAGTTACCAGGGAGCTGGCCAGTGAACTAGGATTTTTTAACGATGTGTTATGAAGCAAATAAACACGATGAGGTAGCACCAGAAGCTTTTCTCGCAAGTTATGTTGCGAGGACATATCAGAAAAAGCTACGAAGGTTGTTTTTTTATATAAGCATGCAATTTGTTCTAAATTTTGCCGCGCTAGTCTGAGTGGCCTTGCAAGTAAAGGAGCCTGTGCATACATTTGTTTATACTGTTGAGACTGTTTGAGCCGATGGGATGAAATGAAAAGCCACGTTCGACAGAAAATCCGGCGCCCGCTCTGTCGGCGAACAGTCGGAGAAAAACCTCTCTGGTAAGAGGCACTTTAGTTGGTGATATGGCCAGACGCCTTTGGCGCAATGAGAACAATTTGGCAGGAGCTGCCAAACCAGAGAGAGTCAATAAGATGTAAGGATGAAATGGGAATTATTGAAAGCGGGACCCTTAGATGCCAAGTCAGGCACACTATACTCCTATAGGGCACGTTTGTACGGCTTCGGTAAAGAGGGGCTTTATATAGCTATGTGTAGGGTGCTATTTCATATAATGCGGTGGCTTAAGGCTGTATTCTAATGATATGTGACAGAGGCAGCAATTACTGGATACGGTGAATAAGCAGATAGCAAAGTGCGAGCACTATAACGAGGCTCCTCAAGGAGACTTAAGAACCCCAAGTTTTGTTTATCACTACCAGGTTGTGGCTTAAATTATGCGATATTTGGTAATGGTTTTGAGGCGACATGTCAGTCGAGCAAGAGCCTGTTGCAGGAAATATAGTCAACTGGACCAGTTACAGGTTAATGAAAACCAAGGACAATGCAGGCTTGATGTACCCCGCAAAGGAAGTAATCAAGCTTTGTCAGCTTACGAGCACCTTCATTAACAGGATGATGAAGTCTGAAGAGGTGCGGTGAAGTATAAGCAAGCTGTGTAAACTTTTGGTTTCATCACTGTTTTCTCATTGTACATAGTACCTGCAGCTAATCTATAAAAACAACGATCGGGCCCATGCTAAGGCGCTATGCAAGATATCGTTAAGTTGCTGCCTCCGCTGATAGCGAGCTGGGCTGGAAATGTCAACTGAACAGTGGAGCGATCTGTATGGCTATGGCATAAACCTCTCCCAAGAAAAGTTTTCCGTCTGCGATTGGTAATTTTCTTCCTTTTTTTGTGTGGCCATTAAATAAGCGTACTCGGCTTCTCTCTGAATCTCGGCTGCAGTTGCGCTTTGATGCGTGAACATTCTTGTGATCACAGCTGAGAGTTTCACAACAGCAACACTCGATGCGCGTTCTTCCATTAAAAATTACGAACCAGCAAAATTGTATGGGTTTGCGAGCAGCCAATAAAGATAGTAATAAAAACTTTCGGCGCATATACGTAGCACCTTGAGGCAGACCGGCTCTATCAAGCGTGCTTACTTTGTCCGGTCATGCAAAATACGGGAAGCCATGACAGATAGCGTTCTGGCGTACAAAGTTTAAGTTCTCCAACTGAGTAGAAGATCCCAGGTTATCATCTAGATTACCCCTAATAAACATCTTGATATTTTCACCGTAAAATTTGCCACAATGAGATAGAAGGGTTGGTTACATGTCGCATTTTCACAGAGGTTGCTCATAGTAGGACATTTTTTTATTGGATAGCGCTGGCAGCTTAGAACAGGTTGACATCAATTTGTGTATAAAAGCTGTATGCAGGAATGAGTAAATGGTATGAAAATGACACACGGAATTCGCGACATAGTTAAGTGGTTATGCATTAGGCTACCATGGCTGCTGAACAGCTTCGAATTGTTCACAGCCGGGTCACATTTTAATGCGACGAACAACTGGATTCGATGAAACATCACGGTAATGCGAGCTCTCCATTCGAGTGGCCTTGAACCACCGTGACTATAAGTTTTTCGGGGTACACTCCAGTATACATCCTTGCCGAGCAAGCGCTAAGTGCTGACATGGTCACACTAGACATGACAGTATATACTAATTCTTGTTGCAAAACGCTTCTACCACGCCGACGCCTCCCTCAAAGCGCAGCTCTCCGCGCGCGGCTGTCCCCGAACGGTGGCGCCGCGGCGGTGGCGACTGGAAGTAGGCGCCTCCCGCCGGTTTCGGGCGACGTAGCAGGCCGCACCTAGTGCGCTTCCATCGAGCGGCCGTGCAAAAACGCATCCGCTGATGCGGAACGGATGTACTAAGTAGTATTGTGCCATGGGAAGCCACAATAGTAGGCGAAGCACCAAAATTCGAGGCTCGCGTGTGAAACTTTGCAGATTCCTTTGGAAGCGTGTCCGTTAAGACCTGTTTTCCAACCCCATGACAGCGTTCTGAGAAGTCTCGCGTTCTTTGTGGAAACGAAAAGAGCCAATTTCCCCTTTCTTTGTAAACTCAGAAACGTTGACAGTTGATAAAGACGGCTTGGAGAGGCATCAAAAAGTACAGTGGTTTAACACCACGCATAAAAAGTGAAGAGGATGGAAGAGTATCCTGCTCTTCGCTCCCCGCGTGTCTAGATTTGTCGATTTTCTGTGCTCTCTCCCTGCTTTGTGAGTGCTCTGAAAGCAACCAAATCAACAGATGCGACGTCCGCGATCGAGACTGATGTGTGAATGTGCCCTAAGTGTCTACAGCTGCCTTTTTATTTTTAGATTGACCAAGAAAATATCTAGGAACGAGGCCTTTTTTTTTTTCGGGGGTGGGGGCGGCGTTGGAAGACATACCTTGTTGAGACACTTTTCCAGATTTTCGCAAATTTACCAATAAGTGAACCAATTATTGTTATTGTTATTATTATTATTAACGAAGATATGTCGGAAGTGCAGTACAAAAGTGATACTAGTTATGGCTCGACTGACACTACTCGCACGGGCACACCATTCGCGTCACAGGGTTCGCGAGTGCAAAATATCATAAATGAAGCACAACCATTTAATAAGAACCAAAGTAAAACACTATGTAGTGCAAGCTTGGATTTCACCTGCCTTCCGAGCCACCGGGCCGGTTATGTCGTGTGCAGCACACGGAGCACGCATGTGCTTATGAGATTGCTAGCGTTCTTGTCTTTGAAGAAACACCTCCTTCGGACTATATACAATTATTCTTCTACTGCAAGATTTCCTTTGGTAACGCCAAAGTAATAAAAACAAATCTGTGTATATAGATCGCATGCTACAGGCCAAAGTGATGGTCAACAAGCGGGCCACTTTATTTCACTATACTGATGATACTTTAGCAGTTTTTGTACATATTATATACGACTATATAATTACTTAGCGGACTCACCTCGAGATGCACTTCCCACGTTTTTGCTAATGTGGGACGCATTCACAATCAATATTTATACTCATCCCCGTCTGTTGTTTGCTCTACAGTGCAGACGTGAATAAAAAGTTTCCCGCCTATAATTAAGTATCCTGCATGGAAATACGCGTCAGGTTACCCAATGTCGGTGCGCCTGCGGGGGCGCCTCAAGGCACGTGCTCATTCGAGAGAAAGCGCACGCACGGCGCACGCCGTGAAGGCAGCGAGCTGAGCCGGCGGCGTCCAGTGTGTGCCCGCGCGACAAAGCAGCGCGAGACGTCTGCACGTACGCAGAAGGGAGCGAGCGAAAGGAGAAAACTTGCACGGGATGCCTAGGTGGTGCTGCCGCCGTGTGTCCCCAGTTTCTATTTTTCTGTCAGAGATGGCGCTCCCTGTCAGGAGCAGCAGCGCCGCTCGACGGTGCTTTGGAAGCCGTCTACCAAGGGCACGTTCACCTTTCCGAACATTAGACGATGTGAAGCCTCCAATCCATACTAGCATCATACGTAATGTCTAAATACCGCACAGATTCCACTTGAGGTATGATATCTGAGCGGTAGTTTAACGAAACATATAAGGGGGTTAAGGTTTTAAAAACTAGCACACTACTTTTGGACACATTTAAAACCAATTTAATTTAGTCCAACCAGACCTCAAGTGCATTTAGGTAAGCCTGTAGTGAACGATATAGGTCATGAATATCTTTTGCAGAGGCGAAGAATGCTATGTCATCTGCATATACATTTACAGTGACATCAGGATGAACCGGAGTATCGCACATTAATATATTAAAAAGGAGTGGGGAGAGTACAGAGCCCTGAGGCACCCCTCTTGTCTGTGCATAGGTGTCTGAGATTAATGAGCCATCAGTGCAAAATAATTCTCGTCCTTTCAAAAATTCCCTGATCCATGCATAAATGTAGAACTGAGGACGTAATAATGACAACTTTTTAAGTAGAGTGGAATGTGCAATGCTGTCATAGGCCTTAGCAATATCGAGCGTCACTAACGCTGATACCTCCTTGTTGTACATTGCAAGGCGAATCCTGCTTTCTAAATCTACATGTGCAGACCATATTGAGCATTTATTGCGGAAACCAATCTGGGAAGAACTCAAAGCATTAACCTCTGAGATATGCTTTGAGAGGCGGCCATGCACAAATCTTTCTATTAATTTTACTAGATTCGAAGTCAAAGCTATCGGCCGAATGTTTTCAACATGAAATCCTTTACCAGGGTCTTTCAAGAGCAATATAATTTTCGCCACTTTCCAGACGTGCGGCAGCCATGCAGATTCTAATGATTCATTAACCAAATCCAGGAGATCCTGAGTGAAATCATTTGCTAAAATTTTGAGCATACCTATTGTAACCCCGTCCCAACCTGGAGCCGAGTTTTTCATGGAAGAAATCATAGATAGGAATTTTGACCTATCAACCTCAACATAGTCTGAGCAGGAAATGGGAGCGTGCAAGGGAACTGTGCACTGCTCCTGGAAACGTAATGCTAGTCCTTGCGCAATTTGTTCCAACTCATCCTTTGCCTCCTGTGGAGACAACACTACTGAACTTAATGACTGAGAAAGGTGCGAGTTTCTATTTCGTTCCATGAAACGATACAAAGCCTTCCTGTGCTTAGGGTTTGACAAATAAGTATTTAAATTTTCGTTGTACTCGTCCTTTGCCTGCGCTATGGCTCGTTTGAATGACGCCCAACAAAATTTGTAGTTTATCCAGTTTACTGGCACGGCCGCTCGATGGAAGCGCACTAGGTGCGGCCTGCTACGTCGCCCGAAACCGGCGGGAGGCGCCTACTTCCAGTCGCCACCGCCGCGGCGCCACCGTTCGGGGACAGCCGCGCGCGGAGAGCTGCGCTTTGAGGGAGGCGTCGGCGTGGTAGAAGCGTTTTGCAACAAGAATTAGTATATACTGTCATGTCTAGTGTGACCATGTCAGCACTTAGCGCTTGCTCGGCAAGGATGTATACTGGAGTGTACCCCGAAAAACTTATAGTCACGGTGGTTCAAGGCCACTCGAATGGAGAGCTCGCATTACCGTGATGTTTCATCGAATCCAGTTGTTCGTCGCATTAAAATGTGACCCGGCTGTGAACAATTCGAAGCTGTTCAGCAGCCATGGTAGCCTAATGCATAACCACTTAACTATGTCGCGAATTCCGTGTGTCATTTTCATACCATTTACTCATTCCTGCATACAGCTTTTATACACAAATTGATGTCAACCTGTTCTAAGCTGCCAGCGCTATCCAATAAAAAAATGTCCTACTATGAGCAACCTCTGTGAAAATGCGACATGTAACCAACCCTTCTATCTCATTGTGGCAAATTTTACGGTGAAAATGTCAAGATGTTTATTAGGGGTAATCTAGATGATAACCTGGGATCTTCTACTCAGTTGGAGAACTTAAACTTTGTACGCCAGAACGCTATCTGTCATGGCTTCCCGTATTTTGCATGACCGGACAAAGTAAGCACGCTTGATAGAGCCGGTCTGCCTCAAGGTGCTACGTATATGCGCCGAAAGTTTTTATTACTATCTTTATTGGCTGCTCGCAAACCCATACAATTTTGCTGGTTCGTAATTTTTAATGGAAGAACGCGCATCGAGTGTTGCTGTTGTGAAACTCTCAGCTGTGATCACAAGAATGTTCACGCATCAAAGCGCAACTGCAGCCGAGATTCAGAGAGAAGCCGAGTACGCTTATTTAATGGCCACACAAAAAAAGGAAGAAAATTACCAATCGCAGACGGAAAACTTTTCTTGGGAGAGGTTTATGCCATAGCCATACAGATCGCTCCACTGTTCAGTTGACATTTCCAGCCCAGCTCGCTATCAGCGGGGGCAGCAACTTAACGATATCTTGCATAGCGCCTTAGCATGGGCCCGATCGTTGTTTTTATAGATTAGCTGCAGGTACTATGTACAATGAGAAAACAGTGATGAAACCAAAAGTTTACACAGCTTGCTTATACTTCACCGGACCTCTTCAGACTTCATCATCCTGTTAATGAAGGTGCTCGTAAGCTGACAAAGCTTGATTACTTCCTTTGCGGGGTACATCAAGCCTGCATTGTCCTTGGTTTTCATTAACCTGTAACTGGTCCAGTTGACTATATTTCCTGCAACAGGCTCTTGCTCGACTGACATGTCGCCTCAAAACCATTACCAAATATCGCATAATTTAAGCAACAACCTGGTAGTGATAAACAAAACTTGGGGTTCTTAAGTCTCCTTGAGGAGCCTCGTTATAGTGCTCGCACTTTGCTATCTGCTTATTCACCGTATCCAGTAATTGCTGCCTCTGTCACATATCATTAGAATACAGCCTTAAGCCACCGCATTATATGAAATAGCACCCTACACATAGCTATATAAAGCCCCTCTTTACCGAAGCCGTACAAACGTGCCCTATAGGAGTATAGTGTGCCTGACTTGGCATCTAAGGGTCCCGCTTTCAATAATTCCCATTTCATCCTTACATCTTATTGACTCTCTCTGGTTTGGCAGCTCCTGCCAAATTGTTCTCATTGCGCCAAAGGCGTCTGGCCATATCACCAACTAAAGTGCCTCTTACCAGAGAGGTTTTTCTCCGACTGTTCGCCGACAGAGCGGGCGCCGGATTTTCTGTCGAACGTGGCTTTTCATTTCATCCCATCGGCTCAAACAGTCTCAACAGTATAAACAAATGTATGCACAGGCTCCTTTACTTGCAAGGCCACTCAGACTAGCGCGGCAAAATTTAGAACAAATTGCATGCTTATATAAAAAAACAACCTTCGTAGCTTTTTCTGATATGTCCTCGCAACATAACTTGCGAGAAAAGCTTCTGGTGCTACCTCATCGTGTTTATTTACTTCATAACACATCGTTAAAAATCCTAGTTCACTGGCCAGCTCCCTGGTAACTAAATAGGTTAAACAACGTGACGGGAACACAGGAAAACAGGACGACACAACTATCGCGGTTGGCCCGTCTTCTTCTCCTGTGTTCCCGTCACGTTGTTTGCACGGTTAACCTATAATTAATCACCAACAAGTCCAATCTGCTGTTCCTTGTAGCAAATTCAATGGCAGCTGATAGGGCATTATGCTTCAGCGTCTGAACTTTTTAACCTCAGCGCCGCTTTCATTTCAAAGGAAGCGAGTGCATTTTCACTCCTCGCTGCTGTCTTTGCCTGAAGCGAGCTCAGCAGATAAACTTAAAGGGTCTCTTAGATGTCTCTTAAGCGCACGACGGCGAAAGCCTACCCTTCTGCTATCATTTGCCTCTCATCGTTTGCCACAGTTCGTCATTTATATATTGGTCATTTCTTAGTCTTGATGAGTCTGCCTGCGTAGTCATTGTAGCCCTTATCACTCATAACTAAGCCGGTTACTCATTTAGAATCAGCAGTGGTCATTACATGTCGTTTCACATATTGGTCATTTCGTAGTCATTAACAGTAATGATGAGACATGCCTAGCTATTATAGTCATTACCACACATCGCTAAGCACTTTTACTCATTTCTAATCAATTGCGGTCAATACATGTCGTAGAGTGATATACTGGTCATTACAAATCATTTTAGTCATTATTAACCCTTATTAGTCATTAGCATTAGTCATTACCTCTATCAATGTCTATAACTTTTGTTGATTATCTATCACCATCAACCATCTTCATTCTTAATCTCCCTCCTTGCCCGTCCGCTTTTGCGACTGGAACACCAGTGCACAGATGCGACGCACAGATAACAGGCCCAGCTTCTGCGCATAGATTTTCGCTCCATGAGCCTAGAATGGCTTTCGCCTTAAAAAACAAACGCATCCAGTCTCAACGTTAACGTGCTTGCACACGCGTACACAAAATGTTTGCGTTTACCACGCAGACGCGAGGCGAATGCGCCCAGAACGGAAGCAACCAGCGCGCTCAGAGCCGGCGACCCCGGCGGCGACGTGTCCCCGAACAGTGGCGCCCTCAGCAGAAATAGCGGGCGCAACTGTAAACTCCCCATGGACGCGCTTGTCCATTGACGGCGGCGCGACGCAGCAGGCCGCACCCAGTGCGCTTCCATCGAGCGGCCGTGTTACTGGGCTCTGGTTATAAGAAAGGCTTTTCCATGCTGCTTTTCTACGGCGGAAGGCTTTCTCACACGCGTCATTCCACCATGGGGATGGCGACTTAATTATTGTTTACTGTAGACCGCAGTGTGAACTGGGAATCCAAAGTAGCATTGGCAATTGAGGAAAATACCTTTTGTGCTTTGTCGGTCCTACATGAACAAAGGTTTGATTTGAGGGAGGAGCGTAGTGAAGCTGCATATTTGGCGTTGTTTACTAGTTTACAGTCCAAATTTCTATCTCGTGTTGTGCTCATCATGATGATAAATGTTATTGGAAAGTAGTCACTATAGATGTGCCACTGTCTACTGTGGACCATCCTCTGTTACGTTTCTCCACCGACAAGTGGGACAGCTGACGCGGCCACCGCATAGCAACAGGCAGAATCGCCTGCTGCTATGCGGTTCGGCCATTTCGGCGCCGTTCATCGGCCGCGCAACGCTTCCTCCTGCGGACGAGTCTCAACGTGATCCTGCCACGCGCCAAATGTGTGTACGTGCGTGTGTGTGCAAACGCCGGCCAAGCCTGGAGCTCGTGAGAGAGTGCGCCGCCCTCGCCCGTCTGCAGGAGGTGGAGGAGATGAGGTCGGACCACCTGCGATTGAGTCATCTCGTTGTGAACCAACGTGTTTGGCTCTCCCTTTCCTGTGAGGGTTTACCCTTTCCCTGTGAACTGGAAAAACTATAAAAAGCAGCGGCCGACTCCGCTGAGAGAGAGACTACTTTGACGCGCCGTTGGCACGACACTAGACACCAGCTGTGTGAGAGTGTCTGTATTCTCTCCGGGTCAGCTTCACTGCCTGTTTCTTCATGATGTTGCAGTACAGGTTGTTTCGTTAGAAGCCTCGTCTTTGCTGGAACCGTTGATGCCGTCCGCCGTCCATGGAGCCGCCAGGCCAACGCTACCGAGGGGCGCGCAAATCCAGATCTAACAATTGGTGAACAGCGGTGGGACGACGACGACCAAGCTGTAACCGTAGTCGGAGGAGCCAGGCGATACCGTCGTCCAACGTGAACAGCGGAGAGACGAGGACGACCAAGCAGTGACCGTGGTCGGAGAAACGAGCCAGGCCTGACCGAGGTGCAACATATCTGGTGGGAAGAGCGGAAATGTCACAGGCGTGACCCGTGGATCAAAGCAGCTCAGAGGAAAGTCGGGAGCAGTGTAACGAGCCCTGTGTGATGACTGGTTGCCTGCAGTGGAACGACTGCGTTGGATTCTTGGCCGCGAGGTTTGGTGAGTGCGGGACTTTCTTCTACTGAGTTTTGCCAGGCCTTTGTTAAGTAGAGAACAGAGCTGGTAATTGTGTTGTCGTTGTTGCTGGGTTAATTGCAGCAAGACAATAGTGGGCAGTAGAGAAGGCAGCACTCGGAAGCCATGGGTTTGGATTTGAAGTCGTTGCGCAAACCGAAATTGCTGGATCTTGCGGAGGAGTTGGGTCTGAATTTGTCAGACAAACTCAGAAAACCAGAAGTGTGTTAAAGGCTATACTTGCGTTGGAAGCTGAAGGTGACGAGCTTTTGGAATGCCTTGAGATCACTGACGAACGTAAAGAGGAACGTGGACGTAGAGAACGTTACGAGAAAGAGAACGCCCGCGTAAGGAAACTCATGCAGCTGGAGATTTCAGCACATAGAATGAGCGTGGAAAGGATTAAGGCTTGCAATGCCATTCAGTGTAACGGTTGAATACCGCGAGATGGTCCGCCACCGTTCCTCATTGCCGAGGATGTTGCCGAGTATTTGGCAGACTTCGAGAATGTCTGCAGAAGTAAACGTTTCGAGCGAGATAGTTGGGCGCAGAAGCTGGTAGCTCTTCTCTCCGCTGAAGCGTCGGAAGAAATCATGCGATTGGTTGGCGACCGCTTGAAAAATGAGGATGAATTAAAAGAGTCATTGCTGATACGATATCAGATAACGCCTTAGGATCTTCGGAAGAGATATGAGAGCGAGAATAATATTGTAACGAGGCATACTTTGATTTGGCGTACCAGTTGAAAGCCGCTGTCAGCGAATGGCTAGACAGTGCAGAAGTTCCGGAGCAAATCGAACTTGCACCGGAGTGTGAGACACAGCTTGGGAAGCGGCCGAGCAACGTGACCGCAGTAGTGAGCCGACCGATTATCGAACAGAAGATCATCGTGTTACCTTGGTCGAGCCACTAGCTGAGATGTTAGCTCAGGCTTAATCGGCGAGAAGTCCGAAGTGACGCCATTAAGCTAGGTGAACTGCATGCCGACCCAAATAGCTGCAGAAGATACAGTTCCATCAAATGAAAGTGGGGAACTGGTAGTAACTGAACCGCCTCTCGAGTCAGAGGCAGAAGCTTGTGTAGAGCGCGACGGAGAAGGAAACCAGCTAGAAAATGACAAAATTGCGGTTTCCGAAATCAGCTGTGTCGTAGAGCAGGGCACGCAGAAAAACGAAGTGCCGATCAGCGGAACTGCGCAGCCCGCGCGCTGTGATCAGCCAGGGCAGACCGACGCTGTAGAGAGCGAGACTTGCGAAGGCGACAGCGAGCGACCAGAGCAGAGTCAGAATAGTTCGTGCTCCGATACCACGCTAGGTTGTATTCGCGAAAGCAACCCCAGTGCGAACGCGGACGTGGCACACATGGCTCTTACACAATCCGAAGCGCCCCAGCTGTCGAAAGAGCTTGATCGTGCGCCGGTTAGCTCTGAGCGAGGCGACGCACTGAGTGGCGAGCCGCCAGAGCAAATGCCTGGAAGGGGGACTGATGCGACTGACGTCAGCCGTTGTTGTTCGGACTTGACTGAAAGCGAGTCATGCGCTCCTGGCCGCGGTGAAGACGCGGCGCCGCACTTCGACCACTTTGACGACACCGGTACCCTACTAGCTCCGGTTACCGCTAGAACGTTAACCGCTAGCTTGTCAGAGACGGCTCAGAAAGAAAGCAGAAGGCTAGTATTCCAGCGCTGCCGACGAAAAACGCGAAAGGGCAGGTGCAAGAAAGAATGCTGCCATCGTAAGGAGAGCAAACTGAAACGGTTGCGAAAAGAAAGCAGAAAGTCTGTGTTCCAGTGCTGCCGTAGAAAAAAACGGAAAGGCAGGCGCGAGAAAGAATGGAGCAAGTTGAGGCTATCGCGAAAGAGAAAGCGACTATCCCAAAAGCACAAATGCGCCCGTGCCCAGAAAATGCGTGACTGGTGCGCAACCCGTAAGGAGAGGGATAAGTTGTTCCGAAAAGCGAGTGACTCGTGCTCGTATGTTTCTTTGCATAGAAACTGGAAGGTAAGGTTGTTCCGTGAAACGGACAGCCGAAGCTTTAGTGAAAACGGTGATCTCAACGGTAACGCCGATTGCTTAAGTCGAAGCCCACAACGTGAGAAGAAGCCTCAGTTTTCACTTGCTGGTGTTTTTCTTCCTGACATAGGATTTTGAACAGATTACATTGTATTATTTTTGTTCGAGAATGGTGTTTTTGAAAGCGCAATTTTCAAATTTGTGGACGCGTTCCAAGTGCTGCTGAGCTGCCCTTTAATATAGATGGGGGCATAAGAGGGAAATAGTCTGGCAAAACTTAGTGAAGTTTGTGCCGTGCTTGCTGGCTGAGCGGTTGAGTTTTTAGCGTGGTTGTGACGTTGTGGGTTGTCAGAATTCTCTCCTGAAGACAAGTTGAAGGGTGCCTTGGAAACCGGACTTGCCAAGGACTTCTTCAGGCTGACTGGCTCAAGAGAAGCAGTCGGACGACCCCGGCTAGCAGCAATATCCCGATCTCTCTGGACAGCGGATGCAGTCCCCTGCCCTTCGGGATCTCCCTTCCCCGGCGGGGCAGTCTGTTACGTTTCTCCACCGACAAGTGGGACAGGTGACGCGGCCACCGCATAGCAACAGGCAGAACCGCGAGCGGATCGGCCATTTCGGCGCCGTTCATCGGCCGCGCAACGCTTCCTCCCGCGGACGAGTCTCAACGTGATCCTGCCACGCGCCAAATGTGTGTGCGTGCTTGTATGTGCAAACGCCGGCCAAGCCTGGAGCTCGTGAGAGAGTGCGCCGCCCTCGCCCGTCTGCAGGAGGTGGAGGAGATGAGGTCGGACCACCTGCGATTGAGTCATCCCGTGAACCAACGTGTTTGGCTCTCCCTTTCCTGTGAACTGGAAAAACTATAAAAAGCAGCGGCCGACTCCGCTGAGAGAGAGACTACTTTGACGTGCCGTTGGCACGACGCTAGACACCAGCTGTGTGAGAGTGTCTGTATTCTCTCCGGGTCAGCTTCACTGCCCGTTTCTTCATGATGTTGCAGTAAAGGTTGTTTCGTTAGAAGCCTTGTCTTTTCTGGAACCATTGATACCGTCCGCCGTACACGGAGCCGCCAGGCCAACGCTACCGAGGGGCCGCGCGCCGCATGTAACAACTGGCGTCAGCGGTGAGCTGAGCGCCCGAGACCACAAATGTAACACCTCCTATACCTATTCCACCTGCTGCCAGGGATAAATCGATGACAGATTGCGAATTTCCGCGCATGAAGGTTATAGCCCGAGAATTGCAGCAGCGCACAGCATTTGCCGACATCCACGTCCATAACAGCTGTCCACATGAGTCGGAGTAGTTATCCCAAAGAGTATGGTTCGAGTTAAAATCACCCTATTAGAATTTGTAAGTAATCTGTTAAAATAGTCTGTGCTACGTACACCTGTGGGGCAGTAGACGTTAGCGACTGTGACAGGGCCACAATGCGGCAATGTGATATCTACAGCCAAAATCTCACACTCAGGATTCATTATTGTTTTGCTTATTTTTGCCCGGTGACATAATTTTGACGATATCAAAGTTAATAAACCACCGCCCCTACCGTTTACACGATCGGCGCGGAAAACATGAAACAACGAGCGCAAATGCTCGTTGTCTGAAAAGCGCGCCAGCCTTCCTTCTTTGGGCCATACTTTGGGCGGCTCAGTGAGCATCTGGGTGATCTGGGTTTGAGGCTTACTTCTAGAAAAAAACAAGTACTAAAAGCTATTCGACGTCACATCCGTCCAGAAGAGCAACATATCCTCCTTTCCACTTTAATCCTTTCTTTCTTTCCTTCCTTTCCTTCTTCTTTCCATCCTCCATGTAGCCAGCCGACGGCCTCTTCACCCCCTCCATCTTCAGTTTCCCTCTCGAACCGCGCTCTTAAAGTTACCCCGTACACGTCGACGCCGCCGCGGCCGCCGCAGCGGTCATGGAGCGTGTTGAGGAGTGCGCAGCCGCGTAACTCTGTCGCGGGAGCGTCTCTTTGACCCAACTTTAACAGCTTTACTTTTAGACCCGGGTTCTGTCTTCAAACTACCTACTGCGTCGCAGCGCGGCGGCTGTGAAAAGGCGTAGGGGCTTTAGCAGCTCTGACATCGTCCAACTCGGACCACCTTAAAGGGCAACTCCGGAGGTTTTTTGACATTCGAATATTCTAGTAAAATTTTTACTGTTGGTTCTCCTCTCCGTCCAAACGCATTCTACAAAATTTAGGTGCCGTACAATCATCCGTTCACGCGCAACACGACTTTAAAAATGCAGTTTTCATGGCTTAAGTTGAGACTCTTTCTGTGGGCAACACTGAATTTCTGACGTCACAATTTATACCGGCGTTACTGTCCACTTCCCGCGTGATTATGAAATTGTGAGGTTTATATTGAACTACCTCAGACATTTTATGCAGTGCGTCATGATTTCCATACTTTATTTTCACCATCCGACGCAGGTACGAGTGCTTTTATAATACTGAGTGTGACGTCACCATTTCGCCAACTGGGACGTTTTTTCTGGCCATGAAAGCAGTTTCGGTGTCGATTTGCTGTTTTTCCTTTTTGAAAATACTTTTAATTGAAATTTCGAAAAACGGTTTTTTGTGTTGGAGTCTGGACGTGCCGAGGAACGTAATTCAACCAAAAACATAAAATAATGAAAAAAAAACCATCGGAGTTGCCCTTTAATTACTGTTCTCCCATCCCCCTAATCATACCGCTCTGTCATCACACGGCTTAAAAATAAGCGGGCTTAATTGTTGCGGGACATTGTCCCCGACATTACTCCTCGGATTCCTTCCGGTCCTTCTTGCCCTGAGCCAGTCTTTCTGGCCATGTTCTCACTCACAAGGAACAATCGAGCCTCTGCAGCGTACACTCCGGACACTCGACGGCGCTGAGCCAGGATCGGCTGTCACAACTGCCCTGCTGACTTCGTTCACCTGCAGCACTTGATCCGGACCTGTCCTGGCGTGTCGATCCTCCGCGACCGCTAGACATCTGCTCACGTACCACATCCGTGCATGACCTACGAAGACTGGATAGCCCACACAATACCGATGTCAAAAGCAAGCTTACTGCCCTGCTAGACTTCATGTCACAGTCTGGCGCCCTCAACATCACTTGGCCCCAGGTCATCCTTATGAATAAAGATTTATGAATGAATGCACTGACATCGGCGCCCTATCACCACCGATGCAGATACAGCCCGCACAGTCGCTCTCCCTGATGCCCTAGGGCAGTGGTCGGATGAATGAGTTTTCTATTTTTTTTATTGGTTCTGTTACGTTTCTCCACCGACAAGTGGGACAGCTGACGCGGCCGCCGCACAGCAACAGGCAGAACCGCGAGCGGATCGGCCATTTCGACGCCGCTCATCGGCCGCGCAACGCTTCCTCCCGCGGGCAAGACTCGACGTGATCCTGCCACGCGCCAAATGTGTGTGCGTGCGTGTGTGTGCAAACGCCGGCCAAGCCTGGAGCTCGTGAGAGAGTGCGCCGCCCTCGCCCGTCTGCAGGAGGCGGAGGAGATGCGTTCGGACCACCTGCGATTAAGTCATCCCATCTTGCCCAGACGTGTTGGGCGCTCCATCATAGAGAAAGAGATGGTGGCTCCATTTCCTGCGAGGGTTTACCCTTTCCCTGTGAACTGGAAAACCTATAAAAAGCAGCGGCCGACTCCGCTGAGATAGAGACTACTTTGACGCGCCGTTGAGACGACGCTAGACACCAGCTGTGTGAACGTGTCTGTATTCTCTCCGGGTCAGCTTCTCTGCCCGCTCCTTCATGATGTTTTAGTAAAGGTTATTTCGTTAGAAGACGCCTCGTCTTTGCTGGAACCGTTGATGCCGTCCGCCGTCCACGGAGCCGCCAGGCCAACGCTACCGAGGGGCCGCGCGCCGCACGTAATAACTGCTGGCAGCGGTACGCTACCCAGGCACTCGCGACCCCGAACCTAACAACTGGTAGGCAGCGGTGGGACGACCAAGCCGTAACCGTGGTTGGAGGGACGAGCCAGGCGATACCGCCGTCCAACAACTGGTGAACAGCGGAAGGACGAGGATGACCAAGCAGTGACCGTGGTCGGTGAAACGAGCTAGGCCTGACCAGGGTGCAACATCTGGTGGGAAGAGCGGAGATGTCCCAGGCGTTACCCGTGAATCAAAGCAGCTCAGCGGAAAGTCGGGAGCAGTGCAACAAGCCCTGTGTGATGACTGGTTGCCTGCAGCGGAACGACTGCGTTGGATTCTTGGCTGCGAGGTTTGGTGAGTGCGGGACTTTCTTCCACTGGGTTTTGCCAGGCTTTTGTTGAGTAGAGAACAGAGCTGGTAATTGTGTTGTCGTTGTTGCTGGGTTAATTGCAGCAAGGCAATAGTGGGCAGAAGAGATGGCAGCACTCGGAACAGCCATGGGTTTGGATTTGAAGACGTTGCGCAAACCGAAATTGCTGGAGCTTGCGGAGGAGTTGGGTCTGAATTTGTCAGACAAACTCAGAAAACCAGAAGTGTTAAAGGCTATTCTTGCATTGGAAGCTGAAGATGACGAGCTTTTGGAATGCCTTGAGATCATTGACGAACGTCACAAGAAAGAGGAACGTGAACGTCATGAGAAAGAGGAACGTGAACGTCACGAGAAAGAGATGCGTGAACGTAGGGAACGTTACGAGAAAGAGAACGCCCGCGTAAGGAAACTGATGCAGCTAGAGATTTCAGCACATAAAAGGAGCGTGGAAAGGATTAAAGCTTGCAATGCCATTCACTGTAATGGTTCAATACCACCAGATGATCCGCCACCGTTCCTCATTGCCGAGGATGTGGCCGAGTATTTGGCAGACTTCGAGAATGTCTGCAGAAGTAAGCGTTTCGAGCGAGATAGTTGGGCGCAGAAGTTGGTAGCTCTTCTCTCCGCTGAAGCGTCGGAAGAAATCAAGCGATTGGTTGGCGACCGCTTGAAAAATTACGATGAACTAAAAGTCACTGCTGATGCGATATCAGATAACGCCTCAGGATCTTCGGAAGAGATATGAGAGCGAGAAACATTGTGACGAGGCATACTTTGATTTGGCCTATCAGTTGAAAGCCGCTGTAAGCCAATGGCTAGACAGTGCGGAAGTTCCGGAGCAAATCGAACTTGCATCGGAGTGTCAGAAACAGCTTGGGGAAGCGGCCGAGCAATGTGACCGCAGTAGCGAGCCGACCGAGCCTCGAACAGAAGAGTATCCTGTTACCTTGGTCGAGCCACCAGCTGAGACGGTTAGCACAGGCTTGATCGGCGAGAAATCCGAGGTGACGCCGTTAAGCGAGGTGAACTGCACGCCGACCCAAGTAGCTGCAGAAGATACAGTTCCATCAAATGAAAGTGGGGAACTGGTAGTAACTGAACCGCCTCTCGAGTCGAATGCAGAAGCTTGTGTAGAGCGCGACGGAGCTGGAAACGAGCTAGGAGAGGATAAAATTTCAGTTTCCGAAATCAGCTGTGTCGTAGAGCAGGGCACGCAGAAAAACGAAGTGCCGATCAGGGAAACTGCGCAGCCCGCGAGTTGTGATCAGCCAGGGCAGACCGGCGAGGAGTGCGCGTCCGCTGTAGAGAGCGGGACTTGCGAAGGCGACAGTGAACGACCAGAGCAAAGTCAGAATCGTTCGTGCCCCAATACCACGCTAGGTTGTGTTCACGAGAAAAGCAACCCCAGTGCGAACGCGGACGTAGCACATATGACCCTCACGCAATCCGAAGCGCCCCAGCTGTCGAAAGAGCTGGATCGTGAGGCGACGCACTGAGTGGCGAGCCGCCAGAGCAAACGCCTAGAAGGGGGACTGATGCGGCTGACGTCAGCCGTTGCTGTTCGGACTTGTTTGAGAGTGAATCATGCGCTGCTGGCCGCGGATCAGGCACGGCGCCGCACTTTGACCGTTTCGACGACATCCGTACCCTACTAGCTCCGGTTACCGCGCTAGAACGTTGACCGCTAGCTTGCCGGAGCTCGCGCCGACAGAAAGTAGGACTAGAGTATTCAAGTGCTGCCACTGAAAAACGGGGAAAGGCAGGCACGATAAAGATTGCTGCCGTCGTTAGGAGAGCAAGCTCAAACGGTTGCAAAAAGAAAGCAGAAGGCTAGTATTCCAGCGCTGCCGAAGAAAAACGCTAAAGGGCAGGCGCGAGAAAGAATGCTGCCATCGTAAGGAGAGCAAACTCCAAAGATTGCGAAAAGAAAGCAGAAACCCTGTGTTTCAGGGCTGCTGTAGAAAAAAGCGGAAAGGCAGGCGCGAGAAAGAACGGAGCAAGTTGAAGCTATCGCGAAAAAGAAAGCGACTATCCCAACGGCACAAATGTGCCCGTGCCGAGAAAATGCGTGACTGGTGCGCAACCCGTAAGGAGAGGGATAAGTTGTTTAAAAAAATGAGCGATTCATGCTCATGTGTTCCTTTGCACAGAAACAGAAAGGTAAGGTTGCTCCGTGAAACGGACAGCCGAAGCTTTAGTGAAAAGGGTGATCTCAACGGCAATGCCGATGGCTTCAGTCGAAGCCCATAACGTGAGAAGCCTCAGTTTTCACTTGCTGGTGTTTTTCTTCCTGACATACGATTTTGAACAGATTGCATTGTACTATTTTTGTTTGAGAATGGTGTTTTTGAAAGCGCGATTTTCAAATTTGTGAACGCGTTCCAAGTGCTGCTGAGCTGCCCTTTAATATAGATGGGGGCATAAGAGGGAAATAGTCTGGCATAACTTCGTGAAGATTGTGCCGTGCTTACTGGCTGAACGGTTGAATCTTTAGCGTGGTTGTGACGTTGTGGGTTCTCAGCAAACTCTCCTGAAGACAAGTTGCAGAGTGCCTTGGAGACCGGACTTGCCAAGGACTTCTTCAGGCTGTTTGGGCTCAAGAGAAGCTGAGTCGGACGACCCCGGCTAGCAGCAACATCCCGATCCCTCCGGACAGCGGATGCAGTCCCCTGCCCTTCGGGATCTCCCTCCACCGGCGGGCCAGTCTGTTACGTTTCTCCACCGACAAGTGGGACAGCTGACGCGGCCACCGCATAGCAACAGGCAGAACCGCGAGCGGATCGGCCATTTCGACGCCGTTCATCGGCCGCGCAACGCTTCCTCCCGCGGGCAAGACTCGACGTGATCCTGCCACGCGCCAAATGTGTGTGCGTGAGTGTGTGTGCAAACGCCGGCCAAGCCTGGAGCTCGTGAGAGAGTGCGCCGCCCTCGCCCGTCTGCAGGAGGCGGAGGAGATGCGTTCGGACCACCTCCGATTGAGTCATCCCATCTTGCCCAGACGTGTTGGGCGCTCCATTTCCTGCGAAGGATTGCCCTTTCCCTGTGAACTGGAAAACCTATAAAAAGCAGCGGCCGACTCCGCTGAGATAGAGACTACTTTGACGCGCCGTTGAGACGACGCTAGACACCAGCTGTGTGAACGTGTGTGTATTCTCTCCGGGTCAGCTTCTCTGCCTGCTCCTTTATGATGTTTTAGTAAAGGTTGTTTCGTTAGAAGACGCCTCGTCTTTGCTGGAACCGTTGATGCCGTCCGCCGTCCACGGAGCCGCCAGGCCAACGCTACCGAGGGGCCGCGCGCCGCACGTAATATCTGCTGGCAGCGGTATGCTACCCAGGCGCACGCGACCCCCAAACCTAACAGTTCACATGAAGGGAAACGCGCAGTATCTGTCACATTTGTTTCGGTGCCACGCCGTAAAGGAAGGGAGGAAAGAAGTTAGCTAGTTATGTTGGGTTTTATGGCGCAAAAGCGACCAAGGCTATGCTGCGCCAAACACAAGGTTAAAACTGACGATGTGAAAATGGCATATCTTGATTGTTATAGTTTGTTTAAAATGTTGACATCTTAAGGAATTTAAAAATATGCGCAGAATCTTAAGAAGTGCTTGTTCACCTAAAAGGAGCATGGGGTGTAATGGGATGTGTTCTTTATAAAATAATGTAAAATATTTTTTCCTTAGATCTAGTTCTGAACTGGCAATTAAGATGTAGCTAAGTTGTGAGTTCATTACCGCGCCTTTCGCAGAGCGGTTTGTCTTGTTTTGTCAGTAAGAAATTGTGGGTGAGGCGGGTGTGTCTAAGTGAATAGAAAGATTTGCCGTAGTGGAGGGCTCCGGAATAATTTCGACCACTTGGGGATATTCAATGTGCGCTGGCATCGCACTGCACACGGACGCCTCTTCGTTGCGCCTCCACCGAAACGCAGCCACCGGCGGCCCGGATCAAACCCGGGTTCTCCGGCACAGCCGTTATAGGCATCTTAACCACTGCATCACCGTGGTGGGACGATGAGTTATCAAGCAGGCGTTTGAAATCCGTCGTGGTGGTGCAGTGCATGGTTACGGCATTTGAGTAGTGTGCCCAAAGATGCGGGATCGAATCCCAGCCGCGGCTGGCGCTTTTCGATGGAGGCGAAAAGCAAGGCACCTTTGTGCTGTGCGTTGTGGAGTACACGTTAAGAACCCCAGAGGCATAGAGTTTCTTACTCTTACCTAGAGGGAAAGCTGTGCTGCCGTCTATGGGAGTTTACATGGAGTTTCCAGACGGCCAGTTCAGCCACCATGGGCGCTCAAAGCATCATGGGCCGGAGAGGTACCGAGTGCAGAACTACAACTTTTGGCCAAAACTAATGCAAAGGTAAACGTTGTTCTACCATAAATAATATCCTAAGATTGAATATTGTGACTGTAAATTGCAAAAAGAGAGAGAAACAGCATGTCAGTGTGATATTTATCCAATATAAGCGATGGCTTTTTCCCCTATTGGCTTAGTTTTGAGCAGCACAAATACCAATATTTTGCACTTAATAGGCAAAATTTTAAATAAAAAAACGTAACAAAAAATTTATGGTTGTGGAATCACTGAAGGAAGCTTTTAGAGGCATTTCGGGAAACAAAAACCATTTATTGGTGACGTCTGCTTTTGCGCCTTCGCTACTATGGCTTTCGCGGTCTATGTACGCACCTTCAGATGATGATGATGATGACGAAAAAGACACATCGCAGTAACGCCACTCCCCGTACCCGAGAAAACCGACTGCCCCGCAACAAGTAGCACACCGGCCCATGATTCTTAGCGCGCCCTTGGTGGCTGAAGTGCAGCGCCCTCAGCTTTCCCTCTAGTTAGTGTAAGGAACTCTATGCCCAGAGGTGGTCGAAATTTCCGGAGCCCTCCACTGAGCCGATTTGGGAAGCTAAATCCAATAAAAAACCAAACTAAGCGTTTTAAGAAGTGGCTGAGGAGAAAGGTGACATAAGGATAGCAGTGTAGAAATAAAACACTAGGAACTGTAATGACGAATTAGTTGATCAATTTATCATAACTTCAAGATATACAAAAAATAATCTGAACATGGTGGCATCTGCCACCACTCCGTTTCAAAGGGGATGCTCTTATATTCTATCCATTCAACAAATTTAGTCACGTGAACAAATAGGGTCACATGACCAAAATGTATAAATAGCGATGCGCACGGAACCATCTTTGAACAGCGTTGTAATCAGCCAGACGACAGTTTTGTGTAAGTTCAACTTCCGTTTTCTTACCGCTTCGATTTTCTGAATTTACCTTGGAAATCCAAATCTACCGCTAAAGTTATACTCTACGATTGCAATTTATTAATTGCAGCAGCGAATGTTATCATAAAAGTAAAATTGAATGCAGTACTAGTTCGAAAAAGGAGTGCATTTTTGCGCCATGATGGAGGTGTTTTGCTCTTCCGACTTCAACTTAAGCGATCCAACTGCATCGCCAGAGTAAGTTTACGATTGCCGTTTCTTTATTGCAGAAATGAATTTTAATGAGACGTTCAATTTCACATCTGCGGTATTTCGAGCGGAAGGGGATCAGGCGCTTAATTGTAAACTTTAATATTTGTCGTACCCATCCGGCCTCAACATGGCTGCCAAGGCTTAGGCGGCCTCCCGGGTAACTGAGCACCATTTAGAACCTCAGCGGGATTTGAATTGGGGACTTCGAATTTTCATAGTGTACATTTTGACAGACTTCAATATTTTGAAGCAGCAAATCGGACTGCCCCAATAAATTCTGCCACCCTCGTTTTGCCTGTACACGTGTAACCCGACCACATGTATCGTGGCATGCATTGGCTTCAAAGGTTAACCGGCAAGCTGAGGTCGGCTGTGCACCCCTCTCATCAACCGGCACCATCGTCCCGAATAACGTGACGAATTTTCAAATAGCCCACGGCAACGAAGTGTTGCTATGAGCCAGCTTCGATGAACGCGGCTTGAGCGCCCGATGACCTGCGCATTGTAGCAAACTGCAAAAGGATTGAACTGGCCAGCAAGAACGGTGCCCGAGTTCGGCGAGGAAACGGCTGCGCATAATTCACGTACAACACGCACATAAGGTAAATATATGCGATATGCATGCTGGCACTTAGTCGTGATCATGTGCACTGTAGTCCTAGAGGCTGGATAACAGCAACATGTACTTAATGCGATATGTGCTATTCGAAAATAATGCCAATACAATAAAGCCCCCACTGTAATGCCAAAAGGCGCTGTGGCTAACGAGATATATAAATACACAAACGAAATAAATGGAAAAACCTTCACGTTATTACTGATCACGACAAAAGCCAGTATGGATGCACATCGTAGGGCATGCATGTGCATGCTTACTTTTTAGACGTGATGTGAAGTAAGCGTTGCCTTTTCTTTGCCGTACTCGGGCACCGTTCTCGCTGACCAGTCGTTTACCACAGCACGCAAGCCATCGTCTGCTCCGTCTGCACAATTTTTTTCTTTCTCCATGGTTTGCTTCGAGCTGGTGGTCGGTTTCGTATTTTACTAATGCAAACTACGGACTCCACAATAATAACAATAAAATAGTAAACTAACTTATTTTTTATGCTGCCATAAGTAATTTAAGGTGACAAATATAGATCGCAGATTGCGAGAATTATTTTCTTCGGCAGTAACGGCAACATGGCGGCGCGCAGGGCAATGTGTGCATGGCGCCCAGCGGGGCGTTCAATGAGCTTGAGTTCGCGTTTATTATTCGCAAACGATTGTGCTGAAGGCGAAATAGTTCATCAATCTTTCCCTCGGGCCGAAGGAAGGCAACAGATCAATTGCCATGCCATCACGTGCGGCGAATATGGAAATGTCAGCGACTGCTGAAGAGTTCCGAAGCATGCCATTTTACTGGCCGGAATTGCGCAGTGTTCAGGTAGTTGTCGCTGATTTTCCATGCCTCATCTCGAGAGTTCTCTTCTTTATATTTAGCACGGGGGCGAATGTGACATTCGAAGTCTTTGAGTGCACGTTGCTTTGTATGCTTAACGCCGCTGCAGAGTCGTTCGGTCCTTTGATGGCTCGAGTTTGCCAAATCAAGAGCGCCCGATTAGTTTGGAAAAGTGTCGTCACTTTAGCCGTGGCATTGTTCTTGCTAGGCACTTAATATGCCAATTTATTTGCAATTTATAGTCGCTTTAATCCGAAATTTCAAGTGTTCTCATATATATTTGATCTATGGGGCTTGCTATGATGCAATGAAAGACTGCAAATGTTCAAGCATGCCCGAAAGATTGGGCATCCCAATTTTCAAACTAGAGCTGTTTTCCCAAAAGTGTTAGTAAAGCAAGGCAGGTGGAGGGACTTAAGCATGAATAGGTTTAGTGTTCCAAAGCGCGGTTCCTAGACGAGCTGTCCCTTGGCTTCAGCCAAACGTGCCCTGGATGAACGAGCACTCAGGTGAAAGCATGTCCTGCTGTGTTTCCGTCCAGTTGCATTTGCAGTAGAACCTAGCTGGTATGTTACTGGCTCACAAGGTTTTCCGTTCTACGCGCTCAAAATCGAAAGCAGTAAAATCTTGACTCCCGATCGAACGCCGGCAAGCATGGTTTGCTGCACGAAACAGTGTAGTTCACCACTTTGCCCTTCTACCGTGATGCCTAGGGGTCGAAAACAAAAGTTGCGAATGGCTGATTAAAAAAAAAAAAAAAAAAAACGGTTGCCATGGATGTGCAAGTAGGTATCGGACCTCCCAGCGCCAGTGAAGATTAGCCCGGCGAGCCATTGCAGTCCACGTATGGAAAGATTGGTGGCATGTGCTACGCCACCACCTGACGACCATAGAACAGTCTATGAGAAAAATATTGCAAAGGGTTTGGGGTTACTCTTTTCATGCGAAAGCATTAATGGCGACAGTCAATAAGTATGTTTGCAACAGCATTAACTGGTTTGGTTTGATTTGCGAGGTTTAAAGTCTCAAAGCGACTCGGGCTATGAGAGACGCCGTAGCGGAGGACTCTGGAAATTCCTACCACCTGGGGTTCTTTACCCTGCACTGACATCGCACAGTACACGGGCGCCTTGCTTTTCGCCTCCATCGAAAAGGGATCGCCGAGGCCGTGATTCGATCCCACATCTTTGGAATTAGTAGTCGAGCGCCATAACCATTGCGCCACCCCGGTGGGGGACAACAGTAGTAACCTCACTCTCAACTATCTGCTCAGCACTCTCAAAGTTCAGATATTCTGCGAAGCCGACTGCTTTGGACTCGCCATCTTCTGCGCAGAGTGCATTGATGCGGTCGCAATACTCTGCTCCCACGTCAAGCATACATCGGTAGTCTGTATCGGCGTCAACAATGCTTTCACTGAAGAAGCAAACATTTTCAAAACACCGTCTGATCAATGTGGGCTCCTCTTATTTCTAAGCGTACACCACGAGGCATAGGACTCCGAGGAGGGTGATGTATTCCTTGTCATTATCGTAGCTGTGCCGTGCCGATAAATCTCCTTGACAACCAGTAGCGGCAGCTTGTGTTTATCCAACATATTCATACCGAACAGCACAGTACAGTAAAAGCTCGTTAATTCGACATCGAAGGGACTGTGAAAAATTGTCGAATTATCCGACTGTTGAATTATCGAATGAAAAAAACGAAGTGAGCCCCTGGATGACATACTTTTATTTGGTAAAGAAGTTAGTTATCACCATCTGTTTTTTCGGGCGAATTTGACCGGCGACAATAGCACTAATCGCTGCCAGATGCTCCGAGGCATGTGCACCATCGGTAATCTGTTCGCATAATTCTTCCAGAACAGACAGCGCTTCTGCGGCTTCTTTAACCGTGCGCTTCGACGACGGGGGCAGCTGTTCACAATAATCTTCTGATGAATCGTCGTTGCTGGTACTTTTAACTTCCTGAATTATGTCCTCAGTCAGCTGTCCAACGACTGCAACGCCATCATTGATGGTGATGTAATCAGCAAGCCACCGTCCGCAGTCTTTTCCTTTTAGCATTGACGCTTTCACTGTCGAACGCCTCCAAGGTGCTGTTTTCATTTTTGACATACATGGCCAAGGTTGTCCTCTTCACTCTATGCTTGTTCATCGCGTCTTGGCGTGTAACGCTGTCCTTGATCGCTTTCAATATTTGCACTTTTGTGGCCAGGTCCTTCGCTTCATACTTCAGCTGCTTTGCTGGTGTCGCCATCGCAGCAGCACTCAGCGTCAAGATGCGCAGGCACAGCACTCTATACACACACGCAGCAGTAAACACGTAGGCGAAGCGTGACCGTAGATGCAAAAAGCACGTGGCGACAACACACGCTGAGGCGAAGCTCGACGACTTCACTGCGCAAAGGTAGGGCTAGGAAAGAACGCACTTCCGGCTGACCTCGCGTCATTCTGCTGATGGCGATGACAGTGCGGATGGCATACGCTGCCTTGCGCCGCTCTTGGCAGTGTTTTTTTTTTTACCCCTTTCGCAGTGAAATTCGAAATGGCGCGCTACGGGCCTATGGAGCTACGTCAAATTAACAGACGTGTGGCAAAATTTGGTCGAATTAACAAGAGTTTTGCCCCATAGACTCCTATGTATAATTGGAGGGACCTCGCATGCACGTCTAATTAACCGATTTGCCGAATTAAAGGGGGTCGAATCAACGAGCTTTCACTGTAATCCCGTCCTTGGTCTGTTCTCTTCCCTTGACTGCAGTGTCCGTCACTGCGAATGTTGTTGGCAGCACCTGATAAAAAAGTGCAGCCTCGTCAACGTTGTAAACAATGTCTGCATCGTATTCGCTAAGCAGCTGTGCCAAAATGTCCTTCGTCCAGTCCTCCACAACACTCTCGTTAGTGCTGCCGCTCTCACCACAGACTGTCAGAAATGTCAAATTATTGCATTCTTTAAAACTGCTAAACCATTCGTCACTACACTTGAACTCTTTGTGCCCAAGTTGCAGAGCAAGGTCATTGGCCTTCTCTCGCAGTATCATTCCATTGATGAAGGTGGGCTGCATTTGCATTCTGCAGCCAGCGAAGCAGAGCAGATTCCACATTTTGATATGCGGGAGCTTGCACTCCTGTCCGGTTCGAAGAATGCATCTTGCAGTAGGCCTCTAGTATCTTCGACTTGTTTGCTCAGTATTGTGGACAACGTCGAGAGGGGCAAGTCATGCCTTATAGCCAGCTCGGTCATGGAATAAGCGTTCTTGCCTGCTTCTTGGATCAAGCAGAACTTCTGCTCCAGCGTTAGTCTTGTACTTTGGCATTTCGTTCACTAGTATGGTCACAAAGTGAGCACTTTGGCGCACCCCAGAACACACAACGGCAAGTAGCGGACCCGTAACCGCCACGCTTGAAACAGAAATGGTGCAGGTGAAACTTGCGCTAGTGCGTACTTGCAGCGTCGGAGGCACGGGGGAAGAGCGGTCGCGGCACGGAACCTGCACTGCCGCTGACGCAATGGGAATGAATGGTGGAGCACACCGTGGGATGATGTGGGGGCGAGATCATGTGACAAAAACGGTACGCCCGCCGTGTTGCAGCGAAGCACATCTTCCCCTCGGTAAATACGTGTTGCGGGGGTCCGCAGGCTACACTGCGGACCGATTTTTTCGCTTGTGTGCTACAGCTCGGGCACGTCACCTATAAATTGTCGCCGTCGCTATGTGGCTTTGCCTCGCTGATCTGTAGGGTCTTCGTTTCGTAGCATTTGCGGCAAAACATGGATTTTTTTTTCCCGCGACTGTTCACGGACGTAAGCGAGTTTGCCGTAGTGTTCTCAAACCTTCTGTCGGGCATTTGCCCTTTGCACACCATCTTTGGAGACAGCTGCTCGCATGAAGGATATACTCACCGCTTGAACTGTCACTGTCGGGGGTTTGCAGTTGCACGTAAGCTGGAGCAGTTGCAAGTTAGCTACAGCAAATAGCACCCCGAATTTTCGAATTACCCGGGCAGGCGCAAGCCGTTCGAATTGTCCAGTCAGATTTACATTGGAAAATACGGGGCAAAAAAACCTTACAAACATCTGGGATTTTGAATCAAACGAGTTCAAAATATTGAGGTTTTACTGTGTGAATTCTGTGTTGCAGAAGCTGCGATGCGGCAACTTTTCGATTGAGGCCAAAATCAGTGTCATTTTGAGTAATTATGCAGAAACACGCATGCCAGGTGATACTTCACAACTGTTTGAAGTCCGCAAGTAGAGAGGAGCAGAGCCTACCCTGCTGCCCTAATTCTCACGTCTCCGCCCCCGCTGTGGTGGTGCAGTGCCCCAAGATGCAGGATCGTATCCTGGCCGCGGCAACCACTTTTCGATGGAGGCGAAAAGCAAGATGCCCATGCGCTATGCGATGTCTGTGCACGTTAAAGAACCCTAAGTGGTTGAAATTTCCAGAGCCCTCCACTACACGGTCTCTCCTAGCCCAATTACCTTAGGATATTAAACCCCATAAGCCAAAGCAAGCCATTCTCGCATCTGCATAAAACTTGATCCACTACTGCAGCCTGTTGGAAGCAGGTAATTGTGGAAGGCAAGTAGTGCAGCTGTAGCCCTGTTCATTCACTTGCAGCCCTTCACATTTGAGGTTTGGCCTGTGTTTTGCGCAGAAGGCAGCCAGGCCAGGGGCCCTCCTCAAGGCTTGCAGCAATTCCAGAGCATTCCGCTGCCAATGGTGGGGATGCGCCCGTTGCTGAAGGAAAGACTTGCGTTTCCAAGGCAGCCTCGAGCTCCAGCTTATGTGGAACTGCACACCCCCGGCAGTGACATTTCAAGCGGTGAGTATAGCCTTCATGCGGGCAGCTGTCTCCAAAGATGGTGCGTAAAGGGCAAATGCCTGACAGAAGATTGGAGAACAATACGGCAAACTCGCTTAAGTCCGTGAACAGTTGCGGGAAAAAAAAACACTCTCTTGACTCTTCTAAAGTGCGAGGCACACTGTTATAATTCGCTTATGCACAAGTCAGTTCAGAACTAGCACCTTTTTTTTTTCTCGACAGTCTTGCAGAGAAGCGGAAGGCGCGCAAAGGGAAAAAGGAAAAAGGGTCTCAGATAAGGGTCTCAGACTGCATAAGTGCAGAACGTGAATCACATAGAATAGACACAGATGTAATCTGGGGGGACTCACTTAGAACGTCCATAGCAAGATGCAGGGCAGCTACCTCTGCTGTTGTAGAGGAGGAGTAATGCTTTAGCCTGCACTGCCTTTGTAGTCCAAGTGTAGGCACAACACATGCTGCGGTGGCGGAGTTGCCATCCGAAGGAACGGACCCGTTTGTATAGATATGTGTGCGATGGGCGAGGTCGTCTTTTACCCGCTGCGCTATCTCCTGCTGTAGTGTGCGAAGGGGCGTTGATGACTTTGAACGCACACCGGGGAGAGACTTATCACTGTTTAGGCTGATTTTCCTGTGCGGCGGAGGCAGTGGTGGAGCTGGCTGAGGCCTGTCTCTCGCGACAGTCGCTCAGCGCGTCTCCCATGTGTGCGTGGGGCGTTGCCCAGAGATCCTCAAGGAGGGGGGGCGGTGCCTGAAGCTCGATAGATGCGCTCCACATAGTTCAGGGCCACTCGCTCTACCATCAAGGAGACAGGCCAGACGCACAGTTCTGCGTAGGTGGGCCCGATTTGGGAGCTCCTGTGGATGACAGGCAAAATGGCGAATGGCGTTTCTCAGATCGATGTGGAGGCGTTGCCATTGTGCCGAGTGAATACTCAGTAGAGGATATGCGCAGTGGCAATACCTTCTTAGAGCCTGAGCGAAAGAGTGGGCGTGGTGCCCTCCCCTCGTACGAGGAACCTGGCCTCAGTCGTCACTACCTTGCTGTTGGCAGTGCGCAGTGCGGCGACAGGGGCTTGGTAGTTGTGCTTGTTGTCAATGGTTATGCCCAGGTATTTGCCACTTGGCTTCCGCGGGCGCGGTGTTCCTTGAAGGCACCGGGTAGGGGGGGGGGGCATGTTCCTTGATGCTGCGGCTCATGGGTGGAAATTGATGGCGACCGTTTTCCATGAGACACCCCTATTTTCACGTCCGAGTGGTTTCCTTCGGTGCAGCTACGCGCTTTTTGTATGCTGAAAGAGAGCCCATTTTTATAAATACGTATGAGTTGTCGCTAAGAATTTAAAAAATACATCTGAATACAGTCGAACCCAGATATATCGTACTCGAAGGGGATCGTGAAATAGTTTGATATATCGATAATTCTCTGCTTGTGACGACACTTGCGATGCGAAAAAATGATACCGTATTTGTCGCGTAATCAACCCACTCCCATAATGAACCCACCCTCCACTTTTGCACCCGACAATTTGAAAAACAAAAAATATATTAAGGTCAGCTCACTCACATTCAAGCGATTCAGCGATCTCGGCGACGAGCGGCAGCGACAGGGCGAAAAATTTCCAGCTTGTTGGAATCTCGCCGCTCGAGCCACCGCGACAGCTCAGAACAAAGTTTCAGTGTCGCCGCAGCATGGCCAAAATCGCGAGCAATTTCGCTTGCATGTCGATGGCGCGCACTACTCTGTTTCGGTCGTCTCATCCACAGCTGATTTCTTGGCAGCGTGCCAAGATGCTGCGCAACGTCACGCCGTGTTTATTTTTTGATAGCTCCTGTAGTGGCGGGGAGCGAACTTGGCAGAGTGCCCGTGATGGCTTGATTGCACAAACCTGGGGTAGGCAGCGAACGCGATGGTTAGATGGCATCCTCGAGGCACTGCAGATGAAGTTATGTGATGTTAGGAAGATAGTGAGAGACCGGAAAGCGTGGCGTGAAATGGTCCATAGGGTCACGAAGAGTCGGACACGACTGAACGACTGAACTGAACTGAACTGGTTCGATTTATCACGCAGCGCTTGGGGTGGCACGTAGTTCACTGCCACAAAATAATTGGAAAGCATGATAGCTAAATGCTGTTAAAGCGACAATTGCTTAAAGCCAGTGTCATGCTGACCGCGCGCTTTTATTGATTGGTACATGCAACGATAAACGGCTCCAGCAAAATAAAAAAAATAAAAAACTGCCGCTTAACGTTTGCAGCCGCCATATCTTACGGTACGCCGCCGATAAGAATTCGCAAAAAAAAATGATAATAAAGATAAAAGAGAGGAGAGAGGAGAGATCTACCGCTTCTTAACGTCCGCAAGCACCATAGCCACGTCAGCCGCCCTGCGCAGAGGGTTCGCAACATGCTGGAGAAAGCATGTTGCGAACGGCTCTAAATGGGCTAAGCTGGCTTGGCGCATGCGTAGCGCGTGCTACTGCGAATGAAGGCCGGGAGAGAGGAAGGAGAGAGATAGCTCGGCAAAAGAATGGGCACACCCTTGCGCTTCACTTCATCGTGTTTTTCCCCTCTCATTCGCACTGGTTCTCTCTGGTTCATTCACGCACATTGCTTGCAAACATCACGTGCTGGCGCACGGGAAATGATAACCGCCCCACATTGCAGATAAAGTAGGAAAAGTAATTTTTTCGTTGAAAAGAATGGGGCCGGTCACCCTTTTGACATGTTAGCAGCTATGGTTAACAAAATGTTTTGTTCTGGCGTGTTTCCTGACAGTCTAAAGTTTAGCACAATTATTTGGTTTTAAAAAAGGTCACCACTTATTTATCACTAACAACCAACCAGTTTGCAAAATTATTGAAACACTAATCTGCACGACTCATGGCATACCTACCAATACTTTCAACTAATCACTTTGAGTCTAAGATTTTCCACTGAACATTCTCTGTTGTCTTTTACTGACGAAATGGAGGATTGGCGATAGTGTTATCATTTAAGCAGTATTTAGAGATCTAACCGAAGCTTTTGACACAGTTAAGCTGTACATCCTTCTGCACAAATTATCGTACTTGGTAATTCGTGGTCCGCCTTTACCACTGCTTCGGAGCTATTTATCCAATCGGTACCACATTGTTCGATCAAGTAGTAACCATGGTAGTTCCTCAGGGATATATTTTGGGCCCATTACTTCTCCTTATTCAGACTAGAACCTAGTTATGTTTCCGGTTTCATAAGCTCAAAATCACTTGCAGTAAAATGTGTCTGTGTTTTTAAAGAATGGCCAAATTATAGTTGCTTAAGGCTGATAAAAAGATTGTCTCCTGCACCCTAACGTTCCTTTACTGTAAGACACGCTTATGGTTTTTGCGAAAAGCGGCACAATTTGAGGCCACGCAGCTGGTTTAAGCTGGTTTCTTGTTATGCGTGCATTTTAGTGCCGTGTGATATTCGAATAGTTTTATCCAGCGCCAAGGTCTGTCGCACAATGCGAGTGAGCAGCACTGGCGACAGGAGGCATGTGCAGGCGCTGATGGGATACATTTTCCATCTGCAGGTGGTGGTCACCGTATTTCCTTGGTCTGAGTGCGAGGTCTGCTGGCCGTGCTGCCTTCAATATAAGGTAAGAATCACTGCATGTGCACCGTGCACTATTCTTCACACACTCCTGTTGGCCAGCCTCCACGGAGCATAGAGGAATCAAATGTATTGCATCACGCTTCCCATTTCAAGGCATTCCACACGCTCACGACTTCTCTAGCAGTGGCAAATATTTGTTCTTGTTGTTCATTCCACGTTGCCTAATTGTTGGCACTCTGCCTCCTCTCTCCGTTCATTGTTTAATGTTGAAGCTCTTTAGCTTGTCATTGATATGGAGTGGAGGTTTTGTGTCCCAGGAATGAAATTTGTTTCACAGCTCAGAAAAAAAAAAGAAAAGGCTGCTCAAGCACTCTACATAAGTTTGGCGGTCATATATGTGACACTATAAAGAAATAAAATGCATTAGTTCCAAAACAAAGCCAAGAACTGCTTTAAGTTTCACGCTGCACTGGTTTGGTTCACCGATGGCTAGCAGTATTTAGAGATCTAACCGACGCTTTTGACACAGTTAAGCTGTACATTCTTCTGCACAAATTATTGTACTTGGCAATTCGTGGTCCGCCTTTACCACTGCTTCGGAGCTATTTATCCAATCGGTACCACATTGTTCAAGCAAGTAGTAACCATGGTAGTTCCTCAGGGATATATTTTGGGCCCATTACTTCTCCTTATTCAGACTAGAACCTAGTTATGTTTCCGGTTTCATAAGCTCAAAATCACTTGCAGTAAAATGTGTCTGTGTTTTTAAAGAATGGCCAAATTATAGTTGCTTAAGGCTGATAAAAAGATTGTCTCCTGCACCCTAACGTTCCTTTACTGTAAGACACGCTTATGGTTTTTGCGAAAAGCGGCACAATTTGAGGCCACGCAGCTGGTTTAAGCTGGTTTCTTGTTATGCGTGCATTTTAGTGCCGTGTGATATTTGAATAGTTTTATCCAGCGACAAGGTCTGTCGCACAATGCGCGTGAGCAGCACTGGCGACAGGAGGCATGTGCAGGCGCTGTTGGGATACATTTTCCATCTGCAGGTGGTGGTCACCCTATTTCCTTGGTCTGAGTGCGAGGTCTGCTGGCCGTGCTGCCTTCAATATAAGGTAAGAATCACTGCATGTGCACCGTGCACTATTCTTCACACACTCCTGTTGGCCAGCCTCCACGGAGCATAGAGGAATCAAATGTATTGCATCACACTTCCCATTTCAAGGCATTCCACACGCTCACGACTTCTCTAGCAGTGGCAAATATTTGTTCTTGTTGTTCATTCCACATTGCCTAATTGTTGGCACTCTGCCTCCTCTCTCCGTTCATTGTTTAATGTTGAAGCTCTTTAGCTTGTCATTGATGTGGAGTGGAGGTTTTGTGTCCCAGGAATGAAATTTGTTTCACAGCTCAGAAAAAAAAAAAAAAAAAGAAAAGGCTGCTCAAGCACTCTACATAAGTTTGGCGGTCATGTATGTGACACTATAAAGAAATAAAATGCATTAGGTCCAAAACAAAGCCAAGAACTGCTTTGTTTCACGCTGCACTGGTTTGGTTCACCGATGGCTAGCAAGTTTTCCTTTGGAAGAAAATTGATTAAAGCTAACTCTCTTTTGAAACTACTGAAAGGCATCGCTATAGTTATGTGCGCTTTTATTTGTGTCCATTCTTGAACAGCATGTGACTGATGATTGCTATGGAGAACCAGCAGCAGAGTGTTAATGGGAGACACGGGTCTTTAAGCTCAAAAATTGCGAAAAGATTGTTTTTCTAAAATAAATTTATTTGAACCTAGAGGTTCTGAAGTATGCATTTCTGAAATATGTGGTCCTCTGAATAGTACAGTAGCAGACAGATTTTTCGGGCTCCAATAATTTGGACTTGGGCTATATTTCGGACTTCATTCTGGAACCGTTGCCCTCCTCAGTGGAGCATGCACGTTTTCGCAATCAATATTTTGTACCCTGTGATGTCCAAAAGCTCACTTCCGACCAAGTTTAGCGACAGCTATACTGCGGAGAGGTTTTTTTTTGCCAAGGGCTTTTCTTTCTTGGCAAGAAATACGAGCGGAGGTCGTTGTCGAAAACAAACTTGTTTTGCGCAGCTGTGAAAGTTTAGGTGAAGTAAGTCAATCAGACGGATTACAGTCAAACCTCGTTATAATGAAGTCTCATTTTGCGTGGAAATTCGTTCGTTATATCCGATATTTGTTGTAAAAGTACACACAAATTCCTACAAAAAAAGAATTCTGTTCATAAACCCAAGTAAAGGCTACCTTGAAGTGGAAAGCACAGAGCTGAAAAAAAGCATTTTTTTTTTTTTAAGCGTGATATAAGCACGCGAAACCTTACCTTTCATTTTGCACTGCCAAGCAAAAATGAGCACACAAATCGGGATTCAGGCCACGCAGAACTGATTTATTTAAAAAACGACGTAATCTTCATTTGGCGGCACTTCACACTATTCTATAGAATAAATTTCTCAACGAAACAGACACTGTGCAGCACTTTCCCAATGTCAGCTGATTTGGCCACAGGTAGGTTCTCAAGGTACCTTCTCAATTTCCTCGCCATATCGGCGGCCTCGGTGCTGCTGAGAGCTCGCTCTTCGCCTTCTTCTTCACCCTCATCGCTGCTTGTAGCATCATCTGTAGGAAGCAGCTGATCGACAATTTCTTGGTCGGTCAATTCGGGCGCCATAGCCAAGTTGTCATTGGCAGCAATAAAGTCCTCGAATGTAACATTCGGAACCGCCAGTTGACGCCATGTCGTCTCGTCGAAATTGTCCACTTCACCTTCAGAATCGTGGCTGTCGTTGGGCTCAGTCTCGCTGGTGGATGGGGCATCATCAACAAAGCATTTTCTTATTGTCGACTGTGCCACTACGTTCCATGCACCGTACAGCATGTCCAGCGTAGTTTTGAGGTTTATGGCCATTGATATGCCCCTGTCTATGTCAAATACGAGCTGCGTAACCAATCGCTCTCGGTAGCAGCATTTTAGTGAGCGAATGATGCCCCTGTCTAATGGCTGCAGCACTGAGATCGAGTTTGGCGGCAAAAAAACTAGGCGGACCGCTTCAAGTGGTACAGACACCTTATGGGCAGAGCAGTTGCCCAATATAAGGAGCACTTTCCTGCGCTGCTCTGCCATGTCTTTGTCGAAGGCCTTCAGCCATGCTTCAAAGAGTGACGATGTCATCCACGCTTTTTGTTCGAGCGATAGTCCGCTTGGACATTCCGGGCGTTGCGCAGGCACCTGCGGCGAGCAGATTTACCAATAACAGTTCGCCGCCTTTTATCTGACCCATCCATGTTGACACAAACAACAATGGTGACGCAGTCTTTGCTTTTCTTGCGTGCTTGGCACAGTTCGTTCTTCGCAACGACTGACCTTTCCTGGGGCAGCTTAAAAAAAAGCGCACTCTCGTCCACGTTATAGACATCGCACATCTCGTAGCCATCCAGTTGCATGCGGAAGCTTTCTGCCCACTTCACGCAGTTCTCTACTTCGACGGCTGCTTCTTCGCCCGACAAGGTGTGGCAAACAATCTGGTGGCGGTCTTTAAATCTCTGCAACCAGCCATTGCAACCAGCCATTGCTTGCATAGAAGTCATCGTGGCCTAAGACGCAAGCGATACTTCTTGCCTTCATTTAAAGCACGGCACCAGACACAGGCAGGTTGCGCGCTCTAACGTCCTTGAACCACGCGAACAAGGCGTCTTCAACATCCTGGTGGTTACAATACCTGACGCGGTTCCTGTCATTCTTCACGGCGCCTGCAGAGTGCACGTTTTCTATCTTCTGCCTTGCGCTCAGTATGGTTGACAGCGTGCTAGGCGCAACGCCGAAGTCTGCGGCAATCTCTTTCTTCTTGCGCCCGCTGTCGACCGCCCTGAATATTTTTATCTTTGTTTCAACAGAAACTGCTTTGCATTTTGGCACCGCCATCCTGCAAGTTGACGGCGCGACCTCAAGGAAAGTGAGCACACGCGCGGGTCGGTGTAAAGTAGGGGCAGGGGCACGCGGGCGGTGTTTCGATCACGTGCAGGTCACATGCCAGGCAGCCTTTGATGCTAGATTCACTCGCGGTCCCTAGACGCGTGGCGTGCGAATGCGTGTGGGATTCAAGCACATTTTAGGTGGAGGCGACGCGGGCGGTGGTTCGATCACGTGCCGGTCACATGCCAGGCAGCCATTGATGCTACTTTCATTCGCGGTCCCTAGATGGCATGGCGTGCGAAAGCGCGGGTGATTCAAACACATTTTTAGTTGGAGGCGATTGATAAAACCGAAATTTAGCGTTTTGAATTTTTTTTTCTTGCTTTTTTGCGGATTTTGAATCGTGTGAATACGAAATATGCTACATTATAACCGATTTAGTGTCAAATTTTCAGTTTTTCATTTCGTTATACAGATAGAACTCCTATAGAAATAAAGCACAGCCAACCAAACTTTGCTTTTACTTCGTTATATCTGATAATTAGCTGTATCTGTGTTTATTATAACCAGGTTTGACTGTACCTTGGTTCTCTGTGTACCGTTGCCATTGGAGGCAGTGGCATTAAGGGAATGCTCTACGCTGTCATTGCAGCAGCCTAAAGCGTGCAATTGGACGGAAAAATGGAGCGCGAGCTCTATTCACGTACAGTCGACGACCCATTTTTCGGACTCAACGGACTGTGATGTTGTCCGAAAAAAAAAATGCGCACCAAAAACTCAATTTATTGCCTACTATTGACTTTGAGGCCGGAAAATGTAATGAATGCTTTTCTACACTACGGTCCGCTTCCATGCTAATTGGTCCGCCTCAAGTTCGCAGAGAGTCATGTGTCGTCGTAAGCCGACGAAAGGGTTGCGACCGCTTGCATCAGCTCAGCTTGTGCCTGCTGCGCTGCTGCAGGTGAGTCGTCGTCGTCGTCGCTGTCAGACTCCGTGAGCACTTGGTGATTAATTTCTGCATCTTTGAGCTCAGCGCACAGTTCCAACTCGTCCACGTCTGTGAACTTTGAAAGCGAGACGGTCGATGGAATTTTGACAGTGCGAAGCTTGCCAACGAGCTGCTCACTGCCTGACAGCTGCTTGACGACGCTCTTCGTCCAAGGCAGCCGACTCGTCATTCAGCACAAATCCCGTGTGGCGGACGCAATTGCGCAGCATTGTGCGTGCCACAGACTTCCACGCATCGGCGAGCATACCAAAATCGCCAAGCAAATCGACAGAGTAGGTTGCCCCACTATCGAGGCACACCACCACCACCACGAACCACTGGATCAGACCACAGACTCCGCTGAGTGCCTTCTCAAAAAAAAAAAAAAAAGAAAAGAAAAGAAAAGAAAAAGTTCCATATAAAATTTAGAAACAGCTTCTTGAAGAACTAAAGCCAATCTAATTTAATGCGAGCCACATTAGCGACACAACATAGTTCTCACATCAGCACGACCACGGCTAGGCCTACACGATATACTTGGCAACGCACGTAATACGCGCAGCAAACACACAGAGGGACAGGCAGTCAAAGCGAACAAGCTAAAAGAGAGAAGAAAAGCACTCCGGCAGAGAGCAGCGACTTTGCTCCGGAAGCGGAAGCTGCTAGGCAAATAATATAGGCTCGATCCTGCGTCAGTTTAGATGAGGAGCGGCACGCAGGGCAGGCACCGGTTTCGAGGCTATCGAAGGAAAAAGTATACAAACGAGATCGCGGCGGCACCAAATTGTGTGGCAGTGTGCCCAGCTAACGCTTGGAATGTCCGCAAAATCGAATAGCCCTCCCTAGAGTGTCCGAAATTTTGAGCTGCATAATACATTGACTTTATAAGGTATGTCCTGGGGCCGGGCAAAGGTCTGAATAATCATCTCCGAAAAATCAGTCGTCGACTGTAGGCCCTTGTATTTGTTTCCCCTTAAGTTACGTCATGGTCTTCACTGGTGCCCTTGTCAACCATCATGGCAACTGAAACTGCATAGCAATACTGCACGCTGTGCATGCATTCGTTCGCAGCGTGAGCATAATCTGTGCAAGTGGCATGGACATGACGAAAGGTTACAGCTTAGCTACTGGGCGTGGAGCCTAGCGTAATCCGCTTCTGCGGGGCACCACTGGACATGCGGTGACCACTTTGAGCGAGTTGCATGCTTCTCGGCGGCACGCATGCCTACCGAATTGGCTCCAGTTACCGCGCCCTCACTGGCAGCCGGGCCCGCTGTATCGAATTGCATTTGTGCGTGCGCATGGGCGGCGAGTGGAAGCTGATCACAGTAGCAGCTGTAGACGATCGCGCTATGTTGTAACTCTCTAATATCGACTTATAAACCAAACATGGGAAGTGGTGAGGTTCGTGATTTGTAAAGCTGATTTTTTCCAGAAAAGTGAATATTTTCAGGTTCATAGATTTTTCGGACTGTCAATATTTGAACCATTTATAAACTAGGTACCGCTGAGTCCGTAAAAATGATCGGCGACTGTATCTATTATGTTGTTAGATTTTGAAGGCAGTTCAGAAGTGTGGTTTGTGGCACCCCATTCTCGTAACCTGCACTCAGTGGGTAAGTAGGGCCGGGCTATCAAAAGGGTATATTATTTCCTCCGACCTGATGTTCACCTCTGCTGAGGTTAAAGGCTTAGGAAATAACTGGCTTATTTGGTTTATAGTGTTTTACGTCCCAATGAGACTCAGGCTCTCAGAGATGCTGTTGTAGAGGGCTGAGGAAATTTCTACCGCCCTGAGTTCTTACCGCCCTCAGGCACCGCACAGTTTACGAGTGCCTCAGTATTCGCCTCTGTCAAAAAGCTGCCAGCATTTGATCACGCGTCATCGGGTTGAGCAGTCCAGATGCCCAAGCACTCACACTGCAGAGGGGACTTGGGAAAATTGCGTTGAATGAACTCGTTTTGCTCTTGGCTCAGTGATTCTTTCCATTGTAAGACACTCCTAAATACAGCTCGTGCGGCAAAATGCACATATGTCCCCTTCTTTAAATTGAATTTATGGCCGTGTAGTATTGTATCTGCCTCACATTTGGGAGGCACCAGCTTCCATCCTAGGCGCCACTGGTTACCTACCAGATTTCCAATCGGGTCAATATCCTCAGTCCTGATAATGTGCTTCTCAGAATGCTTGGTAAAGTATTCTGGACCACCTCGTCGCGATGGAGGATCCCGTAATGCGTTCCTTTATCAATTTCAAGTGTATAAATTGCACAAGCAGCCATTTTCAACTGAAGCGTTGCCCCTGCATTGGCTGTAAAGGAACAAATATGTGGTGGTCTGTGGATGGAGCGAACGCCTCGTATTCTGGAGGTACCAGTTGTGGTTCCTTAGCTGCCGGAGATTCAACGTTCTTTCAATGAGCACGAGATGTCCAGCAGCCAGTTGCGAGGCCTTTATAAGGTGTAGCGCTTGCGAATGGGCTCAGTAAAAATCTCCAATTTCTAGATCTTGCAAACTTTGAGAGTTTGTTATGTGTTTCAGGTTTTTGCTGATTGCAAACTAGGAGCCAACTATCATAAGCAAATTGTTAACATTTAATACACAAACAAACGAGAGAACTCTGTAGCTTATATGCTTCAAAAATGTTAATAAACATCGATTGCTGCTGTCCGGATACCAAAGAAAGGCGAAGAGGTAAAAATTACGCTTATATTTTCTGATTTGTTTTTGAATATGACTTACTTACCCTCCTTTTCGTTTTCAAAATGAGAAACTAGTGCAGATGCACTACTGAACGCACTGAAATATTCTCTCTTGTTAATCGCAGGTCAAGTGCGGCAACGCCAGTTGCACTGCCCGCGTGCCTGCAGACAGCTATGCTAGCCATGCCAGGTTGTGCAAGTACCGCGAGCTTGAAGCCAACGCTCCTGGCTTACTCGCGTGCGAAAAGGGCTGCGGGCTGATATTCACCTCCGAGCGTCTTCAAAAGCCACAACTGTCTGGAGAAGCTCAGGCGCAAGCTTAATGGTGAATCTAACTCTTCACCTTGCATTTATCATTTATTTGATAATACAAGTAACCATTTATTTATTCGGTGACTTCTTGAAACGAGAAATATTATCAATCGTATTTTGCACTAAAGCAACCTTGCCCACACATCCTTTCGCGGGAGATCTAGATTGTATCCTTGACGCAAGCATTACCTTCAGCTCATGTAACTGGCACTGCTATGGTGAAGGAGTGAGTGGATACATCCTCTGGTCCTCTTGGCACCTTAGATGTGTTCCGAGCCGGGAGGCTTCAAGAAACTGCAACATACATAGCTGCTCATGTGGGACCCAGCAATAGCAGAACCAACGAGAAAACAAACATGCATTACTGACGCTATCAACTAGCCAAAAGATTTTGATGCTATGCTTTCCCCTCCTTCCTTGCCGCTTTCCTGCCTTATGCGAAAGTTGGTGTGTCATCAGTCTTAAATTAATTATTAATTGCTTACATTATTATATAAAGACAGATGTTGCAACCTCATGTATTTTTCATGGTTCATACGTGATGTCGAGCTTCCGACTCGGCACTGTTGTCACTGTTCCACATTTCCTCAATTTGTTCTGCTGGCATTACCTGCTATGGAAGTTTTGTTTTTCAAATACTGGATCATACAATTATGGCAACCATGACAAATATTACGAGGTGAAGGTTTGTTTGAGTTCAAAAAGTGTTGCGCAGTGAACGTTGTAACAACAAATGGCATTGGATTAGCTCGGCTATGCTAGGAGATAAGTAGCGAGAGGTACGTTTCCCCGGCTGAGCTTGTGGTTATGTATGTTTAGCAATAAGAGCCCTTGAGTATGCACATATTTTATTCATTTCGCTTGAGAGAGATGAAGACGGCACGGGTCACATTGCACTTGCGGAACCTCGATAGGAGTGATCAGTCACACGATCAGATCCTCTTCCTTTGGTTCTCGTTGACTGAACTCTTCCATAGGCCCCATCTGTGCGGTTATGCTCGGTCTATAACGCTCGGCAGTCTGGCATCGCAGTTTGGAAACTGTTCCTCTTTATGCTCGGGCATTTCCGCTGCTTGCTTAGCCTTGTTACGCTCATTCTCTCTTTGCTGCAGCTTGCGCCACTGTTGACGCTCTGCCGGCGGCTGCGTTTCAATGGAGGTGAAACGGTAGGCGCTCGTGTGTTGTTCGACGTCATTGCACGTGAATGATCCCTAATCATCATCATCATCAGCCTACCTATACCCACTGCAGGGCGAAGGCCTCTCCCATATTTTTCCATTTAACCCGGTTCTGTGCTAGCTGTATCCACTTGACCGCTGCGAACTTCTTAACCTCATCCGCCCACCTAACTTTCTGCCGCCCCCTGCTATGCTTGCCTTCCCTTGGAATCCAGTTTGTTACCCTAAGCGACTATCGGTTGTCCTCTCTTCACTACATGTCCTGCCCATGTCCATTTCGTCTTCTTAATTTCTATAGAATGTCGGTAACTTGAGTTATTTCTCTGACCCACTCTGCACGCTTCCTATCTCTTAATGTTACCCCTACCATTTTTCGTTCCATAGCTCTCTGGGTTGTCCTCAACTTAAGTAGAACTCTCTTGGTTAGCCTCCACGTTTCAGCGCCATAGGTGAGTACAGGTAAGATGCAACTGTTATATACTTTCCTCTTTAGCGATACCGGTAAGCTACTAGACATAATCTGCGAGTGCTTGCCAAATGCGCTTCATCCCAATCTTATTCTTCTTGTTATTTCCTTTTCATGGTCCGGATCTGCGGTTACTACCTGTCCTAAGTAGACATATTCGCCTACTACTTCCAGTACTTCGCTATCTAATGTAAACTGCTGTTCCTTCCCGAGGCTGTTGAACATTACCTTAGTCTTCTGCATATTGATTTTCATGCCCACCTTTCTACTTTTCCTGTCTAGGTCATCAATCATTATTTGCAGTTCATCCCCCGAGTTATTTAGCTAGGCAATGTCATCAGCAAATCGCAGATTAATGAGGTATTCTCCATCTACCCTTATCCCTAACTGCTACCTTTCCAAGTCTGAATACTTCCTCTAAGCAAGCTGTGAATAATACTGGGGAGATTGTGTCTCCTTGCCTAACACCTTTTTTTATGGGAATTTTATTTCTTTATGCAGAACTATGGTTGCAGTGCAGCCACTATGTATAACTTCCAGCACTCGCGTACGGCTCGTCTACCCACTGATTTCGCAATGCCTGCATCACTGCCGAGGTTTCAACTAAGTCAAATGCTTTTTCGTAATAATTGAATGCTATGTATAAGGGCTGGTTATATTCCGAGCATTTTTCTATCACCTGGTTGATAGTATGGATATGATTGATAGTAGAGTACCGTTTTCGAAAACCTGCTTGATCCTTTGCTTGATTGCAGTCTAAGGTTGTCCTGATTCTATTAGCGATTACCTTAGTAAATACTTTATACGTAACAGCAAGGAGCTGATTGGTCTGTAATATTCGTATGAATGAGGATAATGTTTGCATTCTTCCATGGTTCCGGAACTATCGATGACACCAGGCACTGCGTATACAGGGTGGTCAGCTTTTTTCCACGATATCCCCCCCGCCCTTCAACAAATCTGTAGTTATCTGATCCTCTCCAGCTGAGTTCCCCTTTTTCATAGTTTCTAACGCTTCCTTGACCTCGTCCTTCGTCACGGGTAGAACGTCTGACTGTTTTTTCCTACCGCCAATCTCCATAATGTCCTGACTGCTTTGGCTACTGTAGAGATCTGTATAGAACTCCTCGGTTACATCGACTATCTTGTCGATATTCGTGATGACGTTGCCCGCCTTGTCCCTTATCGCATACATCTGGTTTTTGCCTATGCCCAATTTCTACCGCTTTAAGGCTTCCACCGTTCTTTACAGCAAGCTCAATTTTCTCCATGTTATACTTCCTTATATCGACCAACGTGCGCTTATTTATTAGCTTTGATATCTCGGCCAATTCTATATGGTCTGTTGGATTGGAAGCTTTCATACTCTCTCGTTTCAAATCAAATCTTTCGTCTCCTTAGACAGCTTGCCGGTATCTACTCTATCCTACGCCTACTTCTACAGCGCACTCAGTAATGATATCTCTGAAAGTATTGTACATTGCTTCTAGGGTAATGTCGCCATCCTTGGTTAGAGCTGAATATCTTTTCTGTAGCGAGATTCTAAACTCTTCTGCCCCCCCCCCCCCCCCCCCCCCTTCATCGCTAATTCGTTGATGGGTTTCTTTCCTACAATCTGTTGCGTTCTTTCTTCACATTTAGGTTAATTCGTGACCTCACCATCCTGTGGTCACTGCATCGCACTTTCTTGATTACCTCTACATCTTGCATAATGGCGGGGGTTGAACACAGTATGAAGTCATTTTCATTTGAGTCTCTCCGTTAGCAGTTTTCCATGTCCATTTCCAGTTCTTCTGTTTGCTGAAGAAGCTATTCATAATTCTTAAGTTATTGCGCTGTGCAAACTCAACTGGTAACTCTCCTCTGCTGTTCCTAGAACCAATGCCATAGTCACCTACTGCATGGTCTCCTGCCTGCTTTTTCCCTACCTTGGCACTGAAGTCGCCCATTAGTATGGCGTCTTTACTTTTCGCATTGCCGATTCTACATCTTCGTTGAAGCTTTCAACTGCCTGGTCATCATAACTACATGTAGGTGCATAGGCCTGTACAACCTTGAGCTTATACTGCTTATTAAGCCTAATTACGATGCCTGCCACCCTCTCGTTAATACTATAAAATTCATCTATATTACCCGCTATATACTTGTTGGCAAGGAGACCTACTCCAAGTTGTCGCCTCTCTGGTGAACCTCCATAACCCAGTGCATGCCCATCCTTCAGTACAATATATGCCTCATTCGACCTCTTAACCTCACTAATTTCTATGACATCCCATTTCATACCCTCTAGTTCCTCTGCCAGCACTGTTAAACTAACTTCACTAGCTAGGGTTCTAGCGTTAAACGTTGCCAGGGTCAGTTTCCAATGACGGCCTGTCCAGCGGAGCCTAGAATCCTTAGCACCCTCTGCTGCGTCGCAGGTCTCACCGCTGCCTTGGTCAGTTGTTATGCAGCCGCTGGTGACTGAGGGCCGGGGTTTTATGGAACTAATCATGAGAGGTTGCAACCAATTACTGCACCAGGTTGGCGAACTCCTGTTCTGGTGAGGAAGTGCGTTGCTGGAGGTGTTCACCGGCGTCAGGTCGCACCCCAAACCTGTTTGTGCAATTCCATCGACACGCGAAGTTTTTTTAATCCTGTGGATTATTGCGTGGCACCGGGATTTGAGCCCCGGTCCTCTTGTGTGCGAGGCAAAAGTTCTGCCGCTATGCCACTGCTGCACCCTCCTAATGATCCCTAGGTGGTCGTAATTACTCCGTTGCTCTAGACCAGGGGTTCTCAAACTGGGTTCCGCGGAACACAGGAGTTCCGCGGGCTGTCTTGTGTTCCGCGAGAATCCTCAGAGCTCAGGTCAAGTACTGCTCTCAAAGAAAAATTTAATGGTGAAGGCTTGGTGAAATTTTGGATGGGGACTGCTCCGTTGTTTCCATGCCTCTTTGAAAGGGCAGTGGACATTTTGCTTCCCTTTGCAACTACATATGCATGTGAACAGGCATTTTCAGCCCTCGCCTATCTGAAGAACAAGCACAGGAGCAGTCTCGACCCGGCAGCTGATATGAGACTGACTCTGAGGGGGGGGGGGGGGGGGGGGTCGAGGCAGGGGGGTCGAGGATGATACCAGCTATGATGACTTGAACAAACATAAAGAGGCGAAAGCTTTGCCAAACGGTGACGCCAAGAGCAGAGCGATATAAATAAGAAAGATCTACGGAGTAATTTAAACCGTCTGGAGATCTTTAACGCGCAGTTATGTCAACGTTGACTGACAAAGCATAGCGCATGGACTTCTCCCCATTTCGCCTCCATCGAAACGCAGCCACCGGCAGAGCGTAAAAAGCGGCGCAAAGCAGCAGCAAAGCGCGACTGAGAGCAAGACGGCGATGAGAGCAACGGAGACGCCCGAACAGAGAGAGCGACGGTTTGCCAAACGGTGATGCCTGACTGCAGAGTGTAATGTACGAAGACATAATCGCCGAGACGGGGCCTATGAGGAAGTTCAGTCAATGGGAATCAACAGAAGGGGATCTGACTCTCATTGCTAAACTAAGATGACCACAACGAGCTATGCAACGGAAACGTACCTCTCACTACATATATCCTGGCATAACTGAGCCGGATGATATAAAAGTGAAGAAGTGAGCGAAAAAATTAGCAATGGCTTAGCTCAGCTATGCCAGGGAAACGTTCTTCTCGCTACGTATATCTTGGCGTAGCTGAGCGAAGACAGTGCTAATTTGTTTTCTCACTTCGCTTTTATATCATACGGCTCACAAATTTCACCTCTGCACGTTTCTTTTTGCTACTCTTCATAGTAGCTAGAGTTAACCATGCAAGAATTTCCCTACCTTTGATATTCCATTTGTTGTTGCAGGGATGATGTACTGATGACCTATAATAATATTGGTGGTTTTAGCGAAAGCTCTTCCAGAATAGTTTTTGCACGCTTTCGCAAGGCTACAAACGATTTGATGGTTGTAACTATGGTTATGGATGAGATTGCTTACTCGCGATAGCGTATGTAATACCACTTTTTCTTTGCGCGCTTTTCCATATTTTACTTGAAGGTAACTTTTGGGGAACAAAAGCACCCTAACCACTCAAGTTCATTCACATTTAACAAGACAATACCTGAAGTTCCTCACAGAGTAGTATAGCTAACGCGATAATACCCCATTGTTGTCACCCTATACTCCCGGACAACTTCTGGCTATGCAGGCAAAGCTTCGGTTGAAAACGTCATCTCACTGCACAGTGTAATATAGTCCCTTCGTAAATGTCGAGTATCTTTATCTAGGATATTACTTCTTTACGGGATTTTTCACGTTAATATTGTTACGAGGCACGTTGAGGTATTAGGAGGCGATGGTACGTCGTAGCCGCAACAGTTCACCGTCAGGGACACACTCACAGGAGAACCAGACGTAGCTGCAGCGTCGTCTTTCTCTACTAGCCCAGCACTTCGTCATCGTCTCTTTCACTGCGTACCGTAACCATACCCCCCCGCGGAAGAAGCACAGTCCCGGTGCGTAGACTACACAGGTGAGCGCGGGATATAAGGTTTGAGACTGGCGACATGCACGACTTCTGGATGATGGTTTGCCGGAGAGTGGCGGTTCACAGGGATAATCTCGTACGTCACGTCGGTAAGTTGCCGCAAGACCTGGTAAGGGCCCACGTAGCGGGGCAGAAGTTTCTCGCACATGCCTACACGTTGAGCAGGGAGCCAGAGGAGTACGAGGGAGCCAGGCGGGTAGTAGGCGTCACGGTGCTGGAGATCGTAACGGTGCTTTTGAGAACGCTGGGACGCACGAAGCCGGTCTCGAGCAATATGACGGGCGGCATCAGCGCGGGCGATGGCATCAGAAGTGTAACTGCAGGAGGAATCGTCAAGAGGCAGTAAGGTGTCGAAGGGAAGTAGAGGGTCGCGGCTGAAGAGTAGATAGAAGGGAGAGTATCCGGCGGTATCGTGACGTGAGGAGTTATAAGCGAATGTTATGAAAGGTAAAGAGATGTCCCAGTCACGGTGATGGTCAGAAACATACATTGACATCATATCGGTCAGGGTACGATTAAGGCGCTCATTAAGACCGTTCGTTTGTGGATGGTAGGCCGTTGTGAAGTTGTGGCGCGTAGCGCATGAGCGCAGAAGGTCATTAACAGCTTTAGAAAGGAAGCAGCGACCGCGATCGGTGAGCAGTTGACGAGGAGCGCCATGAAGCAAGATGACGTCATGCAAAAGAAAGTCTGTAACGTCGGAGGCACAGCTGGTGGGGATAGCTCTGGTTATGGCATACCGGGTGGCGTAATCGGTCGCTACGGCAATCCATTTGTTCCCTGAAGTGGATGTGGGAAATGGCCCAAGCAGGTCAAGACCAACTCGAGAAAAGGGCTCAGTTGGAACTGCGAGTGGTTGCAGGGGCCCACTAGGGTGAAGAGACGGGGTCTTCCTGCGCTGGCACAGCTCACAGGCGGCGACGTAGCGACGAACAGAGCGGTAGAGGCCAGGCCAGTAGAATCGCCGTCGAACATTGTCGTATGTGCGGAACACTCCTAGGTGCTCTGCTGTAGGAGCATCATGAAGGTGCGCAAGAACAGCAGAGCGTAGATGTGTCGGGACAACAAGCAAAAGGTCGACACCATCTGGGCGCATATTGCGTCGGTATAATGTGTTATTAAGCAGCACAAACATACTGATGGGCGGATCGGTGCTGTCGTTGCGCAGGTGATCAATAATGGGGCGCAGGGAAGGATCACGACTCTGTTCGACGGCGATGTGGAGAAAGTTCGAAATGGACAAAATGTAGTCGCCAGCACTATTGTCAGGAAGTTCAGGAGGGTCAACGGGGTGGCGGGACAAGCAGTCGGCGTCTTGATGTAGGCGGCCTGACTTGTACACAACAGTAAACGTGTATTCTTGTAATCGCAAGGCCCAGCGACCTAAGCGGCCAGTAGGGTCCTTAAGTGATGACAACCAACACAGGGCATGATGGTCCGTCACTACGCTGAAGGCCTGCCCAAACAAATAAGGGCGGAATTTGGTCAACGCCCAAACAAGTGCAAGGCATTCGCGCTCCGTAATGGAATAATTGCGCTCGGACTGAGATAGAAGGCGGCTGGCATAGGCAATCACACGAGAGTGGCCGTGCTGGTACTGGGCAAGGATGGCGCCAATACCATGTCCGCTAGCGTCTGTGCGCAGTTCTGTAGACGCAGACGGGTCGAAGTGCGCCAGTACAGGAGGAGCGGTGAGCGCGGAAATGAGCGTTGTGAAGGCCTGAGCTTGTTCACGGCTCCACGAGAAATTCACGTTTTTCTGCAAAAGTAAGGTAAGGGGACGTGCTAGGTCAGCGAAGTTCCGAATGAAGCGACGGAAGTAGGAGCAGAGCCCGAGAAAACTTCGCACATCACTTGTATTACGTGGTGTAGGGAACTCGCGGACTGCATGAACTTTATCAGGGTCGGGCTGCACACCATTTTCGTCAACCAAATGTCCCAGGATTTTGATCTGGCGGCGGCCGAAGCTGCATTTTTTTTGCGTTGAGTTGAAGACCGGCGCGGCGAAAGACTGCCAGTATCGTAGAAAGCTGTTCAAGGTGACTTGTGAACGTGGGAGAGAAAACGACAACGTCATCCAAGTAGCATAAGCACGTTGTCCACTTAAAGCCACGGAGAAGCGAGTCCATCATGCGCTCGAAGGTCGCAGGAGCGTTACAGAGGCCAAATGGCATGACCTTGAATTGGTATAGTCCGTCAGGGGTGACAAATGCTGTTTTCTCTCGATCCCGTTCGTCGACAGCTATTTGCCAGTAGCCGGAACGCATGTCGATCGAGGAAAAATAGCTGGCACCATGCAAGCAGTCGAGGGCGTCGTCAATTCTCGGGAGAGGATAAACGTCTTTTTTAGTGATCTGATTGAGGTGGCGGTAATCTACACAGAATCTCTAAGTTTGATCTTTCTTTTTGACTAAAACGACAGGAGACGCCCAGGCACTGCAGGAAGGCTCAATAATATTATTTGTCAACATCTTGTCGACCTCCTTCTGTATCACGTGGCGCTCAGCAAGAAAAACTCGATAAGGCCTTCTGTGAATAGGGCTGGCATCACCAGTATTGATGCGATGGGTAACGACAGATGTCTGGGCCAAAGGTCGGTCGCCAAAATCAAAAATGTCGCTGTACGACAACAAAAGGTCGGAGAGAGCACTGGCTTGCCGAGGTGTCAAATCCGGTGCTATCATGGGAGTAAAAAGGGTCGAACGAGAAGCTGATACGGGGGGTTCAGACAGAGGCACGGGCTTGAGGGTAGAAACTTCGCAGTCAGCCAACGGAAGCAAGTCAGCGAGGGCAATGCCATGGGGCAAAACTTGGACAGAGCGGCTAAAGTTAAGGACGGGAAGATAGGTTCTGTTATCCGTGATGGTCAGGACAGTGTGAGGGAGTATGACGTTACGGTGGAGAACAACATCGGTGATTGGACAAGTGACGTATGTACCATCAGGAATAGCAGGAAACAGGGCCAAAGGAACATACATGGCAGCTTCGGGCGATAGGCGAACAAACTCGACGGAGCAGAGGTGTGGCTTGATATCTGTGCGGTCAGAGCAGAAAGGCAGGTCTAAGCGAAGGAGGCCACTTGAACAATCAATCAGGGCAGAGTGCGCTGTTAAGGGGGGACGAGGGTCTTAAAACTAACTTTTTTAGTTATGGCTAGAATCTCACGAAACTTTGCACACAGATGTGGTTTCCTCTCCCGATTTCAAAAATGTAATTATAATTGAGCTGGTGGTCTTAGATCAAAAGTTATCTAACAAAGTCCAGAGCATAATTAGTGAATTTCTTGCGCAGCTTTAATGAACTTTCTCATTGCATTTTGTTGCTTTTAATTACATGGATTGATAGCCAAAGTCTTCCCATACCCGATGACATCCTTCGTTTTTCTCAAAAAGGCACGTTATCCTCACATTATGGTGAGAGTAAAAGGCTGCATTATTTGAAACGCCAGAGAAGTGAGGATGAGGGGACGAGGAACGGTGAGGTAGGGGCGAGCGGGAACGGCGGGTCTGGGCAGACGGCGATCGGCTGGACATGCGCGGGGATGGCGGGTTAAAGTCACGAGAGGGCGTAGCACGGAGAGAGAGGTTGGGTGTGGTCCGTAGGCGGTGCTGCGATCATGATAGTAGCGAGGTCGAGGTGGCGGAACCCAACGGCTGCGGCAATGGCGAGAAATATGGCCGGCACGTGAGCAGTTGAAGCAGATGGGTCGGTTGTCCATGGTCCGCCATTCTTCTGGGTTGCGGTAGCGTCGGGTAGATTCGGGGTATCGCGTCTGGAAGGGCGCAGTCGGAGCCGCAGCAGCTACCACCGGAACGGTGGGCTGGACAGATGGCTGTGCGGATGGCTGACCAGAGCTGAGGCTTACGCTCGCATTAAGGCCCACGTTCGCGAATTCTTGTCGAACGACAGCTTGGATCAGTGCTATAGTAGCATCCGCCGGCTGAGGTGTGAATGCGACGCGGGCCATTGCCTCCAGCTCTCTGCGAACGATCCGGGTCAAGTTTGGCTCATGGGACGGCTGCTGCAGTGTTGGCAGATCTTCGCACGAAGACGTAGCAACTGTGTTTGGCAAGCGGTCGAAGCGGGGAGCAATACGACGATGTTTAGCTTGCCGAAGCCGCCGGCATACCTCAAGGACGGAGTCGACCGTCGTACAATCTTTGCAAAATAGAAGGTTAAAAGCGTCGTCAGCAATGCCCTTTAAGATGTGGCCCACCTTGTCACACTCGGGCATGGCGCTGTTCACTTTGCGGCATAGAGCTAGTACGTCTTGTATGTACGACAGATATGATTTGGTCGACGACTGTGCTCGCGATGCCAGGGCCTTTTTAGCGCCGAGCTTGCGTCCGATCGGCTTGCCAAAGAGATCCCGAAGCTTCTCTTTGCACATGTCCCAGGATGTTAGATCTTCTTCGTGCGTCTCGAACCAGACGCGCGCCGTACCAGCCAGGTATTTGCAAGCATCTTCGTTGCGTCCCATCGGTTGTGCTTACTGACTCGCTCGTACATAGCGAGCCAGTCTTCAACGTCGATATCATCGGTGCCGCAAAAGGTTCCCGGATCACGAGGTTGCGCAACGACGACAGTGGGCGCTGGTTGTGCCGCTGTAGAGGTAGCTGCATCGGACTGCATAGTGTTAGCACCAAGTTGGCGGCCACTACGGAGATCCAGCTTGTGGTATTGGTGTCTTACCCAGCACCTCCACCAAGATGTTACGAGGCACGTCTAGATGTTAGGAGGCGATGGTACGTCGTAGCTGCAACAGTTCACCGTCAGAGACACTCTCACAAGAGAACCAGACATAGCTGCAGTGTCGTCTTTCTCTACTGGCCCAGCACTTCGTCATCGTCTCTTTCACTGCGTACCGTAACAATATTTTTAATTATTTTGAATAGAGCGCCCGTCTCGGCTGCGGGAGGTGGTTAGTTCGAAACCCACCGCCGGACACCCACTGGTCAAAATAGGTACAAGCATCCCCGGCCTGGTGCTCGGCTCTCAGAGAGTCTGGTTTTCTGCGTCCGGTAGCTTGCAGCTCCGAAGGTCGGGTTCACAAGTTGGTCAACTAAGTGAAACATTTCAGAAATTTCATCGTGGCACTCAACAAAACTGCGGATAGCGCTCAATGATCCGATAACTTCACTCAGAGCAGGTGCCCGGGGAGGCTCGTCCCTGTCGTCTGATATGTTCGCTACAGCATTAACCGGCCCACCACTCTCAGATACTGGGCGAAGCTGACTGGGTTGGACTCGCCATCTTCTGCGCAGAGTGCATTGATGTGGTAGCAAAACTCTGCTCCTTCTTCGTCAAGCACACATCGGTAGTCTGCGTCTGCATAAGCAATGCTTTCACTAGAAAAAACAGTGTTCTAAACACCACCTGATCAATGTGGGCTCCACTTGTTTCCAAGCGTACACCATGAGGCATTTGGCTCCAAGGAGGACGATGGAGTATTCCTTGCAACTGTTGTAGCAAAGGAGCACGCTCTTGAGCAGGTTGTGCCAATAAATCTTCTTTTGAAGGAGTGAATTTTTGAAGCAGCGAAGCTTTCCTGTCTTTCCGACAACCAGTAGTGGCAGGTTGTGTTTACCGCACGTGTTCATGCTGAACTGCACAGTAATCCTGTCCTTGGCCTGTTTTCTACCCTTCACTGCTGTGTCCTTCACTGCGAATGTTTTTATTGGCACCATCTTATAAAAAAGCGCAGCCTCGTCAAGGTTGTAAACGTCGTCTGCACCATATTCACAAAGCAGTGACGCCAAAGTGTGCTTCTTCCAATTCTCGACAACGCACTTGTTAGCGCTGCCGCTCTCACCACAGACTGTCAGAAATCTCAAATTGTTGTGTTTTAAAAAACTGCTAAACCGTCCATTACGGCACTTGAATTCTTTGTTCCCAGGTTGCAGAACCAGGTCGTTAGCTTTCTCCCGCAGTATCGTTCCATTGACAGGAAGGTGGGCTGTGTTTGCTTTCTGCAGCCAGCGAAGCAGAGCAGATTCCACATCTTGGCATGCGGACATGCGGAAGCCTGCACTCGTGACCTCTTCAAAGAATGTGTCTTGCTGTAGGCCTGTAGCATCTTCGGCTTGTTGCTCTGTATTGTGGATAACTTAGAGAGGGGCATGCCATGCCTGTTAGCCAACTCAGTCTTGGAACAAGCATTCTTGTCTGCTTCTTGGATCAAACAAAACTTCTGCTGCAGTATTAAATGCATGTACTTTGGCATTTCATTCACTTGTACGGTCACAAAGCTTGCACTTCTGCACAGCCCAAAAGAACACTGACGCAGTAGCCGACCCCTAACCGCTGCACACAACACAAAAAAAATAGCACAGGCGAGACCTACTTAGCGCATATTTTCAGCGTAGGAGGCACAGGGGAAGAGCAGTTGCGGCACGGAACATGTGCTGCCGCTGATGCAGTGCGAAAAGAGGGTGAAACACAGTGGGATGGAGTGGGGGCAAGATCATGGGACAAAAACGGTATGCCCGCCACGTTGCAGTGAAGCATGTCTTCTCCTCTGCAGGCACGCGTTTCGGCGGTCTATGGCCCGCACTTTGGACCGATTTTTGTGCCTAGAGTGCTCTGGCTTGGGCGCTTTGCCTATAAGTCATCGCCATCGTTATGTGGCTTTGCCTCACGACCGTTGTTCCACAGATTTTGCAGCAAAACATGGATCAGGAAACGAAAAGGCGTCCGTGTGCTGTGCGATGTCAGCGCACAATAAAGATCCCCAGGTGGTCGAAATTACTCCGTAGCCCTCTACTACGGCTCCTCAATCTCTCTCTCCACTTTCAATCCCACCTTCCTCCCTTCCCATATAGCGCAGTTGAGGTGTTCACAGAAATAAGTGTGACTTTCCCTTCCTGTGAACCAACCATTTGCGCATAGCACCCCAAATTTTTTATTTAAACAGGCTTGCGCAGTTTGCCGGTTCGAATTATCTGGTCAGATTTACATTAGAAAATATGGGATCGCAGAAAACCTTCGAATTATCCGGGATTTTGAATTAACAGAGTTCGGATTGTTGAAGTTTTACTGTATGTGCACTACTTTTTGTGTATGCAGTATGTAGGCTGCAAGCGTTATTATAGCCTGAAAAAAATAGCATATCTACTCTGTAATGAACCCCCTCGTATAATGAACCCACCCCCACATTTGTCACTGAAAATTTACTTAAGGGGGGGAGGCTACCCTTGAACACCAACTTGTTTTTTTCTTGAGATATTTGAATGGAAATATTCAGGGTAGGCTCGTAGTACAAACATTTGACAAACTACCAAGTTTCATGTGCTGGGCTCATCGGTTCTTAGAGTTAGAGTAGTATATCAAGGTGGTTACGTATATCATTACGGAGTGTGCGGTAGAAGTAGGCGGTAGGACAGTTAGAGAGGATACCGGTAAGCTGTCTAAGGAGACGAAAGATTTGATTAAGAAATGCCAGAGAATGAAAGCTTCCAATCCAACAGACCGGATCGAATTGGCCGAGATATCAAAGCTAATCAATAAGCGCTAGGTGGCCGATATAAGGAAATATAACATGGAGAAAATTGAGCATGCTGTAAAAAACGGGGGAAGCCTTAAAGCGGTAAAGAAGAAATTGGGCATAGGCAAAAACCAGATGTATGCGATAAGGGACAAGGCGGGCAACGTCATCACGAATATGGATAAGATAGTCAATGTAGCCGAGGAGTTCTATACAGATCTCTACAGTAGCCAAAGTAGTCAGGACCGTAATGAGATTGGCGGTAGGGAAAAACATTTAGACGTTCCACCAGTGACGAAGGATGAGGTCAAGAAAGCATTAGAAACTATGAAAAGGGGGAAATCAGCTGGAGAGAATCAGATAACTACGGATTTGCTGAAGGACGGGGGGGAAATCGTGTTAGAAAAACTGGCCACCTTGTATACGCACTGCCTGGTGTCATCGACGGTACCGGAACCATGGAAGAATGCAAACATTATCCTCATTCATAAGAAAGGGGACTCTAAGAACCTTAAAAATTACAGACCAATCAGCTTACTGTCTGTTACGTATAAGGTATTTACTAAGGTAATCGCTAATAGAATCGGGACAACCTTAGACTTCAATCAAGCAAAGGATCAAGCAGGGTTTCGGAAACTGTACTCTACTATCGATCATATCAATACCATCAATCAGGTGATAGAAAAATGCTCGGAATATAACCAGCCCTTATACATAGCATTCATTGATTACGAAAAAGCATTTGACTCAGTTGAAACCTCGGCGGTGATGTAGGCATTGCGAAATCAGGGGGTAGACGAGCCGTACGTGAAAGTGCTGGAAGATATATACAGTGGCTGCACAGCAACCATAGTTCTGCATAAAGAAAGTAACAAAATTCCCATAAAGAAAGGTGTTAGGCAAGGAGATACAATCTCCCCAGTACTATTCACAGCTTGCTTAGAGGAAGTATTCAGAGAGTTGGAATGGGATCAGTTAAGAATTAGGGTAGATGGAGAATACCTCAGTAATCTGCGATTTGCTGATGACATTGCCTCGCTAAGTAACTCAGGAGATGAACTGCAAGGAATGATTGGTGACCTAGACAGGAAAAGTAGAAAGGTAGGCTTGAAAATCAATATGCAAAAGACTAAGGTAATGTTCAACAGCCTCGGGAAGGAACAGCAGTTTACATTAGATAGCGAAGTACTGGAAGTAGTAGGCGAATATGTCTACTTAGGACAGGTAGTAACCGCAGATCCGGACCATGAAAAGGAAATAACAAGAAGAATAAGATTGGGATGGAGCGCATTTGGCAAGCACTCGCAGATTATGTCTAGTAGCTTACCGGTATCGCTAAAGAGGAAAGTATATAACAGTTGCATCTTACCTGTACTCACCTATGGCGCTGAAACGTGGAGGCTAACCAAGAGAGTTCTACTTAAGTTGAGGACAACCCAGAGAGCTATGGAACGAAAAATGGTAGGGGTAACATTAAGAGATAGGAAGCGTTCAGAGTGGGTCAGAGAAATAACTCAAGTTACCGACATTCTAGTGGAAATTAAGAAGAAGAAATGGACATGGGCAGGACATGTAGTGCGAAGAGAGGATAACCGATGGTCGCTTAGGGTAACAAACTGGATTCCAAGGGAAGGAAAGCGTAGCAGGGGCCGGCAGAAAGTTAGGTGGGCGGATGAGATTAAGAAGTTTGCAGGGGTCAAGTGGATGCAGCTACCACAGAACCGGGTTAAGTGGAGAAATATGGAGAGGCCTTCGCCCTGCAGTGGGTATAGTCAGGCTGATGATGATGATCAAGGTGGTTTACATGGGTCGCTTAGCAAAGGCCTGGAGAGTTCTCAAAACGTGCTGGTACTCTGAAATTCATTATGGTCATTCTTGGATAGCTACGCCAGGGCAAGACAATTCGCCTTTTCCGAATTTCCCCGCTGAAAAATTTTAGCACAGTCCCAAACTTAGTGTGTTTAATTAGACCTGCATTTACCAAATTTTAATTGATTGTAATAAATTCCTTACATAATATCTTGAAAAAAAGGAAATTATCATACCCTTAGAAATTTATTGAGGTATAGAATAAAAGAAACCTCATGAAAATTTGATAAGCGGTCCACGAGATACGGCTGGCCTAAGGAGCCACGCTAGGCAAAAAAGTGATTCTGAGAAAACAGCCCTAGAAGGTTGAGAGAACACCAACTTTTTTGTTTGTCAAGATGTCTCGATGAAATTCTTAGGGCTGGCTCGTAGCATGGACATTTGAATAACTTAAGGGGAGATGCGGGTCGAAAAAAGGTGTTTTTTTTTTTCCAGTTTTCCGATTTTTTTTTATTTGGAATTTTTAGGCATTCAGCTACCTTGTCTAAAAAAAATGAGTGATATTTGCACTAGAAATTAGTAAAAACTGTTTGAATGAGTCGTGGTCGACGGAGAAACCGAAAGTTGCCACGCAAGTTGCCCATCTGCACGCCTGCCGTGCACAGCAGCTCCTTTGCACGCCATGGCTATAGTGCTCTAGAAGATTGGGCAGTGTGTCGACCGCGCCGCGAAATGCATTGGAGCAGGGGGCCGCTTTTGCGATGACGGAGGCTCCGCAGTGCAGAGGGCGCCACCAGCAACTGGTGTCAGCCGTCCGGACGCCCGCGTATGTTGCGCTGTGCGGCGCGGGAGATACCACGCGCACTGAACTTTTTGTTTGCTTGTACGTCGTCTCGAGCTGTTGGCAACAAGATCTTACAAATATGCCAGTTAACGGGGCTTAGTACTGTTAGCAATCAACTAATGTATTTTCCATTTTGGCTGTCGAGAACACCTCGGGGAAGTACATACATGACAGGAGTTGGGCTCCGAAAAAAACAGCTTGTAGAGGGCGTAGAAATTCAGACTCGCGCAGCACACTTCACTCGCCGTACAGCTTGCTTTAGCATTCCTAAAAGCACCTAATTGACGTCCTGAAATGTACTCCTTTTGAAAAGTGGGCAATGTGGAGACAGGACATAGGAAGAAGTCAGGCAGGCAACAAGTGCGTTCGAGCGGTGACTAAAACTGGCCACAGTAACCACATTATAAAAACAGTCCACAATAGTATATTCCATTGTTTGACACGCAAACTATGCCAACTACAGTACTTCACCTGAAACCACTCTGTTTCGGTTGTCTCATCCACAGCTAATTTCTTGGCAGCGTGCCAAGATGCTGCGCAACGTCACGGCGTGTTTATCTTTTGATAGCTCCTGCAGTGGGCAGGGAGCGAACTTGGCAGAGTGCCCCTGATGGCTTGATTGCACAAGCCTGGTTCGATTTATCACTCAGCGCTTGGGGTGGCACGTAGTTCACTGCCACAAAATAATTGGAAAGCGTGATAGGTAAATGCTGTTGGAAGCGAAAAATGCTAAAAGCCAGTGTCATGCTGACCGCGTGCTTTCATTGATTCATTCATGCAAGGATAAACGACTCCCGCAAAAAAAACAAACTGCCGCTTCTTAACGTTTGCAGCCGTCATATCTTACGGTGCGCCGCGCATACAGCACAACGATAAGAATTCGCAAAAAATATATATATATATTAAATATAAAATAGAGAGAGGGAGAGGAGAGATCTACCACTTCTTAAAGTCCGCAGGCACCATAGCCACGTCAGCCGCCGTGCGCAGAGGGTTCGCAACATGCTGGAGAAAGCGTCCGACGTTCTGACTGAAAACGGGCTAAGCTGGCTTGGCGCATGCATAGCACGTGCTACTGCGAACGAAGGCCGGGAGAGAGGAAGGAGAGAGATAGCTCTGCAAAAGAATGGGCACACCCTTGAGCTTCACTTTATCGGGTTTTTCCCCCCTCTCGTTCCCACCGGTTCTCTCTGGTTCATTTACGCACATGGCTTGCAAACGTCACGTGCTGGCGCGCGGGAAACGATAACCGCCCCACATCTGCAGATTTTTTCGTTGAAAAGAATGGGGCCAGTCACCCTTTTGACATGTTAGCAGCTATAGTTTACAATTCTTTTGTTCTTATTTATCACAAACAACCAACCAGTTTGCAAAATTATTGAAACACTAATCTGCACGACTCATGGCATACCTACCAATACTTTCAACTAATCACTTTGAGTCTAAGATTTTCCACTGAACATTCTCTGTTGTCTTTTACTGACGAAATGGAGGATTGGCGATAGTGTTATCATTTAAGCAGTATTTAGAGATCTAACCGAAGCTTTTGACACAGTTAAGCTGTACATCCTTCTGCACAAATTATCGTACTTGGTAATTCCTGGTCCGCCTTTACCACTGCTTCGGAGCTATTTATCCAATCGGTACCACATTGTTCAAGCAAGTAGTAACCATGGTAGTTCCTCAGGGATATATTTGGGGCCCATTACTTCTCCTTATTCAGACTAGAACCTAGTTATGTTTCCGGTTTCATAAGCTCAAAATCACTTGCAGTAAAATGTGTCTGTGTTTTTAAAAAATGGCCAAATTATAGTTGCTTAAGGCTGATAAAACGATTGTCTCCTGCACCCTAACGTTCCTTTACTGTAAGACACGCTTATGGTTTTTGCGAAAAGCGGCACAATTTGAGGCCATGTAGCTGGTTTAAGCTGGTTTCTTGTTATGCGTGCATTTTAGTGCCGTGTGATATTCGAATAGTTTTATCCAGAGACAAGGTCTGTCGCACAATGCGCGTGAGCAGCACTGGCGACAGGAGGCATGTGCAGGCGCTGATGGGATACATTTTCCATCTGCAGGTTGTGGTCACCATATTTCCTTGGTCTGAGTGCGAGGTCTGCTGGCCGTGCTGCCTTCAATATAAGGTAAGAATTGCTGCATGTGCACCGTGCACTATTCTTCACACACTCCTGTTGGCCAGCCTCCACGGAGCATAGAGGAATCAAATGTATTGCATCACACTTCCCATTTCAAGGCATTCCACACGCTCTCCGTTGGGATGTAATTGATGTTGGCCATCTTGTAGAAAATGTGGAATACATGTAACGTCACGACTTCTCTAGCAGTGGCAAATATTTGTTCTTGTTGTTCATTCCACATTGCCTAATTGTTGGCACTCTGCCTCCTCTCTCCGTTCATTGTTTAATGTTGAAGCTCTTTAGCTTGTCATTGATATGGAGTTGAGGTTTTGTGTCCCAGGAATGAAATTTGTTTCACAGCTCAGAAAAAAAAAAAGAAAAGGCTGCTCAAGCACTCTACATAAGATTGGCGGTCATGTATGTGACACTATAAAGAAATAAAATGCATTAGGTCCAAAACAAAGCCAAGAACTGCTTTAAGTTTCACGCTGCACTGGTTTGGTTCACCGATGGCTAGCAAGTTTTCCTTTGGAAGAAAATTGATTAAAGCTAACTCTCTTTTGAAACTACTGAAAGGCATCGCTATAGTTATGTGTGCTTTTATTTGTGTCCATTCTTGAACAGCATGTGACTGATGATTGCTTTGGAGAACCAGCAGCAGAGTGTTAATGGGAGACACGGGTCTTTAAGCTCAAAAATTGCGAAAAGATTGTTTTTCTAAAATAAATTTATTGGAACCTAGATGTTCTGAAGTATAAATTTCTGAAATATCTTCTCCTCTGAATAGTACAGTAGCCGACGGATTTTTCGTGCTCCGATAATTTGGACTTGGGCTATATTTCGGACTTCATTCTGGAACCGTCGCCCTCGTCAGTGGAGCATGCACGTTTTCGCAATCAATATTTTGGACCCTGTGATGTCCAAAAGCTCACTTTTTCAGACCAAGTTTAGCACCAGCGATACTGCGGAGAGGTTTTTTTTTTTTGCCAAGGGGTTTCTTTCTTGGCAAGAAATTTATACGAGCGGAGGTCGTTGTCGAAAACAAACTTGTTTTGCGCAGCTGTGAAAGATTAGGTGAAGTAAGTCATTCAGACGTATTACCTTGGTTCTCTATGTACCGTTGCCATTGAAGGCAGTGGCAGTAAGGGAATGCTCTGCACTGTCATTGCGGCAGCCTAAAGCGTGCAATTGGACGGAAAAATGGAGTGTGAGCTTATTCACGTACAGTGGACGACCCATTTTTTGAACTCAACGGACTGTGATGTTGTCCGAAAAATCGGGCAGTCCGAAAAAAGACATGCGCACCAAAAATAGCTCAATTTATTGCCTATTATTGACTTTGAGGCCGTAGAATGTAATGAATGCTTTTCTACGCCACGCTCCGCTTCCATGCTAATTGGTCCGCCTCAAGTTCGCCGAGAGTCGTGTCGTCGTAAGCCGACGAAAGGGTTGCGACCGCTTGCATCAGCTCAGCTTGCGCCTGCTGCGCTGCTGCAGGTGAGTCGTCGTCGTCATTGCTATCAGACTTGAGCACTTGATGATTAATTTCTGCATCATTGAGCTCGGCGCACAGTTCCAACTCGTGGTCCACGTCTGTGAACTTTGAAAGCGAGACGGTCGATGGAATTTTGACAGTGCGAAGCTTGTCAATGAGCTGCTCACTGCCTGACAGCTGCTTGACGACGCTCTTTGTCCAAGGCAGCCGACTCATTATTCAGCACAAATCCCGTGTGGCGGAACCAGTTGCGCAGCATTGTGCGTGCCACCGACTTCCACGCATCGGCGAGCATACCAAGTGCACCAAGCAAATCGACAGAGTAGGTTGCCCCACTGTCGAGGCACACCACCACCACCACGAACCACTGGATCGGACCACAGACTTCGCTGAGTGCCTTCTCAAAAAAAAAAAGAAAAAGAAAGAAAAGAAAAAGTGTCTTATAAAATTTGGAAACAGCTTCTCGAAGAACTAAAGCCAATCCAATTTAATGCGAGCCAACGCACGTAATACGCGCGGCAAACACACAGAGGGACAGGCAGTCAAAGCGATCAAGCTAAAAGAGAGAAAAAAAGCACTCCGGCAGAGAGCAGAGACGTTGCTCCGGGAGCGGAAGCTGCTAGGCAAATAATATAGGCTCGATCCTGCATCAGTTTAGATGAGGAGCGGCACGCAAGGCCGGCACCGGTTTCGAAGCTATGGAAGAAAAAGTATACAAACAAGATGGCGGCGACACCAAATTGTGTGGCAGTTGGCGCAGCTAACGCTTGGAATGTCCGCAAAATCGAATAGCCCTCCATAAGGTGTTCGAAATTTTGAGCCGCATAATACATTGACTTTATAAGGTATGTCCTGGGGCGGGCAAAAGTACGAATAATCATGTCCGAAAAATCAGTCGTCGACTGTAAGCCCTTGTATTTCTTTCCCCTTGAGTTGCATCATGGTCTTCACTGGTGCCTTCGTCAACCATCATGGCAACTGAAACTGCATAGTAATACTGCACGCGGTGCATGCATTCGTTCGCAGCGTGAGCATGACCTGTGCAAGTGGCATGGACATGACGAAAGGTTACAGCTTAGCTACTGGGCTTGGAGCCTAGTGAAATCCGCTTCTGCGGGGCACCACTGGGCATGCGGTGACCACTTTGAGCGAGTTGCATTCATCTCGGCGGCACGCATGCCTACAGAGTTGGCTCCAGTTACTGCGCCCTCACTGGCAGCCGGGCCCGCTGTATCGAATTGCATTTGTGCGTGCGCATGGGCGGCGAGTGGAAGCTGATCACAGTAGCAGCTGTAGACGATCGCACTATGTTGTCTAATAATAAACCAAACATGGGAAGTGACAAGGATCGGGATTTGTAAAGCTGATTTTTTCCAGAAAAGTGATTATTTTCAGGTTCATAGATTTTTCGGACTGTTTCATTATTTGAACCATTTATAAACTAGGTACCGCTGAGTCCTAAAAAATGATCGGTGACTATTTATTATGTTATTAAATTTTGAAGGCAGTAACGTAAGATTCTTTGCTCATGAGACCTCAGTATTGATATAAATCAACCTCGTGCCCTGCGGCAACGGTAGAGCGGAGCGGGGCCATTTTGGTATCTTTCGAAGGCTGCACCCTTCTACTTTCTTCTGTTAGGAAACTGTTTTCAGTCTGGCAACAGCAGAGCTAGACTGCTGCAAGTAAAATACTAAATTAGTGTTTTGGCACCATGTCGGGCAAATCCTGGCTCCCGATCGAACGCCGGCAAGCATGGATTGCTACACGAAACAGTGTAGTTCACCACTTTGCCCTTCTACCGTGATGCCTAGGGGTCGAAAACAGAAGTTGCGAATGGCTGGTAAAAAAAAAAAAAAAATGTTGCCCTGGATGTGCAAGTAGGTATCGACCTCCCAGCGCCAGTGCAGATTAGCCCGGCGAGCCATTGCAGTCCACATATGGAAAGATTGGTGGCATGTGCTACGCTAGCACCCGACGACCATAGAACAGTCTATGAGAAAAATATTGCAAAAGGGTTTGGGGTTGCCCTTTTGATGCGAAAGCATTAATGGCGACAGTCAATGAGTATGTTTGCAACGGCATTAACTGGTTTGGTTTATTTGCGGGGTTTAACGTCCCAAAGTGACTCGGGCTATGAGAGACACCGTAGCGGAGGACTCTGGAAATTTCGACCACCTGGGGTTCTTTACCCTGCACTGACATCGCACAGTACACGGGCGCCTTGCTTTTCGCCTCCATCGAAAAGGGATCGCCGAGGCCGTGATTCCATCCCACATCTGTGGAATTAGTAGTCGAGCGCCATAACCACTGCGCCACCCCGGCGGGGGACAACAGTAGTAACCTCACTCTCAAGTTGAGTAGCCTGTCTGCTCAGCACCCTCAAAGTTCAGATATTCGGCGAAGCCGACTGTTTTGGACTCGCCATCTTCTGCGCAGAGAGCATTGATGCGGTCGCAATACTCTGCTCCCACGTTAAGCATACATCGGTAGTCTGTATCGGCATCAACAATGCTTTCACTGAAGAAGTAAACGTGTTCAAAACACCGCCTGATCAATGTGGGCTCCGCTTATTTCTAAGCGTACACCACGAGGCATGGGACTCCGAGGAGGGTGATGTATTCCTTGTAATTGTCGTAGCTGTGCCGTGCCGATAAATCTCCTTGACAACCAGTAGCGGCAGCTTGTGTTTATCGCACATGTTCATACCGAACAGCACAGTACAGTAAGAGCTCGTCAATTCGACATCGACGGGACCGTGAAAAGTTGTGGAATTATCGAATGAAAAAAAAAAAAATTAGCCCCTGGATGACATACCTTTATTTGGTAAAGAAGTTAGTTATCACCATCTGTTTTTTCGGGCGAATTTGACCAGCGACAATAGCGCTAATCTCTGCCAGATGCTCCACCATCGGTAATCTGTTCGCTGAATTCTTCCAGAACGGACAGCGCTTCTGCGGCTTTTTAAGCGTGCGCTTCGACGGCGGGGGCAGCTATTCACAATCATCTTCTGATGAATCGTCATTACTGGTACTTTTAACTTCCTGAATTATGTCCTCAGTCAGCTGTCGGGCGACTGCGACGCCATCATCGATGGTGATGTAATCAGCAAGCCGCCGTCCGCAGTCTTTTCCTTTTAGCATTGAAGCTTTCACTGTCGAACGCCTCTAAGATGCTCTTTTCATTTTTGATATACGTGGCCAAGGTTGTTCTCTTCACTCCATACATGTTCATCATGTCTTGGCGTGAAACTCCGTCCTTGATCGCCTTCAATATTTGCACTTTTGTGGCCAGGTCCTTCGTTTCATACTTCGGCCGCTTTGCTGGTGTCGCCATCGCAGCAGCACTCGGCGTCAAGATGCGCAGACACAGCACTCTATACACGCTCGCAGCACAGTAAACACCTAGGCGAAGCGTGACCGTAGGTGCAAAAAGCATGTGGCGACGACACACGCTGAGAAGAAGCTCGATGACTCCTTTGCGCGAAGGAAGCGCTAGGAAAGAACGAACTTCCGGCTGACCTCGCTCCCGTCGCGTCATTCTGCTGATGGCGATAACAGTGCAGATGGCGTACGCTGCCTTTTTTTTTTTTTTTTCAGCTTCACACTTGCGCCGCTCTTGGCCGTGCTTTTTTTTTTTTTTTTTTACCCCTTCTGCAGTGAAATGCGAAATGGCGTGCTACGGGGCTATGGAGCTACGTCGAATTACCCGACGTGTGGCAAAATTTGGTCGAATTAACAGGAGTTTTGCCCCATAGACTCCTATGTAAACTTGGAGGGACCTCGCGTGCACATCTAATTAACCGATTTGCCGAATTAAAGGGGGTCGAATTAACGAGCTTTCACTGTAATCCCGTCCTTGGTCTGTTCTCTTCCCTTGACTGCAGTGTCCGTCACTGCGAATGTTGTTGGCAGCACCTGATAAAAAAGTGCAGCCTCGTCAACGTTGTAAACAATGTCTGCATCGTATTTGCTAAGCAGCGGTGCCAAAGTGTCCTTCTTCCAATCCTCCACAACACTCTCGTTAGTGCTGCCGCTCTCACCACAGACTGTCAGAAATGTCAAATTATTGCATTCTTTAAAACTGCTAAACCATTCGTCACTACACTTGAACTCTTTGTGCCCAAGTTGCAGAGCAAGGTCATTGGCCTTCTCTCGCAGTATCGTTCCATTGATGAAGGTGGGCTGCATTTGCATTCTGCAGCCAGCGAAGCAGAGCAGATTCCACATTTTGATATGCGGGAGCTTGCACTCCTGTCCGGTTCGAAGAATGCATCTTGCAGTAGGCCTCTAGTATCTTTGACTTGTTTGCTCAGTATTGTGGACAACGTCGAGAGGGGCACGTCATGCCTTATAGCCAGCTCGGTCATGGAATAAGCGTTCTTGCCTGCTTCTTGGATCAAGCAGAACTTCTGCTGCAGCGTTAGTCTTGTACTATGGCATTTCGTTCACTAGTACGGTCACAAAGTGAGCACTTTGGCACACCGCAGAACACACAACGGCAAGTAGCGGACCCGTAACCGCCACGCTTGAAACAGAAATGGCGCAGGTGAAACCTGCGCTGGTGCGTACTTGCAGTGTCGGAGGCACGGGGGAAGAGCGGTCGTGGCACAGAACCTGCACTGCCGCTGTCGCAATGCGAATGAATGGTGGAGCACACCGTGGGATGATGTGCGGGCGAGATCACGTGACAAAAACGGTACGCCCACCGTGTTGCAGCGAAGCACATCTTTCCCTCTGTAGGTACTTGTTGCGGGGGTCTGCATGCTACACTGCGGAACGATTTTTTTGCTTAGTGTGCTACAGCTCGGGCACGTCGCCTATAAATTGTCGCCGTCGCTATATGGCTTTTCCTTGCTGATCTGTAGGGTCTTCGTTTAACAGCATTTGCTGCAAAACATGGATTTTGTTTCTTTCGCGACTGTTCACGGACTTAAGCGAGTTTGCCGTATTGTTCTCCAACCTTCTGTCAGGCATTTGCCCTTTGCGTGCCATCTTTGGAGACAGCTGCTCGCATGAAGGATATACTCACCGCTTGAAGTGTCACTGCCGGGGGTTTGCATTTGCAGGTAAGCTGGAGCAGTTGCACGTAAGCTGCGGCAAATAGCACCCCGAATTTTCCAAATAACCGAGCAGGCACAAGCCGTTCGAATTACCCGGTCAGATTTACATTGGAAAATACGGGGCAAAAAAATCTTAGAGACATCTGGGATTTCAAATCAAACGAGCTCATAATATTGAGGTTTTACTGTGTGAATTCTGTGTTGCAGAAGCTGCGATGCGGCAACTTTTCGACAGAGGCCAAAATCGGAGCTCCCGTGTCCATTTCTTTGACCTTGTATACCATCTTGGCAGTGTCATTTTGAGGAATTATGCAGAAACACGCCTGCCAGGGGATACTTCAGAACTGTTTGCAGTCTGCAACTAGAGAGGAGCAGAGCCTACCCTGCTGCCCCAATTCTCACGTCTCCGCCCCCGCGGTCGTGCAGTGATCAGGACAGTAGACTACTGTGCCCCAGGATGCAGGATCGGATCCTGGCCGCGGCGACCGCTTTTCGATGGAGGCGAAAAGCAAGGTGCCGATGCACTATGCGATGTCGGTGCACGTTAAAGAACCCCAAGTGGTTGAAATTTCCAGAGCCCTCCACTACAGCATCTCTCCTAGCCCAATTACCTTAGGATAATAAACCCCATAAGCCAAAGCAAGCCATTCTCGCATCTGCATAAAACTTGATCCACTACTGCAGCCTGTTGGGAGCAGGTAATTGTGGAAGACAAGCAGTGCAGCTGTAGCCCTGTTCATTCACTTGCAGCCCTTGACATTTGAGGTTTGGCCTGTGCTTTGTGCAGAAGGCAGCCAGGCCAGGGGCACTCCTCAAGGCTCGCAGCGTTTCCGGAGCATTCCGCTGCCAATGATGTGGATACGCCCGTGGCTGAAGGAAAGACCTGCGTTTCCAAGGCTGCCTCGCGCTCCAGCTTATGGGCAACTGCACACCCCCGGCAGCGACATTTCAAGCGGTGAGTATATTCTTCATGCGAGCAGCTGTCTCCAAAGATGGTGCGTAAAGGGCAAATGCCTGACAGAAGGCTGGAGAACAATACGGCAAACTCGCTTAAGTCCGTGAACAGTCGCGGGAAAAAAAAAAAAATCTCTCTTGACCCTTCTAAAGTGCAAGGCACACTGTTATAATTCGCTTATGCACAAGCCAGTTCAGAACTACAGGGCAGTCCACTTATAACAATATTGAGAAAACCGGAAAATCTGATCGTTATAACCGATTATCGTTATATCTGGACCAGCAAAAAAAAGAAAAAAAAGCACACCCACAGGTTTTACCATGCATGTAGGCTTGCCTACTTACGATGAGTAAATCGGGTTGAACAACGCTAATCCTCGTAAGGAGCACTAAACGCTTTATTATAGTATACATCAATAGCCATAAAATAAGTTGAGCATACTTAAGTTAGAAATTTGCGCTCACTTGAGCAGTAGCTGAACCTTGACAATTGCTGTGAGCATCACTTCCAGTAGCGTGTATGCTGGCAGCAGTTCTTTTTGCGTGCACGAAACCGATTAGCGATGATGAACTGAATGATATATCCAGCCTTGATGATCGTTATAATCTTAGTGTGGATGTCCATATTTTTTAACGAGGCTTCCAACCTTGAAACCCTGCCAAGAATCCTGATGAATCTGCCATTTCATCGCGTGAGCTATCACATCGTCCGTCAATGTGGTTGTGCCACCATCTTCCACACGCAGAATCGGCGATGACGATCCTGCCGCCGCAGGGCCCTTTGCGTGGCTGTGATTGCGATGATAGTGCTCATTTCCTTCCGTTTTCGCCGCATATGTCCAGTTTTCACGTCATTGTCTTCATAATTTTTTATTGAATATTGAATCAATTTTTCGTGGCAAACACCTACCATGTGGCGATAAATTTATTTTTGTATCCGAAGTACCACCGATAATCGATCGTTATATCTTGTTTATTTTTACATAGGGGCAATGGCAAAAATAAATCTCAAGAATTTGATCATTAGAAGCGATATATCGCTATATCTGGTATCGTTATAAGTGGACTGCGCTGTAGCACCTTTCTTTTTTCTCGACAGTCTTGCAGAGAAGCGGAAGGCGTGCGCAAAGGAAAAAGGGTCTCAGATGAGGGTCTCGGAGTGCATAAGTGCAGAACGTGAATCACATAGAATAGCCACAGATGTAATCTGGGGGGACTCGCTTAGAACGTCCACAGCAAGATGCAGGGCAGCTACCTTTTCTGTTCTAGAGGAGGAGTAATGCTTTAGCCTGCACTGCCTTTGTAGTCCAAGTGTAGGCACAACACATGCTGCGGTGGCAGACTTGCCATCCGAAGAAACGGACCCGTTTGTATAGATGTGTGTGCGATGGGCGAGGTCGTCTTGTACCCGCTGCGCTATCTCCTGCTGTAGTGTGCGAATGGGGGTTGATGACTTTGAACGCACACCGGGAAGAGACATATCACTGTTTAGGCTGATTTTCCTGTGCGGCGGAGGCAGTGGTGGAGCTGGCTGAGGCCTGTCTCTCACGAGAAAGTCGCTCAGCGCGTCTCCCATGTGTGAGTGGGGCGTTGCCCAGAGATCCTCAAGGAGGGGGGGCGGTGCCTGAAGCTCATAGTTCAGGGCCACTCTCTCTACCCTCAAGGAGACAGGCCAAACGCACAGTTCTGCGTAGGTGGGCCCGATTTGGGAGCTCATTTGGAAGACCTTCAAAATGGCGAATGGCGTTTCTCAGATCGATGTCGAGGCGTTGCCATTCTGCCGAGTGAAGACGCAGTAGTGACAACGCATAGAGGATATGCGCAGTGGCAATACCTTCGTAGAGCCTGAGTGGAAGAGTGGGCATGGTGCCCACCCCTCGTACGAGGAACCTGGCCGCAGTCGTCGCTACCTTGCTGTTGGCAGTGCGCAGTGCGGCGACAGGGGCTGGGTAGTTGAGCTTGTTGTCAGTGGTTATGCCCAGGTATTTGCCGCTTGGCTTCTGCGGGAGCGGTGTTCCTTGAAGGCACAGAAGGGGGGGGGGGGGGGGGGGGGCATGTTCCTTGATGCTGCGGCTCGTGGGTGAAAATTGATGGCAATCGTTTTCCATGAGACACTCCTATTTTCACGTCTGAGTGGTTTCCTTCGGCGCAGCGAAGCTCTTTTTGTATGCTGAAAGACAGCCCATTTTTATAAATACGTATGGGTTATCGCTAAGAATCTAAACAATACATCTGAATACAGTCGAACCCAGATATATCGTACTCTAAGGGGATCGCGAAATAATTTGATATATCGATAATTCTCGGCTTGTGAAGGCACTTGCGATGCGAAAAAATGATACCATATTTGTCGCGTAATCAACCAACTCCCATAATGAACCCACCTTCCACTTTTGCACCCGAGAATTTGAAAAATAAAAAATGTATTAAGGTCAGCTCGCTCACATGCAAGCGATTGAGCGATCTCGGCGACGAGCGGCAGCGACAGGGCGAAAAATTTCCAGCTTGTTGGAACTGCGTCTCTCTCGCCGCTCGAGCCACCGCGGCAGTTTCTGTGTCGCCGCGGCATGGCAGATATCACGAGCGTTTTCGCTTGCATGTTGTTGGCGCGCACCACTCTGTTTCGGTCGTCTCATCCACAGCTCATTTCTTGGCAGCATGCCAAGATGCTGCGCAACGTCACGGCGTGTTTATCTTTTGATAGCTCCTGCAGTGGGCAGGGAGCGAACTTGGCAGAGTCCCCTGATGGCTTGATTGCACAAGCCTGGTTCGACTTATCACTCAGCGCTTGGGGTGGCACGTAGTTCACTGCCACAAAATAATTGGAAAGCGTGATAGGTAAATGCTGTTTGAAGCGAAAAATGCTAAAAGCCAGTGTCATGCTGACCGCGTGCTTTCATTGATTCATTCATGCAAGGATAAACGACTCCTGCAAAAAAAACAAACTGCCGCTTCCTAACGTTTGCAGCCGTCATATCTTACGGTGCGCCGCGCATACACCACAACGATAAGAATTCGCAAAAAAAATATATATTAAATATAAAATAGAGAGGGAGAGGAGAGATCTACCACTTCTTAAAGTCCGCAGGCACCATAGCCACGTCAGCCGCCGTGCGCAGAGGGTTCGCAACATGCTGGAGAAAGCGTCCGACGTTCTGACTGAAAACGGGCTAAGCTGGCTTGCCGCATGCGTAGCACGTGCTACTGCGAACGAAGGCCGGGAGAGAGGAAGGAGAGAGATAGCTCTGCAAAAGAATGGGCACACCCTTGCGCTTCACTTTATCGGGTTTTTCCCCCCTCTCGTTCCCACCGGTTCTCTGGTTCATTTACGCACATGGTTTCCAAACGTCACGTGCTGGCGCGCGGGAAACGATAACCGCCCCACATCTGCAGATAAAGTAGAAAGAGTAATTTTTTCGTTGAAAAGAATGGGGCCAGTCACCCTTTTGACATGTTAGCAGCTATAGTTTACAAAATCTTTTGTTCTGGCATGTTTCCTGACTGTCTAAAGTTTAGCACAATTATTTGGTTTTAAAAAAGGTCACCACTTATTTATCACAAACAACCAACCAGTTTGCAAAATTATTGAAACACTAATCTGCACGACTCATGGCATACCTACCAATACTTTCAACTAATCACTTTGAGTCTAAGATTTTCCACTGAACATTCTCTGTTGTCTTTTACTGACGAAATGGAGGATTGGCGATAGTGTTATCATTTAAGCAGTATTTAGAGATCTAACCGAAGCTTTTGACACAGTTAAGCTGTACATCCTTCTGCACAAATTATCGTACTTGGTAATTCGTGGTCCGCCTTTACCACTGCTTCGGAGCTATTTATCCAATCGGTACCACATTGTTCAAGCAAGTAGTAACCATGGTAGTTCCTCAGGGATATATTTTGGGCCCATTACTTCTCCTTATTCAGACTAGAACCTAGTTATGTTTCCGGTTTCATAAGCTCAAAATCACTTGCAGTAAAATGTGTCTGTGTTTTTAAAGAATGGCCAAATTATAGTTGCTTAAGGCTGATAAAAAGATTGTCTCCTGCACCCTAACGTTCCTTTACTGTAAGACACGCTTATGGTTTTTGCGAAAAGCGGCACAATTTGAGGCCACGCAGCTGGTTTAAGCTGGTTTCTTGTTATGCGTGCATTTTAGTGCCGTGTGATATTTGAATAGTTTTATCCAGCGACAAGGTCTGTCGCACAATGCGCGTGAGCAGCACTGGCGACAGGAGGCATGTGCAGGCGCTGTTGGGATACATTTTCCATCTGCAGGTGGTGGTCACCGTATTTCCTTGGTCTGAGTGCGAGGTCTGCTGGCCGTGCTGCCTTCAATATAAGGTGAGAATCACTGCATGTGCACCGTGCACTATTCTTCACACACTCCTGTTGGCCAGCCTCCATGGAGCATAGAGGCATTTCAAGGCATTCCACACGCTCACGACTTCTCTAGCAGTGGCAAATATTTGTTCTTGTTGTTCATTCCACGTTGCCTAATTGTTGGCACTCCGCCTCCTCTCTCCGTTCATTGTTTAATGTTGAAGCTCTTTAGCTTGTCATTGATATGGAGTGGAGGTTTTGTGTCCCAGGAATGAAATTTGTTTCACAGCTCAGAAAAAAAAAAAAAGAATAAGCTGCTCAAGCACTCTACATAAGTTTGGCGGTCATGTATGTGACACTATAAAGAAATAAAATGCATTAGGTCCAAAACAAAGCCAAGAACTGCTTTAAGTTTCACGCTGCACTGGTTTGGTTCACCGATGGCTAGCAAGTTTTCCTTTGGAAGAAAATTGATTAAAGCTAACTCTCTTTTGAAACTACTGAAAGGCATCGCTATAGTTATGTGCGCTTTTATTTGTGTCCATTCTTGAACAGCATGTGACTGATGATTGCTATGGAGAACCAGCAGCAGAGTGTTAATGGGAGACACGGGTCTTTAACCTCAAAAATTGCGAAAAGATTGTTTTTCTAAAATAAATTTATTTGAACCTAGAGGTTCTAAAGTATGCATTTCTGAAATATGTGGTCCTCTGAATAGTACAGTAGCCGACAGATTTTTCGGGCTCCAATAATTTGGACTTGGGCTATATTTCGGACTTCATTCTGGAACCGTTGCCCTCCTCAGTGGAGCATGCACGTTTTCGCAATGAATATTTTGGACCCTGTGATGTCCAAAAGCTCACTTCAGACCAAGTTTAGCGACAGCTATACTGCGGAGAGGTTTTTTTTTGCCAAGGGCTTTTCTTTCTTGGCAAGAAATATGAGCGGAGGTCGTTGTCGAAAACAAACTTGTTTTGCGCAGCTGTGAAAGTTTAGGTGAAGTAAGTCAATCAGACGGATTACAGTCAAACCTCGTTATAATGAAGTCTCATTTTGCGCGGAAATTCGTTCGTTATATCCATTATTCGTTGTAAAAGTACACACAAATTCCTACAAAAAAAGAATTCTGTTCATAAACCCAAGTAAAGGCTACCCTGAAGTGGAAAGCACAGAGCTGAAAAAAAGCATTTTTTTTTTTTTTTTTTTTTTTAAAGCGTGATATAAGCACGCGAAACCTTACCTTTCATTTTGCACTGCCAGGCAAAAATGGGATTTAGGCCACGCAGAACTGATTTATTTAAAAAACGACGTAATCTTCATTTGGCGGCACTTCACACTATTCTATAGAATAAATTTCTCAACGAAACAGACACTGTGCAGCACTTTCCCAATGTCAGCTGATTTGGCCACAGGTAGGTTCTCAAGGTACCTTCTCAATTTCCTCGCCATATCGGCGGCCTCGGTGCTGCTGAGAGCTTGCTCTTCGCCTTCTTCACTCTCATCGCTGCTCGTAGCATCATCTGTAGGAAGCAGCTGATCGACAATTTCTTGGTCGGTCAATTCGGGCGCCACAGCCAAGTTGTCATCGGCAGCAATAAAGTCCTCGAATGTAACATTCGGAACCGCCAGTTGACGCCATGTCGTCTCGTCGAAATTGTCCGCTTCACCTTCAGAATCGTGGCCGTCGTTGGGCTCAGTCTCGCTGGTGGATGGGGCATCATCAACAAAGCAATTTCTTATTGTCGACTGTGCCACTACGTTCCATGCACCGTACAGCATGTCCAGCGTAGTTTTGAGGTTTATCGCCATTGATATGCCCCTGTCTATGTCAAATACGAGCTGCGTAACCAATCGCTCTCGGTAGCAGCATTTTAGTGAGCGAATGATGCCCCTGTCTAATGGCTGCAGCACTGAGATCGAGTTTGGCGGTAAAAAAACTAGGCGGACCGCTTCAAGTGGTACAGACACCTTATGGGCAGAGCAGTTGCCCAATATAAGGAGCACTTTCCTGCGCTGCTCTGCCATGTCTTTGTCGAAGGCCTTCAGCCATGCTTCAAAGAGTGACGATGTCATCCACGCTTTTTTGTTCGAGCGATAGTCCGCTTGGACATTCCGGGCGTTGCGCAGGCACCTGCGGCGAGCAGATTTACCAATAACAGTTCGCCGCCTTTAATCTGACCCATCCATGTTGACACAAACAACAACGGTGACGCGGTCTTTGCTTTTCTTGCGTGCTTGGCACAGTTCGTTCTTCGCAACGACTGGCCTTTCCGGGGGCAGCTTAAAAAAAAGCACAGTCTCGTCCACGTTGTAGACATCGCGCATCTCGTAGCCATCCAGTTGCATGCGGAAGCTTTCTGCCCACTTCACGCAGTTCTCTACTTCGACGGCTGCTTCTTCGCCCGACAAGGTGTGGCAAACAATCTGGTGGCGGTCTTTAAATCGCTGCAACCAGCCATTGCAACCAGCCATTGCTTGCATAGAAGTCATCGTGGCCTAAGACGCAAGCGATACTTCTTGCCTTCATTTAAAGCACAGCACCAGACACAGGCAGGTTGCGCGCTCTAACGTCCTTGAACCACGCGAACAAGGCATCTTCAACATCCTTGTGGTGACAATACCTGACGCGGTTTCTGTCATTCTTCACGGCGCCTGCAGAGTGCACGTTTTCTATCTTCTGCCTTGCGCTCAGTATGGTTGACAGCGTGCTAGGCGCAACGCCGAAGTCTGCGGCAATCTCTTTCTTCTTGCGCCCGCTGTCGACCGCCCTGAATATTTTTATCTTTGTTTCAACAGAAACTGCTTTGCATTTCGGCACCGCCATGCTGCAAGTTGACGGCACGACCTCAAGGAAAGTGAGCACACGCGCGGGTCGGCGTAAAGTAGGGGCAGGGGCACGCGGGCGGTGGTTCGATCACGTGCAGGTCACATGCCAGGCAGCCGTTGATGCTAGATTCACTCGCGGTCCCTAGACGCGTGGTGTGCGAATGCGTGGGTGATTCAGACACATTTTAGGTGGAGGCGATTGATAAAACCGAAATTTAGCGTTTTGAATTTTTTTTTTTTTCTTGCTTTTTTGCGGATTTTGAATCGTGTGAATACGAAATATGCTACGTTATAACCGATTTTGTGTCAAATTTTCAGTTTTTCATTTCGTTATACAGATAGAACTCCCATAGAAATAAGGCACAGCCAACCAAACTTTGCTTTTACTTTGTTATATCTGATAATTAGCTGTATCCGTGTTTATTATAACGAGGTTCGACTGTACCTTGGTTCTCTGTGTACCGTTGCCATGTGTACACCACCACCACCACGAACCACTGGATCAGACCACAGACTCCACTGAGTGCCTTCTCAAAAAAAAAAAGAAAAGAAAAGAAAAATTTCCTTATAAAATTTAGAAACAGCTTCTTGAAGAACTAAGGCCAATCTAATTTAATGCGAGCCACATTAGCGACACAACATAGTTCTCACATCAGCACGACCGCGGCTAGGCCTACACGATATACTTGGCAACGCACGTAATATGTGCGGCAAACACACAGAGGGACAGGCAGTCAAAGCGAACAAGCTAAAAGAGAGAAAAAAAGCACTCCGGCAGAGAGCAGCGACGTTGCTCCGGAAGCGGAAGCTGCTAGGCAAATAATATAGGCTCGATCCTGCGTCAGTTTAGATGAGGAGCGGCACGCAGGGCAGGCACCGGTTTCGAGGCTATCGAAGGAAAAAGTATATAAACAAGATGGCGGCGGCACCAAATTGTGTGGCAGTTGGCCCAGCTATCGCTTGGAATGTCCGCAAAATTGAATAGCCCTCCCTAGAGTGTCCGAAATTTTGAGCCGCATAATACATTGACTTTATAAGGTATGTCCTGGGGCCGGGCAAAAGTCTGAATAATCATCTCCGAAAAATCAGTCGTCGACTGTAGGCCCTTGTATTTGTTTCCCCTTGAGTTACATCATGGTCTTCACTGGTGCCTTCGTCAACCATCATGGCAACTGAAACTGCATAGCAATACTGCACGCGGTGCATGCATTCGTTCGCAGCGTGAGCATAATCTGTGCAAGTGGCATGGGCATGACAAAAGGTTACAGCTTAGCTACTGGGCGTGGAGCCTAGCGTAATCCGCTTCTGCGGGGCACCACTGGACATGCGGTGACCACTTTGAGCGAGTTGCATGCTTCTCGGCGGCACGCATCCCTACCGAATTGGCTCCAGTTACCGTGCCCTCACTGGCAGCCGGGCCCGCTGTATCGAATTGCATTTGTGCGTGAGCATGGGCGGCGAGTGGAAGCTGATCACAGTAGCAGCTGTAGACGATCGCGCTATGTTGTAACTCTCTAATATTGACTTATAAACCAAACATGGGAAGTGGCGAGGTTCGTGATTTGTAAAGCTGATTTTTTCCAGAAAAGTGATTATTTTCAGGTTCATAGATTTTTCGGACTGTCAATATTTGAACCATTTATAAAATAGGTACCGCTGAGTCCGTAAAAATGATTGGCGACTGTATCTATTATGTTATTAGATTTTGAAGGCAGTTCAGAAGTGTGGTTTGTGGCACCCCATTCTCGTAACCTGCACTCAGTGGGTAAGTAGGGCCGGGCTATCAAAAGGGTATATTATTTCCTCCGACCTTATGTTCACCTCTGCTGAGGTTAAAGGCTTAGGACATAACTGGCTTATTTGGTTTATAGTGTTTTACGTCCCAAAGAGACTCAGGCTCTCAGAGATGCTTTAGTAGAGGGCTGAGGAAATTTCTACCGCCCTGAGTTCTTACCGCCCTGAGTTCTTACCGCCCTCAGGCACCGCACACTTTACGAGTGCCTCAGTATTAGCCTCTGTGAAAAAGCTGCCAGCATTTGATCACGCGTCATCGGGTTGAGCAGTCCATATGCCCAAGCACTCAGACACTGCAGAATGGACTTGGGAAAATTGCGTCGAATAAACTCGTTTTGCTCCTGGCTCGGTGATTCTTTCCATTGTAAGACACTCCTAAATACAGCTCGTGCGGCAAAATGCACATATGTCCCCTTCTTTAAATTGAATTTATGGCCGTGTAGTATTGTATCTGCCTCACATTTGGGAGGCACCAGCTTCCATCCTAGGCGCCACTGGTTACCTACCAGATTTCCAATCGGGTCAATATCCTCAGTCCTGATAATGTGCTTCTCAGAATGCTTGGTAAAGTATTCTGGACCACCTCGTCGCGATGGAGGATCCCGTAATGCGTTCCTTTATCAATTTCAAGTGTATAAATTGCACAAGCAGCCATTTTTCAACTGAAGCGTTGCCCCTGCATTGGTTATAAAGGAACAAATATGTGGTGGTCTGTGGATGGAGCGAACGCCTCGTATTCTGGAGGTACCAGTTGTGGTTCCTTAGCTGCCGGAGATTCAACGTTCTTTCAATGAGCACGAGATGTCCAGCAGCCAGTTGCGAGGCCTTTATAAGGTGTAGCGCTTGCGAACGGGCTCAGTAAAAATCGCCAATTTCTAGATCTTGCAAACTTTGAGAGTTTGTTATGTGTTTCAGGTTTTTGCTGATTGCAAACTAGGAGCCAACTATCAGTACTATTAAGCAAATTGTTAACATTTAATACACAAACAAACGACAGAACTCCGTATATGCTTCAAAAATGTTAATAAACATCGATTGCTGTTGTCCGGATACCAAAGAAAGGCGAAGAGGTAAAAATTACGCTTATTTTCTGATTTGTTTTTGAATATGACTTACCTACCCTCCTTTTCGTTTTCAAAATGAGAAACTAGTGCAGATGCACTACTGAACGCACTGAAATATTCTCTCTTGTTAATCGCAGGTCAAGTGCGGCAACGCCAGTTGCACTGCCCGCGTGCCTGCAGACAGCTATGCTAGCCATGCCAGGTTGTGCAAGTACCGCGAGCTTGAAGCCAATGCTCCTGGCTTACTCGCGTGTGAAAAGGGCTGCGGGCTGATATTCACCTCCGAGCGTCTTCAAAAACCACAACTCTCTGGAGAAGCTCAGGCGCAAGCTTAATGGTGAATCTAACTCTTCACCTTGCATTTATCATTTATTTGATAATCAAGTAACCATTTATTAATTTGGTGACCTCTTGAAATGAGAAATATTATCAATCGTATTTTGCACTAAAGCAACCTTGCCCACACATCCTTTCGCGGGAGATCTAGATTGTATCCTTGACGCAAGCTCACGTCAGCTCACGTAACTGGCACTGCTATGGTGAAGGAGTGAGTGGATAGATCGTCTGCTCCTCTTGGCACCTTAGATGTGTTCCGAGCCGGGAGGCTTCAAGAAACTGCAACATACATAGCTGCTTATGTGGGACCCAGCAATAGCAGAACCAACGAGAAAACAAACATGCATTACTGACGCTATCAACTAGCCAAAAGATTTTGATGCTATGCTTTCCCCTCCTTCCTTGCCGCTTTCCTGCCTTATGCGAACGTTCGTGTATCATCAGTCTTAAATTATTAATTGTCTACATTATTATATAAAGACAGATGTTGCAACCTCATGTATTTTTCATGGTTCATACGTGATGTCGAGCTTCCGACTCGGCACTGTTGTCACTGTTCCACATTCCCTCAATTTGTTCTGCTGGCATTACCTGCTATGGAAGTTTTGTTTTTCAAATACTGGATCATACAATTATGGCAACCATGACAAATATTACGAGGTGAAGGTTTGTTTGAGTTCAAAAAGTGTTGCGCAGTGAACGTTGTAACAACAAATGGCATTGGATTAGCTCGGCTATGCTAGGAGATAAGTAGCGAGAGTTACGTTTCCCCGGCTGAGCTTGTGGTTATGTATGTTTAGGAATAACAGCCCTTGAGTATGCACATATTTTATTCATTTCGCTTGAGAGAGATGAAGACGGCACGGGTCACATTGCACTTGCGGAACCTCGATAGGAGTGATCAGTCACACGATCAGATTCTCTTCCTTTGGTTCTCGTTGACTGAACTCTTCCATAGGCCCCATCTATGCGGTTATGCTCGCACTATTACGCTCGGCAGTCTGGCATCGCAGTTTGGAAACCGTTCCTCTTTATGCTCGGGCATTTCTGCTGCTTGCTTAGCCTTGTTACGCTCATTCTCCCTTTGCTGCAGCTTGCGCCACTGTTTACGCTCTGCCGGCGGCTGCGTTTCAATGGAGGTGAAACGGTAGGCGCTCGTGTGTTGTTCGACGTCATTGCACGTGAATGATCCCGAATCATCATCATCATCAGCCTACCTATACCCACTGCAGGGCGAAGGCCTCTCCCATATTTTTCCATTTAACCCGGTTCTGTGCTAGCTGTATCCACTTGACCGCTGCGAACTTCTTAACCTCATCCGCCCACCTAACTTTCTGCCGCCCCCTGCTATGCTTGCCTTCCCTTGGAATCCAGTTTGTTACCCTAAGCGACTATCGGTTGTCCTCTCTTCACACTACATGTCCTTCCCATGTCCATTTCTTCTTCTTAATTTCTATAGAATGTCGGTAACTTGAGTTATTTCTCTGAGCCACTCTGCACGCTTCCTATCTCCTAATCTTACCCCTACCATTTTTCGTTCCATAGCCCTCTGGGTTGTCCTCAACTTAAGTAGAGCCCTCTTGGTTAGCCTCCTCGTTTCACCCCCATAGGAGAGTACATGTAAGATGCGACTGTTGCACACTTTCCTCTTGAGCGATACCGGTAAGCTGCTAGTCATAATCTGCGAGTGGTTGCCAAATGGGCTCCATCCCAACCTTATTCTTCTTGTTATATCCTTTTCATGGTGCGGATCTGCGGTTACTACCTGTCCTAAGTAGACATATTCGCCTACTACTTCCAGTGCTTCGCTGCCTAACGTAAACTGCTGTTCCTTCCCGAGTCAGTTGAACATTCTCTTAGTCTTCTGCATATTGATTTTCAAGCCCACCTTTCTACTTTTCCTGTCTAGGTCATCAATCATTATTTGCAGTTCATCCCCCGAGTTATTTAGCTAGGCAATGTCATCAGCAAATTGCAGATTAATGAGGTATTCTCCATCTACCCTTATCCCTAACTGCTACCTTTCCAAGTCTGAATACTTCCTCTAAGCAAGCTGTGAATAGTACTGGGGAGATTGTGTCTCCTTGCCTAACACCTTTTTTTATGGGAATTTTGTGTCTTTATGCAGAACTATGGTTGCAGTGCAGCCACTATATATAACTTCCAGCACTCACGTACGGCTCGTCTACCCACTGATTTCGCAATGCCTGCATCACCGCCGAGGTTTAAACTAAGTCAAATGCTTTTTCATAATAATTGAATGCTATGTATAAGGGCTGGTTATATTCCGAGCATTTTTCTATCACCTGGTTGATAGTATGGATATGATCGATAGTAGAGTACCGTTTTCGAAAACCTGCTTGATCCTTTGCTTGATTGCAGTCTAAGGTTGTCCTGATTCTAGTAGCGATTACCTTAGTAAATACTTTATACGTAACAGACAGGAAGCTGATTGGTCTGTAATATTTAAGGTCCTTAGAGTCTCCTTTCGTATGTATGAGGATAATCTTTGCATTCTTCCATGGTTCCGGAACTATCGATGACACCAGGCACTGCGTATACAGGGTGGTCAGTTTTTTTCCATGATATCCCCCCCCGCCCTTCAACAAATCTGTAGTTATCTGATCCTCTTCAGCTGAGTTCCCCTTTTTCATAGTTTCTAACGCCTCCTTGACCTCGTCCTTCGTCACGGGTGGAACGTCTGACTGTTTTTTCTACCGCCAATCTCCATACTGTCCTGACTCCTTTGGCTACTGTAGAGATCTGTATAGAACTCCTCGGTTACATTGACTATCTTGTCGATATTCGTGATGACGTTGCCCGCCTTGTCCCTTATCGCATACATCTGGTTTTTGCCTATGCCCAATTTCTTCTTTACCGCTTTAAGGCTTCCACCGTTCTTTACAGCAAGCTCAATTTTCTCCATGTTATACTTCCTTATATCGACCAACGTGCGCTTATTTATTAGCTTTGATATCTCGGCCAATTCTATATAGTTTGTTGGATTGGAAGCTTTCATACTCTCTCGTTTCTAATCAAATCTTTCGTCTCCATAGACAGCTTGCCGGTATCTACTCTAACTATCCTACACCTACTTCTACAGCGCACTCAGTAATGATATCTCTGAAAGTATTGTACATTGCTTCTAGGGTAATGTCGCCATCCTTGGTTAGAGCTGAATATCTTATCTGTATCGAGATTCTAAACTCTTGTGCCCTCCCCTTCATCGCTAATTCATTGATGGGTTTCTTTCCTACAATCTGTTGCGTTCCTTCTTCAGATTTAGGTTAATTCGTGACCTCGCCATCCTGTGGTCACTGTATTGCACTTTCCCGATTACCTCTACATCTTGCATAATGGTGGGGGTGGAACACAGTATGAAGTCATTTTCATTTGAGTCTCTCCGTTAGCAGTTTTCCATGTCCATTTCCATTTCTTCTGTTTGCTGAAGAAGCTATTCATAATTCTTAAGTTATTGCGCTGTGCAAACTCAACTGGTAACTCTCCTCTGCTGTTCCTAGAACCAATGCCATAGTCACCTACTGCATGGTCTCCTGCCTGCTTTTTCCCTACCTTGGCACTGAAGTCGCCCATTAGTACGGTGTCTTACTTTTCGCATTGCCGATTCTACATCTTCGTTGAAGCTTTCAACTGCCTGGTCATCATAACTACAGGTAGGTGCATAGGCCTGTACAACCTTGAGCTTATACTGCTTATTAAGCCTAATTACGATGCCTGCCACCCTCTCGTTAATACTATAAAATTCATCTATATTACCCGCTATATACTTGTTGGCAAGGAGACCTACTCCAAGTTGTCGCCTCTGTGGTGAACCTCCATAACCCAGTGCATTCCCATCCTTCAATATAATATATGCCTCATTCGACCTCTTAACCTCACTAATTTCTATGACATCCCATTTCATACCCTCTAGTTCCTCTGCCAGCACTGTTAAACTAACTTCACTAGCTAGGGTTCTAGCCTTAAACGTTGCCAGGGTCAGTTTCCAATGACGGCCTGTTCAGCGGAGCCTGGACTCCATAGCACCCTCTGCTGCGTCGCAGGTCTCACCGCTGCCTTGGTCAGTTGTTATGCAGCCGCTGGTGACTGAGGGCCGGGGTTTTATGGAACCAATCATGAGAGATTGCAACCAATTACTGCACCAGGTTGGCGAACTCCTGTTCTGGTGAGGGAGTGCGTTGCTGGAGGTGTTCACCGGCGTCAGGTCGCACCTCAAACCTGTTTGTGCAATTCCATCGACACACGAAGTTTTTTTAATCCTGTGGATTATTGCGTGGCACCGGGATTTGAGCCCCGGTCCTCTTGTATGCGAGGCAAAAGTTCTGCCGCTATGCCACTGCTGCACCCTCCTAATGATCCCTAGGTGGTCGTAATTACTCCGTTGCTCTAGACTACCGCTCCTCTTTTTTTCTTTCCACTTTCTCTCCCGCCTTTCTGCCTTCCCTCAGAGCGCGGGTCAGGTTTGCACAGAGCGTGACAGATGCTGCGCCTTGCCTTTCCTCTGAACCTATTTTTATTGTTATAATTATTATTACATCACATCTTGGCATCACCGCTTGCCAAGGCGTTCTTTTTGTTCGGGCATCTCTGCAACTCTGCATCTTATCGTCTCCGTTTGGCAAGACTTTCTTAAGGCTCTTTGTTTGGGCGCCGCACCTCACTCGCGATGCAGCTGTTGTTTGGCGTATGAGCGCTTGCGGTCAAACTGGCACACGACAAAATGCGATTCTGACTAGAGTAGCGCAGCTTTCGCTACATAAGAATGATACACCCAAAGCTGGAGCGTCATAGAGAAGTCTTTCTTTAACGAAAGCTACACTGGCACGAACTTTCGATTTCGCTTTGGCCGCACTCTGAGGAGTTACACAGCCGTTGACTAGCAACCGCCCCACCAGGAGCATGCCACGCGCTTGCAGCGACATTCGGAATAACGTCACACCGCGGGGTCAATGTCGGCATGAAAAAAAAAAAAAAAAAAATAAACTACACCGGGAATCGAACCTCCATGCCTCGAATGTCGAGCAAACGCTGTGCAAACAGCGCCACACCCAGAATCTTGTGCACCGCATCTCAATTTTCTTCTCCTGCGTGTTAATAATTGTAGTGGTGATGATAGGCTTGTCAGCAGCGCATTTCAGACGAGCGTGTACTGAGCTTTGGAGAGGATAGGATTAGACTACATAAAATTGACAGGATTGGATTGGACCCAATTTGAGTGGTTTGGATTGAATTGGAAAGCATCAGATTGGATTGAATTTCACTGGAATGAAGTGTACTTGATTAGACTGGATCGGTGTACACTGGTTGGATGGTATTAGATTGTTTTCGTGAGGAGTGGGCAGCCCAGCACAAGGCACTATTGCTTTTGATACGCATAATCTGGCCACTGCGAATTTTTCCTTCAGCACTCACAAATAAGCTTTCCAAACGCCATGTTGAGCTGTTTTTCTGAACAATTGGGTGTAAATGTTCCTTCTGTACTGATTCTCATTATGGAATTGAACGGTGGAATGTTGGAAACTATTTTTCACATTCATGCCAAATAGTTTAGCTTGACGATGATGCACTGGCTGCCAGGCGCACTGAAATTTGCCAGCAGTGCCTTCAATCCGCCACTAAAGCACCTGGTGCATGTACAAAGGGTACACGGGATAGGACACGAGATAAAGAGCGTTTTAATCCAGAAATGTACTCCTTCAGTGACATAAAAGTGAAGCTTTGGCCCAGATTAGCATAGACCATTATCCAAGGCTTACACTGCAGAGAGAATACTGTACCAGGCTGTACTCTCGCTGGCTTCGTGTGGCTCTCCGCCGTCCGTACTGAGCATGCGCGAGGAGCGAGTAATGTCACTGCGCGCAAGTAGCGACCCTAGCCGTCGCCGCAGGGGGGTCGAGGATGATACCAGCTATGATGACTTGAACAAACATAAAGAGACGAAAGCTTTGCCAAACGGTGACGCCAAGAGCAGAGTGAAATAAATAAGCGAGATCTACGGAGTAATTTAAACCGTCTGGAGATCTTTAACGCGCAGTTATGTCAACGTTGACTGACAAAGCATAGCGCATGGACTTCTCCCCATTTCGCCTCCATCGAAACGCAGCCGCCGGCAGAGCGTAAAAAGCGGCGCAAAGCAGCAGCAAAGTGCGACTGAGAGCAAGACGGCGATGAGAGCAACGGAGACGCCCGAACAGAGAAAGCGACGGTTTGCCAAACGGTGATGCCAGACTGCCGAGCGTAATGTACGAAGACATAATCGCCGAGACTGGGCCTATGAGAAAGTTCAGTCAAAGGGAATCAACAGAAGGGGATCTGACTCTCATTGCTAAACTAAGTTGACCACAACGAGCTATGCAACGGAAACGTACCTCTCGCTACATATATCCTGGCATAACTGAGCCGGATGATATAAAAGGGAAGAAGTGAGCGAAAAAATTAGCAATGGCTTAGCTCAGCTATGCCAGGGAAACGTACTTCTCGCTACGTATATCTTGGCGTAGCTGAGCGAAGACAGTGCTAATTTGTTTTCTCACTTCGCTTTTATATCATACGGCTCACAAATTTCACCTCTGCACATTTCTTTTTGCTACTCTTCATAGTAGCTACAGTTAACCATGCAAGAATTTCCCTACCTTTGATATTCCATTTGTTGTTGCAGGGATGATGTACTGATGACCTACAATAATATTGGTGGTTTTAGCGAAAGCTCTTCCAGAATAGTTTTTGCACGCTTTCGCAAGGCTACAAACGATTTGATGGTTGTAACTATGGTTATGGATGAGATTGCTTTATAAGTACTCGCGATAGCGTATGTAATACCACTTTTTCTTTGCGCGCTTTTCCATATTTTACTTGAAGGTAACTTTTGGGGAACAAAAGCACCCTAACCACTCAAGTTCATTCACATTTAACAAGACAATACCTGAAGTTCCTCACAGAGTAGTATAGCTAACGCGATAATACCCCATTGTTGTCACCCTATACTCCCGGACAACTTCTGGCTATGCAGGCAAAGCTTCGGTCGAAAACGTCATCTCACTGCACAGTGTAATATAGTCCCTTCGTAAATGTCGAGTATCTTTATCTAGGATATTACTTCTTTACGGGATTTTTCACGTTAATATTGTTACGAGGCACGTTGAGATATTAGGAGGCGATGGTACGTCGTAGCCGCAACAGTTCACCGTCAGGGACACACTCACAGGAGAACCAGACGTAGCTGCAGCGTCGTCTTTCTCTACTAGCCCAGCACTTGTCATCGTCTCTTTCACTGCGTACCGTAACAATACCCCCCCGCGGAAGAAGCAGTCCCGGTGCGTAGACTACACAGGTGAGCGCGAGATATAAGGTTTGAGACTGGCGACATGCACGACTTCTGGATGATGGTTTGCCGGAGAGTGGCGGTTCACAGGGATAATCTCGTACGTCACGTCGCTAAGTTGCCGCAAGACCTGGTAAGGGCCCACGTAGCGGGGCAGAAGTTTCTCGCACATGCCTACACGTTAAGCAGGGAGCCAGAGCAGTACGAGGGAGCCAGGAGGGTAGTAGGCGTCACGGTGCTGGAGATCGTAACGGTGCTTTTGAGAACGCTGGGACGCACGAAGCCGGTCTCGAGCAATATGACGGGCGACATCAGCGCGGGCGATGGCATCAGAAGCGTAACTGCAGGAGGAATCGTCAAGAGGCAGTAAGGTGTCGAAGGGAAGTAGAGGGTCGCGGCCGAAGAGTAGATAAAAGGCAGAGTGTCCGGCGCTATCATGACGTGAGGAGTTATAAGCGAATGTTATGAAAGGTAAAGAGATGTCCCAGTCACGGTGATGGTCAGAAACATACATTGACATCATATCGGTCAGGGTACGATTAAGGCGCTCAGTAAGACCGTTCGTTTGTGGATGGTAGGCCGTTGTGAAGTTGTGGCGCGTAGCGCATGAGCGCAGAAGGTCATTAACAACTTTAGAAAGGAAGCAGCGACCGCGATCGGTGAGCAGTTGACGAGGAGCGAAATGAAGCAAGATGACGTCATGCAAAAGAAAGTCTAACGTCGGAGGCACAGCTGGTGGGGATAGTTCTGGCGTAATCGGTCGCTACGGCAGTCCATTTGTTCCCTGAAGTAGATGTGGGAAATGGCCCAAGCAGGTAGAGACCAACTCGAGAAAAGGGCTCAGTTGGAACTGCGAGTGGTTGCAGGGGCCCACTAGGGTGAAGAGACGGGGTCTTCCTGCGCTGGCACAGCTCATAGGCGGCGACGTAGCGACGAACAGAGCAGTAGAGGCCAGGCCAGTAGAATCGCCGTCGAACATTGTCGTATGTGCGGGACACTCCTAGGTGCCCTGCTGTAGGAGCATCATGAAGGTGCGCAAGAACAACAGAGCGTAGATGTGTCGGGACAACAAGCAAAAGGTCGACACCATCTGGGCGCATATTGCGTCGGTATAATGTGTTATTAAGCAGCACAAACATACTAATGGGCGGATCGGTGCTGTCGTTGTGCAGGTGATCAATAATGGGGCACAGGGAAGGATCACGACTCTGTTCGACGGCGATGTGGAGAAAGTTCGAAATGGACAAAACGCAGTCGTCAGCACTATTGTCAGGAAGTTCAGGAGGGTCAACGGGGTGGCGGGTCAAGCAGTCGGCGTCTTGATGTAGGCGGCTTGACTTGTACACAACAGTAAACGTGTACTCTTGTAATCGCAAGGCCCAGCGACCTAAGCGGCCAGTAGGGTCCTTAAGTGATTACAACCAACACAGGGCATGATGGTCCGTCACTATGCTGAAGGGCCGCCCAAACAAATAAGGGCGGAATTTGGTCAACGCCCAAACAAGTGCAAGGCATTCGCGCTCCGTAATGGAATAATTGCGCTCGGACTGAGATAGAAGGCGGCTGGCATAGGCAATCACACGAGAGTGGCCGTGCTGGTACTGGGCAAGGATGGCGCCAATACCATGTCCGCTAGCGTCGGTGCGCAGTTCTGTAGACGCAGACGGGTCGAAGTGCGCCAGTACAGGAGGAGTGGTGAGCGCGGAAATGAGCGTTGTGAAGGCCTGAGCTTGTTCACGGCTCCACGAGAAATTCACGTTTTTCTGCAAAAGGAAGGTAAGGGGACGTGCTAGGTCAGCGAAGTTCCGAATGAAGCGACGGAAGTAGGAGCAGAGCCCGAGAAAACTTCGCACATCACTTGTATTACGTGGTGTAGGGAACTCGCGGACTGCACAAACTTTATCAGGGTCGGGCTGCACACCATTTTCGTCAACCAAATGTCCCAGGATTTTGATCTGGCGGCGGCCGAAGCTGCATTTTTTTGCGTTGAGTTGAAGACCGGCGCGGTGAAAGACTGCCAGTATCGTAGAAAGCTGTTCAAGGTGACTTGTGAATGTGGGAGAGAAAACGACAACGTCATCTAAGTAGCATAAGCACGTTGTACACTTGAATCCACGGAGAAGCGAGTCTATCATGCGCTCGAAGGTCGCAGGAGCGTTACAGAGGCCAAATGGCATGACCTCGAATTGGTATAGTCCGTCAGGGGTGACAAATGCTGTTTTCTCTCGATACCGTTCGTCGACAGCTATTTGCCAGTAGCCGGAACGCATGTCGATCGAGGAAAAATAGCTGGCACCATGCAAGCAGTCGAGGGCGTCGTCAATTCTCGGGAGCGGATAAACGTGATCTGATTGAGGTGGCGGTAATCTACACAGAATCTCCAAGTTTGATCTTTCTTTTTGACTAAAACAACAGGAGACGCCCAGGCACTGCAGGAAGGCTCAATAATATTATTTGTCAACATCTTGTCGACCTCCTTCTGTATCACGTGGTGCTCAGCAAGGGAAACTCGATAAGGCCTTCTGTGAATAGGGCTGGCATCACCAGTATTGATGCGATGGGTAACGACAGATGTCTGGGCCAAAGGTCGGTCGCCAAAATCAAAAATGTCGCTGTACGACAACAAAAGGTCGGAGAGAGCACTGGCTTGCCGAGGTGTCAAATCCGGTGCTATCATGGGAGTGAAAAGGGTCGAACGAGAAGCTGATACGGGGGGGTTCAGACAGAGGCACGGGCTTGAGGGCAGAAACTTCGCAGTCAGCCAACGGAAGCAAATCAGCGAGGGCAATGCCATGGGGCAAAACTTGGACAGAGCGGCTAAAGTTAAGGACGGGAAGATAGGTTCTGTTATCCGTGACGGTCAGGACAGTGTGAGGGAGTATGACGTTACGGTGGAGAGCAACATCGGTGATTGGACAAGTGACGTATGTACCATCAGGAATAGCAGGAAACGGGGCCAAAGGAACATACATGGCAGCTTCGGGCGGTAGGCGAACAAACTCGACGGAGCAGAGGCGTGGCTTGATATCTGTGCGGTCGGAGCAGAAAGGCAGGTCTAAGCGAAGGAGGCCACTTGAACAATCAATCAGGGCAGAGTGCGCTGTTAAGGGGGGACAAGGGTCTTAAAACTAACTTTTTTAGTTATGGCTAGAATCTCGCAAAACTTTGCACACAGATGTGGTTTCCTCTCCCGATTTCAAAAATGTAATTATAATTGAGCTGGTGGTCTTATTGAGCTGGTGGTCTTAGATCAAAAGTTATCTAACAAAGTCCAGAGCATAATTAGTGAATTTCTTACGCAGCTTTAATGAACTTTCTCATTACATTTTGTTGCTTTTAATTACATGGATTGATAGCCAAAGTCTTCCCATACCCGATGACATCCTTTGTTTTCCTCAAAAAGGCACGTTATCCTCACATATTATGGTGAGAGTAAAATGCTGCATTATTTGAAACAAACTCATTAAGCTAATCTCAAATTGACATTTATCCATTGCCTAAACTAAAAAATTAAAAATGTCATCGAGTACTTCATTTCTCTCTGAAGAAAATGGTACCAAAGTTATTAGTGTGAACTAAAAAGAAGTTATCAAAACCCTGCGTAAGACTGTAGAGATCAACCAAAAATATGAAACTGAGAAAACTGCATTTGAAGTTTGACCACATATTATAACTTGGAACAATCAGTAGCCTCACTGTGATATTTCTCACCAAAAATGTCATGCTCTTTCCATTTCCAAAACTGTCTTTGGATTTTGAATATGTCAACTGAAACTGAAGCTATCACCAGTACTCGTGGCCAAGGTAGTGTATGTCATTAGGGAATCAGCAAAATTTTTGACATGCAATATTATTTTAATGGCAATTTGAAAAAAATCTCAATAGAGTGATGTAAATGTTGGATCACCCCCTGATCTGTTCAATATGACTGCAGTGATGCTAAATTTGTCATTGTCACTCGGCGACGATGTAGAGCAAAAGCACAGTAAGGCTGAGTGCAGTGTCCAGAAACAGCACTGAGAAAAACTTATTTGCATTTTGAGACCTTTAATTTTGCTACACTGGCAGCTATGGTAATATAAATGGAATCGTTGTGAGGCTTTGTTTCTTATGAGAAAGGCTATATACTAAACATATAATAGTACCCTCCCCAAATACTGGTAAAAGCTTGCCACAAAGTCTAAATATACCGCCACTAGAACCAGCGTGAGAAGCTTAATTTACCACTTCATATGCCTGTGGCAGTGCCCTTCAAGGCAAACAAATACTCAAAATTATGATAAAACGGTCTTGCAATATTAATCAACTTGCACAGAGTTGAAAGCTAGAACACAGCGGCATACTAGAATGACCTAATAAATTGGCTAATGTTCCAGAATGAAACTTTGCTGTACAGCGCATGCAGGGCCGCACCCGGGGTCCCTTGCTGGAGCTAAAGCTCGAACTTTCACACCCCTTGATCGCAGCGACGCGATTACTTCGGCAATCTAAACAAAAAAAAAAAAAACCCGAAACGAAACCGTCCGCGGAAGAGGAACGCGGGCGACGGCGCGATGTCAGGCTCGCCTGTTGTCTGAAGCGACGCGATAAAAAAGCAACGAAGTGGTAGCGTTGGTGGGGACCATGAGCATCAGCTGATCAGTTAAATCTACCGATGTTATCTTTCATGCCTCTGAACCGCTCGCAAACGATTATGTGCCGCCGGACGTGCTGCAGCTAGGTCGAGAACACGCCGCGCGACCCTGGCAGCGCGCCGCCGTACTCGTTCTTCGATGCGCACTCGCTAGGCGCTTCCGTTTTCAATTCACTCCTGATACGGCTACGTCCACCAAGCTACGTCTAAAGACCAGCACCGGCTGCGGGAACGACTGATAAGATCGCGAAAGCGCATCATAAACGAGCGAAGCAGCAGCCGCGACGAAGAACGTTAAAAAAAAAAAAAAATCGCAAGTCAGTCGCGCTGGCCAATGGGAAGCGCGAGACGAGGGACTCGCTTCGCGAGCGCGCGTTCCAGCCAATCAGCGGACCGGAAACGGCTTTCGGAAAACCCGCGACGGTGGTCGTTCTGTTTGAGCGACGTCATTTGGAGATGCCGCAAAATGCGCACAAAGAAACAAGCTTCAAAACAAGTCCAAGATGGCGGCGACCTGCTGGCTGCTTCACCCGCGGCGCGCGCGGGAAGTTCGAACAATTTTCACCCCTTTTTGGCCATTTCGAGGCTCCCGTGGCTTTTTAAAAGTCGATTTTATCGTATTTCCCGACCGAATTCAGTGTTGATATTTTGCTAGTGCTCAAAGGTACAAACATTCCAAAAATGCGTTTTTCTCAAAATCAATTTTTCGCCCATTTTTGACCAGTTTAAGACCCCGCGTCCCCCCTTAAAAAGTCGATGCTGAGAATCACATCGTGAGGGCAGCTGTCGATTACAGTGAAGAGCACAGGGGTAGTTTGACCACAAATGCTCACGCGCGCAGTGCAAAGTCCCACGACGGCAGCGACGCCTCCATCGGCGACACGAACGGCTGATGAAGAGGCAGGTGTGACAACGTTTTTGAGTCGGCGGCGAAACGAAGAGCTGAGGACGGAAATTTGGGCACCAGTGTCAATGAGGGCGGTAACAGGCGCACCATCTACACAGATATCTAGAAGATTGCGGCGATGAGCGAGGGTCAGCAGAGGATTTTCGGGCCGGGTCGTCAATGCAGCTTCACCTCCGGGAGCTCCATTGATCAGTTTTCCGGGAGCGGGCCAGAGAAGTGAGGATGAGGGGACGAGGAACGGTGAGGTAGGGGCGAGCGGGAACGGCGGGTCTGGGGAGACGGCGATCGGCTGGACATGCGCGGGAATGGCGGGTTAAAGTGACGAGAGGGCGTAGCACGGAGAGAGGTTGGGTGTGGTCCGTAGGCGGTGCTGCGATCATGATAGTAGCGAGGTCGAGGTGGCGGAACCCAACGGCTGCGGCAATGGCGAGAAATGTGGCCGGCACGTGAGCAGTTGAAGCAGATGGGTCGGTTGTCCATGGTCCGCCATTCTTCTGGGTTGCGGTAGCGTCGGGTAGATTCGGGGTATCGCGTCGGGAAGGGCGCAGTCGGAGCCGCAGCAGCTACCACCGGGACGGTGGGCTGGACAGATGGCTGTGCAGATGGCTGACCAGAGCTCAGGCTTACGCTCGCATTAAGGCCCACGTTCGCGAATTCTTGGCGAACAACAGCTTGGATCAGTGCTATAGTAGCATCCGCCGGCTGAGGTGTGAATGCGACGGGGGCCATTGCTTCCAGCTCTCTGCGAACGATCCTGGTCAAGTTTGGCTCATGGTACGGCTGCTGCAGTGTTGGCAGATCTTCACACGAAGACGTAGCAACTGTGTTTGGCAAGCGGTCGAAGCGGGGAGCAATACGATGATGTTTAGCTTGCTCAAACCGCCGGCATACCTCGAGGACGGAGTCGACCGTCGTACAATCTTTGCAAAATAGAAGGTTAAAAGCGTCGTCAGCAATGCCCTTTAAGATGTGGCCCACCTTGTCACACTCGGGCATGGCGCTGTTCACTTTGCGGCATAGAGCTAGTACGTCTTGCATCTACGACAGACGACTGTGCTCGCGATGCCAGGTCCTTTTTAGCGCCGAGCTTGCGTCCGATCAGCTTGCCAAAGAGATCCCGAAGCTTCTCTTTGCACATGTCCCAGGATGTTAGATCTTCTTCGTGCGTCTCGAACCAGACGCGCGCCGTACCAGCCAGGTAGAAAATGACATTTGCAAGCATCAACGTTGCGTCCCATCGGTTGTGCTTCTGACTCGCTCGTACATAGCGAGCCAGTCTTCGACGTCGATATCATCAGTGCCGCAAAAGGTTCCCGGATCACGAGGTTGCGCAACGACGACAGTGGGCGCTGGTTGTGCCGCTGTAGAGGTAGCTGCATCGGACTGCATAGTGCTAGCACCAAGTTGGCGGCCACTACGGAGATCCACCTTGTGGTATTGGTGTCTTACCCAGCACTTCCACCAAGATGTTACGAGGCACGTCGAGATGTTAGGAGGCGATGGTACGTCGTAGCCGCAACAGTTCACCGTCCGGGACACACTCACAAGAGAACCAGACGTAGCTGCAGCGTCGTCTTTCTCCACTGGCCCAGCACTTCGTCATCGTCTCTTTCACTGCGTACCGTAACAATATTTTTAATTATTTTGAATAGAGCGCCCGTCTCGGCTGCGGGAGGTAGTTAGTTCGAAACCCACCGCCGGACACCCACTGGTCAAAATAGGTACAAGCATCCCCGGCCTGGTGCTCGGCTCTCAGAGATGCTGGTTTGCCGCATCCGGTAGCTTGCAGCTCCGAAGGTCGTGTTCACAAGTTGGTCAACTAAGTGAAACATTTCCGAAATTTCATCGTGGCACTCAACAAAACTGTGGATAGCGCTCAATGATCCGATAACTTCACTCGGAGCAGGTGCCCGGGGAGGCTCGTCCCTGTCGTCGGATATGTTCGCTACAGCATTAACCTGCCCACCACTCTCAAAGTTCAGATACTGGGCGAAGCTGACTGGGTTGGACTCACCATCTTCTGCGCAGAGTGCATTGATTTGGTAGCAAAACTCTGCTCCTTCTTCGTCAAGCACACATCGGTAGTCTGCGTCTGCATCAGCAATGCTTTCACTAGAAAAAACCGTGTTCTAAACACCGCCTGATCAATGTGGGCTCCACGTGTTTCCAAGCGTACGACCGCGGCTAGGCCTACACGATATGCTTGGCAACGCACGTAATACGCGCGGCAAAACACAGAGGGACAGGCAGTCAAAGCGATCAAGCTAAAAGAGAGAAAAAAAGCACTCCGGCAGAGAGCAGAGACGCGTCTCCGGGAGCGGAAGCTGCTAGGCAAATAATATAGGCTCGATCCTGCATCAGTTTAGATGAGGAGCGGCACGCAAGGCTGGCACCGGTTTCGAAGCTATGGAAGGAAAAAGTATACAAACAAGATGGCGGCGACACCAAATTGTGTGGCAGTTGGCGCAGCTAACGCTTGGAATGTCCGCAAAATCGAATAGCCCTCCCTAGAGTGATGGAGTATTCCTTGCAACTGTTGTAGCAAACGAGCACGCTCTTGAGCAGGTGGTGCCAATAAATCTTCTTTTGAAGGAGTGAATTTTTGAAGCAGCGAAGCTTTGCTGTCTTCCCTACAACCAGTAGTGGCAGGTTGTGTTTACGGCATGTGTTCATGCTGAACTGCACAGTAATCCTGTCCTTGGCCTGTTTTCTACCCTTCACTGCTGTGTCCTTCACTGCGAATGTTTTTATTGGCACCATCTTATAAAAAAGCGCAGCCTCGTCAAGGTTGTAAACGTCGTCTGCACCATATTCACAAAGCAGTGACGCCAAAGTGTGCTTCTTCCAATTCTCGACAACGCACTTGTTAGCGCTGCCGCTCTCACCACAGACGGTGAGAAATCTCAAATTATTGTCATTTAAAAAACTGCTAAACCGTCCGTTACAGCACTTGAATTCTTTGTTCCCAGGTTGCAGAACCAGGTCGTTAGCTTTCTCCCGCAGTATCGTTCCATTGACAGGAAGGTGGGCTGCGTTTGCTTTCTGCAGCCAGCGAAGCAGAGCAGATTCCACATCTTGGCATGCGGACATGCGGAAGCCTGCACTCGTGACCTCTTCAAAGAATGTGTCTTGCTGTAGGCCTGTAGCATCTTCGGCTTGTTGCTCTGTATTGTGGATAACTTAGAGAGGGGCACGCCATGCCTGTTAGCCAACTCAGTCTTGGAACAAGCATTCTTGTCTGCTTCTTGGATCAAACAAAACTTCTGCTGCAGTATTAAATGCATGTACTTTGGCATTTCATTCACTTGTACGGTCACAAAGCTTGCACTTCTGCACAGCCCAAAAGAACACTCACGCAGTAGCCGACCCCTAACCGCTGCACACAACACAAAAAAAATAGCACAGGCGAGACCTACTTAGCGCATATTTTCAGCGTAGGAGGCACAGGGGAAGAGCAGTTGCGGCACGGAACATGTGCTGCCGCTGATGCAGTGCGAAGAGAGGGTGAAACACAGTGGGATGGAGTGGGGGCAAGATCATGGGACAAAAACAGTATGCCCGCCACGTTGCAGTGAAGCATGTCTTCTCCTCTGCGGGCACGCGTTTCAGCGGTCTATGGCCCGCACTTTGGACCGATTTTTGTGCCTAGAGTGCTCTGGCTTGGGCGCTTTGCTTATAAGTCATCGCCATCGTTATGTGGCTTTGCCTCACGACCGTTGTTCCACAGAGTTTGCAGCAAAACATGGATCAGGAAACGAAAAGGCGTCCGTGTGCTGTGCGATGTCAGCGCACAATAAAGATCCCCAGGTGGTCGAAATTACTCCGTAGCCCTCTACTACGGCTCCTCAATCTCTCTCTCCACTTTCAATCCCACCTTCCTCCCTTCCCATATAGCGCAGTTGAGGTGTTCACAGAAATAAGTGTGACTTTCCCTTCCTGTGAACCAACCATTTGCGCATAGCACCCCGAATTTTTTATTTAAACAGGCTTGCGAAGTTTGCCGGTTCGAACTATCTGGTCAGATTTACATTAGAAAATACGGGATCGCAGAAAACCTTCGAATTATCCGGGATTTTGAATTAACACAGTTCAGATTGTTGAGGTTTTACTGTATGTGCACTACTTTTTGTGTATGCAGTATGTAGGCTGCAAGCGTTATTAATACACATAGCCTAAAAAAAAATAGCATATCTACTCTGTAATGAACCCCCTCGTATAATGAACCCACCCCCACATTTGTCACTGAAAATTTACTTAAGGGGGGGAGGCTACCCTTGAACACCAACTTGTTTTTTTCTTGAGATATTTGAATGGAAATTTTCAGGGTAGGCTCGTAGTACAAACATTTGACAAACTACCAACTTTCATGTGCTGGGCTCATCGGTTCTTAAGAGTTAGAGTAGTATATCAAGGTGGTTTACATAGGTCGCTTAGGAAAGGCCTGGAGAGTTCTCAAAACGTGCTGGTACTCTGAAATTCATTATGGTCATTCTTGGATAGCTAGCCCAGGGCAAGACAATTCGACTTTTCCGAATTTCCCCACTGAAAAATTTTAGCACAGTCCCAAACGTAGTGTCTTTAATTAGACCTGCATTTACCAAATTTTAATTGATTGTAATTAATTCCTTACATAATATCTTGAAAAAAGGAAATTATCATACCCTTAGAAATTTATTGAGGTATGGAATAAAAGAAACCTCATGAAAATTTGATGAGCGGTCCCCGAGATACGGCTGACCTAAGGAGCCACGCTAGGCAAAAAAGTGATTCTGAGAAAACAGCCCTAGAAGGTTGAGAGAACACCAACTTTTTTGTTTGTCAAGATATCTCGATGAAATTCTTAGGGCTGGCTCGTAGCATGGACATTTGAATAACTTAAGGGGAGATGCGGGTCGAAAAAAGGTTTTTTTTTCCAATTTTCCGATTTTTTTTATTTCTGAATTTTTAGGCATTCAGCTACCTCGTCTAAAAAAAATGAGTGATATTTGCACTAGAAATTAGTAAAAACTATGTTTGAATGAGTCGTGGTCGACGGAGAAACCGAAAGTTGCCACGCAAGTTGCCCATCTTTGCACGCCTGCCGTGCACAGCAGCTTGTTCACACGCCATGGCTATCGTGCTCTAGAAGATTGGGCAGTGTGTCGACCGCGCCGCGAAATGCATGGGAGCTGGGGGCCGATTTGCGATGACGGAGGCGCCGCAGCGCGGAGGGCGCCACCAGCAACTGGTGTCAGCCGTCCGGACGCCCGCGTATGTGCGCTGTGCGGCGCGGGGGATACCACGCGCACTTAACTTTTTGTTTGCTTGTACGTCGTCGCGAGCTGTTGGCGACAAGATCTTGCAAATATGCCAGTTAACGGGGCTTAGTAATGTTAGCAATCAACTAATTTATTTTCCATTTTGGCTGTCGACAACACCTCGAGGAAGTACATACATGACAGGAGTTGGGCTCCGAAGAAAACAGCTTGTAGAGGGCGTAGAAATTCAGACTCGCGCAGCACACTTCACTCGCCGTACAGCTTGCTTTAGCATTCCTAAAAGCACCTAATTGACGTCCAGAAATGTACTCCTTTTGAAAAGTGGGCAGTGTGGAGACAGGACATAGGAAGAAGTCAGGCAGGCAACAAGTGCGTTCGAGCGGTGACTAAAACTGGCCACAGTAACCCCATTATAAAAACAGTCCACAATAGTATATTTCATTGTTTGACTCGCAAACTATGCCAACTACAGTACTTCACCTGAAACCACTCTGTTTCGGTCGTCTCATCCACAGCTAATTTCTCGGCTGCGCAACGTCACGGCGTGTTTATCTTTTGATAGCTCCTTTCAGTGGGCGGGGAGCGAACTTGGCAGAGTGCCCCTGATGGCTTGATTGCACCAGCCTGGTTCAATTTATCACTCAGCGCTTGGGGTGGCACGTAGTTCATTGCCACAAAATAATTGGAAAGCGTGATAGCTAAATGCTGTTTGAAGCGAAAAATGCTAAAAGCCAGTGTCATGCTGACCGCATGCTCTCATTGATTCATTCATGCAAGGATAAACGACTCCCGCAAAAAAACAAACTGCCGCTTCTGAACGATTGCAGCAGTCATATCTTACGGTGCGCCGCGCATACAGCACAATGATAAGAATTCGCAAAAAAAAAAATACAATAATAAAAATAAAGTAGAGAGAGGGAGAGGAGAGATCTGCCACTTCTTAACGTCCACAGGCACCATAGCCACATCAGCCGCCGTGCGCAGAGGGTTCGCAACATGCTGGAGAAAGCGTCCGAAGTTCTGACTGAAAACGGGCTAAGCTGGCTTGGCGCATGTGTAGCGCGTGCTACTGCGAACGAAGGCCGGGAGAGAGGAAGGAGAGAGATAGCTCTGCAAAAGAATGGGCACACCCTTGCGCTTCATTCTATCGCGTTTTTCCCCTCTCGTTCCCACCGGTTCTCTCTGGTTCATTCACACACATGGCTTGCAAACATCACGTGCTGGCGCGTGGGAAACGATAACCGCCCCACATCTGCAGATAAAGTAGAAATAGTAATTTTTTCGTTGAATAGAATGGGGCCAGTCACCCTTTTGACATGTTAGCAGCTATAGTTTACAAAATCTTTTGTTCTGGCATGTTTCCTGACTGTCTAAAGTTTAGCACAATTATTTGGTTTTAAAAAAGGTCACCACTTATTTATCACAAACAACCAACCAGTTTGCAAAATTATTGAAACACTAATCTGCACGACTCATGGCATACCTATCAATACTTTCAACTAATCACTTTGAGTCTAAGATTTTCCACTGAACATTCTCTGTTGTCTTTTACTGACGAAATGGAGGATTGGCGATAGTGTTATCATTTAAGCAGTATTTAGAGATCTAACCAAAGCTTTTGATACAGTTAAGCTGTACATCCTTCTGCACAAATTGTCGTACTTGGTAACTCGTGGTCCGCCTTTACCACTGCTTCGGAGCTATTTATCCAATCGGTACCACATTGTTCAAGCAAGTAGTAACCATGGTCGTTCCTCAGGGATATATTTTGGGCCCATTACTTCTCCTTATTCAGAGTAGAACCTAGTTATGTTTCTGGTTTCATAAGCTCAAAATCACTTGCGGTAAAATGTGTCTGTGTTTTTAAAGAATGGCCAAATTATAGTTGCTTAAGGCTGATAAAAAGATTGTCTCCCGCACCCTAACGTTCCTTTACTGTAAGACACGCTTATGGTTTTTGCGAAAAGCGGCACAATTTGAGCTGGTTTAAGCTGTTTTCTTGTTATGCGTGCATTTTAGTGCCGTGTGATATTCGAATAGTTTTATCCAGAGACAAGGTCTGTGGCACAATGCGCGTGAGCAGCACTGGCGACAGGAGGCATGTGCAGGCGCTGATGGGATACATCTTCCATCTGCAGGTTCTGGACACCGTTTCTCCTTGGTCTGCGTGGGTGGTCTGCTGACACTGCTGCCTCCAGTATAAGGTAAGCATCATTGCATGTGCACCGTGCGCTATACTTCACACACTCCTGTTGGCCAGCCTCCACGGAGCATAGAGAAATCAAATGTATTGCATCACACTTCCCATTTCAAGGCATTCCACACGCTCTCCGTTGGGATGTAATTGATGTTGGCCATATTGTAGAAAATCTGGAATACATGTAACGTCACGACTTCTCTAGCAGTGGCAAATATTTGTTCTTGTTCATTCCACATTGCCTAATTGTTGGCACTCTGCCTCCTCTCTCCGTTCATTGTTTAATGTTGAAGCTCTTTAGCTTGTCATTGATATGGAGTGGAGGTTTTGTGTCCCAGGAATGAAATTTGTTTCACAGCTCAGAAAAAAAAAAAAAGAAAAGGCTGCTCAAGCACTCTACATAAGATTGGCGGTCATGTATGTGACACTATAAAGAAATAAAATGCATTAGGTCCAAAACAAAGCCAAGAACTGCTTTAAGTTTCACGCTGCACTGGTTTGGTTCACCGATGGCTAGCAAGTTTTCCTTTGGAAGAAAATTGATTAAAGCTAACTCTCTTTTGAAACTACTGAAAGGCATCGCTATAGTTATGTGCGCTTTTATTTGTGTCCATTCTTGAACAGCATGTGACTGATGATTGCTTTGGAGAACCAGCAGCAGAGTGTTAATGGGAGACACGGGTCTTTAAGCTCAAAAATTGCGAAAAGATTGTTTTTCTAAGATAAATTTATTTGAACCTAGAGGTTCTGAAGTATGAATTTCTGAAATATGTTGTCCTCTGAATAGTACAGTAGCCGACGGATTTTTCGTGCTCCAATAATTTGGACTTGGGCTATATTTCGGACTTCATTCTGGAACCGTCGCCCTCCTCAGTGGAGCATGCACGTTTTCGCAATCAATATTTTGGACCCTGTGATGTCCAAAAGCTCACTTTTTCAGACCAAGTTTAGCACCAGCTATACTGCGGAGAGGTTTTTTTTTTGCCAAGAGCTTTTCTTTCTTGGCAAGAAATTTATACGAGTGGAGGTCGTTGTCGAAAACAAACTTGTTTTGCGCAGCTGTGAAAGATTAGGTGAAGTAAGTCATTCAGACGGATTACCTTGGTTCTCTGTGTACCGTTGCCATTGGAGGCAGTGGCAGTAAGGGAATGCTCTGCGCTGTCATTGCGGCAGCCTAAAGCGTGCAATTGGACGGAAAAGTGGAGTGTGAGCTCTATTCATGTACAGTCGACGACCCATTTTTCGAACTCAATGGACTGTGATGTTGTCCGAAAAATCGGGCAGTCCAAAAGAAGACATGCGCACCAAAAAAAGTTCAATTTATTGCCTATTATTGACTTTGAGGCCGGAAAATGTAATGAATGCTTTTCTACGCCACGCTCCGCTTCCATGCTAATTGGTCCGCCTCAAGTTCGCCGAGAGTCGTGTCGTCGTAAGCCGACAAAAGTTTTTCGACCGCTTGCATCAGCTCAGCTTGCGCCTGCTGCGCTGCTGCAGGTGAGTCGTCGTCGTCATTGCTATCAGACTTGAGCACTTGATGATTAATTTCTGCATCATTGAGCTCGGCGCACAGTTCCAACTCGTGGTCCACGTCTGTGAACTTTGAAAGCGAGACGGTCGATGGAATTTTGACAGTGCGAAGCTTGTCAATGAGCTGCTCACTGCCTGACAGCTGCTTGACGACGCTCTTTGTCCAAGGCAGCCGACTCATTATTCAGCACAAATCCCGTGTGGCGGAAGCAGTTGCGCAGCATTGTGCGTGCCACCGACTTCCACGCATCGGCGAGCATACCAAGTGCACCAAGCAAATCGACAGAGTAGGTTGCCCCACTGTCGAGGCACACCACCACCACCACGAACCACTGGATCAGACCACAGACTTCGCTGAGTGCCTTCTCAAAGAAAGAAAAGAAAAAGTGTCTTATAAAATTTGGAAACAGCTTTTTGAAGAACTAAAGCCAATCTAATTTAATGCGAGCCACATTAGCGACACAACATAGTTCTCACATCAGCACGACCGCGGCTAGGCCTACACGATATGCTTGGCAACGCACGTAATACGCGCGGCAAAACACAGAGGGACAGGCAGTCAAAGCGATCAAGCTAAAAGAGAGAAAAAAAGCACTCCGGCAGAGAGCAGAGACGCGTCTCCGGGAGCGGAAGCTGCTAGGCAAATAATATAGGCTCGATCCTGCATCAGTTTAGATGAGGAGCGGCACGCAAGGCTGGCACCGGTTTCGAAGCTATGGAAGGAAAAAGTATACAAACAAGATGGCGGCGACACCAAATTGTGTGGCAGTTGGCGCAGCTAACGCTTGGAATGTCCGCAAAATCGAATAGCCCTCCCTAGAGTGTCCGAAATTTTGAGCCGCATAATACATTGACTTTATAAGGTATGTCCTGGGGCCGGGCAAAAGTCCGAATAATCATGTCCGAAAATAAATCAGTCATCGACTGTAAGCCCTTGTATTTGTTTCCCCTTGAGTTACATGGTCTTCACTGGTGCCTTCGTCAACCATCATGGCAACTGAAACTGCATAGTAATACTGCACGCGGTGCATGCATTCGTTCGCAGCGTGAGCATGACCTGTGCAAGTGGCATGGACATGACGAAAGGTTACAGCTTAGCTACTGGGCTTGGAGCCTAGCGTAATCCGCTTCTGCGGGGCACCACTGGGCATGCGGTGACCACTTGAGCGAGTTGCATGCTTCTCGGCGGCACGCATGCCTACCGAATTGGCTCCAGTTACCGCGCCCTCATTGGCAGCCGGACCCGCTGTATTGAATTGCATTTGTGCGTGCGCATGGGCGGCGAGTGGAAGCTGATCACAGTAGCAGCTGTAGACGATCGCGCTATGTTGTCTAATAATAAACCAAACATGGGAAGTGACAAGCGAGTACGCTTTTGCAGGCTAGTTGGTGCCTAAGCATTCTGTTATTTTGCGCAAAAAACACGACACAAAAGAAACGAGGTAGACAGGACAAGCGCTTGTCCTGTCTACCTCGTTTCTTTTGTGTCGTGTTTTTTGCGCGAAATAACAGAATGAAGTGACAAGGTTCGTGATTTATAAAGCTGATTTTTTCCAGAAAAGTGATTATTTTCAGGTTCATAGATTTTTCAGACTGTTTCATTATTTGAACCATTTATAAACTAGGTACCGCTGAGTCCTAAAAAATGATCGGTGACTTTTTATTATGTTATTAAATTTTGAAGGCAGTAACGTAAGATTCTTTGCTCATGAGACCTCAGTATTGATATAAATCAACCTCGTGCACTGCGGCAACGGTAGAGCGGAGCGTGGCCATTTTGGTATCTTTCGAAAGCTACACCCTTCTACTTTCTTCTGTTTGGAAACTGTTCTCAGTCTGGCAACAGCAGTGCTAGACTACTGCAAGTAAAATACTAAATTAGTGTTTTGGCACCATGTCGGGCAAATCCTGGCTCCCGATCGAACGCCGGCAAGCATGGATTGCTACACGAAACAGTGTAGTTCACCACTTTGCCCTTCTACCGTGATGCCTAGGGGTCGAAAACAGAAGTTGCGAATGGCTTCTAAAAAAAAAAAAAAAAAGAAGTAGGTTGCCCTGGATGTGCAAGTAGGTATCGACCTGCCAGCGCCAGTGAAGATTAGCCCGGCGAGCCATTGCAGTCCACATATGGAAAGATTGGTGGCATATGCTACGCCAGCACCCGACGACCATGGAACAGTCTATGAGAAAAATATTGCAAAAGGGTTTGGGGTTACCCTTTTGATGCGAAAGCATTAATGGCGACAGTCAATGAGTATGTTTGCAACGGCATTAACTGGTTTGGTTTGATTTGCGGGGTTTAACGTCCCAAAGTGACTCGGGTTATGAGAGACACCGTAGCAGAGGACTCTGGAAATTTCGACCACCTGGGGTTCTTTACCCTGCACTGACATTGCACAGTACACGGGCGCCTTGCTTTTCGCCTCCATCGAAAAGGGATCGCCGAGGCCGTGATTCGATTCCACATCTGTGGAATTATTCGTCGAGCGCCATAACCACTGCGCCACCCCGGCGGGGGACAACAGTAGTAACCTCACTCTCAAGTCAAGTAGCCTGTCTGCTCAGCACGCTCAAAGTTCAGATATTCGGCGAAGCCGACTGTTTTGGACTCGCCATCTTCTGCGCAGAGTGCATTGATGCGGTCGCAATACTCTGCTCTCACGTTAAGCATACATCGGTAGTCTGTATCGGCATCAACAATGCTTTCACTGAAGAAGTAAACGTGTTCAAAACACCGCCTGATCAATGTGGGCTCCGCTTATTTCTAAGCGTACACCACGAGGCATAGGACTCCGAGGAGGGTGATGTATTCCTTGTCATTGTCGTAGCTGTGCCGTGCCGATAAATCTCCTTGACAACCAGTAGCGGCAGCTTGTGTTTATCACACATGTTCATACCGAACAGCACAGTACAGTAAGAGCTCGTCAATTCGACATGACGGGACCGTGAAAAATTGTCGAATTATCGAATGAAAGAAAAAAGAATTAGCCCCTGGATGACATACCTTTATTTGGTAAAGAAGTTAGTTATCACCATCTGTTTTTTCGGGCGAATTTGACCGGCGACAATAGCGCTAATCGCTGCCAGATGCTCCGTGGCACTCGCACCATCGGTAATCTGTTCGCTGAATTCTTCCAGAATGGACAGTGCTTCTGCGGCTTCTTTAAGTGTGCGCTTCGACGGCGGGGGCAGCTATTCACAATCATCTTCTGATGAATCGTCATTGCTGGTACTTTTAACTTCCTGAATTATGTCCTCAGTCAGCTGTCCAACGACTGCAACGCCATCATTGATGGTGATGTAATCAGCAAGCCACCGTCCGCAGTCTTTTCCTTTTAACATTGAAGCTTTCACTGTCGAACGTCTCCAAGATGCTCTTTTCATTTTTGATATACGTGGCCAAGGTTGTTCTCTTCACTCCATACATGTTCATCATGTCTTGACGTGAAACTCCGTCCTTGATTGCCTTCAATATTTGCACTTTTGTGGCCAGGTCCTTCGTTTCATACTTCGGCCGCTTTGCTGGTGTCGCCATCGCAGCAGCACTCAGCGTCAAGATGCGCAGGCACAGCACTCTATACACGCTCGCAGCACAGTAAACAGCTAGGCGAAGCGTGACCGTAGATGCAAAAATCATGTGGCGACGACACACGCTGAGGAGAAGCTCGATGACTCCTTTGCGCGAAGGAAGCGCTAGGAAAGAACGAACTTCCGGCTGACCTCGCTCCCCTCGCGTCATTCTGCTGATGGCGATAACAGTGCGGATGGCGTACGCTGCCTTTTTTTTTTTTCAGCTTCACACTAGCGCCGCTCTTGGCCGTGTTTTTTTTTTTTTTTTTTTTACCCCTTCTGCAGTGAAATGCGAAATTGCGTGCTACGGGGCTATGGAGCTACGTCGAATTAACCGACGTGTGGCAAAATTTGGTCGAATTAACAGGAGTTTTGCCCCCATAGACTCCTATGTATAATTGGAGGGACCTCACGTGCACGTCTAATTAACCGATTTGCCGAATTAAAGGGGGGGCGAATTAACGAGCTTTCAGTGTAATCTTGTCCTTGGTCTGTTCTCTTCCCTTCGACTGCAGTGTCCGTCACTGCGAATGTTGTTGGCAGCACCTGATAAAAAAGTGCAGCCTCGTCAACGTTGTAAACAATGTCTGCATCGTATTCGCTAAGCAGCGGTGCCAAAGTGTCCTTCTTCCAACCCTCCACAACACTCTCGTTAGTGCTGCCACTCTCACCAGAGACTGCCAGAAATGACAAATTATTGCATTCTTTAAAACTGCTAAACCATTCGTCGCTACACTTGAACTCTTTGTGCCCAAGTTGCAGAGCAAGGTCATTGGCCTTCTCTCGCAGTATCATTCCATTGATGAAGGTGGGCTGCGTTTGCATTCTGCAGCCAGCGAAGCAGAGCAGATTCCACATTTTGATATGCGGGAGCTTGCACTCCTGTCCGGTTCGAAGACTGCATCTTGCAGTAGGCCTCTAGTATCTTCGACTTGTTTGCTCAGTATTGTGGACAACGTCGAGAGGGGCACGTCATGCCTTATAGCCAGCTCGGTCATGGAAGAAGCATTCTTGCCTGCTTCTTGGATCAAGCAGAACTTCTGCTGCAGCGTTAGTCTTGTACTTTGGCATTTCGTTCACTAGTACGGTCACAAAGTGAGCACTTTGGCACACCGCAGAACACACAACGGCAAGTAGCGGACCCGTAACCGCCACGCTTCAAACAGAAATGGCGCAGGTGAAACCTGCGCTGGTGCGTACTTGCAGTGTCGGAGGCACGGGGGAAGAGCGGTCGCGGCACAGAACCTGCACTGCCGCTGACGCAATGTGAATGAATGGTGGAGCACACCGTGGGATAATGTGGAGGCGGGATCACGTGACAAAAACGGTACGCCCGCTGTGTTGCAGCGAAGCACATCTTCCCCTCTGTAGGTACTTGTTGCGGGGGTCTGCATGCTACACTGCGGACCGATTTTTTTGCTTAGTGTGCTACAGCTCGGGCACGTCGCCTATAAATTGTCGCCGTCGCTATATGGCTTTTCCTTGCTGATCTGTAGGGTCTTCGTTTCACAGCATTTGCGGCAAAACATGGATTTTGTTTCTTTCGCGACTGTTCACGGACTTAAGCGAGTTTGTTGTATTGTTCTCCAACCTTCTGTCAGGCATTTGCCCTTTGCGCACCATCTTTGCAGACAGCTGCTCGCATGAAGGATATACTCACCGCTCTAAGTGTTACTGCCGGGGGTTTGCATTTGCAGGTAAGCTGGAGCAGTTGCACGTAAGCTGCGGCAAATAGCACCCCGAATTTTCCAAATAACCGAGCAGGCGCAAGCCGTTTGAATTACCCGGTCAGATTTACATTGGAAAATACGGGGCAAAAAAATCTTAGAAACATCTACGATTTCGAATCAAACGAGCTCATAATATTGAGGTTTTACTGTGTGAATTCTGTGTTGCAGAAGCTGCGATGCGGCAACTTTTCGACAGAGGCCAAAATCTGAACTCCCGTGTCCATTTCTTTGACCTTGTATACCATCTTGGCAGTGTCATTTTGAGGAATTATGCAGAAACACGCCTGCCAGGCGATACTTCAGAACTGTTTGCAGTCCGCAAGTAGAGAGGAGCAGAGCCTACCCTGCTGCCCCAATTCTCACGTCTCCGCCCCCGCAGTCGTGCAGTGATCAGGGCAGTAGACTACTGTGCCCCAGGATGCAGGATCGGATCCTGGCCGCGGCGACCGCTTTTCGATGGAGGCGAAAAGCAAGGTGCCCACGCGCTATGCAATGTCGGTGCACGTTAAAGAACCCCAAGTGGTTGAAATTTCCAGAGCCCTCCACTACAGCATCTCTCCTAGCCCAATTACCTTAGGATATTAATAAACCCCATAAGCCAAAGCAAGCCATTCTTGCATCTGCATAAAACTTGATCCACTACTGCAGCCTGTTGGGAGCAGGTAATTGTGGAAGGCAAGCAGTGCAGCTGTAGCCCTGTTCATTCACTTGCAGCCCTTGACATTTGAGGTTTGGCCTGTGCTTTGTGCAGAAGGCAGCCAGGCCAGGGGCACTCCTCAAGGCTCGCAGCGTTTCCGGAGCATTCCGCTGCCAATGGTGGGGATACGCCCGTGGCTGAAGGAAAGGCCTGCGTTTCCAAGGCTGCCTCGCGCTCCAGCTTATGGGCAACTGCACACCCCCGGCAGCGACATTTCAAGCGGTGAGTATATCCTTCATGGGAGCAGCTGTCTCCAAAGATGGTGCGTAAAGGGCAAATGCCTGACAGAAGGCTGGAGAACAAAACGGCAAACTCGCTCAAGTCCGTGAACAGTTGCGGGAAAAAATAAAAATCTCTCTTGACCCTTCTAAAGTGCAAGGCACACTGTTATAATTCGCTTATGCACAAGCCAGTTCAGAACTAGCACCTTTTTTTTTTTCTCGACAGTCTTGCAGAGAAGCGGAAGGCGCGCGGAAAGGAAAAAGGGTCTCAGATGAGGGTCTTGGAGTGCATAAGTGCAGAACGTGAATCACATAGAATAGCCACAGATGTAATCTGGGGGGACTCACTTAGAACGTCCACAGCAAGATGCAGAGCAGCTACCTCTTCTGTTCTAGAGGAGGAGTAATGCTTTAGCCTGCACTGCCTTTGTAGTCCAAGTGTAGGCACAACATATGCTGCGGTGGCAGAGTTGCCATCCGAAGAAACGGACCCGTTTGTATAGATGTGTGTGGGATGGGCGAGGTCGTCTTGTACCCGCTGCGCTATCTCCTGCTGTAGTGTGCGAAGGGGGGTTGATGACTTTGAACGCACACCGGGAAGAGACATATCACTGTTTAGGCTGATTTTCCTTTGCGGCGGAGGCAGTGGTGGAGCTGGCTGAGGCCTGTCTCTCACGACAGTCGCTCAGCGCGTCTTCCATGTGTGAGTGGGGCGTTGCCCAGAGATCCTCAAGGAGGGGGGGCGGTGCCTGAAGCTCAATAGATGCGCTCCACATAGTTCAGGGCCACTCTCTCTACCCTCAAGGAGACAGGCCAAACGCACAGTTCTGCGTAGGTGGGCCCGATTTGGGAGCTCCTTTGGAAGATTGTCAAAATGGCGAATGGCGTTTCTCAGATCGATGTCGAGGCGTTGCCATTCTGCCGAGTGAAGACGAAGTAGTGACGGCGCATAGAGGATATGCGCAGTGGCAATACCTTCGTAGAGCCTGAGTGGAAGAGTGGGCATGGTGCCCTCCCCTCGTACGAGGAACCTGGCCGCAGTCGTCGCTACCTTGCTGTTGGCAGTGCGCAGAGCGGCGACAGGGGCAGGGTAGTTGAGCTTGTTGTCAATGGTTATGCCCAGGTATTTGCCGCTTGGCTTCTGCGGGAGCGGTGTTCCTTGAAGGCACAGAAGGGGGGGGGGGGGGGGGGGCATGTTCCTTGATGATGCGGCTCGTGGGTGGAAATTGATGGCAACCGTTTTCCATGAGACACCCCTATTTTCACGTCTGAGTGGTTTCCTTCGGCGCAGCGAAGCGCTTTTTGTATGCTGAAAGACAGCCCATTTTTATAAATACGTATGGGTTATCGCTAAGAATCTAAAAAATACATCTGAATACAGTCGAACCCAGATATATCATAATCCAAGGGGATTGCGAACTAATTTGATATATCGATAATTCTCGGCTTGTGACGGCACTTGCGATGCGAAAAAATGATACCATATTTGTCGCGTAATCAACTAACTCCCATAATGAACCCACCCTTCATTTTTGCACCCGAGAATTTGAAAAATAAAAAATATATTAAGGTCAGCTCGCTCACATGCAAGCGATATAGCGATCTCGGCGACGAGCGGCAGCGACAGGGCGAAAAATTTACAGCTTGTTGGAACTGCGTCCCTCTCGCCGCTCGAGCCACCGCGGCAGCTCACAACAAAGTTTCTGTGTCGCCGCAGCATGGCAGAAATCACGAGCGTTTTCGCTTGCATGTTGTTGGCACGCACCACTCTGTTTCGGTCGTCTCATCCACAGCGCATTTCTTGGCAGCATGCCAAGATGCTGCACAACGTCATGGCGTATTTATTTTTTGATAGCTCCTGCAGTGGGCGGGGAGCGAACTTGGCAGAGTGCCCATGATGGCTTGATTGCACAAGCCTGGTTCGATTTATCACTCAGCGCTTGGGGTGGCACGTAGTTCACTGCCACAAAATAATTTGAAAGCGTGATAGGTAAATGCTGTTTGAAGCGAAAAATGCTAAAAGCCAGTGTCATGCTGACCGCGTGCTTTCATTGATTCATTCATGCAATGATAAACGAGTCCCGCAAAGAAAACAAACTGCCGCTTCTTGACGTTTGCAGCCGTCATATCTTACAGTGCGCCGCGCATACAGCACAACGATAAGAATTCGCAAAAAAATATATATATATTAAATATAAAATAGAGAGAGGGAGAGGAAAGATCTACCACTTCTTAACGTCCGCAGGCACCATAGCCACGTCAGCCGCCGTGCGCAGAGGGTTCGCAACATGCTGGAGAAAGTGTCCGACGTTCTGACTGAAAACGGGCTAAGCTGGCTTGGCGCATGCGTAGCACGTGCTACTGCGAACGAAGGCCGGGAGAGAGGAAGGAGAGAGATAGCTCTGCAAAAGAATGGGCACACCCTTGCGCTTCACTTTATCGGGTTTTTCCCCCCTCTCGTTCCCACCGGTTCTCTGGTTCATTTACGCACATGGCTTGCAAACGTCACGTGCTGGCGAGCGGGAAACGATAACCGCCCCACATCTGCAGATAAAGTAGAGTAATTTTTTCGTTGAGAAGAATGGGGCCAGTCACCCTTTTGACATGTTAGCAGCTATAGTTTACAAAATCTTTTGTTCTGGCATGTTTCCTGACTGTCTAAAGTTTAGCACAATTATTTGGTTTTAAAAAAGGTCACCACTTATTTATCACAAACAACCAACCAGTTCGCAAAATTATTGAAACACTAATCTGCACGACTCATGGCATACCTATCAATACTTTCAACTAATCACTTTGAGTCTAAGATTTTCCACTGAACATTCTCTGTTGTCTTTTACTGACGAAATGGAGGATTGGCGATAGTGTTATCATTTAAGCAGTATTTAGAGATCTAACCAAAGCTTTTAAAACTGTTAAGCTGTACATCCTTCTGCACAAATTGTCGTACTTGGTAACTCGTGGTCCGCCTTTACCACTGCTTCGGAGCTATTTATCCAATCGGTACCACATTGTTCAAGCAAGTAGTAACCATGGTAGTTCCTCAGGGATATATTTTGGGCCCATTACTTCTCCTTATTCAGAGTAGAACCTAGTTATGTTTCTGGTTTCATAAGCTCAAAATCACTTGCGGTAAAATGTGTCTGTGTTTTTAAAGAATGGCCAAATTATAGTTGCTTAAGGCTGATAAAAAGATTGTCTCCCGCACCCTAACGTTCCTTTACTGTAAGACACGCTTATGGTTTTTGCGAAAAGCGGCACAATTTGAGGCCACGCAGCTGGTTTAAGCTGTTTTCTTGTTATGCGTGCATTTTAGTGCCGTGTGATATTCGAATAGTTTTATCCAGAGACAAGGTCTGTGGCACAATGCGCGTGAGCAGCACTGGCGACAGGAGGCATGTGCAGGCGCTGATGGGATACATTTTCCATCTGCAGGTTCTGGACACCGTTTCTCCTGGGTCTGCCATGTGCACCGTGCGCTATACTTCACACACTCCTGTTGGCCGCCTCCACGGAGCATAGAGGAATCAAATGTATTGCATCACACTTCCCATTTCAAGGCATTCCACACGCTCAGGACTTCTCTAGCAGTGGCAAATATTTGTTCTTGTTGTTCATTCCACGTTGCCTAATTGTTGGCACTCTGCCTCCTCTCTCCGTTCATTGTTTAATGTTGAAGCTCTTTAGCTTGTTATTAATATGGAGTGGAGGTTTTGTGTCCCAGGAATGAAATTTGTTTCACAGCTCAGAAAAAAAAAAAAAGAAAAGGCTGCTCAAGCACTCTACATAAGTTTGGTGGTCATGTATGCGACACTATAAAGAAATAAAATGCATTATGTCCAAAACAAAGCCAAGAACTGCTTTAAGTTTCACGCTGCACTGGTTTGGTTCACCGATGGCTAGCAAGTTTTCCTTTGGAAAAAAATTGATTAAAGCTAACTCTCTTTTGAAACTACTGAAAGGCATCGCTATAGTTATGTGCGCTTTTATTTGTGTCCATTCTTGAAAAGCATGTCACTGATGATTGCTTTGGAGAACCAGCAGCAGAGTGTTAATGGGAGACACGGGTCTTTAAGCTCAAAAATTGCGAAAAGATTGTTTTTCTAAGATAAATTTATTTGAACCTAGAGATTCTGAAGTATGAATTTCTGAAATATGTGGTCCTCTGAATAGTACAGTAGCCGACGGATTTTTCGGGCTCCAATAATTTGGACTTGCGCTATATTTCGGACTTCATTCTGGAACCGTTGCCCTCCTCAGTGGAGCATGCACGTTTTCGCAATGAACATTTTGGGCCCTGTGATGTCCAAAAGCTCACTTTTTCAGACCACGTTTAGCGCCAGCTATACTGTGGAGAGGTTTTTTTTTGGCCAACGGCTTTTCTTTCTTGGCAAGAAATTTATACGAGCGGAGGTCGTTGTCGAAAAGAAACTTGTTTTGCGCTGCTGTGAAAGTTTAGGTGAAGTAAGTCATTCAGACGGATTACAGTCAAACCTCGTTATAATGAAGTCTCATTTCGCGCGGAAATTTGTTTGTTATATCCGATATTCGTTGAAGAAGTACACACAAATTGCTACAAAAAAAAAATTCTGTTCAGAAACCCAAGTAAAGGCTACCCTAAAGTGAAAAGCACGGAGCTGAAAAAAAGCATTTTTTTTTTCTTTGAAGCGTGATATAAGCACGCGAAACCTTACCTTTCATTTTGCACTGCCAAGCAAAAATGAGCACACAAATCTGGATTTAGGCCACGCAGGACTGATTTATTTAAAAAACGACGTACTCTTCAATTGGCGGCACTTCACACTATTAGATAGAATAAATTTCTCAACAAAATCGACACTGTGCAGCGCTTTCCCAATGTCAGCTGATTTGGCCACAGGTAGGTTCTCAAGGTACCTTCTCAATTTCCTCGCCATATCGGCGGCCTCGGTGCTGCCGAGAGCTCGCTCTTCGCCTTCTTCTTCACTCTCATCGCTGCTCGTAGCATCATCTGTAGGAAGCAGCTGATCGACAATTTCTTGGTCGGTCAATTCGGGCGCCACAGCCAAGTTGTCATCGGCAGCAATAAAGTCCTTGAACGTAACATTCGGAACCGCCAGTTGACGCCATGTCGTCTCATCGAAATTGTCCGTTTCACCTTCAGAATCGTGGGCGTCGTTGGGCTCAGTCTCGCTGGTGGATGGGGCATCATCAACAAAGCAATTTCTTATTGTCGACTGTGCCACTACGTTCCATGCACCGTACAGCATGTCCAGCATAGTTTTGAGGTTTATGGCCGTTGATATGCCCCTGTCTATGTCAAATACGAGCTGTGTAACCAATCACTTTCGGTAGCAGCATTTTAGTGAGCGAATGATGCCCCTGTCTAATGGCTGCAGCACTGAGGTCGAGTTTGGCGGCAAAAAAACTAGGCGGACTGCTTCAAGTGGTACAGACACCTTACGGGCAGAGCAGTTGCCCAATATAAGGAGCACTTTCCTGCGCTGCTCTGCCATGTCTTTGTCGAAGGCCTTCAGCCATGCTTTAAGGAGTGACGATGTCATCCACAATTTTTTGTTCGAGCCATAGTCCGCTAGGACATTCCGGGCATTGCGCAGGCACCTGCGGCGAGCAGATTTACCAATAACAGTTCGCCGCCTTTTATCTGACCCATCCATGTTGACACAAACAACAACGGTGACGCGGTCTTTGCTTTTCTTGCCTCCTTGGCACAGTTCGTTCTCCGCAACGAGTGACCTTTCCAGGGGCAGCTTAAAAAAAGCGCAGTCTCGTCCACGTTGTAGACATCGCGCATCTCGTAGCCATCCAGTTGCATGCGGAGGCTTTCTGCCCACTTCTCGCAGTTCTCTACTTCGACGGCCGCTTCTTTGCCCGACAAGGTGTGGCAAACAATCTGGTGGCGGTCTTTAAATCGCTGTAGCCAGCCACTGCTTGCATAGAAGTCATTGTGGCCTAAGACGCAAGCGATTCTTTTTGCCTTCATTTAAAGCACGGCACCAGACACAGGCAGGTTGCGCACTCTAACGTCCTTGAACGGCGCGAACTAGGCATCTTCAACATCCTGGTGGTGACAATACCTGACGCGGTTCCTGTCGTTCTTCACGGCGCCTGCAGAGTGCACTTTTTCTATCTTCTGCCTTGCGCTCAGTATGGTTGACAGCGTGCTATGCGCAACGCCAAAGTCTGCGGCAATCTCTTTCTTCTTGCGCCCGCTGTCGACCGCCCTGAATATTTTTATCTTTGTTTCAAGAGAAACTGCTTTGCGTTTCGCGCCGCCATGCTGCAAGACGACGGCACGACCTCGAGGAAAATGAGCACACGCGCGGGTCAGCAAAAAGTAGGGGCAGGGGCACGCAGGCGGTGGTTAGATCACGTGCAGGTCACATGCCAGGCAGCCGTTGATGCTAGATTCACTCGCAGTCCCTAGGTGGCGTGGCGTGCGAAAGCGCGGGCGATTCAAGCACATTTTAGGTGGAGGCGATTGATAAAACCGAAATTTAGCGTTTTGAATTTCTTTTCTGTTGTCTGAATACGAAATATGCTTCGTTATAACCGATTTAGTGCCAAATTTTCAGTTTTTCATTTCGTTATACAGATAGAACTCCCATAGAAATAAAGCACAGCCAACCAAACTTTTACTTTGTTATATCTGATAATTCGCTGTATCTGTGTTCGTTATAACGAGGTTTGACTGTACCTTGGTTCTCTGTGTACCATTGCCATTGGAGGCAGCGGCAGTAAGGGAATGCTCTGCGCTGTCATTGCGGCAACCTAAACCATGCAATTGGACGGAAAAATGGAGCGTGAGCTCTATTCACGTACAGTCGGCGACCCATTTTTCGGACTCAACGGACTGTGATGTTGTCCGAAAGAAGAAATGCGCACCAAAAAAAGCTCAATTTATTGCCTATTATTGACTTTGAGGCCGGAAAATGTAATGAATGCTTTTCTACACCACGCTCCGCTTCCATGCTAATTGGTCCGCCTCAAGTTCGGCGAGAGTCATGTGTCGTCGTAAGCCGACGAAAGGGTTGCAACCTCTTGCATCCGCTCAGCTTGCACCTGCTGCGCTGCTGCAGGTGAGTCGTCGTCGCTGTCAGACTCCGTGAGCACTTGGTGATTAATTTCTGCATCTTTGAGCTCAGCGCACTGTTCCAACTCGTGGTCCAGGTCTGTGAACTTTGAAAGTGAGACGGTCGATGGAATTTTGACAGTGCGAAGCTTGTCAATGAGCTGCTCACTGCCTGACAGCTGCTTGACGACGCTCTTTGTCCAAGGCAGCCGACTCGTCATTCAGCACAAATCCCGTGTGGTGGACGCAATTGCGCAGCATTGTGCGTGCCACAGACTTCCACGCATCGGCGAGCATACCAAGTGCACCAAGCAAATCTACAGAGTAGGTTGCCCCACTGTCGAGGCACACCACCGCCACCACGAACCACTGGATCACACCACAGACTCCGCTGAGTGCCTTCTCGAAAAAAAGAAAGAAAGAAAAGAAAAAGTTCCTTATAAAATTTGGAAACAGCTTCTTGAAGAACTAAAGCCAATCTAATTTCATGCGAGCCACATTAGCGACACAACATAGTTCTCACATCAGCACGACCGCGGCTAGGCCTACACGATATGCTTGGCAACGCACGTAATACGCGCGGCAAACACACAGATTGACAGGCAGTCAAAGCAAACAAGCTAAAAGAGAGAAAAAAAGCACTCCGGCAGAGAGCAGCGACGTTGCTCCGGAAGCGGAAGCTGCTAGGCAAATAATATAGGCTCGATCCTGCGTCAGTTTAGATGCGGAGCAGCACGCAGGGCCGGCACCGGTTTCGAGGCTATCGAAGGAAAAAGTATACAAACAAGATGGCGGCGGCACCATATTGGGTGGCAGTTGGCCCAGCTAACGCTTGGAATGTCCGCAAAATCGCATAGCCCTCCCTAGAGTGTCCGAAATTTTGATCCGCATAATACATTGACTTTATAAGGTATGTCCTGGGGCCGGGCAAAAGTCCGAATAATCATGTCCGAAAAATAAATCAGTCGTCGACTGTAAGCCCTTGTATTTGTTTCCCCTTGAGTTACATCATGGTCTTCGCTGGTGCCTTCGTCAACCATCATGGCAACTGAAACTGCATAGTAATACTGCACGCGGTGCATGCATTCGTTCGCAGCGTGAGCATAATCTGTGCAAGTGGCATGGACATGACGAAAGGTTACAGCTTAGCTACTGGGCCTGGAGCCTAGCGTAATCCGCTTCTGCGGGGCACCACTGGGCATGCAGTGACCACTTTGAGCGAGTTGCATGCATCTCGGCGGCACGCATGCCTACAGAGTTGGCTCCAGTTACTGCGCCCTCACTGGCAGCCGGGCCCGCTGTATCGAATTGCATTTGTGCGTGCGCATGGGCGGCGAGTGGAAGCTGATCACAGTAGCAGCTGTAGACGATCGGGCTATGTTGTAACTCTCTAATATCGACTTATAAACCAAACATGGGAAGTGGCGAGGTTCATGATTTGTAAAGCTGATTTTTTCCAGAAAAGTGCTTATTTTCAGGTTCATAGATTTTTCGGAGTGTTTCAATATTTGAACCATTTATAAACTAGGTACCGCTGAGTCCAAAAAAATAATCGTCGACTGTATTTATTATGTTATTAGATTTTGAAGGCAGTAACGAGAGATTTTTCGCTCATAAGAAGACCTCAGGATTGATATAAATCAACCTCGCGCCCTGCGGCAACGGTAGAGCGGAGTGTGGCCATTTTGGTATCGTTCAAAAGCTGCACCTTTCTACTTTCTTCTGTTAGGAAACTTTTCTCACTCTGGCAACAGCAGAGCTAGACTGCTGCAAGAAAAATACTAAAATCTCGCAAGTCATTAGTGTTTTGGCACCATTTTTAAAGCTGATGTTTCGCAGACGAGGGATTGTTTTCTAGTTCACGGATTTTTTGTACTTCGATTATTTGGACCATTTCTGGGTCCTTTGAAGTCCGAAAAAACGATCGGTGACTGGAACAAACACATTCGATTCATATTCAAAATTTCGAATATTTCGACACTCCTACTTATGGCTGAATCTGTCGTACGAACATCCATCCACCGGGCATGCTCATCTAGTGCTGATCATCACGTCGCGTCTTGCATACAGTCATACAGTAGAACCCGGATAATTCGAATTTTGGTTATATTGAACTCAAGGAATATCCCCTGAAATTCCCATGTAAAAGTGTACAAAAGCTGCGTCCTATATCGAACTCAATTTCACCGGTTGTTCGATATATCGAACTCTGCGCGACGGATGGAAGGTACCCCTTTCCTAAAGACGATTGCATCACCCTCAGCCATTTGCCGCGTGTCGTTTTCAAGCCATGCGCTGAAGGAATGAGAGGAAATTGGTCGGCAATAGCTAGTCTAGGGTAGCGCCGGCCCCTTTCGCCCAAGGCGAGTGCATCTATGGTGATCAGTTGCTGCGCGCCAGCACGTGACGTTTGCAAGCCATGTATGTGACTGCCGGTGTTGAGCAGACGCAGCCAATGCAGCCGTGGTGTTCAGGTGAGGGGGAAAATGTGATAAAGCGAAGCGAAAGGGTGTGCCCATTCTTCTGCCGAGCTTTCTCTCCTTCCTCTTTTTTTTCCGGTGTTCGTTCGCAGCATCACGCCTTACGCATGCGCCGACAAGCCAGCTGAGCCTGTGGCAGACAGAATGTCGGACTCTTTTTTCCAGTGTGTGTGTTGTGAACCCTCTGCGCGCGGCGGCTGACGTGCGATGCGCCTCTAGTGTCGTCGTGCTGAACATGGTGTAAGCTATGGCAACTGCTGACGTTAAAAAGCCACAGATCTTATTTCTTTGTTTTGCTTTTTTTGCGAGAATCATCCATCCTTGTCGTCGTGCTGAACGTGCGTCGTAGCATAAGCTGTGGCAGCTGAGAATGTTAACAAGCGGCGGACTTTTTCTTTTCTTGCGAGAACCAACCTTCCTTGTTGTGCTGAACGTCCGGCATTGTATAAGCTATGGCGGTTGTGGACATTAAGAAGCGGCAGATCTTTATTTTTTTTTGTGAGAGTCCATCTTTTGCTATTCCTGTGCATTGTTGCGCTTACGTAGGAACTGGGACACAATCGGAGACGACACAGAACAGATGTGCGCAATCTGTGTCGCATTCTGTGTCGTCTCCGATTGTGTCCCAGTTCCTACGTAAGCGCAACAATGCACAGGAATAACAACCACCAACTAGCCCAATTTGAAACTCTCCATCTTTTGCATCTATGGATCAGTGAAAGCACACGGTCGGCTGCGGTCATGACAGCGGCTTTTAGCATTGTTCGCTTCAAACGAAATTTGCAACTATATCACGCTTTCCAGTGATTTCGTGGCAATGGACTCCGCCCGTCCAAGCCAACACTGGCACTCTGCCGAGTTCGCTCCCCACCACCCCAGGAGCTAACGTCAAAAGTATAGTCAAAAGATAAAAACGCCATAACGTTATCGCTGATCAGCATCTTGGCACGCTGCTACTAAATGAGCTGTCGATGCGACGGCCAAAACAGAGGGACGTGCCGCCGATTTTTAAAATTGTTTTTCATATTCTCGGGGGAAGAAGGAGAAGGTGAGTTCATTATGCGGGTGGGTCGATTACACGACAAATATGGTATCACTTTTCACGATCACAAGGGACGTCTCAAGCCGAATAATTATCAATATATAGAACTATTTTTGGACCCCCTTAGAGTTTGATATATCTGGGTTCAGCTGTATTAGCAGAGCTGTGTCCTTTTCCACTTGGTTCACTTTGCACGGTTACACATGTGAACATCGCTCGTTCCCAATGGCTAACACCGGGCTGCCTTGCCTTGGTGAGGGTAAAATAAAATGCGGTCTTTGCTTGAGAGCTGTGTCTTCTATCCAATTCCCGAGGAGGCGCATAAGTATGGGGTGCCAGCACTTGTGTTTGCCATTGCTCGTCATAACTGCTATGAGGTTGATCGGCTTTTGAAACTTGGGTGTCCTTAGCTCGTACTAATGGGCACTTATGGTGCGAGCAGACACTGATAGTACAACTCATGGAGGACTGGTTGTCCATGAGTTGCTGTGGGCCTAATTGGCAACCGGTGCACTGGGGTTTTGAGTGTGTGTTCGTGTTTTGGAGGGAAACAGCCATGTAACACCATTTGTCTGCGCCATCATGCAGGACCAGCTGCTCTTTTGCGATGGATTACTTTGGATTACTTTGACTGGGGCTACCACATGTACTGCCTCCAGCCGCCCCTGTCGGAACCACCAGAGGGTGAGTGGCATCACATGGTGTTCACCATAGGGGTTGGGGGGTAGGGCTGACTGCATATAGTGGCCAGCCCTGAGGCAGGTAGGAGGGAGTGCACAATATAGTCTTATACCCCAGTAAAGCGTGCAATATAAAGTGCACTTCCACAGAGTGCACTTCGCAGCTTGAAAGAGACTTTACGCTACGCAGTGCTTAATGGGAAAGCGAAGTGCACTCGCATAAGCACTCGTTGGTACGAAACTAGCAACTGAAAAACATGTTTTAAAAAAGAAATTGGAACCTCCAAGCGCGAAGTTCAGGGAACTGCTTATTAAAGTAGTAAAACATTCAAAAAATGCTTAAAATTTGATACCGGGCCATTATTCGTGGACCCCTTATCAACGAACACCATGAACAGTAACAACTGCCCCCTAACTGAAAATGGCATAGCCGCAGTGGCGCACCACTCATAATGTGGAAGTTGCGTACGTGGTTACGTCACGTTTTTGTTATTTGATGTTTTTGCCCGTCGCTATTTTATAAAACATTTCATCAAATGAAAATATGTACAAAACGTATGTACAAAACAGTTCCCAATGGCTAACACCGGGCTGCCTTGTCTTGGTGAGGGTAAAATAAAATACGGTCTTTGCTTGAGAGCTGAGTCTTCTATCCAATTCCCGAGGCGGCGCATAAGTATGGGGTGCCAGCACTTGTGTTTGCCATTGCTCGTCATAACTGCTATGAGGATGATCGGCTTTACACCCTTAGCTCGTAACTAATGGGCACTAATGGTGCGAGCAGACACTGACGGTACAACTCATGGAGGACTGGTTGTCCATGAGTTGCTGTGGGCCTATTTGGCAACCGGTGCACTGGGGTTTTGAGTGTGTGTTCGTGTTTTGGAGGGAGACAGCCCCGTAACACCATTTGTCTGCGCCATCATGCAGGACCAGCTGCTCTTTTGCGTGGATTACTTTGACTGGGGCTACCACATGTACTGCCTCCAGCCGCCCCTGTCGGAACCACCAGAGGGTGAGTGGCATCACATGGTGTTCACCACAGGGGTTCGGTGGTAGGGCTGACTGCATCTAGTGGCCAGCCCTGAGGCAGGTAGGAGAGAGTGCACAATATAGTGTTATACCCCAGTCAAGCGTGGCAGATATCGACGAGCCGCTGAAGGTCCCTCGTCAATTCTGCCATCACGACCAGGTCGTCAGTGAAAGCAAGTCCTGGCAGTCGGCAGCCCTCATCGACTCCACTTGTGCTCAGCCGCAGGCGAACTCCCAGGCTTGATGCAATCGGGGCCCGCTCCACGCTTGACACATATACCAGGTACAAGAGCGGCGACAGTGGGCAGCCCTGCCGAAGGCCTTTCGTCACCACTATGCGCTCTGAATGCACATCATCAAAGCACACAGTGATGTAGTTCCGCCTGTAGAGGCGCCGGATGGTCAACACGAGTGTCCTTGGGAGACCGCGCGATTACAGGCACACAAACAAGGCCTCATGGGGCACGTTGTCGTACGCTTTCTCGACGTCCATGAAGCGGCACAGCAACGAGCGTCCCTCCTTCCGCGCAATGCCTACACACTGCGTGATGACAAATAAGTTGTCATCTAACTGGCGGCCTGGCCGGAAGCCATTCTGCAGCTCGGTGAGTATACCGCGAGCCTCCACCCAGCCACTGAGCCACTCCTTTAGAACCCTGGCAAAGAGCCGGTACATGACACTGGTGACTGTAATTGGGCGGAAGTCCGGCAGGTTTCCCATCACTTCTCTATTCTTTGGAATGAGCCATTCATCCGGGATTGGTGCTTCCTTGATAACAGCTGTCAAGAGGCCAGCGAGCTGTTCTCTTGACTCCGGGCCGAGGCTCTTCACCAAATAAGCCGGCACATCATCAATTCCCGGGGCTGTACGAACACTTATGTGAGTGAGGGCACGCTCCATGGTCTTGCTGGAGACCTCCCACCGCGGCTCCATCTCTTCCGGAGTCCCCTTATCCATCAGCGAGGTTACGGTCTCTTCTTCGGGCTCCTCACATGCTACCGTCTGTCCATACCAGGTGGCATAGTATGCCGTCAGGTACTCTTGCTGATTTTCAGCTGGCTGCCCTGTCGTCGCACACCGAAGATTTTTAGCGCCATCTATCCTAAGACATAGTAATCACGGTAAAATTTTGTGACCAAGAAGCAGTGATTGGCGCATGCATTGACGATGCTGTAGGCTTTGTTGGCTTTGTGTTTGCCATTTCTCATTGCCATTTTGATTTTCCGAGCATTCAGCTTGCACTTCGCACTTATCGTTTCTTTTGTTTTGGTGCCGCGTTTCACCCGTGCGCTTCACCATGTCTAGGAAGCGTAAAGCGTTATCGCTGAAAGAAAAACATGACATTCTGGTAAAAGTCGACGACAATCCGCAGATGAAACGTGTCGACCTGGCACGCGAACTTTGTTTGCCTGTCTCCACGCTGAACACGATCGTCGGCAAGCGAGAAGAAATTCGGAAAAACATTCAAGTCTTCGGCACCGGCGTGAAGCAAACAAGGGGCAAACAAGATGGAAGGGGTTCTACTGGCGTGGTTCAGGGAAGTAAGGTTGGCGGGCGTGAATGTGGACGGGACAGTTGTTCGCGAGAAAGCTGATGCGATAGCACTCTCGTTGGGCATTGAAGATTTTAAAGCTTCATGCTGGTGGCTCCATCATTTTAAAACACGGCATGGCCTGTCTTATAAAACCGTTTCCGGCAAAGGGAAGTCTGCCGACCAAGATCAGGTCTCCAACTGGCTTTCGACTCTGCCGGCGGTGATTGCTCAGTACCAGCCAAGGGACGTGTTCAATGCAGATGAAGCTGGGTTATTCATCAACCTCCATCCCGAGAAAAGTCTCAGCATGAAAGGTGAGACGTGTCAAGGTGGAAAAAAAAGCAAAGAAAGAGTCAACGTATTGTTGTGCTGCAACGCTGATGGAACCGAGAAGCTCAAGCCTACCGTCATTGGCAAGTTCTGGAAGCCACGCTGCTTCTCGCGTAACCCACGCCTTCCTGTCGTTTACAAAGCGAATAGGAAGGCATGGATCACCGGAGCCCTTTTCAGAGTTCCTCATCCATCTGGATGCCCGGATGCGTGCCGAGAACTGTAGAATTCTTCTATTTCTCGACAATTGTGCCGCGCACCCTGTCGATACTTCATGGCTGCTAAACGTCGGAGTAATTTTCCTGCCACCCAACTGCACCAGCCACTTGCAGCCCCTAGATGCAGGAATCATAGAAACGTGAAATTTCACTTTAGGAGCTTGTTGGTCAGACGCTTTTTGGCCAAGATTGGCCGGAAAGATGCCAGCTTGAAGGTGGATCTTCTTGATGCCATTCATTTTCTAACGATATCATGGGATCGCGTCAAACCTGACACCATCGCCAACTGCTTCAAGAAGTGTGGCTTTTTTTGTGCATCTGGTGATACTGAGGAAAATGGAGATGACAGCGCAGAGATTGACATCCCGGACTGGGGTGACCTCGATGTCGACGTGTCTCCGGAAGAGTTTGTATCGGCGGACGACCAACTGGCGACATGCGAATTGCGCACCGTCCAAGACATCATTGCAGATGTTACCGCTGAAGAGGAGAGCGACGACGATGACAACCAAGACGCCGGAGATTGCAGCGGCGATCGTCGGCCATTAAATACTGACGGTGCACTCGAAGCTTTGGACGGGCTTTGTCGCGTCTGCGGAGCTGAGTGAGGAAACTGCTACTCGTTTCTACGAGTTCCAAAAAAGCTTTCTTCAGGACCTCGAAAAGCAAAAAGTGCAGCGCAAAGTGACGGATTATTTTAACGTGCTTTAATAAAGCAAGTTCTGTGCCAAGTATGTATTATTCGCGATCTTTTGGAGTCCGTTTCGGATAATACGATTTTCGGATAATGCAATTTTATTTTCGGAGCCCGTGGGAATCGTATCAACGAGATTCCACTGTATATGACCGGTGAAGAGCGCCTATTTCTTTTTTTTGTCGTCAGAGCTAAGCAGGGCATGCTGTCTTTTTCTCCAAAATGTTATACATCTTTTTGAGAAGACAAACTGCCTACTTCAGTCACAGGCTGCTCAGATTCATGCGCTCAGGGGCCTCTTGAACCGCCTTCTCGAGGATCTCTTGACTCAATTTGTGCGGCCAGGTGTTCTCAAGGGATGCCATTCATTGCCTGAAGTTGCCTATGGAGCTGTAGAGAATCAAAAAAGATGATAAAGACATCGTCATTGGCATGACAACCTCCTCTGTAGTTGAGACGCTGACCTCAAATGAGAAAGAGCAGTTCTTCTCGGCTGTACGTCTCTACTTCATTGCAGCATGTGATTATATTCGCCACAAGTTCCCGCTGGAAGACATCAGCCTGAAAATGGCTGAAGTTGCCCAAGTGCAGGCTCTAGAAACTGCTTCATTCAGCAGTGTACTTCATTTCATTAGGGCGTTTCCTGCTATTCTGCCCCAGCAGAGTGGGGAAACAGGAGAAGAAACAATTGATGCACTCAAAGTGGAGTTTGCCAACATATAAGCTTGCCAGATTCCAGCAGACATTCTGAATGAGCCAAGGTGCGACATGCAGTGGTCGCATTTGGGAAGCATTCGAGATGTCGACGGATCACCTAGATTCCGCAGAATCTCAATGGTTATATGCTGGGCATGCTCTCCATTCCCCACAGTAACGCTGAATGTGTGAATATTCAGCTCTGTCAACAAAACTCTGTTTCGCTCATCTGTTTCCGAGAAAACTCTAGAAAGTCTGCTGATGGTAAAAGGACACCAGAGTGGCACCTGCCTTTAGCAAGCCTACACAGAGAAGTTTTTGAAGCAGGCGAAGTCAGCAACTGCAAAAGCATTGCAAAAATAAATCGTGACACAATGGAGTTTTCGCTCATTACTCTACGGGACACGGATTTTGCTTGTGGGTGAGTGAGCAAGGGTGTCGCTAAAGATAAATTCTTGGAAAGTAAATAAAAAACAGTCCCTCCCCCCCCCCCCTTCATGGTCGCGGAGGTTTTGAAATCTTCAGGTTGGCAGGTATATAAGTCATCGCCATCGTTATGTGGCTTTGCCTCACAGCCGTTGTTTCACAAAATTTGCAGCAAAGCATGGATCGAGAAACGAAATGGAGTCCTTGTGCTGTGCGATGTCAGCGCATATTAAAGATCCTCAGGTGGTCGAAATTACTCCGCAGCCCTCTACTACAGCTCCTCAATCTCTCTTTCCACTTTCAATCCCACCTTCCTCCCTTTCCATATGGCGCAGTTGAGGTGTCCACAGAAATAAGTGTGACTTTCCCTTCTTGTGCACCAACTATTTGCACATAGCACCCCAAATTTTTCAATTAAACGGGCTTGCACAGGCTGCTGGTTTGAATTATTTGGTCAGATTTACATTAGAAAATACGGGATCGCAGAAAACCTTCGAATTATACGAGATTTTGAATTAACAGAGTTGAAATTGTTGAGGTTTTACTGTATGTGCACCACTTTTTGTGTATGCAGTACGCAGTAGGCTGCAAGCGTTAATACACATAGCCTGAAAAATCTGTAATGAACCCCCTCGTATAATGAACCCACCCCCACATTTGTCCCTGAAAATTTACTTAAGGGGGCAGGCTACCCTTGAACACCAACTTGTTTTTTTCTTGAGATATTTGAATGGAAATTTTCAGGGTAGGCTCGTAGTACAAACATTTGACAAACTACCAAGTTTCATGTGCTGGGCTCATAGGTTCTTAGAGTTAGAGTAGTATATCAAGGTGGTTTACATAGGTCGCTTAGCAAAGGCCTGGAGAGTTCTCAAAATGTGCTGGTACTCTGAAATTCATTATGGTCATTCTTGGATAGTTACGCCAGGGCAAGACAATTCGCCTTTTCCGAATTTCCCCGCTGAAAAATTTTAGCACAGTCCCAAACTTAGTGTGTTTAATTAGACCTGCATTTACCAAATTTTAATTGATTGTAATTCCTTACATGATATATTGAAAAAGGAAATTATCTTACCCTCAGAAATTTATTGAGGTATGGAATAAAAGAAACCTCATGAAAATTTGATAAGCGGTCCCCGAGATACGGCTGTCCTAAGGAGCCACGCTAGGCAAAAAAGGGATTCTGAGAAAACGGCCCTAGAAGGTTGAGAGAACGCTAACTTTTTTGTTTGTCAAGATATCTCGATGAAATTCTTAGGGCTGGCTCATAGCATGGACATTTTAATAACTTAAGGGGAGATGCGGGTCAAAAAAAGGTGTTTTTTTTTTTTCCAGTTTTCCGATTTTTTTTATTTCAGAATTTTTAGGCATTCAGCTACCTTGTCTAAAAAAAATGAAAGTGATATTTGCACTAGAAATTAGTAAAAACTATGTTTGAATGAGTCATGGTCGACGGAGAAACCGAAAGTTGCCACGCAAGTTGCCCATTTTTGCACGCCTGCCGTGCACAGCAGCTTCTTCGCACGCCGTGGCTATAGTGCTCTAGAAGATTGGGCAGTGTGTCGACCGCGCCACGAAATGCATGGGAGCAGGGGGCCGCTTTTGCGATGACGGAGGCTTTGCAGCGCAGAGGGCGCCACCAGCAACTGGTGTAAGCCGTCTGGACGCCCGCGTATGCGCGCTGTGTGGCGCGGGGGATACCGCGTGCACATTACGTTTTGTTTGCTTGTACGTCGTCTCGAGGTGTTGGTGACAAGATCTTTACAAATATGCCGGTTAACGGGGCTTAGTACTGTTAGCAACCAACTAATTTATTTTCCATTTTGGCTGTTGACAACACCTCGAGGAAGTACATACATGTCAGGAGTTGGGCTCCAAAAAAAACAGCTTGTAGAGGGTGTAGAAATTCAGACTCTCGCAGCACACTTCACTCGCCGTACAGCTTGCTTTAGCATTCCTAAAAGCACCTAATTGACGTCCTGAAATGTGCTCCTTTTGAAATGTGGGCAGTGTGGAGACAGGACGTAGGAAAAAGTCAGGCATGCAACAAGTGTGTTCGAACGGTGACTAAAGCTGGCCACGGTAACCCCATTATAAAAACAGTCCACAATAGTATACAGTCGAACCCGGTTATATCGAACTCGCGGAATATCCCCTTGAAAATCCCATGTTCAAGTATAGGAAAGCCGCGTCATATATCGAACCTAATTTCACCGGTCGTTCAATATATCGAACTCCGCACCCCGCACTGGAAAGTGTGCCTTCCCCAAAGACAATCGCATCACCCTTGGCCGTTTGCCGCATGACGTTTTCAAGCCACGCACGGAAGGAATGAGAGGGGACAGTTCGGCGACGGCGGTCTGGGCAGCGCCGCGCCCATTCCCCAAAGGCGCTCGCATCTGCATCGTTTCCCACGCGCCAACACATGACGTTTGCAAGCCATGTGCGTGGGTGTGCTCATCCTTTTGCCGAGCTATCTCTCTCCTTCAGCACGCGCTACACATGCGCCAAGCCAGCTCAGCCTGTTTTCAGACAGGCGTCGGACGCTTTCTCCGGCGTGTGTTGCGAACCCTCTGCGCGCCGCAGCTGACGGGATTATGGGGCCTGCAGTCGTTAAAAAGCGGCAGCTCTGCTTTTTTTTTTTTTTTTGCGAGTTATCCTTTCTTATCGTGCTGTTCGGGCTTAAAGAAGCGGCGGGTTTTTTTTTTTTTTTTTTTTTTTTGCGGGAGTCTTTTACTTTTGCATGTATGAATCAACGAAAGCACGCGGTCAGCTGCTGCGATCTTGATGCCCGCCTCAAGCGCGGCGTGATAAATCGAACCAGGCTTGTGCAATCAAGCCATCATGGGCACTCTGCCAAGTTTGCTCCCCGCCACCGCAGGAGCTATCAAAATATAAACGCGCTCTGACGTTATCGCTGCGCAGCATCTTGGCACACTGCCAAGAAATGAGCTGTGGATGAGACGACCGAAACGGAGTGACATGCGCCATCGACATGCAAACGAAAACGTTTCTGCCGCGGCAACACAGAAACTTTGTTTCGAGCTGCTGGGGTGGCTCGAGCAGCGAGAAGGACGCATTTCCAACAAGTTTGAAATTTTTCGGTCTGTCGCTGCCGCTCGTCGCAGAATTCGCTCAATCTCTTCCATGTGAGCGAGCTGGCCTTAACGCATTTCTTTTTTTTTTTTTTCAAATTCTCGGTGCAAAAGTGGAGGGTGGGTTCATTATGCGAGTGGGTTGATTAAGCGACAAATACGGTATCTCTTTTTTGCATCGTAAGTGCATCACAAGGGTGGGTTCATTATGCGAGTGGGTTGATTAAGCGACAAATACGGTATCTCTTTTTTGCATCGTAAGTGCATCACAAGCCGATTGCTGTATATCGAATTATCGAAATATCGAACTATTTCGTGATCCCCTTCGAGTTCGATATATCCGGGTTCGACTGTATTCCGTTTGACACGCAAACTATGCCAACTACAGTACTTCACCTGAAACCGCAAGAAAGGTCGGCATTCAGTTCGAATGAATTAAATGTGGATACCCCGCATGGAAGGTAGAGATATAGTAAGGACATGAAAAACGAACGACACCACACCAGGTAAACGGCTACTGAATAACGGAACACAGTGGATCAGGAAAGGTGGAAGAAGTGGGAAGTAAAGGTTGCACAGGAAAAAAAGAAAAGAAAGAAACGGGTCGCCTACCAGGGAGGGAGAAAGAGCCTGGTGGCAGGCACACAGCGCCGTGGAAAGAGCGACCGCGAATGTGAGCAGAGGCTTGGGATTTTCGTGTGGCACGGCAAAGGAATGACGGAGATGAAAGTAGGCAGCTAAAGACGAAGAAAAATGGAGATATATGAAAGACAATAAAAAAAAGCAAACAACCGAGCTTAAGAACCAAATGAATTCCTGGGAAGAGGGAAGCAGTGCACAAACAGGCTGCAATCGAACGCGTATAAATATATAGGCGTTGAAATTTAAGAGTCAACAACTTTGTAAAACTGTACACTAACCTAAGAACAAACCAATTTCTTTTCTTTGCATAAGCTGGAACATTGTTGTAACGGGTAGCTTGAAATACCCAGAAATGTGCGCTATACTTAAGACATTTAATCTAAATCCATTATAGTTTGACAATGATTTAATTGTTCCAAAATATGTTCTCATTCTAGGTAGTTTTTATTCTGCATGCTCAAGCAACCGGTAATATGCAAGTCATTGCCCCCAGAATGAAAAAAAAAAAGAATAGCTTTGAAAAAAAAAGAACCATGGAAAATAGAGGGTGCAGAGGCTATAGTGTACGCCTGAATCGCTTCCGTTAGATCATCGTTCTGTGAAAGAGGTTGTGAGGCCGGCACGGTTTCTCGCCACAAACAAAAACTGCACCTTAGGCTCGAAACTAGGCCGCAATTTACCCAAACATTTGGCTCGGGTGTACGGTCCTTTTGGACGCCTTTGCACTCCAGATTTTGCAACATTGCTGTAAAATGTGGAGGTTCAAACATTTTACCTACTTGGAGCACCAAAAAACTCGCACTTGAAGTATTGAAATTTCATGTGTTTTTGTGGCTTCGCTTTTTGCAAGTAAGCAAACCACGACAAGAGTTCCCAAAGGGAAAATAATATTCAACATGTAATATCAACCTTGTAACAATTGTAATTAGTACTGCAAAGAGTATCCGAGGCAAGTAGCCCTACTATAGTTTGGCAGGCAGTAGTTGGCAAGTATATCCAGTCGATTAACGACATTTCATACCACACATTCGAAGAGCAAACATGCATTAGTGTCCGCATTTGAATTCGGCATTATATTAGTAATTGCATGTGCATTAGGTACCCGTCATCTTTTTCGCATTTTTCCGTTTTCTCTCGGTACGCGCTAAGAACTGCCATACCTGCCTATACGACGTGCAATTATAAGTGCTTTTTTTTTTGCTCTGTACCATTTGATGCCAGTAAAGCGTCCGCTCTCAAGTGCCCACTATTAATGTATTCCCTCGTACAGTGAAATCTCGTTACTACGAACACCACATTAACGAACTTTTCAAATTAACAAATTTTTTAAGAATCCCTGGCAGATTTGCCATGTTTTCAATGTAAAACTATTTCAGAATTACGAATTTCAAAATAGCGTATATTTCAGAATAACGAACGTATTTTATTCCTTGTTCTATAATTTTGGAACATCAGTATTACGAATTTGGCTAAAATTAACAGCCCCGCAGCTTGCAACTCTCGCGTGAAACGAAACAGAAACCGCCATTTCTGTGTGTATGGTCCGTAGGCTGTAGCTATCATCATCAGGACATCTAGGACCAGCTCCTAGTGCCACCATGAAGCTATGGTTTATTACGCAGTAGCCAGCAGGCCTAGCTGCCTGCGTTTTTTTCTTCCTGTGTTGTGTGCCGAACTCGACTCAGTCGTTCGTGCGTTCGCGCGTGTGGGACGGTATTTCTTTTTTTTTTTTTTGCCGCTGATTATCTTATTGCGAAGTTTGTGCGAGATTGGCGATGATATTAGCCAGCGAAGTGCCAAGAAGATATGAACGCAGCTGCTTTCACTGCAAGAAATCGACGCAGGGAAAAAGTGATTCGGCCTCTACAGACAGCTAGCATTGCCCCATGGACTGCCGCGATCATTATGAAAGACCGAGACAAGATTTTCAAAGCTCAGGGAGCATTGAAGATGGGGTGATAAAAAACTCCCGTTTTTTTTTTTTTTTTTTTTTTTTTTTTTTTTTTTTTTTTTTTTTTTTTTTTTTGCACATGGACAAAGTCCATACTTTCATTGCTCGGTGCAATCACGCACGCGATGAGGTGTTCCGGAAAGCGGAAGGTGTATGTGCTGTAGTGGTATAATGTAGTGTGCGGTGGTGTTTGCTGCACGCGGCAGAAGAAAATAATGGATTTCTTCAAATAAATCAGCTTTGGAGCTAGTGCAACCTTTTCACTTGAGGTTTTGATAGTCTACACACGTGCCTACTGCCAAGGTACGTCATTTTCATACCTAGGTTTGACCACTGGCTTATAATCGCAGATTTTTCATTACAACGATATTTCAAAATAACGAATGATTTTTCGCGGTCCCGCGGGATTCGTTATATCGAGATTTGACTGTATACGTATGTGACAGCATTAATTTTTCATTTTATCTGAAGTATTGCCCTAGCTGTACTTGACTTTTTTTTTTTATCTAAACAGCTGGTTCACCGTTTGATGAACGAAACGTAAACAAATGTCAATTACGAACAAAGGATGAATGCTTGAGTCGCGTGTACATTCTTTTTTTTTTGCCGGTAAATACCGCAGTGCTTTAAATTATTAGTATGGTTATGAGTAAATGTTTTGCTCGCACACTGTATTTGGGCTATCTATAAGCGGAGATATAGGGCACAGAAAGAACACCGATTAAGGAGATATATTACGGATTACTGGAGATTTAAGATAAACGTTGTTATGTATTAATAAGCACAAGCTGCAAAATGTAAGCAGGTGTTCATAAATAAGGCTCGTAAAAAATAAGGTGTTCCTAAAAAGACCTTACAAAGCACGAGCTTTGATTCGCATGTGTACTGTTTTTCTCTGCGTGTTAGTAGCTCTCCTCGGCGGCAGCCTTTATTCCCTTACTGGAAGAACGAATGCAAAACACCACGCTTCGTTGGAAACATTAAGTACAAATCGCTCATCTGGATGATTTATGGCTGTTCGCAGAAAGAATAAATGTTGAGAGTTGTAAATAACGATTCAAACATAGCGCACTGCTCCATAGGACTACCCAAGCGTGCACGGCGTCTCTAAATTAACATAAAGGAATGGCAGGGATTGGTTTAAGCACTTGGAATAAGTAGCCTCTTTATCAAATATTGCACCAACTGCGTAGCGTGTGAAAATAGCTCCAAAGTGAACCGCGCCCCACCTCTGTACCTCCTCCACTATCCCCTTACTATCCCCGCCGCGGCCGCTACGCGCAGAGTGGCGAACGCGGCACCCCTGTTGCACGTCGCGCCCTCTCTCGGCAATCTGTTCCTGTCATCGCAAAAGCGGCCCGCTCTCCGGCGTCGGTCGTCACACTGCCCAATATTCTAGAGCACTATATCATGGCGATCGCTTAGCGGAGATAGGTATTCCCGTATTGCACATGCCAATGCACATGCGTATTCTCGCATGTGCATTGGCCACCAGTTTTGTATTTTCACTAGAAATGATAAAAAAGGCGTGTTCCGCAACCTCTCTCGAGTGTTCTTCGATCACATGGTGCGATTCTGACGACACCATTGGCTGCGGGTGACCAGTTTGTGCAGTGAAGCCTACTTTCTGGTTCCTCTGGTTTTCTGCTGCTCGCAAGCATTGCAAGACTGCCACTGTCACTCTGCGTTTTTTTTTTTTTTTTAGTTTTGCGATCATGGTCAGTCCGAAAAAGCACAATACTCGCGTGCAGAAGTTTCATACTAAATTTAAATTCAAAGGAAGGAGGCGCAGGTCGACGCCGACAACGATACGCAAGAAAAGCTGCCCGGAACCTACTAGACCTAACGAAAGCATCGGCGCCGAGGACATCGACTCTACCTTGAACTTTGCAAGTGCTTCTGAAACGAAGATTGCACCCTTCGTTAATGAAGAAAGAGCCAGTGATAGCTCTGCCAGCGCGGTAGTGTGTGACGTCGATGCGCTGATGCTGCTCATGCAAGGCGCAATGTTTCCTGCTTGTGGCGAGAGCCAACTCTTCGTCAGCGGTGCAGACGCCGCTGTTATGTACGATGGCACATAGCAAAAGAGGGGCCATAAGAGTCGCAATGGTGTGGGCACTGTTGTGTCCCTCGACAGTGGACTGTGCCTCGATTTTGAAGTGCTGTCAAATTATTGCTTGGCATGCAGTCGGCACAATATATTGAACAATGAAGAAGAGGAGATCTAACAGGTGTTCCACCGGCCCGGGTGCGAAAAAAATGTGGAGTGCTCGTCGCATGCCATAGAAAAGGAGGCAGCACTTCGCATTTGGTAAAGAACGCCATTGTACGAGACACCACTACACTTCACTGCATATTTGAGTGATGGAGACAGTAAAGCACATACTGCTGTATCCAAGGCTCAAGTGTATGGTGCCATAACAATACAGAAAGAGGACTGCACTAACCATGTTGCAAAGCGCCTCTGGACAGCCCTTCGGCAACTGAAGACACCACTTCCACGCGGAGAGAAGCTGAGGGACCCCACAATGCAGAAACTGCAGGCATACTATCAAATAGCGATAACCAACAACAGGGGTGATGTTCATGCTATGTACTGCAGCATCTGGGCATCGCATCTGCATTTGTGCTCTAGCAATGGGGCTAGTAGCCACAGGTATTGTCCAGAGGGTGCTACATCATGGTGTAAGTGCAGGCGAGCTAAAGCCCTTAGACAGTCGCCACCAGACCACACGCCCCTCTTGGCAAAATCCCAAGGGAAGGCACTGCTGCCAATATATAAGCGGCTTACAGATAAAAACTGCTGGCTCGTGTTCGAGGCAAGACGCAAAACTCTGCAGAGTCTGAACAGCAAAATTTGGTTGCTGTGTCCAAAAACGAGGTTTGCGTCTCGGACTGCTGTTGAAACTGCCACAGCCCTTGCTGGTTCAACAGGGGACACACAAGCTTCGAGCGGGTCCTGGAAGAGCTTGGCATTCTTCTATCTAAGGGACTACTTGTGCTCAGTGACTCCAGTGATGGGACGCGCATCTAAAAGATGTCTACACAGCAGACTGCTGAGGCACACGCTCACCGCCGTATCATGGAGAGGAAGGCTCGAATGGAAGACGCTGTTCGCAAGGACCATGAAGGACTAACCTATGGCGCTGGGGCGTTCTAGTGATGGGGGATGATTGCTGTGCAGCCCATGACCCTCCATGCCAAATTTCGTGCAGTTTCGATTGCATTTTATTTAATACAGAACTTTCAAACCTTGAAATGCATTTTTCTTCTTTTGCAGTTTTGAGCAAATTTCAAAGTTTGCGCACAGTTTTTTGCACTGGTATTTGTCATATCACAATGAAACTTGGCACACATACTCTTTAGAATGTGTAGCTTGCAGATATCTATTCAGAATTTCAGTATCTGTAATACCGTATTTACTCGCATAATGATCGCACTTTTTTTTTTTAAATACTGACGCAAATTTCGGGGTGCGATCATTACGCGGGGTAAATTTTCTACAAAAATTTTTGAGCACCGAAAACGCAAACAAGTTGCAGGTCAGACGTCTTAGAACATATATCTCGATTACAACCAAAAATAAAAGCTCAGTAAGGCTTACCTTCGCAATAAACACGCACATTAAGCATCACATTGAGTGCACAATGCCCATTTATTTTTTTTCGTCAGTACTCTAATCAAAGTCTGAATCCTCGCCATCCTCGCTTTCACTGCTGCATGACTCATCGGAAACGGCAGTGTCGTCGCTGGGAGCATCTTCACAATACCACAGGAAGTCATCTTCCGTTCCATCCAAAGCGTTAGATATGCTTTCATACGCGGCTGGGAGCCGCTGGCACAACGACGTCCGCCGCCTCAGGGAAAGTCCATTCCGTCGCATAAAGAGAGTCGTCCAACCGGAGCTAGCGCGGAAATCCTTTGCGGCGATTCCCAGCTTCCTGGCAGTTGTGCGCGCCTGCATCTGTATCATTTCTAATGACACTGCACAACCATCCTTGCGCAGGTCCCTCACGTATTCTAGGACCGCCTCCTCAACACGAGGGAACTTGCCCGTTTTGGGTCCACGGAAAGCCCGCAGTGTCTTGTTCGTAGCCATCAGCTTCTCGCGCTGCTTCTTCCAATAGCGTATCCTCATTTCGTCCACGCCGAAATGCCTACCAGCAGCGCGGTTGCCATGCTCCAGTGCATAGTTGACAGCGTTGAGCATGAACGCGGTGGTGTAACTGGCATACCGCCCCATGGTGCAATGGCGTAAACTCGCACAAAAATACAAAGCACGCTACGACGCTGCCGAATTGAAAAATGGCGAACGCCGCAAAGCATGGAATCATGGGAACTCCAACGTTACTAGACTAGGTTGGGAACTCGTCGGAATGCATTCGCTGTGGGATGACTGCAGATCAACCACCAGGCAGCTCCATGTTCGGGGTGCGATCATTACGCGGGGAATTAAAAAAATGGAATTTTGACCTCAAAATTCAGGGGTGCGATCATTACGCGAGTGCGATCATTATGCGAGTAAATACGGTAATTAGTTTATAGAGGTTTGATATAACAGTAATGAGCCCCCAGAATAAAAGGATAACATCATCATAATTTTTTTTACCGTACTAGGAACTTTCATGTCCAAATTTGGGCTAGTTATCTGGATTCTAAAATTAGCAAGCTACGAAATTAACTATTGCTCTTCATTCCCAATGAAAATTTTCTATGCAAAAGCATGTGCACAAAAGGCCTTTGTTTTATGCTCGTTTAGCAGCACTGAGCAAAAAGTATGCATGCTACAAGAAAACTTATTAGTGTTCTGAAAAACTCTGGAAATATACAGCTTAAGGACACCGAATTTCATTGTTCTGGGTGGCTTATTAAATTTTTTTTCTTTTTGAGTAGCATCTTTCCTTAAGTTTCATGAAGCTGTGCACGCTGGTTCTCAAGTTACAGAAGTATAGTATATAATATGGGTCACGTGGGTCCAGGCCTGTAGAATTTGCGGAATGTGTTGGCATTGCAAAATTTATTGAGGCAATTTCTGAATAGGTATGAGGCAAGACTAGGCGCTTTTTTTTTATTTCCTTGTTTTCTAAGTTTCACTGTAACATGCTAGGGCGCTACAGGCGTCGATGCAGTCGTCGACTCGCCTCGCCTTGAGGACGGTCTTCGCTTCCATGCACTGAACGCGTGTTGCATCTAAGCGACTACACAACGTTTAACACGTTGCTCAAAACCGTCCAGGGGGCACAATGAGAGATTGCAAATCCGGCGATCGCGAAAAGGGCGAAAGGCAAACGGAACGTCAACAACGAGAGCAAAGAGCCGGAGCAGACGATGCAGGGAGGTAGCCAGCGAAGACCAATGCGTCAGCGGGCTTAGCAGCCAGTTACAGTCACCCGATCCCCTGTGTTCTCGCGGAGCGCGCGCTTTGCCCAGTCGCAGCCATGAATTCGAGCGCGGGAAACTCAAAAGCTGCCGCGAGGCACCCGATCGTAAGCAAGCCACGCCTCAACCGCGCCGCCACCGCCGAGGGTGGCAGAAGAAAGCACAAGAATTCACAAACAAAACAAGACCAAGATGGCGGCACTCAGTTCGGCGGGAAAGGAATGGAAGTTTGGGAATTTCCGGCGGTTGCTCGCTGCTTGTTATATAATTAATTTCAAGTATTTCTACTGCGAGTTGGGCACGGATAATTACAGAATGGGTAGTTTATAAGACATACTACCGAAATATATAATCTTCAAAAATCAACTGTTTTCCAATTTTTCGGTTTTCAAAGATCGCGTTCCCCCTTAAGTTCGTTAACAGTCACGGGAAAAAAAAAACTCACCTGACCCTTCTAAAGTGCGAGGCACACTGTTATAATTCACTTAAGAACACAAGCCAGTTCAGAACTAGCACCTTTATGTTTTTCTCGACAGTTTCTTGCAGAGAAGCGAGAAGCGCACGAAGGGAAAAGGGTCCTAGTACAGCTCTATGATAGTACAACACAATACAGATCTCTGCTCCTATATCGGCGTTAAGTCTGTTAGCGGGCAAGTTTGGCTTCACTCATGGCACTGCAGCTGAGCACTGAGCAGCAGTGGGTTTGGTTTTCTTTTTTTTTTCATGTTTATCCTTCCTTGCGATTTTCTTGTGAGAAGAATTGTGATTTTCTTGTGCGTGTGTGTGTGTGTGTGTGTGTGTCAGTGCACGTGCGATGTCGCTTGTCCTGCTGTGCCGCACCGTGGTCGTGCTCACTCTTGTCCAGCCCACTCAGTCTCCCACTTCGCGCCGTGCCAACCGTTCCACGCCGCAACGTTAATTGGTACTGGTTAGCGACTGCCTCGTAGTGCCGGCAGCCGCCTTCTGCAGCGTGTGCAGCACACGTGTGCGGGAACTTATTTGTTGTGGTGTAATGGCATGATTAGGAGCTTGCTGCTCGAATGTCATTTGCAGTGAAAATGTAGCAGCCACGGTGGCCGCTTTTCGATGGAGGCGGAAAGCAAGGCGCCGATGCGCTATGCGATGTCGGTGCTCGTTAAAGAACCCCAAGTGGTCGAAACTTCCGGACCCCTCCACTACAGAGTCTCACGTAGCCCAATTCACTTTAGAATGTTAAGCGCCATAAACCAGAGCAAACCATTCTCGCATCTGCATAAATCTTGATATACTACTGCAGCCTGTTGGGGCCAGTGAAGTGTGGAAGGCACGCAGTGCAGCTGTAGCCCTCTTCTTTCACTTGCAGCCCTTCACATTTGAGGTAGTTTGGCCTGTGCTTTGTGCAGAAGGCAGCCAGCAGGTGCACGGAGGCAAATGTTTTCTTCGCCCATACTTGTAAATTATTCATGTTACCAGACAGCAAAGCAAACATGACTATCATGCACTATTTTGATATGTTGCCTAGACATTGGAAATGCTACCATTTCACTACAGTCGACGACTGATTTTTCGGACTCTCAACGGACCACGAAAATGTCCGAAAAATCGGGCAGTTCGAAAAAACAAATGTGCAACAAAAAGAAGCTCAATTTATATCCTATTATTCACTTTGAGGCCGGAAAAAGTCACGAATGCTTTTCTGCACCACCCTTCGCTTCCGTGCTAACAGGTGTGCCTGAATTTCGCTTGCATCAGCTCAGCTTGTGTCGGCTGTGCTGCTGAAGGTGAGTCATCGTCATCACTCTCAGACTCCACAAGCACTTGGCGAATAATTTCTACATCTGTGAGCCTAGCGCAGAGTTCTAACTCGTGATCCACATCTGTGAACTCTGAAAACGAGACGGCCGATGGAATTTCGACACCAGCAGTGCGAAGGTCGCGAATGAGCTGCTTACTGCCTGACAGCTGCTCGACTACTCTCTCCTCGTCCAAGGCAGCCGACTCGTCATTCAGCATAAATCTGGCATGGCGGAAGCAATTGCGCAGCGTTGTGGGTGCTACAGACTTCCACACATTACCGAGCGTGCTAAGTGCTCCAAGCAAATCGACAGAGTAGGTTTTCCCACTGTCGAGGCACACCACAACTACCAACCACTGGATCACAACACAGACTTCCTTGAGTGTCTTCTCGCTGCTGCGTTGCACGCAAGACAAAAATCCTTTCAAAATCCGGAAACAACTTCTTGAAGAACTACAACCACCAACTACCAACCACTGGATCACAACACCCACTCCGTTGAGTGCCTTCTCACTGCCTCATTGCACGAAAAAAAAATTAAAAAAATCCAGAAACAGCTTCATGAAGAACTGAAGCCGATTCAATAAATGAGAGCCACAGTAGCGGCAGAACGTAGTTCTCGCATCAGCATGATCACGGCTAGGCCTACTCGCTACGCTCGGCAATGCACTTGAAACACACGGCAAACAGAGAGGAACAGGCAGTCGAAGTGATCTCGCTAAGAGAAAAAAAAAAGCACTCGAGAGGCGAGCAGCGACGTCCCGGAAACTGAAGCTTCTAGGCAAATATTATAGCCTCGATCCAGCGTCAGTTTAGCTGAGGAGCGGCACGCAAGGCCGGCACCAGTTTCGAGGCTATCGAAGAAAAAAGTAAACATAATGGCGGCGACACCGCTCAAAATGTGTGGCAGTTGGCCCGGCTGATGCTTGGAATGTCCGAAAAATTGAATAGCCCTCCTTAGAGTGTCCGAAATTTTGAGCAGCGTAATACATTGACTTTATAAGGTATGTCCTGGGGCCGGGAAAAAGTCCGAATAATCGAGTATGTCCGAAAAATTGGGTGTCCAAAAATTCGGTCGACTGTATTTAGATAAGTTAGGAATATACTGGTGCAAAAATGCCTTCACACTGTTACATTCTTCTGAGCCAGAATGGCATTACTCAGCTCTGCACGAGATAAGTAACCAGTGCGCAGTAATGAGTGCTTCCCATATGCTGTGGGGATATATTGTCCTAAAGAACAAATCTGGCTATACGCGATGCTCAAAACGCCGACAACGCCGCCTGTCGCCAAAGCAGCAAAGCTTAGGCGGGCTCAGTTGGGCGCTGCTCGTGTCAGCGTCTATGTGCGCGCACAGTGTTTTCATGGTTGGTCGTGGTTTAATAGATATAACCCCGCTGTCAACCTTTAGCAATGTCCAGGAAGAATTGCGTATTTGGTTTTTCGAACACACATAAAACCTTGCCAGAAACACGTTTTTATAAATTTCAGTGATGCTTCACGAAAACGACAGGGGCCGTGAATCTCAGCTGTTCGATGCGGAAAGCAAGAAATCGCACCGAATGACATTTGTTCAGGTTACTGTCATTTTTTCAACACCCTGTTACACGACCAAAGCTAATGCCATTTCCAAATTATGGTAACTGTGATTGATATGCAAATATTGCAGTGCATTCAATATGTTGCAAAGATAAAGGCGCTGTAAACGAAAGCAGCCTTTAATTGACCTTCATGTATTCCATACCTTGTAACCAACCTTTTGATTAGGACTATCAATTACGAAGTTAGCGGCTGTGTCAGCGGCGTTTGTTTACGAAAGAGTACGGAAGGTGCGCACGTCTGCGCTCGATTACAAAACGCGTACGAGTTTCAACGACGTGCACTTTCCGCACTAAAGCAAGTGTCAGGAGTAACACTTAAAATAGGCAGTATCTAGTGTACTGTCCGACAGCGATTTTAAGGAACCTTCGTGTATCGCCATACGGCGCAGCATACTACAGCCCCGTTGACTCCCGTACGTTTTTGCCAAATTGCTCACCCGTCGAAAAATGCTCGAGCTTAGCCTCATCAAGAAATAATACCGCAAATTTGTAACGCTTGCTACATCGAATGCCGTGAGCTTACCGCAACAACGCTGCAACGGCGCTCTGGCCGTGTGCTAGGCCCTAGTTGTCGCTAGGCCTAAACGCCTAAACGGTTTCGCATAAAAGCCGTAGCTGGAAGTGCTTTGGAAGTTGTAAATTTCCTATTCATAAAACTGCCTTACAATCAGTTCAGTTCTCACGAATTGCCGTACAGTAAACGGAAGGTGTAACTTCGGCGACGCCTTAGCAGCGGAGCTAGAGAACGAAATCAGATGAGCTGCGTCCCACCGGCGGCAGCTGGTAAAGGCAGAAATTTGCTTCTATTGCTGTTATCACCGCTTCCAAAATCTCGTTACATGACAGCGCTCCTCAGTAATCCTTCCTCAAATTAAGCGCATATTATTTAAGATGAACAGAGCATGCTTTTCTTAAGGTGGCGAAAGAAATCCGCCGTGTCGACTGAGCGGGGCAGCAGGAGCGACCTGTTTCGCCCACGCTCAGTGCGGTGGCTACGGGTTAAGCCAAGATGACCGGAAGTTGGTTTGGCGTGGCAGGCCAGGAGGATTTCGTGCCTCAGATCAGCCGGTATGACTAGCAGGTATGTTTTTGCACTCAAAGTAAAATTCTTCTTATAAGCACCCCATTGCGGAGGCAGTACGATGACAGCCCCCGAGCAAGATACTAGGGTATTGTAGGGTGCCCACATTCAAGATGGTCAATAATCAGTCGCAACTCGGCATATGCACACTGTTTGGAAACGAGGTCGGACGTAGTGAGTGTTCCAAGGAAGCTATCGTCCTCGGTGGCATCTGACGAAGGAGGGCCGACGGGCACGCGGGACAGACTATCAGCATTGGTGTGCTTTCGGCCGGACTTATAAATAACATTGAAATCGAACTTCTGCAGGCGCAATGCCCAACATGCTAAGCGGCCACAAGGATCCTTTAAGTTTTTCAGCCAACACGAGTGATGGTCAGTGATGACACGAAACGGTCGGCCATAAAAGTACGGGCGGAACTCGACAGCGGCCCATACTACTGCCAAACATTCTTTTTCAGTGGTGGAATAGTTACAATCAGCACGGGAAAGTGCACGGCTGGCGTAGACAATTACTTTCTCGACCCCGTCTTGGTGCTGAACTAGAACAGCACCAAGGCCAACATTGTTCGCATCCGTGTGTAACTCTGTGTCGGCATCATCGTCGAAATGTGCCAGGATCGGGCGTGACGAGCCGGCATCGTAACTCGTCGAAACCCATCTGCTGCTCAGTGCCCCAGGAAAATGATGCGTCATCTCGAGTCGGGAGTGTCGGAGGGCTGGCCATCTGTGCAGTTTTTGATAAAGCGACGATAATAGGAGTACAGCCTCAAAAACCGGCGGACTGCTTTTTTGTGGGCGGGTATGGGAGAGGCAGCAACGGCAGCAAGTTTCTCGGTCAGCTTGGATGCCATCAGCACTCACGATGTGCCCAAGAAACTTCAATTCGGCGAACCTGAAGTGGCTCTTTTGAGGCTTGAGAGAAAGGTTGGCAGACCGGACGGCTTTGAGAACGGTTCTGAGGCGGCGAAGGTGTTCCGTGAACGTCGGTGAAAAGATTATCACGTCGTCGAGATAAACAAGGCATGTCTGCCACTTAAGACCTGTGAGCACACAGTGTCCATCATCCGCTGGAAGTTGGCAGGAGCACAGCAGAGCCCGAATGGGAGGACGCGGAATTCATAGAGCCCATCTGGTAACTGAGGCGGCGCAGGTGTTCCGTGAACGTCGGTGAAAAGATTATCACGTCGTCGAGATAAACAAGGCATGTCTGCCACTTAAGACCTGTGAGCACACAGTGTCCATCATCTGCTGGAAGGTAGCAGGAGCACAGCAGAGCCCGAATGGGAGGACGCGGAATTCATAGAGCCCATCTGGTGTTACGAAGGCAGTTTTCTCACGGTCCCTCTCATCAACTTCGATTTGCCAATAACCACTCCTGAGGTCAATGGAGGAGAAGTACTTGGCTCGGCGAAGTCGGTCGAGAGAGTCATCGATCCGTGGCAGTGGATAGATATCCTTCTTTGTCATACTGTTAAGTTTCCGATAGTTAACACAGAAATGAAGTGTTCAGTCTTTCTTTTTAACGAGGACTATAGGCAACGACCATGGGCTGCTTGAAGGTTGAATGACGCCATCGGCGAGCATTTCCTTGACTTGCTGTTGGATAGCGTCTCTCTCCCGAGGAGACACACGATAGGGCTGCTGATGGATGGGTCGAGTGCCTTCATGTGTGATAATCCGGTGTTTAATGACCGACGTTTGCTGCACTTTAGACGAAAACGTGAAGCACACACGAAACTCCAGCAATATATCCTGGAGTTGCCTCTTTTCAGCGGAGGAAAGGCTAGAATTGATGTCGACAGCGTATAAGCCATCATCCGGTTCAGTGCTAGGCGTAGCTTCCTCGGCAGCGAAACATTCGGCGACTTCTTGCAGATGGTCGACGTAAGCAATGACAGTGCCACGGAACAGATGACGATGTTCATTGGAGAAATTGGTGACAAGCACCTCCGTCTCTCTGCCACAAAATAAAGAAACAAAGACTTCTTGCCACAGAAACTCTCAAGGCGAGTGAGAGGGAGACATTAGGCTCAACCCGGAGGCCGTTATGTGGCTCGTCACAGGTAACTGGCGAGGATGCTGGCACGTGGTGGCACTGTGAGCCTATCATCGGCGACTCGCAGCGTGGAGTGGGACCCATAGCACTCATGCTTTTTGGTGGCCAGTTTGGCGGAAAACATCACCAAGCGGTTCGGGAAATCTATAGTGACACCGTGCTCACGAAGGAAGTCGATGCCAAGAATAACATCGCGAGAGCATTCGTGTAGAACTAGAAAAGTCTCGACAAATGTGCAGCCTCGCACCGTAACTCGGGCTGTACACATACCCAGTGGTGCAACCACATGTCTGCCTGCCGTATGTATGTCTGGTCCGTTCCATGGCGTCATCACTTTTCTCAGTGTCCTTGTAAGCCGAGGATAGAATAATCTGCTCCCGTATCAACTAAAGTGCTGACCTCTTTCGTGTCGACGATAACAGGGATGTCCAGGGAGACCTGACCAAAACCAGGGCCTGTCGACGTCGGTTCGGAGTGAAGTGAGCGGTGTGGTGGCTGAAGCTGGACGGCAGTTGGGTGGTCGGCGTCAGGACGAATGACGACGGCAGGTCTGAGTGAAGCGAGCGGTGCGGCGGCGGAAGCTGGGTGACAGTTGCGTGGTCTGCGTCGGGGCGATTTAAGCGACACGGCGGTGATAACTGGTCGGCGATGCGGACGACGTCGAGGCGATCTAGTCTGTGCGGCGAAAACTGGACAGGAATTTGGCGTTCGATGTCGAGGCTAATTGAGCGGTGCGGTGGTGAAAGCTTTGCGGCGAATCGGTGTGCGGTGGCCTCGCCCCAAAGTCGCCGGAGCTAGTTTTCCCGACGTGGGCTCGAGGAACCGCGGTGTCCAGCGGTATACCGTGGCCCGGAGGGTGAAGAGCGACTAGGCGAAGGCGAGCGCGACTCACGACGAGGAGAATCCGGCAGACTACGCTGGCTGGTGACGTACTCTGCGATGTCCTGAGGCCGCTGACCAGGCCGTGGATGAGGGTTGTCGGGAGAAAATCCTCTAAGGCCCATCTGGCGATAACGGTACCACCGGTAGAGGTGACCTGCCTCGCCACAGTGGTAGCAGAGAGGGCGGTTATCTGGAGTGCGCCAGAGATAGTCTTTCGGGGCGCCTGGCACCGATCTGCCCAGAGGGGCAGCGGTTCCGCAGCGTGCACAGAGACCTGAGGTGGCGTGTAAGGCGAAGGGGTAGGAAGCAGGGCTGGGCGGCATGTGACATCACCATAGGTCATTGGCTGGGTGACGCCCGGGGGTGGCGGTGGAACAACTGCACTTCTCGGTGGCGTGAGTGCGTTCTGGACCTCCTCACGAATGACGCTGGCTAGAGAAGCCGCGCCAGGAGTAAATGTCCCATGAAGTTGCTGGAACTCCTCCAGATCTGCCCGGGATTGTAGTTGGTGCGGTCAGTCTGCGGTAGTGTGGAGATGGAATTCAGTGGCCGAGCGTACTGGCTGCATCGCTGCTGTAGCAGTTTCTCCAAATCACAGCTTCAGCCGCGACGGTGGTGGGCGGGTTGTGCACGAGGCCGGAAAAAAAGCTGGTCTTTAACTTCAGGCATCAGGTGCCGCACCTTCCCCTCACTCATGGACGGGTCGGCGCGATGGCACAGATGCGTGACGTCTTCAACGTACCGTCGTTGCAGAAGTTTACAGCCCACTGCGCCGGGCGGAGGAGCAGTATTGCTCCCGAGAGGCGGCGCTGCGCCCGCCGGCGCTGCCTGGTGACGCAGCTATAAAGAGTGAGGAGGCTTGTTCTCTTCCCCTCTATCAACCGCGGGATGAGGGGAAGAGAACAAGCCTCCTTACTCCTTATAACTGCGTCACCAGGCCATGCCGGCGGGCGCAGCACCGCCTCTCGGGAGCGATGCTGCTCCTCCACCCGGCGCGTTGGGCTGCAAACTTCTGCAACAGACGGTACATTGCGACCCCTTCATTCGGACGCTGAACTCGAAAGGTCAGAGCACGCTCGGCGTTCTCTCGGTGGTCACTGTTGGCGTACGTTCTGAGGAGCTGGCTTCGGAAGGCTGGCCACGTAGAGAATGTGGCCTCGCGGTTCTCAAACCATGTCCGAGCAGCATCTTCAAGGCTGAAGTAGACGTTCTGCATTCTCGCAGCATCGTCCCAGTCATTAAACGTCGCGACCCTTTCGTAGTGAGCTAGCCAGTCCTCGTCGTCTTCGAACTGCTCACCGTTAAATTGCTTAGGGGTAGGGGGGTCTGAAGAATGAGACAGAATGAAGGGGGGAAAGGAACAGTCGTGATACGGGCGGGCGGTGTCGTTGCCATAGCTAGGGTCTTTTCGTCAAGAGGGAAGGCCTCGGAGGGCAAGCTTCAGAGCCGCCGGCTTGTACGATGAACAGGAGTGGTCACGAGAGGCGGCCGCGTCGGGTCGTCCACAGGAGAAGGGATCATCGATGGCACCTCCACCAGTGTCACGGCTCGAGCCACAGGGAGCCGTGAAGGTACACGTAGACGAGGACCCGAGAATAAGGTCGGCTTCTAGTTCCGATCACAGAGTCTAGCGCCAGTGCGCCTCTCAAGCCAACAACCACTTCGTCGGCGGCGGCACCAAGCACGGCAATCACGCGGAGCTAGGCACAAGGCAATATTTAGTGCAACCATCCTAATGCATCATATGCCAGTATATAAGGTTAAAAATTAATATTTTTGCAGCGCATCGCTCCTGAAGCAAAGTTTGCAATTTTTAATAACTCAACTAAACAAAACCAGGTTTCTAATAGTGTTTGTAAATGTAAAACCTGCATATATTTAGTGAGTAAAAGTAACAACAAAATCATGGTATCCAAACTTGCAACATATTGAAATGACAAAAAGTGTTTTCTACCTCTAAAGATATACCATACAATTTTTGTTTTCGAGGAAATTACGCCGTATCTTGAAAAACAGTTTAATTCCTTTGTGTCTAAATATTTGCCCACCAGCTATAGAATAAGGTCGGCTTCTAGTTCCGATCACAGAGTCTAGCGCCAGTGCGCCTCTCAAGCCAACAACCACTTCGTCAGCGGCGGCACCAAGCACGGCAATTGCGCGGAGCTAGGCACAAGGCAATATTTAGTGCAACCAACCTAATGCATCATATGCCAGTATATAAGGTTAAAAATTAATATTTTTGCAGCGCATCACTCCTGAAGCAAAGTTTGCGATTTTTTAATAACTCAACTAAACAAAACCAGGTTTCTAATAGTGTTTGTAAATGTAAAACCTGCATATATTTAGTGAGTAAAAGTAACAACAAATCATGGGACCCCGCCGGGGTGGCGCAGTGGTTACGGCACTCGACTACTGTTCCCAAGGACGCGGGATCGAATCCCGGCCTCGGCGGCAGCTTTTCGATGGAGGCGAAAAGCAAGGCGCCCGTGTGCTGTGCGATGTCAGTGCACGTTAAAGAACCCCAGGTGGTCGAAATTTCCGGAGTCCTCCACTACGGCGTCTCTCATAGCCTGAGTCGCTTTGGGACGTTAAACCCCACAAACCAACCAAAATCATGGGATCCAAACTTGCAACATATTGAAATGGCAAAAAGTGTTTTCTACCGCTAAAGATATACCATACAATTTTTGTTTTCGAGGAAACTACGCCGTATCTTGCAAAACAGTTTAATTCCTTTGTGTCTAAATATTTGCCCACCAGATATAAAAACGAAAGATGGTCATGGGACCTCGATTTTGTTTCTTATCTAAGGCACCCATATATACGCTGTGGGAAAGCCAATATCAAGAGCATATTTTTAAAATTTCATATTTTGAACGGTTGTGCATATAAGAAAATTTGAAAGCTAGGCATACCTTCGTTGTCGCCAGCCCTCACTTTCTGTTTTAGCTGCACTTGCTAAGCTGAATACGTAGAGTGCTTTATTTTAGCCACGAATATAGGGCTGTTGCGTGTCAATTTTAAAGAAAGGCCGCAGTGATGCGATTCTCGTGGTATTTGTAAGTGAAATCTGTAAAGCTTACAAATCTACCATATACGACCTCATGTAGGTTTTATTCAAGCTACATTACACTTGCTGTGCCTGATAGCTTGAGCCAAGGATTAGAAATAAGCCATTGGAAACCGGTGGCACATTGCTGGCAGCGACTTAGGACAGCGCAGTAAAGTTTTGTTTTGTAAGTAGGGAAGTGAGGTTATTCGGTGAGCACGTTCGGAAAAATATTTGCGGTTAGAAACCTCGTGTACATTTTTTTTTTCCATCTGCAGAGAAATTCTGGGTTATGTAGATATCGAAACCGTTACCAGCCCATTCACGCACCTCAATTGCGCTGCTCTCAACATGATTTTTAGAGGATGAAACAACCTGCCGCTATGATGGCTGACCCCATGCATGAGTAAGGGTGATATGCTGGTGATGGTTGCTTTGGCACACTTGAAGGTGCGAGTTACAGTGAGCGCGCTGAACTTTGCAATGCGGATAATGACTACAAAGCGGTAAGGATATAAATGAGTGGAACAATATTTTTCAGCTGTAAAATAAAAATACAGTCTTGTTGAGCGGTTGTGCTGGCACGGACGAAGAAACCATAGGCTACTTATAGGTCTACCGCTACACAGGGCTGTCGAGCCAAGCCAAGGCCACAATTGTATTGTCCGGCAATCTGATTTTTGTATTTTCGGGGTTTCCTGTTGTATCTGGGGAACAAAACGCAGACGTGGGGGTTCTTTATCGCAAATAATGAAACGTGGTTCGTGCCTGTACTCTTCAAAGTAGCAACAGCATTTATTGGGTAAGTCATAATTCAGTAATTTAGGTAAATGTCAATTAAGGATTCCAAGCAAAACCTTTTCTGTGGCGCTCAAAGTAGCTTCCAGCAATATGTATCTGGTTTCCTTCGCCTGCCTCGTAAATGTCTTTTTTAGCCCTTGGATCAAATTTGCTTGGACAAGCAGTATATGTGTAAAAATGGTGCACCTCATATTTCAATCGACTTCAGATATCATCTGATGACTACATCACCACTGATCCCATTGAAGGCCCTTATAATTGCTTGAGTGACAGCCTTTTATCACTTTAACAGGCTAGAAAATTCATATGAATACGGACTGAAGGCTGATATTTTTTTGTATATTTTCTAGGATGCCCGAGGAGAGGCAGCGTGTACCTGAGTGACGTCCTCTCCAGGAAGACCACTGCAGCAATCAAGCGATGGCTCGTATGGGATGGCGGGCACAACGAGCAGGGAAACGAGACATCTTCCACTCAGCCTAGAAGCTGAAAGCCGCAATAAATTGCTGTGAAACCTCACAAACTTAGTAAGCTGCAAGTGTCACTTTTTTATTAGGAGGGCTTCGAGCCTGTTTCGAATATTTAATAAAAGCCAGTAAAAAGTGCTGTTTAAACCTACATTTTACTATGCGCAGGCTTTTTCAAACTACCTACAAATGAGTTGCTTTTCACCTGCCCGGAGAACACCATTGCTGATGACACAAAAGTAGAGCCCGCTTAGAGAAGATGCGCATCTCAAAATACTGCCGCAGCGCTAACTTTCATGCACAATTGAACTGCAGACGTTTTAATGGGTAAACCATAGGCCATGGATGAGTAACCACTAATTGTACTTGGATAAACCACCAGGCAATGTGTACCGCTGAAGTGGTTTGGCCATGTGTGGGTAAGCCATGGCCCATGACCCTAGCGCGGCAGTAGGCTGGCCAAGTCGGCCATACTCGTCAGCCCGAGGTCGATTGCCGATAATCGGCCGTTAGGCCATTGTCAATCCCCGACCACGGGCTGAGGTTGGCGGCCTAGGTCGACCCAAGGAGGTTTAAAACTCTGGAGTGGAAGTCCCCTATACTGGCCAATGGGCTGGGGTGAAGCCTGCGGCGGCCATCTTGTGGTGGATAAGAATTGGCCTGCCAAGCGCTTGGAAGCGCTGTTCGCGGGCGTCGCCAGTGCGTTTCAAGTGCTTAATTAAACACGGTGAAATAACTGCTAATGAACTTTAGATTTTACACATCATCTAGTCATATGTCGTTTGATAACATGTCGAGTATAAGTGCACTGACTTGACTTAATTCCTAATTAATTGTGCTAATTAGATAATGCCCATAAATGTTAAAATACATGCATTGGCTACAAGTCTATCATTGGATAGCTTATGCTGAGTACAAGTGCTCTAGACTAACTGCACGTCTTAATTTTCAGCTAATTATTCAATTGTGATTAAACCTGAATTGAATGCTATCCTTTCAAGTCATATATCGTAGTTTAGCTTATATGCAGTACAGTTGTACTAAACTGATATCATTGCAATTAGAAAATAATTGGCGCAATTAGCGGTAAATAAAACGTAGCTAGTCTAGTGCTGTTGGACTTGGCATAAGCTATCCAACGATATACGACTTGTAGCTAAGCACGTATTTAATATTTATTTACAGTTATGCAATTAGAAGTAATTAACTAGTGCAATTAGCGGTACATAACTAAAACCTACAGCTAGTCTAGTGCTGTTGGACTTGGCATAAGCTATCCAACGATATACGACTTGTAGCTATAGCATGTATTTTAATATTTATTCACAGTTATGCAATTAGCTGTAATTAGCGATAAATAATTAAGACGTGCTGTTGGACTTGGCACAAGCTATCCAACGATGTACGACTTGCAGCTATAACATGTATTTTAATATTTATTCACAATTTTGCAATTCGCTGTAATTAGCACAAAATGCTGCTAATATGCTCAGGAACCATTCATGACGCCATACGCGAACATTAATCCAAGGAGCGTTGCCATGCAGTAAAGAAATATCCGTAAACAGGCCGCGCGCTTGACTGCGGCTGCTGCCGTGAATGTGGCCGCCTGTGGCGTCACTTTTCGGATGTCACTTCCACCCCAGAAGTTTTTATATATCCTTGGTATGGTGGCTAGAAGGGGGAGGTGAACAAGCGTTTAGGGGTAGATCGGCTGGAAACGCTGATTGGCCCAAAATGTATGACGTCATATATGACGTCACAAACAACGTCATGGGTCACGTGATATTTTATGATGTCATGTCCGGATGTAGGGCGCACGTGTTTTCCCTAGACTGTCCCTGGATTCCCCATGCTTTTCAGAGCGCCCGGGCGCGGCAGGTCGACGGTGACACGGTGTCGGCGGCGCGCCGCAAGCAAACGGCAGCTGCCTAGTCGATGGCCGTCAGCGGAGAGGCACAAGGCCTAGCTTGCATGCAGTGCGGACACTGTGGAAACGGCAGCGACGTCAAGTAACATATGCACGCTTCGAACCGCGAAGAGGTTTTCGAACCAGCTTGTCGCACCACACGAATTGCCGGGGAAATCAGTTTAATTGGTTTTCCTTTATCTAGATCTGTGTGAGACCTTTCGGCGACAAAAACAATCGAGGTTCGCCAACGCAGTGTGACCTGTTCGTAGGCTGGCCGGGCGAATTTTCCAGTGACACATGTTTGCGGTGATTCCGCTCTTCTGCACATTTCGTATATTTGCAACACGTTTCCTTGCAAAATAGCTTTCTCGGTGCGATGTCTTTCAGGCGCGCAGGCTGTCGGCAACGGTCGTCCGTCCCGTTGCCACGCGTCCCGATATAATTCGGTCTTTTTCTAAGCGAAATAGTTCATTATGAATTGTTTTAACCAGAAATGCGCTCGGTGACCGCTCTTATTGGCTAAAAAGGGCCTAATTTCCTCACTCCAAACTAATGCGCCGGCGAATGCAAATGATGCGGGCCGGCAACACCGCGGCGCCGGCGCTATTATAAGCACATCCTAGCTGCAATAACTGGCTAGTCGATGACTGTAGGGGGCAAAAAAAAGAAAAAGCTTTGAGGACAAAGGGAATAGAGATGCGTACTAGGTCATTCGACTCTACAAATTTTTTAGGTCAGAATTGTGGTGCTGGGAGTGATATGCTGATTAGGAAAAAAAAAACTAAATAAGCTGTAGTATTAAAGGATGACCTCTCACTGTTTTGGTTACCCTGTTGTTAAAAACAATTAGGCGCCTAATGAATACCCTATTCTCATTTGGGCTATGATTATTATAAAACTATGTAAGTCATTTCACATTGATCAGGGCTTGTTTTAGATTAAGTTTAATAAAGCAAATCCCCATCTTGCACTTGGAGCATAATGCCTTCATACCTCAAATAAAGTTGATGGAGCACATCATAAAGTCGCAATTATTACAACCGGATTTCAGATCATTCAGCCTCAGGATTTCAGGCCAACAAGAAGAAATGTTGTACTACATTGTTACTAAGGAGGTCATGTTATATATGGGTAACTATAGGAGCATTATAAGATGTGTTTTTTTAAGTAGTACAGAACTGTGCGTAGCCTTTAGAAAACATGAAAATATTGCAGCGTATATATCACATGAAGAGTAATGGCATTGTATGTTTTCTAAGTGTCAGCATATGTTTGCTGTCAAATTGAGATCCATGTGATGCATGCATCTTTTAATGACTTAGTGCTTGTTCTAATGCAACGCATGGACCATTTCAGCTTGTCATGCCTTCGCATGTCTAATATGTAATAAGCAGCATCTTACGTCTTCTGCATTTCTTTCACAGCAACAAGTTTTGCATCCGTCATATGTGTCAATTGTGACTTTTAACTGGACCTGTAGCCTGAAACAGACTGCTGACTGCCATCACAAATTTGTTTGTTATATATTCAAACACTGCATTTATTTTTGTTCATAAAAACATTGAAATGCTTTAATAACTTTCATTGCCTTGAGTAAATGTTTGTCATTCGTTACATTGATTGCTTGCAGTCCAGAAATTCTTTACATTCTTATTTGGCTATACCTTACACTTATAAACACATTTAAAGTTATATATGTGCTACACTATTTTTCCTTCCATTTAGTATCTCTTTCACACAACCTCAGAGTTTAAAGACAATTATTTATCAAACAGCACTTGTGAATATATCTAAGTGGACACTTTTTTAATTGCACAATGATGGCATTATGCAATGAAGAATAAGTTAATGTGGTCCACCACTTCAGTTTGCAAAAACTTATGAAAGAGAAAGGTAGCATGCACTATAGCCAATTTTTAAAAAAATTTTCTGGGCATATGCCACCTTTTATGCATCTAATATGTCAACAGCAAAAAAAAAAAAAACCTTTCTTATACATTACTAAGGTGCAAAGATGAGTAAAACGAGTATTTGCTGAATTTCGGGCTGTCCAGACATTGTGGGATTGCTTTTCAGGATATAAAAAGGCATTTTTTTAGCATAAAGGAGGGGTTAGAAACCTTGCGGGCCCTATAGGGGTGTGAGGACTGCACTGGGTGCAGTGCTCAAGAAAGTGTGGCTGGGAATGGGGAGGGGGGGGGAGAGGGTGGTAATGCAAAGAGTGCAGTTAGAGAAATATATGCAAGGCAATTCACATGCTGCAATACTGTGGGCCTTAAGTTCTTTTCCTCAAGAGAATGCTTTCTCTTTTTTGTTGCTGTAAGAGAAGGTTATTGTTAAAATGAGAGATACACGTCAGTCCATCATGAAATCAAACCTGACGACCCCCACTATCACTCCGCTGCTGAAGACCACTTTGAGACTAAATGTATTCTGTTAGAAAAGCATCACTGCTCATTGGTACCTTTTTTATTTGCAAGGAGGCTACGGTAGTCTGTGCCATTGCTTTTTTATGTTGCTTGCACCTATAGCATGCAGTACCTGAAGTAGTAAATGCTGCACAATTTCATTTGCAGACAAAGCACCTATACCTTGACAAAGTAGTGGCAAAGATGGATGATTTAAAGCTCTTTCTCAAAGATGATGTGTGGCCACAGTGTGCAAGGCTATTGAGCAGAAATTCATAAAATCAAATGAGCTCAGAATATCAGTAGACAGGCACCAGAAGTTCAAAAAGAGTATGGTAGGAGAATGTGTCTGAGGTTCAGGGTTTTCATTGCAGGAAGAAAATAAAAGGGGCGATGCTTGACTGCACTGGTAGATTTTATGCCGAGCTCTGCATTAAATCAAAAACGATTTTAGAAGCCGCAGAACATATCTGGTCCCGAAGTGAAGAGATTTCTTTATTCTACTGAGGGACCTCTCAAGCCTTAAAGTATGTATTCCGAAGCTTACATCCTTCTACAACAAGCTGTCTGATAGAACACATTTCATCAAAATGCCTTGGCTGAGGAGACACCTCAAATTAAAGTGGCAAGCATTGGACTCGAAGAGGCCAACGGTTGGGCAGCATTGGAGTTCCCCAGATTGAGATTTTCTAGAGCCTCTCCCAGCCTGCAACTATTCCTAATATATGAGTGTCTGTTGTATCCTGTGAGAGGAGGAGGTTGTGTCCTGTGAGGAAGAGGACCTATGATGGGTCAGTGGACGCTTTCAGATCTGGCATTATCATCTCTCGTAGGTGAGCTGGCAAAAAACATTGATTTTGACAAATCGAGTAGCAGCTTTGAAGCCTTAAAGACCGGAAAATGAAAATGTTGGCATGTCGGTTTTTTTTTTTTTTTTTGCTTTATGCTCTTTAGATCAATACCAGCTTTCAAAACAAGATTTATAATATCTGAAATTAGTTGCTCAAAGCAAGATGACTTCAGTGTTTCCCACTTTTTGTACACAAGCGATTTCTATAATTGATCGAGGGGTATGCTTATTTCATTTGTGCGGCAGGATTAATTATGCACTTGTCCCTCTGCAAAATTTGTCTTTTACAGCGCAGTTGTTGAAGGCCTCAATTATGACTGCTTGTTTGTTTTTGTAACTTCAGTTCTCTTCTGTGTGTTCGAGTTGTCCTTTCACTATTAGCATGCTTACTTCTCAAATGACATTTCTATGCCCATATTTGCATGTGAACGCTCAGTCTAACATTCTAGCTGGTTCGTATTTACTTTATTCTTTGTCACTGTGGCCGATGTAATTGCAGTTGTCTTGTGCATGTTCAAAGCTTTCAACAGTCCTTATGGAGAGTTTGTGGAAGCATAAAAAATATGAACTACAATACAGCACATTGGCCAGTTCTCAAGGCTTTTGCTGGCACTGCGCTATGCCTGATGTAAACGAAATTGTTCACAATGGCACCGTGTTATAATCCTGGTCGCATCTGCCAGTTTGCCACTTTTTAGTTACTGTACGTGTTACCAAGTATTTCTACATGCTCAAAGTTTGCAATTCTTGTGGTTTTTATATGCCCTTTTATTTGAGTGGTCCCAATCTAGAAATTCATCTGTCAAAAACCTCTACTTAATTCTTCACAAATGCACCTTTCTTAAGAAAAGAAAAAATATGACATATGCCCCTCGTAATATAGCTATTATCAGTTGTGGGGTATGCTTGTTACGTTGAAGTCTTAAGAAATGAAGGAAAAAAAATGCCTCGGCTTGCACAATGTTGTGCGATATAAAAAACGAACTTCCCCAATCGAAGAAAGCCTTGACGACAAAGTAGTTGATGGTATTGCGCTCAGGTGTGTTCATGAAGAAGGGGGGGGGGGGGGGGGGGGGGCGGTTGCCCCGCATTATTGCACCGGATGTCGCAGACCTACGCCATTGGGGGTTAGAAATGGAGTGCTTTCATGGGATACAGAGGAACGAATACAACCGGTCATGGAGACTGCAAACATGCGCCTTATCTGCACTTGTGCCCTCGTTTTTGTGTTCTTTCGGAGTTGTAAACCATCAACAGGTAGCAAGGCTCGCATGCAACGGGTACCTTATACGCATGAATGTTGATCCCAGTTGAATTCCAGTTGGGAATCCATTGTTATCCAACTGCTATGAGCTGGAAGTTTGTTCCTTAAACCAGTTACACCAGTTAAAATTTTTGCCTGGGTTGTTTCAAACTAATGTAGAAATGTTGTCAGTGTTGTTCAAGTTACTGTCTATGAAGCAACACAATTTTACAAAACAACAATGGTTGTGAGCCGCCTCATGCATTCATTTTTTCGTTTTGAAAATGTTTCAAGCTACAATACTTGCCATTACTTGCCATGTCACTTTGCGTAAAAGAAGCTCTAGCTTTTTACAGGAATGGTTTTAGAGTGTGCTAAAGAAAGAAAGTGTAAAGAAAGATGGAATAGTGACATGTGGCCTGTTTTATGCATGATGTTTGTGTGCCGCACATGAAGTGAAAAGATATCTCTGTTGGTTAACGGCTTTGCACTCAGTGGATTAGTCATGCAGTGTTACATGACAGACCACTGAAGGCCCAATACATCCTACAAAAGACTAAAAACGAGGAAACATGACAATGAAGTTGAAGGCCCATGATCTGCCAGGAAACAATGGGGTGGCTCTGAGAAGGACTTTTATATTGGCAGTAGTAAGGATGGCAGTCCTCTGCTTTGTGGCTCTTCACTTCGCAGTGACAACACTGGTGTATACTGCACTAACACCTACTGTAGTTTTGCCCATGCTGTCAGTTATTCTGAGAGCTGCGGCGGTGAGCATCAGCCAGTGCTCTAAGTTTCAAGTGTTCATTTGTAAAAGATGTGTTCTAGATCCTGCTAAAGAGTCTTGTATTATCCAATTGAGTTTCCAGAATTTACACTTTCTCTAGAAGCCCTCATTCCATTTAGGCATCTTTTCATTCTTTCCAATTAGAATTTTCAGTCCTAATTGAATTTCCATAATCAAATGTCTTCCAGTTTCCAGATGACCTCCCAGCTGGAATAAGTACTTAGTCCCAACTGCATAGTTTTAACTCTCTATAAAGAAGCAATTTATTTTTATTATGGGCTGCTAAGTTATGGTCATCTTACGGATTAGAATTGATATTCCTAATGAACATCCAAACTGAATGGACAATTGTTATGCATGGTGAAACTGGAATTCAAACTACATTTCAATGATGCATTGTGTGTGCGCTGGCTAAGATGTTAAAGGAAGCTGGTGCATTTTGCTCCCTAGTAAAAATACACCCAAACATATTAGATTTCAATAGGCTTTGCAGTTAAAAATTTTGCAACTAATTTCAATGTCCAATCTGGAGTCAATGATTTCAATTCAAGCATATTAGATAGTCTCGAGAGCTAAATTAAATGTTTCAGAGAGCAACTCATGCACTTAGGTCCTGGACCCATTTACAAAGGAGTAGCTGCAGAGTAGGATAAAAAAATTTACACATTATTTAAAGAAAAGTGCAAGAATTAGAGACCCTATGTCTAGAAGATCTATTAATGCGAAAGTATTACTTCGCTATGTTTATTTATTGTAAGTACCTACAGCGCCCATGAGGCATTATTGTAGGGGGGATACAACTACATACAATAACACATGCAAAGAAGATATAAGGAAACTTGTTAGCAAGGTAACACAACACACTGATAGAACACTAAATGAATTCTCAAGTAGTATAAGTGATAACATAAAATACATTAACACAGCGCTGGCAAACGCACAGATTTCACAGATTTCTGTCCGCAGACCACGTCCGCAGAATGTGTCTGCAAAATCATGTCCGCAGCAGTTGTGAGTAATTGAGAAGTGGTGGAGGTTAATGAGTGGTGTCAATCGACGGAGGGTGATGTAATGTTGCAGTAGCATCCGTTCTTTTGCATTGCTCCAATGCAGATTCTGCAGTGCTCTTTAACTTTGCAACATTTCTGATTTTACAACCCTAAAAAGTGTATTCATAGCTGTTTTCACAATTTCAGGAATACCTGTTTAAGTTCATTCAGTGAGACCATTAGATTGTGTTTTATTGATTGCAGGTTGCACCAAGTGTGAAAGTGCGGGAGAAACCAGAGGTTGGAGTTTTGAGTTAAAAACGGAGTGGCTCTAAATTGCAGCAGTGCCATCGAGCAAAGAAAGCTTTTATTGTCCCGCCAAGAAAAATAGGAAACATGCAACAAGTGGCATTCATAGTTAAAGATAATTATACTGTATTCTGCACGGAGGTGTCATGTCGTAAACCGGCAGTCAATATCTGTTATGTAAGAAACACACATTTAATTTACTGAGAATTATCATTTTATTGATATATGCTCTTGTGGTGCTTGCCCACATAAAACTGCAATACCTTATCTGTGGGGACTTGCATAATTAAAGGCAAGGACAGTACCACATCAAGGTAAAGCTCACTCATTGAAGAAATCTTTTTTTTTTTTTTGCAGTGTTGTTTATATGAATTTCCTATCTCAAATGAAAAAAAATCACACAAGACTTATGCGAGTTTCTACAAGGTCAATATTTTTATTATAGATCGGTAGCCATCTCTTACATCATTTTCTTATTTCATACTCAAAATAAAATAGTTTTTCTGTGTTTATTTCTTCATGAAATTGGACCAGGCAAACGATTTTTCAAGTAAATAATTTCAATGTAAAACAGTCTCATTGAGATCAAAGCCAGTAATAAACACACTATTATCAGCATACATGATGAGCTGAGCACTGTTGTCAATATGAATTATGTCATTTATGTAAAAATTCAGCAAAAGTGTGCCTAATACTCTTCATTGAGGTACTAAACAAAATATATAAAGGATGATTTGTTACTGTTCATCTGATTCCTTGAATGGGACTTGATTCAATTATTTCCAATACCTTTGCGAGTGCTGGTAATTAAAAAAAATATCTCTACAAACGTGTGCTCCATGCTCTAGCAGATTTCATAGAGTTCCCCGATAGAATATTGAGCTTTTATATTAGCATTGCATGACATGTTAATTGGATGTGAAGCATGTTTGATGTTCACAAATGCATGCCATTTCCATAATTTCGACTCCCTTAATTGTACGAAATGTTGGCACAGAGCTGAACTGTTGCCATTGAATTGGACTCCAAATTGTTGACTGGGGGCCAATATCCAGTTGGAAATGGTCATTTCCGATTTTGATTTGGGATCAACTGTTTAGTTAAACTTGCCGCGGTGCAATCCATCGCTACGTACGTGGTTCGGCTAGAGCAGCTCTTTAGACACAGTGACAGACACAGAGACCATTTTTATTTAAGAAACAGCCAACAAAAGTGAACTGAAAACATGGCAACTGCTCACCCCATACATGGTTACTATACAAAGGCACACTGCACTTGAACCTTGTCTAGGACGCCTAGCGCGTAGGATGCTTTCGTGAAAAAAAAAAAAAAAAAAAAAACGGCGTTGTACATGGCATCGAATCCAGGTGCGTACACTTCTGCCTTTTCCCGTGCTCTCGAGTTAAGTGATCCTTGGATGGCGACTATAACCTTCGAAATGTGATGCATTTATAAAAAAAAAATACACAGCGGCACAAAGCCGCGGTGTATATTGTAGCCTATCGCGAGGCCTAGTTTGTCGTCTCTGCAGCACTGGAGAGAACGACGCTGGCCAAGTGCTAGCTGCAGCAGCTGTGGAATGCACGAGGTAAGTGAGAATTAAGCAGTACAGTACTTTATGAAGCAATATTCAAGACGATTATGCAGTTGTTATATAAAATGTCGATACTTCCATTAACATCGCTGAACAAAGCCGCAGAATACTCTAGCTGTTAAGCCTGTTGTGTGGGCTTAGCGTTCGTCGCGGCAGTAGAGTGACGCTTGCCACGTGTTCTGCAGCTGCTGCACGAAGACTCGGAAGAATGCGTGAGGGAAGCAGGTAATAAGCACTGTAGCACTTTATTAAATCAAATTTGACACGATTAAGCATGCGTGTATTTACGTATAGCCTGGTAAAGAGGCCTAGCGCGCAAGTTATTTTGGTGGCCGCGACGATTGATACGAAGCCACGTGCAACGTAGAGAGGGAAGAGGAGTACGGGAGGTGCAGGTCTGCGGTCTGCCAGGAAACATTGGGGCGGCCCTGAAAAGGGCCGTTTGGATGCGCAGCGACGTGACGGCGTGGCGAACACAACGCCCTGCACTCGTCCGTGGCCCTTTGCCGTGCACCGTCAACAGCGGTGCACTACGTCGTACACAGTGCCATGGTTATATGCTGCCCTGGATGCTGTCGCGATGCTTCTACTGTAGACATTTACGAGGGTTGCGGCGATGATCTTGGAGAGCTGATCGATGCCGCGATCCCTGACATGGGCTGCTGCGTACAAAGAAAATCCTCGGCCTCTTCGCAGCATACAGGAAACGGTGCTGTAAAAGAGTAGAAAAAGTTGCATTATGAACATAGCGATTTGATGAATGCGCAACATATTACAAAACCTTCGACAAAGAAATCTGCGTTCTTGTACCTCAATCAGGGTTGAGAATGCGCACGGCAGACGTGCGCCTCAGCATAGCAGTCAGGCAGCGCTTAGTTGCCGACGGCGGATGTTTTCGTGGAGGTCTCCATAGCCGTGGCCGATTTTTTTTTTTTTTTTTTTTGAACACGAAGAGCGTCCATGCCACGAGCTGCTGCTGCACGAGGTCCTGGAAGCACGTGAGGAGAGACAAGTGACACAGCACTTATAAATAAGCAAAATGAGAGACAATTTTGCGCAATTTATACTTACCTTGACGGTGCTTGCGATCTCCCGCAGGTCGTCGCCATTATCAACGTCATTCCGCCCAACGTACAGCACGGATCGGCGTGCCGAAAGCGCATTGACGTAAACGCGCAGGCCCGCCATCGTCGAGCACCTCGGTGACCGAACGCGCCGGTGTCATGCAGCAGCGAGATCCACGAACCGAATGCCGGAATCGCGCGCGTTGCCAGAGCGGGGGCTCCTAGCGATTCCCTAGAGCGTCTAGGGACGAAAAAAAACAAGCAAACCCAGTTTTTGACTACGTCACGTCCGGTTAAGCATTGAGCCCGACGCAAAAAACGTCACGCCAGGCCGCGGCGTGTCCACCAATCAGCGTTTCCAGCCGATCTACCCCTAAACGCTTCTGAGGTGACGCCAACGGCGCACGGAAGCCGCTCCTCCATTTCAAGCCGAGTGTAGGTGGCGCTGTTGGCCGCAGTGCGATGCATGGTACGCGCCGCTCGCCTTCAGCCACGGTACTTGAACATACGTATGCCCGCCGTGCGTGCAACGCGTCGGCCTTTCAGTGATGTTGTTGCAGGTAATGATTTAGCTCATTAAACTCTAGTCGAACCTGATTACGGCTGACAGAATTCAATTTTAAGCCGTGGTGGTGCAATGGTTAGGGCGTTCGACTGTTGTGCCCAAGGATGAGGGATCGCATCCCGGCCGCGGCGACCGCTTTTCACTAGAGGCGAAAAGCAAGGCGCTCGTGTGCTGTGCGATGTTAGTACAAGTTAAAGAACTCCAGGTGGTCGAAATTTCGGAGTCCTCCACTACGGTGTCTCTCACAGCCCGAGTAATTTTGGCACATGAAACCCAACAAGCAAAACAATTAAAATCGATCGGTTGGTACTCCAATACTTCTGGTGCGTAGAATAAGGGCGTATCTATCCTTTCAGTTCCAGGAATTGAAGGGTCTTGAATGAGTCCCGTCGGATCGAGATAGTGCATGTCGAAAGTAGAAGACAGACCAAGAGAATGAGTCTTCAAGGTATACTGCGCACACACAAAACAAGGACGAGAAAGGTACACAACAAGCGCAGGTGTTGCGCTTGTTGTGTACCTTTCTCTCCTTGTTTTGTGTGCGCGCAGTATATCTTGAAGATATGTCTGACCGACTCGCCCACCAACGCACTCTTTCAAGAGAATGAGGATGGAAGGATGTTTCGGCTCCGTGCGGTCGCATTTTTTTTTCCACAACGTTGTCTGCCCCAGGGCATAAAATAATATGTAAGAAAATTAAAAGGGGTAATAAATTAAAGAAAAAAGGTTAGCTGTTCTTTGGTCGATGTTTTCCTCCTCCTTTAGTTTCAAGAATACGAAGCATCAGCATTACTCCTAAAAAATGTGATTGGGGATCCAAACAAGCAAAACAAAGCATAGCAAAAATTTATTGCACATCGTAGTAATAGCAATGTACTGCACATCATAACATTCAGGGTAATTCAAAATTACAGATACATTTACACATGCTTCTGTGTAATTAAAGAAAAAACATTAAACAATTACCAACACTGCATCCATCGCTTGGCACTAAGAAATGAGGCAAGGATATCACTTCCCACTAAATAAAAAAATATTACATTCGACCTTGAACAAATATGCAACTTAGAGCACCCTCCTAAGTTTCAGCACTTTCATTCTTCCCTGCTTAGTGTTGCGCTTACAGTTCTGGGCCTTAACATAGAAGTGCTGCCTGGTAAGAACATAAAACGATCATTTTGCTTGAGAGGGAGATACTGCGATTTTTTTCTTCTTTTTTTTGCGCTGGAGTTCATCTGCTCGACGAAGTTAGGCACTCACATTAACATGTAAGCAGCGCAACATATCTTGCCATAAACGAGAGATCACGCTGACAGCCGCGAACAAACAGGAACGCTGCCGCACCGTCCATACACCGCGCTCGAACCTGCACACGCGCGCGATCGCGTGACTGCATCGCCAAGCTGACCGCAGCGCCACCGCGGCCTTCGCGGCAGCGCATGAACCAGAGGATCGCACTTTCTCGGCGGATACGCCGGCGCTGGCTCCACCTCTCCCTTCTAGCCACCATATCCTTGGGTCGGCCCGATGAGTTTTAGTCTGCCATATTGGCAAGGGCCGAGCGCGGGCCGACCATAGGCTTACCGCTTGGGAGTAGAGGAAATGTGACCCAGGTATTTCGCCTCCTGCTTCAGAAATTGACACTTTGCCGGTTTGTTTCATGCCGTCCACAAACGTCATGTTTGTAAACAAAGGTGGCGCTGCGATCGGCAGCGACATAGGGTGTTGGCAAAAACGCAGCGTGCCTACACTGCACAAAGCGACGCCGCCTTCGGAACCAGTTCGCGCGTGCGAATAATCCACAGCGTAAGCTTCGCTTGTGCGTAGAAATAGTTTGGCTTATGCCTGGAGAGTATTTCAGCACGTTATCAGCCGATTACTGCTGGAATTACCTGGCGAAGAGCGCTGCATTGACTTCTTTCTCCGTGGCCTCAACAGCGCGCGGCTACGGTACGTAGGCGACTGCCGTGAGTGAATAAGTTAAATAAAAACTATAAAGAACAATGTAGAAGAAAGACTAATAGTCAACACTGTTCAACTTACGGGCCTCTTCCTAGCGCATGCCAGGAGGACAATATGAATGACTGGAAGTGCGTTTTTCATCTTTTGACTGGCTTTCTGCTGCTTCGAGCACTTTCACTCTAAAAAACAATATTATCGGCAACTATATATAGGAAACTAGAAATCACATTTCGAACTCACTTTACCGGCAACTTAAGTCATAGAATTTCATATTAAGAACTCAATCTTCTAGTTATTTGTAGCATGTTCACATAGTGCGCTGCCAACTTGGTTTCGCCTGCTCGATAAAAAAGACGTTTGACGGCTGTCCCATCTTACAGACGTAGCAAGGTCATTCACAGGTTAATATGTACATGAAGGCCGGTAAGAATGCTCTTTTTGTTCTCTCGGAGAGACGCATGAGTGCAGATCCAAAGTTCTCCGCGATCGATTCCCAAGCATCCTTGGCCGACCATTTACCTGTGGCCGACGTTCGGAAAATGGTCGGCAGCCTACTTAGGCCTCATTCTCACAGCCGGTTTTTCTCTCCTCCGTCGCGCCGGCGCTCGCCCGAGAAGGGGAGTTAATGGTGCCAGTACTCCCCGAAATCGGGTGGCTGGCGCCGTGCCGTCCCACGAAAGACGCACCAGTGAGCGCGTTCGCTTCTCTCACGTGACTCTACGTCACGGCTTGCGTGTCGCGACCGAGCGAGCGCTGGCGGAGCGGCCGCGGCGGTGCGCGAACACAGAGAGAGGGAGAGAAAAGCGGGGGTTGCCCTCCTGTTTGGTGCCCCGCGAAGCGCGCGCTGATAACGAGACAACAGATGCCCTTTCTTTTTTCTTTTTTCAATGCACCGGGTGTCGCAGCTAAACATGACCTCCTGCAAAACTTAACGATATTTCAGTTGTATGTTTGAATGGGTGTATCAAAAGAAATTTTGCAAGTTCTGGCGACCCATTCCTTTATTGATGACAGAGTTATTATATATGTTCTATAGATTTCTTCGATTTCGCTGACTGCCATGAATAATATTATAGATGTGCGCATTTATACTGAGCTTGGATACTGGCTTCATATATATCCGGCCATTTGTTGTTCCGTAGTACGTGCGGTGTTTGTACTGAGGATGACATAAGAAAGCGTTCCAACTCTGAACTGCTGCGAGAAGTCGCGACACTAAAGCGGAATATAAGAGACGGGTAATTTTTTTTATCTGAGATGCTGAGGTAACACTATTTTCAAGTAGTAGATTTGGAATTTCGCTCCCTTTCATTTTGGAGCTACGCAAATGGTACCTCGTTGCAAATAGTTAATCTGGTAGTTTTTCTCGCCAACCTAAGTCGATCCAAACGCAGAACAGGTTCTTGACAATTTGAAATCGTGTAAAGTATGTGGCTCACAAGTTGAGCTAAGAGCCATTATATAGACAACGAGAATCAAAAACAAGTACGGAGTGGCAAACAAGGTTCGAGGCAGTAAAGAAGTCAAAACGACTGCCGCACAGGTGAAGAAGGGAAAGGAAGAGGTAATGGGCGAGGTGAGGAAAGGAGTAGAGGAGAAAACTGAACAAAGAAAAGAGAGAAAAAAAATGCAAACAGCGGGTAAATGGCGCGACAAGAAAACTTCGTCAAGGGGAGGATGTCTAAGAAAGCAAGTAAAGAAAAAGCATATCAATGGGGAAAAGAAACGTAAGAAAAGGTCGCAATCTTCCCGCAAGACAGAGAACCCTTTAAAAAAACGCTGTGACGAAACTGCGTTTCAAGAGGAAGCCACCGCTTTTGAAGCCGCATTGCTTGCACTTGCAGGTGATAGCGAAATATTAAGCGCTACCTTAATATCACGAATAATGGTATCGACAGGAACGTTTCATTGCTTGTGAACAATGCTTATATTGATAGCAGTCTTGAGTTGCGTGGAGTTTCGTACAGCTACTGAAGCACCAAAGCACAAGAGGCTAACAAAAAATGCCGATTTTATCTAATTTTGCAATATGCAGGACGTCACAGCTAACCTCGACTTCCGGCAGATTTGCGTGAAATATTATTTCAGTCGGCGCCATTCTAACTTGATTTTTTAATGCTTGTATCAAAACCATCTCGCCATGTTGTCGCGAACAATTCTTTTATTGATAGAATAGTTCAATACGTTTTCTGTGATTGTGCTGATTGCGAAGAATAATTTTATTGGAGTGAGCATAACTTTCTGCTGTTTAGTATATGCTTGCTATAATTATACTCGTTTGTTTTGGCGCAGTACGCGTGGTGTTTGTACCGTTACCAAAGCGGAGATGAAAACGTTTTCTAGCTCCAAACTGCTGCTAGAGCACGTGAGGCAGCACGTTTCTTTTTTTTTCCCCGTACAGACGCGGAGTACACGACTTCCACCGCTGCAGAGAGGGCAGCGGCCCTCCGTATTTTTTTTTCTTGCAGGAGAAAAAAAAACGCTCTGACGTAGAGTCACGTGGGAGCGCCGAAGCCCCGCCCGAACAGGTTTGACGGCGTCCGGCGGCCCTTTGAACATGTTTGAACATCGCGCCGCTCCATCCGTCGTCCGGTGTCCCCCGCCGGTGCCGCCGCGACGGAGAGGAGCACCGGATGTGAGAACGAGGCCTTAGTCGGCTAGTAAACCACGGCAAGCGGTCGGCCCGGAGGTGGCCGCCAGCCATTTCGGCAAGTAGTTCGCAGCGGGCTTTGGCCCGACTTTTCGGGCAGACTAAATGCAGCGCACGGCGCCAAGTTAATGGCAAGAGTGCGGCAATGCGTCGGCCCGACTGTTGAGGCGGTACATTGAAAAGTTATGAAGAGCACGACTGCTACTTTTTTTAAATTTGCCTGTTACTTGGTTTTGGTTTTTCGCGATGTTATTGTAATTTTCGATTAGTATGGAACAAAATGATACATGCTATTTAGTGTAAATGTTTTGTTACATTAATTAATAGTATTGTTTAACTTGTCGCTCACATTTTTAGTGAACCCTATAGCTGGTAGTAAAGTTATTTACCGAGTTCTGATAAACAGCAAGCCACAAGGTGACCGCGATTTCATGTGTAGATCATGTCATTATACTGTTTGCTTGTTACGAAGCGCAGCAGTAGGTGATGTAACATGAGTTATTTTGGCGCACAAGCTCCCGTACACCCCCATTTAGCCCGTATCACTCACTGAAATTCGTCCGCTATATGGCAGGGCACTTGAGTAGACACAACTTCGCATTGTAAGGGAGGAAAAGGCTATTGTGTAAAATAAAAGAAGCTGACAGAAGAGAAAAAGCACACGGGGGCAGACATTATGCGTAGGGCATTGGCAAGCCTTGGCCGCGACGAACGCTCCGTCAGGCAAGTAAAGAGACAAATTCTAAAAACACGACTTCGCAGCTGAAGAAGAAATGCGTACACGGAGGGAGACCCGGACGAAACAAACCGACCGCGCGCTCGGATGTTTCGAAGGAAGGGCGGAAAAGAGGGGGAAATGTTGGGAGGGCGGGGCACCTGTGTCACCCCCGCAGCTCAAAAGTTGGTGGCGAGCGAATTCCTGACTGGGCGAGAGAAGAGATGTGTACACGCCGACTTTGAAGAGAGCATGCAGTTTTGTGGTATTTGTATACTATTTTTGAAGGAGCTCTTTTCGAACAAAGTTGTCTTATGATCAAATACATGAAGAAAAAAAACGAAGGAAAATGATTATTGTCCAGGTTATTAATCGCATACTTTTTTTCTCAAAACATTCTGGTAAAGCTAAAAGCCGCGAGAAAACGGGCCAGCGTCCTTGTCATTTGGTTTTGTTTCTTTGCGTGTGGCCAACTCATCCTCTTTTACGACCTGCCGGGGTGGGACGGGCGGGTCTTTTTTTTTCGGAAGTCGGAGGTGCGCATTTTCGCAGCGAGCAGTTCGATTCTACAATGGACCGGAAACTACCCCCCTCTCCTCACCCGCTTCTTGACCTTCCTGAGGTGGATGTGCCGCGTCAACAACCGCCGGATAAAGCTTTGCTCTCCAAGAGCTAACAGCTGGCTATATCTAGGTGAGACGCACTAGCACGGGGAACAGTACACAACGGGGTCACCGAAAGAATACGATCGACCGCGTTCCTATTCTGTCAAATGATCAATCCCACGGACTTCACTACACGTTGTTCAAACGCTTCGCGCAGCCTTCCACTGTGCGACGAAAGAGCTCACGGCGCTAGGCAGCGGAATGTCCAAGCTGCGACGCAGTCTAAGGACACGTGTGTGAGACTCGACCTGACCAAAGTCGATACAGTGCGGATCAATATGCCAGCTTTAAAGCCTGTCTTAATTTGGTGGGGATCGAATACGCCACACTCAGTGCGCCACCAAAAGTCTCTTACAGCATTCGGGAGATTGGGTGCAACAGGCGTCTCCCACTTCGCATACCTTTGGCATATATGTCTAGGGGCGCAGAATAGCAGAGCGCTTCGCAGAGATTAGATACTGCTATGGCTATCCATGCTCCGTCTACAAACATCTCCTCTATGAGAACACATGCGCCTGTCTTTCCCCTGACCATGCACTACAAACATCTGCCTTCTACTTACAAGCCAGTATAAAAGTTAAGGCCGTCCAACGTAACCTATGTGATCCACTAACTCGGATACCCAATAGTGCACAACAAAGGGCAGAATGAAGACAAGGCGGAACCCAAATAGGCGCCACCACCAAGCTATAGTGAAAATATAATCAAAGTAGATTGACTTTGCAAGAGGAATACACAAGAATACGCGTGCTAAGCCATGCAGGGTCGTATCATTGGGAGGCTGAATCAATAAACAATCAAGGAACACAGATGTGGGAAAGTTGGCACCTGTGTGCACTAGGCTTTATCAGAAGTTTCGCGCATATGTTAATTAGCTATAACTTTAGGATGAACAAGATGTCCGAGATTATTGAGTTAATAGTCTATCCCGACATCGGCACGAAGCCGTGTGTGATGCATGCACGCACGCACGCACTTACGCACGTCTGCAGTCGCACAGAGTAAATTGTTCCACGACTAGTGGTACGATGGAATAGTTAATAATAATTGAAAGAAGGAAATAAAAATTTGGAGGACGCTTAAGCTTCGCCTTCAAGAGTGGAACGCGATAGCGTTATTGCACCTCGTTCGCACCGCCCACTCATTCGCTCGGTATGCTCTTGAGTCACACAGACATAGTTTTCATACTCAACACTTCTAAGTGCACTGTACAACTTTTTTCTAATTATTTGTTCAAACAAATGCTTCTCACAATCTACATTATCGCACTGTGTTGTGCACACTACAACGTTTCTTGCTCCCGTGTTCCTTTAGCGTTCACACGCACTGAGTATGTCGGTCAGTCAGCACACACATACACACACACCAAACTGGCATTTTCACTCATCGTAGTGTAAGTCATTTTGGACTCCTTCAAATCGCTCTTCTGGCATGACACACCTGGATGAATGTCGTTCGTTGTCTTCAAGAGCACTGTCATCACGCTATGATTGCGGTAGTGTGAACAGCACCCGTATCAGCATCATCCGCATTGGCATCCACTCTGAATTCGTCAATTGGTGCCTCCTGGGCATCCTCGCACCGGTACCCGCGCGGCCCGAAGGGGAGAAGCGGGTGAGCGAAGATAGTGATCTAAAGAAAGGAAAGATGCTTGATTCTACAACCCGTGAGGGTGCACGGCGAAACGTCAGGGGCGAATGGCGCGCCACGTGTCGGGGCAGCGCCGCACATTGCGAGGAGGGGTTCTGTGTTTACCGCAAGATGGCTCTGCATGTGCGCAGAGCGCAGAAGAAATGTAGCGGAAACGTACTTCGCTACTCGTGTAACTGCGACTTCTGTAAGTAACATATGCTCATAATTACCGATATACACCGCAGTATAACGTTCTACGGCACGTTTCTAAGGCAACACCACATTCACTAGAAGCGCTTTTGTACCGCTTTCAAGCATCGAACTCGTGGCTGAGTGGTAGCGTCTCCGTCTCACACTCCGGAGACCCTGGCTCGATTCCCACCCAGCCCATCTTGGAAGTTGCATTTTATTTATGAAGTGCATGCCTGGATTTATCGCTCACGGCCAGCGCCGCCGACGCCGACGACACCGGCTTTTCTGCGACACAAGCTCCTTAACGCTACCGCGTTAAAATTAGAGGGACGCTAAGCTTCACCTTAACATTCGACGGGATACAACGCCCTCTCATTCCTCTCTCTATTTCGGTGGACAACCACAGTTATTATTGTAAATTGGTTATAGGAAAGTAAAGGCGCAGCATCTGTCACTGATCCCGGTGGGAACCTGGACCGCATCTCCATATTTATTACCATATTCCGAATATTTCAGACAGAACTTGACAATACTCACGCGAAAACCGGGTTAGCGAGGTGGCTTTTGGACCAAATGAGCTGTAACGGTTCGCATATATACATATATGCTGCACTCTCGATAGACGAAACTCTGGTATATGAGGATAAATGGAACAACTTGGGACAAATATGTGCCCGCCTCAGTTAAAACACGGGGATTAGGAAAGCTTTATTCCTGATATATCAATATGCCGAGGCCGACTGTCTTTATCCAAAACACAAATGTGGTCCTGATAGTTTCCAAATAAAAATGAAAGGCACGCAAAGAGCCGATCGCCCGGACGATTCGCCTGTCGAACGTAACTTCCTGCGAACACAAGCCTTGTGCAAGAAGTAACCTTTGGTTCTTTTGAGAAAATTCAAAGGGATTGCGTTTTGAGAATCCCGCGCAACATGACGAGGATCGATCGGCTCCTACACCAGTGGCGGTCTACATTGTGTTAAATTCTTCAACGTCAGCCTCACACGCAGAAATATGGTATGAAATGCCAGAATATATATAAAGTTCCTCGAATCCCCTTTTCCACAGCTGCGTATTCAGTGCTGCTATAATATATCATTAAATAACATTGTGCATATCAAAGTCAGGTTTCCCCTCTACGTTCCATGAGGCAGTCGGCTTAGAAGGAGAAAAGTGGAAAATTCGTATCGTAGCGGCTACTGCAGATCTCTGTTGACGAACAAGACCGCGAGAAGACAGCTTTTGTCACACCCGATGGACTTTACCAATTTAAGGTTATGCCTTTTGGACTTCGCAACGCCCCTGCTACGTTTGAACGAATGATGGACTCCTTATTCCGCGGCTTCAAATGGACGACTTGTCTATGTTACTTGGATGACGTGATTGTCTTCTCGCCCTCGTTCGAAAGCCATCTTGGTCGCCTTTCTTCCATCTTGGCACTTTTCCGCCGTGCCGGACTTCAACTCAACTCAAAGAAGTGCAGTTTTGGTCGCCGCGAACTTAAAGTGCTTGGCCATTTGGTGAATGCCACCGGCGTGCAACCCGATCCCGACAAAGTTCGCGCTGTCAGTGCGTTTCCATGTCCCCATTCACCCCGTGATGTCCGCAGATTTATAGGACTGTGTTCTTATTTTAGCCGGTTCGTCCCAAACTTTGCCGCTGTTGCTCGTCCTCTCACCAATCTGCTGAAGAAAGGCGTTCCTTTCTCATGGGGACCAGAGCAGGCTAACGCATTCTCCACCCTCATCGCTATTCTAACCAATCCTGAGTTGGCCCATTTCAACCCGTCTGCCCCAACGGAACTTCGCACCGACGCCAGTGGCCACGGGATTGGTGCCATTCTTGCACAGCGACAACGCAGCCAACATTGCGTTATTGCCTACGCCACTCGTCTCCTGTCATCAGCAGAACAGAACTATTCTATTACGGAACGGGAGTGCCTGGCTCTCGTTTGGGCCGTTGGAAAATTCAGACCCTACTTGTTTGGCCGACCCTTCACTGTAATTACCGATCACCACGCCTTATATTGGCTCTCTTCCCTCAAGGGTCCTGCTGGCCGCCTCGGCCGCTGGGCACTGCGCTTGCAGGAGTATACCTTTTCCGTTGTATACAAATCCGGTCGGCTTCACCAGGATGCAGACTGTCTGTCCCGTTATCCCGTTGATCCCCCTTCCCCTACTGACCATGAGTCGGACCCCTGTGTCTTCTCTATATCGGATTTTTCCCACATAGCCGACGAACAGCGGTTGGACCCAACCCTCAGTTCTCTTATCGACCGCCTCCGCACACACAGCCGTGACTCTTCCCTCGCCCTGTTCTTCCTTCATGGGAATACGCTATACCGCCGCAACATGCGACCTGATGGCGCTGAGCACTTGCTGGTCGTTCCCCAACACCTACGCTCTGCCGTTCTCGAACAAATGCACGACGCCCCTACAGCTGGTCATCTTGTCCTCTCACGCTCATACGACCGCGTGCGCCGGCGTTTCTTCTGGCCTGGACTCTACCGCTCTGTCCAACGTTATGTAGCCGCTTGCGACCTCTGTCAACGCCGGAAGAGACCCCCTGTGCTACCACCTGGACACCTGCAGCCGATTGCTATCCCGACTGAGCCATTTTCTCGTGTTGGCCTTGACCTCCTAGGGCCCTTCCCCGAGTCCTTGTCAGGAAACAAATGAATCGCTGTGGCCACCGATTATGCCACGCGGTACGTGATCACTCGCGCCATTCCAACCAGCTGCGCCACAGACGTTGCTGACTTCCTTTTGTACGACGTCATACTACACCATGGTGCTCCCCGTCAACTACGTACCGACCGTGGCCGCTGTTTCTTTCCCGAGTTGTTGAGGAAATACTTCGTTCTTGCTCCGTTCGGCACAAGTTCACCACTGCGTATCACCCTCAGACGAACGGCCTTACGGAGCGTCTTAACCGCCCACTCACCGACATGCTCGCAATGTACGTATCTGACAGTCATCGCGACTGGGATATGGTCTGCCATTTGTCACCTTTGCATATAACTCTTCGCGTCATGACACTGCTGGGTACTCTCCATTCTATCTTCTCTTTGGAAGAGACCGCTTACTGCCCTTCGACACTTTGCTTCCCGCCGCTGGCCCCATCACAACCTATGCCCGCGATACCATCGCCCGAGCCGACGCTGCTCGCCAGATTGCTCGTCACAATCTCACCATCTCTCAAGAAGCTCAAAAACGCCGCTACGACGCTCACCACCGCGATGTGCACTATCCTTCCGGATCTCTGGTGTCGCTCTGGCTTCCGTGCCGTCGTGTGGGGTTGTGTCAAAAACTTCTGCCCCACTACACAGGTCCTTACCGTGTACTACGCCCAGTGACCGACGTGACCTATTAGATTTCACCACTCCACCCAAAGTCACCGACTGCTACACCCACTTCCGAAATCGTACATATGTCGCCCGCCTAAAGCTATATTACTCCCCCTCCACATCGCACGCCTAATACGCGCCGGGACGTTGCCTTTTGCCGAGGGGGGTAGTGTTACCTGGAAACGCGGGACCAAAGTGATGTGCTCACTGACAAAGACGACGACCGAGGAACACGGGCACGACAAAGCGTTGAGAAAGAGGACGACGCTGACAGAGTGGACACTGCACGGCTACTGAAGTCTCAGCGTCGAGTTCAGCCCATCGCAGTGCTGTTACATTAAGTACATGTCCCCGTAACAGTATCATTGAAACAGCTATTTTTATGCAACATTGAATTATACCGCGTGCATGATATATATTGACACTATATCATTTGAGCCTGCTGATAGAATTATACATTGCGCAACAGAAGGTGAAATTAACTGTTATTTATACATATTTTGAAATAAAGCTTTAACCGCGCGCTAATTGAACCGCGGCGGGTATGGTACACTCTGTAGTTGATCGCGAGTTGTCGTGAACTTATGCTTGAATTTGTGAACTGGTAGGTGCTGATTGTCTGTTTGAAGCATACTTGTATTAAGTGCCTAAGATTTGCGCGGTAAACTGCTATGAACCTACGAATGTAATTGTTCATTTTTTATGGTTAAATGGTAACCTCTGAATTTAAACAACCTCATCATAAAGTTAACCTATAACATAACCCTAAGCAAACCCACGGTAAACCGAAGAGGTCACGTGCCTTTAAGGTTTATATGTTAACCGCCAATTACTTTTGCCAGTGCCCTCGAAACCTATCAATCCTAAACGCCCTTAAATTCGTTTCGAAGCCTCCGTGAGTTTACCTTTCGTACGGGGTCAAGAAAAGAGGCGGTGAGCTTTTATGAGCTTTCATCCGGATCCAGTGCACTTTGCCCTGCGACCTTCTACTGATTTTCATGCATCCCTAAAACAAATGGACAAAATATATTTTTGTCAGAAACTTGCAGCAGTTACTATGTGGTTCAATCGGTATTTATCAGCTTGAGCTCGAGGTCACGGGCTTTAGTCGAGATGCAGAAGCAGCGTTATGATGGAAACCAAACGCGAAAACGGAAATGTGGTTTGCGGTTAATATGACAGCCAGAGGGGCTTTAAATAACCCACGTACTGCTTTGGGAAGTATAAATCCGCATGGACTATGTAATCTCTGCAAAAGCACTCATAATATACAGTGTTCTGCAACTTAACCGTCTTGGAAATTTTCACACCTTGACCGATGGAAAGATTTTCCAAAACGGTTCCGATAAAGTTGAAGAAAACATCTCGAGCTAGTTGGTTCATCACAGAGCAAAACAGCGCAAACTTCACAATGGACAGAGAAGGGCAGACGAGACACAGGCGCTGACTAACAACTGAAGGTTTATTGTTCTGACACCTCGGTATATATACAGCAAGCATCAAAAACAAGAACAACAACAAAGCCTGATAGACACTCATCTCAGCCAGACATCAAGCAGGAGCACCATGATCATCCAACTCCCGATAGGAAAAGCAACTCCTTATCTAGAAGGGCTATGGAGGGAATGCTTACACAGCTGCCTTTTAGGTTTGCAATTTTTTCGGCCTCGATTATTTCTCGCGTGGTCTTGTCACCGCACCTGCGCAGCACGCTCGTGTTATACGCAAATCAGGTGTGCATTTACAATCTCGGCAGTGCACACCCAGATGGCCCGAGATCCGCTCTATCACATTGTAGTTGTGCTCCAATAATCTTTTATTAAGACATCTGTCGGTTTGGCCTATGTACGCATGGCCACAAGACAAAGGGATCGAATAAACGACGCCTTCCGCACACGAGACGAATCGGTCGCGATGGTTTGTGGTGCAGCCGATGTGTTTTCGACCCATCCCATTCACTCGCTTGCAAAGACTTGACAAGCGGTCCGGAGACGAAAAAACATCTACTCCAACCCTTCTTCCTATCTTTCTCAAGTTATGTGAAATCCCGTGCGCGTAGGGAATGACTGCGGTCTTCTTATCCCTGTCTCTACTGACTGTTTCTTTAGTTTTTAACATAGCCTCCGCTACTGAGGATAATAGCGCCGGTGGATAACCAGCCTGAACTAGTCGGCGCGTCTGGTTTAAAAAGCTATCTTCCAGCTCGTGGTTGCACGATTTCATGACTGAATTGTAGAAGCAAGAATTGATGATGCTGCGCTTAACCAACTTCGAGTGCGCTGAAGTAAATGGCAGAAGGGGTTTGTTGGCGCGAGGCTCAAAGGCCCAGCACACATGATTGGGGTTGAAATATAGTCCTAGTTCTAAAAACCGTATGAATCCATTAGTAGGCAGTTCGTGCGTGACAATTAAAGGGCTCAGAATGCTTGAAAAACTACGAACAACATTGGCACCTTCGGACGGGAGGGCGTCCTGTTCGCACTCTAGAAACACAAGATAATCGTCGACAAATCGAAAAATCTGCTTCACAGTGCTGCAAACCTTCAGTTGTTAGTCAGCGCCTGTGTCTCGTCTGCCCTTCTCTGTCCATTGTGAAGTTTGCGCTGTTTTGCTCTCCGATAAAGCTGCTGAACACCATATACGTAGCTAGGTCTTGCTATTTTGGCTAAATGAAGCTGCAGGTATTCTACTGCCCCACACTTGGTTTGTGTGGAAGATATTCGGTTAAAAGAGCATCACATGCATTCGCTCCAAGCCATATTTTTTCATGCAAAGAACTACAGCCGCTGGTATCAAGACGAGGGCTCTGCAGAAGCCGTAGAAAAAAGAAAAGAAAAGAAACGACCTCGACGCTTCTTGAACGACGAGGGGGGGGGGGGGGGGGGTGAAAACAAACAAACAAAAAAAAAGAATTGCATGCACCGCACACAGAGAGATTCTCGCTGCTTTTGCAGCTTCTCCACCCCCCCTCCCCCTTCTTGAGGTCACGTGGCCAAATGGCGGGAAAACACATCCCGCGCGAGCTAAGATGCGCGGCCGCGGCGCCACTCAGTCGACGGCCAGCCTCCGTGTGGGCGCAATGCCTACTGCCTAATTTTATCGTCCGCTTTTATTTCGCGCAAATTCAATCTGTCTCAACCTCCTGCAGCAGTCAGCATTTGAAAAGAACAGCCCACATATGCAGCTGATGATTGCAGCCGCTCTGTACAGATTCTTCGTGCCGAAGTACATGATCTTTCGGTCTTGATCAGAGGAGCTTTTTTCTCGATTCGATATTATATACTGAACATAGTAATGTATTGTTTTGGAGCATATTTTCACCTTGTTATATACTCCCTGCATCTTTCTTTCTTTATATATATATATATGCATATGTATATATATATATATATATATATATATATATATATATATATATATATATATATATATATATATATATATATATATATATATATATATATATATATATATATATATATATATAATTGGTGTGCACGCGCTGATCGCGCAGGAAGACTTGCTGAGCCGTTTGGAAACAAGGCTGCGGCTGGCTGCGGTGGCAGAATTGGCTCAATTTGCTGCAGTCTGGGTCCTTGGATATCTCCTGCCCCAAAATGCTCGCCTTTTAATATGGAGAGACAGGAAAATAGCCTCGAACCGGAACGCGCTGCACGGCTCCTCCTGTCTGGTATGTGGAGACGCGAGGATAGCAGCGGGGGCGGCAGGGCATTTCATTTCATTTCATTTTATTTCCTTAAAGGCCCCAGGAATGGGTGTTACATGAGGGGTGGGAAACATTATAAAAACATAGTTATTGTAGATATTTTTTGACATTTTCAAGAAACTTGGATGAGCAGGTGATAACAGCGATGTCACCTGGAAGGCCGTTCCAGTCTGCAGCTGCGCGGGGAAAAAAGGAATTCGAAAAGGTAACGGTGCGTGACAATTTGGACGGGCGACGTGCAGGCGATGACTGGTGCGGGGTGATATGCGTGCTGGGGGAAGAATATAAGGAGCTGCCCGCATGGGACTGTTGAATATTTTATGGAATAAAGAAAGGCTTGAAGTGCGACGACGGAGAGATAGTGATGATAAACCTGAGGCTGTCTTTAGGGCAGAGACACTAACATCATAAGAATACAGGGCATGGATGAACCTGGCAGCGCGATTTTGAACGGACTGGAGAGAATTAATGAGGTAAGCTTGATGGGGGTTCCAAATGGGTGACGCGAATTCCAGTTTAGACCTGACGAGTGAATTATAGGCTAAGAGTTTAACATGTTGAGGCGCGCAATGTAGATGACGTTTTAAGAATCCTAATGTTTTATTGGCCGATGATATTGTGTTAGTTACATGCAAATTCCAAGAAAGATCACTAGAAAGTGTTACGCCTAAATATTTATATGACTGAACAGGTTGTACGGGCACTCCAGAGATTACGTAGGAAAAAATAAGAGGATTACGACGACGGTGGAAGGATAAAAGTTTACATTTATGTGGGTTAAGTTCCATTAGCCAGTGGTCACACCAGTCATGTACAGCATTAAGGTCATTTTGTAGTGTTGATTGATCAGTGGGACAAGTGATGGTACGATAAACTACACAGTCGTCAGCAAACATGCGTATGTTAGAGGTTACATGTGTTGGTAGGTCATTAATGTATATAAGAAAAAGTAGGGGGCGAAGTACTGATCCCTGGGGAACACCTGACGTCACCGGAAGGAAGTTAGAGAACTTATTGTTAATAGTAACAAACTGGGAGCGATTAGTTAGAAGCTCTTCAATCCATTTTAAAATGTTGGGGTGCAGATTTTATAGGGAAAGTTTTATCATTAAGCGTTTGTGGGGTACTTTATCGAAGGCTTTAGCAAAATCTAAAAATATGACGTCGGACTGTTGATTAGAATCCAGGTTAATGTGCAGGTCATGCACGAAAATAGCCAGTTGGGTTTCACAAGAGTAGCCCCTACGAAACCCATGCTGCGCGGGGTGAAAAAAGTTGTTAGAATCAAGGAAGGCCATGATATGGGTATAGATAACATGCTCCATGATTTTGCAGGGTACGCTGGTTAGAGAAATGGGGCGGTAATTTAATGGCGAGTTCTTGTTACCTGATTTAAAGACTGGAACGACCTTCCCACGTTTCCAATCGTTGGGTAGTTGGCCTGTGAGTAGTGACTGCGTGAACAACAATGACAATAAAGACGCACATGTGTCTTTGGTGTTTTTCAGTATTTTAGTGTTGATATTGTCGATACCGGCAGAAGATGACAGCTTCATGTTTTCTATCAATGATAAGATTCCTGCAGGAAAGAATATTAGGGGAGGCATAGGGTGGTGAATAAATGTCTGTTGTACAGGAAGAGGTGGATCACATTCGTTAGTAAATACGGATGAAAAGGCTTCATTAAATATGTTGGCGCAGTCTGTATCAGAGATTGTTTCACCTGACTCATCAGCGATTGAAATGGTACGCGCATGTTGTGGATTAATGAGTTGCCAAAACTTCCGGGGGTTAGTGGTCAGCATTTTAGGTAAATCGGAATGAAAAAAGGTGCGTTTGGCTTCACGAATTTTCTTTAAGTATACTTTCTCGGCCTCGTAATACTTATTCCATGAGTTGTCAGTGTGTTGGTTTTTAGCTGAGCGGTAAAGGCGTTTCTTTTTGTTTTCCAAACGTTTTAATGTGTTGGTGAACCATGGGTTTTGTTGGTTGTTTCGTACGGTCATCTTAGGAATAAATTTTTCAACCAATTCTTCAATTTTCCTTTTGAATAGTGACCAGTTGTCATGAACTGTTCTTTCGTTATAGTTTGACTCAAAAAAAAAAGTTGGAACGCGCGAAGACCGTTGTTAATGGCAGTATAGTTTCCCTTATCATATAGCTTAATTGTTTGCTTATTGATTATGCGAGAAAGGGGTTTAATGGTGAAACATGCATGTATTATTTTGTGATCACTGATACCTGGATGATATGTGACAGAGTTAACATAATCAGGACGGTCCGTCAATATGAGATCGAGGGTATTAGCGCAGTCATGGGTTACACGAGTTGGTTCGGATATTATTTGTACGAGGTTGAAATTAAGGCAAATATCCAGAAATTCGTTAGCATCGCTGTTACCCATAGCTGTTAGAGTCTCCCAGTTGATGGTAGGAAAATTGAAATCGCCAAAGAGTAGAATGGTGGCATTAGGGTGCTTGATTCTGATTTCATTCAATGCATTGTTAAATTTACGAGGGAAATCTGAACTGTTATTAGGGGGGTTGTAGCAAACGCCAATGAGAACTGAGTGTGGTAAAGAGTGAAGTAAGATCCACAATATTTCGATATCTGATGACAAGTTAATGTATGTGCATGATAGCTCCTGCCTAGTTGCAATGAGTACTCCCCCTCCCCTCTTGTCTTTACGGTCTTTGCGGAAAAGACGAAAATTTGGCAAGTCAGTTAGGACCTCCTTGTCAGAGATGTCAGAGTGCAGCCACGTTTCTGTCAAGATTAGATTCTACGGAGAAGAGGCACACGTTGCAGTCTTTTGCACACAGAGTGTCTTGAATAGCCGCAAAGTATCTCAGCCGATTAGCCGGTGTTAGCGATGTGCTTTCTTTCCCTGTTCTTTTTTCTTTCGCCCCTTTCTTTCCTTCATTTCCCTGATCGTTTCATTTCCGCCGGACGCAGTTTAGCTGCTAAGAGCTGCTGCGGTTAACGCAATCTTTTTTTTTTTTACTCAGTTGTTTGCATTAACAAAAGAATAACAACTAAAAGGAGATTATTAACAGAAGATAAAAGATTAACAGCAGTGGTATGCGCATGTGTTGCTCTACACTGTTCAACTTGCAACTCACTCAATTGGGCGAAGACGAGCAGCTTCTGAATTCCAAGCCCTAACCGAAAATGTTTCGCTTTGGCAGCCTTTCGTGCGAGTTCCGAACACTGTGTTTGTAGAGTAAAGGAATACCCGTGCAACAACGGCAGACTTTGGGCAACAAGCGGATGATATTCCTTGCGGCAAATATTTACGAGATGCCGTCAGGTAAAGAAGAACTATTTCGATTTATAGATAATAAATTAGTTGTCAACTTATTTAGTGAAACAGCGCTAAAATATTTTTCTGCGAAAACACGCATCTCGTAAGATTTTGCTGCAAATAATAAATGGGAATATGATCGTAGGAATAGCAGCGATTGCTTGCAGTAAGCAAACCTAGCGACGAAAAATGGACTTATATAATTGTTGATAAAAGCAACTTTCGATGAGGTCATTATGAGACATAATTTAAGGTCCCTATTCCATAGGTATCATTTGTCCATTTTATCTTGTATTTTAATGTCAGCATAACGGCAGCGTCAGAAAAACGCAACTAACGCCCAGTCAGAGAAATTGCAGGATAGCAGCTTCCGCTGTTGACAAGCATCGCCACTCCCCGCACATACCGGTAGAGTGTAATGGGCCTAGTGCGCTGGTATGGAGGCGCCACTGCTCCGGAACAAGTAGCGCCACCTCCCGCCGGCGCACCCATATGTGGTATGTCTGCTCGTCGGAGAGAGGCGGCGGAGTGAACGCGAAGTCTACTCTTCTCGGCAGAAGCCTTGTTAGAAGAAAACGTTTGTCGGTGATTTCCTGCCTCCTGCCACACGCGTACATAACAGACACATGTACCATGTGTGTGTGTTGAAAATAAACCAAAAGCAAAGCGAAGAAAGCCGCTACCCATTCATGCCAGACCCGTCTGGTAGAAAGCCGCCGGCGCTTTGGGCGCAGCGCGTTGTCGGCGCGCGAGCGCTTCTGCTGGCGGCTCTACGGGTTTTTTTCTTCTTTGAAGTAAGAATTCGGAACCCGAACAATATGGTACTTTGAAAGTAAAGACATAAATAAAACAAAAACTAAGCCAGTGTGCAATGCGCAGCACTGGCTTTTCGCTTCGATGGCAGTGTATGTGGAAACGGCATGCTAGACCCCACAGAAGCGACAGCCGAGAGCTGGGCTCCGTTGGTCAATAGAAAGGCTTCTAAAAAAAAATAAAAAAAAAACACGTCTTCCCCAAGACGGGACGAGCAGATGTACCCTAAGGCGCCGGGCCTTGCGTGCACGTGTTTTTTCGGCGCTCGGCATTTCTACCGTAGTTTTTATTTTCTACTCGATGCGTCGAAACGAGTGGTGACGGTTCAGTGCGCGGAAAAACAGCCATGGCTGAGCAAGCTTCACAGCGCGTGCTGTTCGGGGGATTTCGGGCGATCGAGAATGTTGAGACTTAATTTAAGAATAACTGCTTGGTGCGCGGTAAGAAACTGTACGAATCCAGCACGTGCATGGAGTGCGCGGGAAACTTCACAGTGCAGAAGGGCCCTCGGATATCTTCAGAAAATGCGCTGCCGAAATGAAAACCGCCTTCTACGACGTCAGCTTGGAGGTAAGTTTTATTCGGCCCTTTCGGCATCTCTTCCCCACATATGTAATTCATTTTTTTTTTATGTAGTTGTTGGCGAACTCACGCAATATCACGGATGCCAGTTGCGTCTGCAAGGCCGGGCGCCACTGTTAACGATGCGACACATTGCTCTCGTATGATTTCCAAGGAAATCGCAAAAAAGCTTGATTTTCGATTGCTTCCCGATGTTTTTTTTTTTATAACTATTATGACACCCATAAACACAAGAGCAGATCGAGCTGTTAGTTTAAAAGGGCGTTTTCTCTTTGCGGGGAACCATGAACGTGTGGCAAGTCAGAAAGCGCGCACTCCTGCAATGTGCTTCGCTCTCCATGTCGTTCTTTTACGTCTTCTACGTCAGGCTAGGCTTCCCAAAAGCGAGCGCCGAGAACAGCTGGAAACTATCATTAGGAAGTCGCTGGAAAAAAAAAAAAGTTCCCGTTGGGCAGGAAGGCTCCGCGCTCTCTACAACACAGGCCGTGTCCGAAGGCCTGCCAGCTCTGGTTACAACAACTTTTAGTAGTTGTCACAACTTTTAGAGCTCGAGTTGGGTCCAGAAGTAAAAAAAAAAAAAAAAAAGACCCGTTTATTTTGTGATTTTCGCGTGCTAGCGATCGCTCGTGCATACTTGAAAAAACCTAGCGTGAAGTACTGTACAAAAAAACAAACGTGGGAAATGCGCAGCCTTAACGAAAAGCAATGGGTTCGATATGAGATTCGAAATGACTAAGGAAGTACAGGCCCTTGTTTCAGTCGGTGTTTATTTTTTTATTCTTACGGGGACCCAAAAAGAAATCGGAACACAGCGTCGGTGCTACCCACGGTTGCGGATCCAGACAGCCGTGTTTTACAGCGGCGCCTCCCAGACGGCGCCACATGTTCGGCCAAAGCTGCAGCGCACCAGGCCCATACCGGCAAACAGGTGGTAGAGTCCTGTAGGCAATGCTTAAATGCGATTGCCTGGTAGTGGACGCTTGAACACCCTACCTGATTGTCACCCAACACCACGGCAGAGTAAATGGATCCGAAATGGATAACGGATACTTAAGAATAGAACCCCAGTGGAGGTGTGGGAACTTCCGCAGTAGCCGCTCAAGCAGTAAAGAGTATATGAATGATCGGTTGACCCAATAAATCTAGTGCGATTAGCATTGCTCCTAAACGTGACATGAAACGGCTACATTCGCTTTCTTTCTTTCCTCAAATTTTTGCGGTAAGCCGTCTCTAGAAATCATTTAAGAATAAAAAGTAGATCAAAAGCTGCCATCACTGCCAGTGGTGCGCCGCCGCCTCTTTCTGCCCCATAAAAGTTACACACTAATTGTAATCAGGCTTGTAGCCTTCAGCCGACCTGATCAGGAGCATGATTTTTTGTAATTTCTGATCGAATGGCTTCTCTGCTACTGAAAACTTTTTTTTTTCTTTCAGTTAGGTATTTTCAGAAAGCAAACATTTGCAAGCGAAAGCTCCAAAATGCCGATTTCCGCTACTTGTCGCCTGTTCCGCGGATGGGAGCCCACATACCAGCATGGCGGTTGTTCACAACTCGGCCGCTAGATGGCGCCACATGCACAAAATGGCAGCGCCCATGATAAAACGGTCTATACCGAACAGGTAAGTCCAATAGCACAGATTTTGTTCGATACGACAATATACTGCAACTGTTTCTGGAGCGCGTATATATATGCGCATCTAATTGTTACTACGTGCATTTTTTTTTTATAATCGATGTGTGCGCATTTCACTCTGATTGCGCAGGAAGACGTGCTGAGCCGACTTGAAAACGATGCTGCGGCGGTGGAATTAGCTCTTTTCACTACAGTCTGAGGTCCGATCTCCTCTGCCCCAAAACGCCCGTCTTTCACTTCTTCATATCGAGGTGCATGCACTGACATGTATACCGATCAGGTAAGTCAAATTAGCGCTGATTTTCTTCTATACGATAATGTACTGCAACTAATTATGTATTGTTTGGAGACTTATGAGCATCTTGTTACTGTAAATGCATATTTTGTAATTGGTGTGCGCGCCTTGCGCTGATCGTGCAGGAAGGCGATATCAGCTGATCTAGAAACTGGCTGCGACAGTGGAAGCTCGTTTCGCCGAAGCCCGAAGGCCTTGGTCTCCTCTACATTAAAACGCTGGCCTTTCACTTCTTTATGGCGGTGCACTTGCCGGACAGCTATTAGCGCTGATTTTGTTCGGAAAATTCGATTATCCGACTCACATCTATGGGACGCATGCAACCCAGTTAAATGTCAAATGCTATCACTGATATAAATATTGCAGCACCCCTCGCCATAGGAGCGATCAGAAGCTGTACAAGCATCATCGCTGCTGTCAAGCAAGCTCGTGCCAGGACTGAGTACAAGATTTATGCCGTGTTTATTATTTTTTTTTGCTGCTGTAATGGTGTCTATACGTGAAAATTGATGATTGAGTGATGCGGTATGCTGGCAAGGTAAGTGAGCCAGCGCGTTCATTTTGTGGATTTTGGAATTATATATGTGATGCACACAGATCTGAGCCCTTTCACATTGATTTTGCTCTGTGCGCTTGCTTTCTGGGCAAGCAGTTGTATTTTCATCGTGCGGATTATTTCCTGGTGCTCACATGCTCATGAGGTGTTCAGCTAACTTGTTTCAAGCTTTAAAAGTTTATAACGGGTTCTATAAGCTTCTACGAGCTGTCTAAACAATCGTCTTGGCTGGTAAGACAATTTTTAACGCTCGGTTGTTAAATAAAGAAAATAAATCAGATGACTTATCGTTATATGTCCGGTCGCTTATGCTGTAAAAGTTCCATCTAGTTTGAGAAAATTAAGCTGTATTCTACGGAATAAACTTATTGTAGGTTTCATGTAAATATCGCGGAAACTGTTTGTTCTGCCGCGTTGGAATCCCTCATACCCGCTCTATGACAAGCGCGGACACTTGGTTTTGCTAGAATTATTAAATTGCAGCATTAGCATGCAAGAACGCGCTTCGGGAGGATAAGGTTTGAGTGCGCTACGGTTGCAAATTGCAACATCATGACTCCAGAAACACAAAGTGATCGCGCCTTTCTCGCGGATTCACGGATCCTGATTACCTATTGCGGCTTTGCGCTAATGCGTTTTCAGTAGGGTCGCATGAAGTCAAGCGCATAAAATATATTGATGTGATAGTGCAGTTGGTGGCAGTGAGCAGACATTATTTTTTCTACCTTTTCACCCTATATTTCCCTGCAATGTAAAAGTCTAGGCGAAAAGGAAATATTTAATTAAAACACTTTTCTTCATACAGCTGACCAAGATGGAACCTGCCGCACATCCGACCAGTCGCAGACATCAAGTGATCGACAGGCTGCCAAAAGAAGAAGACCATGCCTCAAGCCCATCTTCCATATGTGGCACACGCGTGTTCTATAGTCAGTCATATCCACGCTTATTAAAAAGCAAATCGCGAGCTTTTTCTGAACGCTGTTGACAAATAAATTTTTCACCAAATACTGCAACTTTTGTTTCTTCATGGCATCAGAAAAGCTATTGCTTTTCTTGATGCATTTGTATGTGCTACCCCGTTATATATGCATGGGCCATGATATATTAAATGCATGGCATGAATACCTGCACGAGGGACGCGATGCCGGCCACTAACTGGCGTCGGGAAGCAACCGGCCGACGTACGGTCTTTCGTCAGCAAAATGCTAGGGCAGACGAGCGGCCGACTCTTCAGTAACGCTGGCAGACGGCAGGCCCACGTGCGGCAGGTGGTCGATCACGTCGGGCCAAAAGGTCGGGCCGTAGTCGATTGCCGAAAATCGTCCGACGTTAGGTCAGTGTCAATCCCCGACGCCGGCTGTCATCCGGGTGCCGAAGGTCGGCCGGCCACTTTTTGGTCGGCGAGAAAGGTCGGCGAGAAAGGTCGGCCCTACCTTTTGCCACACACTTTTTTTTTTGCTTGGGCACGGATCACCCAGGCAACGAAGCAGCTCACTCTTTTGCTCGAGGATACGTCAGCCGAGCAGGGACTGCCACTGCCTGGGGAGATGCTCGCGAGCGCATGGTATCCTATCACGAAATCTCTCTCCATTACCGTGATCAACGAACCATCTACCCTCCTCCTCATAAATCTATGACTAAGCTACAACAGGTGATGTGGCGCCAACTTCAGTCCCGTACATTCCCATCCCCTGCTTTCTTATCTTTGATCCATCCAGGACTGTTCTCGCAGCAGTGCACCCTGTGTAGGGCACCTAAAGCTGATTTTGAGCATATTATGATCAAATGCTCGGAATTCCACCCTCCAGCCACTTGGCAACTCTCCGACCTCGAGCGATGGGAGGCTGCGGTGTCCAGCTCTGACCCGGCCGTTCAAAAGCGGCTGACGGACTGGGCTTTGGGTGTCGCTGGGAAGCACCAGCTTCCGGCCAAAGCACGCAGCCAAGAGCCGACCCGTCATTAGCATGTAATCACTTAAGGCTCCCAAATATAAAGGTTTTCACCACCACCACCTGGTAAAGCTTATAAATTTAGCTCGCCGGTCTCGAAATGCCCCTTTTGCGAAGTTTTCGTCGTCCTTTCGCGTCGCTTCTCTGTCACCGTTTTGTAAAATTTGCACCCCGCCGCACCGCTGCGGCAGTTTTCTCGGTTTTGTCGTTTCCTTCGACATGCGGCCAGCGCGAAGTCTTTTTACGTCTCTGCACGCTTCGCGCTGTTCTTTTGAAGCGCTTTATTTCAAGATGAGCTTGCGGCGTGTGAAGAAACGATGCTCCGTGGCACATTGCGACAGCATGAACAGTACCGTCGGTGTCAAGCTACACCGCTTCCCACTGGACTTTCACAGGTGAGCTCTTGTCAGTGTCGTCTGCTACAAGGCGTCTGCTCTAGGTATGCTCCGAATGCTTTCGTTGGGCTGTTCGCTTCTGTTTCTGTAACCAGTTCGTGCGCACGTGGCTTCATTTTTTCGGGGATATTTATGTACTACACTACAGGGCATACACTTTAAGTGCTGCGCTGTGCGAAAGAGGCCCACCATTTGTCTGATTTATGGTGAGTTTCATGCAGCCGGCTATCACCAGCGTTAACTTGATACCGGGCTCTCAGGAGCAACCACGCGCATGCCACTGACCGGAAGGCCAATTTAAAACCAATTGTGCTGCCTGACAAGCCTGAGCACAGCACTTTAGTTTTCCAACACCGCGGAGCCAATTTGACCCTCGCAACTGGTAGTATCGAAATTCAGCCACGTGTATATGCGCGGCCTTGAGGGTGCTTTAACTGAATTCACTCAGCAGGAGTTACTGCCTGTTTTGTTATTGCTATTCTGCATATGCATGACCGCGTTAGGGTAACTTGAAACGCACTTCATTCTCGTCAATCTTAACAATAGAAAAGTATAGCTACCCGCATGGCATGAGGACGAACGTACGTAACCGCACTCTTGGGCGCTGAGAGCTTGGGGCGAGCATTTACTACCATAGTTCATATATAATGGAAGTATATTGTACTGCAGTTAGCATTGACGGGAATAATGACGCATTGGCGTTTGGAGTATGCAGTATTCCTTATGGCGCAATTGTGAATAACGTGCACGTTGCATCACGTCCAGGTGCCGAGCGTGGGTGCAGTTCTGCCACAACGTCAGCCTGGAGAAGACATCATGGCAGCTGCGAGGTTTGCGGGTTTGTTCCAAGCACTTCGAACCGTCTGCGTATCTATCGTCACAAAGGCTGCGACCCGTGTTGATGCGCCTACTTATGTCATGTCATGTTTGCCTCAATTGAATCTGTCTTAGCACTGTCTTCTATGCTTTTCAATTTCCTACCTGGCAACGTTCGTGGAACTGCAGGGCTTTTTTCTATCCGCACTGTGACCACTGAGATGAATAGCCAGCTTAAAGAAACTACTGCTTGAGCTGCCTGTGACGCGTATTTTTTGTTGGTGCGCTTTATCACTGTATTTGTTTGGTTGCTGTAATAAACCATGAATATGAAAACCATACTTGCCGAACACTGTATTACAAACTGTGCACTTGAGCCTGTGCTTTGAGCACCATACCTTGTACTCAAAAGTAATAGCACCAGCATTTCCACCAAGGTTTCCACTACGAATCATCCATGATTGCATGCTTAGCCAGCCAAGGTAAGCCAGCGTCTGAAAGTGTTGCTGGCTTTCTATGCTGCCTTCTTTGCCAGTCACTTTCATTGGGTTCCGAATTGCACATTAACAAGGCCATAACTAGCAGGAACTCGAGCACATTTGACTGGCAAAGGTTGGTGCGCACTGAAAGGCAACCTTCATGAGATACCGGCTTGAAAATGCGGGTTCTATAAAAAGACCACTTTAAAATTCGCGCTAAAAAATACGTATGCGTGACGTCATTCAACGTCACTCATACGTAGTTGCCACCCAATTAGGCGGTGCCCATGAGCCGCCATTTTTTGGACCAATGGGCGTCTATGGAGCCTTCCTTCGCTACCATTGTATATATACCTTGGCCGCGGTCGCACGAACGCAACCCCTCAACCAGCAGAGCGCTACATTGAAGTCTCCGGTGGCGCCACCTAGTGCATATAACATACACTGCGTCAGGGAAGGAACCCCTGTGAGCCCACTACCCCATTCTAGCTCACTTTAGCTTGGGAGGATGTTTTTGCAGATCGACGATGCGCAATCAAGTGACACATACGTGACGTAGCCAACACGTCACGTACGCGTATCTCGCGGAGTCTTTCTTTTTTTTTTTTTTCTGCGCTCGCGGCAGTTAGTTTTGTACAAGCCATAACTCCTCCTCCAACACAGTCTTATCCCCTCCCCCATGGCTCCAAGCAGTAAACCCCGGGGGAAAGAGCGAGCGCAGACTTTGTGCGTTTCTAGTCTTTTGCTTTCGTTTTCTTTCTTCCGGTGGTCTGGCGGGGTTAGAGCTGGTATTCGAAGCGATGCAGGGACTTCCCGTCGCGAGTCTGCTTCTTCGCAGCGCTCTGCAGGGATTGTGCACGTTTGCTTCCTCACTACAATGAAAACGTGCAAGAGTATACTGACCTTATGCGGGGCCTCAGATATATTGAGTACCTGCGCATGAGTTATTTGCACACGCGCGCGCCCACACACATGCAGTTTTTTAGTGGCAAAAAGCAAACAACTTTACAGCATCTTGCGGCGCGTAAACGTTGATGTTTGGAATTAAGCTGTGAAATTATACAAGATGTTACTAAGCTTACGGATACGTCACTGCATATACATTTATATATTGAAGAGGGGTTTATTAGAGGTTATTCGAAGGACTGGAGACGGCGACCGGTGACACAAGACGATTGTAGAGCGAAGCACAATCTCGCTCGAACAAGACAGTCCGAGCTCTCGCGCCAGCTGATCGGCGTCATCATCGTCGTTAGTGTCGGCGCTGTTATAGTGCCTTCTAGGCACTATAGCGCTGTATCATCTTCTTTCTTACTATATATATATATATATATATATATATATATATATATATATATATATATATATATATAGTTGTTGTATGTACATAATTGAGGCGTAACTTAGGTGCAAAAGCGGCTGATTGAGCCAAGTAAACGACAGCAAATCTTCAGCACTCCTTCCGCTGCCTCTCAAGCCAAACCAGCCCATACCTCACAGCTATAGCGAAAAAGAAGAAAGGAAGTCAGCGTGCACACTGCTTTACCGAGGGCAGCTCCAAGCCGTCACTCGTTTGAAACCACGCTGTCTAGGTTGGCTAGCCTGCCCGCCCCTTTATTGAGGGGCTTTACCCGCCCCTCCTTTTAACCTCTCCCTACTAATAGGAAAACAAAATACAGAAGAAAGCGTGCGGACGGCTAGATGCTCTCCCTCCGCCAGCTCGAAGCCGCGCTCGAACGGCCAAGCGCTTTTCTCACTGCCCCAGTAGAATTTAAAAAAAAAAAAAAAAAAGACGTCGACAAGACACGCAAAAGTGACGTAGTAGCTCCACGTCACTTTTATGTCACGTGATTGCGCGATCACGACCGGCAAAAATACCCTCCCCTTTAGCTTTGCTATAGTGCCGAGAATATACTGGCTAGTGTGTCGAGCGCGCCGGCTGGGATGGCTCGGAGAGCAATGAAAGCCGCCGGCGGCCGCATAGCGGCGCTGTGGTGCGAGAGGGTGCGAGCCGGTTTCTCGCGCGCATTGCGCCGCGCTGCTGAGAGTTGGAAAGGGAGCTGCGCGTTGCTTTGGCTCACGTTTAATACTTTGTTTTAGAGCTCTTTCAGGAGCTTAGGATTGATATAACGTTTTAACATGCTAATGCTAATATCGAATTGCTTTGTGCAGATTGCTCGAACTTGAAAGCTCAATCGGTACGTGAGCCACACGCTAACCCGGTAAACGCACATGAGAGCTTTCGCGTTTGGAGGAATTCAAACTCAAAGAATACAAGTCACGAAACACAGATTCGGTTTAATAGAACGAAGGCAGCATGTTTAATCAAAGGTGACAATGCGAGTGGAAGGCAATGCTGGCATGTTCTTCCCACTTGTCCAGATATCCTAAAAAGTCTTCCAAGAAACGCATGTCTGGGCTACCCGGCTTAAGTGCACGCTTGGTTATCCTGGAGGTCATTACTCGTATCAGGCGATTGATTAGCGTGACGAAGTCTTCTGTTGGTTGCACCCGAGTGTATATAGTCTCCACATGCCGCCATTGCAAAAAAAGTCCTTTAATAACCTCATCTCCAAAAAGCTGGAATGCAAGGTCAACCTTCATCTTTTCAAAGTTATTGGGTCTTAAGCATAAGCTAGGCTGTTATCCACGGAAGGTATCCGCATCCATGTAACCGGAATGAGAATGTCCTCAAACGAATGACGGCCTCCGTGGTGGTTAGGTGTCTGCAGTGTAGCCTGGCTGCCACTCTGTTCACCCACAATGCCCGCTTCACTGGAGCCGGAGGAGTCGTTGCAGTCTTGAAAGCCAGCTTCGAGAAAACAGGAGCCCTCGTCGATTTCCGAGCCCGAATCGCCGGGTCCAGTCCCTGCGTCCCGCTTATGGCGTTTACGAGGTGGTTGTTGCTCGCATATGTTTCTTTCCTTCCTTTTTGGTGCCGTCTTGGGCACAAGGTGTGGAGGGTATAATGTTAACGGTTTGAAAATAACGATGTTAAAATAACCATCTTCTACATGCTTCTGTTTCGCACCCCAGTTATGTAACCCCCCTCACATATTACTCCAATCGGAGCCCGTGAGGTATTTGAATAAAAAGAAAAAAAAAACAGCACAACACAAAAGAGGAACCTTTACTTACAGCGGCTAATTAAGGTACATCGCGGCCTGCGATTTCACAAGGTTTTGCCGAAGTCACCATCTTTTGAATGAAGAAGCTGACGAAGTTTTTTTTTTTTTTTTTCTCAGATACGCAATATGCACGAGACGCGGCCGGTTAATCGCGATGAAGCTCGTTGGTAATGCCGCGCTTACGGTGAAACATGCGCCTAATATATAACTGCATCCATATATGTGTAGCGCAAAATGACAATCGAGGGACACAGAAAAGGTACACAACACAGGTGCTGTCTGTAGCGCCTGTGTACACTTTTTGCGCTACACACTGCCATGGAGCACCGTTACCGACTCGCCCAGGTTTGCATCCTTGTGAATATAAGTGCATGCTCTAAAAATGTTTCTTGCCAACAAAAGCAGTTGCCGTTTACCTTCAGTCATTTCTATCGATGCTTCGTTCCCATTGTACAGAATGCGTACTTACGTAGCATCAGATAGCGCAGTAATACGTACGCTCCTTGTTCTAGCGGTAGCCCCGTTTGCCAAAAAAGAAAGTCTTCTCTGTGCACCACCGCTTTCTCTTTGGCATTTTTCTCTGCAGTTTAGTTAGAGGCACTGGGGAAACAACAATCGGGAACCGCGCTTCACCACTGGCGACACAGTAAAAAAAAGAAGGGATACAGCCCAGGTGAAAATTTTCTGCTGGTTTCCTGCTGGGATCCTGCTGGTTCCAGCAGTGCTGGGTTATTAGCACATTCCCAGCAGCTGCTGGGAATGTGCTAATAACCCAGCACTGCTGGAACCAGTAGCTGCTGGGACCAGTAGCTGCTGGGACCAGCAGCCACTGGGACCAGCAGCTATTGGAACCATTGGCTGCTAGGTTTCAACCGAGGGCTGCATATAGTCAGAATTTGGTGGATTGGTTCTCTGGGGGCTTGTCAGCCTACGAGAATTTGGTGCAGCGACTGCCTTGGACTGCACAAAGAAAATAATGGCAACAGCAGAGGTTTCAGTCATGACTCATAGTTTAATTTTATTTTCCATGCCCATATAAATTCTGCAATCTGCATGGACACATTTTCCCTTCGAGACTGTGGTACTGCAGCAGGTGTGCTCCAGCTCCAACTCGGATGGTGCCATGAAGGTAGCTGCATGAAAAAAAACAGACCAGAAAAGTATGCTACCAAAACCATGCTACTGCACATAAAATATGAATAATGGAAATTGAAAGCATCTACCCAAGAACCACATATTTGGTGCAAATCCACATGAGAACTGGTCAAGTGTGATGCAAACCACGTTTAGAGAAAATTTTCAATGAGCAGCGCTTCTACTAATGTGTGGATGGCTAGCTTTTGCATGTGCCTGTGCAGGCTGCACCAATGCCCACACGCACCCATGGCGTTTCATTCATTCAACCATGAGAACGCCACTCCTAGGAAAGTGTCTGCATTGCTTTAGGCAGATGCAACGTAACAACTGGTGTGGTATTGCCAGAATGGTTAGATGAAATGAGGGGCTCGTTATGATACAATTTAAAGGAGCAAACAGTCTAGAAGTCCAAGGTAAACATTGGGGATAATTTTTCTTTTTAGGTTTGTTGTCGATGTTGATAAGAATGAGTGTTAAGATGATTTAGGGAGAAAGAATATTAAATGAAATGTGGAAGGAAAAACAATGCCGCTTTTCATGCAATATTATTTCTCCCAAAATCATCATGAGACTCATTCTTGTTAATAACAACAACCCTAAAAAAAAAAATTATACCCAACGTTTACATTGGAGTCGTAGACTGTTCGCTCCTTTAAATTAAATCAGAGATGTCAAAGGTATACCCATTGCTAGCCAGACATGACTGTTTAGCGGCATATTCTTTTAACCTTGTTTGGTATGCCACTCGTCATACACCCATACCCTGCAAATGGATTGGCATGGAAAGACAGTCTAGTTAGTCTATTTGCAACGAACCGTATCGAATGTGTGTTAACTTGCACAGTGTGTTAACTTGCGATTAGACGTTCTTTGAATCCTTGGCTGTTCACCATTGTTCGTACAATGCGAAAAACAATCGGGCGACAAAGATATTTTACTTGCCGAAAATAGCACCAATGATACTTCGGCAAAATGATATGGCCCATTTTAAACTAGGGACGACAAAATTACCAGCTCACTTACTAGTCAATTACTAGTCACTCGACTAGTAAGCGGATCTCATCACTGCCGAACTGCGCTGGCAGTAGCTCACTTACTAGTCAATTACTATAGTCACTCGACTAGTAAGCGGATCTCATCACTGCCGAACTGCGCTGGCAGTGGTGCGCGCTTGAGTCACAGTTCCCGCTTGCTTCACTGTTCTTTTCCTCCGTGCCTATAATAAGCTCTCGCAAATCCACTAAACGTTACACAACGCGAGGACTACAAAAAAAAAAAAAAAAAAAAAGAAATGAGATGCACTTTTTTACTTACCAAACACACGCAGGTCCTAGGCCTTGCAGATGTCACATCACATTTCTCAGTCTTGACAGAAGTTGTTACACCACCTTGACCGGTTCAAACTTACGTAGATGTTTCAGGTAAAATGCCTTAAATAATTCATACTGACGACGACGTTTAAATATTGTAAAAAGCACAAAACACTCCTGCATTCGCAAACACGAGCCAGCACAGAACAGCTCACTACGTAAATGGGTGCGTTCCAATTCTTAGACGTCTAGCAAGACTGCTTCGTAGACGTCTACGTAGACGTCTACGTAGACGTCTACAGGTTCGCGTATTGGAACGCGTCTACCTGTTTACGCCTAGCGTCACCTCGCGGCATAAAGGTTGAACTAAACCGTTTTAACAACTATTATAACGCTGTTTTCTTTAAAGATTTATGACAATACAGGTAAAAATCACGTTTTTAACGGTTCGCCGATTTTTTGCAGCAACAATATTACATGTGTAATCGCCACAACGTAGATAGACCAGATAGACTATTAATAGATTAACTTGTAGCAGACCTACTTCTCACGCAATGAGCCCTATCACGAATTGACGGAAGAGAACGTTAGTCCGTTTTTCCTTTTTTATTACTGATGCTGAAGTGTACATGCTTCTCAGATGTCTCATTCACACAGCTGTAAGAATGAAAACATGCAAAATACTGTAAACTTGAGGGGATTACGGACGAAAGGTGATAACCGGCTACAGCAAACGAAAAACTGTGCCGTTACACCTGTTGTCTGTAGTCACTAGACGAGGAAACCAAAGAAAACAACTCGTTTTAATAATGTACAGGCACAAAAAAATCAATGCGCAACAAGTCGGCATCGTCAGGCGAGTTCGTTCTTCCGAGATTAACTGAAAATCCGCGGAAGTTTGCCACAGCTACTACAGCAAGATAGAAACACACACGTGCGCCGTACAGCAGCCGTCCTGACTCTCGGCGAGGTGCCCAGAAAGTGACGAGTTCGTCGATAACATCACGACTGAAGAAACTCGTCAAGTTAAAAAAGACCAACAGCATCTAACGCAGCTTTCCTCTTAAGCGCGGTAAAAGAATCTGCAGTGCTATGAATCTCACGACCATAAAGACAGCTAAATTAGCCTCTAGCTAGCGCATACATTGACGTAACAACTCACGTTTGAAATACTCCGGCGTTCCCAAAGAGCACGACCACCGTACAACTACTGCAACAACCGCACGCACGACTCGCTCAGCGCTACAGTGTTCTAGAAGGGGGCAGTGGGCTCACTGCCGTATCCATGCGCCGCTCCGCCGTAAAGCACTCAGTGTCGATATCTCCGGCGCCCGCCAGGGGCGCTGCTGCCAGCGTCACCTGAACGATCTCGCTAGTCGCTTCTTTTGCTTCGCGGCAGCGGCGACGACGGTTTGCTTTTCACAGCCCCTTTTGATCAGTTAGTCCTCTATCGCCTGCTAAATCCGTGTGGTCTTTTTGTGTCTCACGCTTTTTTAGCGTGCTATGTCAGTGAAAAATGCCTGGCCGTCGTCAAAATTACTGCTTCGCTCCTGGGTGCAGAACTGGCTACAGCCGTGTGAAAGACGCGCCGAAGGCGTCTTTGTTTAAAATATAAAATAAAAATAAAAACTTAAAATATAAGGCATGTATCTCAAGGGACCTGAACTCATAATATGAGAAAATTGTTTTCACAGGAGGATCAACCGGCTCATCAGCATCATGACTTCTAGGTTCCCGGCAGAAGCTCTGCGACCCAATTCTTCATCAGCCAAAGCACTCTCGGATTTTCTGAATTATATCACATCTTGGGAGCAGCACGCTGGTGGAGCAGGAGGGTTCTTAAGCGAGTCAACAGCGACTGGTCTGCGTGTGACAATCTCAAGCACTTTAGGGCTACTGTCATAACTAGAAAATTTAGGGTATGCATATCTTATGACATCTCGGCTTAGTCAGGATATCGTATTGAAAATTTGTTTGGAATCGTGAGACAAGCATCCAACTCCCACTCAGTTTCTCATAACAATTAACTGCATGTCATTCTATAGTTTAGTCAAAACTGTGAGATATGGCAATGCAGATCCATATGTGCACTCAGTGCTTTGCTTGATGCTGAGCACAGCAGTGCAGGTGGTCCTCCCAGCAATGCGTGGGACCAGGTGGATGCCCTCATTGCTTCGGGGAACTTGCCAGATGCGGAAGCGATGTTGTCTTCAGTGGATCATGACGAACACATAGAGAGAAGCGACTCTCGCTTAACTTATTATGTGTCAGGATACGTCGCGAGGAAGTTCATAATAAAAACTAAGTGCCAGGAATGCATGAAAGCTCTGACCGTGCCATCTGAAGATGAGAGTCTTGGGCTGGCTGCATTAATACGATACAGAGACAGAGGCGGGCTACTATACCCGCACAGCACACTGTTTTCTTTTGTGAAAACTCTTGAGGATATGTTCACGGAATGCTTCAGCAAAAAACAGTTGCATACCGATAGCATTTTAGATCTGCTCAGCCTGGTGAAGGCAAGATGCATGCGCAACATTGGTTGCACTGAGCATTCAGCTGAGCTCACCAAGAATGTGATCAGCTTTTACCTTACAACGCGGCTTCATTTTTTTACAAAGGGCATTAACTCAGAGAGAAATGAAAAAAGAAAGAGGACCATGCACAAGAAGATCGCGAAAACTTCCTAGTCTGCATGGTGTAGGATTATGTCCACTTGTAAATATTCGGCCAGATTTTTCGGCTGCACGTGTTCCAAGTCTTAAAATAAACGTTATTACATAAGAGTGCCTTGTGTTTATTTCCTTTACATGTTTTGTTGGGTTTAGAGCGACGCAATGCATATAAATAGCTTCTCGAAGCAGCAATGCGCTGATGTCGAATTTCGCGCGCATACTTTGGGAAGAACACTGCTTAATAACATGCATTTCCGCAGCCGATGATAGTTGTAAAAAAAAAAAAAAGGTTACGTTGAAATTGGCCCTGTGGTATTCTCACTGCGAGAATGCGGCGACCATTACCGTTATATTATCAAATATCATTGCACATCCTGAAGGCACCCTTCGCCATTGTCTGCGGTGCAAAAATTACCCGGCCCCATAGGTCACTGCATACTGGTAAGATGCAGCAAAAGATGTATCGTGCATCAGACGTCATGAATATTGCATTTCGTTCGCCAAATCCAGCAGTGAACGGTACCCGTTCTACTTCGGCGCGCGGTCTAGCTTCAGGTTACGCTGGGAAGCGCGCCATCTGCCGGTGTCGACATGAAGTGCGTCACGCGCCGCCGCCATGTGAGCGCACTACAATATTCTAGAACACTGTACTCAGCGCGAAACGCGCTCTGTCCGCCATGTTTAGACAGCAAAGTAGTCTGCATCGATGTTGACTTCGGCGAAGCCGTCTTCGCGAGACTGCTTCGCGAGAATTGGAACGCGTCCAATGTCTAAACTTCGGAACGGCTTCTTTTGGCTTGTTGAGCGTCAACCGGAGACTGGTTACGATAGTGTCGTAAGCGCTGAAAATGCGCGTTTGTCACGTTACGAAAAAATACTCCTTAAATATTTCAAATTGTGCTAATATTACTATTTGTATACTATCTTACACGTAATTGTATTCGCTCTGCTCTGATCGTTGCACCAGATCGTTCGAAGGCGCATCGTCTGCTACGCTAGCAGATAATGGTGACAGCAGTAACAGCCTCGTGCATTACGCCGTGATAAACAAATTCGTAAAGATCAGATAACATTTTTTGCATCTTTGATGTTTGCAATAGCTCATAGCGGTATAACACTGCGGCTACCGGCCGAAAAAAAAAAGCATAGCTTCTTTAAAAAGGTGTCTTTCGCAGCTACGGTGATATTTTGATCACGGAGCGGAAACATGGTGTAAAAACGGGTATATACTTTCCGTGCTACGTTTTTGTAGAATGAATGAGCTCGCGATAGGGCAATGCAACAAGTTCTCACGTGCGTAAATGAACTCCATTACATGCGTTTGTAAACTTGGGTGGGTTACTTGCTGGTTCCAGTAGCATTCCAGGAGGGAACCAGCAAAGAAAACCAGCAAGCACCCTGCTGGAACCAGTAAAGCCAGCAGGTTGCCTGCTGAGACCAGCAGACGCTCACTGCTGGAACCAGCACAGCCAGCAGGTCGCCTGCTAGGACCAGTGGAAAACCAGCAGGTCGCCTGCTGGGACCAGTGGAAAACCAGCAAGCACCCTGCTGGAACCAGTACAACCAGCAAAAATCCAGCAGGCTACCTGCTGGTTCCAGCACAAACCAGCAGCTTCCAGCAAGAAACCAGCAGAAAATTTCCACCTGGGAGGCGAGCACAGAACGCGCGCACAAAACGAGAAAAAAAAAAAAAACCGATGCAATCGTCGCCGAGCAGGTAGAAGTGCGGAACGACTCGCATGAGCAAACACCTACTCCGTAAATAAACTACTGCACCTTCGTGAAAGCAAAAGAGGCGCAGAAGCAGGTTTAACACGCACGCACAACACCAACAGATTGCCGTATTCTGAAGAGAGAAAACTGCGTCGTCTGCTCAGGTGGCACCCTTTTGACAAGCAGCGCCCTCTGCCGCTACCGATTGGCTTTCATTGCAAATAGCGCCATCCTCGCCCATAGGGAAGCGCGGGCGCTCGTCACACTAGCCAGTATATTCTAGGCACTATAGCTTTGCGACGCCACTGCAGTTACTCGCTGCACATGCGCAGAACAGGTGTTTGTGCATTACAGTGTGGACAGATAATTAAACTATAACGACGAAGAAAAATGACAAAACCAATAGACCCTTCTTATTAACAGGTGTACAGTAGCACTATGTTATAGTGTTCTAGAACTGCTATAGTAGCACTATAGGCTACCTGTAGTGTTCGCTCCCTAGCGGCGAAGGATATGAACTTGAAGGTGCGCGCTCGAGCAGTGCTATCTGTGCAGGTCTGTATTTCAGTCGGTCTTGGTTTATACTATATTCTCCTAAACACTCGCTCGATATCCTGCAAGTGCTCCTCAGAGGACTTGCTGTGTATAAATGTATGTCATCAAGCACACGTGACAAAGTTTCCCGAGCAGTCCAGCTGCAGACCAACACCGTGCTTACAAACAAAGGGGGCGCTCACGGCGTCGCAGCCGACTGGGGGTGAAAAATAGGGTTAGCGCCCATAGGAATACATGGAACCGAAATATTTCTAAGCAGTTTTCTCATTTCACGGGGCACCTGTGATGTCGTTATTCGGTACAAAGCAACTATGGACATCCTAGAACAGATCGTCAAAATATGAAATCTCATTACCGAGGCGAAGTATTTTTAAAACACCGCGAAACATGTTGGGGTGCGAGTTGGGAGGGCCACCCGTAGAAATACATGTAAACACAACTTACCGGAACATTTTTCTCATTTCACAGAGCATCAGAAGTGGTGGCCGGTCGTTAAACGTTAACCAGCGCTTTGAATAAGTGTGTGATAAAGTATGGTGCGTCATTACGGAGGCAGTCTACTTTTAAAACTCCCCGAATGACCTGTGTTATGAATCCAGACACCGCTAAAAAGCCGAGCTGTGTGTAGCGAATCGCGCAGTTTTGCTAACAGTCTGATATCGTGCCGCATAGGGTAAATAAGCTTGATAATACTGTCGCGCCAGTGATACGTGCTAGACAGAATTACATTTAAAAAGCATGCAGTTGTCAAACACCATACAACAATATGAACCGAATAATATTCGCTCATTGCAGCAGACAGCGTAGCTGGCGATACCCACCAGCGTCTGCCAGCGACAGCGCCGGTGGAGCATTGCCGTCTACAACTGTGCGCGGTCAGTTTATCGTGCTGTGAACGGTCCCGCAAGTCGTCAGACTTGCAACCCAGACGGCCATAGACGTCCGACGGACGTCAGTTTTCGGACCTTTGGACATCCGACGGAAGTCCGGTCATGTTCGATATACGTGCAGCGGACGTCCGTCGGACTATCGTTCGTGCATCCGGATCGCGTCCCACGGACAGCCGGAGGCGGACATTCGGACGTTTCCCGGAATTTGCTTGCAGGGTCCGCTATTGGTGTAAAAACTTGCCAATAACATTCGTGTAAAGCTCAGCAAGCATGTGCCATGGAAATTTCAGTCACATACTAGTGCTCAATGCCTTTGTCGTTAGAACAGCAGTGCGCAATTAAAACTTCCATCAAAGAGGCACATATGCTAGCTGAGCTTTACACAAATGCACCATTCCTGAAAACATGTGAAGTGCATAAGCATACCAGCATGCGAGGTTGTAAAAACAGCATTGTTTTTTTTTTTGCTTTATTGCAAAAACTGCATGCATAAATAGTCTACACTAAAAAAAATATCAATGTTAAAGCTGCATGCAAACATAGACGGAATGGCATGGTAAAATGCAGGCCAACTGGAGTATTAAGAATCTACTTGAATAATTTTTTTTAATTATCCTTGGCCATGACAGCTCTTCCCTTGGGGAGGTGGTGGAGGAAAAGGTATTTATTGAAACCTAATATTTCAGAATTAGCGAGGAGATGATTGAGTCCTCTGTGCGCGGCCTCCACAGGCCGGGATTCCAGGAGCTGCTACTATCCTGTGCATTCGCTCAATCAGCTGTTGCTGGTCTTTCAAGCCTAAGATGGAAAAAGCAGGTTGGGCTCCTCCTGCAATAGAAGGGAAAATGAAATTCAAGTTATCTGTGCTGAACTTTGATTACACATCTCCAAGGGCAACTGCCAGTTTCCCTCAATTGCTTTTTCCAGATGGCACTGTACGCATGCATCTCCATTCAGAACTGTCACATACTATATAGAAAGGTCATATAACTGCAGCAAAACCCATGCAGAATAACAAAAGATACAAACGTAGTTTGACCAGAACCTGGCATTCAGTATTTTAATGTTTTTATGTCGTCTCTTTGAACATGCCACTCTGACCAAACATGGCATGTTATGCTTGCTGCTATGCGCCCTCAGCAATGCCCAAGACATGGAGTGCACATGCAGAGAAACTAAGCATAAAGGATGCTGTATATGAACATAAAGCACAGCCAGAGCATTGCAGTATTACACAGGTATGCATTGGCGGCAGAAACCTGCATTTTGAGCGGTTTAACAGGCAGATTTCTAAAGTCATTGTTCCTGCTCTGAAAAGAAGTGATCAATAATAACATCATTTAAAATTGTTACCTTTTTGTTCTGTAAACTGCACGTTTCGCTGGTTTCCATGTACCCTCTACCGAAGACATTCCCTGGGCGTGTCAGGGGTATATCGACATCAACATCTAGGCTACAAGAGTCCAGAAAGCGTCTCCTTAGAGCAGCTGCGACGAAGTAACTTATCTGATAACATTCAAGCTGCTGCAGCAGAATAAAGATAGACATTTGACATGTGGCTAAAGCCCAATGTGGAAGCATAGCTCGCCGCAGTGATTGCGCAGTGTTCATGCTTCTACAAGAGTTAAAAGTAAAGTTATTTGTTGACCCACAGCGCTATATGTGACATTACAATAGCAAGGCTTATAGTTACACAAAACACAAAAAGCTCAAGCTCCTGATGTATACCGGCAGCATGCAGCATGGACGTTAGTTACTGAAATATGGTTGCATAATTCTGGCAACCAGTTGTGCATGTATGTCATGGATTTCTGAACTACGCACAACAAATTACAAAAAATAATGGTCTTTATAAATGCAGCCAGCTGTTCACAAGAAACACTAGCTTTTTTAGGGGGAAGGTAGTGGGCGCCAAAGAAACTGCCCCTGTCCAAGGCCCATAATTTGCCCCTATGTAATATCGGGGACAAAAGTGTGTGGACTACACAAACTGCAATCAAAGCACATAACTTTTGCCCCTATGTAATATCGGGGACAAAAGTGTGTGGACTACACAAACTGCAATCAAAGCACATAACTTTCACATCGACCAGGAAACTCGGACCATACTTGTCGATGTGAAAGTAACGTTAGTTCTTTCATGTGTGCAAAAAAAATAAGGTCACAATTCGTTTACATCACGATTCTAGTTCAAAATCTTCACACATACTGTCCAGAGACTTTCACCCCCACAGTATAAGCCACCACTTGAGTAAGAGATTAGTAAAAAAGTGTATAAAAGACATTAGTGCTGTTAGACAACTATAGCTATAAAAATGGTGTTGACATTGGAGTACTGCCTTAAGGCGGGGCCTAGGGCATTACAAAAGCAAGAGTTAGTGTCCGCTGGTCCTCATTTTAACGAACAAAAAGAGGGGGGGGGGGGGAAGAAATCTACCTCAACTACATGTTTTGTGTGTCATCAAGCCGCAGTTAGCATTAAAGATATGACACAGTTTTGTGGAAGATTTGGGAGCGCTTTGCTGCTTTCTTACAGGATTGGACAAAAGAGCTCACCATCTTCAGAAAGGCATGTTATATAGAAATGAAAATAGTGAATTTACTGCATCTGGCCACAACAACTTGCACACGGAGAGGAAGATGAACTGAAAACTTTATACATGAATGCACGTATTTACAACAGGTGAAACAATGACCATGATCTATGCCGAAGAGGAAAGAAATCAAAATCTAGCTCAGAACGAGTTCTCCAGGTCGCGGGGCACAGTTTCATTAACTTCGGGACTCCGCCCACATTTCTCATCCCCAATAACAACGAACTCACACATGACTGGCTAACAAACATTTTGGCATGTCTTTCCACTTTCATAAGGTTCTTCACCCTCTCCCTAATACAAACAATGCAAAAGGGACAAATTCGTTTCACAACAAACAGAATTTAGAGAATGGACCTCGAAATGATTGGCTCACTAGGTCACATGCCAAACTCTCTCCCATAGGAAATAAAAAAAGAAAGCAAAAATTAAAACACATCAAAACAGAGTCCCACGTGCGCAACCATTGCCCAAAGCTTGCACCCTTGGCGGCTCCTTTTACAGGGCAATTATTGGCATCCGAGTCAGCACCATTGCGGACCACATCAGAAGAGCCAACCCACATCCTCCCGCTCCGCATCATACCGTCACTGTTGCACACTTTCCCTTCTTCAACGCCGCCATCTCCCACCATTGTTGACATCCAGGGTTGGAATCCTCAACGAGACCCCACTCAGCGTGCCTGCATAATTGTCACTTTTATGGGCTCCCCGACAAGGAAGAGGGCCTTACACCCTTCAACCTGACAGTGTTTTTTCTTTGAACGATAAGCAGTTCTTCCAAAAGAGGTGCTCGTTTCAAAGCTGTGCTGCCTCCGGGTGATGGGTCCAGTCAGCGTACTAAGGACCCCTTAGTTGTATACTGTTCGTAAAGCTCCTTAAATAAAAATGAGCCCCCTATATGACGCAGCAACGAGAACAAACTGCCTGTCCCCGCGTCTTCGAGTGCGACAGCAAAGTCCTTAGAAGAAGGGACTTCTTTCCCTCTCTGCCTATGTTTCCGTTAAGCACTGTAGCTGCTGTAGCTGCCTCTCTGTGCGCGTCTCCCCGCCTCCTGTCTGAGGACAAGTGGGAGACGGCCGCAGCTGGGCATTGAACAGGTGACCCAAAAAGAGTAGACTGAATAATGGTGCATAGCATACCCACCGATCCTTTACAGAATCATTAAAGAAATGAAAGCAACACATCAGATAACGCTTCAATGTTTCTAAGTGCAAAGTCGACAACTCCAAGTCATATAGATATATGTACATCTCTGCACATTAACTAGACAGAAACAGTGCAGAGTAAACTAATAATTCAGTGTCTGGCAACACTATTAAAATGGGATAAAGGCCACGGGGGGCTACGATTATTAGTACCGTTTTGCCTTTAAACTACAATAACATACTTGTTGCAAGCTTAAAATCAAAGATTCACACCTGTCCCACCCACAGCAATGGAACACACATCTGACAAGTCTGCAGAGAAAGAGCAAAGCTAGACTATAACAGATGCACCCTTGGTTGTTTTTCTGGCATTTCTGAGGGTGAAGAATCTGACTTGTCAGTAGCATGTATATGAATAAGAATCCTATGACAGTAAATGCATCAGATTTTCTGGAGTGGCTTTTCTTTGCTGACCACATATGAGGTGAGCTATAATTTATCCAACTTGGCCTAGCTTTATTCTATGAATAACAAAGCTATAGGAGGTACACAGTCGTCCACTCAGGCTAAACATGCGAGTGCGCGGCATGCACTTTTCGAGATGCCACTGCATCCATCGCAGCCGCACACCATAGCGAAGAGGCAGACAGCATGAAGTACCAGCCTCTAGTCCCTCTACCACCACTGGGGTCCCAAACTAGGGACCCCTTGTTTTTGTCAGGACAGGCCCCCTCAGGGTCAGCTAGTGAGTAACCTCCTGTATTTGTATCTGATGGAAATGTTTTCCACTACCACCCCCAATACGCAGCTGCGCATCATAGCAGATGTGAAGCAACAGCTCCTTGTCCTTCTACGCATAAGCCACTTTGCCTTGATGCATGCCTGCACACCATAGTAAAGAGGCAGATGACATGACGCAGCAGCTCATGGTACCTTTACACATGAGCCCCCCCCATTGTACTTCGATACGCACCATAGCAAATATACAGACTACGTCACACAGCAGCTCCTGGTCCCTCTATGCATAAGCCATTTTGCCTCAATACGCACCTGCGTACCTGAGCGAAGAGGCAGACGTGAAGCTGCAGCTCCTGGGCCCTCCATGCACAAGCCACTTAGCATCAATGCACGGCACGGCTGTGCACTGTAGTAAAGAGGCGAAGAATGTTAAGCAGCAGCTCCTGGTCCCTCTACACAACAGCCATTTTGCCTCGATGCGCATCTGCACACCATAACAAACAGCCAGATGTGACAAAGAAGCTCCTGGTTTCTCTACACATAAACCACTTTGCCTCAATGCACGTCTGCACACCGGAGCAAAGAGGCAGATGACGGGAAGCTGGAGCGGCTGGTCCCTCTACGCACAAGCCACTTAGCCTTGATGCATGGCTGTGACGGATGCATTGCTATTTTGCAAACTGCATGCCACACATTCCCATTCAAGCTAAGAGTGGACGACTGAGTAAACGTAAAATACTGGTTATTTACTTCAATGGCCAATGACAAAAAGTAACATGGTGGACAATGTAAAAAGAATTTGCTGCATAAAGTTTGTTGAAACCAGTTCTACATCCTACATGTAAACAAGCTAAAAACATAACTGTCGAAGGGATGTCCTGTGTGTTTAAAATCATCACGCTCAAACAACTTCAACACTGACAATCATGATTCAATATTAATAATATAGATAATGATACAATACTCACATTTAGCCATACCAAAGAAATGAGAATGCAAAGGGATGTTGCTGTTTTTTCCCCGTGGATGACAGTTTTCCATGCTCAAAGTGCTGCTTCCTGTTGGCCAACGAAATCGGTTACAACAAATGGCATCTGAAAAATTTTTGGAAGCCTCATGCTAGTCTTCAACGAAAAAAGCATTGCCATACAGAAGCAGAACACAAATACTTTTACAACACACTAAAAGCACCAACTGTTGTTGGTGCTGTTTTTAGGATGACTAGGTACAGGTTTTTGCTGTAGCAAGCCAAATGTTAGCCTTCAATAAGGAAAGCATTCCCATACAGAAACAGAACACAAAAAATTTTAAAACACATTAAAAGCATCAATTGCACAAATGCTTGTAAGATGACCAGGTACAGGTTTCTGCTATAGCCCACATCATGTGGCCAGCGGTTATCAGAAGCCTTGTATGTGAGCATGATGCCCTAGATTTAATTTATGGCTATCACTGTATTAACAGGCATGGGTTTAAAGCTACTTTAAAGTGATAATCTAAGAACATGGTGAGAGCTTTCAGTGCGAGACATAAGCTCAGTATCATGCACTATAAGGTGCTGCATGGCTCTAGTGTAGCTTTGGCATTATCTCGCTGTCAATAATGCAGTGAAGTTCTGAGGAGCCTTTGAATATCTGTAAGGACAAAGCAACAACAATTTTGTTTTCATCTCACTTTTGCTCGGCTTGTTTTTTTCTTTTTTGTTTTTTTAGAGCCCGCGGCTTGCATGGCCTCCCAGTACGCCTGTTTTGCATAAAAGGCGTTGCAGGCACCAGAGCTCACAGCCCAACTGTATCGCGGCGGCGGTATGTCAAATTCGTGCCAGAACAGCGCAGAACGACGGGTCAAGAAAAAGACCAGTGCTGACTTTTTTTTTTTTTTCTCTCATCTCCTTGTCCGGTTGTTCTGCGCGGTTCGGTCCCACATGCATAACCAAAATGCGCAAGGTGCTGTCCTGGTTTCTCAAAGCTGAAGGAGAGTACTAAACCTTTAGTTATTTAGTAGCTACAGCCGTTCCTTCTAGAAACTGTAGTTGCCGTAAAGCTCAAGAGAGAAAGATCAGCGGCTGTCAATTAAAAAAGAAAAAAAAACGCGACGTTTTCACAAGTGTAGGCATGTCGCACGATAGGCTCGAGTGCAAAAGTTTTCTCGTATAGTTTTTACAACTCAGCACGTTGCGCATGGTTAACAAATTAACTCCTTAAAAGCTCCGGCAGGCACTCCTTTATCAAAGACAGAGAAGTTGCGCGGCTTACTGGCGCAGCGTCCAGTAATGCCGAGAAAGATGGCCCTCAGACTTGAGGCTAAACTTTAGTTAGTCGGCGCGGAGCTATCCTGTCAGTCTCGCCTAAAACACTCGACCGTTCGGCTGCTGTACAGAGCTGTTTCCTTACCCAAAAGCGCAGCACCATCGGTGCATCGAAAAGTTCCACTAAAGAAACAAAAGTTCGGTGAAATACTTACTTTGAAATCGGCGGGTGAACAAAGTGTGCCAGCCGCACCAAGCCACAGCAAAAACAATGCTAGCAGTGCACTACAGCCGTAGGTATTTGTAACTGCGCAGAAAATGCAGAACACGGGAACGTGAAGCCATCTTCCATGATAAAACTTCAACTTGTCAGGTGGATTGGATTGGCTCATTTCAGATTTTTTTGAGAATAGGTTCGGTTTCGTTCTTTTTGAGCTTGCTGCTTGCTGCGTCTATTCAGCCACTGATTAAAATTTCACCGAAGCATCATGATAGAAAAATGTTTAATGGTCATTTAACTTTTAATCAAAAATTTTTGATGGAAGAATTCAACGATGAAACATGCGGAAAATTAAAAGACCGTTTAATGGAAACGCTTTCTATCGCATCGATTCGCTCTAGCATATCATATAATGCAGGCTTGACGGCACTACTGATTCAGACGAGCACGACGTCTACAAACTATATCATAGCTGTGTAAAAGCGAATCCGGTGGCGGACGTACGGCGGCTGTCCGCTGGGCGAACGGATTCGACCATCCGCTTTCGTACGTACGCCGGAATTCCGGCGGACGTCCGAAATCGGCCGCCGAATTGAGGCCGAGTTCGGTTGTCCGTCGGACGTCAGTGGCCGTCTGGGAAGGGAATGTAGTGTACCATGTAACATGGTGTCAGGGCGTGATACCAGACGTTCACCAAAAAAAAAAAAATAAAAATGAGAAGGGTTCAACGCTGCTGAACCGAGTAAAATGTTGCGGTAATTAAGTTGTGTTTACATGCGTTTTATGGGTCGCCCTCCCAACTCGCACCCGCATACGCTCGGTGTTTTGAATATACTACGCTTCTTTTGGTGAACGTCTTGTATCACGCCCTGACATCATGTTCCATGGAACACTACATTCCTTTGCAAGTACTGCAAGTCTGACGACTTGCGGGACAGTTCAAGGCACGATAAACTGACCGCGCACAGTTGCAGACGGCAATGCGCCACCGGCGCTGTCGCTAGCAGACTCTCCGGAGCTGGAGGCGGCAGCGTTGGGTCGTTGGGTATCTCCAGCTACGCTGTCGTCTGTTGCAATGCGCGAATCTCGTTCTGATTGTCGTATGGCGTTTGACTACTACTTTTTAAATGTAATTCTGTCTAGCACGTATCACTGGCGCGACAGCATTATCAAGCTTATAATTATTTACCCTATGCGGCACGATATCTGACTAAGCAAAACTGCGCGATTCGCTACACACAGCTTGGCTTTTTAGCGGTGTCTGGATTCATAACACAGGTCATTCGGGGAGTTTTAAAAGTAGACTGCCTCCGTAATGACGCACCATACTTTATCACACACTTCTTCAAAGCGCTGGTTAACGTTTAACGACCGGCCACCACTTCTGATGCTCTGTGAAATGAGAAAAATGTTCCGGTAAGTTGTGTTTACATGTATTTCTACGGGTCGCCCTCCCAACTTGCACCACCATACGTTTCGCGGTATTTTGAAGATGCTTCGCCTCGTTAATGAGATTTCATACTTTCGTCATCTGTTCTACCCAGTCAAAAAAAATCAATGGGTCCAACTGGGAAGACCAGTCAGATTGAATTGGTTCTGCCAATCCCAAATGGTTTGTCCAATTGGTACTGTCCAACCCAAATGGTTTCTCCACTCCCAATTGGGAAGCCCAGTTGGTTTCCTCACTCCCAACTGGGCCGCCCAGTTGGTTTCATGACTCCCAATTGGGAATGAAGAAACCATTTGGGGGTCCCAATTGGGACTGAAGAAACCAATGGGGTATCCCAATTGGGATTGAATAAACCCATTGGGCTTCCCATTAGCCCAATGGGTTTATTCAATCCCAATTGGGATTCCTTCGCTCCCAATTGGGACGCCCATTTGAAACGAATTGGGCTTCCCATTGGTTCTAATTGGTCCTAAGCAAACATTCCCAATTGGGAAAGTCAAGTCAGTGATATCCTTGACTGAGATGTGCACAGATATACATACCTCTATAAAGAGACAACAGTGAAAAATTTAAGTTCTTATAAAAAGTATATGCCGCTTAATCTTGTTAATTGATTATATCATGTTCACTCTAAGTGCAGGCATAATTAAATAAGTTAACTCTGAATAACAAAGATGTGTCACTGGTCCCAGCAGCCCTGTTCAAAGAATGGAGTATATAAGTCTGCAACCTGTAGGTATATACATTGAATATGTGTCAGTTCCGTGTGTGTATGCTTGCTTGTCTCATATATGATTTCTGTAAAAAATTGTAATTTCTTTCCACTTGTATAGAAGTCGGCTCCCCTATAACTTCTGGACACAAAACATTGAAATTGTATCTCCATTATTTTTTTTTTTTCAGCTATGTGAGTTCAAACCATTTGGGCTCAATGGGTATGCCATTTGAGTTCAATTGGTGAACCATTTGGTCTTCATAGGTGACCAATTATTTCCAATGGGGAGCACCAATTCATATCAAATGGTCAGGCCCAATGGGTGGCGAAAACACAATTGGTTTTTGACCAATTCATTTCAATTGGGAAATTCCCAATTGGACCCATTGACTTTTTTTGACTGGGTAGGATGTTCATAGTTGCTTTGTACTGAATAACGACATCACAGGTACCCTGTGAAATGAGAAAACTGCTTAGAAATATTTCGGTGGATCCATGTGGGCGCTAACCTTATTTTTCACCGGGCCGCGACGCCGCGAGCGTCCCCTTTGTTTGTAAACACGGTGTATCCAAAACCAGAGCTTGTTGCCCTTGGACAAGTTTTTTTTTTTTTTTTCGAAAAAGCTGCCGTACACCTACTACACACAAATGTTTTCGAAGTACTTAAGATCCTGATCATTCAGTCAGCATTTCAGAATTCAACACTGAGTTACCGAAAGGAATTGACAACAGCTATGTTATAAGGTCCGCTTCTTTGATATTTGAAAAATTTCTCTGAATTCTTCTTCCCAATTAATTATGCCAGGAAAGTGACAGAGATAAGAACGAGAGGCCAATTCGATTCTTATGTGCACAAGCCGTGCAGGAAGATTTTGAGACTGAATTTTCTAGACGCAAATCGCATTTTGATCATCATGAATTGGTGAATATATAGTCAATGTGTAACTTTGAAGGACTATTTTTTTATTGTTTGCCGCTCTTTTCAATTCTGCTTAACTGTTTATGCCCATTTCCTAGATTAAAAGTAGTCGCGAAATTACTTATACATTTTGTCTTTTAACAATTGTTTTGAGCGAAGCTAGAATAGCCCACTGCACTAGACAAGTGACATTTTTACTATATGAGTAAATTTTTGTTCTTTACTCTGAATCTGAGACGCGCCATGAATTTTCGCCGGTGCCTCTTTTGATCTAAACGAAAATGGTAGCGGTTGACAGAATTTCCACCCAACATTTCACCATGCACTATACGTCAGGTCGCGCTACACCTGCTTAAAACATCCAAAGGCACATTGCATAGCCTGGTAAATTTATTTTTGTACAAAACTTAGGGGCAAAAAATGTTGAAGTGTACCCGAAGCTTCATTCGACCGTGCACAGCCACACTGACGAAGGCGCGCGCGCGCGTGAGTGGATTATTGACTGTATTTTATTCCTCGTACACGATAAATGTTCGATGCTGATTACGGCCTTTGTATGAACTATAAGGAGCGAAATGTCAGGACCTGCCGGTTGCAGCTGACGCGGGCGAAGCTAAAAGCGAGCGCGCGTTTCCCTTGCGCGTGAACGACTGTGGCGGAGGAGCAGCAGTGGGGCGGTGGCGACCCCACCGAGGTGCGGCGAGCGGTGGAAACAGACCCCATTGGAGAGGCGGTAAGAGAAGAGAAGCGCCACGGCCGCTCAATGGAGGCGCACTTGGGTGCGGCCCGTCGCGTCGCCCAGAAGAGCCGTATTGCGCCTAGTTCTCATCGCCACCGCTGCGGCGCCACCGCTCCGGGACGAGTCCGGGCGGAGAGCTGCGCGCAGCGGCCGTGGCTGTGCTTTCGTTTCGGCGTCCGCGTGGTCGGCGCTTGCTCAATTTAGGATTATGAGCGGCGTTTCACACAGTATGTGATGCTATGTGCAAGTTTGCTATTGATAAGGTAATAGCGGCAAGTCATCATCACTGGGCTTTTCCAAGTCATTCGTGGTCTTCCGTTTACAACGAGAACGAGGCAGTCGCGTGCTTCGCTGAGTGCGCACCCATTTAGTTGCGTTTCAACCACTGTAATAACGTATTAGATATTGCAATCTTGAAATCGGGACATGGTTTGGGGCCAATTATTCGGCGTGCACTTTTATGGAAACTTACAATTCAGGACGTAGCGTTCAATATTATTGTTCAGCCTGTTCCTCCGTTTTCACTGGAAATAATATTCAAGTGGGTACCACCAACAAAACATACTAGCTAACAAAAACTGTTGCAAAAGAAACAACACAAGACAGCCAGTTCAACGACACGCCCGCAGGCTCAGGCAATTTTTTTCTCGTTTGATTATGAAGCCGCGTGATGCACAAAAGACACGCAAGCTTATTTTACATGCGAAGAACTTTTCTCGAAAAAGGTTTATGTGCCAGCGTGATTTTTTCCACTGTCTGATTGATGTTGCCTGTCCATTTGGTCAGCAGTGGTCGCATTAGTTTGGTTAGGTCCTTAGTGCGACTGCGGTCTTCTCTCTCGCAAATCAACTCCGGAAATTGCACAAAATAGGGAAGACGGGATGAAATTAACATGTTGCATAGCTTGCTGCTTCTTATGACCGGCGGGCACTTCATCACCTTGCTAACAAATGTGCATGGTGATTTTCAGATACCTTAGGCGTCCATCATCAAGAATTTTGATAAGTCCAGGGTTTTGCAGGAATCACAAGGCACAAAGTTAATAAATGGACGGGGACTAATAAAATAAAATTATTGACACTCTAAAGTAAGCACTAGAAGTTATTTAAACTTCGGTAATATATAAATAATAAAAACACGGGCAGGCACTGAAAACAGAATAAATAAAAATGTTTCATGAGATTCTGTACAACTATTCATACTTTCTCTTCAAATGGACATGCAAGGTAACCAGCCAAGAATGCAATCGGTGCTAACTCTATATCAGCTGCTGGTTCACACCACACATGAATGAATCCAAGCTGACTCGAAAACTCTCTCGCAGCAGACGTGATATAGCAGTTGGCAAGGTACGACTTTCATAATCACGAATGCCAAGTTTTATAGTTGCGTATTGTTGATAGGTGCATTTTCATACTGATGCTTGCAAGTTGCCAACCTGCGCAAAGCATGGCAAAATGTGTATAACATCAGTCGATATATATTTTTTTTCGCTAGTGGTACCTTCCGTATTTTCTCCGAGGTGAAAACGGCAGCCCTTGCATCAACTTTGTCGTTCCCGCCTTTGAATTGCCTTAGGCTGCTAAAAAGCGATACTATAGACCCGCTTTGAGAACCTGCTTTAGGGCGTATCGGAAGCTGAAAATAAGATTCGGTTAAATGCAATGCACTAGTAAGGCACACAGAAGACATTGTTGTAAGATACTTGATGTGATCAAGAAGGTACTTAATTTGCGCCACTGTGGATCTGGTTGTCATGATTGTTGCTTCGTACGTTTGTTTGGTTAGCCTTTGCTTCGACGTGCCTCCTTGGACCTGATTGTCTTCGATATGGCAAAGCCCAACTCTAACCAAGAGAGTCTCTCGTCATCTGACAAATAGAGCGGCTCCTCTTGGTGTCTCAATGGCTTCACTTATGCGATGTTGGGCAAGGCATACCATTTTGATATCATCGTCATAAAAGTGATCGTGGCGCAGCTATCTTGAAACACACATGCTTCAGGATGACACGGGGGGTTGTCCAGGAGGAAATGAAGTGTAGCTATAACAAGTGGGGAAAATAAAGCATTTGACCTGCGCACATCAATTTTTTCAAGGTTGTTTGGCTCAACATGAGCCCGCGTGAGTAACTCAACTTGTAATTTGGGCAGTTCGGAAGCACGGAAGGGACAGCTGAAGGAAGCAGGATCTTCAGTTTCATGTTCTTCCTGTAATCGTCATCTGTGAAGTGCAGTGAGTATACCAGTGACTTGTCACTCGGCTCCCACAGGCTTCCTTTTCCATCCTAGCCCTCCCGAGATATGTTTTCCAGCCATGCTGCTCGACGTTGTGAATCGCACGGGAACTCATGGTAACCGATCTTTTCTTGCTTTCGTGGTGCACAGCGGCACACAGCAGTTGCCTGGCATGGTGCTGCATACGCTTAGGACGCTGTTGACACAGGCACCGATGACACGCATGCAGAACTATCAGAACCACGCGGTTATGCTGAGTAGTCAAAACGATAACACGCGCCAACCCAGCCAGCGCGCTCCTTCCGCGTCGTCTGCTCGTCCGTGCCGGCGGCGCTTTGTCCTGGAGTGGTGGCGCCCCCGCGGAGAATGACGGCGGCAACTGCAACTTCTCCCAATACGCGCTTCCCCAGCCATTGAGGCGCGACGCGACGGGCCGCACCAAGTGCGCCTCCATTGAGCGGCCGTGGAAGCGCGCTCTCCCTCGAGACCGGCCGTGCCTAGAGTACCAGCTGTACTGATTTTGGACCGGCTTCAGAGGTAGAGATGCACTGTACCGTGGCTTCTCTGTGCGACTTATATATCTTGCTTTTCCTGTCTGCGTCATCTGATCGCGAGTGGCTTCCGGTTCGCGGTAAACAGGACGGATCAAACGGCGACGATGCAGGGCGTTTATAGCTGGTTTTCCTCAGCTGTACTCAAGCGAAAATAGCTGTGATCTTCGTTTCTGTGACCTGTTTAAACCCCGCTTTGAGAAATTTAGATTTTAATATTATGGTTTGTCTGCGAGTGGCGCATATTGTGACGACAATGTCAATTTGTGGCTCGCGACGTTTCGTCGCTCGCGACTCTACCGCTACGGCGATGGCTCACTGAGGTCCGTTCCCGAGTGCTGGTTCTCTTCAGGAACATCAATTCCTGATTATATTGTAAAGACCAAGGTTAGTCCTGTACAGCTGCAGCGACATCGGGAGTCTGCTCTTTTTTGATACCGACCTTGATCGGCCGAGTGGATATGCCGTTCACCGATCGAGTGCCGGTGCTTCCTCTCTTTTGCTTAGTGTTCTCCACTGCGACAAGGAGGAGCTTCGAATAAGCAATGTTCACCAAGCTGAAAAAGAAGATCGAAGAGGAAAACCAGACAGAGCTCAACATCGGCATCCCACCACCGCCGCCCCAGCTGCCCACACCGACTCACAGCCGGAGAGGTCCGTTGCCAGCTTTCGCTTCACTTGTGTCAAGCTGGGTTTTAGACCCGCCGTCGCTCATGCACGTTGGTCTGAGCTTACGTGCTGTGTGGAGGTGGGCGCCGTGGCACACCCCTTCCAGCCGTGTGGCTTCAGCACGCCCAGGTTTTATGTGCGCTTGTGAACCCGAGAGCTGAGGTACCACTTTGAAGGCTCCTGGCGCTCAAAATAAGCTATTTCACTCAGGCACTTACGGTAACAGCATGACAGCTTTTGTTGCGCACACCCGAAGGTAAGAAAAACGTAGCTGACGTGAGTTGGTGTCAGTCCGATTACCTCAACTGTAAAGACGTTTTTGGTAAGATGAAAATTGACCGTGTTACCAATGCCGATCGCTAAACCCCAAGAAAGCATGAAGCAGTGCAGAAGTACGTTGGGTCCTTCACCTACACTGCATCTGTACTGTGCTTGCGCTCAAAGCGAGCACCGCCGATCGCTAAACCCCAAGAAAGCATGAAGCAGTGCAGAAGTACGTTGGGTTCTTCGCCTACACTGCATTTGTACTGTGCTTGCGCTCAAAGCGAGCCACCGAGTCGAGAATTTGGTATACAAGTGGTTTTTGCATTCAAGTGCAGCCAGCAACACACAACACATCGACAGTGATGTTATTTAAACCTCACACACACCTATAGCCGCCAAAGTCTTTAACTGGTGTGCTTTGCGGCCACATTTTCTGTGATTCTGAGCGTTTCAGAGGAGCTATAACCTGCCGACAGTCCCAAGTATAAGCAAGGGCTCACCAAGCCCTTTCTTAGCCTTGACCTCCCGGCAAGTTTTATCTTCCCTAAGGCACATGAGCACACAGAAAATGGTGTTGTCACGCACGGCAAAGATTTGGGCGGCTTTACATACAGTTTGTCATAATCCCTTTAATTGTTTGGAAAAAGTGTATGTCAAAAACAAGAGCCTTCCGAGTTGTAAGTTTTTGCCACACGGTCATGACTCTTCACCTTTGTTTTTTCAGCTTTGACTAGTCTTGCTTCATACTCCTTGCATTTGCCTGTGTTTCATGTGCTTTCTGCTGAAGTGGTTGTGTTATGTGAATTAACGTAACTAAGGGATAAATGTTATTTGGACAAAAACTAGGTGCAGCAGTTGTGTTGAGACTGAAGGATTTTGCATAATTTTTGGCATATGGCAGTGAGGTGTTGGTACTGTCACTAATCTAGTGGAGCATTACCTGAGCTGGGTTGCCCATCCAACAATAGCACGATCACATCATACCTTTGGCTTCCCCACTTATTTAATTTTGAACTTTGACTGAATATAACTTGTATGCAACAACCAACTAGCTACGCCTTTCATGTCAAGAATACTTATTGCTGCTAAAGCTGAGTTTCAAAAACAGTAATTTTTTTTTTTTCTGTCAGCTTAAACCAAGAAGTCCAACCTCTGTTTTAATGCCACTGATCACTACTTTAAGCATTGCAATTACCCACTTGTAATGTTGCTTTGCAGCCACATTACTGCCATATATTTTTTGGAGGGGATCATCAACAGCATTTTAATGAGTTTTTGTCTAACCAATTATCACTACTTCAACACTGTACATTGATAACGCTTTCTTCTTTTGTGGCAGCCTTCGAACATGTTTTTATACCATGGTCATACTTTGAGATAGTTGTTCATCACATCACAAGGCATTTGTTGCTCTTAATATAAATGCAACTTTTTCAGTTCACAGTCATGTAGGTGTCTGGTTGTCATCACTGTTTTAATGGCCAGGCACAAACAAAAACTAAAGCAAACATTTCACTGTCCTGTCTGCTCTCATGTTTGGACAGGCAGAAGCTAAATCTCATAGAATGCTCATGTGTGATAATGCAGTTGCTCATGGACACACTATGAGGTTCAGTTTTTGTTACATAGTATGGAAAAATTAATACAATGAGTATGACTTCTGTAAGCAAGTGGTGACCAAAGTTAGTTCTAGAATATGATATGGATGGAAACGAAAGGGGTTCTGCCATTCTGGAGATTGACATTACTGTGAGCTTTCTCTTGCCTTGTGGGGTGTGTTGCCCATTCAACCGATAATGCACAGTTACAGTGACAAGTGCACTAATAGTTTTTTTTACGTGCTCTGGCACTGGCATGTGCGCTGGAAATTGTTGCGGTCAATGCGGTTTAACTTGGCTGAATAGTCTTCTGGCACTGTTATTTCAATCTTTTGTCAATCACTAATATTTCAGTTCATTCCAGTGACAAATTCGAAAAAATAGAAGATGATTTAGTAATAGTACAGTATGTAAAGAAAACTGGATGTTTCTCAAGCAAGGATTGGTGTGGCAGATCTGGCACGCTGTTCGTAGCACTTGCACCCAATTCAGCAGTGTTACAACTTCCAGACTACTAGCACACAACAACTATGAAACAGGTTTGCTGTAATCAGAGGAACTGTAACAAAGGTTGTTGCTATTGCTTTCTACACCTTCAAGCCAGTAGAAAAAGCTTTCTTTGGAATGGCAAAATGCTGTCCTTTTCCTACCCTAGTGCTTTGCAGGTCATATTGAACACAGCATTGTGTACACTAGCAGAGAGTCCTTTCACTCTTTAACAAGCTACTGTGGCATGATAACTGTGGGAGGGTGATGACAGAGATTATACCTTTTGTTACACATGCGCATTGTTTGCACGACTTGTGTTCTTTGAGGAAATAATCTTTATTAAGAAGGCCTGCTGTGGTGTCTCAGTGGTTTGGGCACTTGACTTCTTAACTGCAATGATGAGGGTTCAGTCCCAGGCATGGCAGCCATTTTTAATTTAGGCAAAAAATCAAGGTGCGTATTCTCTGTGTAATGTCAATGCTTTTTTAAAGAACCCCAACTGGTCGAAATTTGCAGAGCCCTCCACTATAGCATCTCTCAATAACCTGAGTAGTTTAAGGATTTTAAACACTATAAAACAATATTAGGAATCAATGTTAATAGTAGAAGAAAGAACTGTTTTGTTCCATTGGTCATGACTGTTTGCTTAGAAGAGCCTTCTGAGTTACTAGAAGGGAGAAATTTGGATTCTTTTTTGTAATTATAGCTGATTGTCTTTCAGGAAACCTTTTTCATATATGCAGCAGCAGGAAATCGTTTAAATCATTGCAGATTTTTGGCTGACTTTTCAATGTGAAGGCATTTTGTTTGGTATTTATGTTGCCAGAATTATTTGGGTGCAATCGTATAAGAATAAACTGCTGCATAACCACAGCTGTTCGAGGACCCTGACTCAGTACTACTATCGAGGTACATGTTGTGAATATGGAAGCTGGCTGCATATTAATTTGACTTCTGAATTGATATAAATTGAGCAAATGCATGGAAGAGGATGTTTATAGGGTTTTGTTCTATTAACTGACACCATTTTGATCCTTAAAAAAAGAAGCAGCAACAACTTCCATTATTTTGTAGCAGCTGGAAATGAACTAGCTGACCACACCTGCTGCATGCTGCAGAGCTAACTGGGTTTTCCAACATCTATTGTTCATGGTTGTCAACGAAGCAGTGGGAAAATGTTTTAGCACCATCTTCCCAGCAATGAATTCATATTTTTGCTGCTGGATGAAGATCCAGCTAAACTTACAGATCAAATAACATAGAGAAGGATGAACAGCAGGGTACTTCTGCAGCCTCTAGTTTGTGTTGCTTCAACCTGAACCAACTTGTCTCCTCATGTCTACACTGCTGAACAGTGTGCACTCTGGTCACCATAATTGACAGAGCTTTCTTGCTGTGGCCCACAATTATTTTATTGCATTGCGATTTTCATTAAATCAGTGCAGTATTTGCATCACTTTTGACTGATGAACCTTGTGGGTGCATTTCATTGTCATGAGAGAAGACAATTTGTTAACTCTCGCAGCGTCCGACTGTGGTGCCAGTACACCTGGTCCGAGCACCTGCAGTGAGGCCTCAGACAGTGATCGAGAGCAGAAGCCAAAGGTCAGTGAAGGGCCTGACTAAAGAACAGTATGCTTGATACTGTCATACAAGTTTTCTCCTGAATACCTACAAGTATGAAGGGACATGCATTCTTCGTCTATTGGTATCAATACCAGGTTGCAAGGCAGTAGTGCACTAAGTTTGTTCTTAACCACAAGCATAATGCTAACTTTTGCTGCAAACTGTATTACACAGTTTGTTTCATGGTCAGTTATCTTTCTGTGGCAATATATATATTTTTTTCATCTGCGTATTGATACTTGTACTCTGGCATGTCAATGCATATACTGTGAAAGTTTCACGCCTTACAAAACAGTGAGTGATTATCTTATTGGGCCTGCTGTGGCAGTTCTTGGATATAATGTAGTTGTGCCTTTTATGAAACAGGGTGAAATATATTGCAACAGTAACCTCTTAGTTACCAACAGTGAACAGGTGTTTCGTGTGAAACCTGGAGCATCAGCTACTTTTTTTTTTTTTTTTTGTATTTGTTTTTGGTGAATAGCCATTATAAGCTTTTTGTTGCAGTATGCTGGTAGTGTGAACATATTGTGGCTCATAGGAGTGCTGATGGAGTTAGCAGAAGGTTCTTCTATTCCTGCACATCATAAGCCCACAGTGTGGCTGAAATGTTCATATGTATATTATACAGTTTGTTCTGCGTTGAAAACTCGCTTTAGGGGGCCTTTTGTACAACATCACCTGGACTGGATAGTGAAGCAAGCACATGGTTTCAATGAGAGAAAGGGCTGCTTTAGCTGTTCTCCTGTTCAGAAGAAATGCTAGAGGCATTGAGATTTCAGCGAAGCCTGAGAAACTCCAAGTGGTAGAAACTGATCATGTGAAAATGCAGCACTTTCAGTGCTCGATACACATTCTCTGTGCGGTTGCAAAGTGCCAGCCACACTTTTAGCATGCACGGCATTGTATCTCTGAGGGCCGTGGTAGTTAATCCTTGTAATTTTGATGATGCTGCTTCACTTTTCAGAAACTGCAGCCAAACAGTAACTTGACTGAAAATGGTGAGTCCTGCTGTCGGAAGGAAAGCATCCCTCTTCCAAGCAGCTCCTGAAGCCATGTACTTTCACCTCTTTCTGTCACCTTCCAGAGCTTGGCAAGCAAAGGGGTGGCACCCCCAAAAGGGCAGTGCCCACCAGTGCCGACTACGAGGAGGTCTGCCACAAGCTACGGCTCATTAAGAGGGCAAGTTCACTTCTCTTCTCTGAAGACTGAAAAACTTGTTATGAAAGCCTCAGTGTTATATTTTTTTTTAGTTGGTATCTGCAGCGTTCGCTGCTTGTTGACAAGCATTACACTCTTGGCTGGTGTTTATTCAACAAAGCTGTGGTGGAAAAAAGTCTGTTGGATACATCCAAGGTTTGAATTCCTGGATATGGAGGAAAATCGGGCAAATTAATCTGATGCCTACTTGAAATGCCCTTTGCTGCTGTTCTGTTCTTGCACAGTGAAGTCGGCACTGTAGAGATTATTGCTTCTATTTCGAAGTCAAGTGTAAAATATTCTGCAAGTTCCCAGTGCTGCAGTCACTGGAGCTACTGTTGCCTTGTGGTCATAGTTATCATTACTGGAGCTACCTTATCTCACTAAATGTGATCACAGTTATATGGCATTGTCATGGCCTAGTATTTAAACTGAGGCCACACATAGTGTGCCACACAGTGTATGTAGAAAGTGCATGAGTAATGTGCCCCTCAAAACAGATCACCGTGCATCGTTCCTACTTGTCGAGGCCCCAATGAGAGTTTGAACGAAAACATTGGGTAGTGTAAAGCGGGATGCTAGACATAGCAAATCATGGCATTTGCGCTGTGTTGTAGAGAGAGGACCTGCTTTACCAAGTCAAACTGCTGTGGCAAACTGCTTTTTTGGGAATGATATATCCAGCATGAAGAGGCATGTTAGCTTTGGCAGTGCTGCAAGCTAAGTGTAAATAAAACAGACTACAGTCGCAGAGAAGTGGTGCATGACTGCTGAAGCAAGACATGCTGCACGTAGGCAGCTTTATGGACGTGGCCACTTAACCCTTTCGCTGTCGGGTGTTTCAGGCCGTGACGCACTCCCAGTGTCAAATTGGTTTCAGGGAACGAGCATATCAGGGAATGAGCATAGCAATTTATTTTTGAGTATGATTGCTATACAAATAAAATAGTCAACGGAATACAGTCGTGCCTCGTTAATATGGACACTTTGGTTTCCGACCAAAACTGTCCATAAAGCGAGTCATCTATAATAACAAATCATGAATAAAAACAAAAAGGATTTTATTGAGAAAAAAGAATTGTAATTAATGGCTGCTTTTGTAGATAACGGTGTGCACTGGACTCAAAATTTGACAGAACACCGGCAATTTTGAGTACATTATCCTTATCATTGTTGTCTTCGAAAAAATTGTAGTGCAGTCTGAAACTACTCGCGTACCATGACACGCGTGATGGTGGGCTTTGTGTTGGTCGAACTTTCGAGTACGAACTCCTCACTGGCCGATGAATCAGCGTCCGATTCTCTGCTCACCACCACTTCCAAAATGTCTTCACTGAGCAAATTAGCCGCTAAGTATGTAGCTACTTGAGATTCTTCTGAGGCGAGGAAACAGCCGAGCTGTCGATACTAGTCCCTTAAGGCTTGGATTGACTAAGATGGCTTTTGCCGCTTGTATTCACAGATTGCTTGCTTCGCGCCTACGTTCAGCTCTGTTCTTTTGCGTTTAACTCCCGTCGTGCCAAAATCCAGACTCAAGTTGAGGGTTACAGGCTCCTGATGCTTTGCACTTTCTTGCCTAGTTAATCTTTCTGCCTTGCTGTTCTTCTAATACCTTCTTCTTTGCCTTGTACTGTTTCCGTAAGGAAGCGAGGGAGTCAGGTTGGCAAGCTGCTATGCACGAACATCCCATCTTCTTGGCGCCGTTTCTATGTGTTCCTATAAAACAAACACTGCAAGCTGAAGTACAGTTTAGAACGACGGCTAGCCGACTACGAAGAGCTCAGACCTTGTCAAGGCTGCATCGTTGACTCAAAGCGAAGCCGACATGCGGGCCTGAGGGGCAAAATGAGGCAGTTCGGCAGCACAACAGGGACGAAAACCAGGAGCATGAGAGGGAAGCGCTTCCAGGACGGGACGCCCGGTCTCGGTTGTGTGCTCGTACATCGCCTTTCTTTTGTCGCCCTACTTTGCGAGTGTGTCTTAACTTTCACCGAAAAGTGTTAACGGCTTCATGGAACACATACTGTGCTTTGGGAAAGAAAACTTAAGTTCCCGCCGCCACTAGGCGTTTGTCTTTCTTCCTTTCATTTCTTTCTTACGCTTTTACTGGCCTCTCTGTTCACGTTCAGCAGAATTTATTGCAACCACATGTGGCTGTTTTCCCGACTGCAGCGGCACTGCCGCTGCACCCAGAAATCTCCTGGTTCCCCCCTTTTGGGGTCTTTCTTACGCCGACCCTCGGTTTGCTGTGTACGTTCCTCTGCGCTCTTGCGCCCCCCCCCACCCCCCTCCCCCTTTAAAACAGCGACACGCCCACTTTGGTTCTTTCCAACCCCACAGGACTCGTTCAGGCATCTGGCCGTATCAGCTGTCGCGTAGGTTCGTGGGCGGCGTGCCCTTCTTTAACTTGCATTCGGACTCCTCTGCTTTTTGTCAAGCACTGTCCATATTACTGAGACAAAAATACATGGGCCCAAGTGGCCGTGTGCATTCTTCCCCTGTCCATTGTCCAGACAGCGAGTTTCCACATTAACGAGGCATAAATACACTGGAAAAGTTTCGTCCCCAGAAAAACTATTCATAATTCGGGTCATCCATATTAACAAGGGTCGTACTAACGGGGCACGACTGTATGCAGATTTCAGTGTTCTGCAGGTGTTGTTAATTAACATTATCATCCTGATTATAAATTTGATAAATGAGGATAATATTGTAACGTAACGTTACACGCACCGAAGAACACCTACAATTAGTCAGGTCAGCAGGAAAGCGGAGCACCGTTTTTGCTTCATCGTCTTCTCCGAATCGCCCGTTCAAATCTTTGTCTTCTATGAATGGCATGTGTCATTGCCCCCCCTTCTTGGCAGCATCGCCTCGATGCTGCAAATGCTGCTTGATGCGATGAGCTGCCAGATAGTATGCTAGGTTGGTATGGGATACCACAATACAAAACGGGGTGCCATAAGTCTCAAGAATAGTCAGCGGGGCGATCGTGGTAGGGTTTCATCCGGACGACGTGTACAACATCAGTGAACTTGCGTCGTCTGCGGCTTGAGGGATCTTGAGTTGCGGATTCAACTTCGTAAGTAACGTTGCTGAGGCGGCGGAGGACACGGTATGGACCGAAGTACCGGCGCAGCAATTTTTCAGAGAGCCCACGATGATGAACGGGCGTCCAAATCCAGACATAGTCTCCAGGCTCGTAGGCAGCGAAGCGCCGTCCCTTGTTGTAATGGTCAGCGTCTAGTTTCTGTTGTAGGTATATGCGCTGCCTTGCCAGCTGCCGCGCTTCTTCTGCACGCTGGGTAACACTAGCGATGTCCAGGTCAAGCTCATGTTCGTCGTCGGTGTATACGGGCAGCATTGTATCCAGTGGAGTGGTCACTCAACGGCCGAAGACAAGCTCGAAGGGTGTGAGCTGCGTCTCTTGAAGTGCCCTATTATATGCGAACGTGGCATATGGGAGGATTTGATCCCAGGTCTTATGCTCTATATCCACGTACATAGACAGCATGTCGGCCAGAGTTCTGTTTAGCCGTTCCACCAAGCCATTAGTTTGCGGGTGGTATGCCGTGGCCCGTCTATGGCTAGTGTGTGTAAGGTTCAGTACAGCCTTAGTCAGGCGGGCCGTAAAAGCTGCCCCGCGATCGGTAATGATAACAGCCGGAGCGCCATGACACAATATGATGTTGTGGACAAAAAACTCTGCTACTTCGGTGGCAGTTCCATTGGTGAGCGACGCGGTCTCAGCATATCGGGTCAAGTAGTCTGTCGCGACAACAATCCAGCGCTTTCCATTATTTCACTTCGGGAAAGGACCAAGAAGATCCATCCCCACTTGTTGGAAAGGAGTTTTCGGTGGAGCGATCGGCTGAAGAAATCCAGCTGGTTTCACGGGTGGAGTCTTTCGGCGTTGACAATCACGGCAGATTTTAACGTAAGACCGTACTGAAGGTAATAATTTCGGCCAATAGTATTTCTCCCGAATTCTTGCAAGCGTACGACTAACTCCCAAGTGGCGGACGGTTCGTCGTGACAAGCGCTTAAGATGTCAGGCCGTAGGTGGGTAGGTACTACGAGTAGAAATGTCTCTTTTGATCTTTCAAATTTGCACTTGTAGAGAACTCCACTTTGTAAAGCGTATGACTGCAAGCCACGACTAAAAACAATCGATACTCTACCACCGCGTCCTTCCAGATAATCGATGAGCGGCGCCAGCTCCGAGTCCTTGCATTGAAAGTCAGCCATATGGGATTGGGTAATGGCCCCAATAAAGGGAAAATCGTCGGCGTTTTCCACTGCAGTGGAGTCCAATGGCGCGCGTGACAAGCAATCCGCATCTTGGTGTTTATGTCTCGACTTATAGACAACAGTGACGTTATACTCTTGAAGACGGAGGCTCCAACGAGCTAAGTGTCCAGACGGATCTTTAAGGCTTGCCAGCCAGCACAAGGAATGATGGTCGCTGACAATACTGTAGGGTCGTCCATACAAATATGGTCGAAACTTGCTGTTGGCCCAGATTACCGCAAGGCACTCCTTCTCCATTGTCGAATAGTTCGCCTCCAATCGTGAGAGTGTTCGGCTCGCGTAGGCGATAACTCGTTCTACTCCGCCTTGTCACTGAATAAGTATCGCGCCGAGGCCAACGTTGCTGGCATCAGTATGTACGTCTGTTGCGGCGTCTTCATCGAAATGGGCGAGTATTGGGGGTCTGTGTAGGCGGCTTCTAAGCTCCTGGAAGGCTTGTTCTTGATCGTCTCCCCACAGGAAGGGTATGTCTTCTCTGGTTAGTGCTGTCAGTGGTTCAGCTATCTTAGAAAAATCTTGGACGAAGCATCGGTAGTATGAACAAAGACCTAGAAATCGTCGAAGTGCCTTTTTGTCGGTGGGGCGTGGAAAATTTGACACTGCGGTAGTCTTCTCGGGATCAGGGAGAACGCCCTGTGCACTGACAACATGGCCGAGAAAGCGTAGTTCCTTGAAAGCAAAGTGGTATTTCTCAGGCTTGATCGTTAATTGCGCACCTTTGAGTGCTTGAAGCACGATGCGCAACCGGTCCAAGTGTTGCTCGAAAGTAGGCGAGAAAATAACATCATCATCTAAATACACCAAGCACGACTGCCACTTCAGACCTGATAAAACCGTGTCCATCATACATTGGAACGTGGCCGGTGCAGAGCAAAGACCAAACGGAAGCACCTTAAACTTGTATAAGCCGTCGGGCGTCACAAATGCAGTCTTCTCTCAGTCTCTCTGATCCACCTCGATTTGCCAGTATCCGCTTTTGAGGTCTAATGAGGAGAAGTACCTGGCGTCGCATAGTCGGTCGAGGGCATCATCAATCCTGGGCAGCGGATAGACGTCCTTTTTACTCACGTTATTTAGGTAGGTAGGTAGCAACTTTAATGATTCAAAAAAAGAACCAAGTGAGGGGGGGGGGGGGGGGTAAAGGGAAGTGAGGGAGCAGGACGACGATGGGCCCTCGGGCCGCTCTAGATGGCCGGGCACTTTTGAGCTTCGGCGACCCCTCGGGCCCAGCTCACTGTCAGAAGCTGTACCTCCGGCAGCGAGCTGCGCAGAGCAGCCTCCCATCGCTCCTGATGTCTTGGCCCTTGCCACGGGGGCTTGGGTTTGTTCGGGCAGTTCAGGAAGACGTGAGTAAAGTCGGCTCTGGTGCTAGGACACAAGTGGCAGTGAGGAGAGGTTTTGCTACGGTTTATAATAGAGAGAAGGAAAGGGGTCATGACTGTGGCCGTCTGAAGTCTGCGCCAGAAAGCCTGGTCGCTTTTGGGAAGAGATTTATGCGGAGGAGGGTACAGCAGGCGGGAATTTCTATAAAATACGGTGAGGTCATGGTAGTTAAGAAGCCGATCTCTGGCACTGCGAGACGAAGGCACCAGGTCGCTCTCAGCCCGGTTGACGAGTGCTCGGGCTTGGGAGTGAGCGGCCGTGTTGCCTGGGTGTTCGCTGTGCGCAGGGACCCAGAGGAGGGTGATGAGGTGATTCGGTGGAGGGGATGATGCTAGAATGTTTACGGCCGGGAGTGGATTTTGCGATGGGCATAATTACTAATTGCTGTTTTGGAGTCTGAGAAGATATACTCAGTAGAGGAGTGTGTGATTGCTAGGGCAATTGCTGCTTCTTCAGCTTGCAGGGAATCCTGCAAATTTGGAATGGATGCACTGACTATCGTGTTGTGGTATCCATCCATGACGGCTAATGCGAAAGCTGGTCGGTTTGAATATTCGGCCGCATCTACATAAACTGCTGGAGCGCCAGACGGGTAGTGCTTGTGCAAAGCCTTGGCTCTAGCTTTCCGTCTCTCACGATTATGCTCCGGGTGGGTATTTTTGGGAAGAGGCGGAATGTAAAGATTGTTGCTAACAGCGGTGGGAGGATTGCGCGTGGCCGAGGTATGACCGGCTAGGTTTATTCTAATTTGGCGCAGAAGAATTTGGCCGGTTTTGGTATGGGAGAGTCTGTGGTACTGACTAATGAGGTGAGCTTCTACCAGCTCTCCTAAGGTGTTGTGAACCCCTAGTTGAAGTAGTTTTTCAGTAGGCGTTGATTTAGGGAGGAGGAGAGCGCTTTTGTAAGCTGTGCGGATATGTCTGTTGATTTGCTCGGTCTCCGTGGGTGTGAGATAGAGGTAAGAGATGGAGTAGGTGATCCTGCATAGGCAAAATGCTTGAATGAGGCGACGTGTGTCTGCTTCCCTCATGCCGCGATGGCGATTGGCGATACGCTTAATTAGTGAGGCTGTATTCAAAATGGCAGCACGAATTAATTTTATGGTCTCGGCGTTGGAGCCGTTGTCAGAAATACTGAGACCTAAAATTTTGATTCTATTGACCCTGCGGATGGGGGTGTAACTTTCGGTAATCGACACAGAATCTCAAGATGCTATCTTTCTTTTTGACAAGGACCACTGGCGATGCCCATGGGCTCGTCGAAGGCTGGATCACGTCGTCCTCAAGCATTTCATCCACTTGCGTTTTAATGGCGTCACATTCCTTAGGAGAAACCCGGTACGGGCGCTGGCATACCGGTAACGTGGTCTCATCGGTGATGATGCGGTGCTTGGCGACAGGAGTACGACCGACCTTAGAGCCTGTGGCGAAGCAGTCTGCGAAATCGCTCAGAAGATTCCTCTGATCGCGCCTCAAGTCGGGGTTAATTTTAATGGTTTGCAGAGCATGACAAGGTGCGGCCTCTTCTTTAGGATTCGCTCCAGCGGTGCATAAATGAGGCAAGGCAGTAACATCGTCAAGGACGGCAACAGCCGTGTCCTTGGCGAGATGCCGCATCTCCTTAGCAAAATTTGTCAGGAGGACAGTAGCGCAACTGTTCTGGAGTTGTACGAGTCCTCGAGCAACGGCTAATTCCTTCTCGAGTAGTAGCGGAAGGTGCCCATCCGCGATGCCCTCGTAATCGTGGAATAAGTCATGCTTTACAAGAACCAACACACTAGAACGTGCTGGAACCCTCACGTCATCGTCGACTATACGCAAAACGTTCAGACCCGGATCTTCGTTTTCAATGCACGCCACGGCTCGTTTCGTCGAAAAGGATACACGCGCTTCTTTCAGGTCAATGACAGCGCCGTTGGTCTGCAGGAAGTCTAGACCAAGGATCAAGTCTTTCGAACACTCGGGAAGCATGATAAATTCTCCGACATACACAAAATCACGGATGCCGACCCGCGCTGTGCCTGCAGGTTCAATTAAGTGACTTTCCGCCGTGCGAATTTTCTGGCCAGACCAATGTGTCAAAAGTTTCTTCAATTCTCGGGCGAGACCACGGCTCATTACTGAATAATCGGCACCAGTGTCAAGTAACGTGGTGACATCCACTCCATCAATCGTTACACATAAATCGGAGGTAGTATGGCGGATGCTGTCGCTACCTGACACAAGCGAAATCTCGTCGGGTCGGCCTGACGATGACGGAGGATCTTCACATTTCCCGACATCAGCGACCCTTCCTCCGAAGGCCGCTGGTATTAGTTTTCCCGGCTAGGGCTTAGAGAGGAGTGGCGTCGGGAAGAGTGGGGACTTGTCGAATGGTAGCTCGTCGGGGACGTAGACCGACGATCTTGGTAACTGGACGTGACAGGATACTGTCGCGCTGCAAGGTCGCTTGCAATCGCAGTAGGCCGTTCGGTATTCCGACGGGTAGAGGTCCTCCGAGGCGAAACCCCGCATGTTGACGCGGCGGCACGGGCACGCCCGGTAAAGGTGAGTGGCTTCCCCGCAATGATACCACAGGGGCCGACGGTCCCGGGGCCGCCATACTTTACTTTTACGGGGTGGCTGGTAGATTGGCGGAGGGGAGTAGCGAGGCTGCATGCGGCTCCATGCGAGGTCCTCCATGCGAGGTCCTCCATGCGAGGACCCTGCGGCTCCATTGCTGGAGCTGCGGCGTTGATACTACGGTCCGGCGGGGGAGCCTTACTTAGGACGGACGCGTAGGTGGGCCTCGCGTCGAACGTCTGGTGGGGAACGTCAGCAACTTGCTGAGCTGCCATACGCACCTCGTCCCGGACGACTTCAGCCAATGAAGGAAAAGATGCTGTGTTGCAAGGCATCCAGAGCGCTTGCAGTTCCTCCCGCACGACAGAACGGATGAGATTGCGTAGTGCGTCCATGTCACTGCCGACTTGCACAGGGGGTGCGTCGGACCTAATGATGTTCACGTCACGGTTGTACTGACGGGCTCGGTGTTGTAGCGTTGTCTCCATGGTGGCTGCCTCGCTGAGAAACTCCGCCACCGTGCGTGGTGGACTGCGCACCAGTCCCGCGAAAAGTTCTTGTTTAACGCCCCGCATCAGGTGACGCAGCTTCTTATCTTCTGGCATTTGTGGGTCTGCAGGCTTGAAAAGGCGTGTCATGTCCTCAAAGAACATATGCACGCTCTCGTTCTGGCGCTGAATGCGCGAGTGTAGCGCAGCTTCTGCTCGCTCCCGGCGGTCGGCGCTAGGAAACGTGGCTTTTAAATCACGACAGAAGGCTGCCCAGGATGGGAAGGCAGCCTCATGGTTTTCAAACCATGTCCATGCAGACTCTTCAAGAGCGAAGTACACATTGTGGAGCTTACGCTCATCAGTCCACCCGTTGTAACGAGCGACTCGCTCGTAGGTGGTGGTGGTGAACTCTTTTATTGTGCCCAAAAACAGGGGACCAGTCAAAGGGCCGGTTGCGCTGACTTAGAGGAGGTCGGCGGGGATCCTTTGGGATGCCGCGACCTCCACCGCGCGTTGGATAAGCCAGCGTTGGTCTGCTGGCTCGGAAGTACACAGGAGAGACTCCCACATCTCTGGGGTGTTTGTGTTGTCTGTGTTGTAATGTGTACCCATGTGTATGAGTGTGGCCGGAGTTGAGCAGTGTTTACACATGGGGGCTATCTGATCCGGAAAGATCCTGCTGTATAAGAGGGGGTGTGGAAAGCTGCCAGTTTGTAATTTGCACCATTGGACGGCCTCGCGTCTTGTTAGATCGCTGTGTGCGGGAGGATATGTGCACCTTTGGAGTCGGTAGTGCTGGAGTATGTCCGTGTAAGTGGTGAGTAGAGAAGCGCGTGATATATTAGTGTCAGCGGAAGCAGGGTGGCTGATCATACTCTCGGCTCGGTAGCTGAGATCTCGAGCGAAAGTGTTTGCCTGGGCGTTTCCGCTGAGCGACTTGTGGGCTGGAGCCCAAAGAAGTAAGCGAGATGTGGAAGAGGGTGCTGTAGAACGTAGAATGTGTAACGCCTGGCAAGAGATATGGCCAGCATCGTAATTGCGAATAGCCTGTTGAGAGTCACTGATGACGACTTTGGTATTAGGGTCGGCTAGCGCTAGTGCAATGGCAACCTCCTCAGCTGCGGTGACTGTTTCTGCATTGCGAATGCTGCAGGCTGTGTACCAGCTGCGGTAAGGGGCAAGAGCTACCGCCACCATCGCTGGCCTCGATGGATGGTAAGAGGCGTCCGTATACGTGACGTCCGGACGTCCACTGAAGCGTTTCTCGAATTGACGAGCCCGATCGGCCCGTCTCTCGGCGTGGTGTTCCGGGTGCATCCGTTTGGGAATGTGAGGAATGCGGAGATTTAGGCGATATTCCGGTGTAAGTTCAGCTTAACTTGGGGCCGATCTCGGCGGGGAGATCCCAACTTGCTGCAGTACCGCTCGGCCAGCGTGTGTGAGTGAGAGCCGCTCATACTGGGCGGTGAGGGTTGCCTCGATCAGTTCGCTCACGGTATTGGAGATTCCGAGAGCCATGAGCTTATGGGTAGCTGTGGACATGGGAAGACCTAGGGCCGTCTTGTATGCCTTTCGAAGTGACGCCTCTAGCCGTTTGCTTTCGGCACGAGTGAGACGTAAGTAGGGTCCAGAGTAGGTGATGCGGGAGCAGATGAAAGCTTGAACGAGGCGCAGGAGGTTGGACTCTCGCATGCCATGATGTTTGTTGGAGATTCGCTTAAGGAGGCATCCGATCTGTACAACCGACTGGTCGATGCTTTGGATCTTGATGTTGTTGCTGCCGTTGGCCTGTAGATGCAAGCCCAAGATCCTGATGTTGTCTGTTCGAGGAATCGGGTTTCCTTGCACCTGGAGGTTGATGAGGAAGTATATTTGAAGGGCGTCGTCCCGGGGAAGGGATGATGATATACTCGGACTTTGTCGCCGAGCAAGTGAGGCCAACTGTACTTAGATAATCTCCAATCCGTTCGATCGCGGTCTGTAAAGTCTCTTCAATCTGGCCGTCACTGCCGCGCGTGATCCAAAGTGTGAGGTCGTCAGCATAAATGCTGTGATGCAGGTGGGGGATGTCGGCCAGTAGCTTCGGCAGGCCTATCAGTGCGACGTTAAAAAGCATCGGCGAAAGTTTGGTGCCTTGCGGCGCGCCACGGTTTCCCAGAGAGATGATGGAAGGATCTCCAGTGCCGGCTTTAAGTTGCACTGTGCGGTCGGTGAGAAAGTTTCGGATGTACGCATACATGCAATGTCCAACACCGAGAGCTTGAAGTTGTTGAAGAATCGCTTCATGGAGGACATTGTCGAATGCCTTGGCATCATCGAGGCCGACGATGACTTTCGTGTCTAGTGTACGTCTCATGACTACCTGATGATGGAGAAGAAGCATAATGTCCGGGGCCGCTAAATGAGGGCGGAAGTCGAACATTGTGTCTGGTAGAAGGTGGTTGTCTTCAAGGTATCGTGAGAGTCTGGTCTGGATAACGTGTTCCATCAGCTTCCCAACGCAGGACGTGAGAGAGATGGGACGGAGGTTGGCCAAGGTTGGTGGTTTGCCCGGCTTGGGGATGAGGACTAGATTGGCGCATTTCCACTCTTGAGGGATGGTACCGCTGGCCCAACATTCTTAAAAATAGTCGGTAAGAGCATGAATGGATGCGTCGTCTAGATTCCTAAGCATTTTATTTGAAATGCGGTCAGGACCGGCCGCCGAAGTCGTCTTGAGGCGATTGAGTTCTGCTCGGACCTCTGCAAAAGTGATTGGAGCGTCTGTACAGAGATTGTCCGCACCCTGATAGAGGGGGAGGTTGGTTGTTGGTTCAGGGCGGATGTAAGTATTTATAAGCTCTTGTTTGAGCTCATCAGACGTGCCAGGATACTGGTGGAAGATTCGCTCGAGCTGTTGGCGTGTCTGGAGCTTGCCTCCTGCTGGGTCGAGTAAATGTCGAAGGAGGTTCCACGTCTTACGAGCGTTTGGAGTCTTGTTCATCTGGTCACATATGTTGTTCCAGCTCTGTCGAGTGAGTTCTATTGCATAGTTCTCGATATTCGTATGTGCGCGCGCCAGTCTACGCCGGACATTGCGGTCCCATTTCCGAGTGGCAAGTAGAGCTTCGAGCGACTTCTTGCGCTCCCACAGATGGGCGTAGTAGCGGTCGCAGTGTGGGATACTCGACGGTTTGAGTGGCGTCGGCCACTTGTTTGACAATTTCGGTTGTCCACGCCTTGATATCAGTAATAGCGGGAGGTTTGTCCTGCTGTTTCCTGTGCGTCTGGAAGGAGTCCCAGTCAATCACCTGAGCCGGCCTCGTACATTGCCTGGTGGGCTCGTGTATTACGATTTCGAGTACGAAGTGGTCACTCCCAAAGTTTTCGGGAGTGTGACACCAAGTCGCTTTAACTCCGGAGGTCGTAAATGTAAGATCCGGCGTTGTATCACGCTGTAGGCCCATACCGTGTCTAGTGGGGTAGGACACGTCCGTGATAAGGGTCAGCTGGTGCGTATGCCAGTCATTCCAAAGGCGTCGACCTTTAGCAGAGTCATAGTGGTAGCCCCAAGCGCGGTGATGCGCATTAAAGTCACCGAGAATGAAGAGGGGTTGCCCCTGCGCCAGCTGCTGGGCTTTGAGGAAAAGCGGACCGAAAATATCCTTATGAGCTCGGGAAGGGCTGTAGACATTAATTATAAACAGACTGTCCTCCAGCACAACTTAGATCCAGCTTTCCCCGAATACGTCTTCTTAGAGATATTACCTCGACCCTCGCATAATCGCTCGTAGGTCTCAAGCCAGTCCTCGGCATCCTCGAACACGTCTCCATGAAAAGAGGGGGGTGTTCGCGGCTGATGACATAGGATGTGGGTGGGAAGCCTGCTCTCAGATGTCATTGCAGCAGGTTCTACAGCCGTCTGAGGGTGCGTCGTCCTCCTGGTAGCGGCCGGAAGGGGTCCGAATTCAGGGGGCTCTCCACGTAGGCAGCGGCCGAGGCGTTGATGTACGGGGGTAAGCTCCGTAGTGACAGGTTGATTATGCAGGACTGGATTGATACCCAGCACATCCACCAGATTTGTAACGTGATGTTACACAGAAGGCGCTCTAGCACTCTGGCACCTAAGAACACCTACAACTAGTCAGGTCAGCACGAAAGCGGAGCACCGTTTTTGCTTCGTCGTCTTCTAAGAACACCTACAACTAGTCAGGTCAGCACGAAAGCGGAGCACCGTTTTTGCTTCGTCGTCTTCTCCCAATCGCCCGTTCAAATCTTCGTCTTCTATGAATATAATAAAAAAAAACTGCTTGATGCTTTTTGAGAGACCGAATCCGAGCTCGACTGGTATTTATAACCAAAAGAGCCATCGCTTCTGTCCGCAGTCGAAGGTCCCACGCGGTCAGCCAACTGAAAGTAACCGCTTTCGTGGAGGGTGCACTTTTCGATGGCCCGCACAACGGAGATAAATGGCACATTGTGAAATAAAGATGACAGATGGAAAGAGGCTAAAACAACCTCCTTTGCGGCTGCTAGCCGCAAGCAAGCACGCAGCAAGAGAGAGCGAAAGCAGCGATCAAGTCGTGTGTCGACCTATTGGAGAGGCAACGGTGCGAGCCCCAGAGCTTGACGTGTTGGCGTGTCGTAGCAGACACTGCAAGAAAATAAAAATAAAAACCTGCAAATCTGCGGCAGATGGCAGAACAACCCTTGAACCCACAACTGCATGCATGCACCGCGAAACGCGTGCGCCGCATGATCGCTCGCGCATAGCGACCGCGCCCTCCAGCAAAGAAGGTGGTGGGGGTGGGCACGGTCGCTCCATACTCTTCACAATGCGGGGTGAAAATATGAACTTATAGAAAGATTTGACAGATGGCGCAGCTTGTCCAAGCGCGCCAGCTTCACATTCAGGCGCGAAGTTTTGAATGCACGATAGAGAATGTACCGGTACGTCGGTGACACTGTGGGGGGGTAAGCGCGGAAACGTACTGGTACGTTCGTGACAGTGAAAGGGTTAATTACAGCATGTGCTGCGCACAGCTTCCTCAGTGCCGCACTGCTTTTGGGGAGACATAATATGGTTTACAGTATCTCTGCATGCACTTGTGGTGTGGTGCTGTGCATTAGAAAAACTGTAAGAGCTTGTGGTCGCTGAACGTGCTTTTCTGCCCCTCAATCAAGAATGAGCAGTGAAAGATGGGGTGCATGAGTTGGAGGCAGTGATGGCAGCAGTTCCTGAGGAAGCCAATCAGAGTCATCTTGAGGGGAGAACATTTTGCACATGACTTAAAAAAATGGCACAACACCAGGCAAGGACCAGAAAGAAAAAAATGGCATAACACCAGACGAGGACCAGAAAGAATGAATGCACACGAGTGCTAACATCTGACAGTTTATTGTGAGCACCGAGGCGATAAGTATACACAGAGCAAAAATGTCTAATGATTCCACAGGTATTACAGTTCTTTGCAGAACAGCAGATGGTTTTGCCTGCTAGGTTGTTATTCATATTTGCCTCACTGATTTGATGGATTAGTTATAAAACCCCTTTAATTATGACCACGCACTTTTCATAAATTGGTGTGCATGTGGCTTTGCACTTTCTGCAGTGGACGTCAAGGAAACCACCCTTTCTTTCCTTTAACATTAGATGTATAACAATGTTCAGAAAGGCATTCTTTCAGGCACCTTCTGCTTTGGCCAATAATTTCATTCCTTAAGTCAACACAGTGCTGTACACGATTGATTCTGTACATTCAACAAACTTGATTTCGTGATTTATCGTAGACCCCCACTTTTTGCGGAGCGTGGTCTTGTCAAGTTGCATAGCTCCTGCAGTTTGTCTGGAGATAAAAAAAATGACTTGCATCCACCTGTTGTCCAGTCTTCAAGCACTGGGACAAGCTGTGAATGTATGGAATGACAGCTAGCTTCTGTGTATATTTGCAGAAAGTCAGGGGGGGGGGGGGGGGGAGACTTCTTTAGAGGAACACATTTGTTTTAGAAGCATTTTGGTAATGCTCACAAGGATATGTGGATTAAAACTGGCCTCAGTTAGCCTGAGTACTTGTTTGGCAAAGCTAGTTGCCATTATGTGTAGACAGGATTTCGTTAGGGAATTTGACAGGCATAACTTAGCGAATCCCCACTTGACAAGCTTGGAGTGTCCTTAATTAGGAGCATGCAGAAATGGCTTAACAGTAATGTAAATGTATATGTAGCCTCAGTGATGAAGCAGCATGTTTATTCTTCCAAGAGTGGGACATATGCTATGAGTAAAAACGACATTTTTTCATTTTCAGTGGATGTGCTTCATTTGAAGCATCATAGCAATGAAACTTATTCATGTTTTTAAATTTTCTCAATTTATTGCACATCGTAATGCATAATGAAAATGCGTAACACGTTTAACTGAAAAATGTTCTTTTAAAAGGTGGTGCCTCTGTATTGAGGAGCTTTCAGAATTGAGGGTATGAGAAAAACAAACGAAATAGCATATTACTTTGTTTTAACAATCAAAAAAAAAAATTTATCCTTAAAAAAATTGTTTCAAACTTTGAATTCGATTTATTCTTGCTATTTGGAATTGTAAAAACACTAAAAGCGACCAGATACTATAACATGCACAGTAGTACATGCATGAGCAAACGGTATGACTGTGTCATTTCATTTCTGGATATATTGAGCAATTTTTACGGAAAAAAATGTCTAATCATTTTGGAACAGAACAAGATAGGTGCATACTTGCTGGACAAATAATCGAATTTCGCACACAAAAAGAAATCAGTTTTAAAGGTGGCAACATACCTTATTGGGAGGTTCCCGTTGGACGGTAAGTTGTGATTGTCTTCAAACATGGCAGCACAGCCTCTTTTAAAAAAATAAAAATTTGGAGGACTCTTCACTCCGCCTTAAGAGTAGGCGCCAGTGATAGCGTGATTTAAGTGTCTGCTCTCTTTTAAAGGAAAAGGCATGTACACGAACAAGGCACCACAGTAGGAGCTGGCAGATGGGAGTCATTAACACTGTCCCATCATTTACTTAAGGCAGAGCTTAAGCGTCAGCCCAATTTTTCCCAACCGCCGTCCTTGTAGTGGCAGCTTTCCGGCGAAATGAGTTGTAAACACCATCACATAAAATTTGCACAGACGGTGGATCACATTTCAGGGATGTGACCTATTAATGGAATTAGTACCTCAACACATTTGGGGGCATCCAGCTCTGCACTGTAACTGCATTTTTATCCTCATGGGCACACTTGGTATGGGCCCAACTTAGCCGGAGCATTTGTGTGCTATCTGCCCTCTGGGCATTAGCTCTAGTTTGAATTACATGAGCCAAAATTCAGGAGAAGGGCAGTTTAATTGATGTCAAACTGATGGTATGCAAGCCAGCTGTAATTTTTACATTGTTCACATAGGTCAGTGGTTCTCAGCCATGGATGTGTCGGGGACCTCTTGTGAACCGGTAGAAGTAGTAGATGGGGAGGCTGGGTTGATCTTGTGCAGACTGCTGCTTCAGTTGCTGCTCGCAGAATTAGGATTAAGTCAAGTCTAAACTTGCATCTAAAATTAAAATGTGCGCACTTGATAAGCCAACTTGTCGCAGCCAGCAGAGGATGTGGGGAAGAGGCGACGGCACTGGTATACATGCCACCAGAAAGGATTAGACTTCTCCCAGTATTGCGCTGCTCGCTTGTCAGACACCCGGGATGCTTTGCATTGCAGCCCCCTTCAGTAGTGCAGCCAGAGTTCAAGTTCCACCAACACCGGCATGAACAAAGGCCATAGAATGCTCTCTCTCTCCCCTTGTGTTTTGCGAGCACTCTCCATTTCTGCACTCCTCTTGCATTTATATCATTTTGAGAAGCTAAATTCGGCTTTGAACCTCCATGCATTTAACCTTGCAAAACCCTTCGTCTTGCCTGGCCAAAGGTATCGCGTGACCTTTCTTCTTTCTTCTTTTGGGGGGTTTGTTGATTCCAAAATCACTTTGCGTGGACCTCCATTTTGGTAGCAGTAAAGTTATTATTCTTTGTGAAATTCATCTACTTTTTATATATTTGCTTCAACATGTGCTCTGCTGTTTCTTGCATTATTAGGCCTATTGCTGTTTTGTGTAGTTAACGGTCTATAATTCAGACTCAAAGAGGGCCAAAAATTAGGGCCTTTTAAATATAATGTACTTGACGCTAAGGGGGTCAAAGTGTTAAACCCCTGTCACACGGGCAAGTTTAGTGACACTTTCCTAAAGTGCACTTTCATTGAAATAATGGCACTTTCGGTGCACGATGTAACATGCCAAAAACAAGTGTCATTTTGAAACGATGGCAGTGCCGGTATATATGCTGCAGCACTCTGTGGAAATTAATTTGTTTTTGCATAAATGCCTTAAAATTGTCACAAGCACAATTACCCCAAGGTAATTTTCAGAGTTAATTTGTGCATCTGAATACATGTTTTTGACTGCAAAGAGCAACGCGATGTCACAGGGGCATGCTTGACCGCGCTTTTCACTAACATGGTTACTGCTGCCCACAAGCAAAACTGACCGGTTTATGCTATATAGTTATGCTGCTGACTGCAGCTATCGCGAACGTAGCTTTGTGACTGTGGTTTGCATCCTTAACCGAGAAAATGGCAACATGTCCAGACAGAGGGGGGTCATCGATGCTTGAGTTCGAAAAATGCATGAGCTGATCTGATTCAGAGCTCTGTGCATTTTTCATGCAAAATCACATTTTAAGAGCGACACATAATAATAGGCAGCATCTCAGTGCCTGTCCAACGGCGCTTCTGTGCAGCTTCAACTGTCCAGTGAAGCAGCTACTAGGTACAGCAGCGTCGTCACATCTGCACAACGTTTGCTTGGCGTATCATTGAACATGGCGTCGAAAAAGGTCCGGTCCCTGCCGCATCACGAATGTCGCAACGTTTAGAGTACCTGATGCCACTAGCTTATCGCAGTGGTGCCGCCCTCGAGCGCCCGTGGGAGGAGAGCACGTGAGGCCAGTAGTGCTGTGGTCATCGCTAGGCCTAGTTTGTTTTGCATCAAAGCCTCAGCGTGCGGCGCTTTCATATCGGCCAGCTGAATAGTGTATGGCTTACTCGTGGCACTGCCTCATTGTCAACCTTACTGTTGATAATAAGAGAAAGGTTTGACTCAGTTCGACGGCGAGTTAACAACGGAGCTAACATACGCGTGCAATGTGAGCAGGAATTTGCTTGTGTCGCAGCTACTCCTACTAGCGACTCAGTACAGGTCAGCAGTCCCCATGAAGGATTCATTCTTGACATTGCTTTACTTTATGGCTTATTATCTACTTGAAAAACAAATTCTAGCATGCTTCTTTGATAACTGTGACTGCAGGAATGTGCAGTAAAGGTGCTGGCTTGGCACGGATAGCTTGCAGGAGGCAAAACAGCGCTGCCTCCGGCCGGCATTTGAGCTCATTGTCATGTTGTCGGACGACTTTTTAGACATTAAGCTAGAAATAACTCATTGATGCCGCTTGAGATTGTGCCTTAAATATGTGATGCGCAAGCCATCGAAAAGCAGACAAAAGCCTTCGCCTGAGCGCAAACACTGATAGCGAGAGTAGCTATTCAAATGTGCACTTTGTTTTTAGTTGGTGACCATTTAACCCTTTCGCTGTTAGGCGTTTCTGGCCGTGACGCACCCCGAGTGTTGGCTTGGTTTGAGGTAACGGGCATGGCGATTTATTTTTGATTATGTTTGCTGTACAACTAACATAGTCAACGGAATGTGCATATTTCAGTGTTCTGCAGGAGTTGTTAATTAACATCATCATTATTATCAGCCTGATTATAAATTAGATAAATGAGGATAATGTAAGAAAAAAAACTGCTCAATACTTCTTGAGAGATCGAACCCAAGCTCGACTCGTATTTATAATCAAAAGAGCCTTCGCTCCAGTCCGCAGTCGAAGGTCCCGCGCGGTCAGCCATCTGAAAGTTACCGCGCGCACGGAGGGCGCACTTTCGGTGGCCCGCAAAACGGAGATAAATGGCACGTTGTGAATTCAAGATCACAGAGGGAGGGGGAAAGAGGCATGATAGAGAACGTACCGGTACGTAGGTGACACTGTAGGGGGGAAGCACGAAAACGTATTGGTACATTCGTGACCGCGAAAGGGTTAAATCTGGTGTCTTTTGAAAAACACACTCATGAGGTAAAAATTTCGAGACAATGTAATTCTCAAAAATGTATAAATATGTGGATGCCCTGCTATTGAGACTACACACTCACCTGCCGGACGAAGTGTAGTTAAAGCCCCTCCATGATGTTTTCTGCCGACCAACTCGACGTTACATGACTTTGCCAGACGGCATTACACCTGCAAAAAAAAAAAAAAAGTTATAGCTTAAGGACTCTGAAGGAAAAACAGACTATTGACTGGTAGAAATAACGAAATACAGGTTATTTGGTTGCTACAGTCAAGGTAAGAATAAGTGCAAAATATATTAGAAGTAACGACTGGGTGAGATGCGCAGCCACCGCCCGATTCAAAACGTTTAGCCTTATCCATATTGATTTATTAATTTTAAAAGAAGCAGCCGTGGCAGCGCGGCTTCGGCAGTTGCAGAATTTTCCTATTTCCTGTGACTTTTCAAGATGTAAACGGCGATTCAGTGCAAGCGCCTGCATGAAACTGCGTTATGCATACGAAAAATGAAACCAAAAGTAATATTGTGGCCTCTGAAATTCAGTATTTTCATGTTTCCCTCTCTGAGGCTGGTGCACTTTGCGGACACTGCTAGATGCACTCAAACCCAAAGTCTGTCGCTTGGGTCCTATGGGAGTGTCCCCTCTTGTCCGTTAGCTTACTCTATGGTGTAGTCGTGTTCGCCAGACTCACTACGGAATGAGTGCATTTTTGTGTGAGTGTCACTATAGATCTTTGTATGACAGTACGCGACTGACACTAAAGGTGAATGTCACTCGTTGAAAGTGACACTAAATCTGATCTTGTGACAGACAAACTGGGTGCTCAAATTAAGCAAGCTTGAATTAACAGGAGCTCGTCCTATTTTAAGTTTCCTTGTGCTGGCTTGGCCATTTTTTCTTCCTCGGGACCCTTATGGTTGGCATCTATTGATGAGTCATCTTATATTGATTCCACTGTTAGGAATTCTGCCATAGTTATAAGTGTATTGCAGTTGTGCACGTAAGGAGTACACTTTTTTTTCCCAAATATTATTGAAAGCTAGACTGGTGTGTTCATCCTCACGATAATGCATTAGCAAAAGGTTTCGCTTTGGCTACCTTAATATAACGGATGCACTCGTTGTGCAGTTGCACCCATTGCTTGAGCAAATATGGTTGTTATGTGAAAGTCCGGTCCCAGATGTCCTGATGCACTCAGTTCTAAATAATATTGTGAACAAACATTGTTGCTACATTCACTCCTTTGGGACCTGGAGGACCAACCAGAAGCAAATATGGCAACTCTAAATTACCGACTCATTAAAATCCCTTGTCTCTACTTGAATTGAGGGAGACACTGAATTTTTTAACGCGATTGTGTTGAAGGCCTGTTCACTGAAAATCTGGTGTCGGCACCGCCAATGGCGTTGTGAGCGAAAAATCACGAGCAAGGCACTCGCAGGCAGCTGACATGGCCATGCACTGACTCGACATGAGGTTGCATGTCTTTAGGTTTGGCAGGAGCTGCCAACTCAGACCTCTCTTCTTTTAATATGGGAGGGTGATATAGGATCAGCCTGACAGGACTTCTGCGTTCACGTTACCCCTAGGCCATGCAGGCACCTTCATACAGCTTAAAGCGTTGTTTTTATGTGGGCTGGTAGCCTACGCTGTCATGTCATACCCTTAAAGGCGGAGCTTAAGTACCGCCCGTTATTTTTTGCGAGTGTATTTTTGCTTTGGGACAATGTGCATTATATTAGTAAACATGAATCACCGCTTGGAATTTTCCAGCACTCAATCAGTCGTGTGAAATTGAATTTTTTAATCTGTAGTTTCAGTTTTGGTTTCAGTTTCAAGTTGCCAAGCAATGGCTTGATGCCACAAGTCAGTATGAGATCACGTGGGGCGTACAAAAATTGCGGTATTATTGCCGCTTTGTCATTTTAATTTATGCCGGCTTTGACACTAAGCTGTTCTGAATGACAGTGACTAGGCAAAGAGTTATTATATTCAGTAGAACACGTTGGGGTTGGGCTAGTTGGTGCATTGCATGAGGATAGGATGAGCCAGCCAAAACGACGCACACAGGAAAAAACACAGCTGGTCTCTTTCCTGTCTGCTTCTGTGTTCTTTACTTTGTGCGTATTTTTGGCTGGTTCATCGTTTCCTCAAGCTATTATGTTGGATTTTGTGTGTGCGTGCATGCGTGCGTGCACGCGCGCCTCATGTGTTCTAACACTCACTTGTGACTTCGCAATTTCATGCAGCTGGATCCGAACTGTATGGGAGAACAAATTCAATCATAAATTATTTACGGAGCATAGGTGACTTTCACATGGTGATCCATGTTTACTAGTGTGTTACAATTCCAAAGCTGAAAGACTAAAAAATTTGGTGTGTCAACTTCTTTAACCCATAACATGGGGATATACAGTATAGTGGAAAATCGATGACACTGTCATAGCACAGTATAATTCTACTATGGGTAGCTGCTTTGCCTTTTTTTTATGCCCCTGTCATTCATGCACAGCAGTCTAATAATTGAATTATCCACATATGATCATCTCTGGTTGTGGTTACCTTAAGTATATTTTTTCTTAGCCTAAGAATCGTTTTCTAACTGCATAAAATTTCAAAAGTGACCTCTTTGTGCACCTTCTCGTGTCAGTGGCTGATATGTACACTTGTAGGGAAATAGACATGTGGTGGGAGTAAGGATGGTGGCATGTGCAGGAGAAGCAAGAGTTGGAGCGGCAGCTACGGGAGAGTGAGCAGCGGGTGGAGCTGTTGGCCGGGCGGTGTGAAAACCGCGAGGAAATCGAGAGCTTCCAGAGCCAGGAGATGGCCAAGGTCAAGCATCTGGTGAGAGCCTCACTGGCGACCTCCCACTGTGCTCACCTCTGGGCCAATAGGGTTGACTTGTTTCATTTCGAGCGCCAACTGTGCGTGTACACAAAGTGCTAGCTGGCGATGCTGTACGAGAGGTGGCGTTCAGTTGACATGTTGTTGTGGACACATCACGAGTAGGAGTGTTGCATCATTCATAAAATGCAGTGATGCAGGCTACGAAGTAGGCGCTGCTGTTTCAGTTTGCACCTTCTGAGAAGAGTTAGTTTGCACTTGCATGGACAGAGTTAGGCAAATGAACTTATATATATCTCCAAGCTCATTGTATACATGCCATAGTGTATGCAAGTTATGCTGTAGTATATGTGTAATAGTGCCGTTCAAATGCTGATGTAGGCATGTTTGCTGGAGGGTTCATTTGGCCTATTGCAGGGCTATTGTTATCTCTCTAGTTCTACTTGCTGTACTTGCTTGCCATTTAGTTGCTTTGGACAGGTCTATTATTATTATTTATTTTTCATGTGGAGTTAGCATCTTCAGTGAGAAACGTTACAAAAACAGAATGTGAAAGAAGCAGCACAAGTGTACTTGTGTACGTGCCTGATCTTGTCGCGCCCTTCCTATGAAAACTATGCACCAATAAGCCCAAGCAGCCACTCTTATGAACTTCAGGGGGTGGATGGCATGTTCACTGGTGGTCTTGAAACACACTAATCTTTTGCTCTTTGCACAGAAAAACAAAAGTGAACATGCAGCTATGCATGAGCATGCTGAGGGTAAACTCATTGGAAATGGCTTGGGCTGGAAGTGTTGCAATGAGCAGAGTATGATGGCATTATCAGTTGAGGCTTGGTAAAATATATTGGAGGCAGGGCCCAACTATCTTACTCATGATTTCTAAATTGGGGATATGGGCTTTAGGTTTGAGTGCCATGTAATAAAAATATAATTCTAGAAGGTAAGTCTTGAGGATTTGAGTCCATATAAGCTAGTGTAGGCTGATTAGGGACCCAAAGTATATGTGCATGCTCGAGCTTGGATCTTTTAAAAGCAAGAACTGTTACAGAAAGGGCAAGGAATAACTTTTTTTTTTCTTATGTAAGATGACCACAGAACATTGTATGTGAAGGTAATGTGTACATACTTATTTTTTAGATGGTACAAAGGTTAGTTATATGAGGTCTTTTGGCACATAAGCAACTCTGGCTATAATGCCCCTACAAAGGGTGTTACGGTGTAAATGGCTGTGTATCTCGATGTCATGTAAGATGGTAAAATGGTATAGCCAAGTTCTTTTTTAATGCTTATTTAGAGTGCCCATGTTTTGTATCATTTTTCTGCAGTGTCTAAATATTTCTGAAGAATTACGGGGTGTCTGAGCTGTTAATGGTGGGTCTAAAGCACCATCATCATTTTTGTGGATTGTTAGTTGATATAGGCTAAAAACTTACCAGGTGGCAGTCAGAGATTCTATGACTTAAGTGCTATGTGGTGATGTCTGAATGAAATGCTTAAACGTGCAGCTACGACTGAAATTCACTGCATTACATGACTCTATGACGCCAGAGTAAACAGGTGCCAGAAATCATAAGACGGGTTCACCTTTTCTTGTACGGCTAGCACTGCACGTGGATCTCCATGTCCTGATGGCACAGTTATTGGAATTCGTGGTCACTTTTTGAGCAGCATTCCCTTGCTTTTTGTGAATTCATCAGTTTTGGTGGGCCTATCTCTCTGGATGCTGAAGTTGCATTGATAGAGGAGCCTATGAGAATTATTTTTTTATTGCACAGCCTGATGTGACATGTGTTTAGTAGCACAAATAGTAGTTAGTTTTCATTTTGAAGTGATCAAGGTGAGCAGCTATTTTTGTTTGAATAATTTTGAAGTAAATGATTTCAAATTGAAGTGAGTAGTTTGTACTCCAAATATAATAGCAAAAAATAGAGGCAGTTTGTTAGAGTTAAGTTTCATATAGCTGAAGATATGTTGTGCGGAATTTACTAATGCAACTGAAAAAGTAAAAAAATAACGAAATAAATACATATGCTTTCAAACTTGCTTTCGGCAGTATTCAGTCGGCAGCTACACAAATGCATTAAGCATCATAATCTCAAGCTCTTACTATGCTATTCTTCATACTCCGCTAGTTTTCATGAGAGATTTTTCAGCTATTGAAATTTCAGGCATGATTCATATTCCAGACTTGTGGTGCACCGATTCTCGCATTCCAGACTCACTGTATAACTGTGGCTGAAATTTTGGACACGTCAAAACTTGTGCTGCAATTTCTCTGACCTCGTTTGTGCAGTATACGGTCATGTGATCGTACTGCACGTGCGTAATTGTGCGTTTGTGTTGTTACCAGAAGAGACTGTGGCCTGATTCTTCAGTTACATGAAAGTTGGACATCACCAAAAGGCCTGCGCACGCGCTGGGAGTGGCATGCAGCACACCTCTGTGCACCTTTCAGAGAATACAGTAACCATGATTTCTGGAATGGTCTTATGATTAAACTAAGCTCGCATTGTTGTGTATTGCACTGGTGTGAGTGGAGACGTGTTATTGGCATTAGGAGGGAGATGCGAACATGTCCTCTTGCACCCCCAGATGCTCCAATGTGTGAAGGCACGAAGTGCACTTATTCATGCATCTATCCACTCTTCTGACACGACCATTTTTGTCTAAACACGGAAAGGTAGCAGAGACGTGCAGCAGGGTTTACCTTTAAGATCATGAGCACAAGAAACTGGCGGTGTTCTGTGAAACAAACTGTGCAGCTGCTACGAAATGCTTTGCAATCCCGGGTTTCTCATTGCGGTGGCTGTAATAACTTTAGACCACTAAAGTGCGATGAGGTGAAAGCCATTATAGCGTGGTAGATCGTAGCCCTCCACTGTGGCTTCCCCTCCCTCTCTTCTTTCTACTCCCATCTTCCTCTCTTCCTTTACGGCACGGTACATGTGTCCGCTTATAATTGTGACAGATACTGTGCCTTTTCTATCTTGTAAATCAATTTCAAACGCTGCTGATGCCTGCTGTACTAACGCCTCCTAGACATCTGGGTCTGTTTGCTGTGTGGTGCGGCATTCGAGGAAGCGACAAATGAAAGGTGCCGCACGGACGCCTGATTTGGGTGTCCGGCGGGGTCAGCTTCATGCAGTAAAAGCTCGTTAATTCGAACTCCACGGGACCGGGAAAAAAGTTTGAATTATCCGATGTTCGAATTATTGAATGGCCTCGAAAAAACTGACAAGAACCAACCCACCCAGCCCCAATTTGTGCCTACAAATTTGAAAAAACAAAACAAACAAAAAAAAAAAAGGCCGTCAGTCGTCAGCGCGTGCGTGCGTCCCTCCGTTTCCTGCTCTCAGGGTTCACAACACATTTCTTGGCAGTGCGCCAAGATGCTGCGCAGTGATAACCGCGTGTTTACCTTTTGACTTTAGCTCCAGGGGAAGGGGGGGGGGGGGGGGCAAATTTGGCAAAGTGCCAGCGCTTGTCGGGTTGGGCAAGCCTCTTGAGTATGTTCGCTTTATCATGCTATGAGCAACTGGGACGGGCGCCGTCTACTGCAATAGCAGCAAGCAGCTTTTGAAGCGAACAATGCTAAAAGCCGGCGTCATCGCGGCTGACTCGTGTGCTTTTGTTGACGACTGATCGGTGGAAGGATGGATGGCTGTCGCAAAAGAAAAAAAAGAAACAAGTTTATCCCATAATGCTCGTTTGAGATTACAGCCTTTTATGGGCATTGGCTGGGACCGCGCCAACAGTACTTATCCGTATTTCCAAATTAACAGGGCTCAAATTAAGAGTATTTAGTTGTGAGCTACGGAGGTTGTGCAGAAGAGAGAGCAGGCAGCTGCCGCCACAGCCATGCACTGACCTTGCCGCAGTCACCGTCCCTTCCCTCCAACGCCGCCGACTGCCGCTCCGGTTATGGCGCCATTTAAGTTTTACCCGCTCTTCCATGGTTTTACCTGGTTCCATCTTCTGTCCCCATTTTGCATGTGCGCAGCCTCTAATTGTGCCTTCCTATCGCGGAGGTGCTTCTTTACTTTTTTTTTCTGCTGTGTGATGTGCGCCAAGCCGCCAAGCTGCCCAGCCGCGGCGGCGCATAGTTCGAATTATCTGTAGCGAAACCGACTCGCGTTCTTATTAACGGGCTTTTTTATACACAGATCTCTATGGAGCTTGGCCGGACTAAGTAGAGTAGTTCGAATTATTGAGGTTTGAATTAACGAGCTTTCACTGTATATGCATGAATCGCCTGGTGACGTCATGACCTGTCGTGACTGTACATCGTGGGCCCCTTGTCAAACACGGCCAACATTTCATTGAACGCATCAAAGTTCACCGGCATTCTATAATCCGTTTACAGGAAAGGAAAGGTGTAGTATCTGTCACTCGCGGAATCCCGCTTTCATCCTCAGGGTAGTCAAGGGAAATTATGGAGAGCATTTCACGATCCGGGGCGTGGCGCAGTTGGTAAAGTGCTGGGCTGGGGATCCAAGGGATTGAGATTCGATTTCTGGTGGAGGTTTATTAATTTATTTTTAACTCTCGAAAGCATGACACCTTTGCTGACAACCTTCTGTCGACAACGATGAGGCATTACTGGCATTTTGCCTTTCATCAAACTTCAGCCGTTGAAGGGTGCAAAACAGTAGGGCATTGCCAGCTTTGTTTCCAGTGATGTTACAACTACTGTACAAAATCCAGCACTGATTGGCAGTTTTGTTCACATCGTGCGCGCTCATTAGAGACTTGGCAAACAGTGTGTCCCTCGAAGGATGGGTTTGTGGGCATGGCTTCTTTCAGTGACTTAATGGCTGTCATGCTTTGCGCACAACACATAATGGAAAAGACATCTGGGCGAGTTGGTACGGTGACATGGGGAATAAACAGCGCTATAGACTAGGACAGAGGTCAAGAACAGCGCCCGCCCTGTTTGTTCTGGACCTCTGTCTTAGTTGTTTATTCATCATGGCACAACTCGTGTTAACATTGCGGGGGTATTATTGTGTGGAAGTGTCAGAGTGTGCCCAAGATCATGGACTGCTTCTTGTAGCATCTTATTTTTCTGATTGTTGAACTTGAAAATACTTTTGAAATTTAATATTCGAGGCTTTTGAATATTGATCGCAGCCCAAATTGAAAATTGCATTAGTATTAACTTCATTATTCAAAACGTTGAAACATTTGCGCAGGCCTAGTTGGTACAGTCGATGCCTGTTGCTAGTCCCAGTGCCTGCATCGTGCAAACAGAGGTATCTGTGTGCCACTGGCACCGGCGTCTGGAGGGAATGGGGAGGTCCTGCTTTCCCTATGCTGCTTGCTCCCTGGCTCAGTATAGCTTTGGGTCACCCGTGTCATGGCTTCAGTACAGCTGCTGTAGAGACTACAAAAGGAATGAAACTAAGAAATTTTGCCTTTGCATGGGGCGATGGTAGAGCTACTGTGGCCATTGTGAAGGCTTGAGTCACACGTGACTCTGTGATGTGAGTAAATTGGACACGGAGTGTTGTGAAGCTGGTTGTGTTCCTGATTGAGATCCTCACCTAACTAGTGTGCAGATTGTTGTCCTAATTGGCATCAGTGAAATGCTGGAACTGCTTTGCTGCCAACTTGGCTTTCCGTGTGCGTGCAGCTTTTGTGCAGCCAGCAGGAGCTGCGGGCGGCTGACGAGCGGCTGCGCCAGCGGTCACAGGAGCTGCAGCAGGCTCAGGACCGAGTGGCTGAGCTCGAGCGGGCTCTGTCTGAGGGTGGGGAGCAGGCTCGCGCCCAGGCCTTGGAGCGGGACAAGGCGGCTCTAGAGGCTGAGGTGGACAGGCTCAAGCAGGACACCCTGCAGGTCTGTCATACCTGCAGAGGCAGGTTTCACTCCACCTGGGCTGAAGAGTGCTGGGCTCTGCACTTGCCCCGTCTTTCACCCGCAGTCATAAGCCATTCATTTTGCACAGTGTTTGTCCTTGTGTATCGGTGGTCACGCTGGGAAGGCGATTTCAAATGTCAAGATGTCAATGCTTCCGTCCCAAAACTACTGCGAAGGTTTAGCCTTTTTAAAGAGAACTTTGCACTTTGCGCACAAATTTGCAGTATTGAATCCAAGTAAACATGCACACTTAGCTGTAAGATAAATAGCAAAAGGGTTGGGGTAATGAAGTAAACAACAAGCTGGACTTCCTAAAGCCCATCTTGGGAGAACAAAAGTCACGTAGGCACCAGAAATGTTTCAGCCTAGTGATCCTATGGCCTCATTGCACTGGACATAAAAGACAGAACTGTGCAAGAAAATGTGTAGGCAGGCTCTCAGTAAACCACATCATGTTGTGCATGAAGCCTAAAAAGAAGAACAGAAAGAATATTTAACCATATTTACTTGCGTAATGAACCCACTCCTTTTCAAGAAAAAATGAAGTCAGATTGGGAGGAGGGTTCATTACGCAGGAAAAACTTGACAGTTTTTTTTTGTGGACTCTTAAATCTTTCCACCAATCAATCATTAATAAAAGCACGCGATCAGTCGCAATCATGACGGCAACTGTCAGCATCGTTTCCTTTAGAGGGCATTTGATGCTATCACACGTTTCAATAACTTTTTAGCAATGGACGGCGACCACCCCGATTGTGGCGTGATAAAGCAAACATATTGAAAATTACTATTCTTGTGCAGCAAGACTGACCAAGCAAGTCACCACTGGCACAACCACCAAGGCTGCTGGCACTCTACAAAGCCCCCCCCCCACACACACACATGCTTACACACACACCGCTAAACACACTGTGATACTATCCCTGTGCAGCACCTTGGCGTGCTGCCAAGAAATGTGCCGTGGACTGCAACTACAAGGCACAGAACGGTAGGACGCGCGAACGAACAACTTTTTTTTTCAAATTCTCAGCGGCATAAGCATGGGCGTTAGTGGAGTCCCGAGTGGGTCCACTCTATTTTAGGATGAATACATTCCTCCTCATCCAACATTGCTTTTTGGTGAAAATGCACTTACTTATTTTGGACGTGTGTTTTTATCTTCAGAGTAGTGTGCGACACAACTGTGTACACGAGTTGTAGTGTGGAACATTCACGTCTCCTGAATATTTTGGGATTAAATTTTTTTCTCATGCAGTTTTGATTTTGGCTCAACTGCTGAACGATCGCTGTGCGGTGTCACAGACAAGTTGAGGTCGCACGAGTCATGAAAAACTGTGATATACCGTTGACCATTTGCTTTTTCGGTGATTTCAACTTTTGGGAGGCTTGCGTAAGAGTTGATGCAAATTAAAACTAACAAAGCACCGTACCTCAGATCTTGTGTGCTTCTTGTGACCTCAAGTTGTCTGTGACGTACATCATAGCCATTGCTCGGAGGTTGAAGCGGGATGAGAGGAAAAATATTATTTACCACTTTTTCGCGCAGTCCATGTGGCAGTCTATGTTTTCTAATGTGCCAAGCAGAACATGCTACTAAAAATTGATATTGCAACTACTGCTAGGAAAGCAAGTTTCATAAATGCATTTTAGATGAGTGTAGTTCATGAAATGCAACAGCCTGACATTTTAAACTTGGGTCTTAATATTTTGCCCCTGAACCAGGCTGCAAGCTTGTGTACACGGGGTTGTTTTATTATGTGTGCTGCTGACTTTTTCCCCACGTTTTTCTGTCCTATCATGATATATTTTTAGTGTATACTCAATAAGTAAGGGCTTTGCTCGCACTGGTAAAGAAACATCTATAATGTTTCTTAATTTCCCTGAAATGGGAGAGAACCAGCATGTTTGGGACTACTGCATGGACTGAGAAGGACTTTAAGCATGACATGAAGCATCATTAATGTGTGTGTAACTTGTTTTTCAATAATGCCCTTGAAAACGGAGGACATTTATGGGCAGTGGCCTGCCCATAATTTAATAGTACAGACACCATGCGAGTCCAGAGCTCTCAGCTATGGCAACCTCATAATTGCCCTGTTTCTTTACCTGCCTATGCCATCGTGGTTTAGCATGGTTTCTCACTCAGTGCACGCGCTTGTTACGGTGCAGAGTGCCAACCGCATCAGTCAGCTGGAATGTGAACTCGGAAGCCTGACGGACGAGCACGATGGCCTCAAGCACACGCATGATGTCTACAAATCCAAGGTATTCTCAATTGGCCATCTAAAACACATCACTCATTTCCTTTGAGCTTACTCCTGTTTTCTTGAATGTTTTCTGCTGTGTGCCATGCTTGCATTTTTCAGTGGGATCTGCCAATTTATGGCACATCTGCTCTTGCTACATGGGAGGCTTTAGGTGTGTATGAGCCTGTGGCAGGGTACATTGATAATGACTTCAGCCATATTCAGCGGCACTACACACCACTGCCAATGTGTCTTGAACCTCAGTAACGGCAAAGTTCAGTGAAGTCTCAGTTTGCATCGAAGTTACCGGCTGGAAAGGGGACAGGGAGTGGCGCACTGCTTTGGCCAACTCTTGCAACGTTTCCTGCCAAATAAAAAAAACATTGTTGAGAGGGGAGCACAAAGCTTGCACTGCTCACAGAGGTTCAGTAAGGGATGAAAACAAAGGGAAGAAAGGGAAAGAGAAGCAAGTCATTGTGTGAATTGTAGGTATATATGTATGATGAGAAGCGAGTCTTTGTGTGAGCATAAATATGCAATGCGAACGAGATCTGTAACCGCTGTCGTGTTTTACTCTTGACAAAGCTGAAACGTTTCCCAAGTTTTCCAGCTTTGTTGTGACTGAAGATAAATTCTGTTTCAAAGTATGTCTCTTTTCTGGACAGTATTTGCAACATCTTTTCATGTCAGCCAGAAAGTGGCCATTGTTGCTGCCATCACAGGTCTAGATTGGCTCTGATCTCATGTGCATGGCCTGGGCTGTGTAATAGTGGGCTGGTGTGGGGCATGCACGTTTACTGCGCAGGCTATGACAGTGATGGACGAGAAAGATCGCTGCATCTCTGACCTCGAGGACAAGATCCGCACCCTGGAGAAGCGTCTCGAAGGCACAACGCTGACGGGCGATGAGCACATCCAGTCACTGGTGGAAGAGGTGCGGCTGCTGTCATGGAGGGGTTAGGGCAGTGGGTATCTCGACATGTGGACCTTCGGCAGAACTCGCAATGGCCAAAGTGTCGTACTGCTGGTGCGATCAGAAGACAGGCATTTTGCAATTCACAAGTTTGCGGCAACTTACGGTGTCCCATTTTTGTGAATTTCTGATTTTATGAAAGTGAGAAGCTCTTAATGTTTCCAATATTTGTATTGCAAAAATTTAATCATTCTCAATTTATGGCACGAATGGGAAGTACTCTTAGCAGTGCGCAAGTTTATAGCCGCATAATGCGCATTGTCTTGAAGTGCTTGCTAAGTTTCTAATCTAGTTCTTAATATTAAACTGAACGGAAATAATGCATTTGATAAATGAAAACCTTATTTTGCAGCGTTAGCGTCTGTTGATCTGCTGAGAAAGTAAGGTCCTTCAACATAACTGAAATACTGTGTAGTCTAGGATGTAAGCTACTGTTGTAAAATGTTACGGTGTAATTCTATGCAAAACCACTCACACCATTTCAGCTCTACAATTGAAGTATCTGGTTTTGAAGTTGAACATATTGGAAAGAACTATTGAGGGTAGACATAAGAAGTACACAATACAGCGCTCGTTTGTGTACTTCTTATGTCCTCGTCTTTTTTGCACCGTCTACCTTCAGTGGATTACCAACTTGCCCAAGCATCTGTTTTAAGAAGGAACTAATTGTTTGCTAAGGTCCCTCCATGGTGACTAAGGGTTTAGATCGCTTATCTGCTGATGAACACGAGTTTCATCCGAGCCATAACAGCTATGTCTCGTTGGATGTGAGACACAAGGTGCTCCATGTACTGGTGTGATGTCACTGGACTTTAAAGAACCACAGGGGATTGAAATTATCTAGAGCCCTCCTCCAAGCCATCTCTCATAGTTGATGCCACTTTGGAGTGTTAAACCCTATATACCAATATGGCACTTGTTTGCTAACCATGAAAGAAAACAGTCTTTGATTTCAGCAAAAGTTTATGAACAACAATTTGCTCAATTTGGTCGTGAGTATGTTAGTGGCATTGACAACCTTGTTTTCAGTTCTTGTAAAGGATGCACTAGTGTTATTAGCACAAAGTGCTCAATTTGGGGTATAGTGCTACAGAGTGATTGCTTTCATTAAATTGGGACAGTCTTAGAATGCTCCTCTCATGTGGCATGTCACAAGTGATGTGTGTGAGGAAAATTAGTGGTCTCTGTCTCTCTACTGGTGTGTCTATGTCACATCTTAAATATGTAAATATGTTTTTTTCTGATACCATTGTGCAAAGATTTATTTTTTGCTTGTGTGTTTGATTAGTACCAAAGTTGTAGTTTAAGTTGTGCATTTGTTAATTTTATTTACGACTGTTGCCAAGGTCTTAAAATTAAAATAATTGCACTGCAAGATAATAGTCCAGGAATTCAAATGACTATACTCGTGCGAAAAAAAGCACCTACAAAAATGGCTGGTCAAGCATAGCTTTCATAACATTTCTTGTGGAAGTAGATTACCAAGTCACAGGTATCTGGAGGCAAACTGCCTAAATGAAAAGAAAGTGACCTTGAACAACAGACACGTTTTGGCACATAAAGCTGTCCTGTAATGCAAGTGCAAAAGTGGTTGTATGAAAATAAAACCTGCTCGAAAGGCAAAGCACAAAAGCAGCGGTACAGAGCGGATTACAAAGGACTTTAAGATTTAGTATATTTAAAAATGCTTGTGGGAATGTATCCGGAGTCAAGCATTTGGGAGCTTGAGTAGAACAAATGTGTATTTATCTTTCTTGTGCATTGTGGTTTCTTTTTGAGCATTTTGTTCTTGTTGCTCTAAAGTGCTACCTGCCATGTTCTTTCTTGTTCTGTTTTTGAATGACTGGTCATGCTTTTAGTCAGGTTTCATGTAGCAGGATATTCTTGGAAGCCAGGCATAAAGTAGTCACTCATAAGGTGGTTTTTGTGTATCTTGCTGTCATAAGCAGCATCCATACATTTAGATCATTATGTACCATATAGCATTCATTCATATTCAGTTTTTAAACTTTTTATTAGATTTGATCATTCCGCTATTCGCGTGCTAGTTAGGATCAGTCAAAAGCTTTGCAGCTCACGAACTCTCTTTCTCTCTCTCTCTCTCTCTATATATATATATATATATAGCACACACGCGCACACACACACACACACGCGTGCACGCACGCGCACACACACATACACACACAGACAGAGACAGACAGACAGAGTTCAGTTTTTTTTGCAAAGCAAACTCTCAGAAAAGAATGTAAGGCAGTGTAAGGTGGCCCATGGAACCCTCATCCCACCTTTTTGGTATTTACTGTGACTGGCATGCTGTTTTGGCCAGCATACTGTGAACATATTATGTGCAGGCTTTGTTTGAAGTTCAACTGGGGATGAGGCATTTGTGAGGAAGGTGGCACATCATGTTTTTGTGAGTTCTATTTTGACAATAATTTTTTTCAGGCTCTGATTGCAGTACTTCATCCTTCCTTCTTTGTGTTACAGCGCAAGGCACTCGAGAAAAAGCTTGATGAGTCACGCCAGCATCTGTCTGAGGTGAAGACGTCGTGGAGTGACAAAATCAATAACCTTGAAGCCCAGGTAAGGTGCATGCATAATACTGTATTAATCATAATGCAACGAAAGTTTTTCTGTACTGTAACTGATGTGAAAAGTTACTGCTTGCATCATAATAGCAAAATTATGCATGTTACAAAATTGAATAATAGGAGGAGGGAAAGTCACTCTGTATGCTGCATTTACTTGCATGTTGGGTGATGCATCATGTAGAGTGGCCCTCGATTTCAGGAAATAGAAAAGGGACAAGAAAAAGTTAGAATGTTGTATTGGAAGCTCCGAGTTATGAATGTACAGCTAGGGCAGCCGGCTTGGTGCGTTGCATGTTGGGGCAGCAAACTTGCCACCGGAAACAACACACTTGTGCAACTAGTGCAAATTAGACACCATGTCCCTGGGAAACACAATAGAACTCACTTGATATAAGGGTCTTCTTTCAATCTTCCGCTTTGGGACAGATAGACAGCTTTGGTGCATGGGTGCTTTTTCTCCTTTTCTAGCACAGTGGTACATGCTACAGGCTTCCGTGCTGAAATCGCATAACTGATTAGATAAGCAATTGAGGAAAGCTCACTGTTGTGTCGGAGGTTGTGCCAACTCCTCAAGGTGCTCTCCCATATGGCACGTGCCTGACATGCTTGTTAAGTTCCCGCAGAAGGTTTACTGGAGGCTCAGGCATATGTTGCTCATCCCAGCCGCAGGACGGGCCAGAACCCTTGAAGTACACCGAGCAAGGCTCTATTTGAAGCTGTTCATATGCAGTGTCGTGGTTTCGCACTCATTGCTACGTTATCGCAAATCGTAGTGCACCATTCGATTGCAAGCATTACAAACAGATGTCAGCATAGTTCTTGTCACAAAACACACCATGTCTCAACCTACTCAGTTTCTTAATCAAGGTGCAAGAGCAGGCAAATTGTAGCTTGGCTTTTGAACACGTGTGGCCGACTGCTGGGTCACTGAAATTAAACTTTGTGTGTAAGAGGAAAGGGCTGCAAGGAGGGCGTTTAACATTTCCGTGTGTCTGCTGGATATGCCATGACTCCAGCAGCAAGCAGCTTTCTGCGCAGGTTTGGCTTGGTCTCCAGCAGAGTAGTTCCATCGTCAAAGCCAGTCCTGTAGTCCTATGCCTGGCAGTGCTTTGCTATCGCACTTTGTTCACTGTTCATTTGTATGATGACAGCTTTCTGCTGCTTCACCCTTCCCATGTAATGCTCCATTTCCCTGATGTATGACTCCGGGCACTCAAAGCAAGGGATATTGTGCACACCTTGGGCTTTTCCTTCAGAATGACAGTTCTTTGTGTGGGACAGAATGTGTCCTATGGTGATAGTCTGCTTGTATATTGTTTGCACCCTTCCCTTTGCAACAATACAATCCAAGGTTTTGCTTAGGGCTATCCAGTTTCTGCTTGTAATGACATGCTGCTTTGCAAAGTGCCATACTATGTACCAAGGCAACTTTGCAAAACTAGTAGACATTGATGGCTGGTCTCTGCTCTCCGCCTAGGAGATATAGTAAAACCTCATTGATATGTTCTTTAAAATATGAGAGGAAAAAAAAGTATTATTTGGGAAAACGTGCGATCTGAGTTGCCTGTTTAAAAAAAAATTTGGCTGCTGAATGAGGTACAAAGACATTTAGAATTGAGACTTTCACTGCTTAAAAGTATAGATTAGCATTTGTAGTTGTCAAGTATGCACTGCCCTTTTTTAGCTCTCGCAGAATTCAGTCCGTATTTGTGTTGTGCTCAGCGGGGAAGAGATCTAGTAACAAATCTGGTTCAGAGAAGGCAATGATGAACCAGGATTGCTTCCTTGGGTGTTTCCTGATGCTTTGCCTCTTACACTAGTGACATGTGGAAAAGCTTACTTAATAATACACTCTGGGGAGGCTAGTTAGTGCATGATTTCAGAAAAAGACAGTGCGCAAAACACACGACACAGAAGGAAGAAAGACGAACACATGCGCAACTTGCAACTGTTGCACTATCCTTTACATTGGCCAAACTACATTGGCCAACGGGCCGGTGTATTAATGGTCGCCTTGCAGACCTTAATCGCGCGATTAAGAGTGGCATGGGTACTCTCATACCACATCATTGTATAGCATGCGGGGAAAACGAAAACGTGAAGTGAAGCTGAGGGAAATAAAAATCCTCAGCAGGGGCAAAGACACCACAGCCCGTGAACTTGTTGAGGCTTATCACATAAAACACCCGGGAACGATTGTATAAGTACTCCCTCGGTTGTGATATACAAAAATGAAAGTGCTTTTTTCGATAGGTTCTGAGCCATATTTTCTTTTTATATTTTTCTGAGAAACATTTTTATGATGCCATTTTCTTTTTTATAAATTTTTGATCGTGTGCATGTGGGATCTTTCTCTTTGCCCTTACCCTCTTTGGTCTATACTATATTCACTCGACCGTAAGTGAATAAACAGTTGCAAGTTGCGCATGTGTTTCATCTTTCTTCCTTCCGTGTCGTGTTTTGCACACTGTGTTTTTTTGAAAAAAAAAAATATGTGGAGAAGCCATCGGAATAGCTAACAGTCTTTGCATTTTTGCTCAGGTGTGCATCCTCTCCCCCATACCCGGCCCGCTTGTATGCAAGCGAATACTTATCAAATGTTTCACCCGTATGACCCTAAGGCACTGCAAAGAGTCCACTGCGTTTCTCCTCATGAAGTCATGTTTCTGTGGAAACAGGCACCTCGTATGTTGGCTTTCTTTAGTGCTTTGCCTCTCTCTTTGCGTCTAGGCACTGCAGGAAAGCAGCTGTGGTGGATAAATGCCGCTGATCAGTTTTTCATGTCGCGAGTGCTCATTAGCACATGCCCGGTTGATCGCAAAACGTATTATACTACCACAATTTGTCGAAATTTCGAGCGTAGTAACCGGGAAATTGCGTTATCCGGGAATGTATTAACTGGGAGAAAATAGTGTAACTCTATGCGAGATGTTTTACTGCCCGCGATTTTGAGTGTATGAAACTCAAAATCATATGAACCAGGAACATATCAACGAGGTTCTACTGTACTATATTGTTTGTAGGCGCAACTGGTACAAATACACGTGAGGTGAAATCTTGATGGTAATTCAAGTGGCAATAGTGTACCATTGTGGTGGTTACAGTGCTGCTGAGAGCAGCGATTAGCATGCGGCACAGTGCTGGAGCCATTTTAGCAGCTTGTTCTTTCCTCGATGTGTCGTCACATAACATCTTGACTGACCACAGGTGGTGGCGCAACTCACAGTGTGCTTCGAGGCACTGGTTGCATATTTCTGCTTGTCTTCATCTGGATCCAGCCCAGTTGAAATGTTGGCTTGCAGGCTGAGACTCCCCCTCAACCGTTGTTCAGTTTTCATTGATATTGTGTAGCCATTATCTTCACCTCATTTTACCCTAGGATCTTGCCAGGTCATTTAGAGCAAAGAGGGCTTATCACAACATTGTGTGGTTGTCCCTATCTGTTGAAAAGCGCCATGCAGTTGTCTAGTGCAGGAGTTCTCAAAGTTTTTTGCCTTAAGGAACACCATAAACCATCATTATGTACCAAGGAACCCCTTTTCCACCTTTCATTCAGTTGGGTTTGCTGGTGAATGGACCCTTTTGGGAATTTTTATTGCTTTGTTGACTTTGGTAAAATTATAAGTTTTCTTATTTTCAGCAATAAAGTTCATTTTACTGAAAATCTACTCTGACCTCTAGCTTCCAGACGAGACCACAGAAAACTAGTCACGAGGTAAACATTCCACCGCATTAGTGCTGCGCACAAAACTAAATGATAGTTTTCTCGGGATTCATTGGCCTTCTACCACTCTTTGCTCCGATGGCAGCATAGCATTGTCTTTTTTCTATTTCCGCAGATAACTGATTTTTCTATGCAAATGGACCCACTGGCAGTAAAACTGGCACAGCCTCTGTCTTCTGCTGAAGTGGTATTTTCTGGCAAAGAACAGAAATACAAAAGAAGCGGAGGGGGGGGGGGGGGGGCGGTACTGACCAGCGTAGGCGTTCAACGTGCAGCAGCGGCCCACGAAATCCTGTTTGAAGAATCCTGGTTTATAGTTAGACAGGAAGCCATCTGATCAGGTAATAGCACAGTTGAGAGAATGTTTGGTCACTGGCCACGTCGGAGAGTTACAGGTGAATGCCTCTGCAATGAAAGCACCTGTATGACGAAGAATTCCTTCTGCCCGGCTGAATTCATATGTATTGTGAATGCCTCTGCACTGAACACTGATGCAGTGAATTTGCCTGAAGGCGTAATGAAGGCACTTTGGTGTCCTCGATAACAGATATGTTGCTTTACAACAAGCATATACAGTCAAACCCGAATATATCGAACCCGGATATATCGAATTTTGGTTATATCGAACTCATGAAATATCCCCTTGAAAATCCCATGTAAAAGTATTGGAAAGCCACGTCATATATCGAACTCAATTTTACCGGTCGTTCGATATATCGAACTCCGCACCACGCACTGGAAAGTGTGCCCTCCCCAACGACGATCGCATCACGCTTGGCCGTTTGCCGCGTGACGTTTTCAAGCCACGCGCGGAAGGAATGAGAGGGGACAGTTCTGGACAGTGCCGCGCCCATTCCCCAAAGGCGCGCACATCTGCAGTTATTGTTTCCCGCGCGCCAACACATGACGTTTGCAAGCCATGTGAGTGGGTGTGCCCATTCTTTTGCCGAGCTGTCTCTCTCCTTCAGCACGCGCTACGCATGCGCCAAGCCAGCTCGGCCCGTTTTCAGACAGACGTCGGACGCTTTCTCCAGCGTGTGTTGCGAACCCTCTGCGCGCGGCGGCTGACATGGCTATGGCACCTGCGGACGTTAAGAAGCGGCAGCTCCTCTGTTTTTCTTTTCTTTTTTTTCGAGAGTCATCTTTTCTTACCGTTGTGCTGTACGCGCGACGTAGCGTAAAATATGGCGGCTGCGGACGTTAAAAAGCGGCAGGCTTTTTTTATTATTATTATTTTTTTTTTTTTAGCGGGAGCCGTTTATCTTTGCATGTATGAATTAACGGAAGCACGCGGTCTGCTGCTGCGATTATGACGCCCGCCCCAAGCGTGGCGTGATAAATCGAACCAGGCTTGTGCAATCAAGTCACCACGGGCACTCTGCCAAATCGCTCCCCGCCACCCGCCACCGGAGGAGCTATAAAAAGATAAACCCGCCCTGACGTTATCGCTGCGCAGCATCTTGGCACGCTGCCAAGAAATGAGCTGTGGATGCGACGACCGAAACGGAGTGATGCGCGCCATCCACATGCAAGCGAAAACGCTCGCGATTTCTGCCGCAGCGACACAGAAACCTTTTATTGAGCTGTCGCGGTGGCTCGAGCGGCAAGGGGGACGCAGTTCCAACAAGTTTGAAATTTTCGCTGTCACTGCCGCTCGTCGCTGAGATCGCTCAATCGCTTGCATGTGAGCGAGCTGGTCCTAACGCATTTTTTTTTTTTTTCAAATTCTCGGGTGGAAAAGTGGAGGGTGGGTTCATTATGCGAGTGGATTGATTACGCGACACATGCGGTATCGTTTTTTGGCATCGTAAGTGCCGTCACAAGCCGATTTTTGTATATCGAATTATCGATATATCGAACTATTTCGCGATCCCCTTCGAGTTCGATATATCCGGGTTCGACTGTATACCGGTGTGGCCAATGCCTTCTACATAGGGAGCATGGTGCGGTGTGTATGGGGAGGGCCACTCAACACCCCAGCAAAAACCACGTGAGAGAATTCAAACTCCGCAGTAGCCGTATTAGCTAATTAGCTAATGCACCAGCGCAAAGAAAATACTACTTGACTGGCCAAACATTTTGGCAAAAGGAACTGTACTCGAGGACACCTTTCTGTGGCTATGCAGCCAAGGCAGTGGGGAAGGAGCTTTTCTTAGAGTGTTACTATGCCAAGTAGTTCAGGCTTATCTGGCCTTGATTACGGCTTCAGTTTCAGTTCTGCCTTGATGATAAATTAATCATTTTGAAGCTGTCAACTATGTAGAAATGTGTTCCTTTATGCCACTGAAGGCCTATGTGAATGAACAAAATCATGGCTAATGAATGAGTAGTTTACACAGTGCAAGTTGTCAAAACAAGCTCAATGATTGTACAGGAAGTGGCGGGGAGATGCGGAAGATGCGGCTCATGTATTCTGTGCCAACAGGCAGCACAGCCATCGCAGTTCACGTGGAGTGTTGTACTCGTGCTGTACTGGCTAGTATTGTAGCATAATCTTGATGTAATAATGGTATAATATTTTAGAGCAAGATGTGCGAAATTTCTTGAGGGAATCTACTCTGCTGCAGAGTGAGCTGGTGCATTTCAGCTCTGTAGTTTCTGCCACATAGCCACAAAATGTTGTCCCTGAGTGTGTAAACCCTATTCGCTATCAGATTTAGTGGGTGGCAAGTGTGAAAACCTTGTATTGTGGTAGTGGTCATAACGTAGCGCGCTTTGAAAATAAATGCATCAAAAACAAAGTTTAACAAGTCTGCACCTATCCTGTACATTCATATACAGTCGAACCTGGATATATCGAACTCTAAAGGGATCACGAAATAGTTTGATATATCAATAATTCGATATACAGAAATCGGCTTGAGACACAACTTGCGATCGTGAAAAATGATACCGTATTTGTCGCATAATCAACCCACTCGCATAATGAACCCATCCTCTGCTTTAGCTCCTCAGAGAATTAAAAAAAAAATCGATAAGGCCGCTTTACATGCAAGCGATTGAGCGAACTCAGCGATGAGCGGCAGCAACAAACCGAAAACTTTCTAACTTGTTGGTCGCTGCCACGACAGCTCAAAACAGGTTTTTGCATCGCTGCAGCAGAAAACGCAAGCGTGTACGATCACATGTGAAGCCCCGACTCCAAACACACACGCGTCATGCGCTGCCGCGCAAATGTCTTCGCGCACGTCAGGCAAAGACGGTCTGCGCATGTGTGTGGCACTTGACGTGAGCATCGCGAATGCTGATGCTCCAATCTGTCCCTGCCAGATATTTGGCGCGTGAGTGTGCGCGCTGCACTAGTCAGAAACTAGCGAGGGTTTCACAACAATAGGAAGGGACCGCACGACTGTCTCCTCCTTTCTTTTCCTCCTGAAGTCCACCTAGCTCCTCCTGCTCCTTTTTTTCAGACTGGGTGCCTTTCAGCTCTCTCCTACTCTTTTCTTCAATTTGCAATTTCCTCAGTACATGCAGGAGGGTGAGTGAGCCAGTGCCAGGAACATGAGAGGTGCATTCCCCTTTTATGACACCCGCCGTGACGCTGGCATTGGAGTCTCAGTGCGTGGAAAGTGGTTTGGAGTCCCCCCTTTAGTTGGCGGCACATCCCTCCGTTTCGGTCATCCCATCCGCAGCTCATTTATGGACCTTAAGCGAAATTGCTGCCATCTATCGGCCGCTGCGCACGTTTCCGCCGTGTTTGAGCGTAACTGAATTGAGGAGCGGCAAGTGGCATAGTAAGGGGGTTGCATGGCCGGCTGAGTTAAGGCTCGTTGTTACCAATAATGCCGACATACTGTTGTGTCCCTTGTTGTACCCAAAACTAAAATAAGGATGTAGAAGAAAAGAAGCTAGGAAAGTAGAAATTTCTTGCTTTCACAAAATAAATTGCACTCTGTGCGTGCATGTTCATGTCTCTTTATTCGTCTTGTCTTCTTTGCAGTTTTGAATTTTCTGAAACAATATGAATCAACTAGCCCAATTGCATGTCTCATCTTGTACATTTCGCTCACAATTTTGTAATCCAAGTGAATTTGACGGTTACTGCTACAATGGCAGTAGCCTTCATGATGCTAAAGTCATTACAGATTGGCTTGTCTGACTGGGGATTGCTAGCATTCTTCACTCTCTGATCGCCGCGTTTCAGCCAGCAGTCACTTGCTACTTCAAACACCTACGCTGATTCTGACCACAGCATGGGTTGCAGCAAGAGGTGACCGTAGCACAGATCGATCAAAACACATCTGAAAGAACCTTGCATGCCTTATCAAACACCTTAACTTTCCGCACACAGCAGTGCAACCAATGATGAATTAATGGTTGTTCACAGTGATGCATTTATAGTTCTTTATAGATTACAGGCTGCAGTGGGTGATGGGCGAAACATCGCGAAGCATATAAGTCTTCAAACACGAAATGAAAAGGACCACAAAGGCTTCACGTTGCACGTCAGTGTAGGCACTGCTGCCACTCCTATGCTTATGCAAGTACTCACACGCTGGAATCCACTCAAGGCTCATTCGTAGGCTCGTAACACTAGGGTCACATACTGAGATAAGCTTCGAATCAGACTTCAGTGATTAAAGCTGTCATGTTGCTGATGGAATCGAGACTTCCTTAAAGAATGCACAAGTTTTTTCAAAACATCACTCATATCGACACAGCATTGTGGCCACTGTCGTGCTTGCTGTGCCTGTGCTCCTTCAGCCTGTCAAGAGCCATCGGCACAGGGTGGTGGCGCCATTTCCTTGCCCGCTGACAACTAAAAACACACTCGACCACCATGATGTTCATTCCTAGTTTACACTGTGTACATCATCAAAACAAGCACGTATAGGGCGGGAAGGAGCTGACTGCATGGTGAACAAAAAAACCCGGATAACGTCAAAGCTGTTTCAAGCCTGGTTTTTGCAGGTGGGGAAAATGATGGGGCTGCCGAACCTGAACCACAAAGACTGCCCTTGTTGCTTCAACTGTGCCGCAGGCAACCAGATCCCGATGCTAGAGCATGTGAATGAAATTTTCTTGTGACCAAATTGCAGCTCCCTGATGCAGCCATTTTATCGAGGTGTAGTATGGTATGCCAAGGCAGACTACCACGCATGAATTCTGCAACATGTTCTATTAAACCTCGAGCAGAAGGCTGAGCTTCCAGCTAAAATGAACGTTCGCCAAGCCATGGAAATCATTACAAATGCTCGGTAGAGCATGCCACCAGACGTCTTGTGTGACAGCTGGCAGAAACCTGCATTTGCTACTGCTCAGGACGCCATTAACGATGCACCTGACGAGTGTGGCAATGACAGCGATATTTTTGGTCCTGCTGCACAGCTGCAGGAATCACTGAACTTGTATGGCACATTTTACAACAAAGTAGTGAATGTGATAATTGACGAAGGAATCACGATTGACAACAGTATGTCGTCAAAGCCATCAAGGGCAGGAAGGAGAGGAAGTTGGACAAAGATAGCAGCGATGAAGAGGCTGCAGGCAAAACAAAAGTTTCAAAAGTTTTGATGACCAGAGGAGCAGTAGTGGCATTTGATGCACTGCAGCTGTATGCTGTCACTCCTGTGTTTTTCCGTGGAGCATGTTGCGAGCCTTGATGTGACAAGGACAGCTGCAGTTGCATATTTTAGGACATTCACTTCAAATAAATATTTCCTTTTGCTTAAAGGGCCACTGTCCAGGGAAGGCCCTTTTAAGAAAAGGAGCCCAGTGTTTCGATCAGGTACCGGAGATAGTCTGTGCAAAATTCTACAGCGACACGCGCGCCGCAAAGCATCGAAAATACAATTCAAAGCTCCCTCATGCTCTCCTTTGAGAAGCCAGCTTCACCGCTCCCTGCGCTGGCCCGACGGACCCCGATAATGACGTACGTACCGGGAACGACGTCCATTGGTCCGTCTCACTGACTGACGGGAGAAGGATGGGTGTCTACCGCTCGCAGCGTGCTTTTCCCTTGCCACGGCCAGACTGAATCCAGCGGCGCGCGCTCCCTCGACCGTTTTTTTTTTTTTTTTTTTCGCGCTCGCGGAGAGCCACGCCCCACCTCCCGCCAAACGCGGAGGAGGAAGGGGAATTTGTATTGCGGAGGCTAGACGACCTCGGGCAGGAGAGTGAAAAACCTTTGCGAGGGAACGGAAGGAGAGAGGCAGGATAGAATCGGGTGATTGCGGTGGCTGTAACTGCGTTATTAGTTACTCTTTTCAAAAACATTTTGCTGCCTTGCGTTCCAGGGGCGAAGTCTCACAGTCACCGGGGAAGAAAATATTTTCGACCGGAGGGTGGACAGTGGGCCTTTAACGTACTTAGTTTGCTCGATTGCGCCAGTATGATGCGTGACCTTTACAGTGATGTGACTTGTATAACAAAGCATTTGGAGATTTCAAGTGGTTCGTAGAAAGATGTTAAACTGCAGTTACAATTTTGGAGCCCATACAGGTTCCTTGTCCACAAGAAAACCTGCATGGATCTAGAATATGAACTTATATTTTGCCGTAGCCACTGACGGAAGATTCTTTCTTCTGTGCCAGATGGTCATACCAGTCCAACCATTCCTCGACATCTATCTGCAGTTGAGCACTAAGTGTGGAAGCATTGGCTATGCAGCGGGGCTGACGTTGAGGAAAAAACTTTTCATTTCTATTGAGTCTTTCTGGCAGAAGCTTAAACTCAAGATTTGGCTTGGTGGATGAGGTAATATTCTTAGATGCCTAATAAACAGGGCTGGCATCGTAGCTTGCTGCAGGTGTGCAGCCATAGTCACCTGGTACATTGGGTCAAGCAGTGGCGACTGCGGGTGAACAGGACGAGAGGGACAGGCAGGCAAGCTAACAGAGATCAGCTGCAGTTAGTGCAGTAAGAAATGCTCTCAGCCTTTGTTGGAATTGAATTGGCAGTCTGTCTGGATGACAGGCCCACTTTTTTGTGAAAGATGTACCTTAATGGCACAGAGTCATCTAACACAATTGGGATTTGTCTGGCAGTGTCTAATCTGCCAGAAATTACCAAAGAAAACAATCTGCTTGTTTCTGATAGCCACATGCCATGTCGCTCTTGTCCTTTGGCAAACAAAAACAAGCATAGCTAGATGCAGAGTAATTATCAAGCTGTCAACAAATAGTGCGGTGCAGTTTTGTGCTTTCATTCTGATTCATGATATCTGTGTTCACCTGTACTTGCATAGAAATACTAATGGTACTAAGCATGCAGCCTTCTTCTTGTGCTCTCTGGTAGGGGAAACATTTCTTTGGTGAAACTCCCTGCTGCTAAAAAAATATTTGTCTCTACCTCTTAATTAGCTCATTTGCAACGAAACTGGTGCTATAATACCTTGCTCGGCACTTTGTCATCTACTATGAAATGAAATGGCGAATGATCACAGGTGTTTGTACACATGGCAGCACACATTCTGGAAAGCCTACTCACTTTTTATAAGTTTAATTTGGTCTTCAGGGCATTCTGAACTCTCTCGTGGAGTGCATCTAAATGCATAGAGCGTAAAATGCAAAGGGGTCGGTCTGTTGATGTTACGCTCTTAGAATTTGTTTTGCTCAGTATAACTAGTTTGACCGTGACTTTCAAGAGAGTGATAAAATGATCGTTCTGCTATCAAAAAAAGTTTGTGTGTCGTTACATTGCTGTGTGCAGTTTGTGCCGTGCAGCCACTTACTCATTCATTTTTTGTGGGGAGTTTCTTTTTATCTTTGGAATAATTGGCTGACCGAGCATAAAGGTGTGCCAGAGAGTGAATTGAAGTAGGAAGATTGAGGGGATGCATGTTGTAGCAGGCGCTTGAACGGCGTTCCCCATGCAGATCTTCAACCTGAACCAGAAGATGGCCGAGGACTCGCAAGAGTGCAGCCGCATGGAGAAGCAGCTTGCCGACGCCCAGCAGCGCCTCAGGGACCAGCAGCAGCTGTGCAGCCAGCTTGAAGCACAGCTGGCCACCAGTGAAACACAGCTGGCCACCATGGTAGGGAAACAGTCTCAATTGTTTGCTGCGTAGACCTTGAATAGCGCCCTCTTGAGAGGACAGACGCACATACTTTCCGTCCGCCTCATCTGTGAGGCTTTCTTAAGTGTTGCTTCTTTGTGAGTGCACGTGTGTTGAAGCAGCACGATTTTCTCAGTGAAAATGTGGATCTTTTTTTAATAAGGGCTCAACTGCAGCAAACATGTTCTGTCTTCACCAAATATTTTTTTAATCTTGAGGGACGTACAGAAGCTCAGTCACCTTCACAGTTTCTTTATTGACAAGGTAAATAAGAATGTCTTGCTTTTATTTATTTATTTTTATTTAGAACATACTGCAGTCAATATAGACCAAGCAGGAGGGCAATACAGGACAAAAGAAAATGCATTTCAGCGCCACCATCGGCAAGAAAAAATATAAAACGAACAGGGTACAGTGCAAACATATGATGGGAAAAAAAAAATTGAATCAGCAAATAGGGAAGCAAAAAATCAAAGCAGGGCTTTTCGTACACCTTCTTCAAAAACTGTTACATTATTAGCGGAGAAAACATCTTTTGGAAGTGCATTCCACTGAGAGACAGTGCGCGGAAAAAAAGAGTTCTTGAATCTGTTAGTACGGGCAAAGATTGGTTCCAGGTTGTGATGATGGGAGTGTCGGGTTGGACGACCCACGCGTGGATGAATGAACAATTGTGCATTGATATCAAATTGGTGATTGCAAAGTCGATACAGAAACCGCAATCTGGAAATCATTCTTCTCGTTTCTAATGTCAAAATGTTGTTATCACTCATTAGAGACGATGGGGAATCTAATCTGCCATATGCATTGAATATAAAACGAACTGCTTTTCTCTGTATCTTTTCTACTTTAGTTATGTCTTTTTTCAAGTACGGGTCCCACACCACACAAGCATACTCCAGCTGAGGTCTGATAAGCGTATTGTATGCTAGCAGCTTAGCATGGGCAGGGGCTGACCTGGACGCGACCTTTGAAAACCGAAAAATCGCGAAACAGTCGATTTTTTGAAGATTATATATTCCGGTAGTATTTCTTATAAACTACCATTTCTGTAATTATCAATGCTCAACTCGCCGTAGAAGTACTCAAAATTAATTATTTAACAAGCGGCGGCAGCCGCGGAGCAGAGAGCGAGCGCCGAAAATTCCCAAACTTCGCGCGCGCGCCATTCCTCTCCCGCCGAACTGAGCGCCGCCACCTTGGTCTTGGTTTGTTTGTGAATTTTTGCGCTTTCTTCTGCCACTAACTGAGTGATTCTTGAATTTAAGGGGGGGGGGGGGGGGGGGGGATTGAAGGGTGGGGTGGCTTGCCCCCCTATTGCCTCCTCATGAGAGGGACACTGTTGGGGTGCTATGCCTGGGTGGGGGGGAATATCATTATTATATATAAAAAATAATAATAATAATAATAATAATAATAATAATAATAATAATAATAATAATAATAATAATAATAATAATAATAATAATAATGTTGTTAGGATAGGGGGGGGAGGCGGGTCTGTTTGTGGCAGGGGGGCACCTGAGCAAGTACAGGGTTTTGAATATTTGGGGGCTGGCATTTAAAACATTCCTATGCAAAATCTACTACACCATTCGAGCTGAAATAACGTTCACAAAGTAGCAAAATATCGTCTACGTTATCTGATAAGTGATTCAACATCGGTACTTGCCTAGATTTTTTGAAATCGAGAAAAAACTGCTCTCGGCGTCGTGCACAATTTTCGCAGAAGAGAGTCGAAAAGCTATTTTAACATGGTGCGTCATCTTTCGGGCAGCGAGGCAAGCGCGCCAACGGCCGGGATGAAGCTTGTCTCACTGCCCGACAGATGACGCACCATGTTAAAATAGCTTTTCGACTCTCTTCTGCGAAAAGTGTGCACGCCGCCGAGAGCAGTTTTTTCTCGACTTCGAGAAATCTAGGCAAGTACCGATGTTGAATCACTTATTAGATAACGTAGACTATATTTTGCTACTTTGTGAACGTTATTTCAGCTCGAATGGGTTAGTAGATTTTGCATAGGAATTTTTTAAATCCCAGCCCCCAAATATTCAAGTCCCTGTAGATGGAGGGGGGGGGGGGGGGGGCGAGGTCGATGAGGGGAAGCGGTACAGCGCCCACAGCGCGGAAAGTCAATCGGCGGCGGCACCCGAGGCAGTAGCCCGCGTGCCCGCTCCCAGGGCGAGGCGGTGGCGGCGAACTCCAACAGTATCCGGGGTTTTTTAAGGACGGGTGGTTCAGCGGGGCACCTCGCCGCTCACTTGGCGCCGCAATCCTTTCCCCTCCCCGGTGCCGGAATCCTCCAGCCAGCCCCGAGAGCACAGACACCACACCACCACAGTTGCAGCGTCCGCCGGCCGATGACACTGCACCGCGCGCACAGAGGGAAAGGATCCTTGTCGTCGCTGGGAAGCGGCGCCGTGTGCCCAGAATCTGCATATGCGTCCTTTTTGGGTGCATGATGGAGGCTCTGATGAGGAGGGGCGGCGTCCGCGCTCAGGCGCGAGTTTTGAATCCGCTTTTCCTTTGCCTTTTCGCTCGTGCCTTGCTGGCTGTGGGAGGGTGGGACGTTCATGGTGGTCGTTCCTGCTCTTGCCTGGGCGTCTGGAGCTGGGTTGTTGCCATGCTCCTTTGTATGGACTGCTTGAGCGGCGGCGTCCAGCGATGGCGCGGCGCTTTAGGAGTTGGTGGCTGGTCGGGTAGAGACCCTTCTGTCGCAACATAGATGGTCTGTATTCCCGGCGGCGTGGTGCTGGCCTGCGGGGGGGCATTGTTGGGCCGTGGATTCTGCTTCTGCCTCCTTTGTGGCTGTGCTGTTTGCCTTGTTCTTCGGGCGGAGCTTTGGTGTTATGGGGTTAGGGGGGGTCAGGAAGAGGATTGAGCTCATCTCCCCTGCCTCGATCGGTAGGGTTGTGAATACCCTTGGTGGTGTCTGCGGCGGCGGTGCGGCCGTTTCCGCGTAGTGCTGGCTGGCGGACTGAAGGGCTGTTGCGCCGGTGCGCTGTGGTGTTGGCGGCTCTCGGGCGAGCGGCGTGGAAGTGGCAGCGTCTGCGTGCTGCCCCTCCATGTTGACATTGGGGATTCTGCCTGGTGGGGTTCCCTGCGCCGCCGTCAGCAGCCTGCGGGCCTCGTCCTGAGCGCCGATGATGTAGTTGGCGTCGTTGAGGAGTTGTTGTAGAGCGCGTGAGCAGCCGAGACTGCCCCCACGTCTGTGGCGGCCGCCGAAGCGGGCGCGGGTGGTTTGGAGTATTGGGGATCTCCATCGTCTCGTAAAGACGTTTAGTAGGTTTGAATTTTAAAGGTGAGGGGGAGGGGGGAGGTTAGGGAAATTAAGGGTCCTCATTGCGGGACCGGATAGGGGGACTAGGGGAGCGAGTAGAAGTGAGAGGAGAACGAATAGACGCGAGATAGTGACTGAAAGGGAACAAAGGATATCGGAGCAGCGGAAAAAGCGTCCGTCCGCTACGAAAAAACCGTTCGACCCTCTCTTCTGCCACTCTCGGCGGCTGCGACGGCGGCGCGGTCGAGGCATGGCTTGCTTCCGATTGGGAGCCTCGTGGCGGCTTTCAAGTTTCCCGCGCTCGAATTCAAGGCTGCGATTGGGCAAAGCGCGCGCTCCGCGAGAACGCGGGTGATCGGGCGACTACTATTGGCTGCTGCGGCCGCTGACGCGTCGGTCTCCGCCGGCTCCCCGCGTCGTCTGCTACGGCTCTTTGCTTGGTGTCGTCGTTGGCTGTCTTTGTGCTTCGTGCGTTCTGTTCGCCTTTCGCCATTTTTGCGATCGCCGGATTTACGATCTCTCGTCGTGCCCTCTGAACGGTTTCCTGCAACGTGTTAAACATTGCGTGGTCGCTCGCGATGCCTCGAGATGCGACACGCGTTCAGTGCAGACTTGGCTAGCTTTTTTTTTTTTTCCCTTTCGGCGCTGATGCCGCGGAAGATAACACGGGAAGTCGCTTGCCGCGTTTGGGCCCCTCCTCGTTCCTCCGGCGAGATGCCACGAGAGATAAACCGGGAAGCCGCTTGCTGCGTCTGCGCCGCCCATCATGCTAGGGCGAAATGCCGCGGGGGAATCGGGAATGCCGATTGTCGCGGCTTGCAGAGCACAGGATCGACGGATCTCAGCATGTGGAAAGTGGTCCGCGACACCAAGGCGTTCGCTGTAGCCGATCGTCTAGTCGCACAGATGTTTATTGTAGCCGAGACGGAGCGCCATAGCCCTAATGTATATTTTGACGGTCGCACCGGACTTGTTCGTGATAAGCGAGTGTTCGTCTTAAGTGGGGCCGTTTTAATGGGCTCGACTGTACCTGAATAAATTTTTGAGGGCAAGGCAAGCCCATGTATTCAAAATATTATGTCTGGAATTTGTCATAATTAATTTGACTAATCAACATAGGTCTAATTGATAACAAAAACTCCTGTGCTATGCTATTTTTCAGCAATAAAATTTAGAAAGAGGGCTTTGTCTTGCCCTGAGGGACCTATCTAGGAATCAGCATGACAAATTGCACAATGCCAGTGTCTTTCACAATTTCGCCAGGCTTGATATAAAGGACCTATTCGAACCAATTTGATATGCTTCTGTAACTTGAGAACTAGAATGCACAATTCTATGAAACTTGGTGGTTTTTCATTTGTTAATGTCATGAGCCTGTCCTGGAAATTTCATCATAATAACTTGAGAAACGAAAAAGTTATTGTTCTCTCAACCTTTGAGAGCTGTTTTCTCAGAATCAATTTTTTGCATGTTGTGGCTGCTAGGGAAAGTCATAGCTCAAGAACCGCTTATTGGATTTTAATGAGTTTTTTTTTGTTACATACCTAAGTAAATTTCTGAGGGCAAGACAATTTGTTTTTTTCAAAATATTTCATGTGTAATTAGGGGCAGTCAATTAAAATATCGCTAAGTCAGGTGTAAATTTTAACACTAAATTTGGGGCTGTACTAAAATTTTGCAGAGAGGAAATTTGGAAAAAGGGAATTGTCTTGCCCTGGGGAAACTATCCAGGAATGACCATAACAAATTTCACACTGCTAGCAGATTTTGCAAATTCTCCAGGCCCGCCCCTAGGGAACTATGTAAACTATCTTGATATACTCCTCTAACTTGAGAACCGATGAGCCCAGCTCCATGAAACTTGGTAGTTCTTCAAATGTGAGTACTGTGAGCATACCCTGAAAATTTCATTTGTATACCTCAAGAAATGAAAAAGTTGGTGTTCAAGGGTAGCCTCCCCCCTTAATTTAGAACGAAGATAACCTAGTTTCCTGAAGGCTGATGCACAGGTTTTGTTGATGTGGCTGGTCCAGTTCAAGTTTTTAGTTATCGTGACGCCTAGATATTTACACTCATCCACCTGAACTATTGGATATTCGTTGATTTTATACAAAAACTGAAACGGAGTTTTTTTTGTTAGTTACGCGAAGATGAACGGATTTTTCTCTGTTTAATTCCATAGACCAAAGGCTACACCACTGGTGTACAGCATTAAGGTTATTGTTCAAAGCAATTTGGTCATCTATGCAACGAATAGTTTTGAATAGAACACAGTCATCTGCGAATAACCTGATACTAACAGATGTGTTGTCAACTGAGGCAGCAATGTCATTAATGTAAATTAGGAATAAAATAGGGCCCAGGACACTTCCCTGAGGTACTCCAGAGCGAACCGGGAGAATTTTAGAGGAGCAGCCATTCACGTGGACGAACTGTTTTCGGTTACTGAGGTATGCTTGAATCCATTTCACCATTGGTAAAGGAAGACCAATGTTCTGAAGCTTTAGGACTAGTTTGTTATGGGAAACGCGATCAAATGCTTTGCTAAAGTCAAGAAATATCATGTCTATTTGCTCACCCTTATCAAGAGAGGATGCCACTTCGTGAATGGTGGTTACCAGTTGGGTAACAGTTGAAAGGCCTTTCCGAAATCCATGTTGGAAACACGACAAAACATTGTTTTTTTCGAGAAATGCGATTATGAAGTTGGATACGATGTGTTCCATGAGTTTACATGTACTAGAGGTTAATGAAATTGGACGATAATTTCTAACATCAAGACGGTCAGCTTTTTTGAAAACTGGAATCACTCGGGCAATTCGCCAATCGTCAGGAAGAACGCAGTCCCGAAATGATAACTGGAACAGATGAGTAAAAATATGGGCTAGGGGTTCTGCATAGCGACGCAGGAATACGTTGGGTACATTATCAGGGCCAACAGAGGTCTTCACTTTAAGGTTGAGTAACATATTAAAAACACCTTCGTAAGTAATGAAATGGGTGATAGATCCGAAAGGGAATAATCAAATGACGTCATCGCGGGCCGTGGTGAAAACAGAGTGAAAGTACTGATTAAAGCAGTTGGCAATAACTGACGGGTCATGAGAAGTGCAATTATTAACAGATAACTGACTCGGTTCTTTTTTAGTTTCACTTAGGTACCACCAGAACTTCTCAGGACTGTCTTTTAGAAAGCTCGGGAGTGAGTGAGTGAAGTATTTTGCTTTTGCATCGGCTAAGCGAGAGGCAAGCGCAGATTTAAGGGCTTGATGAGAGCTATTGAAATGACCGCTACGCTTGGCACGTTTTAGCTTGCGATGGATATGAATAATTTCTCGCGTCATCCATGGGTTCTTTTTGTTAGTTTTGGTACGTCTGTCTGGTACATAATTATCCAGGCAGAACTGTACAGTTTCCGTTAATGCCTTCCATAATGATTTAACATCACCACGTAGATTATCAGAGAGATGCCATAGTGTGTCCAAAATGGCTTGGTCATTGGCTCGTGAAAAATTTTTCACAATACGAATACTAGAATGTTCCTTGTGGTGTTGTCGATTTCCTATCGAAAATGACAAGTTTACGACATGGTGATCAGAAATGCCAGCGTCTACTGATACCGTATATTCAGACACACTTTTGTTGACAAAGATTAAATCAAGAGTAGAACGGGCATTCCCAACTTCACAAGTATAATCCGTTACAGTTTGTACAAAATCACACGCGAACATAATATCAGCCAAAGGGTTATCAATAACATCAAAGACAGATTTTGGGTTACTCTAACTGATTTCAGGCAGATTAAAATCACCAGCAAGAATGAGACGGTCTTTTTTAAGCAGGCATAAGTGATCGTAAAGCCTAAACAAATAATCAGTAGAGCACGACGGTGCTCTGTAAGCAGCACACACTGTGAATACATGGCCCCAGCAATTCATGTGGATAAATAGGCTTTCATGATCTGGGATTTGATTTAGGACTACGCCGTTTAGAGGGTTTTTTAATACTACTGCAACGCCACCACCCCGTGTGGGTCGGTCGCGACGAAAGATTTGGTATGAGCTGGGTATGAGGACGGAATCACATACAGCATCATGCAACCAAGTCTCAGTGATGACTGTTATGTGAGGGTCATGCACCAAAAGAAGGTACTCAAGTTTATCCGTCTTAATTGAGGAGACTCTGGGCATTCAAATTTAATACTCTCAGTTCTTTAGTATTAGTGCTTGCTTTCCGTCAATCATTCGCGGAATTTCCTGATGAAGGTATAGAGTGCTCATCTTTTTTTCCACTTCGCGATGGTAGAGCCACACGTTCTTTTCGTGCATCATCCCATATATATAACACGCCGTCGACTTTCAACTTATCATGAATAAGGCTCACGCGTTTTTTGGCATCTCGTTCTATCTTTGAACTTTCCCGCAACAATTTACGTTTGCGCAGCGTGCATTAGCTGTAGTCGTTTTGGACATAAGTGTTTGACCCCTTGAGTTTTTTTCGAATTTTGTAATACAGCTTGTTTTTCCGTGAAATCTTGAAAATATGAGATCACGGGCCTTCGGCTCTCTTGTTGTCCAAGGCGATGTATACGTGCAACAGATTTGCATTTTAAACCAAGCTTTTCTTCAAAGATCCCAGTTATAACTGCATTTCTTAAAGTGCCTTCGGTTTCATCGGAAGGCTCATCTATATCATACACGATAAGGTTTGAGCGTCGACTTCGGTCTTCGAGATCGACCAGTTTGTTTTTCTGCCATGCCATCATGTCTTGCATGGCAGTGGTTGAATCCACAAGAGATGCCACGTGTGGGGGGTTAGAAGACAATTCTTTCAGAAGTTCGGTCAAAGAGCATAGCTGTGCATTAAAATTGTGTAAAAGTTCTTCAGTGCCCTCGATACGGGTTTTCATTTCTAGAATTTCGCTGCGTATTTCGGCCTGCTCGTTCAAAATAGTGCGGCACAGATCTTCCACAGAAGGACCAGGGTTCTGCTCGACATCACCGCAGAGTAACATTTTACATGCAAGGAAACACTCGTAAGCTAAAGTTAGACAGGTGTGTGGGCACGGCACAACGACTAGTAGGACATCATCACCAGCCCTTACTAGCAAACATTTAAAGGGGTCATGGCAGCTAACATTTGAGCATAAATTGATTATTGCGTTTCACTCCTCACACGTTAAATTATAGATCCTCGAAATTAGCTCATTTGGTGCAGTAGATGATTTTAAAATGAATTTTTATTATTAATATCGGAATCAGCTTTCTGATCTGGCAGCCATTGGCCGCTGACGTCACTATTCCCATCGTCTGCTATTCGCGGTGTCGGCTGCACTCTTGCATACATGCCGTACACGTGGATGGTGGTCACCAAGGGTTTTCTTTTTTTTTTTTTTTTTCAGCAAAAATATTTTATTCACATATTCTCTTTTCTTTGAGAAGCCTTCAATATACAACCTTACTATGCGACCTTAGTGATTCTCGGACTTGTATTGGGTTTTGTCTAGAGCAGGGGTTCTCAAACTGGGTTCCGCGGAACACAGGGGTTCCGCGGGCTGTCTTCTTGTGTTCCGCGAGAACCCTCAGAGCTCGGGGCAAGCGCTGCTCTCAAAGAGAAATTTAATGGTGAAGGCTTGGTGACATTTTGGATGGGTACTGCTCCACTGTTTCCATGCCTCTTTGAAAGGGCAGTGGTCATTTTGCTTCCCTTTGGAACTACATATGCATGTGAACAGGCATTTTCAGCCCTCGCCTATCTGAAGAACCAGCACAGGAGCCGTCTTGACCCGGCGGCTGATATGAGACTAGCTCTGAGTGCTACTGAGCCACACTTTGACTTGCTCTTAAAAGGGAAGCAGTACCACCCATCACATTAGTACTTGTATTAATCTGTGCAATAAACATTTAACCTTTGCAACTCTCTCTTTGCAAAAATGCACTCGACGACATTGGTGGTAAGTGAAAGTGAGAGGGGGGGGGGGGGGGTCCCTGGAACTTATTGAAGGCTTTTGGAGTTCCTCCAAGCAAAAAAGTTTGAGAACCCCTGGTCTAGAGATTGCCGAGGAGGCCGAAATCGACAGGCTCATGATGTATAATTTAGGCATACAGTCAGAAGTATATTATTCTTACGTTATGAGAGTTAGCTTGTTTTAGCAGCAAGTGCTCCCGCATATAAAAAGGCACTTGTCCAACGTTTCCTTCCGCCATGTACATGCGCCGCGAAAGTGGGAAGGTGTTAGCGTTATGTTCCTGATTGCTGAGCTATTGTCATCGCTCTTTCATTCCAGAAACTAAGAGTAAATCTCAAACAAGCATATCTTGATGCAAGAGCATACCTTGTGACATTAGAGGAGCAGACAAAACTTTTTAACGAAGCGGTACCTCTTGACTTGCTGTTATATGCGCGTTAGACTTAATTATTTTCGGCTGGTAAAACATTTTTGCAAAACTATGTTCAGTCTGGCCACGGCCAACGCACAGAAGCATGTGCCGCCGCCGCTTCAGTCCTGTCATCGCAAAACCCAACGCGATTCGATTGCTCTTCACCGCATGCCCGCACCGAACAAGAGCCTCCCAGTTGCCACAGTCTCTGTCTCGTCTCCCCCGCAGCCACGCGCTTGACTGCGACCGACTCCTGAGCCTCACCTTGCGTTTTTCTAGTGCTTCTCCAGCAAATGACTCTTGAATGCTTCAACATAAGCATACACCATTTAGTATTTAGTGCGTGAGCCCTAAACTCCCGCAGGAATGCGCCGACTCACGGATTACGACTGCGCCCCCAGCGTGTTTGTTTACATAGCTTTTGTAATGACTGGATGTATGCTGCTCATTCGCATGGGATAAAATGCAAGCTGAGCTAGCAATACCAAAACTATCCACTTCTTTTTGACCCCGCCGGGGTGGCGCAGTGGTTACGGCGCTCGACTACTGTTCCCAAGGACGCGGGATCGAATCCCGGCCTCGGCGGCAGCTTTTCGATGGAGGCGAGAAGCAAGGCGCCCGTGTGCTGTGCGATGTCAGTGCACGTTAAAGAACCCCAGGTGGTCGAAATTTCCGGAGTTCTCCACTACGGCGTCTCTCATAGCCTGAGTTGCTTTGGGACGTTAAACCCCGCAAACCAAACCAAACCAAACTTCTTTTTGCACCGGTTGCACCTTTAATTGTTCACAAACTACAACTGCGCTGCAAGAAGAGCCGCGGATGCTACATCCCCCGCCTGCGCTTGCTAGACTGGGTCAAATATCGACGCTCGCATACTCATGCTAGGTCTACTCTTCGCTGAACGGGCCGGCAGTTCGGCGCCGACTAACATTTCTGGCCAAGGTCATTGCTGATGACAAGGGGAACATGTAAAGTGTAGCTTCCTGTTTTCCTTTTTCTAGTGCAATCAAGCTACAAACAAGTACAGCTGTTCAGGCCGTTCACTCATCAGGTGTCAAGTTCTTGCTCGGCCTCCAATCCAACCAAAACAGATTGGACGATCATCCGCTGATCAGTTCCGTCGGCGTCGCAGGGCTGAAAACTTCACACTACGGTGATAGGCGACTGCTTGCCATGCTGGCGTCATCGCCGGTGTAATGCGAAATATCAGTGCGTTGATAAGCTATATAAGGAACCTATAACCGTGCAGTTCACTGACTGTGACCGTGCCTTATGCTTAAGAAAACATGCCTTACTTTATATCGCTTTCATGCGGTAACATCTTCATCAAGCACTTCTGCATGAGGGACGACAGTCATCCCTCCCCCCATCCAGAAAAAAAGGAGAGACGTGTCCTTTGATATTGCAGCCTGCATTGCAGACGACGCTCCGTCGCATATCCTCTGGGAATTCACACGAGCATTTCAAAATGGCTGTTGCTCTCGGTGGGAGGAGCTTCCAGATTCCGATTTCTGTCGCATTTTTTTGTAATATGCGCCGCGCACTACGCACTAAAACTTAGCGAGTAGAATCGCAGACCTGTATATTATTCATAGAAGTATAAAACGGCAATACATTAAACGGCCCTGTCATCGCCCCTTTAAATGAGAATTTTTTAAAAAGTTTCCTTGCAGGCTAATACAGTAGAGTATCTATGATACGAATCTCACGAGGTCACGAAAAAATTACATTTGAAAATTTGTACAAAAATCAGCATGCAGAAGCATGGAAAAGGCATTCACCGAGATCTGTTTATGGCCGAAGAGATTTAATTAAGGCTACATGCCACAGCTCGCCTCTCGCAGAGCACAGAGCCAATTGGCGATTGTGATGTCGTTGACTTGTGGGCTGCGCATGGCCGAGAGGTTCCCACAGTGCATACAGGCACGACAGGAGATTGAGACATTGTCACGTGCCGCCGCAAATTGCTCCCTATGCGTACCGCATGACTAGCAGTCGCAGAGTCAACCGCCGTGTGCTCAGCTACCACCTGCTCGCGTGCCACTGGCGATCACGATGTTGTCGAATTGACGGCACAAGATTAGATCGCGACGTCGGTGATGTGAGGGCCGTGCACTGCCGACAGGCAATTGCAACGGTAGTGACGTGCTGGCCATGCGCCACCCTAAACTACACGTACGGCACGGCTGGCGATTGCGGAGTCTGTGATTGCGGGCAGTTCGTAGTGCTCAAAACTGCGGTCCCAGTTCTCGCGTTCATATCATCTGTAGTGGTGCAGGAGAGTGTTTGGAACATCCGAAATTCTACACATTGTGCATAATGCACTATGGCTGGGAAATTTCATGAATTTGTATCATCCTGAAATTCGTATAAGCCGGATTCGTATTGCCAAGATTTTACTGTACTCGTTCCGTGATGTAATTAAAAGAAAAAGAGCAGTCATTCTCATACTTGCCAACTCTCGAACTGTTTGGGAGGGTCCCTAATTAAAGCCGAATCTCCTGATGGCACGAACATGACTTTATTTCTCCCAAAAATAACCCCCTACTTTGTTCACAATTTTTTGCAAAACTGACTTGCTAGATGATTGAAATGATTGCTTCAGTGAAATGTAATTGTTTTCTTGTGCTGTTTATTAGCTGAAGCCACCGCAGTTGCATCCACTGCAGTCACCAGCCAAGTTTTAAGATTTGGACTCAGTCGCCAGCTTCCCCATGGCACTGATGTATGTTTGTGACAAATTTTTAAGCATGAAATGCTTTTAGCTCCCATTATCGGCGTGCCACCGGTGACCTTGGGGCCAGAATAGAGGAGAACATGAAGACGAACCTAAATGAAGTTTTTGAAGTTTCGTGGGCCACCCCTCGGTGTCTACATGTTGTGCTGCTGCTGGAACAGTACATATGTTAGCAAGTGTCTTCCCAGTCCCACGGTGTTTTAGCAGCACATTCCTGGCGGCACACGAGCAAGGTGATTAGCCAAGCTGGCATTATTAAGGAATATGCACGCAGTCGAAACTATACACCATAGGTGCCATTGGGCATGACATATCACTGCTTCTTTCATGCTTCTCTCCTCCTTTGACTCATCTAGCAGCAAGTGTTTGTAAACTAGATTTTCCCTTTTCCTCCACATTTAGGGGAAAGCACAGAGGACATCAGGCTTCTCTCTATGCTTTTTGCTTTCTGGTGTATTTGTGGCAAGTTGTGTGTGTGTGTGTTTTGACGTGAACCTGTTGGCTCGAGAGAGAGAGTGCCTCAGAGTGCGTTGCAATATATATGAAATGCATTTGTTAGTACTGTAGGGCAGTGGGGCATATAAAAGTATGAGCCACTTTCAGTCAGGATGGTGCAACTGCGTGTGTGGTAAGATAGAAAGAAATGAATGAGGTGAACAGTAAACAAAGGAAGGTAGCAGTACCCACACAACATAGCAACATAAGTGGACCAGTGCAAACCCTGCCGCAGTGGCTCTAGTAGATAGTGTGCTCGACTGCTGATCCCGAGGGTGCAGTTCAATCCTGCTCATGGTAACCACATTTCGATGGAGGTGCCTGTGTACTGTGCGATGTCAGTGTACGTTCCAGAACTCCAATTACCCCAATTACTGAGCCCTCCACTGTGGCTTCCCTCTTAGGCAATGCCGTTTTGGGACGTTAAACTTTATAAATCATAAACCGCATCTTTTAAATTGATTAGAATCCTTTATATTCCTGTCGCAGCCACCGTCCGATTTCTCCCTCCTCTCCTGTACAAGAGGAGATGGGGACTTTAGTTACTTTGTCCTTTGTTAACCGTGGCAGGCTGCAGCTGGCTTTTCATGTACTACCAACCTAGGTAGATGGCAGGGTTCTTTCCTATAGCAGCCACCTTCTGGTGTCTCGTGTTTCTCTTTTTCCACTTTGCCACCTGCCAACTGTAGCAGGCGGTAGCTGGCTCTTCGGTGTACCTACCTTAGCTGGTGACAGGTGGCTCTTGCCGGTAGCAAATGTGTTACATTGCTGACGCTGGCTTTTTGCTCTAATGGGGCCTTTATTCTGTGAAAATGTAACACTAGTTGGACCTTACTGCTATAGTGCCTAAAGGAAGCAATTCACATTGCAGCATAATTTGCAAATATGGCAGGCTTTGGGTGCTTAGGCTTTTCCATGACTGCGTATATGATATCGTGTGTGCACAGTATGTATCTTGTCCTGGGAACACTCCTCTTCTAGGCAGTCTGAGGATAAAAAATTAGCCTAGAATATAGATAACTGTTTAATTTGAATAGCAGCCACTCCTTTTGCAGTGGTTGTGAGTGCTGAGCATCACGTAAAATTTCTTTTGGTATTGCTGTTTTTTGTTGGCCTTTGTAAGGCGGACTTGTATAGTGCCTGTATAAAGCTGTTTGGTGCATTGAATAAACCTTTTTGCTTTCTGCAGCTCATTATGTAAGGATTTAATTGTAGTGATAGTGCTCTCTCAGAAGGTTCTTAAGGGGCAGCAGTAATTGAGCAAAACTGTTTGCATGCTAGTAGTTTGTTTTGTGAATTCTCTACTCATTGTGGTCAGTTGCACGGGGCTACCAGCTGACTGCTTCTAATTTTATGTGTGAAAAGATTTGCAAAGCAAACTTACTGCTTGTGGGCTCATGGAAGGAGCCTGGCTTGCTGTCGGCATGTGTTTATTTTGCCCCGTGTGCAGCGGCGTAGTCATGCTGAGGAGCTGGAGCGCCAGAGGTCCCTTCAGGATTCGCAGCTGGACGAGCTGCGGCTACAGGCGGCTGACCTGCGTGCCCAGCTGAGCCAGGCCCAACGGGAGCGGGATCGTGAGGCCAGCCAGGCACAGACACGCATTGTGAGTGGCTTTCGGTTGAGTAGGTGACTTGTGGTGTGTTAGCACAAAAGGAGGAGGCCTGTCGTTGGCGAAGTTTTGATAACCTAATGCTCTGTGCTGCAAGAAGCTATTTTAGATACCTTGTTTCCATTAGGGGTAGCCTACTTGTATTGCAGGGTGTAACTCATCTCATTTGAAAGTCAATGAGTATATCCGTGTCTGTCATGTAATGGTCATGTAATGTGATGTAATATTTTAGCTTCATTCGAAGTGCATGGTTAGCAGACAGCTTCTGATTGGTTGTTGTCACGTGGCTCTTGCGGTAAATTGTGCTGCTAAGGCTGAGTGCTCATGATTGGTCGAATACGCAACAGGCTTTCAGGACTCTCGAGAGTGTTTGCCACTGCACTAGTGTTTCCACCCTAGCGCAGTTTGCCACGAGTGCCATTTTGACAGATGCTGCCAAATTGAACAGAGACATTGAAAGCGTAGCATGCGTCATAGTCAGATGCAGTGCCAGGGCTCTTTCAGTATCTTTGGCTCTCTCTCTTCTCTCAGGTGATAGGGTTTGCAGGGTTTATGAGGGGACCAACATGCAGGATAGACTGATAACATTAACAGATGGCCCCATTGATGGCCCCTGCCTATAACTACGTGCATTTGGGCTTTCACCCTGCCACTTGACCTAAGGCACCCACTTTTGCTTTCACTTTCTTCACTAACCTGCTTGTTTTGAGTTGGCTGTTTCACAGCAGTAAAAAAAAAAAAATCAAGCTTTGTTCTCCACACCCTTTGTGCAGTCCACAGCAGTGAACTGTGCCAACCATTTTTTTTTTTTTTTCTCATAAGTTATCTGCATTCTTTGTTTTGCCATGTTAGCCAGATGGTAAAATGTGCTCGCAATCATAATGAAGACGGGCTAACTTTTTTTCTCCTGCTTAACCTTTCTCCACTATGGAAAAAGGAAGGGTAACTTTTGCACGTTCATTTTATTTTTTGGGCACAAAATGATGTATTTAGTTGCATAAAGCCTCTCTATATTGTGGGAAACGTGGCTGTATTTTGCAGGTTTTAACGCAACCACGTTGGCCTCATTCACCAGAAAATTTTGCGTCGCCGTTGTGAGAGAAAAATCACGCATATGCATCTGGCATGTTTTGGCAGGAGCTGCCAACTCGGGGTTCCCCTTGGGAACGAAAGAGAGAGGTGAATCGAACCCTATGGAACCGTTAGATTCAGAGTCGGACAGGTTACCTGTAGGTCACACAGGCACATTCATACAACTGGGCTAATTGGGGCTCTATATCTGTGTCGAGTGACCTTTCGTATAACATGGTATCTCACGACTGTATGCAAAAGAGTATGTGAGAGATAATAGAGGCACAGATTAAGGAATTAGTGATTAACTGAGTTGCAAAGTGCATGTATACAAACAAGGATCTGCGAGGAAAGCTGTAGATAGGAATCATTAACTGTGTCACCTCGAACCCTTAAAGGTGGCGCTTAAGTGTCCCCACCATTTCTTCATTTAACTTTCTTTGCTCCAAAAATATTAGCTGCGTAATTTAACTAAGTACATCAAAATGAAGTGAATATGCGCACGTTTTAATAACATGATCTTCACTGAAGTATTTCATGTCTTAGTGTCAAGTTTGACTTGTGAAGTCAAAGTTTTTAGATAAAATTTGAGCAGCAGTTCAAACGATGTGTTTGTGTCTAAATAGGAAAACATTTTAAAGAAAATGTTAGAATATGCAAAATATGGGCCTAATAGCAAATTCTTCTTTAATATCAAAGTTGTAGCATTTCTAGTTTAGTGGCTATAAAACAATCGCTTTAGGCTTACAGTTAGACACACCATTCGCCGAACAGGTGGGCAAACCCTTTCGATTGCAGCTGGTATCAAATCCTGCCAAAATATGGAAACCCTAAAAATGAGACAAATAACATTGTTGACGTCAATGCTCTTTCCAAAAATTGCACTGTGCTGAGCAAAATTGACCCAAATAATAGATAACTGATACGCTGCCACCAATGTTTTAGGCCGGTTCCTTGGGTCCTTGACCTCTATGGGGCAAGGCAGGGAGAAAAAAAAGAGAGTGAAAAACTGTGGTGTTAAAACGGTACTTAAAACAGGACAGGCACTGCGAATGTCCTCGCTTTTTCTATGTGTTATTTTAATGCATCATTCTCCATTCAGATATTGTGTCTGACCAGCAGACCCCTCACTCAATAAATAATTTGGGCAACGAAGCACATGATGGGGAAAAGCAAGGAGCTGGTTTAGTTCATTCATGTTTACACGCAATAAACCCAATGGAAGGAACGTAAACACTGCCGGAGGAGACCACAGGACAAGCAATGGACGTTCAGCTTACTTCAATTCCACTTATGCACGCACATGACATTATTTACATAAAAAATATAAACAAAAGGTACTCGCCATATTTTGAGACCACTAGTCATCTATGACTCCAAACTGTTTAAAAATCAATTTCTTTATCCAGACAGCGCACTGATGTTTTACTTATGCAAGGATCTGATCCCTTGGGAATATGGTGTGCCTCTAGAATGTCATTCTGGCTCTTTGTTGTCCCATGCCCAAGGATGAAACCGATGAAGCTATTCTTAAAAAGTGGAGCCCGCATGCGCTTCCAGCTGTGCCAAGGCAAATGTGTTCCACTATTTGAAGGAAGAGGTCTACATTATCTTCTTCTCTTTTTCGTCATTTAGTTGTTTTGTAAGCATTCATTATCTTGCTTTTGGCTGTCATCTCTTTTTGTTAAATGCCCACCTCTCACTCACGCTTAGAGCTGTAAATCCAAAACAGTAACGCAGAGAACTACTGCAATTGACACGAGGGTCACGAGAACATGGCTCCACTGACCGGGCACCCCGCAGATGCCTCGCCCAGTTTACGTTGCCTTTCTGCTGCTGCCAGCTTTGGCTGCGGCGCGGATAAGTGGGCGTGTTTTTCTTCATAGGAAGTTACTGGTTTGTCACCGCAAATTGGCTCATTGGCAGCAGATATTGGCTACTGATGCCATCCGAATGCCCGGAAAAAAGCCCAGTGTGACGCACACACTTATCTTTCTGGCTTGGCTAACTTGGCTGTGCAGCCAATGCCTTCAGCTGCCATGCGCACGAGTGCACGAACTCCAACACGGGTCACCTTGCACTCCATGCCCCCTCTACACCTTTTCGCCGGCACTCAAGACATTGGTATAATGAGGGAACAACTTGGCACATTGCCAAGGTCTGAGCTGCGGACAGTGCCTACGCTGACGGTGCGAAAGTGAGGAACAAGTGCTAATGCTCTAAAGTGAGTTTTAACTAGGGGTGTGGGAATATTTGAAATTTCGAATACGAATTGAATAGTAGGTTTTTTGATTTATACTAAAAAAACTGATATTCGGATTTCCTGAATATTCAGAAATTAACAAAAGCACTGAACATTTTCGAATTCACCGCATTTCACCACGCTGCTCTCTTCGCCGCAATGCTTAACAGCTTGACCTGTGCAGTGAAGCATTCTCAGTGTGCGATGGTGCCGTTTTGGGAAAAGGGACCTTCCGTTTTGTGAAGGTCCTTCCTTGTGAAGGGACCTTCCTGACAGTGTGCACAAAGTGAAACACTTGTTGAAAACGGGGAAAAAAGTCGCTCTCACTTTTGTTTCATCTCATATGCAGACAGCCATCGTGCAGGTGTCCATCAGGTAAAATTACTGTGATGGAAATGGTTATTGGCAGTTTTTTCAGGTCCATTCTATAATTCAAGCTTTCAGTTAAGTCGTATATATATATATATATATATATATATTTTTTTTTTTTGGTTTCTCGAAAACCGAATAGACAAGAGTTTACTGTGTTCAGCAGAAATATGACAGCCCCACATGGTTTCATGCAAGTCCTTTCTGTTAAAAACAAAAACAAGAACATTATACAGAATCCTGCATAAAATTTATACTTGATTTTTCAGTAGTGTATACACTTTTGTGCAGTTATTTAATTTTATTTACAAATATCATGTGAATTCTGAATTAAACGAGATGAGCAGTGTTTGCTATTTATTAATGTTTAGTTTGTTTTTCGCTCATCAGACTTTCGATCCATATTCGAAGGCATATTTTCCCCATATTTGTATTTAATTCATACTTGAAAATTTCAATATTTGCAGACCCCTAGTTTTAACGAAGTAAGCACTGTGCCTGGTCTGTACAGGTAGCAACAAATGGAAAAGAAGGGGGGTCAGTTTAATGGGGTCTTGTGGAATCCATTTTGAGAACCCCTGGTATTTGGAAATACAATATGCAGCCTGTGTTGCACAAGGGATGAGGTTTGACTTCTGGCTGTTCTGTTGTCTGTTGTGTTGTTTGTTCTGTTGTCTCTCTGGACAGTGTGCTATAAAAAAAAATATGGCAGTCAGGAAAATTACATAACCAAGGAAAACATTACCAAAAGGGAATGTGATGACCCTCTGTGGTTTCTTTTCATTGTTCATGATTTTGAGCTTATGACCTGAAAGGTACACGAGCTAAAAACGTATTGAAGAGGTTTTACTTAAAGGGACAAGAAGGTCGTCAAGAAATTTTTATTAATAAAGTCACAAACATGAAACTATATTTCTGTGTTCTAGTTGAAAATATGTCATTTAATTCATATAATACAAATAATTGCATTTTATAGCTGTGACTTTATTATTAAAAATTTCCCAACATCCTCCCCCCTCCCGCCCTCCTCCCTAACGTGTGGGGATGAAACCCTCAACCGCCACTCATCGGCTGAGCTGTACTCGCACCTGCTTTTCCTTCTACTTTTGAGTGTACTTACCAGTTAACTGTACAGGCTACCAATGTTTACCACATCTATTTATAGCAGCCGGTGTAGTGTCCCGTTTGTCCTTAACCGCAGCATCACTTGCATGCCTCATAATATTGGTAGAGTCGGAAGATTTTAATATCGCACAGTATACTTCAGTAGGTAACATTTAATGACTGCTGCTCTCAGAGAGTTTTCGTGCAAAATTCAAATATCTCAAAGTACCTCCTGTGAAAATTCGAAGAAAAGGGCCTGTGGCATATTGGTTGTGCACTGTACACGACAGCCAGGCACCTGATAGGAACCTGCAGGAATGGCACTCTACTGTATATAAAAAATTAAGTACTATAATTTAGTTATCCATATTGTTTAGTTGATGTGATGCACCTGTACTCGGATGTCTGGCTTCATTAATACTGCTGTACCACAAAAGCAAACTTCGTGCTACAAAAAGCTTTTTTCAGCATTGCTCACGGGCTTTGCTATGGCATCCTGTACATGATATTTGCATATGCTTGTGTTAAATAATAAAAAAAAAAAGTAAGAGGCGTGTTTTTCCAGTGAGCAGTAAGTGTAATCACCCGTGGTTGATTGTTGGGCTGACCAGGTAACCTCTCACTCATGAGTGCATATCTAGGGTATCAGCTTTCTGTCTCATTGATAGCGTTTTTGTGGGAGTTGAGACTTTGGATGGTGCTGGAGCATCATTTGGCCACATGCTTTCTTGCCTACTAGCTCTGTGTGATTTCATGTGCACACATGCTTTTGCCCCAAGGCCTGCAGCTTTCCTGGTTTGCTCATAGGTACATTTTTCTTGCACCATTCACCTTTTCAAACGGCAGCTTGATGTGCAGGGTACGGGGTGGTGGCGAGCTTCTTTACTTTCTCACAAAGCTGAGGGCTCGCACCGCACTGCTTTCTCCAGGGTGCATGCTTATGGTAGTGGTGCTTTGTGCTTGCATCTCCTTCTTACCCCCCCCCCCCCCCCCCCCCTCGTCAACCTTGTGTGCCAATTCTGGGTGGTATGTGTGGTCGATTCGCAGAGCGCTCTAGAGACCTCTCAGACGGAATTTGTCGAGAGGGAAATTGAGGCCGAGAAGCAGGTGACTGCTCTCGAAAACACAAGCAGGCGACTCAAGGTGAGTGAGTGCAAGTGTCCCCTCCTTCCCACACTCGGGCCAGTTAATATAAGTGCACTGAGAGGGGCGAGAAATGCAACCTCAGTCGCACTCCACGGAGTGAGGGCCACCCTTGACTGAGGAAGAGATGTGCTTTGATGTGTGGCTTTGTGCTGTAGCGCAGAGGTGCTTGTGTGTGCGTTGCTTCCAGATACGTTGGCATTGCCTTTAAGAGCTGCTGCTTGCACACACGTGGCCATGGAAACGAAGGCCCGCTGTCATGTGCTGCTGTCAGGGGTGAACTCTTAGACCGCCATTCCAACTTTGGTCCCTCAAGGGACTCTAAGCAGTCACTAACCAGCTGAACCGACAGAAGTGGTTGTGGCACCCACTCACAACGGAGGCTGCAATGGTGTGGTCACACTGTCTGCACTCTGCCTCCAAAATCTCACCACAGCGCTAGAAAAATATATGTCTGAATAAAATCGCCACGAAAAGTATGTCTCAAAATATATTTTTTAACAAAAAGAGTCACTATTTCACCCACTGCTTTAGAGCATGGCAGCTACCTAACTGTGGCAACATCTCACATGTTTTCTAACCACAAGCAGTTGTTCAAGGACTGGCAAACATTTTAGACTAGGGATCTCAAACTCATGTTGCTACGTGAGCTGCATTGAGAAAATGTCGTCTCTTGAGGGCCAGGAACAAGGAAATAAAAAAATAAGAATAGAAGCAATAATTCAAAGTATAAATATAAACAAATAACAATAAAATAAATGGCAATGAAAATTATGCTTCCAAAGCTACAACTTCTCATTCTTCATGGGGAAGAAAAGCGATGCATGCTTGATTCTGCCTAAACGACAGACCGGTTCAGGATGGCTAGAAAAGAGCTACTGAAAGGGTGCTGTGGTCAAGAAACACAACTGATCCTCAAAAGAAAAATGTAGACTTGGAGATGAAACAGAAGGTGGATTGTCTAGTGCCTTGCTCTTGAAGGCAGCTTACGTCTGCCCAAAGTTCACGCAGATTAAGGGGTCAGTATCTCTATTTCCACAAAAAAATGTGCCATCAGGACATGAGGCCTTTTAGTTGATTTTAGTTGGAAAACAAGCCTGGTGGTAAAGCTGACTTGTGAAGCTGGCAAGCACTTTCAGAAAAAAGGCTGAAATTTTTGGAGCTGGTGGGCCGCATTACACTACTCTGCAGGCTGTGTGTTTGAGACTAGAACAGCACCTTGGGCATGTTGGTTACTCATGTGTGGTGGAACAGCGCCGAATAATGGGACTTAAACAAGCACAGACTCCAAGAAACGCGGCTTCTTATATGTACCGTCTATACAACACACATGTCCTACAGTGACAAAAGAAGATATGTTATTGTAGAGGCGAATCAGTGTGTCACATGGTTAAATTCCTCCTTTGCTAACACAGTTGACAATGTGCTGATACAGTGGTCACGCAGCCTCGCTATTTGAGCTGCCTCGATTTCACAGACCAACTGCTCTGTGTCTTACCAGCACTTCGATTTTGTGCAAGTTCAGGCGCGCAGGTTTCTGAGGGGCAGACTCTACAATAAGTCCCTAGATTTCTGCAAGCTTGCTCAGAATTTATTCCTTTCATGTGCTTGCCAGTCTGTTCTATATATTCATTCCCACATGTTGCTGGCAATGAATGTACCAGGCCTTCTGTGCATATTTCACAAAGGGCCTTTGGTGCTTTATAGTGAACCCGTGTTTTGTTTTGGTCGGTTGTCATTCCCTTGTCTGCAAAGACTTCAGTTTGTTGGGAACAGTCAGCAACACATTCCCACCAGCATTTCAAGCAATTAACAATGAAGGAATTTGACGTGTGACACACTGATTCGCCTCTATGATAACAAATCTTATTTTGTCATTTTAAGTTGTCTGAGTGATATGGTTGTGATGCATTTGTTGTGGTTGGGGGGGGGGGGGGGTGCAGATAATATAGAAAGCCTTGTTTCTTGAAAATAAAATTAGTTGTAAGTCAGCGCTTGTCTCTTTCATGTCCTGCTGCTATATGCTGTTCTGTCACAAGTTTCTGAGACCCCTGTCCTACACTGTCCTGTCAATTACTATGGCCTTGTCTTCAGTGCCAGGACTGAACAGCCCAACTGAGTATCAGTGTCGCTCTCACTATCTTATCAGTTGGCCCATCAATACTTTGCATGGTAACTGAACTTCATAACCACTTCGCTGCTTCAAAGACTTGATGCGCACTGTCAGGGGTCATTCCCTCGAGGGATCCAAGCATGACCTGTTTGGAGATGGACTTCAGGACCAACCTTGTCCTGTGCGAATCAAATTTTCTCACTGGAAATTACTGATGAAGGCTTTTCATCCTTGTTATTGTAACAGCCCTTCTGCATAAAATCAATGCATACTTACAGCCACATTATTTATGTTGAGCATGAGCCGAGCGTGACTTTCTAGCCTTACATTCTGGCTTGGGCCTCACCAGCTTCACTTGTTTTGCTGTGAAGTTTGTTTGTTTTTTTTTTCTTTACTTTTTTTTTTTTTTAAAGCTGCAAATCATCGCTGCCAAGTCTTCTTAACACTTCACATTTTTCAACTTTTAAATCTTTAAAAACGTGCTCCAGGTGCTGGTGATTGTGAGCTATGGTAGTCTGGGGCATTTTAGGATGCTGCTCATGATTTACTTGGGATGTTTGTACGTTGTTGGATGATGGCCATGATAAATGACCCCACACAAGTCTTCACGCATAGAAACTTATTGCAATTAAAAAAAATCACAGATGGTGCAGTGGCAGAAAGGGGAATTCACTGCTGTTGTGGCCAACCTTACTTGTGCCAACCTAAATTCTGATGTAATTTTGTCATGGGCTTAGAAATATTTGCAGCTGTATGAAGAAAATGTTACAGAAAACAAAATTAGTGCTTTGCTATTTGAAAGCTGTTATTAAGTTTTTATATATATAAAATATATTAAAAAAATGCTTTTGTTTGCAGTAAATCTTTGACCATTGCAGGCTTAAACACTGGAGAATAATTTGGACTTGAATTATGAGTTTTCCTGGCAGCATTTTCTCAACATTGAAACACTGCATCACAAAAACTTCCACCCGTTAACCACCTTCATTAATCTTTTAAATCCCAGCATATTACAGAGCATTCGTGTCCATTGTTATCAAAAACACGTACTATTGTTAATAGTGTAAGAGATGCATCACTTCTCAAAAATCCTTTTTTCCTTGATGTGCTGGCAGTGTTACAAGTAGGTGTGGTACCTATCAACAGTGTCAACGCTTGCCACAGTTCTTCCCCCTTGGCTGCCCTCGTCATGAGTATTCTTTGCCAGTTTGCAGGAGTCTTACCACGTTCCACTGTCATTAAGTGGTTTTCTGCACACATGCAACTCTGCCTTTCTACATTTTCACAGTTTTATTATTTGCCTCAGCTTTCAGCAAATAAACTGGTGCACAGTCATAGTAACTATCAGATTTGCCGTGTATAAATGTCAGCTAAACAAGCAGTTATGAGCAAAAACGCACAAAAATGTAAAGAGGTGCACGTGAGCTGCAAGTTGGCTATTTGCTTAGGTGCAGCCAGTGGCTGGAGCTGTGATGTCTCGAACACGTTTAGTGGGGACTGCAGGAGACTAAATGATGCTTCAAGTGCCGTGCCAGTCTCTAAAGAGTGATTGCATTTCTTTGGACTACCTAAGCTGGAATTTGCAAGCGGCTGTGCCTTGTCATGCATCATTTTTCTCGTATTATTTGTTCTTGGACCTGCAGAATGGAGGGGTCAATTTTCTGTTGACTGTTTCTATGTTTATTGTTTTTATCAGTGTTAATACCCAACCCCATTGTAATGCATTTGATGCCTTTCATAGCTTTCATAGCTAGTATACTAATGAATTGCATAACCAGAAATCTACATCTTCACAGAAAGTGGGTGCCACCTTTATGGAACAGCTGATGCGATTGACTCCTGTTTGGTAACTGGCCACATTGTTTAGAGAGAAACTAATCTGGAGCTGTACAGTTCAGCATGCCTCAAAAGCCCAAAGTTTTTCTTTGGCGTGCAAACAACTACTTATCAACATTTTGGGGGGAGGAAAATGTACTTTGATGTATAGTATATCACCGGTTTTTGAAAAATGGCCTCATTCTTAATTGAGCCTCTGCCTTCATGAACAAAGTGACACATCAAAGCATCTAAGGTGTGGGCTTTGTAAGGGGACATCTAGGAAAACCTTGCACGGCCTTGTGCATGTCTTGGCACCACTGCATGTTGGATGATGCTTCACTAACATGGGCATAGGGATATGACTGTCTGCTGTGATGTGGGTTAGCAGTGTTTTCCATAGCATAAACAAAATTGTGCAGAGCTTTGTGGACTCTTTTTTTTTTTTTTTCTCTTCAGAAAGCATTGAGCTGCAAGATTTCGACCCATATGTGGTCTTGTATGGGTGTTTCATAGAGGACTTGAGTTCTTAAATTGTGCACAAAAACATCTCATGGATATCAGATTTGCACAATGCCTAATTTAGGACGATAGGCCATTTAGTATTTGTTTGCAACAGATAATTTGGTGCGTTGCAACCAGTAGCAGTGAGGTGGCGCTTAGTGTTTTTTTTTTCCAGCACAATTAAACCTCTATATGTTAAACTGTACAGGTTGTCGCCTAAAGAAGGATTTGTTAGTTGGCATTGCACCCTGCGCAGCAATAAAAATTTGTTTGCCACCTGTGGAAATTTATAAAGTTAAGGTGATTGCACTGCAGAACTGTGACATTCTCAGATATGGTAGTCAAAGGACTATAAACACCTAATTTTTGGGTTTGTGTTTCTTCCTTTGTAATTATGCCTGGTACTATATACGGATCACCGCGTCATATTTGCCTACGACTGCTGAATAATTCATAATCAAATTTCTTTTCTCACCTGTTTCGGTTTCAACAGCCGAGCAACGGCTGTGACGTCGAAGTCAAGTCTAGGTCACGTGAGGGATGAAAAAAAAAACAGCTATATAATCATTCCTATGTCGTTTGGTTTCGCTACAATGATAACGCCAGCCTACCTCAAGAACAGGAATCACCGCAAGTGAAGAATCAGTGTTTATATCGCTGCTTTTCATGTTGCACGTCAAGACGTGATCATGACATCACAGCCATCTCTCGGCTGCAGAAACCGAAACTCGTGAGAAAAGAAAATTCAGTTATGAATTATTTAGCAGTCATAGACGAAAACTGCGTGCAGGTCAACATACAGGGATGACTTACGCAGCACTAACAAGAAGAAACCAGAAGAAACAAGAAAAGGAAAAAAAAGAATGCGACCAAAATTTGGTGTCTATACTCCTTTAACAGAGAAGGGTGTTATTTTTTTGCCTGCTGTAATTAAATGAAGAAAAAACACTTAATAGTTATCACAGAGAAGTTGTAGTGCTGGCTACAAAAAGCAGAATCTGTTAAAAAGCTTGTGCAGTCAAGATGTGAGCCTTATATACATAAACTTGACAGAGTCAGGTTTAGTAAGCTCGTCGAATATAAAACAGGCTGTCTGGTTCATGTATACGCAGTTGGGTCAAGTAAAGTAGGCGGCAGAGCGGGTCACGTTAACTCGCTTGCAGGGGTAAGTTAACTCACTTGGCCAGCTTGTCTAAAAGCATGTCAAATCAGGGAGTCGAGTTAGGGGGAACTCTGGGATCAAAAAGCTTTCAGCGCAGCTAAGAGCATCAGTGAAGTTGAAGGCTTTCTAGCCCTCATCAGTGATAAAAGATAGTAATCGAAGCTCCTGATAGTAAATGGCAACGGAATCAAACATGAGCATGATGCTCACACAACTCCCAATCTCGACACTAGGTGCCACTGCTATACTTACTCGCTAGGAGCGAGTTCATGTAGACACTAAGTGGGCCGAGTAAGGATGACCTCACTTACTTGACCCAGTGCTGTCGAGTCCATGTATATTCCAAAGTGGCCTTTTGGATCTTTACTGAAATAAGTAGACCAGTTTATCTGGAGCACCGTTGATGCTTCCCAGGCAATCTTTTTTTTAATGCAGCAGACCACTTGGAATTCCAGAAAGCAGTGCGAGAAGCTGCAGTGAGACTGCCTCAGCCTTTTAGTTTCTTTGAAATCAGGTTCAGATCTGAGTGGTAGCATCATCCTTTTCCTTCTCTTGCTAGCACTTTTGTTGCCTCCTTACTGCTTCTCTACACACACGTTGCATTGCTTCAGGTTGCAGTGCAGAAGGCAGGCTCAACGTGCCATGTTAGCCTCATGCTCTTGTTGAAGCTGGTGCTGTTTTTCGCCGTTTGAATTTTTACTAGGGCCGATTTTACAGTGGCTAATTCCCACGGCAACCCTCCAAGAGCTAGGTGGGGTAGTTGCCAACTAGCACTAGTCAGCTATTTCTAACAGAGCCAGTACGATAAGTCGTCACCACGATGGGTTCAGGCCAAAAGGGGCAAACACAAGTCTTTCACTCGAAAGACCATTCTTTGCTCTCAAGAAAATCTACAAGCCAACAAACAGCTGCCACAATGAGAGCATTCCGCATACGTATGGGGTGAAATACGATCACAGGAGGAAGCATGCAAGAAAGGGGAGAGAAATGTACTAGCTTACCTTGCGTGACTCCATGTTCAAGGACTATGGGGGTGGTTTTTTTGGCAGACGTGAGACTCTTATGCGTGCACAGTTACCCTCCAAAAGAAAAGAGAGCCTCGAGAGAAATAGGCTCGTACTGGGCTGTCTCTGCAATGGCATTGCTATAGGAACGCAGGCATAAGGTATCAGGGGTGGTGTGTGTGCACCTCTTATGCAGATCTCCCAAACAGTGTGTGCATAACATGATAATTATGCACATTCATCAACGTGCTGGATGCGGGGTTGATTTGTATCCCCACAACCTATGGCTCTACTTTGCAGGGCTTATTATTATTGTTATTTTTTTGTATCAGTTTGCAAGTTCCATTGCACCTTTACGTCTTTTCTCTAGGTTATGACTTATAGATGCGGGTCTTTTAATTGGCAGCATACAGAGGGTAAACGCATTCATCAAAAATTGCAGGCTATTTTTCTCTTCCTTGCAAGTTGTAGCCGCAGTGGGAGGACAGCCACGGCTTCTCAGTCACTGCTGCCTGAAGCAATGCTCGTAGGGATACTTGAAAGTGCGAAAATGAGTGCTTAGTACATGCGTACGCTTTGACCACCTAGCACATTTTGAAACTCAACTCCTTTACATTTCAAGCCACTCGATAATAATAAGAGGCTAGACACTGTCCCATTTGTACAGCTTCACTGATACTTTTGCCAGAAGCGAAGATCTGGAATGTCCAGTTGCTGTAACGACCTTATGCTCATATCTTGCTGTAGGCCGAGCTTCAGAAGAAGGAGCTTGAATGCAAGAAAAGCCAGGAATTGATCCAGGGTCTGGAGACCAGTCAGCAACTGTCATCAGAGAAGGTAGTACTGCATAAGTGTCTTGTAACTGGAGCAGCCATGCGTAGTATTACTTCTTGGCTGATGATTGTCCTGATTCCATATTCCAAGCTTGCATTGTTTCTAATTCCATATTCCAAGCTTGCATTGTTTCTAAAGTGTCGCTGTCTCCCGACCCTCGAGTCATTTAATTGGTGGAAACACTGGAACCGGATGTCATTTTGATTGCTGCCACTTCCGGCTCCGGCATTTCCATGAATGAGGTGTCTCGAGGTTGGGGAGATGGCGACACTTTCAATAGTGATGCAGACTCAAAATAGTATGGACCATAAGCTTGCCAGAGTATATAGTGATATCGTCTAGGTTAGATTTGCATTTGTTGTATACACTATGAAGAGACCTGCAGCCACTGACACCAAGAAAAGCGTAGGGGATTTTTTTTTTTATCAGTGTGCTGTAATAATGTAATCAGGGAGATAAACTGCTAGAAACAAGAAAAAAAAAACGACTTCCGCTGATGGGATGTCTGAATAATGTCACGTCCAGTGCTCTGTAGATTGAGCTACAGCAGTGGTGGTTCAATTTTCTACTATCTTCGGTATTTGTGTTGCATGTAACCTATCCTTGAGAGTGTTCACCAACTTAAGAGGGTTGTCACACAGCTTTCATCTTCCTTGTTAGATCAGTGTTCAGTTCTACATGACACTCGTAGTAACATATGTCGGCTGCTATAAACGAGGGTGGTGCTGGCGAATACTCTCTAGGATAAGTTACACGCAACATATTGCATACATAAGAAAGTACGAAATTGAACAGCCGCCGTTTGTAGCTCATTCGGTAGAGCTCCAAATGTGAAATTTGGAGATTGTGGCTTCAAATCCCACCAGTGGCATGTGGTTGTTTTTTATACCGGTTTCTCATCAGTTTCTCTGTCGCTCTCATGTGTGCCTTTCCTTTTCTCAACCAGCCTTATATACTCGACCTGGAAATGAATGCAAGAAAAGCCAGGAATTGATCCAGGGTCTGGAGACCCTAAAGCCGCTTAGCCACCAGTGGTGGCAAAATTTTGGTCCACCCATTTGAGATGGAGAGGTTCTGAGGGGTGTCAAACGAATTGGCACCATATGGCACATAAAATTTTTTCGAGCGAGGGATTTGCACAGACGACCTTTGGTCCTCGAAACCGTGGTGAGATGCAACCTTCGAGGACCCGTGGCGGGCGAACCAGTGGCCGTGGAGAGGTGCAGGCGGTATCAAACTAATTGTTGTTTCATGGTGTATACATTGATACCAGAATGAAGGATCTAGGGTTAAATTCTGCAAAACTCGAGCTAACGCTCATAATCGTACACCTGCACCGGTTGACCCCCCCCCCCCCCCCTCTCCCTCTTTTTTTTTTCACTTTCTAATCGTTTATCTCCATTACTAGATTATTATTGCATATTGATTGACACACACAAAACAATATCCTATCCTTTCCTTGACGTCAGTGGCTGTTGGCTTCCTTTGTATGTATCTCACAGCGAGTGCCTTATTTTGTTTAAATTTGTTTGCTGATTTGAATTGGTTATGCATTTCAGATAAGAAAAAAAAGAAGCTGCCCAATAAATGAAAAAAGAATTAAACTTTTTTTTTTTTTTTGTCCAAGTTCACCTGAAATGTTTTAGAGGTGTTTGCATGCATGTGTGTGTGCATGCATGCCCTTTGGTGTGTAACCATTGAATTGTGGTGGTGTTTTCTAGGTTGCCAAGCTGGAGAAACAGCTCAGTTTCATGTCTCACTCTGAAACCACCCTAAAACACAGCGTCAAGAAGAGTGAAGCAGAGCTGAAGGCTATGAAAGAAGGTGAGCCTTCACAACCAAATCAGTGCCACATGGTTCAGAAATATTTAGGTAAACCTATCAACAGTGCAGTGGGGCTCGCTTGTGGAGATACAGCCACAGATCTGATAAGTTTGCCGTTGCCAACCTCAGTTTAAGGAAGCAGTTTTGAGTTTCAGAGGAGCCACTTGCACCTGATGACTAGCTACCTCCCCATCCTTTCATGGCCCCATTGCTATTCAGTGTACAGCACTAAAGGGTCTTTGAAAATGTTATGCGTGGGCATGCATTAACACTATTTATGCCACAGAACAATGCAATGTTTTGATGTGTCATTGTGTTCAGTTGAGTCTAAAACATGTGACCACGTGTTCAATTTGTAAGCACAGTCCCATATTGGACTGCAGCGTCAGTCAGTGCCATGCTTCATAGTGGTAGGTAGCTGTTGTTGCTGTCCTTTTGCTGCTTAATGCTTGCTTTTTTCTTTTACCTTGGCCCCTGAATAGTGGGCATTGGTGCACTTACTTGGAGTTGCTATAAAAAGTCATGCCAGAGGCGAAATTGAGCCAGCAAAGTGTGGGCATGCAATGAGTGCTCAGCATAGTCACCATAGTGCAAGAATATGATAGGTGTTGACATTCTGCCTTGTGGCATGACAAGACCTTGCTCACTGCTCCTCGTGCTTCTTTTGAACACGGACAGATGGCACCACGGGACGGGATCTTGTGAAAAGTTGCTGTGCTGAGGCGGCTGCGCCGCACGTGTTGCAGGGCCTTTTGGTGTGTGAATGTGAGCGTTTTTTAGCGCGACAAGGCAGAGAAAGAAGATTGAAACTGCCTTTGACACCAGGTCATTTTACGCTACCTGTGTTCTACATTCAGTGCAAGTTTGTCTTTTTTTTTGCTCATCTGCACCACTGTTGAAAGCGTAACTAACTATATAGCATCTCTTGTTGGCTTCACCTTGCACACTCTCATATTTGAGCTTTCACATGCATTCAAGCATTGGTTGAGCAGTGTAACACATCGATGCTGTGAGAAGATGAGGTCCGATGTGTGGAGAAAATGAATAATTTTGGCCACCTGGGAAGGGGGGACGAGGGTCTTAAATCTAACTTTTTTGTTAGGGCTAGAATCTCACGAAACTTTGCACACAGATGTGGTTTTCTCTCCTGATTTCAAAAATGTAATCATAATTGAGCTGGTGGTCCTACATTAAAAGTTATCTAACAGTTCCTTGGACTGCCAGAAGATCAAATCAGTCGGTATTGTCAACCATAAACCCTGACTGCTCATTGGAGGGTCAAATTCTAAAGTTAAAGCTCAGCTACTTTGGTCATCTGATGAGAAGAGAGGAGTCGCTGGAGAAAGATTTGATGTTGGGAAAGGTTGAGGGTCGCCGGAGAAGGGGTAGGCAGCGAACGCGATGGTTAGATGGCATCCTCGAGGCGCTGCAGATGAAGTTATGTGATGCTAGGAAGATAGTGAGAGACCGGAAAGCGTGGCGTGCATGGTCCATAGGGTCACGAAGAGTCGGACACGACTGAACTGAACTGAACAAAGTCCAGAGCATAATTAGTGAATTTCTTACGCAGCTTTAATGAACTTTCTCATTGCATTTTGTTGCTTTTAATTGCATAGATTGATAGCCAAAGTCTTCCCATACCCGATGACATCCTTCGTTTTCCTCAAAAAGGCACAGCATCCTCACATGTTATGTTGAGAGTAAAAGGCTGCATTATTTGACACAAACTCACTAAGCTAATCTCAAATTGACATTTATCCATTGCCTAAACTAAAAAATTAAAAATGTCATCGGGTACTTCATTTGTCTCTGAAGAAAATGGTACCAAAGTTATTTGTGTGAACTAAAAAGAAGTTATCAAAACCCTGCGTAAGACTGTAGAGATCGACCAAAAATATGAAACTGAGAAAACAGCATTTGAAGTTTGACCACATATTAGAACTTGAACAATCGGTAGCCTCACTGTGATATTTCTCACCAAAAATGTCATGCTCTTCCCATTTCCAAAACCGTCTTTGGATTTTGAATATGTCAACTAAAACTAAAGCTATCACCATTACCCATGGTCAAGGTAGTTAGTGTATGCCATTAGGAAATCAGCAAAATTTTTTGACATCATGCAATATTATTTTAATGGCAATTTGCAAAAATCTTGATAGAGTGATGTAAGTATTAGATCACCCCTGACCTTTTCAATATGACTGCAGTGATGCTAAATTTGTCATTGTCACTCGGCGACAATGTAGAGAAAAAGCACAGTAAGGCTGAGTGCAGTGTCCAGAAACAGCACTGAGAAAAACGTATTTGCATTTTAAAACAGCCTTTAACTTTTGCTACAGTGCAGCTATGGTAATATAAATGGAATCGTTGTGAGGCTTTGTTCTTTATGAGAAAGGCTATATACTAAACATATAACAGTACGCTCTTCAAATACTAGTAAAAGGTTGCCACAAAGTCTAAATATACCGCCACTAGAACCAGCGTGAGAAGCTTCATTTACCACTTCATATGCCTGTGGCAGTGCCCTTCAAGGCAAACAAATACTCAAAATTACAATAAAATGGTCTTGCAATATTAATAAACTTGCACAAAGTTTAAGGCTAAAACACAGCGGCATACTAAAATGACCTAATAAATTGGCAATGTTCCAGAATGAAACTTTGCTACTTTGCTGTACAGCGCATGCAGGGCCGCACGCGGGGTTCCTTGCTGGAGTTAAAGCTCGAACTTTCACACCCCTTGAGCGCAGCGATGCAATTACTTAGGCAATCTGAAAAAAAAAGAAAGAAAAGTTCGCAGAATTCACGGGTGAGAAACGCGGGCTACGGCGCAATGTCAGGCTCGCCTGTCGTCTGAAGCGACGCGATAAAAAAGCAACGAAGTGGTAGCGTTGGTGGGGACCATGAGCATCAGCTGAGCAGTGCAATCTATCGATGATATCTTGGATGCCTCCGAACCGCTCGCAAACGATCATATGCTGCCGGACGTGCTGCAGCTAGGTCGAGAACACGCCGCGCGACCCTGCCAGCGCGCCGCTGTACTCGTTTTTCGACGCGCACTCGCTAGGCGCTTTCGTTTTCAATACACTCTTGATACCGCTACGTCCACCGAGCTACGTCTAAAGACCGGCCAAGCTATAGGCAACCTGCAATGGAGTTTGCTGAGACATGTGGCGCCACCTGGCGGCCGACGGGAGCTAATACTGAGTCGGCGCAGAAGCTGACGCCGTATATGTTGCGGCCGCTGTGTTCCTTCTGCGTTCGCGTTTTGTTATCCCAGTGAGTGTGATTTACTCATTTAGTGACTTCAGTGGTATCGTGCGATACTTCGACTACTACGGATGTGAACAAGAATAAAAATAAGCGCAAGGGCGGCGAGAAAGACTGCCACAATCACGAAGGAAACCTAAGCGTACCGCTTGCTGGGAGAACCTGGGGAGAATGATGAGAAAAGAAGATATTGGCTGCGAGAGAGTAATGTAACTGAAATTCGTTTTTTTTTTATGGGGCCATTGGCGTACAGACGCTAAGAAGCTAAAATAAGGCGACTGCCCGTGAGCGGAGGAAACGGTATAAACTTCTGACTCGAGGAGTCGCGTGATGGTTGGGGCACACTACTCAGTACGTGCTCCGCGCTGTAAAATCTGGCGTGTACTGGTATATGCCGTGCGTAGATCGAGTGGCATACGTCCAGAAAAGCAACAAAGCCGTGCGGCCGTAGCATCGTATTCCAGCCGCATTTCAACGGAGGCGAAATGAAAAAAAAAATGTTCGTGGATCTGTGAACCGGATTTCTAATGCGGTGTCTATTCGGAACCACAAAGCCAAAATATCTTCAAAACTTCCAATTACAGATTTCAGTAAGCATATTTATCTGTAAATTAGTTCTTAAAGGTGCTGAAAAAGTCGAAGTGGCGGAGTGCACGTAGAGGACTGTGTACGCTGAGAATGGAACTTCGTTCTATTGTTCTGCGCCAAATATTTCTTTCACCGACTGCTCAAGCTACTCAAGAGTCTCTTGTCCCAGACGATAGACTATTTCATCATTAGTAGCAACAGCAAAAAATTCTAACTCTTAACGACCTCCTTTACGAAAGCTTTGCTGTTGAGTGCCAGCATTAGCCGCCAGCTTTCCCCAAGCTTGAGGTACGGAGGTACAAAATGCATGCTAGTTGTTGTTAAGAGCTTTATTTTTCCAACGATGTTCCCCGTCCCCGGCACGCACAGTTTTCGTTGATGACGCACGCTACAACCGCACAGTGCTTGCAATCGCCACGACATCCGTAGCGGGTACCGCGCCATGTCTCCTGTAACCTCCGTGGCACTGTCGAAAGGTGCACCACGAACAAAAGTGTTCGTCATGGTATTAAACTGTAAAGCGAAACCGCGAGGAAATTATTATGCGTCATGGTATCAAACTGTAAAGCAAAACCGCGAGGAAATTATTATGCTGCTGTAATCAAACAGCAAGAACAAAAAAAAGAAGAAACGGCGATCAATCTCGCCTCAGGTTCTCTCTGCACTTTCAATGTTTGGGTATGAGGTGTGAACGCAATAGGTAAATGAAAAGGTACATTTACAAAATTTTTCATTCATTTCATTATTTCTTAATTCATCATTACATATCCGACTGATGCCCTGAGAGAATAACTTTGGTTAAAAAAAAGTTCCGTCTACTCGCGCGAAATTCAAAGCTGTGCGCGCGGTTGTTCCGTAGCGAGCGGCGCGCACTTCGCGGTGACGTCGACACCGTTCACGTTTTAAACATGACCATTCTCGAACAGGCGGTATCCTTTCGTCAGTATTGGTTTTCGGAAGTAGCTCTGAAGACATTCGATTGCCTTAAAACCGCAGAAAATGAGAGCCGAGATGCTTCCAGCCGTACAACGCGAACGCAACCCGACCGCGCCGGCCTACTCAGATTACTCGGCGCCGCCGTTGGCGGCGCTGAACGCTGCGCTCCACTAGCGCCGCCTGGCCACTGCAGGTTGCCTATGGACCGGCACCGGCTGCGGGAACGACTGATACGATCGCGAAAGCGCATCGTAAACGAGCGAAGTTAAAAAAAAAAAGAAAACAAAACAAAATGGCAAGTCAGTCGCGCTGGCCAATGGGAAGCGCAAGACGAGGGGCTCGCTTCGCGAGCGCGTGCTCCAGCCAATCAGCGGACCGGAAACTGCTTTCGGAAAACCCGCGACGCTGGTCGTTCTGTTTGAGCGACGTCATTTGGAGATGCCGTTAATGCCGCAAAATGCGCACAAAGAAACAAGCTTCAAAACAAGTCCAAGATGGCGGCGGCCAGCCGGCTGCTTCGCCCGCGGCGCGCGCGGAAAGTTCGAACAATTTTTACCCCTTTTTGGCCATTTCGAGGCTCCCGTGGCTTTTTAAAAGTAGATTTTACCGTAGTTCCCGACCGAATTCAGTGTTGATATTTTGAAGGCTAGTGCTCAAAGGTACAGACATTCCGAAAATACGTTTTTCTCAAAATCAATTTTTCGCCCATTTCTGACCAGTTTAAGACCCGCGTCCCCCTTAAGTGGTCACAGTAATCTCAAGAGTGTTTCCGTTTTTCACCTGCGTCAGAAATACTGCCTCCGTAACTGATCGAACCCGCACTCTAGTGTGTTTGCTACTTTTTTACTGCTAGGGCAGTGAACGTTTAGCTTCACAACTTGGTTTGGTTTGGTTTTGGGGTTTAACGTCCCAAAGCAACTCAGGCTATGAGAGACGCCGTAGTGGAGGACTCCGGAAATTTCGACCACCTGGGGTTCTTTAACGTGCACTGACATCGCACAGCACACGGGCGCCTAGCTTTTCGCCTGCATCGAAAAGCGGCCGCCGAGGCCGGGATTCGATCCCGCGTCCCGGGCACAGTGGTCGAGCGCCCTAACCACTGCGCCACCCCGGCGGGGTAGCTTGATAATGGCCTGTGGAAATGTACCTGGCATTTTTCACCAATGTCACCTTTTACACTGACACCGACAACACTGAGTGGTTAACCACTTCTAGGAAAGGTTGCATGCAAAGAGATAAAACAAGCGGCCATAAACTGGGCTTACTACTAGATGTCAGTCAAGAAGAATTGCAGTTGGCCGTCTAGAGTAACTATGTTGACCTTAATACTAATGTTATGTTTGAAATTCGCCTGCAAGCATTAGAAAGTTGTGCAAATTACGCAGCTGTATATTTGGTACAAGCTTTATTGGCATATCTTTTGCCTTTCATACCACCATGTCCTGTAGCACCAGAATGCATAGCAGGCGCAAAATACTGGTGGCCATGGCATCACCAACTAAAGTAACTGCTGTGATACCATGTCATCTTGCATCTAGTGTGCTTACTGTAGTTCTAAAAGCATGAGAAGCCTTCTTTGTATCAAAGGAGGGTCCAGATCGTCTTAGTAGCATGAATTATTTTGTTCGCTGATCTCGCGACCCTAAGACTTTTGAACTCGAAAATATCTTAATGGCTTTTGGCTGCATGGTTAATGGGCCAGGCGCAGGCGTGGGTACAGTTCCGACTGTAATGACAGTGTTTTGAGAAGCAAAGTGCAGAAGGCACCCGTGTGTTGCACGAATATCAGCGCATAACAAAGAATTTCGGGGGATGTAAGATAATGTTGAGCTGTCCGCTGTGGCATCCCTCGTAATACACGTGGTGTCTCAAAATGTCAAACTGCGCTATTTACATTATTATCACACTGTAGCCTGATTAATCATTCTCTGTAGCAAACAAATTTGGTATTGCAACTGGCTTTACTGAGAGATGTGATTTCATTTATTCACAGGATTGCCACAAGCCACATAATCGCAGCTTGGCAGCCTACTGTCGTGTCATGTTGACTACATTAATCTAATTTTTCAGTACTAAATGGGTAGGCCTTTCAGGAACACGCATCCACTAAATACCGAACTCATAAATAGATAAGGGAGATTGCCTGGCACCACTGTTCCAGGCGAGCATGCACTGATGAAGCTTTAAAAACTTTCAAAAGCAGCTCTCTAACCATGCAAGTCTGGCACCACAAATTGCAGCAGAGTACAAATCACTTCTTACCCATAATCGGGTCAAGTCTGTTTCTGGACACAGCTGAAGTTTGCGGGTATGCCGCAGCAGCATTTAACACATCCATTGCCAAGGCACACATACCGTGCGACGACCTCCCAGTGGTTCAGCCCATGCCAACACAGGAGCTTGCACAATGATTACTGTGGCTGCTATCAAACCGGGGCACAAAGGCCTGGTTTTAGCAAAACTTGTTTGTCCGCTGCACCCGCCACAGCGTAGAAGCAGATAACTAGTATCACACTTTGTGATGTACTCCGGCAACACAAAACGCAGATAAAAACAGCTTAAAATGCAACTGAAAGCCGGGCATGCCACTGAGCTGCATGGGCTGTTTCGTATCAGGTTAGCCTCTGCCCTGCAGCGCTGTCATTCAGCAATGGTCGGTGCATGTACTAGAGCACGAACATTATTAGTGTGTGTGCTTTGCTATGATAGGCGGTCAGTGTCAACACCTAAATATATTCTTAAATCGTGGTGCTGACCGACGTAAAACTGGCGAGGGCTGTTCCTCTGTAGCTGTCAAGTGACAGCAATGGGAGAGACTCATTGAAGTCTGAATTTAGACTTCGCTGAGTCTGAAAGTGCGGGCTAACGTGCATGTTTCGCAAGCCTTGGTGGTGTTGCAATGGTCTCCGGTATGCACAACTGCAAAAGAACCTTTGAGTTAGCTTGGCACACAGTCACTGATGCTGTCAGCTGCATAGGGATCATTACTGCATGCTGACGACGCATTGCAAATGTGTGCTTGTTGCATCAAAAGCAGTGGAAACACTACCTTGTGTTGTAAAAATGCTGCCCTTTCAGCTGTTGAACATTTTAGATGTGGCGTGCTGGTTTGGGTATGTGGGGCTAGAACACATTCGCACTGGTATAGTGCACCTGCTGCATTACACAAGGTTGCAGGCCAGTGCACTCCGATCCCACAGCCATGTTCTGTCTTCAGCATCAGACATGCAAGCAAGCAACAACACTTTTGTGACACAGAATTTGCAACAATGGCAATATAATGCTGAAAATGAAATATGAAATTCTCATTCCATTTGTGCACCTGCATTGATGTATTCTATGAGAAAAATTGAGTGTTATATCCTAGCACCATTTTGAAGGTTGGACATGTAAGTGGAAAAGGCTTCAAAATGTCTTCATTACATTTCAAAATGACTGCCTATTGGATGCATCTTTGGGGTTAAAAATTGGCTTGTTGAGGATTTTGTTGATTTGGAGGCTCCACGCTGCTAACGTGTCTCTTAAAGATGTATGGAGATATGTGGTATGTATCTTAAAACCTTTTGTTTTCTTTTTAAATATGGTGTGGATATGAATATTCTGTTATCAAGGCGTATATATATGCCAGTGGCGCTAGCCTGAAACACCAGGGTAACCAGGGCAGTTAATAATTTTATCACAGGTTAAGAGATGCCTTAAAGGCCCACTGTCCACCCTCCGGTCGAAAATATTTTCTGCCCTGTAACTGTGAGACTTCGCCCCTAGAACGCAAGGCCGCAAAATGTTTTTGAAAAGAGTAACTAATAACGCAGTTACAGCCACCGCAATCACCCGATCTTGTCATGCTTCTCTCCTTCCGTTCCCTCGCAAAGGTTTTTCACTCTCCTGCCCGAGGTCGTCTAGCCTCCGCAAGACAAATTCCCCTTCCTCCTCCGCGTTTGGCGGGAGGTGGGGCGTGGCACTCCGTGAGCTCAAAAAAAAAAAAAAAAAAAAAAAAAAAAAAAAAAAAAAAAAACGGCCGAGGGAGCGCGCGCCGCTGGATTCAGTCTGGCCGTGGCGAGGGAAAAGCGCGCAGCGAGCGGTAGACACCCATCCTTCTCCCGTCAGTCAGCGAGACGGACCAATGGACGTCGTTCGCGGTACGTACGTCATTATTGTGGCCCGTTGGGCCAGCGCAGGAAACGGGGAAGCTGGCTTCCCAAAGGAGAGCATGAGTGAGCTTTGAATTGTATTTTCGATGCTTTGCGACGCGCGTGTCACTGTAGCATTTTGCACAGACTATCTCCGGGACCTGATCTAAACACTGGGCTCCTTTGCCTAAAAGGGTCTTCCCTGGACAGTGGCCCTTTAAGGTGCCTATAGGTAAGGCTGATTGAAAGTCACTGGGAGAGGTGTTTGTTTCCCTTTCGGAAGACGTGACCTGGCTGGGGGAGGTAATGTTAAGGCCAAAAGGAGGAGCTGACACACTGCGTTCTGCTGTTAACCACAATAGAGATGCGTCAGGCTGAAAGCAGCGTATGCTTTTCTGCGCACTGAGGGCAAGTGACGGATCTGAGGTTCCGTATGACACATGCTAGCACTGTGTTGTTGCCAGTTGGCAGTCGTTTTCTACATCCTCTGAAATCTTCCCTTAGACAGGTGCACGTGCACAAGAAAACGAAGGCGGATCAAAGGGGATGGAGTGACGAATGCATTGATAAGGGCTCTAAACAAGTGAAAAGACCATTTCATGTTGGGGATGCTGATATATACAGTAAAATCTCATTGATACAATCCTGCTTAATACAATTTTCGGCGTTTATTTTTTTTTTTTCACAGCTGATTTCCTATAGAAGCAATGCATTTTTGTGCGGCTAATATGATGATGTTTTAACATCAGTTTGGCTAATGCAAATATAAAAGTATGTTTAAAATGTGCATGGTTTTCAATTTCTCTAAGAGGCATCTAGAAAGTGCTAGAGGGGGCGGTAGTAGCTGCAGTAGTGTTTACACTCATGGCGGATAGTTTATTATACTACTTGCTCGTGTAATAAACCCTCCAACTTTTGCTGTTGCAAATTTACTTTCTTTTTTTTTTCTTAGAATTTTCATAGCAGGTTTCTTAGTTTCGCATCCTCGCTATCCGCAGTGCTGACCTTTGGAGCCTGCCAAGATGCTGTGCGCCGATAACGTCTCCGCATGCTTATCTTTTTGAGAAATATTCTATGGAGGTGATGCTTCCACATGTTTATCTTTTGAAGAGATCTCCTGCAAGGGTGATGGCTCTCGCAAAGTTGGCAGAGCGCCAAGTTTTAGACTCTGTCCGCGGATTTTCGTTGGCGCAGAGCGAAGCAGGGAAATTGTGACTCCTTTCTGTGAGTTTCAGAAAAGCTTGCGTCTGGACAGTGAGAAACAAAAGTCCACCGCCAAATGACAGGCAAAATGACGGGGTATTCTATGTGCAATAATCAAGGTATGCTTTGTGCTAAGTATGGTTAACTCTTGAACTTTTGGGTCCTGTTCTGGATAATACGATTTTTAGATAATGCGTTTTGATTTTCAATGCCCATGAGGGTTGTATCAACGAGATCTTGATTTCTACGCCAATGCCTCAACTTGACTTCATGTAAAACTTGGATCTTCATCTATGAATCATTTTTAGGCATTACTTGCCCTGAATAGTTTTAAAGGTCATAGAAATGCATATAATGCATGTGTTGGGAAGAGAGCTGGAGGTGAGCAGAGTGTACTGATAGTAGATAGCATCGGGCATTTGATGCCCATGCACACATGACAGTGTCGCTGTGATAAACATGCACTCAAGGCAGTCACATGTCTTTTTCATACTTATTTATGTGTGATAGCTTGCTGCTGTGCTGTAGGCAAGTTGCTGGGCTATCATGCTAGCTTAGACAGTTGAGCTGCACAGCTTGTTCCAGGTAAAGGGGCACAACACTGACCACAGTCTGTCTTGAGGTTATGTTGGAAATGAAAAGATCTTGCATCATATACTACAGATTGAACACCACAATATCCAAGAAATGAGAATTTATTATTCTAATTTAGCATCACATAAAACCAACTATACTGTTGTCTTGCTGCAAAAGGCTGCCATTATTGGTTTATGTGTTCACATCTTGGGCAAATGCCACTGATTTCTTCATGTGCAGAGCTTTTTCATGAATGCTCGTCATGTTTTATATTTTGCATTCTTGTCAAGCGAAAGCAGTGTCCTCTTCGCATCACTGGTTATGTGCATTTAGCTTTTGTCTCTAGATGGCATCACGCTGTTTTTAATTTCTTGTGTGAAGCGCTGTACTAAATCATCATGATGTACTAAATCATCTTTCGTCAATGACGCATAGTAACAGCCTTGGATGTGCAAACTGAAATGAATACTGCTTTGTACTAAAAATGTCTAATTACTGTTTGGCAGGTGAGATTTATATTAGTTTTCAGCACAGCACTTTTGACGATGTAAAATCATCATTGTGGTCGCTGGTCACGGTTTTCAGCATCAGACTACATAAAAACGGGTGCATACACTAATAGAAAAAACTCGGTAAAAATAAAATATGTACAGCGCTTCTCACAAAACTGTTGTGGAATTATCCACTTTAGACAGCAAAGTTTCGATTGTTCTGGAGAAGATTAAACATTTAAAATACAGTGTTCAGTCCCTTTAAGTCTTGCATGTTCCCCAGTGTTCCCGGGAGTTTTCTCCCATTCAGTAAATATGTATGTGATGTGGATAGAGCTAAAGAATGAGTTCAACTTAATGAGATTGCTTGGATATTTGCACCAAAGCAATTTGAGGCTGCACGGGATTCACGTTTTGGATGTGCTCAGAGATAAAGCCCCATTTCCACCAGTTCATGTTGCTGGACTGTCGAAGCATCCTGGTGGCTCACAAAATGTGCAGAGGTGACGAAGCTGAAGCAGGAGCTGTCCTTGCTGGATGTGGAGAACAAGCGGCTGAAGGGTGAACTGGAGGCCCTCCAACAGCAGGCAGAGAAGGAACGTGCACAGCTGCAGGAGGAGGTGGCACACCTGCATGAGTCCCTGCGTGTTGCAACCCAAAAGGTGGGCGCTGGGTTCCAGAGTGGGTGGCTGGAGCAGGTGGGGACAATCCCTCAAGCCCGCTGGGCAGGTGGTGATGCGTTAGAAGAGGGTCGGGGTACACACGGCATGAGCGCATTTTCACATTCCACCTTTTCCTAGAGCAGTGTAGTAAAAGATATTATGTAAATGGCTGAGACCCGCTGTGGTGGCTCAGTAGTCAGTATGCTCGACTTACAGAACTCCAGGGGTCCAAAATTACCAGAGCCCTTCACTATGGCATCCCTCATAGCCAGTGTTGCTTTGGGATATTAAGTGCCATATATCATATCATAATAAATGTTTAAGCATTTATAGGGCTAGTTCCTGGAATCGTGTGACGTCAGGTGTAGCCTCCATAGAATACATTGTTATGCATGTGGGCTTAGAAGGTGGAAAGGAAAAGGATCTGAATTAAGCAGAGTGGTTGAGAGGCTTCTTGGCACAGGGATTTTAAATTCAGAAACTGCATGTGGAAATGTGGAACTGCAATGTGTTTCTGCTTTGGAATTATTTATAACACATCAGTAAACATCGATCACAGTGTGAAATTTGCCTGCACGCAGCAGATGACTTGTAATTGAATTTATTCTTCTGCACAATTCCTTTTCGATTTCAGGTTGAGGAATGATGGTTCTAATGTTTGCACACGAGATTATGTGAGGCCCACAAAAACTTCCTTATAGTAGCTCCCTGTCCAGTTGCTGTCATTCCGGCTTCTGGAGCAGCTTGGTGTGAGAGTTCACATGAAATAAAAGCATACAAAGAAGAGAATGTATTGCAGCTCCTATATGTGTCACGTGGTTTTACACTCACTTGTGACGTTGGAACTCTCATTTGGTAGCCTGAAGCTGAAACTGAAGCAGCCGAATAAAAGAAACAGTGAATTGCAGATGGTTTATTGAATCCTGGCGAATTCCATGTAGTGATAAGTGTTCGCTAATGTCATACGCACAGCTCCAAAGCAAAATTACACTAAGAGAGACGTGTCTCAACGTCTTTTAGACACAAAATCGAGTCGGAAAACCTTCACTTGTCCTGTCTACTTCTTTTCTGTGTCTTGTCCCCTACCCAGCTTTTTCACTTCATACCAGTGTTGCCTGGGTTGGCCTCCAAGAAGAAAAAAAGGAACCGTGTTCACTCAGTGTGTCGAATAGTGTTGCAAGACAAGATACTCGGACAGACAGTTTCGTGAGATAGTAACCACCCTGGGCTTGGCAGCCTCTAAAATTCTACTGTCATCATTGCACTACATGTAAATGGGAAAGCCCACTGCGCACATCTGTTTATGTTCATTACTGACACTGTGTTGCTTAAGAAGAGGCATGTTGCAAGGAAAGAAAAATTGGCATCAGAAGAGAAGAATGGATTGGGGTGATTGCTCAGTGCTGTGGGGGTAATGTTACGAGACAGAAGGTGACATTGCAGACAGTATGAGCTGAAGCCGGCACATGTTACTCTCGCTGGTGTCAACTGACGCCAGTGCCCATCCTACAGTGTGCCTTATAAAGGCTGCACGTTTAAGGTATCCGTGGGACGAGCCTAAGAGATGCCCGCGTTTTTGTTATATAATTGTATTTACTGCTGTCCCGGGCATAAGACTCTGCAGCAGTGGTAAAAACACATGGTTGCACAAAAAGTGAATTGCAAGCATGTTTGGCCTTGCTTTCCCCTGCCAAATTTCTGCCCGCTTATGCCTGCAAGGTTTTCTCTCACAGGTGGAGCAACTGGAGGAGGAAGCAGCTGCCAATGAAACCAACAGTAGCAGTCTTGCCGACTTGCAGAGCAAGGTAGCTGGTCTTGAAGATCAGGTGTCTGAAAAAAACAAGGTGTGTGCCTGCTAGAAAAATTTGCTGTCCCCACCTGCCAATTTACAGATGTCTTTTTTTAGTTCCTTCATTATATTGTGATTTATTTACTGTGTCTGCAAGCATCATAGCGCTCATAGGAAAATCAGAACAATCTTCGAAAAGCAGGCCCCTACTCATGCTGCACTTGTGTCATCCTAGCATTTTGAAGTTGCAGGCAGTGTGGATCAAATTGAATGCACATTCATAAGCAGCCATACTACCTGTGGCTTGGCCAGAACTACCTTAGGTCCCACAAACAGGCTGCCTTCATTCATGGAAAAGAGGATTTAGAAGTGTGTGTTGCATGACATTTTCTTTTTTTTTTCTTTTCTTTTCTTCTTGTACATAGTCCAAAGTGAAGGCTTAGCTATGCTAGCGGATGAGGCGTGTTTCCAGAATCAACTTAAAAGGTCATGGGGAAAATTGGTCTATTATTACTTCCGGTTCCAACTTCTGGTTGCAGATTCTTCCCCTGCTGTCTTGTTTCATCGTAGTTGCCGTGTTGGTATCGCTTTTACTATAATTTATTTGTGCCACAACATCGCTGTTTGTACCGCGTCGTTACAAGGCCAATTCCAAGGTTGCTCTACTCTCTTCCTGACGTGTTCCCATAACGTGAAATGTGAGCTGCAGTGCAAACAAAATAAAAAACAGAGCGAGGTTTACTGTGAGAATGCCATGTGGCGTGTTGAGGCACACGGCACACGTAGGGGCATTTATGGGTTGTTTTCAAGCCTGTTGGCAGCCTTTGCATGTTGCAAAGGAAATACATTCAGCTAATCAGTTGTACAGGTTTTGTAGCACTTGGGGCTGCAGCAAAAGCTAATAAATAATGATTCATGCATTGAACTTGTTCAGACACACCGGAAACTGGCCCCAGCATATACCTGTAACAGTCAGCCTACACCACCAGCACTCCCATTGTGCACATGCACAGAGTGCACAAGGTATTGTGTCCGTGCAACACAGTGGTGTAGTCAGCAATGCCATAGTAAAAATGCTTAGTGCATGAACAATGCCATGTGTACGGGGACTTCTACAGAACTATTGAGTGGGAAGGAAAATTGGAGGCAGAAGAACATAGCAGATGCTATGCCTTTTTTGTGCTTCTTTGGAAACACACCTCACCCACTGGCTTGCCATCTCAGTGCGCTTGCATCGAGAAGACCCAAGGCGAGCAGATATCTCACATTGCGCAGGCTTGGTGGCAGCTAAGAGATGAGTGCTGCCACCACTGTGTGGTGAGACAAAGAATTGCGGTAGTACTTTCAAAAACGTGATTTCTGCCACACTTTTTGTCCTAGCTTTTCCTTCCTGCATGGCCTGCGTGTACAGGTTGACCCCCCCTTCCCAGTTCTAGATGATTGTTTTTGGAGTGATGCTTTAGAAACAAACTGAGGACGTATTACAGAGGGAGGTGGAGAAAATTTATTGATGGCTGGCAGCCATTTTGTTCCACTGGCTGCTTCAGCTTGGAACCTGCTATTTGCAGATGCTGAAGTTGCAGCAGCAAAGGATTAGTGACATGAAGAAGACACTGCAGAAGGAGCTCAAAAACCACCCCGGTGCTTCCAGCTCTGGTGCTGCTCCTAACAGTGAGAAAATAGCCAGCCTAGTCAACGAGGTGCCACCGGCTGTCGACCTTGGCGGTGCTCAGGGTCCAGCGGGCAATAGCGTGTCAAAGGCCGCAGCGCAGGACACGACAGTGCCGCAGCCAGGGGGTCTCGACAGCAAGCTGGAAGATGACATCAACTTCAAGTATCTCAAGCACGTTGTTTTCAAGTTCATGACGAGCAAAGAGTACGAGGTAGGGAGGCCAGGCATACAATTAGTTTGCTAGCAGTGCGAGATGGACTACTCTGAAGCTGCGCTCTAATGGATATTGATTATTTCCTCGTTAGCCAGAAAAGAAAATTTTCTGAAGCCTTTTTGTTTACTTTTCATCAGCTTAATTAATTAATTGTACCTTGTCAAAATTTCCTAACATTCATGAGCCAATTTTAAACGTGCACACTATTTGTGCAGAAAGGCGCAACTCCTGTATTTTTTTTTTTTTTTTTTTTTCAGCCTTCTCAGATTTTACTCAAACTTCTGCAGTATGTTCTCTCTAGTTTTCTGGTCATTTGTGCCAAATTTCGCCGCAATTAGTTTAATTGTTACAGTGCAATGAGTTTTGAAATTTTATTTTTCGCTCTCAGTTGAAGAGATTTCTATGGGCAATCGAGTTTGTGACATCACTGGATGCACGGCCCTCTATATTTCTCTATTCGCTCTTCATTTGCTGCAGGATGAAATTTCCAGCTTCGTTTTGGTCATGTGAGAAAAATAAATACCCTATCACCGACTGTCACTTACAATCCTCAGTTCAGCCAATCAGCGTGTATGCCATAGGTTTTGTGTTCACATCCGTGATGACATAGGTTGGTTGAAGCCTACTTTTGGTTTTGGTTTCTTATTTTTTGCTTTTAGTATACTTTAATCAGGTATATTGAAAAAGGTATTTTTTTTTACTGGAGAGAGGAGACTCTAAAGAATGAAATGTGTCTTAACTAAAAGTGTTCAAAAGAACCCCAGAGTTCCCCTCAAGAAAAACTACCTAATAATTGAGAAGTTATACCCACAGATTTATTTTATGGTGTATGTTTGCTGCACCTAGATGCAGCTGTTGAAACACATTTGTGCCCTCGAAGTGACATTCTATTTCTCTATTTCACTTATTAATTTGCTCGAAGCCTAGTAAATCGATAAGGCATGTATAGATTGTTGGAAATCTAACAATAGTGTACTCTTTTTTTGTGTGTTTTACAACTTGCTCCTATATTTCCTCAGTGAAGCCCATCAGGCATATCTAGCTGTTTGAAGGCCGTTATTCAAATGTAATGAAATGATGAGTGAAGAAGTAAAATATTTCCACAAAGCATGCTTAATACTTGTTCATGTTTAGAGCCACTAGCACGCAGCTCTAAGACTTCGCTTTTGAAGGGAAACACTACTAGATCTATCTGGAATGTTTGTAACCATCTGCAGTTGGTACTGCATTGTTTAAGGTGGTTGTGGACGATTAGCACGCCTTATTACAAAAGTTCTTGGTCAGCTTAAACTGAGCTTAGCAGAGAGCAGTAGCCATCTTGTTCTTTGACGACTGCCAAGCATGCTTGTTGCTATTCCGGCCATGGCTTACTGAGTTCTTTGTCAGTGCAAGTCAGCCCAATAAAGGGCTCATTCAAGCCAGTCTGTTCTTTTCATTGTCCATTGCTTTATCACCACTGTGTGACTATATACTTTTGCAGTAACTAGTAATTTCAAATCTTTACTAAGCGTAGTATACTGGTGACCATTGCTGACAGTACTGGCTTGGCCTTACAGGTATACTATCATATGCCACTTTTCTTGAAACTTTTGAAAATTTTGCACATGCATTACGTGATGAGAAATGGCAATGCAGTGAGGTTCTAGCGTTTATGGCTTCAAGGTCTAAAATATGTTTCACAAGCTGAAGTTGGGCCATGACATGACATTCGTGCCCCCCCCTTTTGTTTTTTATGATCTCCGCCTTTTTCACATGGCTGCTCTGTGCATCTACACCTTTCCTTCTCCAGCTTCCCTGGGTGAAAACTAATCGCCCCCTTTTGTTTTGCATGCACAGTCAGTGTTAGCGGCAGATGATGGCAGCTGTCAAGCACGCACTTGCCATTTCGGAGGCCCAACTTACACCTCGTGGAACGGAGTTTATTTGTTTTCGGTCAATTTTCTGGGTAGCAGGCAAATTTTAATGCACTCCCCTGAGGATGCCACATCTTGTGGCACCCTCTCATCAGCAGGAATCAGGAATGATAAAATGGTGGGAATCTGACCAGTCATCTTAATTTTTTTCGAATGTAGACCCTGGGAACGAAGGAAGTTCTACTGGTGCCTTAACATGCTTTGTGAAAGTTTTTGCAAGCCAGAAAAGATGTGTACGCAAGAGTGAAAAACACAGGACAAGGGCTAGACTAACAACTGAAAATTTTATCGAAAACAGACCACTGAGTAATCACCACGCGTGTGCCAAGCCAGGATCAATAACTGGACAACATCATTAAAAAAATCTAATTTCTTAGATGCGATTGCTGGAGATAGAGAACTGCCATGCATTGCCATGTTTCTCTATCTGGAAGGCCTCAAAGATTTTACGTGCCTTATGCGTTTTTCTTTGTCCAAGAACAGAAACTTCTGAAAAACGTGGGAAACATTTCATAGAACGTCGGCACAGTGCCATCTTGCACTGCATTGTAGCAGGTTTAGTATGACATCTGCTACAGCATGGGTCGTTGTAAAATAAAGAGAAGGCAATGAAAGAATTGTCAGGCATAGGGAAATGAAAAAGAGGTGCAGATAGGCACAGAACTCTGCAGCACAAAAGACAAAGCGGTTGGGCTAGCGAACGGCAGCCACTGCTTGAGAAAGGAATATTGCGGATTGGTTTGTGATAAACTCATGCAATTCAGTATATTCCACTGCAGAAATTTCAAGGCCTTAAAGGTACTAACTTTCAGTATTAAAAAAAATGTACAGAGAATGCGTGCCCCTTTCCTTTCTGCTGATGTCCATAGCTTTCTTCTATTACCTTAGTGGTAGTCCTGCCAGTCTGCTGAAATGGTAGATACTGCTTGCAACGATAGGCTTCAGGAGATCGTTATAACTGCATTCTTGAATCAGAGCATCAAGATCATGTAATGACTGGCCCAAGGGAGGCAACTATTCAGCTTTCTTGAAGAGGTGTATTGCTAGTTCCCTTGCTGGTGGTTGGTTATGGCTGGTGGTTGTGGAGAGAGAGCACCACTTTATGCTGGTGCGTGCATTTTTTTTCAGCTGCCATGGAATATACTCATTGTGCCCATGGCTACAAATTCTGAAGGCTTGTTTCTAAGCTGCTTGCATTGGCAGTAGAATGATATGTTTTTTTTTTTTTTTTTTTTTTAAAGCAGACGTAGGAAGAATAGTTCCTCCTTTTCAGTCTCGTATTCACTAGCACGTAACAGCATGTTGCAGGCTCACATTCTGTGTATATACAAGCTGCGCTATATTTCTGCCATTAGTATGTATTGCGATCAGTACAGTGGCTTACACTATCTTTGTAAATTGCTCATGACCATACAGTAGTTGCCACTTGCTAGTTCTTTGAAGCTGTAGAAGTTGTAGAAAGTGAACCTTGCTTCTCTTTGCGTTGGGGGTGCTGCTGGAGCATGTGGCTGTTTCAATCACGTGCTGCTGTGTGGCAAGAAGTGCAAGAAATATTTCTATGGTGCTCATCCTGCACCGTGGTTTACAGACGCAATCTTCTGTTGCGACTGCTGTCTCTACAATGGTGATACAGATACCACAGTACAAACCAACTCATCCTTCCTTTTTGTCGCCATGGTTGTAGATTGTGGAAATGCTGCCCCTATTGCAGGCACAGCACCTGATCCGTGCCGTCTCTGTGCTGCTTCGGTTCACGGCCGATGAGGAGAAGCTGATTCGCGAGCACCTGGACTGGAAGAGCTCGTGGTTTGGGACACGGCCACAGCTGCATCATCACTCATTGCCCCACCACGGGCACAGTACAGCACACCACCGTTCTGCCCTTACGAGTCACTCCAAGGGCAATACAAAGACCACCTAGCACGATTCAGGCAGGGGTGCCAAGCTGGACACCACAGCTGTGATGCGTGTCGAGAGCATGGACCCATGTTGCGTGCCCCGTGGACGTATCGGGGCACCTGTTTGTTGTGGATGTGCAGACTACAAGAACTCTAGCCGCAGTGGACTCAGCTGTGGCACCTCAATGTGCAAGTGTGTTGTGCTGCAATGGCAGTGGACAAGTGCCGCATCACGGAAACGTTCCTGTTTTGAATTGCCAGCCACACTGAGAATGTGTAGGAGCAAACCACTGTGCAATGGCAAAGGGACAGTGGCTGGAACAAGCTTTGCTTTCTTGTGGCATTTTGCTTTTGGCTTTGTATGGCACTGTATAATTGGGACCTCATGGTAGAGAGCACTAGTTAGAGGATCTTTTGTCACTGGTGGAAGTTTGTTGTGCAGTGGTGCTGTGCTCAGCTCTGTGAACGTTTTTGTTTTTGATGCTTGTGTGAAAGGCAAACCGATTTTGTACAGCAAGAATTGTATGCACCAGCAGACTTCTGTCCTCGACCAGTTGCAGCTCATGTAGACACTAAATTAGGCCAGAAGCAACACTTTCTGACAGAACGTTGCCGCTTTTTTTTTTCTTTTTAATCAAATGAAAACATGTAAAGGTTTTTATACGCTGCTGTATTAGATTATTTAGACACATGGGCACAGTGCTTTTCTACGACTTCCAGGCAAGGGTACTTTGAGTCAGAACTCCTGCTGTGATAGCCAAGTTGTGGACAGTGACTTCAAAGTGAAACTACCTAAATCACATGCACAGCAGCCTGGTAAAAGCTTTACACAAATCTTATCAGAAGCAAGTGGAATGTGTGAGCGGTGGCAAAACTGGCTCAAAAGGCTGGCTCGGCAGTGGTGGTGGCAATTTCGGCTATGTCTCATGCTCCTTTTACTTTGTTACATCATTGCATGCTCAGCCACCACTTTTGGCAGCTGCTTTAGTAAGAGCACTCATCATTCCACGCTTCTTTTATACATTGAATGTTTCCTCCATTTTCTTTGAATGAAAAAAGCAGGTGATGCCTTTTGTTAAAACAAGTTTCACCAGAGATGGCTGTTGATGCTCGCAGGAGGCATCAAAATCGGTGAATTGCGGAAATTTTACTATTCAAGGGCAGCAGGCGAGGGTGCCTGAGCAGAGAGCACCATGTAATTGCCAAGCTGCTGTTCTTGCATTCCAACTGCTTGTGATGCACCCTGTGCACTTGGCACCATTGCACATGCTTGGTGGCTGCTAAAATTGCACTTGTTGGAGCGCAATGGTAGTGCAGAATTGATCAAAGCACTTCTGGGGAATGGTTGTCTTGTTTTTCTTTTTTTCCTCTCGAACAATTTTGGTGCTATGCATTTTCAGTGCCCTGATGTATTGGCAGCCTCATGTTTTGATGTGCATTTTATATCCATTTGAGGGAGGAAATTGTAGTGACAGCATTGTTAGCTGCGGTAATTAAGATGCGAATCAAATGCAAATTTTGTGGTGTCCTTTCCGCATTTTATTTTTCTTCTCCAAAACACAAGCTGAAATATGTTGGCATTAGTGAGCTTCGCCCTACTCTTTTTTACTGCATTCTGGTGCAAGTGGGTCGAGCACCAAGTTGTGTCAAATTTTGTTACTCTTTTTAGCTGTGTTTTCATTTTATATTTGCATGGACAGAATGCAGCAGTCTATATAAATTTTTTTTTTTCACAAGTCATGCCTTAGACTTCTGATGCTGCATCTTCGTGGCTTTTTATGCACCTCACCAGACTGGCATTGTGACGTTGTAAAAAAATATACCAAAATACTGTGTAAATTTATGTAAAAAAGTTTTTAAGAATCCTAAAGTGCTCTTGTGAACAGTTGTAGGCGAGTCGAGCGTATGTATGGGGGATGTGGATCGCCGCTCCCAATGAGAGAAATTTTAACTATGCTGAACCCCATTTTTTCCTGAAACAGACCAAGAATTAGATGGTTCAAATAATACTGCCACACCCTCATCCCTTCCCCTGCACCTTGAACAGTGACCCATAAATCCACCATTTGAAGGTTAACCGGCCTAGCGGTCAAAGTTAATAGGCATGCATTGCTGAGGTTGGCAGTTTAGTATGGGAAGGACTATACTTACACCCAAAACATCAGAGGCAAAACGGAGTGGCATCCATGCACTGTGCGATGTGGGCCCCAGGTGGGCGAAATTTCCGGAGAACTCCACTACGGCGTCTGTCATAGCCTGAGTCGCTTTGGGCCGTTAAACTGTACAAACCAAACCAAACTGCCATCCAGCATCCTCCCTGTAGAAGAGCCGAATGAACACACTGTTTTGCTGGCATGCAATGCAAACCCTGTGCTGCAACTGAATATTATGTTTGCTAATTGCAGTTATCTACCACTGAATTGGCAGCCTTTAGAATATAATCATGTATTGAGAGCTGCATTTGTGAAATAAGTGCTGTAGGCTTCGGCAAAATCTGCAAGGGTCTTGTGAGTTTAGAAAACGACCAAGTGCTAGATGGAAAGGAATTCTATTGGGCTTTCTGTCGCACTTTGCAAGGTACGCTATTAGAGATGCACTTTTGCAACTGTGAGTGCAGTGCCCACCATGCCAAAGGTGCACCTTAGTGCATAGATTTTGAAGTTCACATTGCCGCCTTCTTGCTACTAGAGATGTTGAGAAACTCTCGACACGTTCCAAAGCATTTTAGCTTTCTGGCCATTATAGATGGTGAACAGTACATTTTAAGAAAAACCATTTGCAGCTGGTAACAGTGGCTTTTTTCGTTGTCCGCTTGGGGAAGTTTATCTCGAGCGGGTGTTGCACGTGCAACATGAAGCTTTCGCAGCTAGCCGTAGGCAGTGTGCTGCTTTAGTGAGCAGAGAAGGAGAGCTTGTAGAGTGGCTTGCTTTTCATGGAAATGTCAGTGGATGTGTAACTGTCTCATTTGGCGCCGACTGAATGAGTTGGCCAATTCACTGTGGTGCTGCGATGAGCCACTCCATAAAGCTGTACTAAAGTGTGTTGCAATCAATATTTTTGATACTCACTCTAGAGCCACCAGAGTAAGCGGAAATTGGTGTCATATTTCCTAGTTTTTTAGGGAGCAGCTTGATTCATTTATGACCGATTTCAAACTTGCACAAGAAGCGTAAACAAGCCATTAAAACGTGGCATTCCTAGTACTAACATTGGGTGCCCTTTGATTATTAATGATAGTCTTAGTTGCTTTATCTTTTTACCGAGACATTTTACGTATTAGACTTGCGTGGCTGGGTTTAGCACTCACTATGGCTTGCCAAAGGAAAAAGAAGGGGGGGGGGGGGGGGGGAGTGTTTAATGCAAAAAGACAGGATGACTGCACCCTCACCTTTCTAGTCTCCAATGATAATAGCAGCATGGTGATACAGCTGTGTGAAAGATTAATGATGTGGATACACCAAAGGGAACGGCTGAGTGCAAGCTTTCCAGAGCAACTATCAGTGATGTGAAAACTGATGCACTACGTGCTGTGGAACTGGGCACAGTTGCACTCCATAATGCATGGTTAGCATCAGGCAGCGCTTGAAGTAGCACCCTTGGAAAAAATTGCTCAGTGGTAAATAATTGTAGGAACAAAAAGTTCATGCTGATCTTTTCACAGTGTCGAGTGGATTAAGCCCGAGATTGATACAGTGCTAGTGAAACACAGAAGGAACCAAACTTGCTCTATGCATGCGATGTATCCTTTGCCTTCATCATGTACTATCAGATGAAGTGAGTATAGAGCACTGCAAATGAGAGTGTAACGTGCATGTTGCAAATGATGGCAGTTGGGTTCAGTAGTGGCGCAGTTAGTTTTCAGCTTTTTGTTTGAAACTTTGAATCATTTCCTGTGAATGAAAGCTGTCAATGACATTGGGTAATCTCTGTCAATCCAAAACTTTGATTTGAATTTTCCTCTATTTTTTTCTCGTTGACCATATGTCTGCACCACCATCTTTATTTGGCATTCATCCACTACAGCACCACGTACTGTGTCCTTACGACACTAGCTCCCATACTTGCCTTGCCCAGCGAGTTACCGCGAGTGTTTTTTTTTACCCAGAAGCAAAGCCCACATTGCATTACATATTGGTTGCAATGGGTTGTGGGAAAATGCACCATTTTACGCATTTCAGTGCACTGCAGGTTTCTTTCTGCAGACCGGTGGCCTCTTTTGAGAGTTGAGAATGATGTTCTTCCAGGCAACTTTGTAAAGTGACACTTTTCTCTACATTCCACACTGCTATTCATGCCCTCTTCAAAAAAAGAAAAAAAAAGAAAAAAAGGATCACTGAGTGTGTTTTGGTGGAGGTGTAGACAAAGGCCGTGCTGCTTTGCTTGTTGAAGTTTATCGATGTTATTTTTAATAAATTTCTCCATGAAAATGTTGCAATGTGGTGACTGTCTAATTTTATTCTTTGGCAGGCATTAGACTTGCATGCATTTCATGAGTACAACCTGCGATTTCAAAATTTCAAAGCAAATAATGCTCAACCAACTACTGAGATAGCTGGGTAGCATTACTTGTGAAACAGTGCAAAGCAGCAAGAAAAGAATGACGGCAATGACTCAGGGCAGCACTGAAATGTAGTGGCACACTTCAGCCTTCTCTGTCTTTCTTGTCCTCTGTTACTTCATTACTGATATGCAAGTAATGGCGACCACCAATTCAGAGTTTAGTTTCGAACCTTCTCAGTTCGCATGCATAGGGACCAGGAAGTTAAACAGATAAAAACTTTCTTTGGTACACTAGGCTGTAACAAGTGTTTTAGTACTATATTTAAAAATTTTCGTTTATATAGAAAGCTTACAGTATTTACTGAACAAGTCGCACAGCGAATTAGTAGTGCACACAAACATGAAACCGATTAGTGGTTCTTCGTGCATAGTTTGAAAAAAAAATGTTGGAAAGCTGTGTGCTTTTAATGCCTGATGCACATGTGCCATCAAGTGGGCTGAGAAGTCCTTTTTCAGTATTCGGTAAGGTGGAACAAATGCAACAAGAAACTTCTGGAAAAGTACCGTATTTACTCAAATGTAACGCGACCACGAATGTAACGCGAGGGGTGACCTTACATGCTGCCCAGTGGGAAAAAAATAAAACCACGAATATAACGCGAGGCTTACAGACGCAAAACAAAGTACCTTTAATGAACATCGTGGCCAACATGTTTATTCACCTTCCTCGCTTTCGGACTCAGAGTTCTCGGAAACAGAGTCCTCCTTTTCACTGTCGACCTCCCAGACGATGTAATCCTCTGTGCCATCGAGGTCATTGGATATGCAGCACTTCTTAAACGAACGAACGACCATGTCGTGAGGCAGGCTGTACCACGTGGCAGACACACTCAGCTATCTGAGAAGCGCACGGTCGCTTGATTCTGCCGGAGGGCGCCAGAGCCTGATCTTCCCGGATCCAGTCGTTGTACAGTTTCCGTACCCTGTCCTTGAACGGTTTATTCAGACAGACGTCCAGTGGCTGCAGCACAGAGGTCATGCCTCCGGGAATAACTACAAGGTGAGTTTTTGTATTCTCCAGCCTCTTGTTCACATCAGGAGTCAGGTGTCTGCGAAATGAATCCAACACCAGGATTGATGCTGGGTGAAGAAGCGCGCCTGGTCGACGGCACCACACGGTTTTAATCCAGTCGAGCACCAGCGATGCCTCCATCCACCCCTTCTCCTGGCAGCGGACGATAACATTCCTCGGGAACACCTCCTTTGGCATAGTCTTGCGCTGAAAAATTATGTATGGCGGCAGCTTGTGGCCATCTGCTAGGCACGCCAGCATCACCGTCAACCTCGTTTTTTCGTTCCCAGTGGTCCTAATACGGACTTCTGGGGCACCTACACTGTGAACAGTTGTGGCCATCGGCATGTCCAGATACACCGCAGTCTGGTCGGCGTTACCAATATGCCCCAATGGCATATTCGACGAACGGCGCAAGTTGATCACATAGCGCTGAAATTCCTGCAGCTTTTCTTCAAAGTCTCCCGGTAACTTCTGCCGTATCGATGTTGCTCGCCGCAGAGAAAATCCATTCCTTCTCATGAACCGTTGGGCCCACCCACGAGATGCCCTGAACATCTCCGAGGGTATACCCATCTCCCGAGCAACGTCTCTAGCCTTCCAACGGATCAGCTCGACACTGACTCCCATGAGACGGTTGCGCTGCTCAATAACAAAGTCCGCCACTTTTTTTTCCAGCTCGACGTGATGGCCGAGGCGAGGCCCACGAAATCCTTTGCGGTCGGGCTCACATTTAAAAAGCCCCTCCCGTTGCAGCCGCCACCCGCGGATGGTTGACTCGTTGAGATCAAGTCTTCGAGCTGCAGCAGAATTCCCAAGCTCTTCAGCTAACAAGATCGCGTTTCTCTTAAAACGAACGTCATACTGAGCACGACGCGTTGCCATCGTGTGCACTGAATCAACACCGCGAAAGACGCCACAAGAACACCACGCGTTGAGCGCAAGATTGCAACGAACACAAAGAACGGTTCGGCTTTGGATGGATGGGGATGACTAATTAACCATATTAACAACTCCCTCTTGTGCAAACTCACAAAACATCTCAAATGTGTTTCGTCAGCACTTCATTACTTCTGGGAATGGCAGCTATGGCATGTGGGTTTTATGGTAGGCAACCACCTTGGCAGGAATGTTGCTTTGTGAGCTGCGTCGATTAGTGTCTGCCCAAGACTTGGACATCACTTAGGAATATACACGGTCAGCAGTGGGACGGTGTACATCGGACCTGTGTTGGCAGTCACTTTTTCAGAATTGCAGTGTTGGAACCAAGGACCATATGGCATTACCTTGGCCTGCATGTATGATAACACAACAAAAACAGGACATAACTCCGCCTAACTGACAGGATTAAAATCTCCATGCAGGCCTTGTGCTCAACACATCACTAAAGGCAACAAGACTGTTTGCCATGTCAGTCACAGCAATGGTTCTAGCAAAACTACTTTCACTGTGTAGTGTTTAATATCTTTAACAGTGCAAATTTACGCAGTTTTGTTACTCTTGCAATGATTTATGTCCCTATACCTTTTTTATCCCATAGCTGCAGTTGGCTATCGTGACAATTGGAGTATTTTGCAACCACCCGAGGGTATTGAATGTCCTGAAATCGAGATGCATGTGTGTATTTTGACACTACACAACCAATATGCAGTCCGCAATAAATGTTCCGTCTTGCGCTGGCAAGTAGGTCTTTGAAAATACAACACATCATTAGCATGATTGTGTGAAACAATATGAAGGGATATCAGTCCATATCTTTGCAGTTTTCACAGCTGGCCTGTTTTTTCCTAAGGCAGAGGAAATAAATACTTAGCAAACTTTGTTTTTGGTGCATGCTGCAACTAGTCGCAAGGGCAATGACTGGACAAAGATGGAATCACGAGATTCCGGTTCCGCCTTGCGTGGAGTGCGGACGCGCTTCACGTCGGCTCCGTGCGAAGACGGCGAAATTCGCCAGTAGCCCGAACCAGTGGCCTATTTTTCACCAACAAGAGCCCTGTGAAGGTGAGCGCCACGCCCATACCAATTTTCGGCCCGATCTGGCCAGTTTTCGGGCCCCCACGGCCCATTTCGCCTTGAGCCACCGCGTCGCCCGAGCTAGGCCTCGCTCCGCTGGGAGCTAGGCCTACTCCGAACGCGACCTCCAAGTACAAAGCCATCATGAAGGTGCAAGTGCCAGGCGAAGCTATTGACCCTCGGGACTTCAATCCGCGGGACTGGACTCACATCCTCAGCGTTCCCGCCCGCACCCAGGAGCAACAGCAGATTCACCAGATCTCCGCTATGCAGACCGATCAGGCAGACAAGCCTACCACAGACGCTAGAGCGGCATCATCTTCCACCCCAAATACTAACAAGGCCCAGGCATCCGAGCAGCTGCGCGCCGCCCGCGCTGCCGCACAAAGGTCACGACAGCAGCCGCCACTACCGATTGAAGATTACAAGGTGATTTTCCGATCCCGTGGAGGGCTTCACCTCACCTCAGTACCGCCACGACAGCTGCGCGTCTCAATCTTGAACGCCACCGCTTCACTCGAGGAGCCCACCCGCACCCAGCTGCGTGTTCATCCCACCAATAACACGTGTACAATGAGCACGCCACACCAGAACGACGCACTTATGCTGGTACAAATCACCAAAATTAATTACCAAGACACCGACTACGCCGTAGCAGCCTACATCGCTCCCCCGGACGGCGCGGTGAGAGGAGTAATCTTGAACGCTTACTGGAATGAAACCCCCAGGGAGCTACTGGAGGATCTTGTGAACAGCAATCCCCGTGCCCCAATAGTGGACGCTCGACGCATGGGTGCCACTCGATCAATATTAATTACTTTTAGAGAAGGACCGGTTCCTCGCACAGTTCTTTACGGCGGGGGACTCCACAGGTGCACCCCTTACAGAGGCCACATGGACGCTTGTATCAACTGCAGACAGCCAGGCCACAGGACAGATGTGTGCACGCTGCCACGTACGAATAACTGCCCGAGGTGTGGGAAACCACATCCCAAGGAGACTATCCCTTCCTGCACTCCGGAATGTATTTTATGCGGAGAAGCGCACATGACGGGTACGGGGAGATGCAAGGCTAAAGGGCGAAGACCTGCAACCAACCCTGCAGCTCAACACCTCTCTCGTAAGGACAAGCCACCCGGAGACGCTACTCGGAAGATAGCACTCAACGCCACTCGATCCACGTCGCTTCGCAAAGGAGAACGCGCAAAGGACCCACAAAAGATGTCATGGGCCGACCGAGCAGCTGAAGGCATCTCTAAACAAACCCCGCCAACCCAGCCACATCAGGAAGAATCACGCGACAAGGAGCTCAGGGCCCTGCGGGAAGAGGTAAGCCGCCTTTCCTCCCTTATACAGACCCCACACCAACCCTCCTCATCCACCCTCCCTTCCCAAGCTGTACCTCCCGCCTTTTCTCCAACATCCCCAGCCACGCAACCACCGCCCAAAAAGAAACGTACGTCAGAACCCCCACCTGTCACACATGATGCTCTTGAGCAAGTTGAGGCAAAATTTGAATCAAAGCTAAAGGCTTTAGAAGCCCGGATAGATTCCAAAATCGACTCCCTCTTCACCCAACTCGAGAACAAAATTGACTCGATGTTCTCACGCTTGGTTCATACACTCGACATGAGAATGACCAGCATAGACACCCGAATTCAAACCTTAGAGCACACACAAACCGTTATCCTGAAGCACATCAATCTCCAACTACCTCCTCTTCATCCCTCGCAACCACCACCCTCTTCAACGCCTAGTACACTTGGCTCCCAATCTCTCCACTATGGCGGGGCAGCAACTTAATTTACCCATTCTCCAGTGGAATTGCCGCGGCTTCCGGGGCAAGCGTGCGCCTTTCCAATTACTCATTCCCATCCTCACCCCGCCGCCCCAAATCATTCTTCTCCAGGATACGGCCACTAGAGCATCACTGTCTAGTTTTATGCCCCACCACTCAGATACCACAGACAAACCCAGGGTGTCCACTCTTATTCACCGTTCAATCACCCACCAAACACACACTATTACGTCAGAGACACCCTGCGTTATCACGGAAATAATGCATCACCCACACACAGTGCCCTCCATCTTCATTGCCAATATATACCACCCCCCATCTCATCCAATGTCTTCCCTGGTGACGCTCTTGCGGGACCTCCACCGACTCGCTGGCAAGCACCCTCTCCTCATCGGAGGGGACTTCAACTGCCAACACACCGACTGGGGGTACAGTTACACTACGGGCCGTGGTCGATGTCTCTGGTCCTTAGTCCAGGAGCTGCGCCTAACTACACACAACAATTTCCACACACCCACGCGGATCGGCACCAGCGTCAGCATGGACACCAGTCCGGACCTGACGCTAAGTCGCTTCCTCGGTGGCGTCACCTGGGCAAGAACACAACACACACTGGGAAGCGATCACTACATCATTAACATCTCGCTCCCCTTTAAACAATCCCGCCACACACATATCACCCACAAACTGGTGAACTGGGACGCCATCCGCGCATTGCGGAAGGACGACACAAACACAACTATCACGGACATCGACGAGTGGGTAGAATCACTTATGACCGATGTCCAACACAATACCCGGCTAATTACAACCACACAAGACACCCCCACTCTAGATTCCCGCCTCGCCCACCTCTGGGAGGCGTACCACAGCTTACTCGAGCGTTGGAAACGCAACAAGTTAAATAGAACGCTTAAAAAGCGACTGGCCGGACTGCAGACGCAGATACAACAACACGCAGAGGAGGTCTGCCGGTGTAATTGGAGGCAAGTTTGCGACGGACTCGCCGGAAAACTGTCCACCAAGCGAGCTTGGCAACTTCTGAGACATCTCATAGATCCAACACAGTCCAAATCCGCTACACAACACCATGTTACACGCCTCTTACACACACACAGTAGCGACCCGGACGCTCTCATTGACACACTTCAGCGAACATACACCTCACCCGGCACATCCGACTCCATGCCCCCCTACTCAGGAAAACCTAACCCGGAATTAGACGCTGATATTTCGGAAACGGAGGTAAGAGCGGCCCTTCTGACGCTCCGCACAAATTCAGCATCGGGACTGGACAAAATCTCCAATTCTATACTCCGCAATCTTGATGACAAATCAATCACACAGATTACAGATTACTTCAACAAATGCTGGTCGGAGGGCACCCTCCCCCAGTCCTGGCGACACGCCAAGGTAATATTTATACCAAAACCGAACAAGCCTCTTAAACTAGAAAACCTGCGACCAATCTCGCTCACCTCGTGTCTCGGGAAACTTTTCGAGCACGTGGCACTTGCGAGATTGACACTTCACATGGCGGACAACGACCTTTACCCACACAGCATGGTGGGATTCCGCCCCCATCTCTCCGCTCAGGACGCCATGCTGCAGCTCACCCACGACATCTTCGACCCGGCTGTCCCGGGCCACACAAAGGCAGTCCTGGCTTTGGATCTGTCCAAAGCTTTTGATCGCGTCGAACATCAGGCGATCATGACTGCACTTTCTCCTCTGAACATAGGTGTACGGATGTACACTTATGTCCGGGCTTTTTTAACGGACCGCATGGCTGAGGTTCATTTCGGCCCCCTTACCTCCCAACCCTACACCCTCAGGAGCGTCGGTACTCCACAGGGATCCGTCCTCTCTCCTTTCCTATTCAACGCCACGCTCATTCCACTCGCCCGGAAACTGTCCACGATACCTCATCTTAGACATACCCTTTATGCGGACGACATCACACTGTGGACCACACACGGTAGTGATGGCGACATAGAGGGTACCTTGCAAAGCGCCGCATCCCTCACACAAGAACACGCCCAGAGCATCGGACTCTCATGCTCCCCAGAGAAGTCTGAGCTACTTATACTTCGACCCACGACTCGCGGATGCCCCACCACACCGATTGTTATCGAAGTCGATGGCCGTCCCGTCCCAGAGGTGAATACGCTCCGGGTTCTGGGACTTCACATCCAGAACAACGGCAAAAACACATTAACTCTCAAGAAACTAAAGCGGGTGACAGGCGCGATATCGCACCTCATCCGACGAGTTTCGGGCCATCACAGAGGCATGAAGGAGAACGACCTATGTCGTCTAATTCACGCCTTCGTCCTCAGCCGTTTTTTATACACAGTCCCCTATCTCCGACTCAACAGGCAGGAAACGGACGCCTTGGACGTCATGTTGCGCACGGCGTTCAAGACGGCCCTACATCTCCCAATTAATACTTCCACAGAACGCCTTCTACAGCTTGGCCTCCACAACACAGTTGGGGAGCTTGTGGAGGCCCATCGCCAAGCCCAATACTTGCGTCTCACCAAGACCTCCACCGGTCGCCATATCCTGGAGACTTTAGACATTCGTGTCCCAGCGAATGACCCTACCCTCCTTCCCATACCTCGCCCCCTCCACCAAGACCTTCTCATCAAGCCTCTCCCTCGCAACATGCACCCCCAGTATAACGAGCAACGCCGCCGAGCCCGAGCAGCGGCGCTCCACAAATACTACGGCTCCGAAACGGACGCCGTATGGGTGGACGCCGCATGCACGAATGAGGGAGCGGTATTGGCCGTCACAAATTCCTTCCTGCAGCCTGTTGCTACTGTCCCCCTCCCCTCGGTCACCTCCTCGGAGGCAGCCGAGGAAGCAGCCATCGCCTACGCGCTTGCACACACGGAAGCACGCTACATAATTTCCGACTCGAAAACTGCTCTACTAAATTTTGCGCGTGGTAGAGTTCACATTTCTGCATTCAGCATACTGAACTCGCCCGCCACTAACCCACCCCGCTATGTGGAGCTGATATGGGTGCCTGCGCACTCCGGGAATCCCGGTAACGAGGCCGCCAATGCGTTATCCCGAGGTTATTTAAACCGGGCGCCGGCGGCCTCCGATCCGGGATTCACGCGTGATCGCATGCACTCCTTCAGTGAGCTAACGCAGGCCTATCGGGCCGAGCGACTACTCTATCCCCCACCTCACCCATCTTTAGACAACTACCACCAGACGCTCTGGCGACGACTACAAACGCGCACCCTCCCGTCTCCTTATAGTGCGTCTCGCCACCACCACACCCTCACCAATCCCTCCTGTACCCTTTGTAATAACCCCAACGCCACCCTCGCCCACATCCTGTTCCAATGCCCGGCGGATCCTCCCCCGCGGGGTCTAGAGCACCTTACCACCTGGGAGGACTGGGAGACCCTGCTGCACTCCGAGGACCCGGTTCGGCAGAAGATCGCCACAGACTGGGCTGCCGACGTCATGAACCATAGAAACATGAACGTTTGAGTGTAGTGGGGCCGTGCGGGGGCCCAGGGGCATGCATGCCCCAAACTCCTCTGTTTTAATAAAGTTATTACCACCATGGAATCACGAACGCAGCACTGTTTATTTATTGTTTTGACACTAGTCTACATGCTTGTCTACAATGATAAGCACAACAGGGCAGGTAGAAATAACATCGATCGAATAGGACGTCGTGGGATGTTTTCTGAGACAAAAAAAAAATAAAAAAATACAGGAATTCGATACAAGAACTGTCTAGAGCTAGAGCAGCTGGCAGATAAATACTGTGCAAAAATACCAGGACTTTCACAGCTTGCGCTTCGAGCCTTCAACTTTAGGAGCAAAACTAGAGGCAGGACTGCGTCGGGAGATGTGGAGAGCATTTTTTCTTTGCGCGGGCGGTCTACCTCCCGGCACTCCTAAGTACAGAAGTTTACATGAAAATATACCTGGGTTCCACGGTTGCATGACTAGCCCAGTAGGCGGGCAGTGAGTCGCTTGAGAGCTGTGATGAATAGCTGGCCTTCCCGGTTGAGGTTCTATTTCCCGGTTAGTCCCGGGCTGGCTATCGCACCGGAGCTTCATAATAGATTAGCTGTGCCCAGCTGCCTGCATCAATTGGACACCGAATTCCTGTTTGTACATCCGATAAAGGCAACGAAAATGGCAAAACAACTGCTCTGCGGATACACTAACTGACCTCTTGAAATCCAGGATAGAGTCGAGGCAATTTCGTACAAATTACAGGCTCCAACCGGCCTTTTCATACTGGTATTTAGAGGTGATTAAAGTTTACCACTGCTGTTAAACAGATGTGTCGAAGTCGAGGACAACGATAAAAATGACAGCGAGATTCCATTTAAGTACTCGATCGGAGACGAGTTTTTCGCATCCCATGTGTTGCGCTGCTTGCGCTGTATGTAGTACACCTCAGTCCGAATTGTATACGTACTTCCGGATGATCCAAAGGCAGTGACTCGTATAAATTTCGGGAAATGCAAGTAAGTACATGGAATACTGACCACACCAGTTACTTGCAACATACTGCAGGCATGTTCCATCGACAAGGGCGGGCTGACACGCATTGCAGAACTAGCGTCGCAGAGTCCACAGGTCGGAGACGGTGCTATCTGTGCTATCACAGCATGCCGCGTGACGAACAGCAGTACGCTAGGCCGAAGCTCAAGGAGTATTATAACAAGTGGAAAGGAACACGGCCACTCGGCTACGATATTCAAACTACGATGCGAGGAAACCCGGCTCGCGAGCGATCACGGAGCCGGCGACACTGGCGACCAGCTATCTATCGGCCTGCTAGAAACAGCGACGAGATGCGGCAGACATTTTACAAAGTCACATCCGGGAAGTTTATCCTCCTCACTTCTTTCAGCTGGCGCATGCGCAGAAGCGACGGAGCATTCCAATAAAGAAGGTCTCCATCCATCCAATGGCGAGGCCGTCGAAGAAAACGGAGCGCGAGGACGAGCCTATGGTGCAGTGTGTGACAGCTGTCGGAGGTGGGCTTACCTGGATGAGACGGGTTTTGCAAGCGCTGAAGCAGCTGGAAACAAGTGCGGCATAGTCGAGGCACTTGCTGCCAGACTGCAAGCATCGGAGCGTGAAGTGGAGACTCTTGATGGTGATGGTGATGATGGCTGTCCCCTTTTTAACGGGTCGCCTCCGCCTGTCGGCGTGGCGGAGCCAAAAAAAAAATAATAACAATGCAAAACACACACACACATAATATCTGTTCCACGTGACCACTTAGTTCACTCTGGCACGTTCACAGCCGGAATGCTCTTCTGTTGCACCGCCCCATTCCGCCACCAGTATTCCAGGCGTCGTTTAGTGGTTTAGTGGTCTCCACTACACTTCGCCCCGTCTGGCCGAAACTATAGTGCCTAGAATATACTGGCTAGTGTGCCGTGCGGAGGGCTCTCTCAATGGGAGGAGGTGTCCGCGCCGGCGATGCCTTCCAACTTTGGCCGCCAGGGGCGCTGCTCATCGTAAAGGTGCCGTCGACGCCGTCGGCCGCCGGCGCGCCCTTGATTTGCCGCAGCTGCGCTGGCCGAGCCATCAGTGGGTTCGAGCGCTTTGGACGCGTCTACGCTGTTCTTTTGTTTTAGTCGTTCTGTTTCTTGCATTCATATGAAATAATTAAATTTGCAACGACTAATGATGCTAAAAATAAAGCATCAGGGCAGGGAAAAGACATGTTTCGTGTCGCTCTGTCGGAGTGGCTACCGCTCAGGACTAGGTTTCTATGTTCGGTGTGCCATCGGACCCTGCGCAGCTTGCGTAGTGGAAGCGGCTGATTAAAAGACAGGACCGCAAGTTGACTTCGACGTGTGTTGTCTGCGAAAAATATTTTGAGGAGAGCTACATCGAGAGAACGTTCAAAGTGACAGTAAACGGCATCGTCAACGAGCTCGCTAGAGATAGACCACAGATTAAGCCCGAAACCGTGCCAACGCTATTCGACCATTATCCGAACCATCTGCTGCCTAAGAAGACATCGAAAGGAAAGTTGAGGAACCTCTGTGACCAACCGGCCGCTAAACGACAAAAACGCAGTGCCGTAATGCCAGTGGTGCTGACGACAGCCATGCACGCACCGTCAAGGATGTTTGACAATGCTTCCAAGGAGCTGGCAGCAGAAGAGCCGAGCGAGAACTCATGCCCGCAGCAGCAGACGTGCAGCTTTGAGCCTCGGGATCCGTTTGACTCAATTTACATACCTGCAACTTGGACCAAATTAACCGAAGCACCTGCTGGATCTGTAGCCTACGCGCGTTATCGAGCCTAAAAAAAAAAGAAAAAAAAAAAAGAAAAAGAACTTTGTCACTTTGTACATAAAAAAAGTGATAACTTTTGGAAGCCTGAACGCAGTTCTCTGGACACAATAGTGTATATTCTCGGAAAAGAAAAAACAAGCGCGTACAATACAACAATATCTAAAGCTGAAGATAGAGCTCGAGTGCACTGGAGGGTACGTCTTTGTTCCGAATGTGGCCTGCAACCAGCTGATTCAGGAAGCACATATCATTCATGGGAATATATTTTGCAGAAAAAGTGTCGCTTGACCGTCAACTCTGAAGGGGTTAGCTGCGCTTAATGCAAATACCAGCGGAGGCTTACACAAGATGCGCAGAAAGAAGGAAAAAGCATGGAACTAGCCAAATAAATGCTGCAACATTTCTCGCGCTCTGAGAAGAGCTAAGAGAAAACTGGCATGGAGCGCAGAACAAGTGGCTCTATTAATTGAAAGCGCAAAATGAGGAGCTAATAAGTGAGTCTGCGGTTGAAGCTTTTTTATTTATTTTTTTTTTTTTTTAATTCCCGCGCGTGACCTATACAATTGTGACCGTACAACAACCGCTCGGCTGCTGAAACCGCGAAGCCGAAACTGGTGAAGAAAGTAAAATTAATTATAAATTACTTAGCGGTGGTAAGCGAGAAACCACGTGGAGAATTATACAGGAATATCTAGCGCATCATTAGCAAGTGAAAAAAAAAAAAAAAATACCGCCAAATATTGGTATCAGACTACTTTAAAATTATTGCGGTGTCATATGTGCGGCTTTCTCCAAAACCTTTAGCGGTGCATTTCTATATTTTTACTTGTTTTTTGTTGCTGCGCCTTTTTGCTCAAATTTTACTATATTGTAGACTTTGTAAAAAAAAAAGAATCAGTGATACAATCGCCACTTTTGTTTCTTGCCTTTCCTTCTGTTACAAAAGAAAGCACACCGCATAATAATCATTTATGTATGAAGCAACAATTAAGTGACTTCCTAATAAAACAAATGAATAAAGAGTAAGAACAAAAACAGAAGTCAGATTCAGACGTCTGCTTGTGTTTATTGTCGCATATGCGATCTTTGAAATCATGCGCCCGTGCAATATATGTTACGAAAAAGCAAGATCGCCCTTCTTTTCTGTAGCATAAATGTGACGCTATAAAACGTCACTAACCTGATATATATCACCATAAGCATGACTGAATTGCAGAAACGTCGACGTAACCTATCCGAAAGCATGAGGCCCGTATACGTATTGACGTTCGTAGCACTTGACTGTGGCATCGCGGTATACCATGGACCATAAGAAAATACCGAATAGTAAATAAAATTCAAAGTTGGATTAATGAACAGTGTAAAATATTAAGGGTATTTTCTGATGCCTGTGTCACACGGACAATAACAGTCGTCGTGGATCCGTTCCGGGTTAGATCGCGATTGAGAATATAGTTCCCATAATTCGGGACAACCACCTGGGCTGACTGAGCGCTCACTCAGAAGGAAGATGCATACGATACCTTACATCCCCAATCGCGATGCGTGGATCGCAATCGAGTGGCTCCAAATCAAATAAAATCGTCATCGGAATATTTCATAGCAATAAAAGATTAACAAACTATTGCAACCAACGTGTCAACTTTAGGTGGTTTTCTCAAATTTCTTCTCTCGCTGGATATCAGGAAGTCAATATGTGTTCTGCTTAAGACCTTATCCGGTTCAGCTGAATAAATAAAACAGATATATATAGCAGACATGGACCAGACAGTATTTGTTAAACGCTTCCTCGAGCTCTATTTGAGCGTATGATTTTCTCCGCACAGTACTAGGACGGTGTGAATGTCTTCCACCAAGACTGTTTTTAGACACAAAGTGCGCTTAAACCGTCAAGAGACAGGTTTCGCAGTGAAAAGCGCAGCGCGCTATGCTGCCGAGGCCGCGAACGCGGAGCGATAGCACCTTAGCTATTGGTAGCGCCGCCCCGCGGTGGCGGCGGGAAGGCATCACCGCGGCGGACGCGCCAGCGCGCGCCCTCGGCACACTAGCCAGTATATTCTAGGCACTATACCGAAACCCAAGGCAGCAGGGAGGGCTGAGGCCTCCGAAATCACTCTAGGACCACATGCCCTATCGTTTCCTCCGCCCCTCCACAGGTGCCGCAAGCGGTGCCCGACCGCTTACGAATTTTGCGCGCCATACGCGCGTGCGGAGCACTCCACAGCGGGCCTCCGCCAGCAAGCCGCTACCGCACGAATTGTCAAAACAGTGCTCACGGCCGATAGCTGTCTTCGCCTCCCGGTAGAGAGCCAAGGTGGGCTTCGCCATCATTCCACTCATCCACTCTCGCGTCTCCGTCTTCTGCACCTGCTCCCGGATTTTCGCGTTCGTTGCGTTGCTGGGCTTAGCAGGCGCCGACGCCATGGAGGAGGGTGCCACCTTGAAACGACGCTGTAAATTAGCCGTCCGTCTGGTCCATCGCGTCGATAGTCCCGCGTATATGATGTGCACCAACGTTTGGTGCGCCAGATTCGTGTCCGGCAACCGAAGGAGCCTGGCCTCATAGCTCAGCTTCGCTACAGCTTCACGAGCTGCAAATGAGGGCCAGCCAAGATCTCCCTGTACACCCTCCACCGGTGAGCTCCTGTGGACTCCCAGCGCCATTCGCCCTGCGTCCCTCTGCCGTCTTTCCAAGAGCTCCCTTGTGCCGGCAGATAAACACAGTGTTGCGTTGGCGTACGTGAGCCCCGGCACAGCCACTATCTTCCACAGTGCACGTACCACCTCATACTTGTTGTACGCCCACAGCGCCTGTCGGCAGGATCCCTCTATCTCGCGCCGCTTTGGCTTTGAGGGCCTTTTCCTGCGCTGTCATGTAGTCAGAGTCACAGCATAGGCGCACTCCCAAGTATTTAGCGGCTGAAGCGATGCTCACCGCGCCTCCCTGGAGAGTCCACGTCTGTGCCTGGTCGAGCTCTTCCGCACCCCACACCAGCACAGAGCACTTCGCAGGACTAAACCTCAGTTGAAGCCTAGACATCCCCCTGCCGCAGATGCCCAGCAAGCTCTGCAGCTCAGCGGGTGAGTCCGCCATGACCGCAAAATCATCCGCATACACAAGCGCAGGTATACGCCGAACAACTCGCAGGCCAGCCTCCCGATGTTCCATGCTGAAACCCAGTCCCGACACTTCCAACAGGCGCGTCACGTTTGCCACGTAAATCATAAACAGGAGCGGCGAAAGGGGGCAACCCTGTCGGAGACCTCGCGGAACTCCTATCGGTGCCGTACTCCCCCCGTCCCATTCGACACATGCCACTACTCCTGTGTACAGCTGTCGTAACAGGTCCACGTCTTGATCGGTCAGCCCGTACTCCCGCAGTAGTTCCCACAGCAGCTCGCGATTTACGCGGTCATATGCTTTCGAGATGTCCAGAAAAGCCACATATAACGGGCTCCGCGTCTGCAGGGCTATCTCGATGCATTTAGTGAGGACAAATAAATTGTCCTCAATGCGTCGGCCGACACGGAAACCCGTCTACAGCTCCCCGAGAATCTTCTTCTTTTCTGCCCAGCTCTGGAGTCGAGTCCTGACAATTTGCATCGCCATCCGGTAAAGGACGGGCGTGACGGCAATGGGCCTGTAGTTGGTCAGATCTCGTTTGTCCCCACTCCCTTTGTAGAGTGGGCGGACTCTGCTCAACTTCCAATCTGCAGGAATCCGGGCTTCCGTCATCACCTCGGACAGCATATCCCCCACATGTTCGCGTGCTCTCGGCCCGAGCACCTTGATTAGACTCATGGGAATGCCGTCGCAGCCCGCCGCTGTCCCAGCGTCCATTCTGCCAGCCGCTCGTTTCAGCTCTCCGTCTGACGGCGCTTGACGCAGATTGGCTCCAGCGTCGGTGTCGTCCATGGAAGAGGTGTCCGCCGTTTGCCACACGACCTGCCCATCAAGAGCACTCCCACAGCTCCCGTCATCAACCTCTAAGAGCGCCTTCCACCACGCCTCCAGCAGCTGCAGGCAGGCTGGACCCTCCACTGGGCCTGTATCTTCAGATGCGCGGAGCTGTCTCTGAGGGGCCGTTCTTCTTCCCTTCTGTATGTAGCGCCAGAAACGTCGAGGGGCCTGCCTGCCCGCTTTCTGTAGGCCCTCCATAAAACGCTGATCGAGGTTCCTGATCTTTGTCTGGACCATGGCAGCCGCCTCTCTTTTGCAAGCCAGGTACTGCTCCCAGGCTACCGTCACTGCTTCTTGATCACCGCTCTGGCAGATATGGCGATGCCTCCGGCTGGCCGCCCGTCTCTGTTGGATGGCCGCTGCTACCTCCGCCGTCCACCAGCCTTTCGCTCCGTGTCGGCCGGCTTTCCGTGCGGGACGCTTATTGATGATCTCCTGCATAATAGCCACCATTCGCTCGTAGGAGTCAAACTCGTCCACCCGTAGCTCCAGAAGCATTGCCATTCTTTGCAGTTCGTCTTCCATAGGTTGCCGGGCTCCCTGTCCCTCCAGCCGTCTGCTGTGCGACTTTACCCGGCCAAACACCAAGCGTATCCGGTTGTGGTCACTGGCCAGGTTCCCACTCACGTCTTCGTCGATGGTCATGTTATCCAGCGCCTCGTACAGTCCATCTGACATGAGGCAGTAGTCAATGCAGGAGGATCTGTCTCGGGCCGCCCATGTAACCGTCCCCCAGCATTTCTCCGTGAGGTTGACGATAATCAAACTTTGATTCTTCGCCACATCCAGAAGATGTTTGCCATTGGCGTCCGTGCGACCATCAAGCTCCTCCAAGTGCGCATTAAAGTCACCTACTATCAAAATGTCATACTGACTCCGGAGATCACGCACATCCGCACACAAGCAGCCACTGAAAACCTCATTCTGGCCTGCTGGCGCCTCCGACCACCAGTACACTATCGCCAACGCCACAGGCCTATTTGCCACACTACCCGTGAGCAAGTGTACTACATGGTTTGCAAGAGAAGTTACAAACCTCAAGCGATGTTTCCGATGTTGTGTCCGGGATCGAGGAGTCCGTGACTAGTGAGTGCAATGAGCCGACACCGTCTGGGTCATCTCTCCCGGCCGCCAGTAGCAACCTGACAGAACAGCCGAATTTCAAGGGAGTCGAGAAACTGGAACAGCCCGTAGACACCGCCCAACTTGCACTGTCATCTCAGGAAAGACCGGTTACCGCCGATGTTGCCTCACAGTGTGCAGTGAGGGATGCACATGAGAGGGCTCCAGGGTTCCCGGAGGGCAGTTTGGCTGTTGCAAATGACAGGCGTCGGCAGGGTGGTGACAGGAACGCGCGCGGGGCCTTGAAGGTTGGAGAGCCGGGTCCCAAGAAACGGGATCTATCCCATGGGAGCAAAACAGCAGGCCAAGACTACACGCAGAACCCTGACCAACGGCTGGAGGCACAGCACAGGAGTGGGGCTGACGCCACCCCGGAAGTCCATATCGTTTTGGATAGTAATGCCTCCCGAATCGCGGCAGCACTGCGGAGAATCCTGGGCAGTGGTGTGCACGTCAAAGTCAGCCGCGTACGTAACGTGACGGGGGACTTGTCACATCATCTGCCCCAGCAGCAAGGCGGAAGCAGCCGCAGTAAGCGGGTGACAATCGTTCATGCAGGGCTGACCGATTTGCTTAAAGGAGCCGAGCCGAGTGATGTTGCACAGGGTGTTCAGGAGAACATGGCCCCCTTTGCAAATAGACTTGTTATTTGCTCCCTCCCCGAACCAGCAACTAGGAGAAAGAAAGTGCTCGCTAAGACAATGTTGGCGAACGCACAGCTGAAGAAAGTGTGTGGCGGGCTTAAGTCGACATTTGCTGACCTTTCAAGGCTGCAAGCAGGGGAGGGAAGGCTCGCCCGGGACGGGATCCACTACCGTGCTGCTACAAATCGCGACATTGCGGGCCAGCTGGCCCATGCGGCACGCCCTTTTTTAGGGCTACGGCAACCCCTAAAGAGCGAGGACAAGTCTGCTCTTCAGCAGCAGCGGAAGTCCTTCCTAAAGAGCCGAACCCCACCTCTGGAGAAGCAAATCCCGTCTCCCCCCCCCCCCCCCCCCCCCGCCTAGTTCTTGTATGGACAAGACGTTGGGGCTGCAGGACGTAAACCACATGAGCCAAGCGACTGTGGGGGTGAACCCAAATGCAGTGGCATCAGGTGGCGTGCAACCGTTCATCGCGTAGCCCCTGCCATGTATCCAGCAGAGAAGCTGGGAACCGCACCCTTTCGGGATGCAAACAGGGGCATCCACCCCAACAGTGGCCTACCAGGCTCCAAGACTGCCCCCCTGGCTATCGGCACATCATCATCATCATCAGCCTGATTATACCCACTGCAGGGCGAAGGCCTCTCCCATATTTAATCTCATCCGCCCACCTAACTTTTTGCCGCCCCCTGCTACACTTTCCTTCCCTTGGAATCCAGTTTGTTACCCTCAGCGACCATCGGTTATCCTCTCTTCGCACTACATGTCCTGCCCATGTCCATTTCTTCTTCTTAATTTCTACTAGAATGTCGATAACTTGAGTTATTTCTCTGACCCACTCTGCACGCTTTCTATCTCTTAATGCTACCCCTACCATTTTTCGTTCCATAGCCCTCTGGGTTGTCCTCAACTTAAGTAGAACTCTCTTGGTTAGCCTCCACGTTTCAGCCCCATAGGTGAGTACAGGCAAGATGCAACTGTTGTATACTTTCCTCTTGAGCGATACCGGTAAGCTGCTAGTCATAATCTGCGAGTGCTTGCTATCGGCACAACCGGTGCACAATCCCCAAGCGACACCTCAAGCCACCCATCCAATGCACATAACCAGGACACCCAGCACCGGTCCCGATCTGGTCCGAATCGTCAGCGACATTGTGCACCAGTGCATGCGGACCTCGCAGTGGCCCCACCACCAGCAGCAATGAGCAGGTGCCGGTCCTCGCGCTCCCGTAAGCACAAGCGACAGCCAGGCGTCAAGGTTGATTTCTTAAACATACACGGTGCTCGTCGCGCGCAGAAATGGGTGCTCTATCGTGCACTCGATGTAGAACAATTCTGGGTGTATGCAGTCGCAGAAACGCACCTCCGGGATCTGGAAGAGCCTCCTGTCCACCCAGAATGGTGCTGGGCGGGCAACAACAGACTGGAAGGTCGCAAAGGTGGTGGTGTGGGAATGTTATGGCGCCGAGACTTACAGTGGCGTGCTCCAGAGCAAGGATGTTGCGACCACCTGTGGGTCCTTGGTGATGTGTTGGGGGTGCCAGTGGCAGTGTGTGTTGTCTACCTGTCTATCCACAACCCGCAAGAGAGCACGAATGCCGACCTGATGCAGTGCTTGCGCCAGGATGTGAAAAGGTGGGCAAAGGACAGAGAACTCATCATGACGGGTGATTTCAACAGACACATTGAGGAGCTCGATGGGTACTCTGACAAGAATGGGAAACCGCTACTGAAGTTTGCAGAGGACCTACACCTTGTGCTCGCTAACTTGGACCCCTGGTGCAGTGGTCAGGTCACCTGGTGTGCCCGTGGTAGTGCAACCTCAATCGACTATGCCTTGTTGTCCCCACGCATTGGTGCCATCTTGCAGAAGATGGACATTGACGAGAATGGGCTGCACAGTCTTGGGAGTGACCATAACAGGTTGTGCATGGTCTTCAGCCACGCCAGTAGTGGAGACACTCGCCCCCCCACGCAGAAAGATGGCGCCTACCTGCCGAGTAAAACCATTGAGGGAGTAGCAGAAGACTTTGAACACAGCCATCTTCGGCGTGCGGCCACAACATATGACGAATATGTTTCGGCGCCACACTCTGTCATGCGCAGCCACATGGACCAGGAGAGACGGTCCACGCGGACTCCAGCGAATTCATGGTGGGATAAGGAGGTTGAGACAGCTTGGCGGTCGCGACGAGATGCCAACCGTGAACACCGCCGGGCTCTCAAAGAAGCGGACGTCGAGGTCTACACAGCGGCATGGCAGCAATACCTCGCCCTCAAACATGAAGTACAGAGGCTAGTACAGGCCAAACTTGCTGCACATAACCTCCGTCTCATGCAGTCCATACGACCTGAAGGGCAGACTGCCGCACAGAAATTCTGGAGGTATGTCGGCTCGCTGGACAGATGCCTGTCCAGCTCACGGATAGGCAAACAGGGCAGCCGGTCACCGAGGTCAAGGCATACCTCACACGGTTCTTTGCCCAGATGTACGCCTCGGCGGACAGAAATGTAGGTACTGCTTCCACAAGCCTCCCACCCACGAGTAGCCCTGCAAAAGAGCACACCCACGGCGAGACAAGACCACAATGGGCAGTCTCCTCACGCGCTGTCGATCGGTCCATGGCTCGCATCAGTAATAGAACAGCTACAGGACCAGACGGCATGCCAGCTCATTTGGTCAAATCTCTTGGCGTGAGCTCGAGGGATCAGCTGGCCGTGTTGTTGACCGACATCATCAACGGGGCCCCATTCCAGAAGATTGGCACCGCGGATGAGTGGTGCTTATTTTAAAGAAAGGAGGTGCAGCAGATAACCTGTAAGACTACCACCCGATCGCTGTCACGAGCGTGCTCTACTGCCTGTGTGCACGGATAGTGAAAGAGTGGCTAAGTGGATGGGCAGAAGCAAACAGTCTCCTAACAGAGCTACAGGGCGGGTTTCGTCCTGGGCGCCGGCTCGACGACAGCCTCTTCGTCCTGACGCAGTGCGCGGAAATCACAAGGAGAGAGGGGCGGTCCCTGCTATGTTGCTTCTTGGACGTTGAAAAAGCTTATGATAATGTGCCACATACAGCCCTCTTTGAGCACCTTGAAGCCTTGAATATGCCTAGCGTGTTGCTGAATACTCTTCGGAGATTGTATGCTAACAGCACGGTAATGGCACGGTTTGGATCCGTGGAATCGGAGTGCATTAGCATCGCCAAAGGCCTTCGACAGGGGTGTCCGCTATCACCGCCTCTGTACAAACTCTATGTGGCGGGTCTTGAGCGGGCGCTCATCACGTCTGGCATGGGCTTCAGCCTGAAGTTCACCACCGAGGGCGTAGGTGAAAGCCACCGCCTGCCAGGTCTAGCATTTGCAGATGATCTCGTGCTGATGGCAGAGTGTCGAAGGGACCTGCAGGCTTTGCTGGACATTTGCTACGATGAGATTACCAGCCTTGGTCTCAGGTTCAGCGCCAAAAAGTCGGCCGTGGTGCAACTTGCGGGTGAAAGTGAGGGTAACGTGGATTTGACCCTTGGCGGAGGGTGTCTGAGCGTGTGTACAGAATACCAATACCTCGGCGTGCTGCTCTGCACACAGCCAGAGATGTACAGCCTACACGAACGCAAGCTCCGACAGGCTGCTGTCCGCGCCCAGTGCATCCTCCAACGCAGGAGCTTGTGGGGGTGTAATCGATACCACATGGTGCGGGAGTTGTAGAAGCTGGTTCATGTGCCCTCGTTGACGTTTGCAAACGCGGTGATCTGCATCTCGGCTGGCACACGTGACTAGTTGGAGCGTCGACAGCGTGAAGTGAGACGTGTTGCGCTCGGAGGCCATGGCCGAGTCGCCAACGAGGCTGTGCAAGGAGATATGGGCTGGTCGTGCTTCGAGGCCCGAGAGGCCTCTGGCAAACTAGCATACCACGCCCGTCTCCGTTTCTTGCATCGCGACAGGTGGGCACGCCGCGTCTTCGACTACATGGCCGCAACGTGCATCCGCACCTCCTGGACTCGCCGGATTTACAACCTAGAGCGGAAGTACGGGTTCTTCAAAGAGCCTGTTGTAGCAGACACCAGCTCGCGATGGAGAGCTGAGGTGCGGAGTCGAGTAGCGGCAGCTGAGGAAGCCATGTGGCTCTCAGATGCCAAGGAGAAATCCTGCCTCACAGAATACATGCAGCACAAAAAGTCTATTAGCTCCATCGGGTGGCACGATAACACTGTCGGCAGCAGCCTCCTCTTTGAAGCACGAGCAAGTGCTCTCCGAACCCTGGAGTACTGCAGCAAGTATGACCTGTCAGTGCAGTGTGTGTTGTGTAGGGTGTGCGGCAAGGAACGCGAAACAATGACGCACATCGTGCAACAGTGCACGAGCCTCCCGACGCCGCCGCTGGAGGCCGGCACATTACCGCAGTCACTGGGTTTTTGCCCGCGCTCGGCGCCCAACTTTGCCACTGCAGAAGGTAGTTCAAGTCCAGTGGCAGTGACAAAAATGCGACTGAGTGGATGACTGTGGTGCGGCGTGGTGTATGAGTGTAGTGTGGAGCCAGCTACCCCACCCCGAACATCACCTGGGAGGGTGTGGCATCATCCTGTTCGTGCTTCTCTTCTCCCTGTCCTCTGTCTTTTGTTTGTTTGTTCTTCCTTTTTTTTCTTTTTTATTAACTTTCCTCTTTCTCCCTTTCACTTTTGGCCTGCGTACCGGTGTTGGTGCCGACTCGTTTCAAAGGGTATGGCCCTGAGCATCATCATCATCATCAGATAAAAACAAATTAAAAAGTTAGGTCACATGGTTCGCATGGTTGAACCTCCAGAAAGAATCTCCCAGCAGGCACATAGACCCCTTGTGGCAGCGAAGAGTGTAACTCATGGAGAAACATTCCCATTGCTTCCACAAAAATAGAAGGCCGTAGGAAGTAACTTGCGCTCTCCGGCGAGACTAGCCATAGCTGTCGCTAGCAGTGATTTGTTTCGGACTGATTCGGCATTCTTCACTTTTCAAAATGCAGGCAGTTTTACTCTAAGTAGCGAATGAAGCAAAACATATTTCACAAAGAAATTTGGCAGAAAGTAATCTCCACCTTTAAGGGCAGACTGTGTCACTGTGGTTTTTCCTACCTCTTCGGGTCGTACCGAGATTTTCATGGCTTTCCTCAACAGTTCTCTGGAAATTTTCTGGTCTCAAAGGCTGTGCTTAATGTGATGCTGTTTGTACTTCTTTTTTTGCGAGCAAATGTGATGAGAAGTCATGCAGTGGCTTGAAATGTGGCTAGGTTTTTTGCCAGCTACAATTCCAACTGTATCTTTTTTATTATAATCACTTTGCGGCTTGTCATCTTGATAGGTAATCTTACTTTCTGAGCAGAAAATGTTTCACAGCTGAGTTTTCTTCCTAGTTTAGTGTGGCAACCAGCACTAATGCAATCAATATAGCCCCAAATGAGAGCATCCTCGCCGTAAATAAACCCGTTCTTGTCAATAAGCCAGAGGCTCATGTCTTCAAATCTCCACTGCGGTGCAGCCGCGGTTAGGGTGCTCGAATGCTGTGCCTGAGGATATGGAATCAAATCCCAGCTGTGGTGGCTACATTTTGCTGCAGGCGAAAAGCAAGGCACTCGTGTGCTGTGCGACGTCAGTGCACGGTAAAGAACCCCAGGTGGGTCAAAATTTCTGGAGCAATTCACTACGGCGTTTCTCATAGCCCGAGTCGCTTTTGAACGTTAAACCCCATAAACCAAACCATGCATTAAAAGTCATTCCTCCTAAGAAAAAAAAATTTATTCTTTTTTTGTTTTTGTTTTTTTGTTGTTGTTGTGCTTATTTTTTTACTAGCCTCTTTATGAAGCACATTTGTTTCGTATATTTCTATGTTGCCCTGTCCTTAGTAAGTGCTTTGCTCCAGTTCATTCTGCAACTCAATGTTTCTCAAGGGGGGGGGGGGGGGGGGGGGGGTGAAGTCTGCGGACCGTAGGTGGTCCATGAAGCGATTTTTGGGGGTGCATGACGTCCATGCCCACACTAAAAACAATTGCGTGATAACTCTGTCCTAGGTAGACACTGTTTAAATGCACGGAGGTTCGAAGTTGACTTTACTTCTTTTAGTTAAGGAGGGGAGAAAAGATCTCTGACTTTAGCCTAAACAGTGTGATAATGGATACTGCGGGACAGATTGAGGCAGACAGCATCTGTAGTGTCTTTTGATGCCGGAATCATTGAAGTTGAGCTTTGGCTGCACTGTTAGACTGGGCTGCAACGTTATGTGTCTTGGGTGTCCTACGAGCGAGTGGCGCAGTGTTGAGAGGAGCCGAATGCTTTGTAGTGGCCTGCATATTGGCGCCGATTTGTCACATCGCCTTTTTCCCACATCTTCTGCAGGCCGTGACGTGCTGGCTTATCGAGTGCACGTTCATTACAGGCCCTGCAGTTTAGCCTTGACACAATCCCCATACCACGACATGCTCTCAGAACTGCAGCCATAATCTGCACATATATCGTCAAACAAGACTGCTTCCCGTCACCTCCCTTCCAATTCCATGGCCCACAAGGGTTCTGTGAGACAGCCATGGCTGAGAAGCTGTGCTTTACATCATGCAAGGCATTCTAACTGTGCCCTCTAGTTTTTATGGCTGGCTTCTTTTTGGGCACAAGATCGCGGAACACTTAACATTTAGATAAGTGTTATCCATGAATGGTTCGGCGATAAAGTGTCCCAATATCACTTCCATGCATTTCATGGTTCTTTGGTTCTTGTTTGGTGGGCTTTTGACAGCATCTACAATTAAGGGGTAGAACTCATGATAGCTTCAGAGGGTGTACTTCGCGATCAAATCGGGCAAAATGAATGTTGGCATACAAAGCCAATATCAGTATTTTTGTGCATTAAATATAGCTTTGGAAAAAAGCCCTGTTGTGTGTCCTCACAGCCTACTTACATTCAGAGCGGCTTGTGTGTCTTACCAACTGGCTTGTAGTGTTACTTGTGAGTCTCCTTTGCTAGACTGCATTTTTGCACAAAGTACCAATCAGAATTGCATAACCTAGTTCTGTAACCTGAAGGAAGGAAAAATATTATTCCCCACAATGTGGGTAGGGTCTTTTAATATGATTAGTTGCAGTTACTTTTCCTTGGGCATCATTGTATAATATTTGTTAAATCTATCAGTATTGCTGTCGTCGAATGGATGACTTTGAAGGTTATGGTGTTGGTTTTGCAGTTTGTTCTTTCACTGGTAAACCTTATGATTTTTAGACTGATGAGATGTTAACACCTTACTTTGCCCAATTGGGCGTATTGAAAGACACATAGTGCTACAGGATTTAAGCTAAAATGCCAGCTGTTTAATCACTTAAGCTTCTTGCCAATTGTCATGGTTATGAGAGAGATATATAAACTTTGAATTAGGTGATAGTTTATTTTGAGGCTCATCTGTCGAGTCTTATAATTTCACCTCACATGTGATACATAGTAGCAAACGAATGTAGGGAATATGAGGGGCTCATTATGATTTACGTACACTGTGAGCCAACAGCCACTGACCTAAAGGAGAGTTATAACTTCTCTTTTTTAAGTTGTTGGCTTAGACAACTGATTAGTCATTAGAGGTAAAAAACCACATACTACTACTGGTGGTGGGTTCGTGTCCCACAATGTTTACCATTTTACCGTATGGCACCCTTTGCACTGTGGCCATTTTTACAAGACAGATGCCTGGCTGGTCGCCTGTGAATATCTGATCCTGTAACTGCAGGGTATTTTTACCCTTCTTTTCCAGTGCCACCAGGTTTGCCGTGGGTGCAGCCTTTCTTTGCTGTGAATGGCTTGGAGAAATTTGCGTTTCACCTTGTCCTCTGGATGGCCAAAATCTCATTAGCCAGAGTGTGCTCATTGATCAGACTACCTTTGTGCCTCTGAAGTCAGGTCTTTATTATCATCGACTCATTTCACTTTGAGATGCACTTGTCTATATATAGTTTTTCAGTCATCCCATTTGAGCTCTGGACTTTGATGTAAATGAATATGTTCATATGTGGGAGTTGAGTGTAAGAAATGCTATGACCTTGCCTTGTACGCTACTTTCTCATAGTGCGAAACCAGCATTTTTGGCTTGATATAAATTTCAGCATTAGGAACTGTGCATCATTGAGGAGTCACCTAATTTGCTGTGTTGGAGGCATTTCTCAGTGCCAAGCAATTGTGATGACAATGTTTTTATTTTTTTCTAAGCACTTTTATTGTTGTCTGGTGTTGTCATGTCTGGGTTTCCTTCCTCTGCCCAGTAGCGAAAACAGCTCTCCTTAATGGCAAGTGTAAGTTACTCCAAAGAAAAGTAATGTTTTGGTAGTGTGCTTGTTCTGCTTTTGGAAAAGTGAAAATCTTGATGGGGGGGGGCTTCTGTTTTCTCTTTGGCTGCTGTGTGTTGTGTGCATTTTGCATATTGTCTAGGGGTGTGCGAATTTTGAAATTTTCTAATACGGGCATGGATAAAATTGAGCATGCTGTAAAGAACGGGAGAAGCCTTAAAGCGGTAAAGAAGAAATTTGGCATAGGCAAAAATCAGATGTATGTGATAAGGGACAAGGCGGGCAATGTCATCACAAATATGGAGAAGATAGTTAAAGTAGCCGAGGAGTTCTATGCAGATCTCTACAATAGCCAAAGTAGTCAGGACCGTAATGAGATTGGTTTAAGGAAAAACAGTCAGACATTCCACCAGCGACGAAGGACGAGGTCAAGAAAGCATTAGAAAATATGAAAAGGGGGAAATCAGCTGGAGAAGATCAGATAACTGCAGATTTGTTGAAGGACGGGGGGGATATCGTGCTAGAAAAACTGGCCACCCTGTATACGCGGTGCCTGGTGTCATCGACGGTACCGGAACCATGGATGAATGCAAACATTATCCTCATTCATAAGAAAGGGGACTCTAAGGACCTTAAAAATTAGACCAATCAGTTTACTGTCTGTTACGTATAAGGTATTTACTAAGGTAATAGCTAATAAAATCAGGACAACCTTAGACTGACTGCAGTCCTCAGAAACTGTTTTCTACTATCGGAAATGGTCGGAAACAGTACAGGTTTTCAGAAACAGTACTATACTATCGATCATATCCATACCACCAACCAGGTGATAGAAAAATGCTCAGAATTTAACCAGCCCTTATACATAGCATTCATTAATTACAAAAAAGCATTTGACTCAGTTGAAACCTCGGCGGTGATTCAGGCACCGCGAAATCAGAGGGTAGAAGAGCCATACATGAAAGTGCTGGAAGATATATATATAGTGGCTGCACAGCAACCATGGTTCTGCATAAAGAAACAAAATTCCCATAAAGAAAGGAGTTAGGCAAGGAGACACAATCTCCTCAGTACTATTCACAGCTTGCTTAGAGGAAGTATTCAGAGACTTGGAATGGGAGCAGTTAGAGATAAGGGTAGATGGAGAATACCTCAGTAATCTGCGATTTGCTGATGACATTGCCTTGCTAAGCAACTCGGGGGATGAACTGCATAAAATGATTGATGACCTAGACAGGACAAGTAGAAAGGTAGGCTTGAAAATCAGTATGCAGAAGACTAAGGTAATGTTCAACAGCCTCTGGAAGGAACAGCAGTTTACATTAGGTAGCGAAGTACTGAAAGTAGTAGGCGAATATGTCTACTTAGGACAGGTAGTAACCGCATATTCGGACCATGAAAAGGAAATAACAAGAATAAGATTGGGATGGAGCGCATTTGGCAAGCACTCGCAGATTATGACTAGCAGCTTACTGGTATCGCTCAAGAGGAAAGTATACAACAGTTGCATCTTACCTGTACTCACCTATGGGGCTGAAACGTTGAGGCTAACCAAGAGGGTTCTACTTAAGTTGACAACCCAGAGGGCTATGGAACGAAAAATGGTAGGGGTAACATTAAGAGATAGGAAGCGTGCAGAGTGGGTCAGAGAAATCACTCAAGTTACCGACATTCTAGCGGAAATTAAAAAGAAGAAATGGACATGGGCAGGACATGTAGTGCGAAGAGAGGATAACCGATGGTCGCTTAGGGTAACAAACTGGATACCAAGGGAAGGAAAGTAGCAGGGGGCGGCAGAAAGTTAAGTGGGCGGATGAGGTTAAGAAGTTCGCAGGGGTCAAGTGGATGCAGCTAGCACTGAACAGAGTTAGTTGGAAAAATATGGGAGAGGCCTTCGCCCTGCACTGGGTAGTCAGGCTGATGATGATGATGAATATCAGAAACAGTGCCTTCAAATATCAAATCCATTGCTACATATCTGATGAGAGGAAAAAATATTTCAGAACTGACACGGTATTTGTAAATGAAATTAAGCTATATTTGTGCAAAAGTGGTGACCCTACATGAAATTACAGTATCATATTTTCCGGTTGATAAAACTTGCTTTTTTTTTTTTAACAAAATTTCAGTAGTGCATCCTATGCAATGGTGCGTCATATGTCCTTTATTTACTTTGTTTCGCGCAACGTACATAGGTGAACTTTTGTCATGAAGCGATGGCGGTGGAGACTTCTGGAATTACATTAGCCAAAGGGTTAAGGTGTGCTGACTACAAAGGTAATTGTCAAAAAACTATTGCATTAGCTATGGTCACCTCAGAGGTGCCTAGAGCATTAGTAATATAATATGCCAAAAGATGGCGACATCCGTGCTCCTCACCCTTTCCACACTGCCGACAAGCTGGAGAAAGACAACTCATTTTTCCAGTTGTGATCTGGAACATTGTTTAGTGGCTGCTGCTTACGTGTTGTTCTCTAATTCCTGGGTGAGCTTTGGGAAATGTCAGAGCGCCCGAGCACAGCAGCGATCAGCACAGGGATTACTAGTGCAAAAAAGGTGCTCCTTTCCTGCCGCTAGAAATTGTCATGCATTTTTATGGCGATAGCCTTTAATGGCTCATGCTCGCGGATTGTGTCCGGCCGTAGCTGGCAGCTTGCATGGCTGAGCACTAACTAGACATAGGGCTTTCTGACATTACGTTTGACAGCAGCTGCCAACTCGGGGCTTTCCTTACCTATGCATGGGAGGGGATATCACAATCAGCCTGCCGAAACCCTTGCATTCAGGCTATCCCTAGGCCACACAGGCACATTCATACGGCTCGGTGAAAGCGGGGCTTTATATGTTGGCTGGTAGGTTACGCTATTGCATCATCGCAAAGGTGGGAGTGAAAACAGAAAAAGAGGATCCATAGTGGAGGGCTTCGGACCACTGCGCGATAGAGGCTTTCGCCTCATCGCAGTTTAGTGATCCAAAGTACCCCCTCGAATTTTTTTTGATAGCGTGTCTGAAGATGAAGCTTTTAATTGATTTCACTAATAATCAAGTGTAACTACTCTTACTATATGACAGTACTTTCAGGTATGAGTGTTGCTTCTTTTTTTTCCTCTCATTAGAACATAACTTTTCTTTCTGGCTCAGAGCATTTTGCGATGGTCGGGCAAACATGTATAATCAAGTGTTATTGCTCCAACCTGAATAAATTGATGTCTGTCTGGTATACCAAATTTTTGTTGAAAGCTTCTAAATAATGGCGATGTACCTTATATACCAAACTTAACGCTGAACGTGGTAAACTCTCATTAATTCAGCATTCAAGGGACTAGCAAAGACGTCTAAATTAAGATTTCTCAAATTATCGAATGGGCCAGAAAACAGTGCCAAAAACCATTTACATCGCAATACTTCTATCTGACAAACACCCTCATGACAAATGTCTGCATATGAGATGAAAGCAATGTAGAAACATTTTTTCCTAGTTTGTTCAGGTGCTTTGCTTTTCCCACACGGTAAGGAAGGCCGAACTTCAAAAATGGCCTCATGTTTCCAAGATGTCTTACTGCACAGCCCACGTGGTCAAACATTGCGGTGAAGTGTAGAGTGCAGGAAAACTGCTGTGAATTCGAATATTTTGAGTCTATTCGGTAATTTTCAAATACAAATTGAATAACTAAGATTCTTTTTTGAATATTTCCATAACCATAATATTGCTGCAAGAAAAACACTTGCAAAGCAAACAAAACCCCTTTCGAGTAGTTGCAGATAGTTTGTGTGTATATATGCTTCTGCAGTCATAGAAGTTGTCCAGGTTGATTCCCAGTATAAACTCTTGAGCAAGCACTGGAGTTGCCCTTAGTTATGTATTTTACTTTTTTTTTTTTTTTGCAGGTTCATCACTACTCACAATTTTCGTTAAAGGGGCATTGCTGCTCACCTTCCCTCAACTGAAGGGCAGCCGTTTGAAGTGTTTCTTCGCATCACCTGTTATGTCCATTGCATATTCACACTCTGTGTCAACATTTGCTCTCCCTTTATTCCTTTGTAGTTTACAATATGTGTCAACAGTCTTTTGCACATATCTATATATTCATGCTTCTATGTAACTTTTCCAGCAATAAGTTCTCTGCCATTTTATTCTCTCATTCCTTGAACATTCTGCCTGTTTTTGTGGCCGGTAATACATTGCTACTAAGGTGGTTAGATGTGCTATAAGGGGAAATGCAGGATGGTTGAGTTTTTTGTGATACAGTGATGTCTGTCTTGCCTGTGCCCTGTGCCCACAACAAATGTAACTATTGACAGTTCATGCAGTTTTGACTAATATATCTTATTTATTTTCTTCACAACTCCTATATTGCGTTATAAGATTTAGTGATCAGCTGGCTGTGTAGTGCAGTCATCCACACATATCCTAAGTGCAGCATTGTGTGGACTTAAAAAGCACTACTTACTAAATCAAGCTGATTGCAACAAATCTCTTTTATTATATATATATATACTGGACCCCGGTCAAAACGTCGAAATAGATCCACCGTTATGTTTTTAAACTTTTGGGAATACATTTTACATTTATTGATGAGTTGTCGTCAACTCTTTCTAACACGCGCACGCACGCATACACACACACACACACCAGTTGTCCCAGCTAACTTGCAGCAAGTTTTAAAAAAATACAGTTTGCCCTAGCACAGTGAAACAAATTCAGAGATGTTAAGAGTGACCTATGCTAATCTCCAGTATTTTTTTCATTCACTGCAGTTGATTAATTACTAAAGACTGATTAGCTATTGTTTAAATTATTGGCTTGAGAGAGAAAAGAAGTTAATGCAAAAGCTGTAGATCTTCTTAATATATATATATATATATATAGTGGTACCAAGTGCTTTTGTATTTAAAGTGCTAACACAGTTCTCACACACTACTGTGGGCGTGGTTTAAAATCTGTGTGTTCTTTTCCTTATTCTAGTAGTTTTGTGTTCATTATGTATTTGCTTATGCTTGGTGCATTTTACGATTACACGCATGCAGGAATTAGGGAATTACAAGCAAGGTATATATAACATGAGATCAGCAAGCACTCTTAATAGCATCTGTAGCTCAATAGAGTTTCTTTTTCATTCTTTTCACACCCTTCTTTCTTGGTGTACATGTGCACATTATTTAATATGCTGTGTTTTTAGGTATGCTTACCTTCGAAGTGTTAAAGCAAAAGTAAATTTAGTAATTTTGTTGTTAGAAATGTATCTGTGCTTTTTTTAACATTCCAGCTGGTGTTGAGTGCAACTGCATTTACATATCCCGTCTTGCTATGCTGGGATATTTAGTCAGGTGTCTTTGTAAAATGTAGATTGCTTCCTGTAGCACCATGGGGCCTTTTCACCTCTATATGTAATGTTCACTGATATCCGTCATGGGTATTATACTTCTAAGAGTTGAAGGTTACTAAAGACAGTGTGTAATTCACAGTTAGTGCTATTTCTTTTTGAATTGCATTGAGGTTTCTAGTGTTTCTTGATACCTACTCTTTTGCATCTATCATGCATTTGAGACGTGTTAACAATAAGTAAGACCCTCTTTTACCTCGAAGCTCATGTCTCGAATTTTGTTTTTTTTTAATTTTCCACCACATGTGCCAATAACATAAGGAATTGCCCGTGGAAAATCCTTATCATTTATTAGCTCTTCCTGCAAGGTGGGACCACTGAAAATTATGTGATGGTCATAATTTTATGCTTTTATTATGCAGATGCAGTGACAAATGTCAGCCGGAGCAGCTCAGTTTTTCAGAAGAAACCACCTGAAGGAAAAGGGCGGTTTTCGTGCCATGAGTGTGGGTATGCCACAGACCAGCAGAGCCACTTCAAGAACCACCAGGCAACACACTCTGGAGAGCACCCCTTTCGGTGCAGCCAGTGCAACCAGGCCTTTACAAGGAAGGACAGCCTAGATCGTCATCACCTTCGCATTCACTCAGGCAAGAGGCCATACCAGTGCCCCCACTGCAGCAAGAAATTTGCCGAAGCGTATTACTTGGCTGTGCACATTCGATACCACTCTGGTGAGAAGCCCCACAACTGCAACCTTTGTCCAATGGCCTTTGTAACCAGTACAAACTTGAGAAGTCATCTACGAAGCCACAAGCAGGAGAAACCATTTGCATGTCGTTTTTGCTCTGTTTCATTTGCAAGCAGGCAAGGCCTGAATTACCATGAAAAGAAAAAACACCTGAACTAACCAACTGTCCTATGAAGTCGCGACAGTTTTGGTAGCATTTTGGCAAGTGTGCAGGTTGCTGGACAATATTGGAACAATGTAAGATGTACCCTATCAGCCAGAGACTTATTTTAACTTGTGTTCATATATTCATTTGAACTAATTGAACTAATATGTTATCACTAACTTTTATTGATGTGATAATCAGTATAGTATTCAAAGCTTATCAAGGTGACATGTTATTAGAAGACATCAACTTTGTGAACTGTGCAATAGCTTTTTTAAACCAAAGTGCATAACCTTGACAGAACCCTAATTATACTGACATGAAAGGTTGGCTGAGTTGGTATTCATCGTTACAGAAAGGTATTCGTCATGCTGATAACAATGAAGGAAGGAGACAAGAACACACTGAATCTAGATTAGTTTTCATGCTTGTTCTTGTCTGGTTTGAGCTTTTTAAGGATGTAGACAAATTTCCCTTGGACATGGTGGTTTCAATTAAGCTGAGGGCTCAGTAAGAATCTTCCCATATATTTCTGCCATGCATCACTTCAGCAGCAAGTCTAGACTTTTCAAGTGACTGTCATAAAGCTTATATTGAGTCTTGTCTTTGGCTTGCAGTTAGACATGTCCACTTTATTTACAGCAACTGGGGACACTATAATTGGAGAGCTGCCCTCCTGGGTGTTTTGGGCAGGGCAGCTTGTTAGCTAGATCAGAATCGGGCAGCCATTTCACTGTATGTTTCCCAGTTTAGCTGCAGTTTTCTGTTCAAAGTTTTGTTCCTTTCAATAGTTCCTGAAAGTTACTTAAAAAAGGACCGTGCTTTTGTACCTTATGCTCGTGTCTCATTTGTAAAAAATGTGCAAGATGTCTCTCCGTGTTGATTTTAAGAGCATTAGTTCTCTGCTCAAGAACAGTGGTACAGTGAATTGACTACAAACGTGTGCTTTTTTTTAGATGTCGTTTTTATTTTATTAACAAATTGCTCTACTCTCTTAGCCTTTTTTCTTTTTTCATTTCTTTTTTTTTTTTTTGAAGTGCAAGCAGTGGTTATGACATCTACATTTTAAATCTCTGACTGTAATCCTTTCAAAATGGCTGGATCTTCCTCAGTTGCCATCAGTAAGTTTTTTTGTGGCTTTGGGTGGTGTGAATTTAGTTTTCTTTTTCTGTTTGTGTTGTTACTCTGCAAATGGGAGGTGTTATTTCCATCTAGTTGATATGATGCAATATTTTGAATTTTAAGAATTGTAATACATATCTTGCCTTGTCCGGCTGACCTTCTAGCTGTACAGAAGTATTTGCTTCAATGTTTTTGTATTCCCCTGTGTTCAGTTTCATGCTGTTTGTAAAGAGAGCTATGTAAAACTCTTTAAATGCCTCTAATGTTTAAATATTCAACAAATGTGTCTCGCATCTTTTCACATCATTGTCCTCTAGAGTCCTTTCTCTGCCATTTCAATCGACAAGAAATGCTGAGTGGCATTGAATCTATAGATTTATCACGAAAGTTATTGAGAGTAAAATTTCTTAAGTGAAAATTTTTATTCTCTTTTTAATAATGGCCACTTCTGTTTGTTTGTGGCTGAATTACTGAGCAAATGGTTATTTGGTTGTGAATTTTTCTCCTGCAGATAGAGATGTTTCAGGTGTTAGAGGTGTACTCTGGGATATATTGGGTGCAATAAAGGATTATCATGTGTACCTTCTTGTTGTAGAATTCACATCCTTCCGTGAATCTAGAGGTTGACGCACCTTGATGTATTTGTGCTGTCAACACATGTTCCTGATTGACCTTATTTATAAATAATCGGCTTCATGCAAAGCAGTTTGTGTAATCTTGTGGGCTTCATTTGATTCTCCTTTTATGGAAAATGTCATGGTGTGGAGGCGTAATATCCCTAGAGGTTGGTCTGCGACAGATTTTGCAGGGTAAGAAGCAACGTTTTTGTTTCATGGAATGGTTACAAAGGTATGGTATGCTATATTATTTGGGTAACAAGAACACATTTGGGATGCACACGTTTACATGAAGTCATAAGTCATTGAAATTGCTAAGCACAGCTCTTAGACACCCATTTCAGGATTGCACATCGTCGCCATTTTCGGTGTAGCACACCAGCTTCCAACCATATCAGGTGTAAGCAGAACGCAATGCCACCTGCCATGGTTTGCAGGTTGTCGAGAGAAGAAATGAAAATCTCTCACATTTAAGGAGAGAGAGGGGGAGATAGAGGTTTGTGTGCCTTAATGAAATGGGCATTGTGATGAGAGTGAAGGAATGTGCAGTTGCTTCTAGGCTGCCGCGGGAAACACCTGCATGGTGGCCACCGTAAAAGAAGGGTAAGGCCACTGGGCATTTTGTGGTTCTGTTTTATTTATTTATTTTTAAGTACAGGGTGCTTGCTCCTCTGTCCCAAGGGGTGACCGTCTAGCGGTGGCGGACCTTTTTGTTTGATGTTATAGGTGTGCTGACATGCTCTGGCTGAGTTTATGGATTCGCTCAGAATGGTTGACAGGGTGACTGGAAATTGAGGACAAATAGCATGTTCACTTCCAAACACTGTCGCTCTGCATATCTAAGTTTATCTATCCCCATGCAGGAGCACAGTAATGCCATTTCACACATGGCATCGGCGGCAGCTCGTGAAAGCAATCCCGGCAATTATTTTTGAGTGCTTCCTGAAATTTTCAGGTCTGCATTCTAATGCGATCCACAAGATTGATCTTTTCATGTCAATGCTCAGACATGTTGCGTCCATGAAGGCATCAACTGTGGCTCTACGAGTTGAGTATACCTTTTCCCTTTCGATCAGTTCTGCTGCTGCTCTTTGCATAGCTTTAATTCATCCTCTTCCTCTCTGCCTTTGCCATTCCTCATAAAGGGGCCATGGAGGCAAAAGAGATTGGCTTGTTGTCAGAGGATTTCGGTGCTGTCTAGGAAAGAGAACTCTGTCATTTGTTTCAGAGCACACATTCCTGAATTGAGCAATGTCGTCGCCGGTGTAACTGCTGGGCAGCTATAGGCCCAGTGCTCCGTCTAGGGGCAATATTGAAAGCACGTTAGCAGTTCTTGAAAGTCCTTCTGGGATCTGAGCCTCTGTAAAATTTCATTCTGGCTTAGGGATATATACATATAACTAGGAATAGGCCGCTGTGAGCTTTACTTCAACACCACCATGATGGTATTGTTGTGGACGAGAAAGAAGCAGGCAGGGGGCAGGAGCGCTCGCTTTAGGCCCGCGGCGATTTATTAAAATTATTTCACGGTCGCCAGTCATCTCTGTTCTCTGTGTTCATCTGCTTGACGGCCTGGATCATTTTGGTTGGAGGTGTCATCATCACTCGTCATCCTGGCCCGGAGCTTCGGCACCCTGTATCTGCTTGCACTAGTGGCTTCAATGCAGTACATCGCCTGGCTGTTCCCCAGCTTACCAGACCCGATTCGACCTTGTCATTCTTTTGCCTCGTCCCTCATAAGATGCGACAAGGAAGAGACCAAATGATCCCACCGACCCGAGATACCACCCACATGTCCACAGGACACTAGGAGAGACCTGACTGACCTGATGGCCCCACCAACTTATTTTATAAGATGACCGCGTATGAGGAAATCCTTCCGCCCATGCTATGGGGTGCATGCTTGGTCTTCGGCTATCAAATCTTGGTGACCTGTGACCCAAAAGCATCCTGGTCCAGGATTAATCAGGGAATCAATTGTGTACATAAATTAGTAAATGCAAAAAACGTGTTTAACATATGGGCAGTTTTGGTATAGTTTACTGACACTGTAAGAAATGTTTCCTACAAATTAATATAGCCATATGGTCAAGCAAGCCTATCAAGCCAAGGGAAATACAGCAGGGAATTAACGGGTATGGGCTATATTTATATTACACAATTTAATATTGATGCTGCATAGGACGTGGCAGTGGAACGGATGCTAGCCCACTTTCTCATATAAAAGAAAAAATAATTGCATCATAAGAACTGCTAAAATTACTCTTTCTACAGTTAGCGTTTCTTTTTGAATTGTTCATTAAAATGTTTGCAGTGAATGTATGCAATGCTGTGTTGCTGGCCAATAGACGTTATTGTACTAGAAGGAGCACAAAACCGACAAAGATTACCTTTCTGACTAATAAATCATTTCTACTCCGTTGCTGCATGTTGCTGCAGTTACCTGACGCGTGCCTAGATATTGATCTCGGGAAAGTATATCTTCGTGGCCTTGGGGGAGGCTCCAGAGAGGATACCACGTGCGCAGGCCCAAACAGGATATCGCATAGGAGCTGCTTTGTGTCACAAAATGAGACATTCTCCCGCTATGAAGGCGCATCAGGTCACGGCCGGACTTAATGCAGCAGTGCACACTCTTCTTACAGCCTGCGCGATCACGACCGGACTGAATGCAGCGGCTTGCGCTTGCGCGTTCCCCGATACCAATACGCAGACCGGCCGTGGTCAGATGAAGCAGACGCTATGGCTTCAGCGCACTAGCAGACGACTCGTTGCAAAACACGCCCTTCGCACTCAACGCGTTTCCCATGGCCTCCGAGATCACCCTCGCGCGCGAAACGTGCGCGCGGAGGTGATCTCGGAGGTCATGCGTTTCCGCGCAAGTTTTACCTGGCAGTCGTTAGTCGGCGCCAGCGGCAGGGCGCATCTAAAACCCCTTGATACTTTGAAAGTTACGCCAACGATTGAACTTTGCCGCCGCCGCGCTACCTCCTCGCTTCCTCCTCGCCCCTTGCGCGCCCCTTCGCTGAAGGCCGGCTCTCCGCCCGATTTCCTGAGCGACGATTGGTCTCCCTGCCGTTGCCATTGGAAACCGACGCGCGTCCGGCGTTTTCCTTGTGTTTTATTTTTCCTTCGCGCCATTTTTCCCCCAGTCTCTGCGAGCGAATATTGCGCGCTGTGCTTTTATTGCAGCGTGCAAGCTCTATGCCGTGCTGTTGCGCGTACAACTGCAGCAAGCGACCTGAAGATGGTTATGCGGTATTCATGATATCTCAAGGCAAGCGTGACGGCTTGCGCACGAGTCAATGGATTCACAAGATTAGTCGAAAGACGTTTATTCCTAGAAACAACAGAGTTGTTTACGACGTCGAGTGCCTTTCTCACTCCCCGTAATAACGCGTCACCTGACGCTGCGTTTTTTATTCCTGCTTGCTACTCAATATTTTTGCGGCGGCAGCATGTTCATTGCATAAAAATAAGGTTGTCCTCTGCAGCATGCTGAATATTCTGCGAGGCTCCAAGGCTCCATCATTTAACACGCTTCGACTTCTGTACAGTGAGAAACAGGGCGCTATAATCTGCTTTTTGCTGTCAGAAATAACTGGAAAATTACAGTCTCTCGATTGCATTTGTCGCGATTATGCTAGGATCCCTGGCCTCCTTCACTAAAAATCAAAATTCGCCCTTGTAGAGGAGCTAGCCTTTCCAGCTTTTACTTGTAGTGTGCGTCGGTTACTCGGGAGCATTGAATGCTGGCCCTGAAAAACTCTTTGGCAAGTAAACCCGAGGTATTGCGGGTAATCTGCATTAGTTAGGTCGTATGGCATTTTTTTTTTTTTCAATTCTTGAATGTGTCTTGCCATGCTTCGACGCACGCGTGGGTTAAAAAATATGCGTTCGTTTTATCAGGGATACGGCCAATGTGCAGGAGGTGTTCATATGATCACACACGCTTCACTTTGACCATGACTACAAGGCGTTGGCAGGTTACCTTCGCTTTGAAAGCTGGAGCTCTAAAAGCGCGATTCCGCGTATTCATTTATTGCGAGAAAAGTTATCCCATCGATGTCAAATCAGCCGGAATCATTGCATCAATTTTCTGTATTTACGAAACTTAAACAATCAATGATGATTATAGTTATTATGTAAAAATAGGGGAACATTTTGCGAGCAACAATTCTTAACACTGTAACATATTACTCATTTCAATTATATGCAAGATTTTTTTTTTCACCTAGCCTGAGTAATTATCTCATCGCTCTATGTTCTAGCTACATTTCACTGAAGACCAGTTTGAGCCGCCAATATTACACGAACTCGAAAAAAAAAAAAAAAAAAACAGACCAAACGCAGTTCCATCAATTTTCTCTCACCGACCTGTCCTGAAGTAAAGGAAGCCTCCTCGACAGAGACATGAACCTCGCGCTGATAGTAGTCAGTTATTTCTGTGGCTTGCTCTTTTCTCACCTCCATTTATGAGAAAACAAGAAAGTATAAGAATTAAAAGTCAATGTATAGTTGTCTCGTCAGATATTATGAGATAATAGAGATATGACTGACAGCGTAAGTCAATGAAAATTGAAGTATATCAATGGGTCATGGGACGGCATCAGATTAAATAGTGATGGTTATGAATAGTGATAGGTAATGATGGTGACTGTTACGGATAATAATAGTAAATTATAGTAATAGGCCCGGATAGTGAGGTGATAGTGTTCGTTGCGGATAGTGACAGTTACGATAGGTCTCTGGCATTAGTAGATATAGTGATAGATAGGATAGTGATAGTTAATGAATTGGCAGTTATATGCTTTCTCATTTCCGCACGTTGAAGACCTATGTGCACCTTGTAATTTTTTTATTTGATTGTTGCGTTCAATGAAATCAAGCTCTTTTACACAGCGCATGAGACCACAGCATGCTTGCCCCAGAACTTCAGTGTATCGGCAATAGGGCCCACCACTTCTCCCAGTGTACCCTGCTGTCTTTTAACCACACGCGAAGTCAGTGAGGGGCCACGTACTCACAAAATTATTTAATTCCTCCATCAGCATCATATCAAGACTGCCGTGGCAAAACTGTTCCTTGCCTCGAAGCAGCAAGGAACAGCTCAAAATTTGATTTTATACAAAATTAACTAATGAACGCAGATTATCGCGGATCGCTAACTAGCACAGTGCCATTACACTTGGCCTAATCTTTCCAACGGTATACGGTTCGGTGTTGCAGCTAAAATTTAGATTTTAATTGCAATTTACTAACTATCAATTAATTTGGCCCAGTAATTGATTGAAATACATGTACAATTAACCAATAATCCAATCTCATGGTTGATCACGTGACATATACTATGCTAAGAGAGATAGCTTGACAGTAGCGAAATAGACTAAGTCCTGCTTTAACCTTCTCTAATCTTGAAGCTCAAAGCACCAGCCTGGATCGTTTTCTGAAGTTTTACCGCGGTGACAGATTTCACGCTCTAAAAAAAACAAACATAAAGTCAGAGGCAGTACTAGATTACGTGCACAAAGTAAAACCTTATCATAAGACTTAAAAAGTGTCTGTAGCACAGAACTCACCTGAAAGCTTTGTTTATCAGTATTCCCCATTCAAACAGTTCTAAGAAGAAAGCAATCAATTCATGAACTTTACTATAGGCATTCTCAATGCTTTTCTCGCAATTTTTCAAAAATTTTGTGCACTCCTGGAGCGCAGACCTGGCCCAAAAGCTCGCGCTTCACTCACTGCTGCGGCCGGCCGGCGGGCGTCAGGGGGAAAAAGCGTGTCGTGCGCAGCGCTCGCCGCCGCCGCGCGAGGAGAATCGAGGAGGAAAGCGCGGCGCGGAGGAGAGTGTCGCTACTTTCAAATTATCAAGGGACTTTAGGCGCATCTAAAGTCCCTTGATAATTTGAAAGTAGCCACACTCTCCTCCGCGCCGCGCTTTCCTCCTCGATTCTCCTCGCGCGGCGGCGGCGAGCGCTGCGCACGACACGCTTTTTCCCCCTGACGCCCGCCGGCCGGCCGCAGCAGTGAGTGAAGCGCGAGCTTTTGGGCCAGGTCTGCGCTCCAGGAGTGCACAAAATTTTTGAAAAATTGCGAGAAAAGCATTGAGAATGCCGATAGTAAAGTTCATGAATTGATTGGTTTCTTCTTAGAACTGTTTGAATGGGGAATACTTATAAACAAAGCTTTCAGGCGAGTTCTGTGCTACAGACGCTTTTTAAGTCTCATGATAAGGTTTTACTTTGTGCACTTAATCTAGTACTGCCTCTGACTTTGTGTTTGTTTTTTTTTAGAGCGTGAAATCTGTCACCGCGGTAAAACTTCAGAAAACGATCCAGGATGGTGCTTTGAACTTCAAGATTAGAGAAGGTTAAAGCAGGACTTAGTCTATTTCGCTACTGTCAAGCTATCTCTCTAAGCATAGTATATGTCACGTGATCAACCATGAGATTGGATTATTGGTTAATTGTACATGTATTTCAATCAATTACTGGGCCAAATTAATTGATATTTAGTAAATTGCAATTAAAATCTAAATTTTAGCTGCCACACAGAACCGTATACCGTTGGAAAGCTTAGGCCAAGCGTAATGGCACTGTGCTAGTTAGCGATCCGCGATAATCTGCGTTCATTAGTTAATTTTGTATAAAATCAAATTTTGAGCTGTTCCTTGCTGCTTCGAGGCAAGGAACAGGTTTGCCACGGCAGTCTTGATATGATGCTGATGGAGGAATTAAATAATTTTATGAGTACGTGGCCCCTCACTGACTTCGCGTGTGGTTAAAAGACAGCAGGGTACACTGGGAGAAGTGGTGGGCCCTATTGCCGATACACTGAAGTTCTGGGGCAAGCATGCTGTGGTCTCATGCGCTGTGTAAAAGAGCTTGATTTCATTGAACGCAACAATCAAATAAAAAAATTACAAGGTGCACATAGGTCTTCAACGTGCGGAAATGAGAAAGCATATAACTGCCAATTCATTAACTATCGCTATCCTATCTATCACTATATCTACTAATGCCAGAGACCTATCGTAACTGTCACTATCCGCAACGAACACTATCACCTCACTATTAGGGCCTATTAATATAATTTACTATTATTATCCGTAACAGTCACCATCATTACTTATCACTATTCATAACCATCACTATTTAATCTGATGCCGTCCCATGACCCATTGATATACTTCAATTTTCATTGACTTACGTTGTCAGTCATATCTCTATTATCTCATAATATCTGACGAGACAACTATACATTGACTTTTAATTTTTATACTTTCTTGTTTTCTCATAAATGGAGGTGGGAAAAGAGCAAGCCACAGAAATAACTGACTAATATCAGCGCGAGGTTCATGTCTCTGTCGAGGAGGCTTCCTTTACTTCAGGACAGGTCGGTGAGAGAAAATTGATGGAACTGCGTTTGGTCTGTTCTTTTTTTCGAGTTCGTGTAATATTGGCGGCTCAAACTGGTCTTCAGTGAAATGTAGCTAGAACATAGAGCGGTGAGATAATTACTCAGGCTAGGTGAAAAAAAAAAAAAAATCTTGATACAATTGAAATGAGTAATATGTTACAGTGTTAAGAATTGTTGCTCGCAAAATGTTCCCCTATTTTTACATAATAACTATAATCATTATTGATTGTTTAAGTTTCGTAAATACAGAAAATTGATGCAATGATTCCGGCTGATTTGACATCGATGGGATAACTTTTCTCGCAATAAATGAATACGCGGAATCGCGCTTTTAGAGCTCCAGCTTTCAAAGCGAAGGTAACCTGCCAACGCCTAGTAGTCATGGTCAAAGTGAAGCGTGTGTGATCATATGAACACCTCCTGCACATTGGCCGTATCCCTGATAAAACGAACGCATATTTTTTAACCCACGCGTGCGTCGAAGCATGGCAAGACACATTCAAGAATTGAAAAAAAAAAAAAAATGCCATACGACCTAACTAGTGCAGATTACCCGCAATACCTCGGGTTTACTTACCAAAGAGTTTTTCAGGGCCAGCATTCATTGCTCCCGAGTAACCGACGCACACTACAAGTAAAAGCTGGAAAGGCTAGCTCCTCTACAAGCCCGAATTTTGATTTTTAGTGAAGGAGGCCAGGGATCCTAGCATAATCGCGACAAATGCAATCGAGAGACTGTAATTTTCCAGTTATTTCTGACAGCAAAAAGCAGATTATAGCGCCCTGTTTCTGACTGTACAGAAGTCGAAGCGTGTTAAATGATGGAGCCTTGGAGCCTCGCAGAATATTCAGCATGCTGCAGAGGACAACCTTATTTTTATACAATGAACATGCTGCCGCCGCAAAAATATTGAGCAGCAAGCAGGAATAAAAAACGCAGCGTCAGGTGACGCGTTATTACGGGGAGTGAGAAAGGCACTCGACGTCGCAAACAACTCTGTTGTTTCTAGGAATAAACGTCTTTCGACTAATCTTGTGAATCCATTGACTCGTGCGCAAGCCGTCACGCTTGCCTTGAGATATCATGAATACCGCATAACCATCTTCAGGTCGCTTGCTGCAGTTGTACGCGCAACAGCACGGCATAGAGCTTGCACGCTGCAATAAAAGCACAGCGCGCAATATTCGCTCGCCGAGACTAGGGGAAAAATGGCGCGAAGGAAAAAGAAAACACAAGGAAAACGCCGGACGCGCGTCGGTTTCCAATGGCAACGGCAGGGAGACCAATCGTCGCTCAGGAAATCGGGCGGAGAGCCGGCCTTCAGCGAAGGGGCGCGCAAGGGGCGAGGGGGAGGCGAGGAGGTAGCGCGGCGGCGGCAAAGTTCAATCGTTGGCGTAACTTTCAAAGTATCAAGGGGTTTTAGGCGCATCAGAGGGGCTTTATGTGTATACTTGCATCGTACACAACAGAAATACCTCCTCAATTGTTAATTTGGGTGCGTTTGATTTTTAATCAAGCTCCGACGGGAGAGGCGCACAGCTCTGGTGCTATTACTTTAGCTTAACATTCAGCCGCTTCAGCTCCAGCCAGCCAATGTAGCAAATGTAGCACCAGCGCAGTAGGCATCGACAAAAGCGACAAATGTCATAATATGGTACCCACGTTGCCAACATAAGATAGCAAAACTGCGGAAACCGAAACCGAGCTGATAGCTTCGAAATGGCTGCACCGCGGCACTGCTTTAGGCCATTCGAAGAGCAGTATTCGATTATAACGCGAGGGTAGACTTTAAGCGGAATAAATCTTGGAAAAAACTTGCGTTACATTCGAGTAAATACGGTAGATGTGGATAAAAGTAAGATGTGGAAGTGGTCGTTGCAATGTAAACCATGTCCCTGTAAGTCTTGCACAGTCTGTAAGGAATTTTTTTTTCTACATTGCCTATCAGTTCACAAACAGCATCAGACCTTGTTCACAGGTTTGTGTAACATTTAGACATATCTCTGTAGCAAGGAAAGCTCTAAAGTGGTCACTGCACTTTTTATGCTCAAGTACACCTCATTCATGACTTTATGGCAGTAGGCACTGGTTAAGCAACAACGCGCAAGCCAGGGTGTTGAAAACGATATGTGATGGGTATTACCATAAATATTTTATGCAGGTCCCATTTGGAGTTGTGAAGGTTCTTTTTAATGTGAAAGCATATGAGCCCCAATACGAGAAAAGCTGGCGGCATTGTTCATGCCCGAGAGGGGGTCATAAAAATATGTCATCAAGCCACCTATGGGATGCAAAAGCTATATCATAATCTTATGACAGATATGCATCTGTGATAGAGGGCACTGTCACTTCACATAATCCTATGAGTATTGTTTACATATACTTGGCACATGTGGTGCCAGTCTCCTTACATTCATACACATCAAAATTGTGACGCAAATGTTTATTGTATAGCGTTCCAGGTGGTGTCATACAATTTCTCGTTGCACATCGCATACACCTGCTACTCAAGTTAGAGTCTAGCTTGCAAGAGGGATTCCAACTGACGACATATGTACATACCTTCAGCTGTATGCCTTAAAATCGAGGTTTCGATGCCACATGAAGCATGTTGAACACAAAACACACACATCGAATACAATACCAGAAGAAAGAACTTTAATACATGTTGAAAACCTCATTCGAAACCATTTCACCCGTGGGACTCTAATGCTTTCACATTCATACGCGCATGCAGTCTTAAGTATCTCTGCCAATTTTTTTCTCTCCTATTTACTAAATAGACAGCAGCTTTGAACCGAAATGTGCTTTTCTTTGAACTATTGCTTTCATAGTGCAATATGGAAGCTTCTGCAGGCATTTCATGAGGCAGTCACCTACACGAGCGGACATTAACCTTAAAGACAAATCATATGGCAAGAGCTCTATGCAAGAGGACTTCATTTTTAGCTAACAATGAACCCTTTGCAGAATTCTGGAAGTCAGCTTCTCTGCACAGCGAAAACCCCTTCACCATGGCGGCCAAACTGTTTTGGGGGCAAAAATAGGGTGCAGAGCAGGGGACTTCTCTTGTGACCTAACGGTACCCTCCATTTCCTGCAATCCTCTGCCTATTGCTGCTGTCGTAATTAATAGATTAATAGTGCCCCTGCCTCCCAGGTACCAGAAGTTGGGCATAGTGCAAGATACTTCTGTATCAAATAGAAGTGTTCTGCACTGTGCAACTTCTGCCCCAAAGGGCTGCGCCGCCATGATAAGCGATTTTTGCTATGTAGGAAAGCTGACATACGGAGTTTTGTAAAGGGTCCACAGCTGGGATTTTTGCAACTGTGAAGATGTTGGGCAACAAGTGATTCTTTCAGTGTTGAGAAACGTGGGATTTCAGCTGATATATTTTTAGTATTAGTTTTGCACATTCCTTTTCGTTTTTGCCTTTGTTATGTGAAAAATGGACCAGCTACAATAACAGAAAGAGTCCCTAATATGCATTATTCATTTTCCGTTTTGTTTGAAAACAAATTTAGAAACATGATAGCAGTGCACCTATGGAAATAACAGTGGTGGCAAAATGTGTAGTGTCATTTTCTACTCTTTTTTTTTTTTGTGTGTGTGATAGCAATCTAGGCCAAGTCCAATTTTACCTGACTTTGGTTGCTTTTTTGCCCATTTGATTGCTTGAACTGACAGCACTAACACTGTAGTGATTCTTCATGTCTTGCACCCCAAGAATACTTGCTTAGCATCCTAAGGTGTTCCACAAGCTTTCGAATGAATGTTTTCAGGAGACCACTAATTAGTCAGTTTAGTTCAGTTCAGTAGTTCAGTCGTGTCCGACTCCTCGTCACCCTATGGACCATATCACGCCACGCTTTCCGGTCTCTCACTATCTTCCTAACATCGCATAACTTCATCTGCAGCGCCTCGAGGATGCCATCTAACCATCGCATTCGCTGCCTACCCCTTCTCCGGTGACCCTCAACCTTTCCCAACATCAAATCTTTCTCCAGCGACTCCTCTCTTCTCATCAGATGACCAAAGTAGCTGAGCTTTAATTTTAGAATTTGACCCTCCAATGAGCAGTCAGGGTTTATGGTCAACAATATTGACTGATTTGGTCTTCTGGCCATCCAAGGAACTCTCAAGAGTCTCCGCCAGCACCACAATTCAAACGCGTCAATTCTTCGGCAGTCAGCCTTCTTCACAGTCCAACTCTCGCATCCATACATCACAACTGAAAAGACCATAGCATGAGTTATACGGATCTTGGTTGGCAGTATGATGTCTCTGCTCTTTACTAGGCGGTCAAGGCTAGCCATGGCTCTCTTTCCCAGAAGCAGGCATCTCCTAATTTCATGGCTGCAGTCTCCTTCTGGGGTAATCTTGGAGCCCAAGAAGAGAAAATCTGTCACAGCTTCTACTTCTTGTTCCTTGATGCTCCAGGACTTGATAGGGTAAGACGCCATGATTTTTGTCTTTTTAATGTTCAGTTTAAGCCCAAACTTCTCGCTCTCTTCTTGTACGCAGATCAGAAGTCTCTTCAGTTCCACTTCACTTTCTGCCATTAAAGTGGTATCATCCGCATATCTAAGGTTGTTGATACGTTTCCCAGCAATCTTCACTCCAGCTGAAGACTCGTCCAGACCGGCCTTCCTCATGATGCACTCAGCATATAGGTTAATTAGGCAGGGCGACAGTATGCAGCCTTGTCTCACTCCTTTCTCAGTCGGAAACCAATCAGTAAGACCATGCCCAGTTCTGACTGTGGCCTCTTGCCCTTCATACAGGTTCCTGAGGAGACAGATGAGGTGAATTGGAACTCCCATCTCTTGGAGAGCTTGCCACAATCTGCTGTGATCTACGCAGTCAAACGCTTTCGCATAAACAATAAAGCAGAAGTAGATGGGTTTCTGGAATCCTCTTGCTTTTTCCATGATCCAGCGAAGGTTGGCAATCTGACCTCTAGTTTCTCTGCCCTTGTGAAACCCAGCTAGCACGTCCAGAAGCTCCCGATTCACATACTGCTGCAGCCTACCCTGGAGGATTTTCAACATCACCTTGCTAGCATGCAAAATAAGCACGATCGTGCGGTAGTTGGAACAATCTTTGGCACTGCCTTTCTTTGAAATGGGGATATGTAAACTGACCTCCTCCAATTCTGTGGCCACTGCAGGTTTGTCCAAATTTTCTGACAATGTATAAAGAATGCACAGCGTCTTCATGGTTGAGGTTTCGAAGCAACTCAGCAGGAATGCCATCAATTCCACTAGCTTTGTTCTTAGAAAGGCTGGCTAAGGCCCATTCAACTTCACTCTTCAGGATGCCCGGCTCGAGATCAGTACTCACAACCGTCTTATGTTGGGTTTGCACACCCGGGTCCTTCTTGTACAGTTCTTCTGTGTATTCCTGCCACCTCTTCTTTATCTCTGAGGCTTCAGTGAGGTCCCTGCCTCGTTTGTCCTTTATCATGCCCAGCTTAGCACAGAAGCTTCCTTTGATATCTTTGATTGTCTTATACAGAGCTCTTGTGTTCCTCAAATGGCAGTTGTCCTCAGCTGCTTGGCACTGCATGTTCAAGAAGGCATTCTTATCTCTCCTTGCTATTTTCTGAAAATCCGCATTGAGAACCTTGTATCTTTCTCTTTCCCCCATAACTTTTGCCATCCTCCTTTCTTCAGCTATTTGCAAAGCCTCTTCAGATAACCAGTTTGCTTTCTTGCTTTTCTTTTGCTTTGGAACTACCTTAGTAGCAACTAACTTCTTGTATTATATCATAAACATCAGTCCACATCTGTTCAGGCTCTCTGTCTTCTAGATCTAATTCTTGAAATCGATTCCTCACTTCCACAGCATATTCTGATGGAATTTGATCCAGATCATACCTGAAAGGCCTTCTAGTTTTCTGCGTTTCCCTCAATCGAAGTTTAAATTTGACAAGAAGAAGCTGATGATCGGTGCTACAATCGGCCCCAGGCCTTGTTTTCACTGCTTGTATAGCGCTTCTCCATCTCTGTCGGCAAAGAATATAATCAATCTGATTCCTGTACAGACCGTCCGGTGAAGTCCATGTGTACAGGCACCTCTTGTGCTGTTGAAAATGAGTTTTCGCTATGGTCAGGTTGTTTTCTTGACAAAACTCTACTAGCCTCTACCCAGCTTCATTTGGCTCACCAAGACCGAACTTGCCTGTAATTCCGGATATTTCTTCACTCCCCACCTTAGCATTCCAGTCTCCTATGAGAAAAAGAATGTCTGATGATGGAGTGCGGTCTAAAAGGCATTGCAGGTCAGCATAAAATCTCTCAACATCAGCTTCTTTAGCAGTAGTGGTTGGTGCATGGACTTGTATAACTGTTATGTTGAAAGGGTGATCTTGGATCCGAAGTGAAATCATTCGGTCATTTTTGGGGTTGTACCCTAGCACTGCTTTGCCCATTCTTCTGTTTACTATGAGAGCGACTCCATTCCTTCTCCTGGATTCGTGCCCACAATATGAGTTATTTTCAGTTCTCTCATTAAAATACTTAGTTGCTGGAATGAATGCCAGTATGATATCATTTGTAAAATATCAAGCTTTGGAATATTGGCGGAGGTAGTAGTGCACTACACTTTGTAGTGTGCAGCAAAAACAGTCCAGACAAGGCTGGCAAAATGTCGGAATAGAGCCTGCATCCTCTCAAGTTTTATAAGACTGGATGCAAGCAATGCAGCAGATCAAGGCAAAACTACCTCAACAGGTAAAGCACAACTTTTTGGCTACCAATAGGAAAGTTATAAGAAGAACCAGCATGAAAATTTCGCGAAACAACAGGAAATTCTTTTTATATATCAGATGCTTTGCACAGCCTTTCAAAGTATGAAATGCTATAGCATCACTGAATTTCTGAAGCTGTAAGTCAAGATGAAACTACCCCGCCGGGGTGGCGCAGTGGTTGGAGCACTCGACGACTGTGCCCAAGGGTGCGAGATTGAATCCCGGCCTCGGCGGCCGCTTTTCAGTGGAGGCGAAAAGCTAGGTGCCCGTGTGCTGTGCGATGTCAGTACATGTTAAAGAACCCCAGGTGGTTGAAATTTCCGGAGCCATTCACTATGACGTCTTTCATAGTCAGAGTTGCTTTGGGACGTTAAACCTCACAAAACACAAACCAAACCAAACAAAGATGAAACTGCTTCAAGATATTTAGAGGAACTGTTTGTATACACATACAAAAACAGGAAATTAAAACTGGAGAGAGCTTGGCAGTAGCAACAGCTGCTGTGAAATGCTGTAGTCATACCGAATTTTCTGTGCATCACACATCATTTCAACCATTGCCTAAAGTTGTAGGATATCAAAAATTCATAGAACAATTATGACTCGGTATAGTGAAATTTGAGCGCAGCTGTTGGGGTATTTGAACCATAGGAAATTGCACACGCATCACACTGTGGTGGACGGCATGTTTTGCTGAATCCATTGGTGACAGAGTGCCATCACAACCCACTCTCACCTTTTCACAACATCTGCCTCCTCGCGGCCTCTTCACCACTGTACCATTCTTCTTTGCATTCCTCCACACGGTATCTCTTCTACTGCCTTACCCTCCTTTTTTGTTTTTCTCCTTGCGCTATCTTAACTACCTTCCTACGTTTAACTTTGTCCTCATCCTCATTCACTTCTGCTGCTATAGTCATTGCTTACGGTGCTCAACTAAGGAGCAGGCACCTAAGAGCTGCACTTTGAAACAAGCAAATGGCTGTCATGTGGAAAAAATTCTCCATATCTCGTAATATGCCAGTACAAATGGCACAGCTCAAAACAATGTGTGAACACTTTACAGAGCCTTGTTGTGCCTGCATAGAGCAGCCTTCTTCAGTGAAAGGGTTGCAAATATTTTGCTGTTGACATTTCTCAAACCTTAGCTAACAGTGGAAGCAACACAACTGTGACAAGCCTTTCTGACTGAAATGCATCACTGTTATTCTGCCATTAACAAGACACATGGGGTGTCCACTCCGCACCCGCTAAGGATCTTGTTCAAAAGAGCATAATCATCGCCATCTCCTGGATTCTCCCTGAAAGGCGGCATCACAACATAACAAACAAGATTGCTCATCTACATTGGAAGGCAAATGTGGAGCTTCGTCTGAATACATACATTGTGAGCATACCCCGGCCGGCAAAATCTCAAGTGCTCACCTAGGCTTACTCAAAATTTTGGTCAACCTGTGGGCTTACACATGCTTCGGCTCACTGAACTTGAACTCAAACTTACTTAGACTCGCAACTCACTCGGACTTATTCCAACTCATGACTCATCCATAGTAAACCACTCGTGACTCAATTCACTTGGGCTCCCTCACTCATCTCACAAGCCGCAGCTCATCGACTCATTTTGACTCACAACTCATCTTATGACTCAACTAGACTCACTCACTCATTCCGACTCATCTGGATTCATTTGCTCACTTCTACTCAAGTCATTTGGGCTCACCTACTCACTGAGCTGCGCAATTTCTTTAGCCCAAGTGGTCCTGACCAAGGCAATTATTGTTAGGTAGGAGGCTTTTTTCTTTGTGGTTTGGTTGATCATTTTCCATGTGAGTCAAGTTCCATGTATGAAGCAGCCTTAAACAAGTCTGAAAGGGCTTGACGGTTTCTATCCACTATAAGCTGCGTATCAGTGGCATCAGGGTCGATGGAGAATACCTCAGTAATCTGCGATTCGCTGATGACATTGCCTTGCTAAGTAACCCAGGGGATGAACAGCAGATAATGATTGATGACCTAGACAGTAACAGCATAACAGTAGGCTTAAAAAATCAATATGCAGAAGACTGCGGTACTGTTCAACAGCCTCGGAAAGGAACAGCAGTTCACAAAAGGTAGCGAAGCACTGGAAGTGGTAGGCGATTATGTCTGCTCATGACAGTTAGTAACTGCAGATCTGGACCATAAAAGGGAAATAACTAGGAGAATAAGATTGAGATGGAGCGCATTTGGCAAGTACTCACAGACTATAACTAGCAGCTTACCGGTATCGCTCAAGAGGAAAGTATACTATAACAGTTGCTTCTTACCTGTACTACCCAACAGGTCTGAAACATGGAGGCTAACGAAGAGGGTTCTACTTAAGTTGAGGACAACGTAGAGAGCTATGGAACAGAGAATGGTAGATGTAACGTTAATAGATAAGAAGCATACAGAGTGGGTCAGAGAAATTACTCGAGTTTAACATATTGAACCAGCGAAAGATGCAGAAACATGAGAAGTACGTAATGGTCACCATGTTACTCGTTACTGACATTCTAGTCGAAATCGAGAAGAAATAGGCATGGGCAGGACATGTAGTGTGGAGAGGATAACCGATGCTCTCTAAGAGTAACCAATTGGATTCAAAGGGGCGTAATTCCGTTTCCTCAGCGGTAGGGCCCCGCAACTTTTCACCTCACTGGTTGCCTCTCAGCTGATTAAACAGTGATTGTTACCAAGAAGTATCTCTGAACGCAACCTAAAGGTAACATGCACTCACTGAAGGCAGGAAATGATTACGGTGAAGGTAATTGAATAGGGTTACCGTTGTCATGCCGTCACCTCTTTGCTTTGTTCACGGCTGGTTTTGCGGCTATTAAGAATGAAAAACATCCCATAATGCAACCTAAAGGGGAACACACCCCAGGAAAGATCTTGGTAGCTTATTCAAAAAATTCAGAAAAAAAGTTGCATTCACAAGATTCGAACAGATGTCTTATTCACTCAATGCTCAGATAAATAGTGTCAATCCATTGCGCCACTAAAGCAACGAGTGTGGCAAGCTTTAAATGCACTCTTATTCATTTTTACAATATTTCCGCTAACTGCCGCGTATATAACTGTCAGGATGGAAGTTTGGGCGAGTTGGTGAGGGTTTTCTTGCAATGTCGCCAGGTGACGCTGCTCAGAGGACGCTACCGTTGAGAGAACGGAATCACGCTTCCAAGGGAAGGAAAGAGTAGCAGGTGGTGGCAGAAAGTTAGGTGGATGGAAGAGGTTAAGAAGTTCGTAGAGATCAAGTGGACGCAGCTAGCACAGAACCGGGTTAATTGGAGGAAAATGAGAGGCCTTCGCCCTGCACTGGGTATAGTCCAGCTGATAAAGATGATCAGTGGCAAATCCATCACGTGCAAAGCGCACAAAATACACCAGTTAGAGCATGCAGGAAAACGCTCCACAAATTCCTCTCTTCCAGTCACCCAGAGACGGTGCCAAGCCAAAACCACCACATCCGCAAGCATCCTTTGCTGCAGTAATAAATCTCCTCCCCGACCACCCTCGTGCTGTCACTAAATGGGAGAAAAAAAGGTACACACAATCGTCATGAAAACAGATCATGATCGCAACTTAAGTACGGACTCACTCATGACACAGGTCAAGATTTAAATGCGAGTTCAGACTAACTCACAACTCAGATCATGATCTGAACGTGAGCATGTGCTCATGACTCAGATCATGATTTGATTGTGAGCGTGAGTGAGTCTTAGTGAGCCGACTCATGAGTGCTTCCGCTGATATACACTTGTGAGCTTCTTTTCTTTAACCACAAGTGTTGCTGCTTGCACAGTTGAACTGAAGGAGCAGAATGTTGCAACTCGTCAGTTGGTGCCGTATGAGAAATAAAGGAAAGCATGAAATGAATAGGCTGAATGTGCTGCCTCAGTAGTAGACTACTGTCAGCGACTGCCAGCACTCCTTTACTGACAATCACGTGGCCTGCAAACTATGGTCTCCAACGTACTCTATCTCAATGCACACACAGTGTAAGTTGGCTCTTTCTAGCACCTGATTCATCTTCCATCTTGTTGAATGTGCTTTCAGAATAGCATTCCCAAAGCAACCGGAAGTAGTTTACTCCTTCGTACAACACTCGTGTTATACCAACTAACCCACAGTGGCATACATGCAGAACCTCTCTTCTATTTCAGTGAACTCACAAATTTTTCTGTATTTTAGCACACAATTGGTTACCCTTTCCCATTCCAAAATATGCAGTGTTTGTGAAAATGAACAGTCAGACCACTGCCCATTAATGATAGCTTGCCACTTCAAAATAAGTGATCTGGACGCCCGACTACTGTGCTGGAGCTCCCGTGTTTGATCCCGACCGTCGGTGCCAGCGTTTAGATGGAGGCAAAACAAAGAAGAGTCCTTGTACTGTGCTATGTCAGTGCACGTTAAAGATCCCCAGGCGGTCAAAATTACTTCGAAGACCTCCACTGGCTCCTCTTTCCACTTCCATTTACCTTCCTCCCTCTCTATATGGTGCGGTTCAGGTGTCCATTGAACAAGTGCGATAGATGCCGAGCCTTTCCTTTTCTGTGAATCAATTATTATTATTATTATTATTATTATTATTAAGTTGGTCAAATAGTCCCAGGTAGTCCAATCATCTTACACTCTTATGGCACTCAGGTATCACATGTTCAGGTGAAAAAGGTAAAGCATGCTCTCGTAAGCATTTAATACAGCCTACCAACAGTAAAACTTTCAGGCATAATCTGCAGTGTACTGTGTTACAAGTTGTGACTATGCATACATTAGTGAAACTAGAAACTGTGCAGAGGCTGAAGTAGCACCATTATGTGGGGAAGAAAAGTGTTTAATCTTAAAATGCGCTATTTGAACATTCTGAACCTCAAGAGCATGATACAGACTGAAGCAACAGGTATAGTACACATACTGAGAATATAGAAGAACCATCGAGCACACCTTTGATTGTTGCAGCAGTGCCCTTTTGAACACACTGATGCCTATGCAGTGTAACTGCACCATTAATAGTTGCTTATTCGTTTATTCATTTCCAGCATTGTCCAATTTGAACAAGGCTTCCTTGTAGGATCCAAAATGTCAGCCAGCTTTCAATTCTGGCTCATGCACACTCAGCGTTTGCCTTTTCACATTTCCCCTGCCGATTGCAGTTGGTCTGCTGGCTAATGAAAACAGGATGCGAAGTGGGTGGCTCTGTGGAGGACATGTGCAATGTAAGCCAGGAGTTGTTTTGGCCAATGAAGCTGTGCACGGTCCACCTGTTCAAAGGTGGGCGAAATTTCCTCGTTACTTGCTGCTAAAGCTAGGAAACTGCGATTTGCAAACTGGCTAACGCTTTTGTAGGCTGTTGCTGTCAAGCAACAGTTCATAGACTCACTTCGGCATATCTTTCGGTACACCTTCTGGTCCAGTCGTGCCCAGGGGTAGCACGGGTGTTGCCAATGCAGTGTCTAGCTACTAGTTTTAATGTAAAGTGCATTCAAGACCTGCTCTCGGGGTTTTCTGTCACTACATATTGAGTGAAAGACTCAGAAACTGCAAAAGTGCCTGCTACTCTCACCTTCACCTAAACCCAGGTGGGCCTCAACTGAAAAGGAAGAGTAAACAGAGCAGTGGGTGCTCACAGTACTGTGCCATTCAGCAGGGTGTCTAGCAAACCCCCATTTTCAAACTCCCCGATTTTTACAGGTTTTCCATGATTATTTCAGTTCAAGTTCCCTGATGAGTGAAGAGGTTCAAAAATGTAGCTGCTGATGATAATGAGCAAAGAGGAATAATTCACAATGAAAAGCTATTTATTAATCATATTCTGCAATTTACAATAGTGAAAAGGCTGTCATTAATGTTAATGGCAATTAAGAACATCAACAGTTTATTGAAAATTGAAAGCACACTGATGCCAGCCTCGGAGCACGTGACCGCCCACCCCGCAAACAGCCGAGCCAATTCAATCTAATAAGGCTGCGCGCGTGTTTGGCAGCGCGGTTATTCCTGCTTTTTGTCGCGTATTACTCTCACACAGTGCTTCCACATATTTCATTGAGTATCCACCTAATGTACATATAGGTTCTATTGTGGCAGCTCAGCCATGTGGTGGCGTCGAAGTAATATATTGCACGTCGCCTTGCGGCGCGGCCGCCGCATGATGGAGGCGCAGCAAAAAATAAAAAAAAAAATCTAGCTTTAAAGGAAAATGCACTGCAGAACATATATCGTCCCATTTTCCCTGACTTGGCAAAATTTTTGATGATTTCCCTGACATTTCATTGATTTTTCCCGGTGCATAAGAGCCCCAGTGCGCACTGGCTAGCCAATCTGTGTGAGTGATGGGTACTCACAAATAGGCTCCTTCATACAATCAACGGCAAAAGAACTCGCGAGGGAGAGATCCCGAAAATGCACTCCGCAGCAGATAAATTTGGTTAGTATGAATCAGACATTTTTTTGTTGTTGTTAGCAGCTGCTGTAAAAATGCTGGGCAGTAATGCATGCTTGCATTGTACAACTACCCAACTCAGAATTGAAAATTTTGAGCAACATGTCCATATTTACGTGCTATGGCAACAGCATTATGACCACCATTAGCAGAGCAACCAACTGCTGCTCATCATGAGTTAGGTAAAAGAGGCCAGTAATGTAACAAGTGTACTCGTCTCACCTGCTAGTGAATTTGCACGAACTGCGAGAATGCGGCATCCGTCAAGTGAGGGCATGTTGAAAAAGAAATTACCACTCGTTTGGGCTAGCGGGTTATTAACAGTACAGGCAGTGCAAAAACATAAAAAACGGTGCTGACATGTACTGTTAAACGACTGCACCTGTTAAAGGCCTCATTAACCTATGCTTCAAAGATGTGCATCATGCCAATTAGGCCACGGGCTCAGTGACAAGCACGGGCTACGAGATTTGGTGCACACTTGGCATAGCACCAGGGAGGTGCCCAGAGTGGAACGTGGTGGTCCCAGCTGCCGCCGCTTTATACAGGTGCCACAACTCCAACTGGCTACTGCACTGAAAATAAGATGACAGCCTCTTGAGATATGCCGAAGCTAGGCTTGCACCGTTGAAGGAGATGCTAATGCATGGACAGATTCTTAGCTAAAGCGGCCATTGTTTATTTCCGCTAAGGAAGACTATAGTTGTAAAACTTGCAAAGAATTTATTTTCCACCAGTATTCCAGTAATACTTTCCTTCCATGATACACCATAGGAACAGGCCACTTGAAAATGATTCAGCTACCAATGATTGCAGTTAAGTTACTTAACTACCACCTACAGGTTCCTATGTAATAACTGTAGTCCTGTTTTTTAGCTTATATAGTACAACTCCTTTATAGTAAAGTCACTGGGACCGGCAAAAATCTTTACTATATCAGGGTCTTTACTATATCAGTTGTTGGTGATGACATGGTCCTGAAGATGCTGTCTGGTAATTAAATGCCTAGTTACTGAATACATCTTGTGGCTTAATGAAGAAAAAAACACTAAAATACCTTCCATCTATCTCTTATCGTCTCTTCGTAATTTTTTCAGTTATAAGATATTTTGTTGATATCTTGTGGAAGGCGACGTGGCTATGAATACAATACAACAGAGTTTGATTTCATGTAAAAGCCAAGCCCTTGCATGAACACGGCATCATCTTCCACTGTTTCAATCCTTTAAAAAGCAACAGATGAGAAACGCGTGGCAGTCTAGCGGTGCATAACCACACACACTGCACCTCCAATTCTTACAGCCGCTGCCTTGTGTGACAAATGTTTGGCGGTTTTTTCCCATCTCCATTTCTAGCTACACTTTTACTCTCTACTTTCCGAACGAACCGCACCGCCTCCTTTCCATGTTTTTTAGACAGCTTTACTTTTTCTTTTCCTACACGCTGCATGCTTCCCCTCATGGCTCCAAGGCATACATAAAGTTGGCTTCTCCCAAGTGCTGCTAAGTCTAGTGGTAAAACCATTTTAGAAAATGCTCAGCGTTTTTTTCTTAAAACAAAAAAAAAATTAGCCTTGCGATTATAGGTAGTGCACGTGCAGTGATGTCATTTCATGGGCCGCGGCCAGACGCACTTTTAACAAATTTTTATCAAAAATGAGGCGAGACTTGAGTGCCCCTCAAATTTTTTACCTGTCACATGGAAATAAATAAAGCACCTCATGTTTAATTACATGTTGTGAGTAAACATCCTGCTGAAAACATTTCAGGTAACTGGCACAGACTGTGCTAGCACAGCAGAGATAAGAAACATGCCAAGAGAGCATACGAACTCTCCACTTCAACATGCAACTGTAACCGTGTCTAAAAATTGTCCTTGCCTGTCACTGGCTTTCATCACTTTGGGCTCCACTGCAAAGCGGAGCACAGCCTTTGCCATAAGAAGTTGTTTCTTTCTGATCATTGTTTCTTTTTTGATTCTCACAAGCATAAAATATTAGCCTCAGACAAACCAGTAGCGTACAGACAGACCGCTGTGCAGCAACCAGTGCAGCTAATGAAAGCAAATGCAAAAGACCCACTACAGTTTCTCTGCAAGCCATGCCCCAGGGCTAATCACAAAACCACTTCTTTTAAATTGACGTGGTCTTTGATCCTCAACAGAGTAATGTGGAACAGCCAAGTGGAATCTTGAATATAGGTACTATTAAAATTAAAAAAAGATGTAAGAAAAAAAAAACATACGAACAGCACAAGTCTAACCTACAACTGCCCATTTTACTCCAAGCTGACAAAATTTTGCTCCCCTCAAATTCCTAGTGATGACTACACAGCAAATGTCATGCATGCATGCTTGCAAGCACTGAAGCATGCCTGTCCCTCCTTTTCTTTTCTTGTAATCTGAGGAGTGTGTATATTTAATATGATTAACCAACTTTCCTAGATTCAACCTTATTAGTCAGATGAAAGGCATTTCTATCAGTATGACTGTCCAAGCATATAAGTTGAGCATTTCAGGCCACACAGAGAGGAAGGGACAACGTAAAAACTGTGACGTAATTATTCTGTAGACTTGGTCTTTTTTTTTTTTTTTCAGCATTTGGCTGCAGAAAGAAACAAATTACCAAGTGACCTAGGGCGTCACTTCAACTAAAGTGGTAGAAATGTGGCTTCAGGGTCCCTTCGAGTTTCTCATTGTGAGGCTGTATTAACCATATGATTTCTGGTGCACTACTGGTAAAGCTTAGGTAAGCAGCTCTGTGTTTGCACACAGAGCCGCTTACTGAAGTTTCACCTATAGTGGTTGTGAGTAAGCATAAGAACAGGGAAACAGGTTGCAAGAGACAGGCACTTCATGCACCCCTTTCCCTGGCTTAAAAGAAGACATTAAAAAAAGACGGAAACAAATGTTTACTAAACATTGGGGATGTCTGTGCATCACTTATGCTGCAACAGCCATGCCTATATACAGCACTCGTCATGTCGTTGGTCCTTGTGTGCACTCAGAGCCCATGGAAAGCAAGAAATGTTGGTTGGCACCATTGACCCCAGCAGGCTCAATACTTTTAGCAGCTGGGCGCCGTGCAAAAAGGTTTCATACTCTCTTGCGGTCAGTCATGACTCGCACTATGGATCCAATGCCACCAGCAGCATAGGCCTGCAAACACAACACATGAAAACAGGCACTGTTTTCAGCACTTCCAGAAGTACAATGCTTTCTTTCTGAAAAGCAATGATCCTGCTTTACTTTCTATTTTTGAATTTTGAATGCAGTGAGTAGCCTCTAAAACGACCTTGAAAGACCACAGCACTGTACATACCAAAATATAAACAGAATTTCAGTGCTGTCACTGCTCTGACAGTGTGTAGCTTTATAATAGCACAAGTGCTTGCTAGGTACTGAATTGAACTACCAATTAAATTGTCAGTATTGATACAAATAAAGCGGTTTTCGCCTATTTTCATTTAAAGATCTACCTGTTGTTCAATGAGGGCAGTGATGACATCACTGCAAGTCCCACAACGTTACGGCAGTGAAGCTCAGTCTAGCACCCCTGATTGGGCACACTTTCAAAGTGCAAAACTTGCTAACCTTCTAAATACTGAGAAACAAAACAGCAACGCATGCAACTGAATGCCTAAATAGGTGACAAATAACCAGGAGTCAATTCACTAGACGTAAAAAAGTTTAGGTTACCAGTGGGCGGGAACAAAAGCACCAGGCAAGGTGCAGGATGCCTACCTTCTCATGCCAAGCCAGTAAGTGGCCTGAGCTGCCTTCCGAGGGGCTCTCAAAGCCACGGTAGATGTACTTCATAAGCACGTCCACTGATTCACGGTCCAGACTGCCAACTGCCTGTTCCATCTCACTGGCCTTCACCGCAAGCAGCACACGCATGGCCAGGGCACTGGCGGCATCCTGGAATCGAGAGGAGGGCTCTAAAATGAACTGGGGCACACAAAACTCCATAAAGGAAGTAAGGTGGTGGCTAGGTGCTGAAAGCAACTGGGAGAGCACTGCTGACTGCCTTTGAAAAATTCCCTGTAAGACAATGAAAATTAGGCAGTATACACCGACATCTAAATGGTCACTATGCACCAGACCTTGTTGAAGATTGCGCTCACTTTACTACAGTAGACCTTCACTGATATGTTCCTGGTTCATACGATCTCCCGTTTCATACGCTCAAAATCGTGGGCAGTAAAAAATCTCCCATAGAGTTACATTATTTTCGTCCCAGTTAATATTTTACTGACTAAAACGATTTCCGGGTTACTACATTCAAAATCTAGACTTTGTAGTCGTATATAATACAATTTGCGATCAACCTGACATGTGCTAACGAGCCCATTGCGACATGAGTCTGAACAGGGGCGCTCACTCGCCATGGTTGCTTTCCTGCAGTGCCTAGGTGCAAAAGGATAAAGCATCAAAGAAAGCCAACGAGCGAGGTGCCCGTTCCCGCAGATACATGTTCTCAAGAGGAGAAGCGCAGTGGCTTCTTTGCGGTGCCTTAGTGCCTTATGGGCATAGGGGTGAACCATTTGATAGCTACAACTATTTGCTTGCATACGAACAGGCCAGGTCTGGGGGACGCAGCGTGAGCAAAAACGCAGTGAATGAAAGCCATCGCGATGGCTTCTCCACGTCATTGGTGTAAGGGGACGAAGCAAAGCAACTAGGGAAGCGATCCTGGCTCGTCACTGCCTTCTACAGAACAGATCTGTTACTAAATCTCTTCTGCGCTTAGAAAAACACAAATATGAATTGAATTCTGCGAGAGCTAGAAGAGAAGCTGTTCACAATTGATGTCTATAAATGCTAACCTACACTTTTATGCAGTGAAATTCTCCGCTCTAATGCCTTTGTACCTCATTCAATACTTTTTTTTTTTTTTGAGATCAGGCAGTTCGAATGATATGTATTCCCATAGCATCCGATGATACATAGCATTTCCCATAAAAAAAAAATGCATTAACGAGGTTTTACTGTATTCCCCTTGAACATCCTATCAATGCACATTGCACACTAACACATCAACCCAGCAACAGTGTCCTGCTTGAAAAAGATGCATGCATACATATACACCTAATATTCATGTTACCAAAGCCACAATAAGTTAGTAGCTTTCCTGGATAAAGTTGAGTTGCATATTCCTCTGGGTGCACTCCATCAAAGAAGGCCTGCCTACCCTACCAAAGCACAATTTTTCCAAAAATTTTCAAATGTTTAGGACTGTGCTGGTCCTTTTAAGCATGACACTTACTGGATGCAACTGTACAAAACAATGAGGTAGCCAACATGGCAATGACACAGCTCAAGAAGTAACCACCACTTGCGAATTCTCACTTTTTTTGTCAGCCCACGTTCCACCAAGCATGCTTGTTGCCCACAGTGCATAGAGGCCATGTTAATTTTAATCCCTTTTTTCGATCCCACAATGATGTGCAAACAGCTGGGAGCCAAAGCAGAGCATGCAATGCATGCTTCAATTCGAAAGCCCTGCACCACACGTCACAGCTGTGCTTGGTGTTGAAACAGCTGAAAAAGGGACTCTTCTCTTTGCAGGTATGTAAATTCCTACTATTCAGTTTGTCATGTTTATGCTTAACAAAAATGAAACACTCCACTGAACTTTAGTTCAAGCTTGCATACCACGCACAACATTTGCTCCTGATGCTACAATTATAAAAAAATTCTGAATATATTGATACGTGGCAAGAAGGTTACTCCGAGAACGCAACGGCTGACGACTTGAGTGAATTTTCGGGTAGGTGCCAACCTTCTCGTAGTACCAGCTACCATTGCTATAGCTTCGTCTTCCTTCCGTGTCACTACTGTCGATCGTCGTCTTCTTTAACGTCCAGCGATGCAGGCCATATATGTAATAATATTCTGCACAATGCAATTTTAGCCACTGCCAAGGAGTAGGCACACCAAATTTTAGCTGTGAGTTCAATTTTTGGAATAATGCGCAGCACCTTACAAAGCACGAACAGCCATGCAGATTTCAAAAAAAAGCGGTAAATATTTTAAGTTTGAATTTTTGCACCCATAGTGCTTCGTCTTCAATCGCCGAACAGCGGCCGTGATGCGACGGACAAGTTTGTGGCCCCGTGAGGTGCACAAAAGCTGGAGTATGGTGGCTGCTTTGTTCATTTTAACTCACAGTTTTTTCATGACTCATGTGAGTTAAACTGATCTGTGAGATCACAGACATTGTTGGTGACTGAAACCACAACTGAAACTGCACAAGAAAAAAAAATTCAGTTTTAATTCCACATCATGAATTGTGTGCACTATTTAAAAGCAAAATACATGTATCCAAAATTTTGTGCCTCTACTCTTAATGCAAATGCCAGCAGCACTATGTCAAACTCTATGTACACATACAATCGAGTTGTCACAATGATAATTGTAAACTGCAGGGCTCAATGTCTCGAATGCCACAAGCACCATGAAATATGTCGTAATGGAACGCTGCAGAATAATCCAGACTAGTGGGGATTCCTTTTAACACGTGCTTGTACCACAAGCCCACATGTAGGCATTTTTGTGTTTCATCTCTATCAAAATACAACCAGGATCAAATTCTATGCATACGTTACTATGTTATGCTTCAGCCTTGGGGTCAACAGCTGAGTGCCAAAGCTGCTCAGCAACTGTGGCAGGCATGTTTACTCATATAAATCCTTCAGATTACAGTGGCTATAAGGTGTGCTTATAGACCAGTTACAAAACCTACAAGTCAGCTTTCCTGTGCAGCAGACATTCCTGCACAATGGCGGCATAGACTTACTTTGGGGTAACAGATGGGTGCAGTGCTGGCACATCGCCTGGCGAGTAGGGTAATTCCTGCACCCCTGGCCCATTCATTGTTGTCGCCCCACTATTACTCTATTCGGTTAGAGTCCTCTATTCTAAATCTTCTTTCCTCACCCCCAGAGTGACAGTGCTCCCCCCTTTATTCCCGCGTTAATGCCCGAAAACCTGTTCTCTCGCAATGGCCTGTGCAACGGGGACTGCATCCAAAGCAGCGAGATGCATGCACTGCACCGAACTATTATCCCCGAGTCAGGTTCTGTCACCATTGTGCATGAATTCGTGCCTCACAGGGAAGCTGAATTGTAGGTTTTGCAACTGGTCTGTAGTCATCACCTTCCACAAAACAAGTTCTTCCTAGATACTAAAACTGCTAAGATATACATAACGCTTTCCGGTAGCAGATTGAAACATATCCATGTCCAGGCTTGTAGTGATACATGCCACCAGCTCTAAACACACGTTACGATGGCTTGAGGCTTTTAAATTCAAAGCCACTATGTGGTAGATCTTTGCAAATAAAGGCACATATAAGGATTCCAGAAAATTAGGAATTTTGAGCAGACAATAAAGTTGACGTCTTTTTAATAACAGTGCACACTGTGACCACCAAAAGGAAGGGGTATGTGCACGACGCACACTTGTTCAGCCGGAGTGCTTTGCTCGCCACCCACATGCACCCATGAATGGCCTGGGGTAAACACTACTTGGCACTTTAAACGGTAAAAGCACACTAAGAGGATATCATTCATCGTTTTCACTACAAATTTCTCATCAAAATTTCACAATTTCATAAAACAAGGCCTTGCTGAAATTCCTGTGCTGCGGCTGCTACCATGCCCCAAATATTTGCGCAATGTGGATAATGGAAAATTTGACGACAGTCGAGGGCTCTTTGTCAACGTGAATGCAAGCACATATATGGGTCTCTCTAGCCAGGTCTCTTTAGCTACACTTATTGTCAAAATACCGTGAAGCAATTTAGGCCAGCCATCTGTATACCTCTAAACAGTTCAACACTGGTGCACGACACCATGTTAGTGCTATTCTGCATTAAACTGGTGCGATGTGACATTCTTTACAAAGCAGGCAACAGCAAAAATTTGATCCAAATCGATCATGGGTGGCAAGCGAAATAATGTTGCATAAGCACAATTCCATGTTAGCAACCACCTCCCATGGGACTTGATTTACAGACGTTGCATTCTTTCTGATGACATATAGTAGAAGATATATATGCATGCATGTACGGTGGCATTTACTTTCTGGGTGCTCTTCTCCATAGGTAGCTCTGATATGAAAAAGAACACATCCACACTGAAAGTGAAAGAAATGCACTTTACTCCTTTGGTTTTAGTAAATTCTTTGGAAGCATAATGCCCACAAAGCATTTTCTGCTCCAGTGCAGTATTCGGAAACAATTGGATTAGTTATTTTCTGCAAACTAATTCTTTCCTTTGCATATGATTTAACTGTACAGGTGTCGCAAAAATATTATGATGCATGCTTCGATGATGACTGTGAGATGTATGGTCACTAAAAAGCACCAAGCAACGACGAAGAGATGAGTTCACAACATTTTCAGATTAAAGGGGAACATAGCACCCAGGTCTACCTTATCCCGGAGCACAAACATCTCAGCTTGTCTAACGACCACATCTCAATAACCCATCATCATCCAGCAACGCCAAATGCCTGGGTGCTCCCCACGTCACCTTCATCGCCAGAAAAATGGGAGATTAGTTTTGGTGGGAAAGGCCCTGCTTCACATGCGCTACCAGCATCCGGATATACAGTAGCTCACAGCTCCGAGCTTCTGACTGCTGCGATGGCTTTAAAAGCATACAGATAGGCTCCAATTAGAGCCTGTGGGCCACCGGACGCAGGATGAAAAAGTTGCATCTTCGATTACATTATTTCTGTTTGGTTTATAGGGTTTACTGTCCCAAAGCGGTTCAGGCTACGTAAGACGCCATAGTAGCGGGTTCAGGAAATTCAACCACCTGGGCTTTTTTAACTTGCACTGACATCGCCTAGGACCCGGGCGTGTTGCTTTTCGTCTCCAACGAAATGCCGCCACCGCGGCCGGGATCGAATTCGCGTCCTTGGATTTAGCAGTCGAACACCCAAAACCATATCGGTGGGGATTTAATTATTTAATCGATGACCGAGCTTATTTAATCGAAGACCGAGCCTTCGTTGAAATCACGACCGGCTTTGTTGAAATAAACACAATCTTGTCAGTTGGAACGCTTAACATGCAGGACAAGATTCACTCACCTTCACGATTTGGCACTTTGAGCCAATAGGGGCTGTCTTCAGAATGATCTTCAGGGCGTCCACGGTTTTTCCCGTGATATAAGTTAAGGATGGTGGCTTTTAGAACAGACGCTTGGGCAAGTTAAAAAGAATGAGCGCGAAGTTGCTTGCTTTGCACCTGTCAGCAGCAACCGCCTGACGCATCCGCATAGCTTCCTTCCGGCAACCCATTCGTGATTTCTTTTTTTAAATCCCCTGTGGTGTCGATCAGAATATGACGATACGCAGGATCAGATCGGCCCTATGCGTGACAATAGGCAAAGTTGCTCGTGATTGGCGCCTCACCAGTAATTTCCTGCGATTCGAGTCGTGCACTGGTGCTCCCCAGCGATGCGCAACTTGCACTACATGTGCGCGTTTAAACACTCAGACCAAAGCGGTCAGAGAGGCAAAGCATTGAACCTCAGCTCGTCGCGAAAGCCCACTTTACCGCTCAGTCACGCGTGAGAAGCGACGAAACTGCTGAGTCGCGGTTAAGAAATTGTGAACCGACAAACGGTACGGTTGACCGGTTTCCTGCCCGCGCTACTCAGGAAAGTTCCACCAGGGTACTACCCGAAACGGGCAGCTTCTGGATAGCGGCTATCAGTAAAAATAGCAGAGAAAGGATATTCATTGAGCAGGTGATTCACTTCTTGCTCGTCCGGCCCCGCCGGCGGTGACTGTGCGTCCAAGGTTTCTTCTTCTTTGTAGTTGTCTTCGTTGTACTGATCGATGTCGATTTTGCGAAAAGCCGAGCTTTCCGTGTTCTTGGACATTGCTAGCGGAGATCACAGCAGCCGAACAAGAGAACGGACAAACAAGCTAGACGAACGAAAAATACAGGCAATCGTACCTCACATCACACACCCACGATCGCTGAAAAACGGACAAGTAAACTGAAAACCTGAAGTAATCCAGATAAGAGTAAGAACACAAAAATAAATTTTAAGCTGCAGTAAAAAATGACGTATATAAGAATAATTAATAACTAGCACAAATATTATTAGTGGTTTAAGTATTACTTTTATTATTTTATTTTCAACATATATAAGTGATAATGGTTTTGTGCGCTGTGGAGTTTGTGCTGCCTCACCTTTTCTTCCTCTTTTCGAGTCGGTTAGACGACGTTCACATCGTAATGGTGAGTGCTGTTATAATCGTTAGTAATCGGAATTTATGAGTGATCGTATAAATGGTAATACATTTCAGGCACGAAGTTGGCTCCTTATTTACTCATTTAATGTATTATTACTCTTTGCGGTCTTTGTAAATAATTAGTAGTGCGCCTGTTCGGCGATCGGCTATCCTTCGGGGGTGCCGCATAGAAGTAGCTTCGTGGTCTCTCTCGATCGTTTTACGTGGCTATCAGTGTTGTGTTTGCGTGGCAGAGTTTCTGTACAAGTTAATTTAGTTGCCGCTAGTTGGTGCTCACGAGATTGCAGTCTTCCCAAGAATGCATTCCCGTGCTGCATGATTGTCGCTGAGCCGCATGGCATGGCGCTTGCTGCCGAGTGACTTGTATGTGCGATGTTGCAGGCCAAGGTAAAGGCACGCGAATTGCGGGGGAAGAAGAAGGAGGAGCTGGTGAAGCAGCTGGAGGACCTTAAGCAGGAACTGGCTGCTCTGCGAGTCGCCAAAGTCACCGGTGGTGCCGCTTCCAAGCTGTCCAAAATGTGAGCGGCCGTTCGTTGGCGCAACGAGAGATTGCTGCTACCGTGCCTCGCAGCGTGACTTGAGTCTGGCCCAAGCCACGTTTCGAAGACTGTGCAGCGTTTTTTGCACTATTGTAGTGTAGCTGTGCCTGCTGCGGGGCTGATGTGTTGGGCAGTTACTGTGCATCGTTGTCCCAGTCGTTCGAAGATTTCGCTTAGTAGAGCAGAGTCCCCCCCCCCCTCTTTAAAATAAGGGACGTAAGTGTTGCAGCATGTCGACCTCTATCACTTTGTTTTCGCGCTTTTTACGTTAGCCAGCAGTGGGCATCAGTATTGAAGGCTACTTAATAAAGGCAGTGTCGAACAGTGCCTGCAGAATTTCCCGAGGGAAATTCTCCTGGCATTCTGCTATAATTGGCTACAGGACATGCCACATTGTCTCGTAAAAACAGTGACACACTTCATATTCTTTTGGCCGTTTTTCTGCCAATAAACTGCAATTAACTGCCCATGCTGCATGCACTGCAATGATTTCAAGTATCTAGAATGCCCTTTGGAGGGCGACTGCTTGCAGGAGAAGTCTTGTCTGTACTTTGTATACTTAATGCTTGTCAGCCAACTATTACCCAGCCTTCTAGTGCTACAAAGTAACGCTGTGGAATCCTAGCCTGTTGAACATAAGTGCTGCCCGCACACTTGCCATAAGCAAATATGACTGTAGTGCAAGAAGACTTCAGAACCAAGAGAGAAAAAAAAAAGCAAGTTAATATTTGGGGCACTGCAGTAATATGCATGTGCCACTGTGAAGCTTGGGCTTGTGGTGCTTGAGCTAATGAACTTAAGCTGAATCATTGGCAGGTAGTACTTTACCCATATGTGGTAGCAGAGAAGAAAAAAAAATTGATCTTTCGATTTATTGGCTTGACTGTGGGCATGCGGCTACTGAGCCAGAATACCCGGGTTTGAATCTGACCATGGTGGCCTGTAGAGTTGCAATGGAGGCAAACACAAAACACACTTTTGTGCTGTACAGCTCTATTCATTAAAGATTCTAAGGTGGGCTTAATTGGTCTGAAGCCCTTCACTGTGGCTTGCCTAAGTCACTTTGGGATTTTAAACCTCTAATGCAATACCATGATCTCTTTGTCTAGCCAATCGGAGAGTGTAGCAAGAATTTTGACTAATCCTGCCAACTGCCTGTAGAATAGTAAAACATCTGCCTGTACAGCAGTAGGACATCAAACTGAGCTAATTGATTCATAATTGGAACGCTGTCTTGCCACTCGTTGCAGCGTTTTGTGTGTGTGCAGTAGAATAGACACTGCCCAACATAAATGCAGATTTTACTTGGTGCTTACACAGAGCTGCCTGGCAATTTTATTGTTGTGGACTGGAAACTGGCTCAGAAATATTCAAGTGTACAAGTTTTGTGTTGTGTGAGTGCAGTTACCGCAGAAAGCACGTTTCATTTGCATATATTGCAAGTTTAGCCTAAGCAGAAATGCTTTTAAAGTGCCGTACTATTTTCAGGAATTTCAATGGATGGCTGTGCCCTTTCTAATGGGTTGCCGCTGCTTGTATTGCATGGTGTAGCCAGAAAGTCCCTACTGGCTGTTTGAAATACATGGGAGGATATATCATTGACTTGAGTTAAAACTCTGCTTCCTCATGAAACCTGACAATTGTAGTTTTAGCTTTGAAATGAGAGACCACCTTCAAATCTCAATAAAAAAAAAATATTGATTTCACTTATTTAATCAACCCTGAACAACCATGTTGCAAAAGACATTACTTCTTTGCCTAACTTATGTTGGAAGCTACAGCTCATTATTACCCTTACCCTTGCTTTAGAACTGAAATGCTATCTGTCCACTCATGTCTTTTCTTTCTCCATAGTTCACACTTCAGCACCCACCAGTGAGAACTTTTGCCAGAAATTGCAGGTTATACTTGCTTGCAGGTCTCGTCTGTAATGAGTGGACCTAGCGAGTTCACAGGATTCATGTCCGACATTGGCAATTGTGGATAGCGAATTTGTTTCCTTTACCAAATGTGAATGGCTATTGCATGTAGCTCTGGCAACAGTGACCTCTAATCAATTAATGTTTGCATCACAGGACACTCAAGCAATAAGCAGGAAGTGCTTGTGTGACTCGATCTGCCTGGCAATGCTGGTTGCAGGTTGTAGAGTCACTGGAAAATTTTCAGAGTACTGCAAAGGTGCCTGCGAGCGCCATTATTCTTCCAGACAGCCGGACCCAGCCGCCGTCTGAACGGCTCCAAGAATGCCAAGCAGGCTTTGTTGAGGCATTTTGTGTGAACTTAATTCTTTTGCGGCGCCGTCATTAAGTGAAGGAAAAGTAACGCGCTGGTCGCACAGATTTTCACCCTGCAAAAAAAAAAAAAAAAAAAAAAAACGGCTTACTATGTCATTGCTATCACCGCGCGGTTGTGAATATTGTACTTTTCATTGTGTAATGGTATTTCTTTACGTTGTTTCATCGGCATATGCCTCGTGCCGCCAATTTGCTAGAACATCGCACATTGATGGCATCTCTGGTTGACACACACTTGACATTTCCACCTGCGAAAACACAACTATGGTTGGTTGGTTTAGTTATGGGGTTTAACATCCCAAAGCGGCTCGTACAATGAGACACCGTACTGGAGAGCTCCGGAAATTTTCAACACCTGGGTTTCTTTAACGTACAACTAGAAATAAATAATTAATCTGTGCATAAATAAAAAAGAGCTGCGGCGGTCATCGATCCGATCCGCACACGAACATGCAGAGTGTGTGTGATTTCGCAGAACTGAATATAGATGCATCTGATGACGGCTGGCTAGATATTTAACTTAATTTGAGGGTAGCTTTTGCAAACTTCCGCAAGTAAAATGGACGCTGCATATTGCTGCGCACGTGTGGCACACGGCGTTGGAAGGTATAAACACATGTTGCCATCAGACGAACCATGTTCACATTGAATACTTTGTGCGCTTCTTTCGCGGCTAAACAAACAAAATTTCAAACCAATGAACCAGCGTATTTCGTGCAAGGTGTTCCTTGATGGCACAAATTTTTCCTGGTTGATTCTGTGAAGCCACACCTACCACTGGTGCAGGTCATTCTTTTCGTCCAGACACAGAAAAAAACTTATTTCTAGACTTAGGCCTGGTGCCGCACCAGAGACATAGCAGAATTTCTCACGTGTACACTGCGAGAAACGATCGGAAAAAGAGGAACTCCCATACAAGACGAAGTATTCCGCGCACGCGCTTGGAAGGGATATGGAGACGCGAAGTCATGTGACGCGGATCAGCCAGTAGGCGAGCGGCGGCGCGGGGAAAACGAATGCGGTACTCTGAAATTTTTCCAGTGACTCTAGCAGGTTGCAGTTGTCAGTGCCCCCTTGTGGACAGGAAATTTTTCCATTTAATAAAGAAAGCGATAGCCAAACAGTTTATTATATAAAAATTTAATAATGATGCATCAGCAAAGGCAGATAAAATTGGCAGGTCTGTCCCATGTGATGTCAGCAGTCTGGCTAGCAAGTATTTCCCATGCAAGCAAATGCATCGTCGACGCTCTTGTGTAGTAGCCATAGTGGGTTAAGTAAAGCTACAACTGGTGCACAAGAAAAATCATTCAGATGAGGAAAGCTCAACTTGTCTTTTGTACCATGAAAACAGCAGTGTTTAACGCGTCTCTCATAGTCCGAGTTGCTTTGGGACGTTAAACCCCACAAACCAACCAACCAGCAGTGTTTAACTGTTTGTGTACCTACAGCTATATAAACAGCACTTACATCTGATACGGTTTGAGAAGAGGCAGATATGTGCCGACCATAAACCACTGAAAGATCCAGAAACTCAAGACTGTTCTGCAACCAAACATTTTTACAATCTTGTAAGAATGGCACGCCTTCGCAAAAGACTACCGCATAGCCCGTTAGGTCCCTGGTTTCACTGTTTTATTGGTGTGATTAGAGAATGGGCGCGCCAGAGCTTCGGAATAAAATTTGGATAGGCGTCCAAAATTTCTACAACTATGAGGTGCACATTTTTGTATATTGACTTATTTTAGTACAACTTTTGTTTTGGTATTTTTACTGCACTTCACACAGTTTAAGCAGTTTGTGTGCACTTCAAAGCTGGATCATATAAATTCTCTGCTAAACAGTTTCTTGCAAGGCCTCTCAGCCTCATGTTTGTTTCTGGGTTCCTGAAATTTAACCAAAGCCATATTTTTACTTTAAAAAATGCTGCGTACCAGATTTTTTATATTCTGAAATTTAATTTATTTTTATATTAAATGCAAAAAGTTTGCAGTTAAAAATTTTTGCTGTTAAATGAAATTAGTTTTTAAAAGAAAGTTTAAGTAGATACTAAGACCGTTCAGAATTTTTTTTTTTTCATGGTTCCAAAAGATCTGACTTTTCATAATAGCCAATTAATGAATGCTCATTTAACACAGTCGGGGGTTGTGTCTTTAAGAGGCTTGAAGCTGTGGTCAAGATTATGCCGTGTTTGTTTTTAAAATGAACTTTTTTTCTGGAGTCCTGCAGCAGTAAGGGATTTTTTTTTTTTTTTTTTTACGAAACAAACTGAGGGAGCATAGTAGTCATGCAAGAAGCTTGGTTTAAACAGCACATCCTCTGGTGATGAGGGGCACCCATGTCTTAGTGCTGTTGTGCCAAGTCATGTACGGCCTTAGTTGAGTGTAGGGGTTTGCTTCCAAGCTGCACAGTGTGTGAGAGCTTTTGGCATTCATGGAGTACTTTATTGGTGCCGCTTTGCGTGGAGCACCAAAAGGAAGTTTCTCGTGTAATGCACATTTCTGCAACGAGTCTATACGAGGGACGAGAGAAATGATTTCTGGAGATTCTGAAAACTGGGAATGAATTGCTAGCCACATTGCATGGCTTAAAAGCCAACCCTTGAGGCTCTAAATCTAAACTTGGACAAAGATTGCACATCATTTTGGTGCATGGAAAAGTATCACTGCCAATTGCGTGGTCACTTCGTGAGAAACGATGACACTGAATAGTGGAGCCAGAAGTCATTATAACACATTATCTGGGGGTGTGTCTAATTTGCTCATTTTCAGTTTTGTTTAAAAAGAAAAGACGTGTTTTGGTTTGAGTGGCATTTTTTAAATGGATGCAATTGTTGTTTACTGAGGCTTTGAGCTGTCCATCGGGAATCTGCACTAACTGCATAACTGCGCAAAATTAAAGGGTTAACTTGTTTCTTAGTTATTGACTATCACTGAGAAGAGTTATTACAGAAACTTAGTGGTCTGCCATGAATGAGAGATTGTACCTGATATATTTTTTAATTTAGAAATACTTATTTTAGGAGTTTAAAAAAATGTTTGCTGACATATCTAGTGTAATTATTACACCATTCAAGCGTGCAAGTTAAAGTGCACTCGCATAAGCACTTGTTGGTACGAAACTGACTACTGAGAAACGTGTTTTAAAAAAGAAATTGGAACCTCCAAGCTTGAAGTTCAGCGAACTGCTTTTTAAAGTAGTAAAACACTCAAAAAATGCATAAAATTTGACACCGGGTCATGATTTGGAGACCCCCTAACAACAAATGCCATGAACAATAACATCTGCCCCCTAACTGAAAATGGCGTAGCCGCAGTGGCCCACCACGCTTAATTTGGAAGTTGCGTACGCGCTGACGTCATGTTTTTTTTGTGATATTTTGCCCGTCACTATTATAAAATAATTCCACGAATGAAAATATGTGCAAGACACATCAAATCAACTTGTATACATATCTTATTACATAATACATTTGTGACGAAATTTCTGCCGGCGAGGCTACGCACTCTGCCCTTAGTCTGTTTTACGAACGCATTCCTACCTGAGTGCACATTTTGGCAAGCACACTTATGTTACACTGTTTAGCAGGGGTAGAGCGCACTTCTCATAGGTGACACTCTCGTAAGTGCACTTTATTTTGCGCACGTTAGTCCCCCAGCGGGCACACATTGACGTGGGTATGCAGCCTTCAATTGCTGCAAGTGGGTGGGTAAGGGTGTAGTTATTGAGCTGGCCTCATGTGAGGGCTATCAGTGGTCTGGGCCCCTATAAAATAAGGTGGGTGAGACAGTTGCACAGATTGCGCCATTTGATACATATTTAAATTTTCTGCGCCATACTGTGCCAAAAAGGCCAGGCAAGCGCAGCACTTTATTTTTTGCCCTGCATGTTGCGGCTTTCGGAGGCGTCCAAACATTTGAAATGGTTTACTATAGCGATTGCTATTCTATTTGCACTGCGCTTGTACGTTTAGCCAATGTGGATATTTGGAAACTATGGGGGGGTTGAACTCATGGTCTCCATTGCGAATTCCAAACACTATTGGTGGTAGCATTTCACGTCACATCGCTCGACTGGCTCATCTTTCATAGGATTGACACATGCGGTAATGCTAGTTAGGCAGGAAAACTGTGCTTTGACGGCATTGCGAGCCGGTGTGCCATGCCCAGCACCAGCTGGGGAGATGAGGTGCAGTGCGGCCCATCATAGCATTGGGCCGCAGCGCAACCAATGGGTAGCAATGAACGGCGAAGAAAGAAAATGGTTGCTTACGTTGGGGAGCACAATGGAACAGACAAAGCACGCATGGATGATCACAGTCTTTTGTAAAATCTTGTTAATTTGATCCCCTTAAATTTTGACTAGGAGTGCGGTCCAACCTCACGTTTCATCGTATGCTCATTATTACGAACATGGTAGGGTTGCATCAAGCTACAACCCACACAGCCAGCCCTGCCGATTTTCAATTTTGATGGAACTATGGTGTACAGGCACTCGACGAATGGAGTCCCCCACTTCCACAGTGTACAGCTCAGTGGCATAGTTTTGGTTTCCTGAACTTCATGCAGTCCCGTGGCTGGAGCCAGGCGCGTGCATCAGTCAGTCGTGCCAGTTTGAACGCTGCTTGGCGAGTCACTGGTCTGATTTTTATTTGAGGGTGCTTTTTAACGCCTATGCACATTCCTCTCGCTTGAATCTCTCCAATACACTGAACCTACACTGGTCACACGCTGTCACAGTCCATGAAGTGAAATATCCTCAATATGAGGAGAGACCGTTTGTAAGCAGACATCACTTTTACTGCGTTGCATTGTGAAGAGGGTGGCGGAGGCCTTTATGTTTAATGAAGATTTACATTGACCACATGCTCTCATGTTGCTGCTGAAAAATTAATAACTTCTTGCTTCGCAGCTGCTCCAGAACGCATATTTTCCTGCTGCAAAACTTGTTTTGGTCGTGCCACTCCTGTAATAAATTGACGTGAAGCATAACTGCTTGCAATGCCTGGCAATGAGCAGAATGGCAGAGGGCACTCGTGTCATACAGATTCAATTCACACTTAGTTCCAGCTTGGTGTAAGAGATGGGAACTTCTGTTTGACAGGTATTGTGTTTTGAGTGTCTTATGTGCCTGTTGTTTTGCAGCCGAGTGGTGCGGAAGTCCATTGCACGGGTGCTGACAGTCATCCACCAGACACAGAAGGAGAACCTGCGGAAGTTCTACCGAGGCAAGAAGTACAAGCCCAGGGACCTGCGGCCAAAGCTGACCCGTGCCAAGCGCCGCGAGTTGACGCCCCACGAGAAGCGACTGCGCACGCGCAAGCTGACCCGCAAGCTGGCTGCCTACCCACCTCGCAAGTTTGCCCTGAAACTGTGAATAATACTGCATGATGTTCACTGACAGCCAGCGTGGTAAATAAAGGGTGTGTGATGTGATCCTGCTGCTCTTTACTTGGGCTCAGAAATAGGGGCATAGTTCTACAGTGGTGACCTTTACAGAAATGTGGATGCATCATTCAGGGATACATGCCTTCACTGCACCTTCAAGAGCATATTAATGAAATGCAGCGGCAAAAGAAAGTGAAATATAAAAATATGTAGTTAAATGTAAACTACAAACGAACCAGTTCTCTGTATTAGTACGTGTAAATGCACCTTTTCTAAATGTACAGTTCATGTGCAGTGTGATAGTTGTGGTAACAAGTGTCAGTTGACACGGGCATAATTTTTGCATCAGTCTGTAATGTGCACATGTGATTCATACCTGTTATAAACTGTAGTGTGGTAGTATTTGAGAGCTTCACCTTGGCAGACTGGATCCATGTGCATGGTGGGGTTGCTGCGGTCGTCCCATTTGATGAGCGCCCCTATTGAAAAACAGAATAGGGGACAGTTAAGCTCCGTCTTTAAGGGCATGACGTGACAGCGTAGGCTACCAGCCTACATGTAAAACAATGCTTTAACCTGTATGAAGGTGCCTGCATGGCCTAGGGCTAACATGAATGCAAAAGTCCTGGCAGGCTGATCCTGATATCACCCTCCCATATCAAAAGAGAGGTCTGCGTTGGTAGCTCCTGCCAAATGTTACGTAAGGCAACCCTACGGCTAGTTGTGCACAGCCATGTCATGACCTGCTGCTGTGTTGGCACGGTGCTCTGACCCCTGTTGACTGTGTCACTGTCGGAGAGGAGTACATTTGACTCCGTGCATGTGACGAAGGTTGGTTGATCACTGGTGCAAAAGTGTTTTTGCCGCTGCAGCAAAGTGCACGAAAATCAAGGTACAGGGGTGGAAAAAGTAAATGGAAAGTGCAGTTGCATTCAATTATATTTCATGCTTTGTCTTTGAAACTGGCGGCTAAGGTATGTGTACTAGTAGCACAGAGGGAAGGAGACTGAACACACCGCTTCCCTCTGTATGCGCTACCAGTACATATCTCGATGGAACACAAACTGGCCCGCCCCGCCGGGGTGGCAGGTTACGGCGCTCGACTACTGTTCCCAAGAACGCGAGATCGAATCTCGGCCTCGCCGGCCGCTTTTCGATGGAGGCAAAAAGCAAGGCACCCGTGTGCTGTGTGATGTCAGTGCACGTTAAAGAACCCCAGGTGGTCTAAATTTCCGGAGTCCTCTACTACGGTGTCACTCATAGCCTTTGGGACGTTAAACCAAACCAAACCAACTAGCCCAACAAAACTATTCTAAGCTGCGGTATATGCAGGCAAGGCTAGTGCACCGGGGGTGCAACAGCTGTGCCAATTTTTCATTTTGATGTAGCGGCATATTTCTGTGCTATAAGCGTGATGCACTGTGCCATAATGTCCCGACAATACTCGGGGACACTTTTTCTTGGCAATGGGCGCAAAGGTAGGGAGGTGGGGAATCTTTAAACGTGTCACTCCAGCATGTAGTTCAACCGTGCGGCTTTCTGTCTGCATAGACGTTGTAGATAATTTCTTTCGTTTGACAGCCAGCGTCTCTTGAACTTGACTCGAATTTTGTCTGGTGAAAACTCTTACAACCCTTGCAGAGTGAACGAACCAGAACAACCGGATCGACCCGAACAAGCGGCTGTCGCCATCTTTTCTGCAAAGTCTGGGCGTCTCGAAAACCCGCGACAGACATCAGACGAGAAAACCCAGTGAAACAGTGTTTTAAGCATGACAGCTTCATTTCAGAAAATCGATTCTGCGATAAAAAATATAACATAAATAACTACCGCTGATTTCAATTTGTTTTTGCAGAAATTTCCCATGTAACTAGGGACTATATTCAGCTGCGTAGGAAGATGATGCTTTTCGGTTTCGTAGCTTTGGCTCCATTGCCAAGAAAGTGTCCCCGAGTATAGCTGCCTGGGCTTCAAATTTGCCATAATCTGGGACATTCTGTAACCATGATATGGCCAGTTGCAACATTTCAGACATTGCAGCGCGCATTACTGGCATTTTGGGTTTTTTTTTAGATGCCGTCACGCTGTTGTAGTGCCTACTCGTATTTTTCTCTTGCATCCACGTGCTTCCTCCACTCCGAGTACGCTGAATCGTTGCGGTTTGAGGGTGCTTCACCGCGTGGGTAACAGTCCATGCAGTGAAGCATCCCCATAACACACAGGCTACTTGTAACGAGGCACCACTGCTACTGCATTGCGCTGCGGGAAGGGCCACAGGGGTACTTGTAATTTTAGAGCAATACAGTCGAACCCGGATAGATCGAATTTTGGTTATATCGAACTCGCGGAATATCCCCTTGAAAATCCCATGTAAAAGTATAGGAAAGCCGCGTCATATATCGAACTTAATTTCACCGGTCGTTCGATATATCGAACTCCGCACCACGCACTGGAAAGTGTGCTTTCCCCAAAGACGATCGCATCACCCTTGGACGTTTGCCGCATGCCGTTTTCAAGCCACGTGCGGAAAGAATGAGAGGGGACAGTTCGGCTACGGCTGGTCTCCGCGCCCATTCCCCAAAGGCGCGCGCATCTGCAGTTATCGTTTTCCGCGCGTCAACACATGACGTTTGCCCATCCTTTTGCCAAGCTCTCTCTCTCCTTCAGCACGCGCTATGCATGCGCCAAGCCAGCTCAGCCCGTTTTCAGACGGGCGTCAACGCTTTCTCCAGCGTGTGTTGTGAACCCTCTGCGCGCGGGGCGGCTGAGTTGGCTGTGGTGCCTGCGGACGTTAAAAAGCGGCAGCTCTCTCTCTCTCTCTCTTTTTTTTTTTTTTTTTTGAGAGTCATCCTTTCTTATCGTTGTGCTGTTCGGACGTTAAGTTTTTTTTTTTCTTTTTGCGGGAGTCGTTTATCTTTGCATGTATGAATCAATGAAAGCACGCGGTCAGCTGCTGCGATCATGACTCCCGCCCCAAGCGCGGCGTGATAAATCGAACCGGGCTTGTGCAATCAAGCCATCACGGGCACTCTGCCAAGTTCGCTCCCTGCCACCGCAGGAGCTATCAAAAGATAGATAAACGCCCCCGACGTTATCGCTGCGCAGCATCTTGGCACGCTGCCAAGAAATGAGCTGTGGATGAGACGACCGAAACGGAGTGACGCGCGCCATCAACATGCAAGCGAAAACGGTCGCGATTTCTGCCGCGGCAACACAGAAACCTAGTTTAGAGCTGCCGCGGTGGCTCGAGCAGCGAGAGGGACGCAGTTCCAACAAGTTTGAAAATTTTCGCTTAGTTGCTGCCGCTCGTCCCTGAGATGAATCGCTCAATCGCTTGCATGTGAGCGAGCTGGCCTTAATGCTTTTTTTTTTTCAAATTCTCCGTGCAAAAGTGCAGGGTGGGTTCATTATGCGAGTGGGTTGCTGACGCGACAAATACGGTATCGTTTTTTGGCATCGTGAGTGCCGTCACAAGCCGATATTTGTATATCGAATTATCGATATATCGAACTATTTCACGATCCCCTTCGAGTTCAATATATCCCGGTTCGACTGTATTCAACACTGTGGACAATGTGCACAAAAACTACTTGACGAATCCGTGAAACAATGTCACTATTGCACAGCTTCCATCTCAAATGTATACACAGCCATATTCCAGATGTTCATTTAAAAAAAATGTTGCTGCCATGCGAACAGTTTTAGCAGCTTTTTAGGGCTATTCGATAGTTCGAATATTTTTCCTGAAGGTTGAATTAACAAGATTTCGCTTCATTCAAAAAGAAATGCTGTACAGCCTTCTGTTTTGTTTTTTGTTTTTTACTCTAGGCATGTGCAGTTTTGTCAATTTGGTTTACCATATTTACTCGCATAATGCTCTCACTTTTTTTCGCAGAAAATTGATGCTAAGTTGGGGGTGCGATAATTATGTGGGGAAAATGTTTGAGTGAATGTTTTAGAGCGCTAAAAGCAAATTTAAATAAGTGAGAATTGGGATTCTTAGGTCAGCTATTGTAGATATAACCAAAACATTACTTTCAAGCAGAACTTACCCTTGCTATAAAAGTAAAGGGTCGCCAAAAGCACTTCAACGCACGGAGCCTCATCATCACTCCCCGCTTTCCGTGTTATAATGCTCCCAGCAGACCATACAGTTCTATTCTACTCTTGATCATAGACTTGATCAGAGTCCGTATCGACACTGCAATCGCCTTCTCCGGTAGCGTACTACGCAGAACTCGACGCCGAAGTGCCTGCTGGCAGCGTGGTTGCCATGCTGTAGCCCGTACTCGAAAGCTTTCAGCTTAAAAGCAGCTGTATAACTTGCGTACCGCCCCACCGCGATGCAGCACCAAGAACACGGTAGAAAGTGGAACAAAGCAAGCAACACGGACGGAACAAAGAAACAATAACGAGATGCGGAGACATTTCGCCAAATGGCAACGACTGCAAACATCACGGAGGTAAAAAAAAAGCCGAGCATAACCGATGATGATCTACCTGAGCACGCTATCGCCGCCTGGTAGCGCGTGCACATAAGGCTAGCTAGGTTCAGTAGCGCTCCAAAGATGGTGCTTGTTGCTACTAGCAGACTCTCGCGGTGGTAATATTGGTGGTGCGATGATTATGCGAAGAAAAAAAAATTCCAATTTTTGATGCCCAATGTTGGGGTGTGAGCATTATGCGAGTAAATACGGTATACTGCCACTCCCCATCCCGTCAATCCTCAAATGCCCACCTCTAAACTTTTTCTGGGGAGAACCATGAATCATCATCATCAGCCTGATCATACCCACTGCAGGGCGAAGGCCTCTCCCATATTTCTCCACTTAACCCGGTTTTGTGCTAGCTGCATCCACTTGACCCCTGCGAACTTCTTAATCTCATCCGCCCACCTAACTTTCTGCCGCCCCCTGCTACGCTTTCCTTCCCTTGGAATCCAGTTTGTTACCCTCATTGACCATCGGTTATCCTCTCTTCGCACTACATGTCCATGAATAAACTAATGCAACTTGGAAAAAGTATGCGTGCTTGTCGACACCGAGAGACTGTCTTGGTTGGATTTTTATTGTCTGGGTCGCCAGTGTGTTCGATGCAGATCCAATTGACAAGTTCTGAAAACTAGCACTATCCATTTGAGCAGGTATATCTGCTGCCAGGGAGCAGCGGTGGCGTAGAGGTAGAAGATCCGCCCCGCATGCTAGAGGGCTGCGGTTCGAATCTCTGGGCCACGCAATTCTCCACTAGATTAAAGGTCCCCAGAAAGGGGTCACCAAGAAGGGTAAACAACGCCATAACACTGATAGTTATTGAACCACCCATCATTCTCCCGCAAAAATTTTCGATCTAGCTTCTGCAACACCAGAGATATCGGCGATTAAAAATGACCCTTCCAATTTTCCCCCTCAACTCGTACGCCGAAGGGAGCCATAAAAAAACAAAGAATACAAGCAAGTTCAAAGCTCCGCCCAGACATACGTCACTTCGACGAACTTCCGGTTGCCGCGCGCTCGCTCGCTGGCGTACTCGTGCCAACCCCACCAACCCGTCCTCGCTCGCACACGCCTGAGGAGTTCGCCAGTTCGCGCAGCGACGGTTAGTGTAACCGCGAACCCGTGGTTATCCTATGTTACACGGCGGACCAAACCATGGTTGCACCACTAACCGCGGTTACCGCAAACCGAGCTTGACGACCTCGGTTTGCGTCGTTAACCGAGGTTATGACGGCGTCTGTTGACGGAAGCTATTCGTCGGCGCCCGAGTGCGCGAAACGTACGAGCGGGTCTGCTTCACAAAGTTATTCATTTGCCTACTGTATCACATTTAAAGATCGATGTATAGATTATGGTGCCGCCCGACGTCTTCGATTACGGCCGACAGCGCAGCGACTGCGTACTGAAGCCTTGTCGTGCCTACAGTATCGTTTGAACGGCTTGTTGCTGAGCAGAACGCCAAAAAATACGCGGCCTTAGCTATGAAAGTGCACGAGTTTGCAACGCTTGCAGCACGGGATGCCGCGAGCAGGCTGAGGTACGTTACACAATTACCGCGGGGGTGGAACGTGCGAGCGCGGCGAACGCCGGCGCCGTGCGTGACCGTCCCTAGTCGTCGCTAGGCCTATTGTTTCGCTTCGAAGCCGCGGCGGTCGACGCTTTGGAACATGATCAACGCTGTTGTAAATCGTCTACTTATGAAACTGCCTTATAGTGATTCCTATCCTGCCATAGTAAAATAATTATAGGATTAACTCTGTCGACGCATTAATCGCAGAGCTAGTACGAGCAGATCGGATCAGCCGAAATGCACCAGCGGCAGCTGGCTTGAGCAGAAACTAGCTTGTATCACGGCTATCGCTCTTACCAGCAATTTGCTGCTGGTCAGCGATCCTCACGAGGGCTTCATACTTGATATTCGGCTCAGTATTCCAGACTCCAACAAATTTTAGCACGCTTTATTTCGGACATCGGTGCTAACGATCCGCCGTGTCGTTCGCGAACGGTATGCGGGAGGAGGGGCCACAGTGGCGGTGTTTACGGCGGTCGAGGAGGTGCTGCCATCGTGCGGTGCTTGACCGTGCTGTTGACGCCTCGTCGGACGACACTCCGATACTCCTGAAACCACGTTATATAAATAAGATATTTGTAAATGCAGCTTCGTTCTGCCTATCCCTGCGTCGCTTCGGTCGCTGCACTTACTGGGCAATGGTCACCTAACCGATAAGGGCGGCGAGCTGTAACAGCCCGCACAGAGTTCGAGCAGCGCACGAGCAGACGACTTTCGCAGCTACCGGAAAGGTGTTCGTGACGTCATGGTTGCAGTGACCGCAGCGAATGGCAGCTTCTAGCAAGCCTTGCCAGTCAACCGACCCGTGACGTCACGGGATTAGGAAATAGTTCCATGCGACACCGCCAAGCGACATTTCCTCTGCCCGCGAATTTCAAAAAATGCTGTTTTTAAAAATTAATAATAAATCGCTGGCTTTGTTCCAAGGAGTTATACTTTGCGTTAATGCTCAAAAGGATGTGTTCTACACACTGAACACGTTTATCAGTGGTTTCTTGGGGGCCGTTTCCGTGGACCTTTAAAAAAAAAATGCGCGTGTAGATGGAATTGCATAAACAGGTTTGAGGCGCGTTCTGATGCCGGTGAACACCTCCGGCAAAGCACTCCCTCACCAGAACAGGAGTTGGCCACAACCTCCTCATGATTAAGGCGGGGACACATGTCCGAAAAGCGAGTGCGATCCGCTCCGGCGTGCAGTGTCCGGACGAGTCCGATCCGGCAAACTGGCGCTCGCCACCTGCGTCCAACCGGGCAGATGTCTCCGGCAGTCCGCATGCGAAGCGTGGCAAAGCAACGCTCCGGCGGGTGGCTGCAGCCAATGCGAGCGCGAACAGCGGCGACGTCACGGTGACGTAGGGGGCTGTGCGGTAGAGTGTCTCTCGGCTCCACCGTCGAGGCACTGCCGAGCGGACGACGCGGACGCTGGCATCTGAAAAACCCTTCAGTATTGTTTCTTCGTATACATAAAAAGTCACTAAATACAGGACTGTCAACTACACGTAAATTGTGAAGATCGTCGGCCAATACTGAAGTGCTGCTACGAGTGATAACTGCGACACAAGCGAGTTTGTTCGCCCAACCACTGCTGCTGCCCGGTCCATCGCCAAACGTCTGCTCGCTCCGCTGCCGAATGCGCTGCTCAAATCGTGATTGATTATGTTCGTTCTGTTATAAGATGGCCTTCTCAGTACGCTGGTGATGAAATTCGAACCTTTATTACAGCGTTGGCCCGTTTCGAAGCGCGGTCCGCTGCTTCTTCGGTACGACACTGGCTAGGCCTAGCGACGACTAGGGCAAGCACGAATCGGTGGAGTTCGTCGCCTAGCGCGTCCGCGGGCGGCATCGTTGCCGAAAGCTTCGTACGTGTGCAGGCATGCTGTTGTTGCACGAGTACAGTAGACAATCCTTCTGATAACATCACTGTTTTGTCATTTCTTGTACGAGCGTGAATTCATGTGAAGTTTATCAAGCCAAGCAGTCCCGTCTCCGTTGCGCGGACACCGGCTGTGGGCGGAGCTTGAGGGAGCTCGCTCGCCGGATGCACGGTGGTCCATGTGTCCCAGCTGTCACTGCGGCGGCAGTTCACATGCGGCGTTCGCTGCGGCACGCCGGTCAAGCTTTCGCACATGTCTCCTGCTTTAGTCCTATAGAACCCCGGTCCTCGGCCACCAGTGGCTGCAGAACAGTTGGCCATGGAGGCGGTCAGACCTGGGGCGCAGCGGGGGCTGCTAAAGAGTTCTGGCTCCGCTGGACAGGCCGCCATTGCAAAATGGCTCTGGCAACATTTAATGCAAGAACCCTAGCTAGTGAGGCTAGTTTAGCAGTGCTGTTAGAGGAACTAGAGGGTATGAAAGAGGATATCATAGGGCTTAGTGAGGTTAGGAGGCCGAATGAGGCATATACTTTCTGAAGGACGGCCATGTACCGTGTTATTGAGGTTTACCGGAGAGGCAAGCACTAAGAGTAGGTTTCCTTGTCAATAAGGATATAGCTGGTAATATAAAGGAACTTTATAACATTAATGAGAGGGTGGCAGGCATCATATTTAAGCTTAACAGGCAATATAAACAAGATTGTACAGGTTTGTATACCTACATGTAGTTGTGATGACCAGACAGTTGAAAGCTTCAGGGGTTGCAAGTGCTGCGCCAATCGCGTCATTCTGTGCCAATCTGACCTGTTGCGCCACGCTGCGCTAAAACGGCAATTTACGCGATAATTGATCATCGCAAGTATACAACGCCAAATTTAACCGATTATTATCGTCGATTGAGCAACACTGGCTGTTCACTATACAAAAGCATGCAGCCGCATCGGCATCCACAACAGTTGGTTCACTCGAGGTGTTTGTCATTCAGCTATTATCGTCGTGGCTTTCGAGAAAGGCAGGTGGCAGAAGCTTTTCTGCATGGAAATTAATAGCAGGTAATGATTCCACTGCGGTTTGCAGTAGCTGTCATTTGTCTTTTCCTTTCATGAGCTCGAGCAAAAATCAAACATTGCAGGCCTAAATAATTCTGCATAATGAGATACAGAATAAATTTCCATGTAGGTTTTGGACTAAATTCTTGTTGTTCCGACCCTTGTTAATACTGAAGTTCAGATAATAAATTAGGAGCACGGTCACGACCGATGTTCACTTAAAGGGGATACGTGCGAAAAGTGAATGCAGTTAGCATGGCGCGACGGGCGATTGCAGCTCTTCGCCAGTGTCCAACAGTGTAGATTTCGCGCGGCAAACGCACCAGCGTCCGGCGACATGTTGAGGTACGACACACTCCACCAGCGATCACCCTCCCCGAACTCGATTTGCATGTAACTGTTGTGCGTACATTGTGTGCCGCGGCAGGTATGACGACGACGCATGGTTTTGGATTCACTTTGGCTTCATGCCAACCCGCGACTGCCATTGGGCACGCACGTCGGAAGCTGCTCGGAGCGTCGCTGTCCTTTTATTTTTGTTTTGGGATGACGTCACGCTGTTCTAACGCATAACGTATAAGTCCCGCGGGTGCGGCCACATTCTGCTTCCAGCTGATCACGAGCAGTTTCACTGCATTGTGCACTTTGCCGCAGTGCTTCACCACGCGCTGTACAGTGAAACATCCTCAAAACGCGAAGGGGTCGCTCTGTGCAGAGGTATCAATACAACAAAATAGCACTGCGTAAGGAAAGGGAGGCTTTTACAATTTTGAGGCAGTCCAACCTTCCCGGCAATGTGCGTGGCCATAGCAAAGCGCTTGACGAAACTGGGAATAACTCGTTTTTACTTGCGTTTCACAGCTGTCATGCAGGCAAAATAACTAACGCAAACTGTTCTTGGCATTTTTTTTTTTCGATTCCATTCAATAATTCGAACTTTAGGCTAATTCGAACTTTTTCTCTGCTCTGTTGGAGGCCAAATTAAATAGAGCTTTCTTTAGGTGCGAGGAAAAATGCGCTTGTAGCATTTAATGCGCTAAGCATCCCCAAAGTGCTCCAATGGAATGCACAAATATCTCCAAATATGCTCCGAAATCGGACCTTTGCTGCTCCAAAATAAGACTTTTGCTGCTCCCGCGCCTGTTCTGAAAGGCTAGAGTTTGCTTCCACCCCTGAAGCTTCTACGAAGATGTAGAATCGGCAATGCGGAAAGGAAAGATTCAGTATACATTACTAATCGGTGACTTCAATGCCAAGGTAGGGAAAAAGCAGGCAGCATGCAGTGGGTGACTATGGCATTGGTTCTAGGAATAGCAGGGGCGAGTTACTGAGTTTGCAGATCGCAGTAACTTAGAATAACCTTCTTCAGCAAACGAAACAATTAGAAGTGGACATGGAAAAGTCTCAACGGGGAGACTAAAAATGAAATTGACTTTATACAGTGTTCTAACGCCGCCATTATGCTGGATGTACAGGTATTTGGGAAAGTGTGGTGCAGTGACCACAGGAGGGTGAGGCCTTGAATTAGTTTAAATCTGAAGAGGAAACGAAACAGATTGGTCAGAATGAAGCCCATCAGTGAATTAGCGGTGAGAGGGAGGACAGAAGAGCTTAGGATCTCTTTGCAGAATAGGTGTTCAGCTCTAACCGAAGATGATGGCATTTGCCTGGAAGCAATGGAAAATAATTTCAGATATATTACTGAGTGCGCTGTAGAAGTAGGCGGTAGAATAGTTAGCATAGCTGTAAGCTGTACAAGGATGCGAAAGAGTTGATTAAAAAACTCCAAACTATGAAAGCTTCCAACCCAACTGACCAGATAGAACTGGCAGTGATATCAAAGCTAATCAATAAGCATGAAGTGGCCGATATATGGAAGTATAACATGGAGAAAATTGAGCATGCTGTAAAGAGTGGGTAAGCCTTAAAACCGTGAAGAAATTGGGCATAGACAAAAGTCTGAAGGATGTGCTAAGAGACAAGGTGGGGAACGTCATCACGAATATGGACAAGATAGCCGAGGAGTTCTATACTGATCTGTACAATTACCAAAGTAGTCTGGACAGTAATGGGATTGGCAGTAGGGAAAAGCAGTCATATAATCTTTATTGCACAGTCATATAATCTTTATTGCAAATAAAAATAGACATGGGGCCTCGAAATTACCGTCCTTATTTGAACAAGTTAGCTCATCTATATTTCTTGTTATAGCTGCAATGCACCTATAATTGCAGTCGGGAAGGTCTTTAACTGAAACTTGGTATAGTGCTGGGCTTCGAGGGGCGATTTAAAAAAAAAAAAAAAAAAAGGTAGCTAAGAGGGTTGAACCCCTCAGCTCAGCAATGAATAATGCTGATCGTTAATTGGAGAGTCATAACTGCGCAAATTTGTCGAAACAACTATGGCTATAGTTTAGAAATATGCGAAGAAATGTCCATTACCCCTTGTTCCACCAGTGACGAAGGACGAGATTAAGAAGCTTTAGAAACTATGAAAATGAGGAAAACAGCTGGAGAGAATCAAGTAACTGCAGGTTTGTTGAAGGACGGTGGAAATATCGTGCTAGGAAAACTTTCCACCCTGTATTCACAATGGCTGGTGTCATTGACGGTACCGGAACCATGAAAGACAAACATCCTTATTCATAAAAAAGGTGACGCTAAGGACTTTTAAAATTAGACCAATCAGCTTACTGTCTGTTACATATAAAGTATTTACTAAGGTAATCGCTAATAGAAAACTTTAGACTTAATCAAGCAAAAGATCAGGCAGGTTTTCGGAAAGGGTACTCTACTATCTGATCATATCCATACCATCGACCAGGTGATAAAAAATGCTCGGAGCGTAACCAGCCCTGCCACATAGCATTCATTGATTATGCAAAAGCATTTGACTCAATAGAAACCTCAGCGGTCGTGCAGGCATTGCGAAATCGGGGTGTAGACGAGCCGCACGGGAAAGTGCTGGTAGATATATATAGGGGGTGCACAGCAACCATAGTTCTGCGGAAAGAAAGTAACAAAATTCCCATAAAAAGTGTTAGGCAAAGAGACACGATCTCCCCAGTACTATTCACAGCTTGCTTAGAAGTACTCCGAGACTTTGGATGGGAGCAATTAGGGATAAGGCTAGATGGAGAATACCTCAGTAATCTGTAATTTGCTGATGACATTGCCTTGCTAAGTAATTCAGGGGATGAGTTGCAAAGAATGATTGATGACCTAGACAGGAAAAGTAGAAAGGTAGGCTTGAAAATCAATATGCAGAAGACGGGTAATGTTCAACAGCCTCGGGAAGGAACAGCAGTTTATGTTAGGTAGCGAAGCACTGGAAGTAGTAGGAAGTAAGAACCGGACCATGAAATGGAAATAAGGAGAATTAGATTGAGATGGAGTGCATTTGGCAAGCACACGTAGATTATGACTAGCAGCTTGTCGGTATCACTCAAGAGGAAAGTATACAACAGTTGCATCTTACCTGTACTCACCTATGGAGCTGAAACGTGTAGGCTAATCGAGAGGGTTCTACTTAAGTTGAGGACAACGCAGAGGGCTATGGAACGAAAAAAGGGAGGGGTAACATTAAAGAAATAAGCGTACAGACTGGGTCAGAGAAATAACTCAAGTTACTGACATTGTAGTGAAAAGAGAGGATAACTTATGGTTGCTTAGAGTAACAAATTGGATTCCAAGGGAAGGAAAGCATAGCAGGGGGCAGCAGAAAGTTAGGTGGGCGGATGAGGTTAAGAAGTTCGCAGTGGTCAAGTGGATGCAGCTAGCACAGGGCCAGTTGGAGGAATATGGGAGAGGCATTGGCCCTGCAGTGGGTATAGTCCGGCTGACGATGATGATCATCTGCTGCCAGAATCGTCGGTGTCACTGTTTGGCAAGGTTTCGGTTGAAGCAGCGTAGCAGATGTACAGGAATTAGCGAGTCATATTTTCACTAGTGCTGTTATGCTTTCAGCGCCGCCTGCTCTTAATGGATGTACGCTCGTTTTTTATGCGGCTTTTCAAAATTGTTTGGTGTTTTGCTGGGCTATTCACACACCATGAGGTTGCTTCTATGCTGTTTCATCGATAAATTCGCCTTCCCATCATCAGATAGTGTAGCAAGTGCATCAGTTACGGCTTCTGTGTTTGTGCTAATATAACTTGAAGTGGTGCATGTGAAATTTATATCAGGCATCAGCAGGTCTGGAAACGCACAGCAGCCTTAAATTTTGCATTTCTTACCGTCGCAGTGAAGCTTAAATTTGCCAGATATAAGCAATTACGGATACGTGAAATACTGTTCTGTGCATGAAATATGTAACCTAATATCCGGACTCATTGCCAGCCCCTAGAAAGTGTAAATCATGCACTTGCCAGTTTTGTTTGCTTAGGACTGCCTTCCTTATCTTCTTTTGGCATTTGCCCTTTCACCTTTTGGTCACTGTTTTGTTTTTCTCTTGTCTTTTTTTTCTGTGTTTACTTTTGAATTGACTTTGTTTTGTTTTGTACTAGCTTGCTTTGGGCATAGGCTGATCGCAGTCATGGCATCGAACTGGGCTCTTCTGGAGCTGCCCTCGCACGACACAAGCTGTCGGTCTCCCGGACAGTGAAAGATTCTTTTATGAATCTTGCGAGCAAAATAAGATCCGGTGATTAAGATTGTCAAACCATGGTAGATGCAAAAAATAAATGCATATTCTCTAGCTTTTATACTTTTTATTTGGTCCGTGAGGTTTGAAAAATTGACCTCCTCAGTATTATGGCTCACATTCTTTTTTTTTTAGCGTGATAGTGCGCCTTACAGTATAAAACAAAAATAGGTACATATCGGATTCCTTAAGAAAATATATCAAGTGCCGGTGATAGGCGGCCCTTGCTAAATTTTCTTTGGTTTATTTTAACGGGGTCTGATATTCACATCTCCATTTTTGTGCCAAAAGTCAGGTTTCTTCCCTGTTTAACCCTTTCCAGTCATTTGTCAAGCATCGCCGGAGAGAGGAAAATTATCCGCCTGTTTCAACTGTTGCACACCTGGTACACTTTCTGAAGGACAAATAAAGTTTCATAGTTTTTGATACGGAAAACATGAATGCAGTTAGAACAGGATTTTTGAACTGTTGGACCAATCTTGATAAAATTTTCCGGAATGGCTTATTTCATCACCTTAGCACAAATACAAGAAAAGTTGCAGCCGTCATAATGAGTAATGTGTGTCAGCTTAGGAAAGCTATCATTTCAAAAATAGCAAAGATGTACTAACCGTTTGTGCTTAGATCTTTAGGTAGTTCATTTTGCAGGATATGGCAAATTGAGGGTTCTTTATGACATTCTTTTAAAAATCTAAGCACTTTAAAAACAAGCATCATTTTTGTTGTCATTGCATGTCACATATTGTGATTTTTAATTATAAACCCACAAAGTACCTTATCTTTTTCCAAACAGAATTTTAGTTCAGAAATCATCCTGATAAAAACAAAGTGCAAACTGAGAAGAATGAGTTCAAAGATTTTAGAACACGCTATTCAAATTTAGGGCATAAATTAACATATCAAAGTGGCCTGGTGTATACTTTGGGCTGTTTTTTTCAACATGACACTCCTCTGTGGCGATCGCTTCGAGTTGCCCCCCTTTTTCTTTTTTTTTTTCTTTTTTTTTTTCTTGGCTTTACAGCTGTCCAGCGCCCTTTTCTGCGCTCGTGAAGTTCATTGCTTGGTTGGTTGCTGGGCATGCATCTTCGTCTAGGTTCCTTATTCTATCTCCAGCTTGTCGAGCACTTTGGTTGGCCCGGCTCCCAGTGGTACGAGAACTGTGTTCAAGGGTTATGTGCTCCGTTTTAGTTAAAAAAGAACTATTTCGGTTTACCAGCCAATTCATTGTTGCCATGGCTCATAAGTTGCCTTTTCTTTGTTTTTCCTTTTAGCTGTCTGCTGTACTCTCAATAGGTCTTTTTTGGCTAGAGGGTGCGAAAAATAAGCATTCTTACTTGGAGATACACTTCATGTTCGGCTTCAAAACATTCAAAACATCAAAAATTTAAATACACTTTTTCTTTTCTTCTTTATTGAAAAAAATTGTGATTTTAGCCCTGCATTCCCACTTAATTCGACTTCACACGAGATGCATTGGTCTCTGTAGCACAATACAATGGAGATGCCGCTAAGGCTTGGGCAGGATGTTTTTGCGAGTTTGTGTGTGCATTGCGCGTGCCTTGATATGTATTTCGGCCAGTCAACTGCTGCTATGCCTAAGTGCATATCCTGACCATCTTGTCATTATTTCATTTTTCTTCTCGCTTTTCCCTTTGAAACCAAATGGGTTTCGCCGACTAGCTAAGTCCTTGGGTTGAACACTGTGTCCACAGAAATCTTGACATACAGGCGTCACGGCGGCCATGATTTTGAAGTACACTTTCTTTGGCCTGAATTTGGAGACCATAATAATTATTCGGGGCCTTTGTGCACGTGCCACGTTGACATTGTGAAGTTTCCTGCGATATTGGTGCTTGGGCGACTTCTCCTTTAAAACTCGGTAACTACCCTGTTGGATGTTGCTGAAGTCCCTGTGCTATACTAGCATATGTGTTATGTGCATTGTCATGTTGCTGTTATACATTCACTTGAGGCAAGTGATTTGTGTTTATTACCTAGCCTTAGTCTCCACATGTAGTTTACCATATTTTTCAGAAACGTGTCATACTGCTGCGCATCTTCCTGCAAGACGAGCATCAAGAAAAAGCTTTGTCTAAGTTTTCACAAGTTTCTAGCAGACTGAACTTCTCGCCAGGCAAGGCTTAAAACCATATCCAGAAAATATTTAATTCCCAATGACAAGTCTGTCAGATGCACTCTTTGGGCGCCGACTACTGCTCAGAGTCCTGCAATACTAGGCGCTTGAAGCAAGCATTCTGCTGTTCCTAGCTTTTTTCCTTGCTACCCAAGCTATGTGCAGTTTCGGGTACCAAAAGAAAAGCGGGAAAACTGGACAGTATTGATATTCCCATATTCAGAGACCTGCTCTCTTTTTGCTTGTCAGGAATGAAAAGACCAGACATCGGTTACTTCTTCAATAGTTACAAATTCAGAAACCCCTGTACTGCCTAACCACTGATGCAGTGGTTGCGGACAAAGTGCCTAACTGCAAAAAACTAATAAATAAGGCACTAAGCCGAAAAGCCTTGAGCGTAAGCTAATAAATAAAGCACTATGAGTGCGCAGAGGCTAAGTGCTTGCCATTGTATAAATTATTGTATGCATTGAGACTGTCTAGTCCTGACAATTTTGTCATGAATACAAGCATGGCATGCAGATGTATATAGATTTTTCTGAAAGGTGCTGTTCATCTTTGGTGACTCTGGTGGGCAGATCAACGCTCCGTGCAGAAGCAGGCAGACGCTCACTTCAGAAACAAGACAAACACTAGCGGCTCCGCATGCTCGCGTACAAAACAACAGTGACTTCATCTCTCCATTTCCTATGTTCTTAATCCTATTTCTCGCTTTCCAGAACCTATTTTGACAGGTAAAATGTCGTTTGATTAGGCTTATAATCATCAACAAATTCTGCAGGGAAAACATTACTTGTGCATTGCCTCGCCAGCCAGTCACGTGGCATTCCTTCTAGCAGATGGATTACGCATGTTTTGTCACGTATGCTTTTCATTTCCATGCAGTGCTTGGACATATAGCAAAAACTTAGAGGTCGCTGCAGAGTAACTGCATTGGGAGAATGTGGAAGCATTAGCGCTGCTGTGACGTTTTTGTAATTTTTGGTTTTTATTTTTTTTTTTCATTTTGCCTTTTATTTTATCCATTGGTATATTTATTCACATATATCATTACTGTCATTAGTTATTAATTACCATTGCCACTAATTATCATTTTTTACATATCTCACTAATGTTTTCACATTAGATATTGGTTTACAGGAAAGCAAAGGCACAGTATCTGTCACTTTGTGTGGACACCACTACTACACCGCACTAAGGTTCGCTTACACAGTCATGGCTTCACCAACATAGCCAGTTAATGCTTCATTAATTTTATCCGGGAACTTGCATCCCGCAAACTCGCTCACGATTGTACTCTCTCCTAGCAGCTTCATCTCCACAGAAGCTGGGGCACAAAGTACAAATAAGAATGCGACAGGAACCACCAGTGCTTCTGTGTACCTTTTTTTTTTTTTTTTTTCAGTGTAACTTTCCGCAATGTTTTAGTACACAATGTTTTTAAGGTGCCACAAATGGCATTGGAGGCCGCAGTGAAAGGAATGGCCATGCTTATCTCCGCAGTTATGCTTTCTCCATCCAAATGGGACGACTGTAACAACACTATTGCGCGTGCCGATTCAGGTGGCTGGAGTTTCATGTACAGTTGCGGCCTGGATGGTCGGGCGTCTCCTGCACAGCTTCTCTTCATTAGTTCTGTCATGCACACAGACGTGGCAACAGGTCCATGGGCACATGTAAAGCATACTTGAAATAGCCAGAAAATGATGCAGTTGCTTTTTTTTTTTTCATTTTGTCTCCCACTGTGCCTAAACTGTGAAGTCATGGGAAAGATGAACTGCATGCATACATTTTCTTTAAACCTTAAGCTCATGAAGGAGTTGGTTACTCATGAAAATTAGAAGCGGTGCAATAAGTCTGGCACGATGAAGGAAGACGTGAGCATTAGCACTGCATGTTAACTTTTTGTGTTCCTTCAGTTGTTTTTTTTTCACCCCGCATCAGATTTGCAGCATAATCATGGTTCACAATGAAAAACCTGTAACTAAGGCTGTGCAAATTCAGTACACACTTATGTCCCATTGATTTTTGCTAGAGCACTAGCAGTGATCCTCACTGAAGTAAAATTTGAGTAGCTTTTTTAGAGCAACATATTTCTATAGATAACTGCTACAGAAGCCGTACAGGTGCTTTGTAAGTAATCAACTACTGAAATCTCGTTAATCCAAACCCCATTATTTCGTGTAATTCGAACTAAACTCGGGGACACTTTTTCTTGGCAATGGAACCAAAGCTACACTGCCAAAACGCATCATCTTCCTACGCAGCTGAGTATAGTCCCTAGTTACGTGACCAGTTTCTGAAAAAAACAAATTGAAATCGTAGTGCTAGTTATTTACGGTAATTTTTTTATAACGATTTTCTGAAATGAAGCTCTTATGCCTAAAACACTTGTCTTTATTCCACCGGGTTTTCTTGTGCGATGTCTGTCACGAATTTTAGAGCAGTCGCCATCTTGTCTGCAAAGTCGCCACGACTTTGCAGACAAGACGGCGACTGCCTCCTATTCGGGTCGTTCTGGTACTGGTTCGTCCACTCTGCAACGGTTGGAAGCGTTTTCACCAGACAAGATTCGAGTCAAGTTCAAGAGACGCTGGCTGTCGAAGCAAACGAAAGAAATGATCTGCAATGTCTATGCAGGCCAAAAGCCACGCGGTCGGACTACATGGCGGAGCAACACGTTTAAAGAGGCCCCGCCTCCTTACCTTTGCGCCCATTGCCAAAAAAAAAGTGTCCCCTAGGAGCGTGGTCCCAGCCGACGCCTATGTTAGCATCCTCGATCGCCCGCACCAGTGCGCTTCGGGCGCCCTGTGGGCACCATCTATCCTCGATCAACCGCACCGGTGCGCACCCGCTGTCCTCGATCACCGGAAGCGCCCCTTGCCGGGGCAGTTTCGCGCGTCCCGGCAAGCACTGCGGGACGCGCGATGCAGAGAAGCCGCTTTGCCCTGCTCGATAGTACGGATGGTTGCCGCAATCGATAAACTGCTGTCAAGATCACCTGGTGACGGTATGGCAATCGACCTCACACAGCACGATGAATGCCCGAAAGTCGACCCGTTTTTTCATCGGGCCTATCATCTGGCGCCTCAACGATAGCGAGCGGATGTTTACGATTAACATAGCCTTTGACACGTCAAGCGCGTCAAGTGCGTCAAGCTTGTAACATACATGTGCCTTTGAAGCGTGAATTGTGTTATTTATATGCAGTTCCGAAAACATTTCTTGGTGAGCAGGAACGTCTGCTAATCGGCACGACTGTATGAGAAGTGCTTTTAAGCTCAGCGGGGCCCTATGTGGGAAACAAAAGTAGCGAACAAGCCATCGCCGTAATATTTGGCATAGCAGAAAGTACACTCTATGTCATAATCGACCGTGCAGCCGCTTCCCTGACATCATTCAGTTCTCTTACAGACATTGCCGAATAATAACTCGTACCGTTGTTGCTTTCTACAACGGCACGTGTGGGGCACGGAGTTTGGCGAGATTGCAGCAGACAATCAGATTCGCGCTCTATAAGAAAGGTGTCGCTGCATGCATGCACCCGCGGGGTGCATTTTGTCCTCGTTGTTGAACCTTCTCAGTTTGCCACCGCCGCGGTTTTGGGGCGCACCCAGTGCGCGGTGATAGAGGATGCTAGGAGTCTGGTGTCAGAGCCGGGTTCTGGAAAATTCGTACTGGGGATCGCATCCAGGCACGACCTGCGCGCCTGCGATCAGCGAAGTAGGCTTTCAAGAACTTGAATTGCGAGGGCTTTAAATTGCAAGGAACACTGGTGCCCGCGCAAAGGCACGGCGACGATGGGAAGTTCCCCGTACCTGAAATATTGCTCCATCGCATAATTTCGGTCACGCTGTATCGTGGCTGCGATCAGGCACCGGCCAGTCGCGCCGTTTTTGGCGCTGCTTAGCGCATCACTTCTTTTTAGTTTGGGACGGTTTCCGCTATTCTCACGCCTACGCACATATCCCGCGCGTACGTGCACGCATATGCGGCTTCGTACGCTGGAACTGCGCACTAAACACGGGCAGTGTCACCCCACTACGCACTTCAACGCGATCTTTCACAGCGTGGACTGTGCGATGAAGCATCCTCAAAACACGACGCTGTTTTTGCGAAGAGGAGCCACTGGTACTGCGTTGCGCTGTGAAAAGGGCAGGGAGGACTTCATGAACACTTCGTCAATGTTCCCGACAGAGCGCTTGTCGAAACTGGAGAAAAACGTCATCTCAAATGCATACAGGTATTTTACAAGTGATTTCAGGTAAAATTAGTGCGAGGCAAACAATTTGGCGGCACTCTAGCGACACTTTATTCAGGGTCATTCGATAAGTCGAATTTTCGGTTAATTCGAACATTTTTTTTTTCTGGTCTTTCGAAGGTCGAATTACCCAGAGTGTACGTGTTATTCGCGTGATTCATTGTGTGCAGTGCTTGCAGTCAATTTTGCGGCTCTGCATTAAATTCGGAGTAAATGTAAAGCATTTGATGGCGACCGAAATCCGCAGCCGGTAGTAACATATCCCAGGCAGCACTAACCGTGGAGCAGTATTGGTACTGTATTGATTATTTTCGGTCATGCATAAAACTAGCGCATTGCTAACGGAGTGCGAATATTGGCCCAATGCTTTGTGCTGCCTGATATTGTGGCACTGCGAAGTTCTGCCAATGGCTTCTGTCCCATGCTTGACAGAATGCATGCAGATTGCACTTATGTACTTACGCATATGCATCCACTTATGTACGTGTTCGATCAGTGGGAATATTCGGAAATTACGAGATCTTTTTGTGTGTCTGAACTCGCGGCCAGTCATCGCGGATTCCGAACGGCGTTGCAGCATTTCACAACTGTTACACCAGTCTCTGCTTTAGTGGAATCGAGAGCCGGCACGACGGCACCAACGAGTGAGATGTGGCGCAGCACGGCACGCCATATAGCGCTGGGGTCAATTGTAGCGAACGTGAAGAAGGCAAACGGGTGTTGTGATCATTTTCTATCTCAGCACTCGTACGTGACTGCGGTCGCTTCGCGGTGACCGCTTTAATCCTATGCAGCTTTTGTAACATCTCGTTGATTTGACCCTCGTTAATTAGAACTAGGAGAGCAGTCCAGGCCCTTGTAAGTTTATGGTACCGGGGGCTCGTTAATTCTGACATGGGCGGGCTCGCACCATTTATGTATCTGTACTAGTGCAATCATATATCAAGAATGCAATTGTGGTGCTTTCTGAATATTCTTGGATATTTGTTCAGTATACCTTTAAATACCTATACCTAAAAAGCGTTGACTCACAATGGAGAAAAAGAACTGGGAAACTAACCAGTAAGTATGCTGGTCACAAGGACGGAGAAATAAAAAGCGTTAAGCAACAGGTGAAAAACATAAGGTAAAAATTGGATAAATTCGATGGAAAAGAAACAGAGTGTGGAACTATACCGAAAGTGGAGACGGCTGATCAGGAAGGAAGCTTTCTTTGATAAGTCAAGAGGCATTGCCCTACTTTTTGAAGCTAGATCAGGGTGCCTTAGAACACGCAGCTAAAAAAAGAAATTTAACCATATGGTAACTCCAGTGAAACAATTGAACATCTTATACTCGAATGAGATGGTACCCATACGGAAGTCGATGCAGGCGCAGTCACTGTTCCTGAGGCCCTGTGGTTTAGAGATACCAGTGGTTGAGTGAATGAACCTGCGGTGGAAGCTAGCAAAAAACGATTGGAAGATTCGTTGCTTAAAAGCAGAAAAGTGACTTGATATTAGTAATGTAGAAACAAAACTTCAGTAAATAGAATGATGGTATAGCTAACCGATCTAAAACAGTAATTAAGATATAGAAAAAAACGAGCATGATAGTAATTGCTACCACCCTGTTTCAAAGGGGACGCTCCTATATTCCATCCACCCACCCGTCCGTCCGTCCGTTCGTCCGTCCGTCCATCCATCCATCCCATCTCATCCATTCCATCCTTCTATCGTCAGCGCCCTCCGTAGAGACCTCGGCAAAACCTCCGCGCAGTGCGGCCGCGTCGTCTGCTCCCCGCTGCATTGAAACGGATGTTGCGGTCTGATCTGCGCTGCATTCCAGCGCGTTTACGCGCGCGCGCAGTTGTTTCCTCCTCCGGCCGCGTTCTGGCCGTCGTCGCGTTCTAACAAAGGAGGAACAAAAAAAAAAAAGAACGTGAATGAAAAAAATGACGGCGCACTTTTTCACGAAACTTGGTGCTAAACGGTAACGGGATGGTTATCGGCCCCCCCTTTTTAAGTCAATCGTTGTATTCTCATATGCGATCCTGCTTCCGGAGCTCACACTGCGCACTCGCTCGAGCAGATGACTGAACTGGATTGCAGAGAGTGGCTGTGGAACTACGAAGACAATCGTCTCTCTGGAGAACTGTCTCCTCTGCACCGAAAGTCGTCAGGCGTTTCCTGGCTCTTCGTCTCGTGGAGAGAGGAAACTGCCGCAGAAATGGCATGCCTCGGCTTCTCGTCAGTGATCCAAGTTGTGACAGCGCCGCAGCAGCAAACCCCATATTTCTCGCTTTCGAAAGCATTGATAAAAAAGACATTTCCAACTAGCCTCATTGCCAGCCGGGGAACCGAAAAAAAAGCAAAAATGAGAAACCCCACTGGCGAAGAGCTACGGCTTTGCGCGCGTCTGCACGCGACTGCTCCCCCTCCTTCTCCTGCGCTTGTCACGCGCTTCCGCGCGAACCGGCTGCGCAGACTCCTCAGCCGCGGCCGTGTGCAGTTAATATTCGTGTCAGGCTTATGCGATAGATGGCGGTAGCTGTGAAGAACACTCATCATCGTTTCTCTATTGTTCGCTCGGCGGAAAACGTTATGGAGGGGCTTTACGTCTTCCAAAGACGTTTTCAACCAGTAGCAGACGAATTTTCAACCACTCGTATAGGGCGCCACATTTTGTGAAAAAGGTGGATTAAGACTCATACAACTAATGCAAGATATGTATACATATTAGCGATTTCCTGAACGCTGGGAACTTTATTTCTCGAACGTTAACGGCAGGTCCGATGAAGAATGTCTAACACATTTTTAAATATTATCGGATGCGCCAGTTTATGCGGGGTACACTAAAGTCCATCATCGACGCTCGCTCGCACTGAAAATGTAACGGAGGGTGTTTTACGCTAGGCTATAGCGTACCTTGTTTGCGTCACATATATAGAGTAATACGAAGATTGCTTGGAGAAATTATGTCAGGAGCTGCTGAATACTTTATTTGAGTTCAAGCGGATAAATATTGTGTGCTAGCAGTGTGGTCCGCGTGAAGTCCTAGTCAGGATGTACCGCGGTACCAAGTATTTTGCTAGTGGTATCTGCGGCCAAGCTACCGCCGCACCGTCATGGGATTCACAACGAAGGACCTTTGCAGACAGCGACACTCAGCTGGCTGATCCCATGTTCACGGGCTCCAGAGCCTGTGTGTGGCGACCGCCACAAGAGCAGTAGAGGGAGACGCTTGACTCGTACGGATGGCATCAAAGATGGCGCCCTTCACCGCCACCACTTCCCAACTTCCACGGAAGCGACGATCCAATGAGCCTGCCCCAAAAATCACAACTCCCAAGCGCCGCCGGTCGGGCGCCCAACCATCAGCAAGCAGGCGGGTGCATGCGTTCTCCCTCTAAATGAGCGTGAGTCCGAGGCCGCCAGTGTAATGCGCGTGGTGAATGAGCGGTGCCTAGTATTTGACCCCAAGGTCGAAGCAGATCCCTTCTACTTCCATGGGCAGATGTCGTGCGGAAGCCTTGTCAGACCGAACAAGGTCAGACTTTCATGCTTGAAAAAGTACGTGTTTGATGAAACAAAGGATAAAACATACGTCTTTGAGAACAACACGAAGGAAATGGTAACGACGCTCCTGGACGGCTGCATCTGTTCAGTGTTTGCGACCAGTGCGGGCAAGACGTTCACTACGCTCGGCACGGAACACTGCCCTGGCGTGGTGTCCCTCACCTTGAGCCTCTTGTACGAGTTCGCGGATCAGCTGCGCTGAGGGCCAGTCTTGCGACGTTGCCGTGGCCTACCTTGAGGTGTACAATGATATGGTGCGCGACGACCCGCCAAGGACATCACCATCTTAAACCTCTCCATCCACTAGGTGAAAGAGGCTGATGCTCTTCTAGACCTGCTGCCGAAAGGCAACAAGAATCGAACTCAGCACGCCACTGACGGCAACGCTGAATCGTCATGGTCACATGCCATCTTCCAGGTATATGTGACGCAAACCGAGACAGTGACAGGCACAAGAAAGGCATCCGCGCTTCAAAGATGAACTCTGCCGATCTTGCCGACTCGGAGCGCGCTGCCGCAGTCAACAGGAATATTGGGGCTACGCTGCGCGATGGCATCAAAATCAATCTGCCCCTCCTGGCCCTCGGCAATTGCATAGATGCCCTTTCCAAGAATGGGATGCAGCGGGTTCCCTACTGAGGCTCGAAGCTGACGCACATACTGAAGGACTCTCTGGGTGGGACGTGCCGGTTGATGATCGCCGCTGTAACGCCGTCGAAGCTCAACACATAGATACGTACAACACGCCCAAGTGTGCTGAGCGGGCGATGAAGGTCGAGCTGCAGACCAAGAAGAACATCCTGAATGCGAACGGGCATATGTTGATGTACAGTGCACTCATTGAGAGTACAAGCAGAAGGTCGACAGCGCAGAGGCAGAAAAGGCTGTTCTGGCGGCTAAGGTGTAGGTGCTCAAAAGAAGCCTGGGGTTGGCCAAGAGCGATGCCTTGCTCCCACGTGCCTCTCCAGCAATCCGCAGCACTGAGAAACAAGGCTGGCCACGCCCGTCAGTCGCCCGAGAGAAGATGGCCGATGACTGTGAAGCGGCAGAAATCGCTAGCGTTTTCGCTTGCATGTGATCGAGCGACGAGAGCGACGTAGTTCCAACTCGTTGGAAATATTTCGCTCTCGTCGCTGCCGCTCAGTTCGCTTGCATCTGACCCCATCTGTTCGACATCGATAGCGGGAAAAAGATCTACTGACAGGTGCCCTCACTGTGACACTCCACCTGACGTCTGCGATGTGCGTCACTTGTTGTGGACGTGTCCATCAACGACTAACATTAGGCAACGGATAATCATGAAGGTGGGCCTGCGGTGGAATCGCGATAGTGATTATAAGGAATGGACAATCGCTATACTGCCAACCTTCTCGAATACATAAGCGCAACTGGACTTCACTCCTTCTTTTAACTTTCTATCTCCTGCATCCCATTCCCCCTTTCTCAACTTATGCCTTGTGGCAAACTCTTCGAAAAAAAAAAAATCGCTTGCATGTGAACCAGCCTGAATCGCGGCGGGCCTAGCGCGAGCGCGTCTGCCCGCGCTACGGCCCGCTTCTTCCTCATACGTAACAATATGAGCACGCAGTTGTATACAAACAACACAATTATTTGCATCTCTTCAGCTTCAGGTGCTTTATCTGCTCTGCTTTAGAGCTCTACTCTTGGTTTAGTGACCTGCACATAAAAACGGAATCGCATGAGGACGTAGAACTTCACGCGTCATTTCTGTCAAGGGTAGGACGTTCAAGCTTGGAAATATCTGCGCTTTGCAAAAACAGCAAATTCACGCATATACTTCTTCCATTAATTTCCTTCCCTGAACTGAAAACAAAAAAAAAGCTATGAAAGGCCCTTCCAGCGTATTTACGAGCTAAGCTCTGCATACGGATGAAGAAGGCGGTCGAGGTTTGAGATGAATTCATTTTCTTTTTATTTGTGCCGCGCAGGTTTACTCGAAATGAGATACGCAGCTAGGTACTGCATTTTGGTTTGTGCATGAACTTTCGATCCACATATACTGTATAAGCTCTGCGACTGCTGATCACCTGGAGGAAGGGCATTCAGAGTAGCTGCGACGTCCTCTAGCCTTCCGTTGTCAACCAAGCGGTCAAGCTCATCAATGGGACTTTAAAGAAGCAGGGTGGGTTGCTCGCTTGTGTGGCTAACGTGATTCCCTCACTGAATGGAGAGGGTGTATTTCGAGAAGGGCTCGAATGGGGAAGACAGCGGAAAGGGCGCGCAATGAGCAAAAAAAAAAACAAAACAAAAGAACGAAAAAGCGTTCATGAAGGGTGGGGGATGAAAGCCCAACGAGACGGACTGTCTTTGCAGACATGTGTTTTCCTCCTTTACCCATCATGAACAACGCACCATAGTGCAACAGAGAAGCAGCGCGATGCACGACGCAGGACTCGAGCCGCAGAAGCAGACGCCCCGAACGTTTTCTCCTCGACGCGCGCGCTTTTGATGCGATGGATGGATGGATAGGATAATTGGGATGGTGTGTGTGTGTGTGTGTGTGTGTGTGTGTGTGTGTGTGTGTGTGTGTGTGTGTGTGTGTGTGTGTGTGTGTGTGTGTGTGTGTGTGTGTGTGTGTGTGCATGCGTGTGTGTGTGTGTGTGTATGTGCGTGCGTGCGTGTGGACGGAAGGAAGGAAGAAGGGAAGCAAGGAAGAAAGAAAGAGAAAGGAAGGGAGGGAGGGAGGGAGGGATGGTGGATGGATGGGTGGGTGGATTAGGAGCTTCCCCTTTGAAACGGGGTGGTGATTGTCATCACCATGCTCAACCTTTCATCTTTTTTAACTTAGATAATCCAACTCCGGGTTATCTTTAAATGCCCGTGTTTAATTTCCATTTAGATTCAGGCGTCTCCTACCTACTATTTGTCCACCAATTTTCTAAACGTCTCTCTACCGCCGATTTGTTCACACTTCCTTTGTTACCTCTAAACCGCAGGGCCTCGGTTAGAGTGACTATGTCCGCATCTACACCTGGATGGATGCTGCCACACTCCAGTATAAGATGTTTCTGGACATCTACCGTACATAGTACAACATTCATCTTCTTGATTAAACTTCATTCTGAAGCTTCGGGTTCTAAGGCATTTTGATCTAGCGTCAAAAAGGCCGCTGCCTGTTGTCATAGAAGGTTTCCTTCTTAATCAGATTTCTCCATTTTCTATATATGTCTAAGGTTGGCTTCTTTTCCATTCAATTATTCCACTTTTTAGCCTCTGTGGTCTTTACCTGGCGTTTAACGTTGTTTTTCTCCGTCCGTCCTGCCTTCCTACATACTTACTGGTTATTTTTCTGGTCCTTTTCCGCCAGTTTGAGTCAATGCCATTTCGGTATAAGCATTTAAATACTTTCTAGCTGCCCACCTATTGTCATTTTCCTGAGACGTTCTTCGTACAATATTTTGCTCCTAGCCTATCGTGCCTTTAAAGAAGCCCAGCCCATGTCTCTCTGTACTGCTTCGTTTGTAATTCTACCGTGGGCTCCAAGTGCTAACCATCCCATAGATCTTTGATTTATTTCTGACTATCTGCCCTTAAGCACAAAACCGCGTTCTAGAAGGTAAGCCCTGGTACCATTATTCATTTCCAAATACCTTTAAGCACTTCATACCTGTTGTACCCCCCTAATGATATATGTGTTTCGTTATCGCGGCATCACTTCGTCCCTTCGCCTTGGTGGCCTGTTTTTCCATGTACCTTCGTTTATCTATATACCTCGAGGTACTTGTATTCTACCAGTCTTCGTATCTCACTTACTTGTATTGTCAGCTTTTTATCAGTGGAATCGTTGAATATCATCAGACGCGACTTAAGTGCGCTGAAGGTAAAGGCGACTGCATCTCCTTCGCATTCACATATATTAATCGATGCTTGTAAATATTCCCGGTTATTGGCTAATAGAACAATGTCGTCCGCGCACATTAATCCTAGAAGCATTTGCACTACATTCATTCCACCTGGCTTATACGAGAGATTTAAACTAAGGTTTCTTTCTCGAAGACTATTTTCTATATTCTTCATATAAATCATGAACAACAGCGTCGATAGTAGATATACTTGCTTCAGTCCTTCGCATACCTCGACAGTACTTCTTAACCGCTCCCATGCAATCTCTACTTTACTATCTCTGTGTATTTACTTTAGTAATTCAATTACTTCTTTACAGATGCCTTCAGATTTGAGTGTGTTCTACAGAAGTTCCCTGCTTACGCTGTCGAATGCACGGCTTATGTCCAGAAAGGCTAAATACAGCAGTCTGTTTTCCGCCCTTGCCATTTCTATGCATTGGGTTGTTACGAAAATGCTATCATCTAGGCGCCTACCACTCCTGAACTCCTGCGACTGACAGCGTCACCTACGCTTTTCATCGCTCCCATTGCCGCGCGCTGGAGACGGCGCACTTCTCAATTCTAGAACACCATATCCCGGCTACAGAAGTGGTGGTAAAGGACCGTATAGTCACAGTCAAGCCCCTGACGATAATAGGGGCGCACCACGCGGACACACCACGTGAGCTGGCTTGAGGACAAAGAGTTTGCTCCATTCTGTGACTGCGCTCATATTTTTCAGTTTTATTTTTTTTTTTAAGTTATATGCAGGCTAGGAAACAATCATTGTTACCGCCCGACAGAAAGGGAAGAACGCCATCACCATCATTACTAGGGTGCATAACCCTACCCTTCCTCAATAGCCAGCAGAGGCGAGGAGATTGAAGAGTTCTAGCGCCGTTCTTTAGGCTCCCCATATCCTCCCTTCCCTTCTTCCTGGGCCCCAAAATTGACGCTACAAGTCGGCCGATATAATCGCGCGTCCGGTATCTTCCCGCCACAATCAAGCATGCTTTAAAACTGTGCTAGGCGCAGCCGTTTCTCCTCCCGGTTCACGTAGAGGCCACCTTAGCTCGGCTCGTGTTGCGAGCGGCGCGGGGACCCCCGTTGCTCGCATGACTTTTCCAAAAGAGACACATCTCTCGCACTAAAAACAAATTGCAAATATTTAGAACGACGGTACGGGTGCTGCTTAGCAAGCACAAACTTGGGGATGACGCAACACTCTCATCACATTTTAATCCTGCCTACAGCTTTACTTTTTCGGCCTCTAGGCGCCACCATCTTCTCTAGAGGGCCAAGCTTAGCGCCTGCGCCTCCGTAGGCCTTCGGTCCCGAATGCCTCCAAATAAACTGGATCCTTGCGCAGCTTCTCCCACTTCTTCTTCATCATGTTGGACCACGGGGACGGGTCCCATCCTAGCATTTCGTAGAATTCGTTCATCTGCTTCACAATCAGCAGCTGCAAAGAGACATGAAAGCAGACAAAATAAGAAGAAACATATGCACCTTTCGAAACCACTTTGACCAAAAAAAAAAAAAGCACCGCGAGGATACAAGACTCCGCGGACGATGAACCATTTTTACTAACTGCTGTTTTTGTTGTTGTATTCTATAGATACTCTTTGCAGAATAGTGCGTCAATCGTATCTTGAACAGAAAACGCAAGGCTGGTAATCCGACATCCAAGGCAACCGGTAATCCGACATCCGTCTATGCAAGTACGTCTTCACTATGTTAAAGGTATACTGAACAAATATCCAAGAATATTGAGAAAGCACCAGAATTGCATCCTTAATACACGATTACACTAGTAGACACATAATTCGGGTTAGTTTTGAGTAGATGGCTGCATTTTTGGCGTTTTCAGAGCGGCCGCCGGGTCAGAGGCAGCGCGCTCCCGCACCTGAAGTTGGTTGACCGACTACACGCAGTGTTGGTTCCCCCTCGCCGCGCCGTGCACAATGCTACGAAATGTGAAATGCTGCACACGAGGGAGGTCGAGGGGGGCGAATTGTGCGCGGGAACACGAGCAGCAAAAAAAGAAAAAAAAATGTCCGTTCCTGCTCATTGTGAGTTCCACGGGGGAAAGGAAAAATGAAAAGGTGCGACCGGTCGCCATGGGGGTAGTTGTGACGTGATATCCGGTTTGGTCGGAGCTTTCACAGGAGCCCGCTAGGTGCGGCGATTTGAGAAATATTCATTAAAATACTTACTTTCAGCTAATATCTGTTCATAAAGTGGATTGTTTTGGTCACTCCCAATGCGATAGCTACCATCTGCGCTGGAAATCTCGGCGGCAATTTTTTTATTCAGTATACTTTTAATGTCTTATGGTGTTCATTCAGGCTGCGCATCGTCGTCGAAATGAGGGGCAAGTTAGACTTTCTCTTGATGTTGTTATTGCAGTTTCGCCAAGTCAGGTATTCTGTGGAGATGTGGTCCGTTTGGGCGTGACACGTTGCAGAAGGATGGCAAGGCTGGGAATGTACAGCCACATTTATTTACACGATGTACAACTTTCTACACTTCGACCAAGGTGGTCTCTACCGTATCGGATGATCGGGAACGTCAGGCGAGAGTTCGTCCTTCAAGAGATCTTGTGCCGACTAAATTTGCGTTACGCGTAGTGTTTCCTCGTTCCTCTGAGTGCGGTCAGCGCAAAGCATGGCCTAGTGCGAACTCTCTCCTCAGACTCTCCACCAAAAGCCACCGTACAAGTCTGCGCTTTTCTTGGCGCCAAAACACCTCCTTAAATAAGTTCGCCCAATATTATTGGGAGCATTTTAGAATTAAATAGTAAATGAGCCAATCGGAGAGTTTTATTTAAATTTGAACTGACCCATGGAACCGTGGTCTTCACGCTCTTGTTTACTCGCGAGAGCAGCGTGCATTCTACAAAGTTGTTGAAGCCCTTCTCCTTCAAAAGATGGCAGACAGGGTCTCTCAACAACATCCCGCTGCGGTGGCTCAGTGGTTAGGGTGCTCTATTGCTGAACCCAAGGACGCGGGATCGAATCTCGGCCGCGGCGGCAACTTCTCGATGGAGGTGAAAAGCAAGGCGCCCGTGTGCTGTGCGTGACAGTGCACGTTAAAGAACCCCAGGTGGTCGAAATGATTCCGCAGCCCTCCACTATACCGCATCTGTCATTATATCCTGTGTCACTTGAACAACAATAAAATAAAACAAGAACACGCACAAACACCACATCCACCAGCCGTTCTCACAGTAGATACATATGGCGTCTTCTGAGCTTAGCTGACCGTCGGGAGGGTGTGAAAAAAGAAAAAAAAGTAACCGTTCGATCGCAGTGCGACTGCTTGCGAGTGCTCCTAGCTTTCCGGTAGCTTTCTACGCGCTACACTTTCCAACCGTCTAAGAGCAGCCCTCTCCAAAAAAAAAGCGAAAAAACTGCCATCGAATAATGCGCCGGGGAGCGCGACAAACAAGCCCCTTCTCAGAGCGTGTCTCCTTCCAGAGTCCCCTGCTATCGTGACTATTTTTACTTTACCGCTCGAGACACCTTTGCGAGCAGCATTTGTTGCAGTGAGAAAATGAATGAAATACATTTACAGTTGGAACGGCGTGATGCCCGGGTGAGGGTGAGAAATTAGGGAGGTTTAGAATACGGGAGACCCTACCGGTTAGGGGGATAGAGGGATTACGGGAGGACAATGCGTACGTGCGGAATGCTGCGATGAATGGCTGGGGGGGGGGGGTGAGGTAATCACCATGGCACGCGCACTCGCGCCCTGCTATTACCCTATTCGCCTAAATATCACGTACTCAGAAAGACAAGGTAAAAAAAAAAAAATCATTCGTGCACCCATATAGCAGCAGACATGTCTACACAGACAGTATATCTCGGCATACACTGATTTATATATATGATGCATTGGGTACCTCAGCAAAGCATAAGGACTAAAAACAGATTGCCCAGTCGTAGGCAGCACACAAGCTCAAGCAAACGTTCACGCAGCAAAGCACAGAAATAAACGCGCAAGAGTGGACTCCCGCCCGGCTCGCCACCGGCGAAACCCATATCAGTGCAGGGACTCTTCACCATGTCTAAAGACTGTTCGTCGCAAAGTGAGATTAAACCAGTTACAAGCTGTACGGCGTCAGTACAGAGTCCAGTATACAAGCAAAACAACGCAAATCCGCCAACCAACAGGGCTCATGCTGAGAATGAATGAATGAAAAACATTTATTTACAGTTTTCTGCAGGTAATGTACGGGAGTGGTCTTTTGAGGGGCCGTCCCTTACAATTTCTAGGTGGGCTCTCTCTTACGGGAGCCCATTGGCGTCGGCCGTGGCCTGGGCCCGCTCGACCAAGGCCTATTAGGCCGTCAAGTAAGAGCAGCCGAGCAGGGAGCAGGGTTGCCTCCCAGTCCTCCCGGGCAGGTAGGGGGGATAGATTTGGAGCTCTTTCGCATGGTCACATCATGTGCAAAATGTCCGATGACTTTTCCACACAGTTCGGGCATTTCCCCGTGCAAGCAAGGTCCACGCATTTTAATACTGCCAGACACAGTACAGTTTCGGTGTAACGGTGAAGAAGAATGAGCTCGTCCGCCTTTATGACGTCCTTGCAGTGCTTAGGCTAGATAAAATGGCCGGCTTTGTAGACTCGAGTGATCTCGTTGAAATTATAGGCGGGATTGGGTTTGGAGTCCGGATCGGTGGGGGACGAGGGTGGTGCCCGGAAAGTGAGCGCGCGCCCGGGCGGCTGCATGGACTGTCTCGTTTCCCTTGAGGCCAGTGTGAGCCGGAGCCCAGATAATCGTTCGGTGTTCGGGGGCACCAAGATAGTCGCTATTTTGTAAAATTTTGTTGGCGAAGTACGGTATGTCACCAGCTCGATATTGCGGCAGGCACCCCTCGAGTCGGTGGTGATGACCCGTGAGTCGATCTGCGCGACTGCAGCGATGGCGAACGCTTCCATGAGTGTAATGTTGTGTTAGGAGTCCCTTAACTTGAGCTATTCCAGCAGTTCCAGTTTCCCTTATTCCTATCTAATGCGCCGCGCGTGCCTCACGTGTGCATCTCGGCACATGCTACTTAGGCTAGCGTGGCTATAACACGAGCGCGTTGCTCTTCGTCGCAACAGGTGGTGGAGTGGGATAGCTTGGCCTAAGATTCATCAATGCCCACCTGGGTCGGGCACCACCGCTTCCCGGATGAGACTGCATACCTCTACTTGCGTGGCAGAAGCTGCCCACCTGGGGCTGACATTCACTCGCGGCGCAAACTTTCCACTTCGAGTCCTCTGCCTAGTGTCGGATGGATGGATGAAATATAGAAGGATCCCCTTTGAAACGGGGTGGTAGCAGCTGCTATCATGCTCATTTTCCTCCATATATCTTAATTATTGTTTAGATTGGTTAACTATACCATCATTCTATTTATTGAATTTTTCTTTCTGCATTACTAACATCATGTCACTTTTCTGCTTTTAAGTCACCAATCTTCCAATCGTTTTCTGCTAGCTTCCACCGCAGGTTTATTCATCCGGCCACTGGCATCTCTGAACCCCAGAGCATTAGGAACAGTGACTGCACCTGCATCAACTTCCGGATGGATACCATTACATTCGAGTGTAACATGGTTAATTGTTTCTGTGGAGTTACCATATACTGCACATGTGTCATCGTTATTGTTAAATTTCTTGTTGTAGCTGCGTGTTCTAAGGCACCCTGATCTATAGCTTCAAAAAGTAGGGTACTGCTTCTTGAGTTATCAAAGAAAGCTTCCTTCCTGATCTGCCTTTTCCACTTTCGGTATAGTTCTACACTCTGTTTCTTTTCCATCAAATTTATCAAATTTTTACCTTGTGTGTTTTTCACCTGTTGCTTAACGCTCTTTATTTTTTCGTCCTTGTGACCAGCATACTTAATGGTTAGTTTCCAAGTTCTTTTCCTCCATTGTGAGTCAACGCTTTTTAGGTACAGGTATTTAAATAATTTAGCTGCCCATCTGTTACGGTCCAATTTCCTCGCACGGGCGCTGTTAGGTTTGGGTCGCGCGCCTGTGTATCGCACCGCTGCCACCAGTTATTAGGTTCGGGCTGCGCGCCTGGTTATCGTACCGCTGCCACCAGTTATTACATGCGGCGCGCGGCCCCTTGGTAGCGTTGGTCTGGCGGCTCCGTGGCTCGGCGGACGGCATCAACGGTCCCAGCAAAGACGAGGCGAGGCGTCTTCTAACGAAACAACCTTTACTAAAACATCATGAAGGAACGGACAGAGAAGCTGACCCGGAGAGAATACAGACACGCTCACACAGCTGGTGTCTAGCGTCGTCACAGCGACGCCTTCCAAAGTAGTCTGTCGCAGCGGAGTCTGCCGCTGCTTTTTATAGGCTTGCCAGTTCACAGGGAAAGGGAGAGCCCTGCGTGTCCCGACACGAGAAGATGACTCAGTCGCAGATGGCACGACCACATCTCCTCCACCTCCTGCAGACGGAGGAGGGCGACGAACTCTCCCTCGAGCTCCGGGCTTGACCAGCATTTGCACACACACGCTCGCACCCACATTTGGCGCGCGGCAAGATCACGTCGAGACGTGCCCGCGGGAGGAAGCGTTGGGCGGCCGATGGACGGCGCCGAAATAGCCGAACCGCTCGCTGTTCTGCCTGTTGCTATGCGGCGGCCGCGTCAGCTGTCACACTTGTCGGTGGCGAAACGTAACAGCGCCTTGCATCTATAAAAACGGCCGCCGTAGTCGATGTTTAACTCGTACTGGTCTTTAGCCGGCCGGGTGTTTCACGCGTACGTCACGAAAGCACCTCAAATCAGTTGCCATGCATCGATCCTTTGCATATTTGCATATATAGTACTGATTGAACCCCCCCCCCCCCCCCCGCAAAAAAAGGCGACAACAATTATGCTGTGTTTCTCACTCCTAACCATGCTTATAATCATTCCTTAATTGGCAGAATATATCCATGCTCATTACGCTCTTCGCATTTAGTCTATATATATATAATTGTTGACAACGAATAAATTGCTTTACGAATGATTTAGTTAAGGAGTTTTCTAATTTTACAATTTCCGACGCTCTTGCCGGTAATATAAGAGGTATTTACTCACGCGCTGTGCGCGGTGCATTGTGGGTAATTAAGGCGCAGTCCGCCATTTTTGTGTCCATGGAACGAACAGGTGAACGTAGTACTTGTATCAAGTGCTGTCGTGCGGTTCTACAAGCAGTGGCATCCGCAGCTATATGTTGTTTATTGAGCTATCGTAGACTGTAATAGACGCGTGCACAGTGTTAACAACGGAAGCTGAAGAGCTGCGCGAACGACCTCTGCATTTTAAGGTTCCGGAAGTACACACGAACAATTCCACTCGAACGAGACACCTCACCGAGAAGCGACGTCACGTATGGCTGGCACGGCTCAACCGCACAAGTATCGTGGAATATGAGAAATGTATGTCAAAATGGGCTGGACTGGAATCTTCCGGATGTGCCCTAGTAGCCAGCTCTTGTCACTACCCGTGCATGACTGTTCTTCACGCAGTCGTAAGACACATTCCCGGTAAAAGAGCAGCGCGGCGATCGCTTCCAGTCATGCACATGCATGCAGCGCGCCGCCAACACCTCCTCGTCGTGTTTTGCTGCAATAAAATCCTTCAAAAAGGGCTCGCTAAACTTTGTGTGTGTTTGCCGTACTTGCCTCATTCGATCAGAAGAAGTCGGATGTTCGCATCGTCTGTATCGGCTGCTAATCAAAGCAGACCGCATGCAGATTCGGCTAAGGAACGTAGGCGGGCAGAGTTGTTTTGCAGAAGGTTTGAAGAACTTTTTAAAACTTATTTATCACTAATAACAAATTAAGTTTAGCTTGGCCAAAACTGCGCTGTATTTCAAAAGCTTTGTTGCAAAAAGTTATTTCGAGCCTGCAAGGCAACGAGGTGGCGCCACCGGTGTCATCATTGTGGCCTGTGGCAGCGGTTTCGATTGCTTCCTTACGTGTACAGACGATGCAAACATCCGACTTCTTCTGATAGAATGAGTCAAGTATAGCAAACAAGTTTTGTATAAGACTACGAAACGCCATTTCTATGCAGAATATCAGCTACAAAAACTGAGCGGTTTAGTCGGTATAAACGTTGGACGGCACGCACGTAATTGCACAAAGAGCGAGTTCGTCTGCTTCAACCGCGGCTCTCAACCCAGCCGCTTGTAACGTAGTTGCGTTCTTCGAGTGGTCAGTAGGCTTGCGATTGGTTTCTTGTGACGAAGCTCGTCCGTAGGATAAGGAATTCATGAATGTCGCACATATTTATGTGTGGGCACAGGCCGACGCTTACCGTGCGGTTGGGCATATCGACTGCACACGGGTCGGTACCAAAGTTTTGTTTCGTACAGGTCTCTGTCCGCATCGTGCACACTTTGCCGATAAATCGAACTGTCACTCATGATACCGATTGAGTTTTCATAACAACGGTGCTGGCAGGCAGAGTGACAGAGCAAACGGACGCGCACGAACAGCTAAGGTAACCGCCGCCCCGTACTAGTACTAGTCAGAACAAGACGCAAAGATGGCGTCGGCTGCATACTGACGTCAGCTGTGACGTCACGTGAATACCCCCTATATAGAGCAGTCCTCCATTTATTACTTTTTTTTTTCACGTAAGCTTCCTTGGCATGCAAACTAGCTGGAAAGAGCAGTATGAGGAGTCATGTACCAGTTCATCATGTTCCAATTAGTACTTCTAGCATGCGAGCAGCACCGCGAGTCACTCATTTTTTTATCAACGGAATCTACTGACTTTAAAGCACGAACTGTAACGGAGTACGTAGGGCGACCATTTCTCCCAAATATTTGTTTGGGGACACAATACAAATTTTCCATTTAAGGTAATCGGGAAGAGTTATTTTGATATAGCAAACGTAATGCGGTGCCCTGTCTGCATGGTAAATACTACACGCTGTCAAACATCTGTCTTCCTTCGTCGCTTGAGGAGGCTGAGATTCTTGCTCTCGTTTCTAGCGGAGATGTATCTTCACGTACCCAGATGCAAAGCAATACGCTTGGCAATTGAAACGTTTCTCCGTCGTCACCCTTGCGCTCAGGACATATATGTATAAAGGGCACCGGAATAAAGAAAAAAAAAAAACGCGGAGAAAGCCCCGAGCAGCACAAACATGCGTGCGTGCAGTTTTGAAGCACGCTGAGACACATCTAATCCACAAAGGCTCACGGACTGGGATACATTTAGAGAAGAGAGAAACCAGAACACATCGTCTGGCAGAATCCATAGAAAAATGGACTGAACAGATTCGCAAACAGGTCAGAAACAATATAAAGATCGTGGAAGAAGATGACGCCCCCGCCATCATGGATCCGCACCTGCTACGCATGTGGGAGGCCAAAAGGAACATAGAAAAGAGACTGAAGGGACAGAGGTGGTATAGAAACCTAAGAAGAAGAATCCAGAGACTAAACAAAGAGATTGAAAAATACGCTGTAAAATTATGCTAGCAAAATTGGCTAACAATTGTGGCAACATGGAGAAACAAATGAGTCTGCCCAAAACGTGGAACATATTCCGCTACCTGTTATGCCCCGAGCAGTCCAAAACCAACTTGAGCGTAAACCAGCGGAAGATAAGACACGTCTTTGAGGGCACGGATGAAGAATTCTTCAATCAACTCAGAGACATCTACGTTGGAGATGGCATCAACCACAAGCTGCCGACATATCGGGGACTAGACAACCCGGAGCTAGATCGACCGATAACTGATCCGAGGTCAGGGCAGATAGCCAGCCTCAAAAGGAACTCTGTTGCCGGCCCAGACGGCATAACCAACAAACTAATCAGGAACTTAGACGACGACTCCATTGTCAGCCTTACCAAATACACGCAGGAAATATGGGAGAAGGAGGAGCTCTCCATACAATGGAAATCGGCAGATGTCATTTTTATACCTAAGCCAGGAAAGCCACACAAGTTAGAAAATCTAAGACCCATCTCCCTCACCTCGTGTTTGGGGAAGCTGATGGAGAAAGTGGTCAAAACAAGACTTGGATGGAGAAGGACTATGGCCCCATGAAATGGTTGGCTTCCGAAGGCTCCTCGGTACGCAAGGCGTCATGCTGAGACTCAAACATGACATCATCGATAAGAGAAAAACCAAAGACACAAAAGCCATCCTTGGCCTAGACATAACTACGGCCTTCGATAATGTAAGGCATGACGCAATCCTCAAGAACCTCAAAGATCTAAACATTGGTGCAAGAACCTTCGCTTACGTAAGCAGCTTTCTCTCAGAGAGAAGACTCAAGCTAAAATTCCTAGAGACAGAATTCCCAATCATCAAGACAACAGACAGAGGCACACTACAAGGTTCGGTGCTCTCTCTATTGCTCTTCAACATAGCAATGATTAACCTTCTCTAATCGTACTTCTCTAATCGGGGTAGGCTGGCTGGATATAGGCATAATCATGGCACAAATATGACGCTAGGATGGCTGGATATGGGAAAAGTCTCGGCAGGAGAGTGGGGACAGGTAGGCTCGACGTGGGCGTAGTCTTGGCGCGAGCGTGGCGGCAGGTTGGCTGCACGCGCGCATGCTTGGCGCGAATGTGGCGACAGCTTGGCTCTACGCGGGCATACCCTTGGCGACGGGCTGGCTGCATGCAGGCATACTCATGGTATTAAAATGGCGACGGGTTGGCATACTATTGGCATAAATGGTGGGGCCATTGTAGCAATTTGCCCAAATGCCAATGAAGGACCTATATTCATGCCAACTTTTGCCACCAGAATGCCAATCAAGGGCCATTGTTTTTGTGCTACTTGGTTTGGTTTGGTTTTGTGGGGTTTAACGTTCCAAAACAACTCAGGCTATGTAGTAGAGGACTCCAGAAATTTCGACCACCTGGGGTTCTTTAAAGTGCACAGACATTGCACAGCACACGGGCACCTAGCTTTTCCCCTCCATCGGAAAGCGGCCGCCGAGGCCGGGATTCAATCCCGCATCCTTGGGACAGTAGTCGAGTGCCGTAACCACTGCGCCACTTCTGTGGGGCGCATATAGATTGTGGTGTGCGATAATGGAATAATAATAATAATAATAATAATAATAATAATAATAATAATAATAATAATAATAATAATAATAATAATAATAATAATAATAATAATAATAATAATAATAATAATAATAATAATAATAATCGGTACAGTTTTCTATATAATAAAACTGCTGTAAGCAAAGCAGCAATGGGGGCTAGTTGGTTGAAATAAAAAGCCGCTATAAATGAAAAAGGGCCGAAAATGAAATTCAGCCGCCGTCAGTGGCCCATACAGTAAGTAAAAGGCACATATTTTCATCGTGCGGATCTCAGAGCTTAGGTTGCGCCGGATTTCAGTTCCAAACGCTGATCGTGGAGTCATTCTCAATGTAGACGTCAGAAGGTTTAAGCCGACTGGCGAAAAAAAAAATTATGCAAATTTCTCTGCCCCTGCCGGACAAACACGCATCACCACCACACCAAGGAATAGAGGGCTGAAGTGAGATGGAGTTGTTCTCTTCATTGTCTCTTCCTACGACGGGGATATTCACCTCTTTTTCCTTTGTTTTGGAGCCGCATACATCCGTCCTTTCTGGCAGCACAGCAGTTTTTATTTCCTCCTGCAAAGTAGCCTCACGCGAAGTTGGACTCTGTATAAATCAAATAAATTCAGAAGAGTACGGCTCCGGTTTAGCAGTGGCTTATAGTGATGCCTGCGTGGTCTGAGGCGTCAATAAACTTTGCAATTAGTTCCGTGCTGACGTGTCTTCAAATCCTGCAGGGAACAAAGCTTTAAGCCTGGAATGCTTTTAGCGCCAATATTTGGGAGCCTCATTCGAAAATCCTACCAAAATCAAGGCAAAGTGGACGTGGAAAAATAAAAAGGGAAGACATGACAAATCATGTCGTCCAATGAGGCCGTATGTCGCAGATGCATGTGCATTTATTTTGCAGATGCATGGATTTCGTTCGCGAATTTCATTGGTCGCGCATCACTCGGTTCAAGACCGAGTGTTATGTTTGGGGCATCGGAAGCCCCGTGAGCGAGGAACCTCTCGGTTCGGTTGCTGGGTAGAGACTGCATTTATTGCGCCTTTCGGAGAGAAAAGAAGGAAAGAGAGAAGCGCTTGTAAAGAAGGCGTTGCTTCTCGTGCCCTGGTCGCGCGCATGGTCCGAGGACGGTCCAGTTCCGAGGAACGCACGGCTCGGCATGGGAACTGGAGCGGCCGTGCGTCCGTGCACTAGGAGGCGGTGCACAACGTGTACACAACACGGTTTAGCCTTTTTTTTTTTTGTTTCAGACGCGCCCAGAATTCTTTTACTTAAAGCATTGTAATAGCTGAAGCTTTCCTCTACCAGATATGTTAATAAACTCTTGATAACTCTCACCTGCAGCGGGCCGGAGACGACAGCAACACCAAACCGGATGGCGTAGTACTCCGGCTGCCAAAGAATAAAATGCAAAATTGTGAATAATGTCAAAAAGAAAGGCATGTAAAAAGGCATCTTATGACTGTACGATAATTAGTATGTTTGTAATTACAGAGGGCCTGCAGGTCGCTATACGTCATACCCCTGAGGCGGAGTTTGTCTCCCTAACATTTCTTTGTCACATCGCGTTTTATTTCCTCCTCTTTACTCGGGAGGATTGTTAGTTTAATTTATTGTACCCTGCCTTATGCTGTCTGGTGTGCCCTGTTTAATTAGCGGACGCCAAAAAGGCGATAGTTTGGGCCCACTACGCACCGTTGCGTGCCAGCGCAGTTTTCCAACTTTCTCTATCAAATGAGGGCAGGGCAATTTGTTTTGCGCATTCCAAACTAACAAATGCCTCTATCTAAGGACATTGGCCCTGCTTCCTGCGTGTCTGATGCCATCGTGTTACGGTTTCGTGTGAAAAAAAAAAAAAAAAAATATGATAGATCTTCTTGCGCTGCAAAGTTTTAGAGAATGTGACATTTTCTGAGTTTCAGATGCTGATATGAAATTGACTTGTTCTCGGCTAAGAGCTTCCCATTAGCAATAACCACGCGACTGTGTTTATGGAAGAGGTTGATTAGTGAGTTTTAGTTACTTCCTATGTAGTAAAATTGTTTCAGCGATTTATGTCCGACGTGGCTTTGACTTTGTTTCTGGACTTATTATTTTTGGTAATTTCAAACTCTACACGTATAGAAATTTCCGAATGTTTGCTGAGACACTCGGTGTATGACCTGTTTTCGCTCGTGACATCTTGCAAGACTGTCCCTGTGGTATCGTTTTCGTTTCTGTCTCCCGTACTCGTCCTATGCGTGCAGTCCTGCCTTCATTCGAAACGAACCAACTAGCCCGCAAGATTGTTCTGCCAACAAACTAAGAAACCATCTCGGGAAGCCATGTAAGTAAGCTGCACGTATCGAACGCACAGAAACAGATTAAATCATTTCATTATGGTTGGCGAACGGAAAATTTAACACGTACTTCTTTCGCATCGTCTGTTTTGTTCGCTACTCTGAACAGGCACTGCTCTCTCGAATGCTGACGGATCTTAGACTTTTCAAAGCAGTTATAAAATGAAAAGTGACCTGACCGTAATGGAAGGATACCACGCAGGTCGCGAAATATCCTGGCTTTTGATCGTTCGGGCAAACAGGAGTTCCTGGGAATGTTATTAAAGCAAAAAAGTCGAGTGATATATAGCATTCGTTGATGCCTCCTGAGAGTCCCTAGCATACACAGAGGAGAAGGGGTCTGGAACACTTAAAGATGCACATGCGCTCAGATATGAGATATTCGCTCAAGGCTCAGAATCCTGTTGGGAGAATGTTCTGTTTGCACATGATATGGCCGCCCGCCCTAGTGTGCGCGAGCACACTTGCCTACATTTGAAAGTGAAGCTTTTCTGCCACTTACCGTCAGCCTGAACGCCGCCCGCTTGCCCACCGTGACCACCGCCTGTTCAAGGGCAAATAAAAATGGAATATCGTAACATTTTCATAAGATTCAGGCTCGCGAGCATGACATTTTCAGCGATGAGACTCTTCGTAACATTCGAATGGGAAGGAGAGCGCTTCACCCATCATGCTGGGAATTACTTTGCAGACCAACGCACATTACCTAAATGCAAGGTTTAGTGAACACCGAACTATTCATCTATTCAGATGAGCTAAAGGAAATCTAGCTCTGAACAAAGTTGCAGAGAGTGAAACGTTTTGCAAAAGCAGACTTCTGCACAACGGGCGTGTGTCTAAACTGAAGCTAAAATAATCTCAACTTCGCTCCATCTCCGAGTAAAGTAGAAAACAATCGATGCAGCATACAATAAAGTTAGCTTCACCTGTGGTCCTGAGTCTCCGGTGATGATGCCAAATTCGCTGATGGGGAGCATGTTATCATGCATGCGGACCCAGCACATGATGATATTGACCGGCGCGACGATCAGCCCAGAAACGGCATGCAACAGCAGGAATATTTCGGTGGGAAGCATGAGCTTCTGCTTGGCCGACATGCGAGAATAATATAGTCTGCCGTTGCGAACAAATACTGCTTTTTGTGAAAAATAGCGACGAGGATATGTTGAGTGCAGTGTTTCTGTGCGGAATCAAAATCCTAATTTTAAAATTAATTCGCGTGGCAATAGAAATCAGAGATTTAGGTCATTATAACATAAAGTGCGCCACCTATGTAGCCGCCGCAGCATACAACTTTTCGATCGCAGTTTTATCTACTACTGTCTGCTATAGTTCCTTGTTTTTGAAAGAAATCAGCCGGAAACCAAACCCATTTCAAGTAGCAGCGGTTTTCAATGCTTGCAATGACTGTCCCTTCGTCTGACAGCGATCGATGTCGTCAAGGGCCCGCTCATATTGAGTAGACTCCGAGCGCATTCTATAGTAGACAAAGGCTCTCTAACCAGCTGTAAGACGTTTGAATTTTGCGTCTTCGCTTTCTTGTCTTCAATTTCGCTACACATGGAAGCGTCCAGAACCGCGAGCACGGATTGTTTGCTCGTGCTGCCCAGTTCTTCACCTGTTTCGCTATCTTTTCAGCGCGCAGTTTCTGAAAGCGTCGCAAGCGAACCGCTTTGTGCCGGAGTAGCTAACGCTTGTTGCAAATGCTTTTGCAAACGCCTTCGTCTGCTTTCGAGCGCAGTGGGCTGGGCCCTTGGAAGAACTTCGTGAGAAGCAACGCCAAGAAAACCCTGCCAAACTGAGGTCTGTAAAACGCTTCACATTCAGGCACGCCACGCTCCGTTCGCGAAAATCACCTGTTGATTCGCGCCTCTGTTACCTATCTTTGGTTATAGATAAACGTGTACGCGGCGTCACTGCGAAAGAACCGAGTCGTGGTGAGTGATGGTCTGCTAAAAGCGGCTAAGAGCAAACAATAGAAGGAGCTTGCAAGGCCATGTGACCCTCATGCAGCTTCCTGTCCGAGCTGAAGCCGAGACCTGTCAGCAAGTAGTCCGAGACTGGAAAATCGAATGTACCCACTGTGTGCTTTAACCGCACTGCCACCCCAATCTTTCAACTCACGTAGAAAGTGCTTGGCATAGCTCTTTTTTTTTTTTTTCTGGAGCGAGTATTCTGCTATACAGACGGAGTGCTTTGCAAGGCAAAAACGAAGTAAGAGGCGAGCGACTGTGCGCACATTGTTCAAAACTCGAGAAAAAATATTGCCAAGCAGTGATTATAGTTTAAGGTGGATGTTTTCAGGTCTATATCTACTTTCGAACGATCGCACCCTGCGAGGTCTTCGCCTCTTGAACAGAATTCGTCAGCGAACTGTCTCGAAGTGCAAACGTACCGCACTCACGGTGAAGAAAGCAAGTATGGCCGAAAAACCGCTCAAGCACGCGGTGGTCGTCTTGAGGAAGAGTAGAACAACCATCAAGCCTGGCGTAGGGAGAGGAAAAAAATACAATAAGGAGACAATTGATCTTCGTGCTACACAGGCACGATATCAAACGTGGAAAGAACATGCCTATATATTAGAGATTTTCGCTACACGAGCGAGGAAGTAAACCACATAAGAAATTATCAGGGCAACGGAGTTAAATTCATAGGATATAGAAGTGACAGGGAATCGTTTTTCTACTCTAGCGGCCCCTCAGCGATGGAAGCTATACGAGCAAAGTTCCCTTCCCTCCACCGATCCCACTAATATATGTCCCTTGAGGGCAAAGAGGAGGCACATATAGGGAGTTTGCATGAAGCGATGCATGCTGGGTAATCCGCCATCTGTCGTTGGCAGCAGACGACACAGCACGGTACTGCCACACAGCCTCGTCTACATGGTCGCGTAATGCGCGCAGACGATGCTGGCGCGATCGGACAGGCCTACGGCGGGTTCTTTATGAATCCAAAAAAATACGTTTGCACAAGTGCGAAAAGGCAAAGAATCCCTCTAGCGACGCCGACACAAATGCCTCGTACGGGCAAACAGAAGCGAGATCGACGACAATCCAGGCAAGTATCAAACTAGTCGCCAGAACTAGAAATCATGAATGTCGGCGACGCCGACGGGAAGTCACAGGCCCAAACGCATAGTACAGTCAGTCGTCCGCGCGTAGCTTGAACAGGTCCGCGCCGCGCTGCACTGTTTTGCATTTCTTCATAGCGCGCCCGATTCTCGGGGCATAGCGTAGAAGTATGCGTTTCTCCGGAATCTGCCGGCATCTTGCACGCACGTAAGGGCAGAGCACGAACAGCCGCGTGTTTGCTCAGTGGACCGTCGAAAACGACAAGGGGCTCGGCTAATTCAGCCTGGCTGCTCTGCCAGCCGTCTGCTGTCAACAACATGGCGGATATCCCAGCATGCATCGCTTCGCAAACTTGCACCGCCTATAGGGGCGCCACTGAAAGCTGCCTAGATGTCGCTTTCAAAAGTGTTTCCGGATTAGGTTAAGTTAGTTTAAGTCCATAGGCTACAGGGCGAAGTGTCTGTGACGATAAGGCTGCGTCAAATGTTTCGGCTGCGCGACGCTACGCAAGTCTTGGCATGTTGCATGCGCTCTCCGCGGTCTTTGTGCTTGGTGAGCTTCCGCTGGCATCTGCTGCAATTCCTCGACTTAAGACCCAATGGGTGTCTTAGTGAAGGACGACGTCACAAGCCCAAACAGCGTTTGTTCGAACAAATCAACCGGCCTTGCTATGTTTCCACACTAGAAGCTGCTTCTGACGTTCCAAACTAAACACCTACACAATTGTTTGAAGTCTTTCAGTTAGAGAAACACTGCAAAATACGACATGTCGTAAAAACAACCACTGTTGAAAACTTACTACGCGTAAATAAACTGCCGTTCGAGCGAGTTTCTGTTACGGCAGTAAAATTAGAAGAAAAGTAACGCAGTATTTAACCGATTACTGTACTGTACTGTAATTATTCAGTTACCCTTCTGGCGGGCACTTCGTATGGGTGTGCAGTGGTTACAATGCTCTACTACTGTTCCCAAGGACGCGCGATCGAATCCCGGCCTCGGTGGCCGCTTTTCGATGAAGGTGAAAAGCAAGGCGCCCGTGTGCTGCACGATGTCAGTGCAACCCAGGTGGTCGAATTTCTAGAGTCCTCCACTACGGCGTCTCTCATAGTGAGTCGCTTTGGGACGTTACACTCCACAAACCAACCAAAAATATCTTCTGGGGGTGTAATTGACCACTGTAATTAGTTTCATTTTTCAGTATTCTTTTTTTGTACGAATCATCAAGGCATGGAATGCATTGCCAAATGAAGTATAGTGAGACGAAGCACGGCGGATTTGTTTTATAAAGACTTGTATCCCCCGCAATAATGCCTTATTAGTGCTGCAGGTTTTTACTGGATAAATACTAAAAAAATAAATGTAGTAACTGTAATTGTAAGACATGGCTGCGACATCATAATCATGTGAGACAAATAATTTCTTCACAGTCAACTACGGATGGCGACGCCGGCCTTTCCGCGACACGATACCTGTACGTAAATGTACGCGTTGTGCCTGTTATTTGCCTGATCTTGTTTTCCTTTGCGTAGCGATACATTGCTTAGAGTGAGCATGAGCGTTAGAGCGGCAACCGTTATTTTATTGGAAAGTTATTCCCCGTGATTTTTCCGCAAGATTTCGTCCGCGAGACAATGGTCGCCCGTAAGGACGCTTTGACTTTAGGTCAACGTATACCGTAAACTGACATCGACAGCGAATTATATAATTACGCTATGCTTACATTGCTTAGAATGAGCATGAGCGTTAGAGCGGCAACCGTTATTTTATTGGAAAGTTATTCCCCGTGATTTGTCGCAAGATTTCGTCCGCGAGACAATGGTCGCCCGTAAGGACGCTTTGACTTTAGGTCAACGTATACCGTAAACTGACATCGACAGCGAATTATATAATTACGCTATGCTTACATTGCTTAGAATGAGCATGAGCGTTAGAGCGGCAACCGTTATTTTATTGGAAAGTTATTCCCCGTGATTTGTCGCAAGATTTCGTCCGCGAGACAATGGTCGCCCGTAAGGACGCTTTGACTTTAGGTCAACGTATACCGTAAACGGACATCGACAGCGAATTATATAATTACGCTATGCTTACATTGCTTAGAGTGAGCATGAGCGTTAGAGCGGCAACCGTTATTTTATTGGAAAGTTATTCCCCGTGATTTGTCGCAAGATTTCGTCCGCGAGACAATGGTCGCCCGTAAGGACGCTTTGACTTTAGGTCAACGTATACCGTAAACGGACATCGACAGCGATTATATAATTACGCTATGCTTACATTGCTTAGAATGAGCATGAGCGTTAGAGCGGCAACCGTTATTTTATTGGAAAGTTATTCCCCGTGATTTGTCGCAAGATTTCGTCCGCGAGACAATGGTCGCCCGTAAGGACGCTTTGACTTTAGGTCAACGTATACCGTAAACGGACATCGACAGCGAATTATATAATTACGCTATGCTTACATTGCTTAGAGTGAGCATGAGCGTTAGAGCGGCAACCGTTATTTTATTGGAAAGTTATTCCCCGTGATTTGTCGCAAGATTTCGTCCGCGAGACAATGGTCGCCCGTAAGGACGCTTTGACTTTAGGTCAACGTATACCGTAAACGGACATCGACAGCGAATTATATAATTACGCTATGCTTACATTGCTTAGAGTGAGCATGAGCGTTAGAGCGGCAACCGTTATTTTATTGGAAAGTTATTCCCCGTGATTTGTCGCAAGATTTCGTCCGCGAGACAATGGTCGCCCGTAAGGACGCTTTGACTTTAGGTCAACGTATACCGTAAACTGACATCGACAGCGAATTATATAATTACGCTATGCTTACATTGCTTAGAGTGAGCATGAGCGTTAGAGCGGCAACCGTTATTTTATTGGAAAGTTATTCCCCGTGATTTGTCGCAAGATTTCGTCCGCGAGACAATGGTCGCCCGTAAGGACGCTTTGACTTTAGGTCAACGTATACCGTAAACTGACATCGACAGCGAATTATATAATTACGCTATGCTTACATTGCTTAGAATGAGCATGAGCGTTAGAGCGGCAACCGTTATTTTATTGGAAAGTTATTCTTCGTGATTTGCCGCAAGATTTCGTCCGCGCGACAATGGTCGCCCGTAAGGACGCTTTGATTTTAGGTCAACGTATACCGTAAACGGACATCGACAGCGAATTATATAATTACGCTATGCTTACATTGCTTAGAGTGAGCATGAGCGTTAGAGCGGCAACCGTTATTTTATTGGAAAGTTATTCCCCGTGATTTGCCGCAAGATTTCGTCCGCGAGAGAATGGTTGCCCGTAAGGACGCTTTGACTTTAGGTCAACGTATACCGTAACAGGACATCGACAGCGAATTATATAATTACGCTATGCTTACATTGCTTAGAGTGAGCATGAGCGTTAGAGCGGCAACCGTTATTTTATTGGAAAGTTATTCCCCGTGATTTGCCGCAAGATTTCGTCCGCGAGAGAATGGTTGCCCGTAAGGACGCTTTGATTTTAGGTCAACGTATACCGTAAACGGACATCGACAGCGAATTATATAATTACGCTATGCTTACATTGCTTAGAATGAGCATGAGCGTTAGAGCGGCAACCGTTATTTTATTGGAAAGTTATTCCCCGTGATTTGTCGCAAGATTTCGTCCGCGAGAGAATGGTTGCCCGTAAGGACGCTTTGATTTTAGGTCAACGTATACCGTAAACGGACATCGACAGCGAATTATATAATTACGCTATGCTTACATTGCTTAGAATGAGCATGAGCGTTAGAGCGGCAACCGTTATTTTATTGGAAAGTTATTCCCCGTGATTTGCCGCAAGATTTCGTCCGCGAGAGAATGGTTGCCCGTAAGGACGCTTTGATTTTAGGTCAACGTATACCGTAACAGGACATCGACAGCGAATTATATAATTACGCTATGCTTACATTGCTTAGAATGAGCATGAGCGTTAGAGCGGCAACCGTTATTTTATTGGAAAGTTATTCCCCGTGATTTGTCGCAAGATTTCGTCCGCGAGAGAATGGTTGCCCGTAAGGACGCTTTGATTTTAGGTCAACGTATACCGTAAACGGACATCGACAGCGAATTATATAATTACGCTATGCTTACATTGCTTAGAGTGAGCATGAGCGTTAGAGCGGCAACCGTTATTTTATTGGAAAGTTATTCCCCGTGATTTGCCGCAAGATTTCGTCCGCGAGAGAATGGTTGCCCGTAAGGACGCTTTGATTTTAGGTCAACGTATACCGTAACAGGACATCGACAGCGAATTATATAATTACGCTATGCTTACATTGCTTAGAATGAGCATGAGCGTTAGAGCGGCAACCGTTATTTTATTGGAAAGTTATTCCCCGTGATTTGTCGCAAGATTTCGTCCGCGAGAGAATGGTTGCCCGTAAGGACGCTTTGATTTTAGGTCAACGTATACCGTAAACGGACATCGACAGCGAATTATATAATTACGCTATGCTTACATTGCTTAGAGTGAGCATGAGCGTTAGAGCGGCAACCGTTATTTTATTGGAAAGTTATTCCCCGTGATTTGCCGCAAGATTTCGTCCGCGAGAGAATGGTTGCCCGTAAGGACGCTTTGACTTTAGGTCAACGTATACCGTAACAGGACATCGACAGCGAATTATATAATTACGCTATGCTTACATTGCTTAGAGTGAGCATGAGCGTTAGAGCGGCAACCGTTATTTTATTGGAAAGTTATTCTCCGTGATTTGCCGCAAGATTTCGTCCGCGAGAGAATGGTTGCCCGTAAGGACGCTTTGACTTTAGGTCAACGTATACCGTAACAGGACATCGACAGCGAATTATATAATTACGCTATGCTTACATTGCTTAGAGTGAGCATGAGCGTTAGAGCGGCAACCGTTATTTTATTGGAAAGTTATTCCCCGTGATTTGCCGCAAGATTTCGTCCGCGAGAGAATGGTTGCCCGTAAGGACGCTTTGATTTTAGGTCTACGTATACCGTAAACGGACATCGACAGCGAATTATATAATTACGCTATGCTTACATTGCTTAGAATGAGCATGAGCGTTAGAGCGGCAACCGTTATTTTATTGGAAAGTTATTCCCCGTGATTTGTCGCAAGATTTCGTCCGCGAGAGAATGGTTGCCCGTAAGGACGCTTTGATTTTAGGTCAACGTATACCGTAAACGGACATCGACAGCGAATTATATAATTACGCTATGCTTACATTGCTTAGAATGAGCATGAGCGTTAGAGCGGCAACCGTTATTTTATTGGAAAGTTATTCCCCGTGATTTGCCGCAAGATTTCGTCCGCGAGAGAATGGTTGCCCGTAAGGACGCTTTGATTTTAGGTCAACGTATACCGTAACAGGACATCGACAGCGAATTATATAATTACGCTATGCTTACATTGCTTAGAATGAGCATGAGCGTTAGAGCGGCAACCGTTATTTTATTGGAAAGTTATTCCCCGTGATTTGTCGCAAGATTTCGTCCGCGAGAGAATGGTTGCCCGTAAGGACGCTTTGATTTTAGGTCAACGTATACCGTAAACGGACATCGACAGCGAATTATATAATTACGCTATGCTTACATTGCTTAGAGTGAGCATGAGCGTTAGAGCGGCAACCGTTATTTTATTGGAAAGTTATTCCCCGTGATTTGCCGCAAGATTTCGTCCGCGAGACAATGGTCGCCCGTAAGGACGCTTTGATTTTAGGTCAACGTATACCGTAACAGGACATCGACAGCGAATTATATAATTACGCTATGCTTACATTGCTTAGAATGAGCATGAGCGTTAGAGCGGCAACCGTTATTTTATTGGAAAGTTATTCCCCGTGATTTGTCGCAAGATTTCGTCCGCGAGAGAATGGTTGCCCGTAAGGACGCTTTGATTTTAGGTCAACGTATACCGTAAACGGACATCGACAGCGAATTATATAATTACGCTATGCTTACATTGCTTAGAGTGAGCATGAGCGTTAGAGCGGCAACCGTTATTTTATTGGAAAGTTATTCCCCGTGATTTGCCGCAAGATTTCGTCCGCGAGAGAATGGTTGCCCGTAAGGACGCTTTGACTTTAGGTCAACGTATACCGTAACAGGACATCGACAGCGAATTATATAATTACGCTATGCTTACATTGCTTAGAGTGAGCATGAGCGTTAGAGCGGCAACCGTTATTTTATTGGAAAGTTATTCCCCGTGATTTGCCGCAAGATTTCGTCCGCGAGAGAATGGTTGCCCGTAAGGACGCTTTGACTTTAGGTCAACGTATACCGTAACAGGACATCGACAGCGAATTATATAATTACGCTATGCTTACATTGCTTAGAGTGAGCATGAGCGTTAGAGCGGCAACCGTTATTTTATTGGAAAGTTATTCCCCGTGATTTGCCGCAAGATTTCGTCCGCGAGAGAATGGTTGCCCGTAAGGACGCTTTGACTTTAGGTCAACGTATACCGTAACAGGACATCGACAGCGAATTATATAATTACGCTATGCTTACATTGCTTAGAGTGAGCATGAGCGTTAGAGCGGCAACCGTTATTTTATTGGAAAGTTATTCCCCGTGATTTGCCGCAAGATTTCGTCCGCGAGAGAATGGTTGCCCGTAAGGACGCTTTGACTTTAGGTCAACGTATACCGTAACAGGACATCGACAGCGAATTATATAATTACGCTATGCTTACATTGCTTAGAGTGAGCATGAGCGTTAGAGCGGCAACCGTTATTTTATTGGAAAGTTATTCCCCGTGATTTGCCGCAAGATTTCGTCCGCGAGAGAATGGTTGCCCGTAAGGACGCTTTGACTTTAGGTCAACGTATACCGTAACAGGACATCGACAGCGAATTATATAATTACGCTATGCTTACATTGCTTAGAGTGAGCATGAGCGTTAGAGCGGCAACCGTTATTTTATTGGAAAGTTATTCCCCGTGATTTGCCGCAAGATTTCGTCCGCGAGAGAATGGTTGCCCGTAAGGACGCTTTGACTTTAGGTCAACGTATACCGTAACAGGACATCGACAGCGAATTATATAATTACGCTATGCTTACATTGCTTAGAGTGAGCATGAGCGTTAGAGCGGCAACCGTTATTTTATTGGAAAGTTATTCCCCGTGATTTGCCGCAAGATTTCGTCCGCGAGAGAATGGTTGCCCGTAAGGACGCTTTGATTTTAGGTCAACGTATACCGTAAACGGACATCGACAGCGAATTATATAATTACGCTATGCTTACATTGCTTAGAATGAGCATGAGCGTTAGAGCGGCAACCGTTATTTTATTGGAAAGTTATTCCCCGTGATTTGTCGCAAGATTTCGTCCGCGAGAGAATGGTTGCCCGTAAGGACGCTTTGATTTTAGGTCAACGTATACCGTAAACGGACATCGACAGCGAATTATATAATTACGCTATGCTTACATTGCTTAGAATGAGCATGAGCGTTAGAGCGGCAACCGTTATTTTATTGGAAAGTTATTCCCCGTGATTTGCCGCAAGATTTCGTCCGCGCGACAATGGTCGCCCGTAAGGACGCTTTGATTTTAGGTCAACGTATACCGTAAACGGACATCGACAGCGAATTATATAATTACGCTATGCTTACATTGCTTAGAATGAGCATGAGCGTTAGAGCGGCAACCGTTATTTTATTGGAAAGTTATTCCCCGTGATTTGCCGCAAGATTTCGTCCGCGAGACAATGGTCGCCCGTAAGGACGCTTTGATTTTAGGTCAACGTATACCGTAAACGGACATCGACAGCGAATTATATAATTACGCTATGCTTACATTGCTTAGAGTGAGCATGAGCGTTAGAGCGGCAACCGTTATTTTATTGGAAAGTTATTCCCCGTGATTTGCCGCAAGATTTCGTCCGCGAGAGAATGGTTGCCCGTAAGGACGCTTTGACTTTAGGTCAACGTATACCGTAACAGGACATCGACTGCGAGTTATATAATTACGCTATGCACATGAGAAACTGTACGAGAAGGAACGCGCTTCTAGTCGGAGTAATTCCCGAGGTGTCGTGCTGGCATATCACCATTTCTTGCAATGTCCAACGCGGCGTGCCCAAGTAATTTTCAAAGTTTTGGCCTTGATTTGAGCGGCCCACATGTTACTTACCGCTTGAACAGCCCGTGTAATCCTGGCACGAAGATGCGGAAGCTACTAGAAGGGCTTCAATCACTTCGATGGTGGCTAGGACCTGGGAGATAAAAATGCCAACTTAGAATGCATCAAACAGTTATGCCAACTCTCAGCGGATATTATGCAATAATAACCGCATGACAAGTTTCTGAGTCCAACAGTTTACGTCAGCGGGAGGGCAGAAAAGCGTGCTACTAATTCATTCCGCGGCTTTACCCTTTAACCTTTTGCATGCCATATATCACACGGAGCATTTTCTTTGTCTTATATTATTCTGAACGGCGAGAAATGAACTCTCAGTGTTCATTTACTCGTACATCACTGTGTTCACTGTCCATGCACACAGTAAATAAACCTTCGAGGTGATTTCTTTTGTGGTTTTGTTTTCAAATTTAGGTGGACACCTGTTTTGTGCTTCTTGCGGAAGTTCAGCAGGAAGAGAATATTTTCTCCATTCTAACAACAGGCGACGTTTTAAAGTGTATATTTGGTAGTAAAATTGTTTTTTGTTTTTTTTGTCGTTCTGTTTCAACATCCGGTGCCGAAATTCTTCAGACTACGTTGCAAGAATGGTATTTATTTGCACATCTTTTATGGTACAGCATCTGTTGTAATTTTATTATTGTGACATTTCATAACTACCGCAGCAGAAAATATACATTTATTGCAGTTGGATGATGTTACATACTTTTTAACGTTAATTTCTTACCCTTCTTAATTAGTTACTCTTTCTAATTAAGGAGGTGACGGGATTCCAGCGCATTCTACGGCGCAATCGAGGGTAAGGTCCTTTGTTTATTAGATAAGAGGGGATAGGGGCAAGCTACATACTGTGTGAGTAGGACGGAGACGATTTGTAGGACGAAGCTAGGGGGTGACTAGGAAGAAAACGCTGGGAAATTATGTGTAAAAGAAGAATAAGGCAATAACTAGGCAGTTTCTGAAGTATATAGCAAGTACTGAAGGCCAGAAAGCAGCCTACAAATAAAGAAAAGCAACCAAGGGGATGCAGACTAAATTGTGCTTGTCTAAAACAGTGACGGAACGTGTACAGTCGTTGCATGGTAAAAACAAAGGCGATCTAGAACAAAAACAATTACAAATTTTCGTGGGAAAAGCATGGTGCGACGACAGATAAACCAGCCGTACATGTCAGCTTATTGTGAGATCGTGCTGATGAAGGTTATCAGGTGAAAGAAAGCGAGAATCACAAGTTAACTATGAGGTAACAACGCTCATCAAGGCAGTCAACAGCGTGTCCACATGGGTGCTGCCATCCCTTTTCTTTCAATTCCTGTCGTTCACCTCTACTGCTACTACTGCTACTACTACTGCTGGTGTGGTGCTCCTGCTTCTACTGCTACTACTCCTGCTACTACTGCTACTACTACTAATGCTACTACTGATGTGGTGCTACTGCTTCTACTGCTACTTACTACTACTACTACAACTACTACTTACTACTACTACTACTGCGACTACTGGTGCCACTGCTGTGGTGCTATTGCTTCTACTGCTACTACTACTAGTACTACTACTACTACTGCTACTTACTACTAGCACTACTACTACTACTACTGCTACTGCTGCTACTACTACTTACTACTACTACTACTTACTACTACTACTACTACTACGACTACTACTACTACTACTACTACTACTACTACGAAACGGAACCACAGCACCGTTTCTATTAAGGCCCGACTCCATACACACCTCTGCGTCCTACGCGCCGGGCGTTGTGCGCGCCTGCGCGGTGAACATCGCGCCCCGGCGCGCAAAAAAAGCGGTACACAACTCCAAACGCATGGCGCGGTGTACGCGCCCGGCTAGCCCGGCCGCGCGCTGCAAGTAATGTTGCTAGACCAACTACCAAACAATCTGCATGCGGCCAAATGACCAATCACTTGAATTGTCATCTAATAGTTTTGCTGCCGTAGTTCATCAAGATAATAATACAGTGAAGATCCTTACATTGAACCTCGTTGCACAGGACCCCTTCGCGACGAAAAATGAATCTACTGTGCAGGATGCCAGGACGCGGTTCTTTATCCAATGCTCGCAACTAGCTTGTATCCACGTGCTCCCAGCCCAGTCCGTTTAGCTCAGCTTGCAGCTCGCGTGTTCAAGTGCGATTCTAGTGCCGGTTAGTTCATCATGCCAGCGGTGAGCAGACAACGGCGGCTTCTGCTGCTTTTGTTGAGAGCGCTCTTGCTTCTATTGCTCAAGAAGAGGCAAGCGCGGCGACAGCGGAAAAGCCCCCGCTGGTGGGTACGGCCTGTTTTCGCTGTGCGCAAGCAAGAAGGGCTGTATCATACTGCTGTAAGTACATAATTTTGCTTACTATAAGTGTAAAATGAAAAATTAGCGTGTCCAATCATATGCAGCAAACTATTTTGCAAATAAGCTGGGATATGCTGGAAGTATGCTGAGGGGGAAATACATTGGTAAGCGGTAATAGACCGCGGTTTTGTAATAAAACATAAGATGCAAAAGCTATTTTGTTCCAGTACCCCCCCCCCCTCTTTATGACTGACCCATAGATTCGCCAAGCAGTAATAGACCTCTTTTATGTAATAAAACAAAAGGTGCAAAAGCTATTTTGTTTCAATTACCCCCCCCCCCCCCCCCTTGTGACTGACCCATAGATTTTCCCCTGGTCAGATGTTGCACAGTTTGAAGTTTTTGTTAAGCTAAGGTGCTAGTCATTTAATATATCCATTGTGTTAGGGGAAACCATTCGAATAGTGAGTGCCCCCATACACCCAAAAAAGGGAACAAAAATACATTTTATACAACACTGTGGCACGTCAGTGCCAAAAATTATCAGCGACTCATACCTCTGTTATGACTGCACGACGGAGAACGGTCATAAACAAAAAAATTGTACCCCCATCATCAGAACACTCAATGAGTGGCAAGTTACGGGAGAATTTCAGCTCACGCGTTCTCATCGCTGCCATATTTTAGTAAACAATAGATCTGTAATATTGAAGAATATCCTGCTAGGCTGTATTACTGTCTTTTCATCATTAACATATTACATTTTGTGTATTTTTTGTCAACAGATGCGTCGCATGAGAGAAGGGGACCACCGATTTTTTTTCAAATTTTATCGAATGACGCCACAACTCTTCGATGAATTGTTGAGCTATGTGGCCCCTGAGCTCACCAGGCAACACATCGCAAGAGCCCCTGGAGCCAGGCGAGCGACTAGCAATAGCACTGAGGTATGTTCGATTCTTGATTTGTATGCAGTGTTTGAAATTGTACTGTGCTTCGGATAATACTTTCTGTGGACAAGAATTTGACAACTGTTGGAACATTGTTGAGATTTCTTAAATGTAGGAATAATCTGAACTTCATTCTTACATATGCTAAATCTTCAAGTAGCAAGTCCTGGCACTGTTTTTAGAGAATGAAATTATTGAATACTAGGATGTGGTACCAGTAGAGAGGCTGAGCAAATACTTCAACATAAATTCATTCTCATCTTTTTCTTCCAGTTACCTGGCTTCAGGTCAAGACATTTGCAATGTTGCTCTGGCATACCGTGTTGGGATAGAAACCGCACGACGGTGCATTCATGAGGCTTGTCGGGCCATATGGGCACAACTCAAGGATCGCTTCATGCAGGTTGGTGGACCCTTTGAAGTGAAGTCTGTCACCCATTGAATTGCTTTCATATCACTAGACCCTATTTTAATTTTGGAAAAATTGAAACCGCAAAGGACTGGCTGATTGATGTTACTAAGTAGACAGGATAAGTGGTCTTTTGTAAGCAAATTTTCTTCCTTATATCAGACTTCTCGGCCTAGAAGTTCAATTACTATTTCTGCAGGCTATAAAAAGTATGATGTAATCATTGTTTTGAGTTACAGAACATGGCATGTCAAATTTTGGCCCTTTGCTGTGATACTGCTTTTCTGCAGTTATTGAAACTTCAACAGACTTAGTTTGGCAGTCACATTGTGTGTTAACTTGCAGCAAACAAAATTTTAAATGCAACCTGCTTGTATATAACACCTCATTGCCCTGTATAGCTGCCAGTTCGTTTGGGATTAGTTACTTGAAAGAACATATTGTTACATATATATTATCCTATAGCTCTTTCTGATTTTTATACCAATGATGTGTAATGGTTTAATTGTTTGTTTATTGGTTTGCTGCCTGCTTTTATTTGTATGTTTTGAACCACCATATTTTATATATTTTAAGGTTGCTTGTGCTGCTGTTGTTATGCAGTAAATAAATAAGTTATGATTGTATGTACCTAGAGCCTTCCAGATTACTAAGGTACAAGTACTGAAAAATGTGGTTTACAGTTATTCATACAGCTGGCCTGCCAGCTAAAAAAATGTGCACACTTGATGCATGGAAAAGTTCTGAATAATAGAAGATTGGCTTGAGCAGAAAATTAAAAAATTTACATCCATAACAGTCATTAAGGAGCATAAGTGAAAAAAATGAGCCAAATAGGTATTTAAATTTCATTGCAGCAAAAGCGCCACTTTATGTTTGCCTTCATAAGAGTTCAACCTTTTCACTCACAATGCTACTGCTGATTGCTTCCAGATGCCCTCAGAACAAGATTGGAAAAGAATTGGAGAAGAGTTTGCCGCACGCTGGCAATTTCCCAACTGCTTGGGGGCAGTAGATGGAAAGCATGTGGCCATTGTTTGCCCCCCCAATTCAGGGAGGAGATACTTCAATTATAAGGTAAATATTATAGACATCCACTATGTACATAGCATTACTGCCGTGACAAAGTCAGCCTTACATGTTAGTTCATTTTCATCAACATTATCTGACACTAAATGAATGGTTTCACATGGGAGCATTGAATGTGAGCAGTCGTACTTGAGTGGCACAAAGAACTGCATTTCTGACATTTAAGTTAGGTTGTGGCACTTAGAGCCTGAGAAAAGCACAACTTGGTGTGCACAGTGTACACCACAGAAAATCTGCAAAGTCTGTCATGCAAGAAACTTCGATCTGAGAAAATGATTTCATATTTGTTTATGACCACACTGAAGCTAGGGGCATTCAAATTTACAGCACAGCTAAATGGACTGTAGAATACCCAGGTTAACCTCCTCCCCGTATGTTACGAGTGGCACTGCACTGAGCCGAAAAAGGGCATAGGAAGGGATTGGTGCGCAATTTGAAAATGCCAGACTAAAATGGGTAAACAAGAAGTGAAATAATGTGACGTAGAAGATGTGATGACACGCAACTGGAAATAGAGGCAAAAATGGCATAGGAAGGAATTGACGTGCAATTTGAAAGTACCAGACTAAAATGAGTAGACAAGAAGTGAATAAAGAAACCAGGAGCAACCAACCGCAGCACCCGTGCTTTCACATTACTCCAATGCAGATTCTGCAGTGCTCTTTAATTTTTTTTATTTATTGTTGCCCTTAGGGTAGGAACATTACAGAGGGGAGGGGGTGCAGTACAAGAATACAAAATATGCACAACCAAAAAAGCATACAAGTAATATATAATAAAAGAGGGCAACATAGTTACGAAATGCATAATACTGCACAAGTATTATTTCAGACAACAAAAAGTATTACAGTGTATCATTAAACAATATGTAAGCACTATTTTCGCAGAAAGATTATACATACATGGTACTCTCAGGTGAACACAAAAATTAAAGCAAAACTTATACAGTACTAATAAAAATTTGCATGGTCTACATTGCTCACGGCAGACTGGAATAAAGAAAAATTAGTGATGGTTGTGATAGGAGTGGGAAGGCGATTGCAGTCTTTCACACATTAAGGGGCACATTAAGCTTAAGCATTTGTGACGAATGTATTGAGGTGGCACATGTGCTTATTGTGCTGTACTTTCCCATTTCAGGGCACCTACTCAATAGTGCTCATGGCGATTGTGGATAGTAACTGCAAATATGTGCTAGTTGATGTGGGTGCAGAGGGAAGAAATAGTGATGGCGGTACGTTTAAGAAGAGTGATTTCGGAATAGCACTGACAAATGGGACACTTGATATTCCTGAAGTTGGGCGACTGCCTGGAACCAGCCTGACAGCTCCATACGTCTTTGTTGGCGATGAAGCTTTTCAGTTGAGAAAAGATTTCATGCGGCCATATCCTGCCAGGCACCTTGAGGATGAAAGAAGAGTCTTTAACTACCGACTAAGTAGGGCAAGGTATGACCTCGTGCTATTTTATTAGGCTTGATAAAATACTGAAAACAAGAAGCTTGCAAAAGAGGTAAAGAACTCTTTAACCTTCTTTGTTTCCAAGGATGTGTATTTCATTTTACAGACGATGTGCCGAAAATGCATTCGGGATCACCGCGGCCAGATGGCGTATTCTGTTAAAAACCATTGCCCTGCTGCCAGAGAATGTAGACTATGTCGTGAAGGCTACCTGTATGCTGCACAACTTCCTCACTGTTCACAATCCAAGATCAGAAAACTTTGCGGATAGGGAAGACAGCTTTGGAAACGTTGTGTCAGGTCACTGGTGGCAAGGCATCCAAGCGGTGCTGGCCAATGATGCACAGCCTCACTTCTTCCCACTGGAAGCGACACAGGCACGAAATTACCATGCCAGTGCTTCTGCTGCCTGGAATCTTTTCGCTGCATACTTTTGCAGCAAGGCTGGAGAGGTTCCCTGGCAGTGGGAGCAGCCAGGTATCTCCAAGGAGAAAGCCTTGCAGCGAGTGAACCAGCAGCAGTGCCATTCATGCCAATGAAGGTAAGCTATATTTACAACAAGAGTACATATTGGGTACCTCCAAACGCTCGAGTTGCTTTGAGCTGTGGTGGTGCCCCAGAAAAGATGACAATACAGAATGTGCAATTGAACTAAACCATTACATATCATAAGCTTCACAAGTTTGGCCGAACAAACACACATCACTTTTATTGAGCTGGGAACAGGTCGAACACTTCGAGCACTTTTATCTGTAGGCCATTTTGGTACTCTCGGGGAACCCTTTTTATCATCTTTGCAATGGCCATCCCGAATAAATCACATTCGTCGTATTCATCTGGAGATTGCAGCACATTAGTGACGTTTGCAACTTGAGCGAGAATTGAATTTTCATCTAATGCTGCTCTCTTTTTACGTTTTCCATATGCAGATGTCGATGGTGCCCGTGATGCTGGTGCTCCCTGTGATGCCACTGCTTCCTGTGATGCTTCGTCCCATTGTGACACTTCGGGCACTTGTGACGCTTCGGGCACTTGTGACGCTTCGGACGCTTGTGAAGCTTCAGACACTTGTGACGCCACACGTTCCAGCAGCTCCACACATTCACGGGATGTGGAGTCCTGGAACTGCCGTGATGCTGACGATGAGTCAGTTGTTGACGTGTGATGGCTGGTGGGTGACGTGCCTTCTAACAGTGATGGCACATCTTCAAACTGTTCCCTTTCATCTGTTACTAGCAGTATGCTTTGTTGACTGCACTCCTCTAGACTGCTTAGCTCTACCTGGACAGCAGGGCAGTGTTTGCGTGCCCTTTTTGTGAAGTTTCCAGAGGTCCTGCAAACAAGAATATGTATGCACACCATGAGCTGGGTCTTCAAAATGTTTGCTGCACTGTGTTGATGTATTTCCATCTGATACAAACTGTCGTTTTAAAATTGTCAATTTGAAACCTGTCCTGAAGTGTTTACTTTTAAATGCATGTGGGTAGAAAACGGGGTATATGGCATTTCAACATACAGTGTGTATTCTCTAAGGTAAACAGAGTATACTTGCTATCTCATTACCTAACCCGAAAGAATTTTGTGCATTAGAGTGAAAGCATATTAGAGTGTATTAGTGTAGCAAGAAAACAACTTATAATGTGTTTGTTGGTAACTAGTCATGATTCAAAGTGAGCATCAAGCACTCAGTTGTGCAGAATTAAGCAATTTCTGTGATCTGCATTAGCCAGACATTTCATTCAAGCGCACTAGTCAAAAAACAAAGGAAAACTGTCTGCTTTTAGCCTTGTGGTACAGCTAAGTTGCTGTATATGAATGAAATTACTAGAAGAATCAATGTGACTTGTGAACCAAATACTTTGTGTGCATTACAAAAGTTTTGTACTTCACTCATAGGTTAAAATCTATCTGCCGTGTATATGGCTTTGTCTTTCATATTCTTTTCTGTGTCGTTCCTTTACGAAGTGAATATATGAATTATGCACCAGATTTGGCTTTTTGTGGACACTGCACATGTGGACTTTTTTTTTTAATACTCTGTGCATTACAAAAGTTTTGTACTTCACTCATAGGTTAAAATGTGGCTGCCGTGTATATAGCTTTGTCTTACATATTGTTTTCTGTGTTGTTCCTTTACGAAGCAAATATATGCATTATGCATCAGATTTGGTTTTATGTGGACACTGCGCATGTGGACTCTTTTTTTTTTTTTTAGTATGTGTAGTGTGCAATTCAGAATGTATTATATTCGTTATGTCATCACTGCAATGCTGTTTCCATTTTGAACATGTCATGTAGCACAAGCAAACAAAACATTTGCAGTGCCAAAAAATAAGCTGCAAGCACTGAAGCGTAATATGAAAATGTTCTGCACGGATACTCATTTTATTCCTTGTTCAGTATATGTCCCTTAACATGCATATATAGGAGACCTGTTGTCAAGTTTTTCAGCTATGTGACGTGCTCATCAAAGTTCATATTGCTGCTGGTGTTAATATGTAATTAAACTTCTTTTCACCTCACTGGATATATGAAAAAAGAATCATATTATTGCTCAGCGCTGTAGGTTGTTGAATGCACGCTACTATCTAGGATTTGAAGCACTGTTTCACTGCATTCCCCTAGGCATTTATTGACAATTCACAAACACTCATCGCTTTATACTACCTCGCCTAACTTAATTTCTGACAGCTCTTACCTAAATAAATAATTTGTATATAGGCATCACTTTCCAAAATTATAAGTGTGTACATCATTTCGGTCTACAACGGCTATTGAATGACGCACTGCACAAGCAGCCCAAACAATGAAATATTTTTGCTCTGAGGTGGGAAGCATTCACACATAGCCAGGCTTATTTAGAGAGCTAGAGCTTTCGCCAGCGGGCAACGGATGCAAAACACTAAAACTACAGGAGTCATTTCTTCAGACCACAGTTCGGCACACATTGCTGTAGCTACACAAATAATGGTCAAGCACAGTGCTCGTAGGGAAGCTAGTACAGCGCCGTTGTCACAGGCAAAACAAACGGGCTACCTGCTTTCTCTGCAGTGACATCATTCCCATTACTTCGATAGCAGCGAAAAAAAATTTATCGACTTACGGTCTGCACTCCATCGTGTCCCTTAAAAACATCATCAGGGTATAATAGGGCCACATGATTGCGCTCCCGTCGACATCGTCAGCTCCGGCGCCGCTTTTCTTACTGTCTTGCTCTGCCGTAAATAGTCGGCGGAACTTGTCTCGTAGACTCTTCCAACGCTTTTTAATCATTCTTATGGCATCTGCGATGAAAACACGAGAACATACACGTCAATTTTTCTTTTATGTGCGCGACATGAATAACGAACGAACAGGTTCAGTATCTTACCTTCACGTGGGAGCCCCGGCAAAAGTTCCGCGGCCACCTCTCTCCATAGAGCCGCTGTTACAACCTTGTTTTTGTGAAGTGCGTGGCCCGCAAGCCATAGCGATCGCCGTCGTTCGATGGCGGCGATGAGCAGCTCGTTATTCACCGCATTCATTTGGCTGCTAAAGCTAGACGACGAGCTTCCGCTGAAGTGGAGATCCGCCATGTTGCTCAAAATGATGATGATGATGATGATAGTGTTAGCTAGTCCCTTTGTAACGGGTGGACACCAGATTGGTGTCCCAGCGCCAGACGCGCCATACGGTGTCTAGATGGGTAGGTGTGCCGACCGGCGGGGGTAACGCGTGCCTTTTCTTCATGACGCCGCAGTGGCGCCACCAGCGAAAGCCCGGTTCATGACCGTTTCCTCCGGCCGTCGCCACGCATGACAGAAAGCGACTCGCTTCACTTTTTTCCAAGTGCAAATGAGTTTATTGCAAACAAGCTGCCTTACGGGAATAGGGAAGGGATGTAAACATATTACAAAGGCAGGGGAGCCGAGTTTAAGGCTGTTTTTTTTTACGTACAGCGTGTTTGCTGCGTTCCCGATTTTTCAGGCAAGCAACTCCAAACACTGTTATGTCACTTCCTCGTTCTTAATTTTTTTTTCATTAAATGTTCCACGCCATCACAAGGCAACGCGAATATGTATTAACACAGTGCTCAGTTGTGATATATGCGTGTGCATGGGCGTAAGCAGACCTTGCGAATAAATAAAATAAAACGAGTGCATAAATTGCAAAACGGTATCTTCTAGCTGAACTTTTGAAAGTGCTATAATTGACATGCACACATTAGTGTTTTTGAGTCGGTGAAGTAACACACCCCAAAATGATGCCTATGCGTTCAAAGCACGCGTCTCAATTTCAGGTTTTTTCTTTTTTTTCGCGCGTTTTCACGGGCCAGGTTCTTGCTCTTGACCAAGAATTGTGGAGGCGCATGATAGAGTAAAACTTGACGACGCTGTTAGTGATCTCAATCTTATGCTCCTCACAACCGATCATAGGCGGAGGTTTGAGCTGCAGAAAAGAGGCGAAGTCTGCGAGACTTTCTCGCCTCAGTTCAGTGACTGTGAGGCAGTGACTGAAGGTCTCCTCGAGAGATGTCACGAGACTGTTCAAAGCATCAGATGGGAATATTAAGTTCCCCATGCTTACGTGGGCTGTGAGAGCGGCCACAGGCGGAAGGGGAGCTTCTGGCGATGCCAGCAAAACAGTGGCACAATCGGCACATTTAGTCTTTGAAAGAAACTTTCGCGCCACGTATCCTGCCAAATAGAAAATCAGCCTCGAATCACTTTTTCCTACCGCCAGGCTGCTGTGGTCGTTGTCAAGCTGGCAAGCGCTGATCATTTCGTGTGCATTCTTCGTCTTTCGTTTCGCGGTCACCTTTCTTGACAGGTAAGCAGGAGCATCGGGCAGGGCAGAAGGCACGGCATCTTTCGTCAATCGTGGGTGAGAACGTGGGAGGCTAACAACGTTGCCTTCTATCATATATTTGTAATCCCGTTCGATACACTCTTGGTCAAATGCCGCTCACACACAACGGAGTGTGGCTGCAACCTCGTCGGCACGATGAAGAGCGCAAGCTCCCACCTTTTGAACAGTTCGGGATCCCGCGGCGCCGAAAACAGCGAGACTTTCAGTCCTTTTCTCGATGACTTGTAGCCGGATTTGCAGAAGGGTGCGAAACAAGTTGTGTCCTTTTTGGTCTTCATTCCGATCACTTCTCACAAAAAGCGTAGCGCCTGCTCCGCTACGGCGCTTGCATGTGGACGATGACAGACAGCAAACAGACTAGAAAACAGGTAGCTAGTGTCGTCTGTTTATTGTTTTAATGCCAGACCGCAAAAGTCTCAGTTTCAGCTACTATTTTGACTGATAACGCAAGTAATAAGTAATGTTTTTAAACAAAAATGAGGTTAACAAAACGCGCGATGCGATTGCGACAAGTAGCAGACGATCCGCCGGTGAGCACCGGGCGGAGAACAGCAGCGCCAGTTTCGTCGTCATGAAGCGGAGGCACGCGGAACTACGCTTTGTGCCCTGCCGGTCGGCACGCCTCATAGAGTTTCTTACTCTTACCTAGAGGGAAAGCTGTGCTGCCGTCTATGGGCGTTTACATGGAGTTTTCAGACGGCCAGTTCAGCCACCATGGGCGCTCAAAGCATCATGGGCCGGAGAGCTACCGAGTGCAGAACTACAACTTTTGGCCAAAACTAATGCAAAGATAAACGTTGTTCTACCGTAAATAATGTCCTAAGATTGAATATTGTGACTATAAATTACAAAAAGAGAGAGAAACAGAATGCCAGTGCGAGATTTATCCAATATAAGCGATGGCTCTTCCTTCTATTGGCTTAGTTTTGAGCAGCACAAATACCAAAATTTCGCACTTAATAGGCAAACTTTGAAATAAAAAAAAACGTTATGAAAATATTTATGGTTGTACAATCACTTAAGGAAGTTTTTAGTGGCATTTCGGGAAACAGAAACCATTTATTGGCGACGTCTGCTTTTGCGCCTTCGCTACTATGGCTTTCGCGGTCTATGTACGCACCTTCAAATGATGATGATGACGAAAAAGAAACATCGCAGTAACGCCACTCCACGTACTCGAGAAAAACCGACTGTCCCGCAACAAGTAGCACACCGGCCCATGATTCTTAGCGCGCCCATGGTGGCTGAAGTGCAGCGCCCTCAGCTTTCCCTCTAGTTAGTGTAAGGAACTCTATGGCACACCTACCCATCTAGCCACCGTGCGCGCCAGTCCAGCTCCGGAAGACACAGAAGCAGGACGCCCGCTGATTGGTCGATGCTTGCACGCCGGAAATAAGGCGGGCGCTGCCGCGCGGAGCGCGCGCGCCAAATATCCGACCGTTGTGAACGCGCTCGGCTGTGGCCGACGCGTCGCGCATGCGCAGACTTCCTCTGGCCGACGCGCGGGCCTCCAAGCGCGCAGGACGCGCGCTTCGAGGGCTTATAGAGTTGGGCCTTTACTTGAACGTGGTGAGCTAACAGAAAGAACCGAAAATGTGATCGGTTAACTTACTATGAATACGAGCATTCCAGAACGAACAGACGCCGTCATGAGGCCTGCGGGGAGAAACCAAAACAGAAACGCTTGTAAAGTCACGCGCATCTATCATGTTGAAATCTATAGAGTGGTGTGACACACATACTGGTACAACGAACTTGCTATCAGCGTCATATATAACACGAAGAGCCCAAAAATACTAGCTGCTGGAGAAGAAGCACAGGTAAGTTTCATAAACCTTTCAGCACATGACGTCTTCGTCGCATCGAAAGGAAAATAAAGTGGGATAGTGCAGAAATTTGATCGACCAACTTATACTCGCTTCGCTGCTGTCGGTTACTTTGTTTTGTTAGTGTTTTGTCTGACGCTGATAGTCACACGTCTGGCACACTGAATTACAGCGCATACAGTATGAATGTTTTCGAACATTACGCGTGAGCTAGCTAAGATTATTTGACATTAAGTCTTCATTCCAAGTGGAAGGCACAGCAGCTGAAGAGTTCCGATAAACAGGTCTGCCTTCGGAGGGCGAACATTACCGCAAAAACACTCATACGTTCAGCTCCAACGACCAAAAAGCATGTTTGTTTGTGCCGTGGTTTTGATTGGCTAAGGTGTTTCGTGAGGTCACAACCACGTGCCCCACGCGGGTAATTCAAACTGAGTTCGGTATAGCGGCTCCAGCGTGCAGTCACTTCGACTTATCTTTCAAGTTCGCCAGCCAACAGAGACTGACCACGACCTCTTGTAGGGTTTTCACACTAAAAGAAATAATCGGAGCAAATTGGAACTGATCGGGTTTTCACCTTGGTACTTGGGTTTAGTAGCCGATATTCTAACCGCTGAGCTACAGCGGCAGGTGCTTTCGCACGTTATATATGTTTAAGTAGGGTTAAAGCTCGGTCATTTGACTCAGCGGCTCCCAAAAGGCGCCACAAGCACGGTTAACCTCGTGGCCTCCGCAACCAAGCCCGTTGTTGCACCTGAGCTGATACCAGAGGCCACAGGTAAACCTCCGTCATTTTACGCGGCAGCTCCCAGATGGAGCCACATGTACTACACGTGAAAAAGTAGCGCGTCAGGCCCATAGCCACACAAAGTTTGTACCAGGTAAGTATGGCGTAAAAACAGCAATTACAGCGAGCTAAAATAAGTAAGACTGAAAAAGCTCATGCTTTCGCGCTATAATCTGTTTAACAGAAATAACTCGTGCCAATTTTCCAACTGTATTTACGATAAAAACTAACCCTTCACTTTAGCTTGTCATCAACGCTACCCTACAGCGAATCCTGGCACAGGGCAAAATATGTGCATCACTAGTGGCACAAGATGCAGGCAGTATACTTTGGACACGCACACGGCGGCTGAAATTCGTGTGGTCGTCTTGGTATAGTAGAGTCTTAGAAAATCAGCAATGACAGTCCCGTTCGTATCTTACTGTGCTTTGCGTCCGCACCGTGGAAAACGTTTCTCACCGTTGCCTAGCTAGTTACGATGTGCGAAGACGATGTCCATTTAACAGAGTGAGTTTTTTTCTTTCTGCGCCATTAAGGCAGCCCCATTTGCGCACTTGCTTAAGCGCGAGGCATCAGGATTGTTTTCTACCCCGTAGATGAAGCTCCAGAAAAACAGTCGAGGGATTCCGCTTTGCCTGCATCGACACAGGCACGTCAACCTTGTGCAGTAATATTCGGGAATATTTAGCATGTATTGCGCAAATAACTGGTGTACTACCCTAAATTGGATGACCGAAAAATAGAAACGCTCAGGCGCTAAAACAAATTTTAGTGGCAGCTAGGGTAAGGTTAATCTTTTTTTTTTTTTTTTTATTTCCGCTGCAAGACGATTGCACAGCGTAGCACACAGATTTTTAAAGCAATACAGACATGAAATTTTTGGTTTGCGTGGTTTTATTTTTGAGTGGACACCTGAGACGGGGCATTACGCAAGGTTGTAGAGGGAGGAAGGGTGATCCAGCAGGGTCGCATCTCGAAACTCTAGCAATCATCATGCTGAGAAATTTTGGATAAATGCTGAGGCTGAGTTCTTGAAAAAGATTTTTTTTTTCGCATATTCTATAATTGCACTATAAAAATCAATAAATTCGTAGATTCCTTCGGCCGGCTTGTAGTTTCTTGCTACATATTTTTAAAAGCGCACCCCACTCGTCTTCTACGGCAATCTTATTAGCCTTTGCGGGACAAGCTTCAGAAACAAAACTTTTGGCTACGAGCGAGACCATTCCCAACCATCTGTTTATAATCGAATCTTATACTATCGCACAGTTGCCCCACAGTAAAAAAAAAAAAAAAAAAAAGGTGCCCAAGAAAGCTGTACTTGCGTCAATTACACTGCTTGGTCGTTTATTAGAACGAACCCTGTATGACATCGTACCGTCGTTCGTAGCGACAAAAACGACAGAAGAGTTCGGTTGTTAAAAAAAAAGGCACTGGTTTCACTAAACTTTTTAGGTTCATATTTAGGTTTTGAATGTGCATACTATCAAATGCCAAGGTGCGCAAAACGCAGTGCGGCAAAAACTTACCCTTTCCGCCCATATTTGCTGCGAAGAAAAGTAGAAATACACTTTTAATGCACACATTTTGTCCTCACAATAAAAAAGAAAAGAACACAAGACGAATGCTTTGCCACTCGATGTGAGTACATTTTGCCGTCCGCGCTATTGAATCTGAACTCGAAGTCAAGATGAGCTCGTTTATAAATTGTCACGGATGAAAAGAGGGCTTCACAAACCGCCCTCAGTAGCACGTATTCATGGCGATGGATGGGCCAGGGTTCGGAGCACTGCTCAAGCAATATAGATCATCCGCGCTCAGATAGTTGGAATGGCACTGGCAAGAGAAATCAGGAAGCTGTGAATGTTTGCATTAACCTCGTAATAGACGGAGGTGATTGAAAAAAAAAAAGAATAGCAATCAAAAAATGATTTCTGGAGAAAAAAGTGCACCTCGTCTGAACACCAACCATGCACATCCGCACTTAGTCTTCCTCAACCTTGAACAAAAAAAAAAAAAAAAAAAAAAAAAAAAAAAAAAAAAAAAAAAAAAAAAAACACTGATGCAATTCAGTTCACAATGCAGCTCAGGCGGCAAATATGCAATGCAATTACTGCCCAGTGGTAACCCGAGCACAGGAGGAGGCTTATGTAGAACGCGGAAGACTCTCGCGTATCGCCTACGGCCGTCGTGACTAAGTCCCCATTCCATAACGGCCTCACAGACACTAAGATACGGCTTCGCCCCAATCCATCCGGGCCCCATCGGGTGCCTTTACATCTGCACAGGTTCCAGGCCGACGGTGAAGTTATCACAGATGATGCATAAATGTGCGGAAGCATAAATCTCACCTCTGGTTAGGTAGACACTGGTGTTAGTCTGCCCTCGTCCGCTTTTCTTCGGCGCTGTCTTCTACGAGACGCCTTACTGGAAGTGAGATAAAGACGAAGCGTTGCACGTGCTCACGCGGGATAGAGAACGAGGAAAATGCAGAAAATGCAGCATAATACCTATTCCTGACGCTTACATGTATGGCCAATTGCCCTCGTGGGTATGTGCCATTGTCTAGGGCATAACAACGAGGACAACAAATACAGAACAGCTAGAGTGAGGTTGATTGCTGCGTTGCTGTCTTTCTTGAGTCGTATTTGCGATACAACAGAGAAAATACATAACGACGCTTGTTTAGAGCGAGTCGATCGAAGCCACATCTGAGAAGAAAACCGAATTAAAAATTAAGCTTAGCTCTCATCGCCTAAAAATCGGTCGGCTGGGTCGTATTTGATGCACTCTACAACGAAGAAGAGAAGGACTTCATGTCCTTCTCTTCTTCATCGCTTCATGGGGCTTGATAGAAAGAGAAAAAAAAAAAAGAAAAGAAAATTGCACTGAATAGTCCTCTTCTTGGATATGTGCCATAATCTAAGGCTCAATAACAAGAACAAAAGAACAAGAACAACAACAAAACCCAAGAACCCGTGTGCATAGTCGTGCCTGTCCCTATCTGCGAGCATTTCACCCGCTCGCACCATGCACTGGCGTCAGTGTGGATCTCGCTGGAGCTGTAGGATCAAACTGACGCAAAAGAGGTGCAGAGTCCGTGCATATTCCAGGTGGTTGAAAGACGAGGTGGGTGCTTTGGTTGCTTGACCATACTGCTACTTTGTAGTGGTTATAGAGCGAGAGTAAGCCCTATTTGTTCCCTGTATTTTAGTTCATGTTTCAAAATAGTTTCTCGGCAGCTAACTTCGGTATCATACCTGGTGTATGATATCACAATTATCTTTTTTTTTTCTTCACAGGTTTAATATTTTAGAGCACAAAATATATTTTTTTCATGAGTGCAGAACTTAAAATCAATACCTGTTCTTCAGTTTCCATAAAGTAGGAACACTTCATGGCGCATGCCTAACTTTGTTTAAGTGTATTGTTATAAAATAACCAAATTATAAAAAGTGGCGTTACGCCTTGCATGTTCTCCCGAAGAAAATGGTACCTTGTTTTCAAATCACCCATTTTTTAAAGTTTACACCAAAATTTTGCTTGCCTCTTTTCTTCTTTCAAATGATTCGCTAGATATTGACAGGCGTATCACATCACGGTATTCCTCGAGGACTTCTAAGACTGACAATTTAGTTTCTTCGTCGAACTGTTTTGGTTTCGGTTTTAATAACCAAACGACGGCTGTGACGGCATAGATGATATACCTCATGTCAGGCATGAAGAAAATGCAGTATAGTTGCTGACATGTAGTTTCAATGCATTGCAGCGCTGAAGCCTTATTCAACATCTGGAACTGTAATATACGGCGTATTAGCAATTAAATTATTGGTTTTCTATCCGTCACGGGACCTAAACGCACTTTACACGTCACACTCATAGTTTGGTTGACGTGAATTGTGTAGATGTGTTCCATGGCGATTTTCTGCAGAACACGTAGATAGCTAAGGTGTCCTTTTAAAATTAGAAGGCAGAAATAGTTTATCACGATCAGTAATTGAGTCATTCCATATCTCGCTATACCATTCTTCTCAAGGCGCATTAAGATTAATGAACATAAAAATGATGACGTCCTTAGGTTGCGGTTTGACTTTAGACAAGGATGATCCACTGAATCAGCATTGCTGACCCAACAAGAGGACATCTTATACGCGTTCTAACGCAGGTTATAAATCATGGCATACTTATTACATTTAAAAAGCATACGAGCCAAATATAATCCATCGCACATTGCAAAAAATACTAAATATTAACGGGTCTATAGGGATGCACTTTAGATTTAGTTGCAAGCTGCCTCCAGCATCGAAAGCAAATTGTTTCGGTGAAAGACTGCACTTTTCTTAAAGAACCAAAAAGCGGTCTTCCTCAAGGATGTAGACTTGGGGCCCTGCTTTTTAACTTTTTGATAAATGTATAAATATTTTTATGTGTGCGAACGTCGCCTGTTTCTTATTCGCATCATTAAACACAGTCGATCTGATCCGGCATGCTAATGTAGATGTAAATGCACTCAGTAAATGGTGTCTTCAAAATTCGTGATTATTACAACTGAAACAAAGGCTGTTCTTTTCAGACGTAATGAATCACCCGACCCGCCCAAATACCATATATACCGCGATCCGCCACACATCATTTGGGGCACGACACTGCACGTTGCACCATGCTCAACTGGCTGCTGACTCGAGTTGCCGCTGCTCTGGCTGCCTGATGCTTCACGCCCCGTTGCACAAGTTACCTCATCCGCTCGCTGCGCGGAGTACGCGGTCAGTAACTGTGTGCTCGGCGCCGTAGTGGACGACGCTTTACACTTAGTCCCGTTACCGCTTCTCCCCTGGTAACCCAGCCCTTCATCGACGCATGGATCACCGGACCCGCCCACACAGCATACTGAAATGTGTGTTGGCTGGTTTTCGTGAGTCTCGTGTGCCGACGTGAAGTGGAAGTGCCCTCGGAGCGTTCGATGCGAAGAGGCTGAAGTTGGGTGCCGACTATCTTTCGATATTCTTCTTGTAATTCCTAATTATGTTTTCCTTTTTATTTATTTAGGCATTTATTTATTATTAATATTTTTTAATCTCACAAATTTAAATTTCAGCAAGCTCATGAACCACCCTCAACCATCACTGTCAGTGAACACGATTTTCTCAAATTTCCCATCTGAATTCTGCAGAATGGAATTTAAGAAACTGTAATCCCCGCCTGGTGATGGCCAATACCCCTTGTGGATATATGCGCCACTTTATAAGGACAGCAACAACGGTTCTCTTGACGTGCTCTCCGGTTTCGTCCGGGCCAACCGCATTAAAGCTTTTTTTGTTGTTGTTGTTACGAGCCTAAACGGCAACGTGACACTGGGGGAGGCAAATTTTATATATGGTGGAGGTGCGGCCTTGAAGTCATGTCTCGGACCTCTTGCAGCCGTTCATCGAATGCCGACCAGCTCCCCCTTGTGTTTACGCCTGTTCATCGCAGCAGCCGCCACCTTCAAGGTCTGACCCCGGAATTTGCTGCCCTACTGAAGCGGCACTAACCGACTGACCCTTGGAGATTTCTGCAATGGCCCAGGCTAGCCAGCATCACTTGCTTCTTCAGCGGCCTCGTGTTCCCCACAGTTTCCATGGTGGCGCTGTTGAAGATGTCGACAACTGGATCGACCAGTTTGAGTGAGTGGCTCAATTCACCCAGTGGAGCCCTCCTCAGAAGCTGCGAAACGTCTACTTCGCGCTCAAAGACTGCACCAGAACATGTTATGAAAACAGGGAGGTCAGTCTTCAAAGGTGGGATTCGTTCCGCCAGCAGCTGCGGGATACGTTTGCCAGTCACGACTGTTGTGATAGCGCACGCCGCCTCCTGGAATCTTGTGTGCTACAGCTTACATAGTAAAAATAAAATTAAGAGACACTTTGGCGACTAAAGTGGTGAAAGGCGAAAGCCCGAGTGCCGCATTCTGCTACACATTTGTTGCGAATGTGACGGTGAATGATGCTTCTGTAAAGATGGTGACTACTGTTTCACATTCCTCTCTTCCTTTACGGTATGGTACATGTCGCGGAGAACTGTGACAGATACTGCGCCTTTTCTATCCTATAAATCAATTTCAAACGCCGCTGATGGCTGCTGTACTAACGCCTCCTACACATTTAAGTCTTCTTCTGTTTGCTGTGCGGTGCGCCGTTCGAGGAAGCGGCAAATGAAAGGCGCCGCTCGGACGCCTGGATCGGACGCCCGGTGGTGTTAGCTTCGTATATGCATGAATTGACTTGTGACGTCGCGACCGGTAATGACGGTACATCACGCGCCCCTTGTCGAACACAACCAGCATTTCATTGAATGCATTAAAGTTTACCGGCCTTCTATAATTCATCTACAGGAAAGGCGCACATCTGTCACTCGCGGAATCTCGCTATCATTCTCACTGTAGACAAGGGGAATTATGAAGAACGTTTCACAATCCGGTAAAGCGCTGGGCTGCAGATCCAAGGGACGGAGGTCCGATTGCTCGATGAGAGACAACATTTATTACTTTATTTTTTTTTTCAGTATCGAGAGCCGCCGCAAAAGCGTGACACCTTTGCTGGCGACAACGATGAGCCATTAAAGGCTTTCGCCTTAAAATTTACACCTGTGAGGGTGCTAAAAGGGTGCTCCTGCAAAATACATCCACAGGAGCACCCTTCGAGCACTCTAATTTAACATACATACATTCTTCATTTCTGCCTAAAAGGGCGCTTTTTCTTACAGCATCCGTCTTGTGTCTATAGTGTGTGGAAAGGGTGTGAAAAGGGTGCAAAAAGTCAACCTAAAAGAATACGCATTGCATTTGAGTATTTACATACACCTTATACAAAATATACGAGGCCGGAGCCGCGGGTACATAACCGCCAAGGAACCTCAGTTCTCCCGAAGCACAACTCTAAAGGGAAGATTTGTCTAAACTAAACACCTGAATACGATGTTCGCAGCATAACCTTTCTAAGATCGCTCGGCATAATCCGCACTCCGAACGCACCAGCTTACCTACAGTGAATGAACCACGTCAATAAACTACCGCTTTATTCGCTCTTCATTTTAGTATATTTGCCGTATATTCATGTACGTTGCAATTACTTTTTCATCAATTAAAGAAGGCATATAAGGCGCGTAATTCTCCACCGGATTAAAAAAAAAATCCGCGCGTCGATGGAATTGCATAAACAGGTTTGGGTGCGACCTGATGCCGGTGAACACCTCCGGCAACGCACTCCCTCACCAGAACAGGAAGTGGCCACCCTGGTGCAGTAATTGGCCGCAACCTCTCATGATAAGCTCCATAAAACCCCGGCCCTCAGTCACCAGCGGCTGCGGAACAACTGACCACGGCGGCGGTCAGACCTGTGACGCAGCAGGGGGTGCTAAGAAAGCCTGGCTCCGCTGGACAGGCCGCCATTGGAAACTGACCCTGGCAAATTTTAACGCTAGAGTCCTAGCTGGTGAAGCTAGTTTAGCAGTGCTGTTAGAGGAACTAGAGGGTATGAAATGGGATGTCATAGGGCTTAGTGAGGTTAGGAGGCCGAATGAGGCATATACTGTACTGAAGGATGGGCACGTACTGTGTTATTGAGGCTTACCAGAGAGGCGACAACTAGGAGTAGGTTTCCTTGTCAATAAGTATATAGCGGGTAATATAGATTAATTCTGTAGTATTAATGAGAGAGTGGCAGGCATCGTAATTAGGCAGGCATTCTCGAGGCATTGCAGATGAAGCTATGTGATGTTAAGAAGATAGTGAGAGACCGGAAAGCGTGGCGTGACATGGTCCATAGGGTCACGAAGAGTCGGACACGACTGAACGCCTGAACTGAACTGAACTGAAGTGGTATAAACGGAAGGTTGTACAGGCCTCTGCACCTACATGTAGTTATAATGACCAGGCAGTTGAAAGCTTCAACGAAGATGTAGAATCGGCAATTCGAAAAGTAAAGACGCAGTATACTGTACCAGACTGTACTAATGGGCGACTTCAATGCCTAGGTAGGGAAAAAGTAGGCAGGAGACCAGGCAGTAGATGGCTATGGCATTGATTTTAGGAATAGCAGGGGGAGTTACTAGTTGAGTTTGCAGAGCGCAATAACTTAAGAATCATGAATACCTTTTTCAACAAACGGAAGAACCGGAAATGGACATGGAAAAGTCCTAACGGGGAGAATAAAAATGAAATTGACTTCATAATGTGTTCAACCTCCGCTATTATGCAAGATGTAGAGGTAATCGGGAAAGTGCGATGCAGTGACCACAGGATGGTGAGGTCCCGAATTAGCCTAAATCTAAGAAGGAACGCAACAGATTAGTAAGAAAGAAACCCATCAACGAATTAGCCGTGAAGGGGAGGACAGAAGAGTTCAGGATCTCGCTACAGAATAGATATTCAGCTCTAACCGAGGATGGCGACATTACCCTAGAAGCAATGAACAATAATTTCAGAGGTATCATTACTGAGTGCGCGGTAGAAGTAGGCGGTATGATAGTTAGAGATGATACCGGTAAGCTGTCTAAGGAGACGAAAGATTTGATTAAGAAACGCCTGAGTATGAAAGCTTCCAATCTAACAGACCAGGTCGAATTGGCCGAGATATCAAAGCTAATCAATAAGCGCAAGGTGGCCGATATAAGGCAGTATAACATGGAGAAAATTGAGCATGCTGTAAAGAACGGGGGAAGCCTTAAAGCGGTAAAAAAGAAATTGCACATAGGCAAAAACCAGATGCATGCGATAAGGGACAAGGCGGGCAACGTCATCACGAATATTGACAAGATAGTGAAAGTAGCCTAGAAGTTCTATACAGCTCTCTACAATAGCCAAAGTAGTCAGGACCGTAATGATCGAGATTGGCGGTAGGGAAAAACAGCCAGACGTTCCACCAGTGACGAAGGACGAGGTCAAGAAAGCACTAGAAACTATGAAAAGGGGGAAATCAGCTGGCGAGGATCAGATAACTACAGATTTGCTGAAGGACGGGGGGGATATCGTGCTAGAAAAACTGGCCACCCTGTATACGCAGTGCCTGGTGTCATCGACGGTACCGGACCCATCGAAGAATGCAAACATTATCCTCATTCATAAGAAAGGGGACTCTAAGGACCTTAAAAATTACAGACCAATCAGCTTACTGTCTGTTACCTATAAGATATTTACTAAGGTAATCACTAATAGAGTCAGGACAACCTTAGACGGCAATCAAGCAAAGGATCAAGCAGGTTTTCGGAAACGATACTCTACTATCGATCATATCCATACCATCAATCAGGTGATAGAAAAATACTCGAAATATAACCAGCCCTTATACATAGCATTCATTGATTACGAAAAAGCATTTGACTCAGTTGAAACCTCGGCGGTGATGCAGGCATTGCGAAATCAGGGGGTAGACGAGCCGTACATGAAATTGCTGGAATATATATATATATATATATAGTGGCTGCACAGCAACCATAGTTCTGTGCACCTGTATTTTATCTGATGCGTTATTTCTCCGCGACATGTGACATTATGTATTGTTATAGTGTGGTGAAATTATGCATTCATCTTTCTTTGCTTTAATTCTTGTATAAGTTCTACGCGCTTTTGTTTGATTTGTGAGGTTTTAGTTTATATTTTCTTCTCTTCATTGGTAGTTTTATGAATGTATAAGCGATAACTAACTTTGTTAGGTTTATTGTAAAGTTACTGCTTCTGATGTCTCTAACTTTGACGATTGGGTGCCTGCAACCTATGAACTTTTTCCATTGGACCCTTTACTAGCCGCTGGCTATGGGTCCAAGCAGTGTCTGCCTATTTTCTTGTAGCGCACCAAAAAACATAAATAAATAAAAAAAAGTAACAAAATTCCCACAAAGAAAGGTGTTAGGCAAGGAGACACGATCTCCCCAGTGCTATTCACACATTGCTTAGAGGAAGTATTCAGAGACTTGGAATGGGAGCAGTTAGGGATAAGGGTAGATGGAGAATACCTCAGTAATCTGCAATTTGCTGATGACATTGCCTTGCTAAGCAACTCGGGGGAGGAATTGCAAATAATGATTGATGACCTAGACAGGAAAAGTAGAAAGGAAGGCTTGACAATCAATATGCAGAAGACTAAGAAGGTAATGTTCAGCAGCCTCGGGAAGGAACAGCAGTTTACATTTGGTAGCGAAGTACTGGAAGTAGTAGGCGAATATGTCTACTTAGGACAGGTAGTAACCGCAGATCCGGACCATGAAAAGGAAATAACAAGAACAATAAGATTGGGATGGAGCGCATTTGGCAAGCACTCGCAAATTATGACTAACAGCTTACCGGTATCGCTCAAGAGGAAAGTAGACAATAGTTGCGTCTTACCTGTACTCACGTATGGGGCTGAAACGTGGAGGCTAACCAAAAGAGTTCTACTTAAGTTAAGGACACCCCAGAGGACTATGGAACGAAAAATGATAGGGGTAACATTAAGAGATAGGAAGCGTGCAGAGTGGGTCAGAGAAATAAATCAAGTTACCGACATTCTAGCAGAAATTAAGAAGAAGAAATGGACATGGGCAGGACATGTAGTGCGAAGACAGGATAACCGATGGTCGCTTAGGGTAACAAACTGGATTCCAAGGGAAGGAAAGCGTAGCAGGGGGCGGCAGAAAGTTAGGTGGGCGGATGAGGTTAAGAAGTTCGTAGGGGTCAAGTGGATGAAGCTAGCACAAAACCGGGTTTAGTGGAGAAATATGGGAAAGGCCTTCGCCCTGCAGTGGGTATAGTCAGGCTGAAGATGATGATTATGAGGCCTTCAAATCTAAACAGGTTATCGTATTTGCTGATTAAATTGACATTTTTTTTTACCGGGCCTTAAAGGCGTCGAAAAGGAAATCCGGGAAGAATCTGAAAAGAAAGTTCGAGACCTGTGCTCTAGAAGCAGATTCTATAGAGCGTGCACATCGACGAAGAGGATTTTTCACGGATAAACAACAGTCATCATTAAGCTAACTCATTTTAAGACGAAGGAAAACATTCTGGTGTGTGGGCCGAAACTGGAAGACACGGTAAACGCAATCATAGAATATTTCGCTCCTGAAACCTGTCTCGCTCGTTCCAACCTTCCGAAGTTTATCCGCTCTCAAAAATGTGCATTCAAACTGCGACTCGATAAAATGTACGTTGGGAAAAAATGGTATGTTTGCATCTCTGCTACTGACGCGGTGACTGAATGTACCGCACGTGTTCCCAACACCGATGATAGCGAATGACGCGCATCGAATCATGCTCCCAACCGGCGTCTTACCTCGACATCGAAATCGCATTCACCAACGTGAGGAGCCTTGTTCAAAGCGTGACCAAATTCTTAGCTTCAGCGATGACATCGACCCTCACATTATAATTTATCTTAAACGTGGTTGATTGTAGAAATCCTCGATAATGAATTGCTTCCCACTAGTCCGAAACTCACCATCTATCGCCGATATCTCAGCGGCCGCAGCGGGGTGGCGTTCTAATTGCTGTAAGAAATATTGTCATCATCCTCAGTGTGCCACGGCGACGTACTCGAACTATCATTTATTTGTGTTTATACCTCAAATGGGAAAGCTGTATTTGTCACTTGTTATAGACCACTCGATTATGGTCCATCTTTCAGCAGCTCACTCTGTCATAGCAGAACATATATTATTAGGGGAAACGTCCCCAACACACCCATGTTTCCATTTAGCGACTTTAATTTTCCCATAATAACTGGCCTGTGCTGAGCGCACCTGGTAATTTGCAATCAAGTGGGCCTAAACAATTCCTTGATCTAACTCTTGATTTGAATCTCCATCAGTCCATATCACTTCCGACGAGAGGGAATAGCACTCTTGATCTCTCGCTTGCGAGCAGTCCTGATGCCATTAAAAGCCTAACGATTCACCCCGGAATCAGTGATTAAGCTCTTCTTTACATCTCCTTATCACTACTGCTAAAGGTTAGGTCGACAATTGAAAAGATAATCTTTGACTCCAAAAGAGGTGACTCTGACGCAATCAACGTTGAACTTGCACGGTTTCACGAGTACCTTTGCAAGTCATACGTGTGAAGAACGGTTAATCATAACAGGGAACTATATAAAACAACCCAAGGAACAAATACATGCTAAAAATAAATATTACATCTGGCTATAGAAATGAGTGGTTTGCCCTAACTTTGGAATACGTCTCGGGAACAGAAAAAAACGCCTCTATCGGTCAACAAAGTCATCTAGCTGCCCTGCTAGGGGGAACCAATACTATCAGTGTGCAAAAATTCACATTGAAAGCCAATGTGCGGCAAACCACAAATTCTTTTCAACCGACCTACATGGAACCTTGCAATTGAACCCCATGGCGCATTCTTTTCCCTAGGTTTCGGCCGAACCAAATAGCACTCATATGAACTGATTGCGAACTAGTAGAACAAGATCAGTGTGCCAGCGTTCTGAACCATTATTTCGCCTCGGTTTTTACTCCCACACACCGCTCTACAACCCCACTTCCATCAGAACCTTTAATATGCGTGATATATGATCTATAGTAGAGTATCCTTTCCGAAAACCTGTTTGATCTTTTGCTTGGTTGCAGTCTAAAGTTGCTCTGATTCTATCAGCAATTACTTTGATAAATACCTTATATGTAACAGACAGTAAGCTGATTAGTCTGTAATTTTTCAAGTTCTTAGCGTCCCCTTTCTCGTAAATTAAGATAATGTTTGCATTCTTCCATGGTTCCGGTACCGTCGATGACACCAGGCACTGCGTATACAGGGGGGTGGTCAGTTTTTCTAGCCCAATATCCCCACTGTCCGTCAACAAATCTATAGTTGCCTGATCCTCTCCAGCTGCTTTCCCCCTTTTCATATTTTCTAATGCTTGCTTAACTTCGTCCTTCGTCACTGGCGGAACGTCTGACTGCATTTCCCTACCGCCAATTTCATTATTGTCCTGACTTCTTTGGCTACTGTAGAGATCAGTATAGAACTCCTCGGCTACATTGACTATATCTTGTCCATATTCGTGATGACATTGCCCGCCTTGTCCCTAGCGCATACATTTGATTTATGCCTATGCCCAATTTCTTCTTCATCGCTTTAAGGCTTCCCCCGTTCTTTACAACATGCTCAATTTTCTCCATGTTATGCTTCCTTATATCGGCCACCTTGCGCTTATTGATTAGCTTTGATATCTCTGCCAATTCTATCTGGTCTATTGGGTTGCAAACTTTCATACTTGGGCATTTCTTAATCAAATCCTTCGTCTCCTTAGACAGCTTACCGGTATCCTCTCTAACTATCTTACCGCCTACTTCTACAGCGCACTCAGTAATGATATCTCTGAATTTATTGTTCATTTCTTCTAGGCTAATGTCGTCATCCTCGGTTAGAGCTAACTATCTATTCTGTAGCGAGAACTATAGATCATATCCATACCATCAACCAGGTGACAGAAAAATGCTCGGAATATAACCAGCCCTTATACATAGCATTCATTGATTACGAAAAAGCATTTGACTCAGTTGAAACCTCGGCAGTGATGCAGGCATTGCGAAATCAGGGTGTAGACGAGCCGTACGTGAAAGTGTTTGAAGATATATATACAGGGTGCACAGCAACCACAGTTCTGCATAAGTAACAAAATTCCTATAAAGAAAGGTGTTAGGCAAGGAGACATGATCTCCACAGTACTATTCACAGCTTGCTTAGAAGAAGTATTCAGAGACTTAGAATGGGAGTAGTTAGAGATAAGGGTAGATGGAGAATACCTCAGTAATCTGTAATTTACTGATGACATTGCCTTGCTAAGTAACTCAGGGGATGCATTGCAAACAATGATTGATGACCTATAGAGGAAAAGTAGAAAGGTAGGCTTGAAAATCAATATGCAGAAGACTAAGAAGGTAATGTTCAGCAGCCTCGGGAAGGAGCAGCAGTTTACGTTAGGTAGCGAAGCACTGGAAGTAGTGGGTGAATATGTCTACTTAGGACAGGTATACCTGTCCTAAGTAGATACTAGAATATGTAGAATATCCGTCTACTGGAATACTAGTAACCGCAGAATATGTCTACTTAGGACAGGTATACCTGTCCTAAGTAGACATATTCAGCGGTTACTAGTATTCCAGTAGACGGATATTCTACATATTCTTGTAGGCGGATCTGCGGTTACTGTAGTAACTGCAAATCCCGGCAATGAAAGGGAAATAACAAGGAGAATAAGATTAGGATGGAGCGCATTTGGCAAGCACTCGCAGATTATGACTAGCAGCTTACCAGTGTCGCTCAAGAGGAAAGTATACAACAGTTGCATCTTACCTGTACTCACCTATGGGGCTGAAACGTGGAGGCCAACCAAGAGAGTTCTACTTAAGTTGAAGACAACCCAGAGGGATATGGAACGAAAAATGGTAGGGGTAACATTAAGAGATAGAAAGCGTGCAGAGTGGGTCAGAGAAATAACTCAAGTTACCGACATTCTAGTGGAAATTAAGAAGAATAAATGGGCATGGGCAGGACATGCAGGGAAAAGAGAGGATGACCGATGGTCGCTTAGTGTAACAAACTGGATTCCAAGGGAAGGAAAGCGTTACAGGGGGCGGCAGAAAGTTAGGGGGGCGGATGAGGTTAAGAAGTTCGTAGGGGTCAAGTCGATGCAGCTAGTACAGGACTGGGTTAATTGGAGGAATATGGGAGAGGCCTTCGCCCTGATGCGTGAGATACAGATTAATATCAATGGTGTCAGTAACCTCACTGGTTCTCTTAAATTGTCTTCGTCGGCAGACTGTGACCCCATCAATAGAAGCTATTAAAAACACATAATCAGCTTCGGCCCATATATTAGAATTAATCTTCATCCAGTCTTTTCAATCGGAGGTAGCCCCGGATGATTGGAAAGTTGTCTAAATTGTTCCAGTCTTTGAAGCAGGGGACCGCAAATCAGCTTCTAACTACCATTCCATGTCTTTAAACAGCGTCCCATCTGAACTTCTCAAGCATATTATATCTACGAACCTAATGGCACATCTAGAATCTTACTACTTCTTTTATCCTCACCAGCACGGTTTTAGGAAGCATATGTCATGTGAAACAGCTTGCCGAGTTCATACATGACTTACTTGAGTCTATAGAAAATAACCTCCAAGTGGATGCTATATCCCTGAATACTCGAAAGCATGTGATCGCGTCCGTCAAAATCACTTACTTCAAAACGTTTCATTGCTAGAAAAAATCCACCAGCCTAATCCGCTGGATTGAAAATTTTATTTCAAGACGCAAGCAGTTTACTTCCGCAAACGATAAGCACTCGCCCTTCACCGATCAGGAGTATACCCTTTAAGGCACCGGACTATCACCGCTTCTATTCTCCATTTATGTACTGCGTAACATAAACTCGAATTTACGGCTTTTCGTAGCTGATTGCGTCATATACAGAGCGAGTGAGGTGACCAAAGGTTCATCTTTGCTTCAAACCGATCTTAACACTCGCCTCTTGGTGTAATAACTCCCTCCTTTCCTTGAGCATTAACAAGTGCAAATATATGCTGTTCACGAGAAAACGCACTGTGAATCTGCATCAGTATAGTATTGGCTCACTTTTCGTCGACGACCCTGCATTATCCTACAAATATCTTGGCCTCCACCCAGCCCCATCATTATCATGGATAACCCACAATCAAAACATTTTGTGCAGAAGCCTTCGCAAACTCGATTGCCGCCGAGGCTGGCATTCGATCCTGCATCCTTGGGCACAGTAGCCGAGCGCCTTAACCACTGCGCCCCCCCGGCGAGGCTTTTCCCAAGTATTCTCTATTTTGAGGTGTTCCTATTGGCACAAAATCTTGAATTGGCTTGCCCCTGATGTAATGCCCTCGGGACTTTAAGGGAAAAATAAATTAAATGAAATGGAAACGACCGACAAATAATGCCCACGGATTGCCCAAGTTTGGAAAGTTTATTGCAGCAATTGTGCCGTCTAATAAGCGCCTTGATATCATTTGCCAAAAAAATAATTGCCATGCACCAATCACATGAAGACGTTTGCCAGTAAATCTTGCATTACTGGCATTCTTACGAAGTTACGATCTTCCTTACCTATCCGAAGTAAATCACAAATATACACCGCACTTTTCATGCCACATTTTCGCTACTGCCTTTAATATGGGGTAATATCAGAAATATTAACAAGCTCCTATTTCAGAAAGAACCAGTCCATGCTCTCGGAATGTACCGTATGGCTCACACATTGCACCACGTTTTGTGTGTTTAAATATTCGTTCAGTTCCCTTCTTGTGCCATGGCATGTTGTTAAACAGTTACGCTGTGGCAGAAAAAGAATATAGCACAGACTATTTTCAGGATCTGTTGGCTTTCATGGACAACGTTAATGTGTGCTACACATGGCACCGTGAGCACAGCTATACTGCTGAGGTGCGAACTACGGAAACAAATGATACGCTACGCAGTACCTGTGCTACTTATTGCCACTCATTAACGAAGTATAAATGAGCTGCAAAAAACAAAACAAAAAGCAAACCACACAAAAAAAATTACGTCTGGTTGAGTGCTTACATGTATTTCTTATACATGTCACATTTTTATACATATATTTTTTGCCATAGCAGGGAGGACCCTCTGGTATGTACGCCACCATGTTATTTATTCAGCAGGTTAAGTCTGCTTAGAAGTGCTGCATTTGAAAAATTGATTCTTCGCGTTCAATGCCAACTGTTCCCCCGCCGGGGTGGCGCAGTGGTTACGGCGCTCGACTACTGTTCCCAAGGACGCGGGATTGAATCCCGGCCTCAGCGACCGCTTTTCGATGGCGGCGAAAAGCAAGGCGCTCGTGTACTGTACGATGTCAGTGCACGTTAAAGAACCTCAGGTGGTCGAAATTCCACTACGGCGTCTCTCATAGCCTGAGTTGCTTTGGGATGTTAAACCGCGCAAACCAAACCAATGCCAACTGTTGTTACTCTGCTGCCAAAATAATTTCTTCATCGTTTGGTTTTTAGGAGGTGAGCCGTTATGCAAAGCCTGCCCTGAGCCGTCGCATAGATGAAGTCCGTCCAAGATTCCCAGTCGAAGCGGCTAGGAAAGCAAGATAGCAGACCGGAGATTGGTGGCGATAAACAAAAAAGAAAACAAAATGAACACCAAGCTGTTTTTTTCGCTTATTGCTCTTGTATCTCCGTAACGGTGTCGGGCTTTTGAGTGATATAACTGCCGACACGAGTGCCGCCAGGTCTTCGTTGCTGTCCTCGTTTCCTCTCGCGCCCCGCTATCTCCCTCTTAGCGTCGTACCATCCTATGCAATACTCAGGCGAGCTGCTGTAGCGATGCTTGGCGAGAGGAATTCAGCGCAGCCAAAATTCCCTCTACGGAATTGGGGGGGGGGGGGGGGGGGGGGTGACAAACAGATTTACTAGCGCGCTCCAATAGTCAGCAGCCGTGTCGCAGCTGCTACAGGTGATGCGACTGCCGCGCTCGCGTAGTTAGACGTCGATGTAGAGGCGACGAAGTTGTGCTTGCCGTCGATCGAGAAGCTGATGTGTGGCGGGCGACGGCCTCGCAGCAGCGAGAGCTACGCGGCGACAAGGTGAACATTTAAATTCTGGAGCTGCCGCCTCGGACGAAGTCCATGCTAGAAGGGCCAGGCTGAAGCGGAACCATAGGAGAGGTCAGCATGAAGCAACTGCCCCTGACCAGCCGCCGGCTCATGCCTATTGTTTAACTATACGCCGTTGCTTAGTTTAGCCAATTTTGACTGAGGGCGCAGGCTCTTGTCAAGACAATTTTAGGGTCGGTTCGCCTATGTCACAAGCATCTGTCAGTATTTAGTATGTGTTTTATGCGATGCTGAATAAACTTGGATTTAAATCGGAACAAAAATTCAGGGAGAAATTTGGCTCACTGAAGAGCTTCAAGACGGAAGCCTTTCCTGGAGCACTGTTAGGCATTGACTGTGAGACTGTTTGTGATGCCTATAACTAATTGCTTAATTAGCACAAGCTCACAAATTAGCTAATTAGTGTACCGTACTTCAGTCAATTGCCAGTACAAGGCATACTTATCAGTAATTCTTAGTTCCTATTCAGCAAGCGCGAACTTTCGCTAAATACCTTATTAGCGTTACAATGTTAATTACCTAATTAGTGTATTTGACTATCACTTCGTTCAATTGTAAGTACGCCCTCGCTTGACTATGTCCACATTTATGAAACTAATTAATAATTAACATAAGTAAGTGAATTAGTCAAATTGGGTAATTAGCGAATTAACAAAATTCAGGCCCGCTTACTTGGAGCATCACTCTACCATCTCTTTATTGGTTGCATGGTTATACTAGCCAAATTACAATTAGCCTCGTTTGAAATTCGCGCACTGTTACGTCACGACCATTTCGACCAATTGAAAAGCATGATATTTCTGCCGACAACTCCTGCTTACAACGATGAGGCATAAAAGGTTTCCGTCTTAAAAACAGCATGAGAGAAGAAAATGATAAATTACTCAACGTTAGTATGCGAATACCTCGTAATGAGTGATGTATGTTAATGCCATAGGTATCACTGTGCAACTGAAATTAAGTATCTATATTCCCTTAAGAAATAACGAATATCATTGTGAAATTTCTTCCCTGCGCCAATATCAGCTTACCCATTTGTTGAATACGTACCTGTACTTATTGATCATCGGGCTCTGTTGTGCTTTTCTACTTGCAGGATAGCTGAAAAACGACAGTGTTCATGTGACGTCAACTGCACGGTGCCCCTACACAGCAATCATGGCGATCAATAAGGCGGCGGTGGCATTACTTCGCGGCCACACCGACTAGACAATCCTGCTGCCCAGAAAAACCTACAATTATACTCACCACAAAGCACTGCAGATGGGGCTTTTGTCAGAGCCCTTCGACACGCCTTAAGACATGCTTAGAGAGGCAGGGCGGCCTGCTCCTCCCCACATTCCTTTGCGCAGCACCTTTTTTACCTGCGACCACACATCAGATTCAGTTTTTAGTATGACACCATACCGTTAGTTTCGAACCTCGCAATATAGTGTAGATACCGGAGAGTTTACAGGGCTATCATGTAGGACTTTCCTGTCACTCGCCAAATCGGACAGGAGGACGACTTTCTGCGGCTCTGCAACCAAGGTTTCGTAGGAAAGGGAACGAGATGGGTATTTGTTCTCGTGTCGTGGGCAGTGCAGCTGTACACTCTGCCTTGGCGCTAGCGACCCCGCAACCTCTAACTTCCCCGCTCACAAATCACACCTCCATGTGGACAAGCCACATGGGCAAACACCCGTTTCTTTCTATTTCTTGCGTAGAATTTGCTGCATAGCCGTAGAAAGTTGCCTCGACGCCTACACTCGTTGGTCATTCGAAGTCTTGTACCTCCCGCCCATCCATCCCATCTTTATCTCTCCTTCAAAACCTATGAAAATTACTCGTTGAAAAATTAAGCGTCACAAAAATGTACAGTACTCCGCTACCTAAGTTAAACTAGATGTATATTACTGAATTACGCACTAATGGACATCTTTCCTTGCCTATATAGCGAAACGCGATTAGTAAAGAACGTCATAAAATTCGGGACGATGCCCCGACATTGTTTCAAATTAGCGCGAAAGTAGCTCAAGCAGTGCGTTCTCAGTCGTGCTTGCCTGCCGAGCAGAGGATAAGTAAATCCTGTCTCGAGTGTATTTAGGACTCTGTCCCGAATTATGGGGCACCTTTTGAATTGCGTGGAAACTATGGGATATTTAAGGTGCTGTTATGCACGGGTTGATGGGAATAGTTTAAGCTCCTTTTAAAGCTTCCTGTCCTCGTAGCTAACAGCTAAATGTCCCATGCAAAACCAATGGGCTGTGTTTTCAAAAGTGACTCCGAGGGAACTGTAAAATATTGTGACATCATTTTTGTGTAAGCTTCTCATACGTAACAAAATTTTGCTGAAGTTTTTCGTGTGCTCACTAAAATTAGGTCGCACGACTATTGAGCATCAAGGGGGCGCGTTTATGAAAATAAATAACAAAAAAAACTAGAATCCTGCTGAGGAAAGATCTGCGAATATGTTATTGAACGTTACCGCGATGCTAATATATATATATATATATATATATATATATATATATATATATATATATATATGTATGAAGGAAACAAGCCAACAGTCGGCGAGGCCAAGGAAAGCGTTGAGGATGGTACTTTGTCTTTTTTTTTAATGTTCACTTGGATAATCACAGAAATGAGTAATATAATCTGTTTAGGCGAAAGATAATTAAACACAAAGTAGAATAATATATATATATATATATATATATATATATATATATATATATATATATATATATATATATATATATATTGTAGCCGAAGAAGAGGAAGTACGAGTGTTCCATGAAAGGAAAGAAGACGCTGATGCGGGCGATCCTTTCGGTGGTCTGGGTATCCCCGCCGTCGCGCTGGTTCCTGCTGCCGCCCTGCTGACCTGTGGTCGCTTTTATCGTCTCGTCCTCTGGCTAGGACGTGACATTTAGTGGAGGTGCTGGGTACGAATCCCATGCAGCGTAGTTCTACACGTAATTTTAGCCCGGTCTTAAGTCCAGGCCACCGAATTTTCTTAGTCTGCTACAGCACCTGAAATCCGCGCCAGTCGATGTCAACAAGGCCAAGCTCCGGAATTCGGGCTATTGCCCGAGGGGAAGACCGCCAGGGCTAACGTCATCATGGCCTTGCAGCCGCAGCAAACCGACAGTGCGGCTGCTGCGCGGATCACCTACATGCCGGGTACCTCAAGGACTATCACCCTATGTCGTGGCGATAGCCTGGACAATTTTGAAGATTGGGTTCAATATTACGAGCGGGTTGCGCGCCACAACGGCTGGACCCCCGATCAGTGCCTTCACAATATATACTCCTCTCTGGAGGCAACGGCACGGTACTGGTTCGAAAACCGCGAGGCCTCGTTGACCTCTTGGGAGCTCTGCAAGAACGAATTGGTCCGCACGTTTGTGAACCAGCATCGGCGACAGCACGCCGAAGATATCCTCCAAGCTCGAATTCAGGGCCCTGCCGAAAGTGTGAGAAGCTTAGTAGAGAACGTGCTGTGCCTAAGTGCTCGCGCGGACCCACAGACTACGGAGGAAAAGAAAGTGCGTGCCTTGGATGCGGGGCGTCCAGAACGAGATCTTTGGCGGACTTATACGCGATCCGCCGATTACAGTATCCAGTTATGTGGCCGAAGCGACTAACATCGCGCGCGCATTGGCCACGCGAACAAACCACTATCAGCGACTGGGAACCTACCCCAACGTCTCGAGCCTTGCCTCGTCTGGACCTAGTGGTGCTGGCCTCACCGACATCCGCGAAATCATTCGCGAAATCGTGCGCGAAGAGCTCAGGAGGTTTTCCCACCTCCTGAGCACCTTCCCTAGTATCCATCGCTACGGCCGTTCGTGAGGAAGTGCGACAGGCGCTCACACCAGAAGCCATCTCTACTTGGCCAATGGTTGCTGCTGCAGTACAACAGCCGGCTGAAAGTTATGCTGCCGTTCTCCGTCGGTCTTCTCCCGTACCTCACCAGTGACCAGAGGTGGGCAACCTCATGAGGTTTCGACCTCATGAGGTCGACCTCAACCTCAAAATGACCTCAACCTCACGGATTGAGGTGAGGTTGAGGTGAGGTCGGCGACAGCTCAAAATTTTTTGAGTGAGGTCACGAAATTGGACCTCAACCTCACGCGTGAGTTTGAGGTTGAGTGAGGTCGTCATTGTGTGAGGTCGAAATTGTGAGGTCCAGGCTTTTTTGCTGTTGCCGCGGCTTTCTTCGAAGAGCGCCCCTTTTGACGCGGAGCTCGAGCGTACTGCCGCGGTGTGCCCGCCGACTCTCGGTGTTTGGTTACCCCCCGTTCGGACGACCGGATGTCGCAGCCCCTGCCCAGCTTTCGGCATTCCACCGTAATGTCCGCAGCCCGAGGACGCTTCCCTCTGGTCTTCTTAGAAGGAGATATTTTTTTTTACTTCACGAACTCCTCATGCCCCCCCCCGCCACCCCCGTTTTCTCTGACTTGTTTGTGCCGATGCTTTCCGCAGGCTCAAACACCCAGGAGCGCGCAAAGCACATAACTCACGTTGAACCGGGGTGCCTTTGTCGGATGCCGCAAAGAAACATGCAAACTAAAAGGCGAAGCAAACTGTCTTTGCGCAGACGGCGCGGAGCAGACCTGTTTGTCGTGTGCATGCCCGTTTTTAGGCGCTAACGTCGCGGCTGCTGCCTTACATTCGATAAAGGACCCCGCTGTACATTGCACGGAAACTTAACAGAAAATGGTGCAGCGAAATGGTTAGAGCACGTGATACTGACAGATATAAAAAGAAAGGAAAACATGACCAAACCAGGAAAACCGGCACAATACCATCTGAGCATTTTATCAAAGTCCTCTTTTTCGAATTGTACGTCATTGTTCTATATTCCGGTCCTGTAAATTTATATTCTTGTATTCTCCAGAACAACCTCTCTTTGGCCTTGTGCTGCTTGTTTCTTCTAATAGATTCACAGGTGGCCCCGAAAAACTGAAATGGGATGAAGGTGCTTGTGTAGCGGTAAAATGTGCAACAGGATGAAACAGACGGCACAACTTATAAGACGCAGCTGACATACAGGAAAGAAACCTGCGCATGTTAACTATTTGCCGAGATAGAAGAGACAAAAAATATATGGGGCTTGCATACAGTAAAGGCCAATGAAAAACAAAAAGTTCTTGCACCGCTAAGGCCATTTGATTCTCTCTCAAATTCTAGTGAAATCAAGCAATGCAGGAGGAAGGAGGAGAGTAAAGGATTCTTAACTTCATAATATCAGGTTTCTCTTGAAATCTCGTATTCAGGCGCAGAAAAAAAAAAGGGAAAAGCGTTCTCCTACATCTTTTTATGAGCTAGAAAGTATTGAGATGGTTTCCGGCTCGACATTTTGGTGTCTAGACGGACGAATTGGTGTGGCGAACTGAGCGTGTCTCTTTTGTGCTCCCGTCTGCTCGAGACGGACAAATCAATCGGATGAAAATTTTTGTGGCCAGATGTCGGAATAATTTTTTCAGACATTTGTTTTTTTCTTTAAAAATCAATTTAGATATACGTGAATGAAACCAATTACATGCTAGCACTCAGGAATGCAGTACTAAGTCGATGTCTCAAGCCTTCTATATGCTCTGGGAAGCGCAGTTCTCTTCTGTTTTTAGTGTGCGACATTTGTTATTACTTTCGTCAACATGGCATTTCTTTATCTATATTTTCTTGTATGTCAATTAAGTTCGTACACTGCCGAAAAGAGAACAGGCTTCTTCCCTCACATTAGGCTCTTTCTTTGGCATCTTTTCAGAGGCCCATAGCACAACCCTCCTCTCCACTTACCGGCGCGGTCATTGAATTTTTTTTTCTTTTTCTTTTGCAAGTTTTGGAAAGCGCGATCTAGTCTCTGAAAGCGGAGCTGGCACACATGCGCCATTGCCTTTTGGTGTGTATTGGTGACAGTTCGGCATTCACTGTACGAGCAAGACCAGATGCCATGGAGATGGACGGCGAAGGGAGGAGCGCGTGCACAGCAGGGAGCACGGTCCCTCCGGGCTGCTTGCTCGCCTCCTTTCTGTTGTTCTTGTCTTCATTTTACCTTTATGTGCTGTAACTATACGACACTAACGGGGAAACGGTTTCTCTAGATTCACGTACGGTGCATGCGGCGGAGCAGCTTCGGAGACACCACCGTGCAGTTTATTAGTTCAGTCTTCAAAGGAAAACAAGTGAATACCACAAAGAAGCTCGTCTCAGAATTGTTGGCGAAATGGCATCCATTATTCAGTTCGGACGTACAAGTATTTATATCGCTTGTTTTTTTTTTTTTTTTTTTTTAGGCGGGTGGGAGTTCGACATTTTGCTCCGGCGAAATTTGAAGGGCGAGCCGATGTTCGCGACAGCAAAGTGGTTCACGTTTAACCCTCTTTCCTAGCAGTTCCGACTCTTGTAATTTTTTAATATAAGCGTGGTGTTCGAAGAAGCAATTTCGCTAATTCTTGCAATACGCCACGGGATCACAGAATTATAAACAAACGCCCAGGAGTGGCCGGTTGGGACCTCATAAGATAAACAGCATTCCTCTTCGAAATTTTCTGAAGGTTTATTCGGCGTTGGCCGAGTTTTATGATTAACTGGTGTTTTGCTGTCTTTTCCTCTTTTGTTTATTTCGCTGGGGATTTAGCCTTCACAAGTCGTTTCATGAGTGGCTATTATGGAAAATTTGTGCCCCGTTAATATGACATCCGTTAATATGGAGGACCCGAATTATGGACACTTTTCTGGGGCGAAGATTTTTCAATGTATTTATGCCTCGTTAATATAGAAACTCGCTCTCTGAACAATGGACAGGGGATGAATGCACACAGCCTATTCGGCCCATGTATTTTTGTCTCGTTAATATGGACATCGTTCGAAAAAAGCAGGGGAGTCCGAACGGGGGCGCAGGCCGGGAACCTATGCGACAGCCGATACGGTCGGATGCCTGAACCAGTCCTGTGGAGTTGCACAGAACCAAAGCGGGCGTGTCGTCATTTTAGGAGGGGAGGGGAGGGGGGGGGGGGGGCGAGAGCGGGAAGGAAGGGAGGAGGAAGAGAAAAGGAGGGTGGATGGCAGGGATCGTACACAGCAAACCGAGGGTCGGCTAACTAAGAAAGACCCCAATAGGAGGGAACCGGGAGATTTCTGGGTGCAGCGGCAGCGCCGCAACGAGAGGCCGCAGTCGGGAAAACAGCAACATGTGGTCGCAATAAATTCTGTTGAACGTGAACGGAAGAGAGGCCGGTAAAAGCTTAAGAAAGAAATAATAGGAAGCAAGACAAGTGCCAAAATTGGGGGTGGGAACTGAAGTTTTTCTATCCCAGAACACAAAGTGTGTTCCATGAAGCCGTTAACGCTTTTCGGTCAGGGTTAAGACACACTCAGGAAGTAGAGCGACAAAAAAAAGGCGACGAGCACGCAACCAGGACCGGGTGTCCCGTCCTGGACGCCCTTCCTTCTCATGCTCCTGGTTTTCGTCACTGTTGCGCTGCCGAACTACCACATTTTGCACCACAGCGATCCGCATGTCGGCTTCGCCTTGAGTCAACGATGCAGCCTTGACAAGGTCTGAGCTCTTCGTAGTCCGCTAGCCGTCGTTTTAAACTGTACTTCAGCTTGCAGTGTTTGTTTCATAGTAACACATACAACGGCACAGGAAAGGGCTGTTTGATAGCCCTCTGTATAGTAGCCTGCCAGCTTGACTCCCTCGTTTCCTTACAGGAACAGTACAAGGCAAAAAAGAGAGAATCAGAAGAACGGAAAGTCAGGGAGGTTAACTATAGGGAAAAAGAGTGCAAAGAAGCAGATGCCTGTAACCCTCAACTTTTGTCTGACTTTTGGCATGGCGGGAGTTAAACGCAAAAGAATGGAGCTGAACTTAGGCGCGAAGCGGGAAATCTGTGAATACAAGCGGCAAAAGCCATCTCAGTCAATCCAAGCCGTGAAAGACTGGACCGAAGTTCAACTAGGCCTCAGCCTCGTCAGGTCGACGGTAGCATCGATACTACAGGACTCCGATAAATGGCTCAACGTCGGCATTGCAGCGAAAGCCACAGTCCAACAGTGCCCAGCACAGTTTGAAGAAATGGAGTCAGCCTTGTTAACGTGGTTCGGGAATGTGTACGCGAATGGTGCTGTCGTGAGCGACGAAATGCTTCAAGAGAAGGCTCGCTGCCTCGGCAACATTATGGGTGCTTCTTCTCCTCCGTCTTGATAGGTTTTACCTGTGATGACTTACGTAATTTTTGTTCAGTAAAACAGGGGGATGTTTACTGAGAAATATTATCTTACGCTATGTCTAGACGTTACTGGCTTCAGCTACTCAAGAGGATGGCTGACAAGGTTTAAGAACAGACAAGACGTTTCGGGTCGACGGATTCATGGAGAAGAGGGTAGCATCGACATCTCGGCTGTGTTTAAATACCCAAATTAATTAAAACAGCAGCCATTAATTATATTTTTTCTCAATTAAATACTTTTCGTTTTTATTCACGACTCGTTATTATGGATGACTTGCTTTATAGACAGTTTTTGTCGGAAACAAACGTCCATACTAACGATGGCACGACTGTATTCCTATTTTTTTTTCCTAATTTAATGTATTCTGGCGTAAGACAATGTACAGTGTATTAAAAAAAAGCTCGGCAATCATCAATATTTTTTCGAATTAAGAAAAAGAGCAAGGATGGAAGCCTGGGCGAGTTGGTGCCGATTTTCTTGCCACATAGCGCTAAACAGATAGGGACACAGCGAGACATACAGGGCGGGCGCTAAAAAAAAGCGCCCGTCCCGTGTGTCTCGCTGTGCCCCTGTCTGTTTAGAGCATATCGTCATTGTTGTCGTCGTCACTAGGGTCAACAGCATTTGCCTTTTCAGTTTATAGTAAGAACTGACTTGTTTTATTTCTAATACGAATCTTATTCACGTGGGTCAGATGGGATAAACTCTTCGTATTGCATTATGGGCCTACGCGTAGTAACGTGGTACCCATGTAGGCCTTACATTAAACCGACCACAAAAGGGTAGGCGAGGAGGTCGAGTGGATTGCCAGTTAAGTGCAGACTTGGACATGGTAGTGTCCGGAGCTTTTCTGCTTTTATCCGGAATATTAATTGTATAAAATTAGGAGTAAAATACAGCCTTCATAAGACCAAATTCTGGCTAGCCTATATACCCCAGGATTACCGAGAAATCTGTATTTGCTTTAAGTTACGGTTTAATTTAATGATTCTTTTTTTTTTTTTTTTGAGGTTGAGCGCCCGACCTCAAACTCACATTTTGAGTTTGAGGTGAGGTTGAGTGAGGTCGCCAATGGTCACCTGAAAAGTGAGGTGAGGTCGCCTGGGGGACCTCAACCTCAATTGATGAGGTTGAGGTTGAGTGAGGTCGCCAAATATTTTTTGAGTTTGAGGTGAGGTCGAGGTTTTTGAGGTCAAATGCCCACCTCTGCCAGTGACAACGGGTTACGGATTCTGGGTCTCCACGCCATGAAGTCCTGGCGCAGCAATGCACATACTCGGAGCCGCGGAGACGACGAAAAATCGACATCTGTAGAACTGCGGACAGCCGACCGTTGTGTTTCCACTGTGGTGAACCTGATCACATGCACCGCCGCTGCCCATACCGAGACCTTGGCCTGCGAGGATTCAGCCGGAGCGACGGGCTACCTCGTTATGAACAACCCCGAGATATCCAGGAGCAGAGGTGGGCATTTGACCTCAAAAACCTCGACCTCACCTCAAACTCAAAAACTATTTGGCGACCTCACTCAACCTCAACCTCATCAATTGAGGTTGAGGTCCCCCAGGCGACCTCACCTCACTTTTCAGGTGACCATTGGCGACCTCACTCAACCTCACCTCAAACTCAAAATGTGAGGTTGAGGTCGGGTGCTCGACCTCAAAAAAAAAAAAAAAAAAAAGAATCATTAAATTAAACCGCAACTTAAAGCTAATATACATGTCTCGGTAATCTTAGGGCATATAGGCTAGTCAGAATTTTGTCGTATGGAGGCTGTATTTTACTCCTAATTTTATACAACAATTAATATCCCGGATAAAAGCAGAAAAACTCCGGACACTACATGTCCAACTCTGCACTAAAGTGGCAATCCTCTCCCCCTCCTCGCCTACCCTTTTGTGGTCGGTTTCAATCTAAGGCCTATATGGGTACAACGTTACTACGCATAGGCCCATATAATGCAATACAAAGAGTTTAACCCATCTGACCCACGTGAATAAGATTCGTATTAGAAATAAAACAAGCCAGTTCTTACTATAAACGGAAAAGCCAAATGCTGTTGACCCTAGTGACGACAACAATGACGATATGCTCTTTTTCTTTTCTTGCCCCATAGCACTAAACAGACATATTTTTCATTCAATAACTTATTTTTTCATTCAATAACTTTTGTGATCTTAAATCTTTTGTTTTTGTTTAGTCAATTACTTTATTACACTAATTCAGTTTGTGTAGGACATTTGGCAGTCCACACTGAACCCTGGCCAATCCCCCTTCGTGGGTATGTGCCAAATATCAAGGAAGAAGAAGAAGAAGAAGAAACAGACAGGGACACAGCGAAACACACGGGACGGGCGCTTTTTTTTTATCGCCCGTCCAGTATGTCTGGCTGTGTAACTGTCTGTTTAGCGCTATGAGGCAAGAAAACCGACACCAACTCGCCCAAGCTTCCATCCTTGCTCTTTTTCTTAATTCGAAAGAAAAATTGATGATTGCCGAGCTTTTTTTTAATACACTGTACATTGTTTTGCGACAGAATACATTAAATTAGGAAAAAATAGGAATACATTCGTGCCTCGTTAGTACGGACGCTTTGGTTTCCTACCAAAGCTGTCCATAAAGCGAGTCATCCATAATAACGAGTCATGAATAAAAACGAAAAGTATATAATTGAGAAAAAATTTATAATTAATGGCTGCTGCTTTAATTAATTTGGGTATGTAAACACAGCCGAGATGTCGATGCTACTCTCTTCTCCATAGATCCGTCGACCCGAAACGTCATGTCTGTTCTTAAACCTTGTCAGCCATCCTCTTGAGTAGCTGAAGTCAGCAATGCCTAGACAGAGCGTAGAATAATATTTCTCAGTAAACATCACCTTGTTTTACTGAACAAAAATTCCGTAAGTCATCACAGGTAAAACCTATCAAGACGGAGGAGAAGAAGCACCCATAATGTTGCCGAGGCAGCGAGCCTTCTTTTGAAGCATTTCGTCGCTCACGACAGCACCATTCGCGTACACATTCCCGAACCACATTAACAAGGCTGACTCCATTTCTTCGAACTGTGATTGGCGCTGTTGGACTGTGGCTTTCGCTGCGATGCCGACGTTGAGTCATTTATCGGGGTCCTGTAGTATATATGGATGGTATACCGTCGACCTGGCGAGGCTGAGGCCTAGTTGAACATGGGTCCAGTCTTTCGTGGCTTGGATTGACTGAGATGGCTTTTGCCGCTTGTACTCACAGATTTCCCGCTTCGCGCCTAAGTTCAGCTCCATTCTTTTGCGTTTTACTCCCGCCATGCCAAAAGTCAGACTAAAGTTGAGGGTTACAGGCTCCTGCTTCTTTGCACTCTTTTTCCCCAGTTAACCTCCCTGACTTTCCGTTCTTCTGATTCTCTCTTTTTTGTCTTGTACTTTTTCTGTAAGGAAGCGAGGGAGTCAAGTTGGCAGGCTACTATACAGAGGGCTATCAAACAGCCCTTTCCGGTGCCGTTTGTATGTGTTCCTATGAAACAAACATTGCAAGCTGAAGTACATTTTAGAACGACGGCTAGCCGATTACGAAGAGCTCAGACCTTGTCAAGGCCGCATCGTTGACTCAAGGCGAAGCCGACATGCGGATCGCTGTGGTGCAAAATGTGGTAGTTCGGCAGCGCAACAGTGACGAAAACCAGGAGCATGAGAAGGAAGGGCGTCCAGGACGGGACGCCCGGTCCTGGTTGCGTGCTCGTCGCCTTTCTTTTGTCGCTCTACTTCGTGAGTGTGTCTTAACCCTGACCGAAAAGCGTTAACGGCTTCATGGAACACACTTTGTGTTCTGGGATAGAAAAACTTCAGTTCCCACCCCCAATTTTGGCGCTTGTCTTGCTTCTTATTATTTCTTTCTTACGCTTTTACCGGCCTCTCTTCTGTTCACGTTCAGCAGAATTTATTGCGACCACATGTTGCTATTTTCCCGACTGCGGCCTTTAGTTGCGGCGCTGCAGCTGCACCCAGAAATCTCCCGGTTCCCTCCTTTTGGGGTCTTTCTTAGTTAGCTGACCCTCGGTTTGCTGTGTACGATCCCTGCCATTAACCGTCCTTTCCTCCTCCTCCTCCCTTGCTTTCCGCTCTTGTGCCCCCTCCCCCCTCCCCTCCTAAAACGACGACACACCCGCTTTGGTTCTTCCCAACTCCACAGGACTCGTTCAGGCATCCGACCGTATCGGCTGTCGCATAGGTTCCCGGCCTGCAAACCCTTCTTTAACTTGCGTTCGGACTCCCCTGGTTTTTTCAGACGATGTCCATATTAACAAGACACAAATACATGGGCCGAATAGGCTGTGTGCATTCATCCCCTGTCCATTGTTCAGAGAGCGAGTTTCTATATTAACGAGGCATAAATACATTGAAAAATCTTCGCCCCAGAAAAGTGTCCATAATTCGGGTCCTCCATATTAACGGATGTCATATAAACGGGGCACAAATTTTCCATAATAGCCACTCATGAAACGACTTGTGAAGGCTAAATCGCCAACAAAACAAACAAAAGAGGGAAAGACAGCAAAACACCAATTAATCATAAAACTCGGCCAACGCCGAATAAACCTTCAGAAAATTTCCAAGAGGAATGCTGTTTATCTTATGAGGTCCCAACCTGCCACTCCTGGATGTTTGTTTATAATTGTGTGATCCCGTGGCGTATTGCAATAATTGGCGGAACTGCTTCTTCGAACACCACGCTTACATTAAAAAATTACAAGGGTCGGAACTGCTAAGAAAAAGGGTTAAACGTGAACCACTTTGCTGTTGCGAACATCGGCTCGCCCGTCAAATTTCGCCGGAGCAAAATGTCCAACTCCCACCCGGCTAAAAAAAAAAAAAATAACACACACGATATAAATACTTGTACGTCTGAGCTGAATACTGGATGCCATTTCGCCAACAATTCCGAGACGAGCTTCTTTCTAGTATTCACCTGTTTTCCGTTGAAGAGTAAACTAATAAATTGCACGGTGGTGTCTCCGAAGCTGCTTCACCACATGCACCGTAGGTGAATCTAGAGAAACCGTTTCCCCGTTACTGTCGTATAGTTACAGCACATAAACGTAAAATAAAGACAAGAACAACAGAAGGGAGGCGAGCAAGCAGCCCGGAGGGACCGCGCCCCCTGCTGTGCACGCGCTCCTCCCTTCGCCGTCCGTCTCCATGGTATCTGGTTTTGCTCATGCAGTGAATGCCGAACTGTCACCAATACACTCCAAAAGGCAGTGGGGTATGTGTGTCAGCTCCGCTTCCAGAGACTGCATCGCGCTTTTCAATACTTGCAAAAAGAGAAAAACTAAATGTCCACGCCGGTAAGTGGAAAGGAGGGTTGTGCTATGGGCCTCTGAAAAGATGCCAAAGAAAGAGCCTAATGTGAGGGAAGAAGCCTGTCCTCTTTTCGGCAGTGTACGAACTTAATTGACATACAAGAAAATATATAAGAAGAAATACCATGTTGACGAAAGTAATAACAAATGTCGCACACTAAAAACAAGAGAACTGCGCTTCCCAGAGCGTATAGAAGGTTTGAGACATCGACTTAGTACTGCATTCCCCAGTGCTAGCATGTAATTGCCTTCATTCACGTATATCTAAATTGATTTTTAAAGAAAAAGACAAATGTCTGAAAACATTATTCCGACATATGGCTACAAAAATTTTCATCAGATTGATTTGTCCGTCTGGAGCAGACGGGAGCACAAAAGAGACACGCTCAGTTCGCTACACCAATTCGTCCGTCTAGACACCAAAATGTCGAGCCGGAAACCATCTCAATACTTTCTAGCTCATAAAATCATGTAGGAGAACGCTTTTCTCTTTTTTTTTTTTCTGCGCCTGAATAAGAGATTTCAAGAGAAACCTGATGTTATGAAGTTAAGAATCCCTTAATCTCCTCCTTTCTCCTGCATTGCTTGATTTCACTAGAATTTGAGAGGGAAACGAGGGGCTTTAGCGGAGCGAAATCATTTTTTTTTTCAATGGGCTTCACTGTATGCAAGCCCCATATCTATTTTTTTGTCTCTTCTATCTCGAAAAATATAGTTAACATGTGCAGGCTTCTTTCCTGTATACCACTGCGTCTTATAAGCTGTGTCGTCCGTTTCATCCTCTTGCATGTTTTACCGCTATATTGGTTATATACGGAACGCTAGCACTTTCATGCCATTGCAGTTTTTCGGGGCCACCTGTGAATCTGTTAGAAGGAACAAGCAGCACAAGACCAAAGAGAGATTGTTTTGGAGTATACAAGAATATAAATTTACAGGACCGGAATATAGAACGATGACATACAATTCGAAAGGGAGGACTTCAAAAAAATGCTCAAATGGTATTGTGCCGGTTTTCCTAGTTTGTTCAGGTTTTCCTTTTTTTATCTGTGAGTATCACGTCCTCTAACAATTTCGCTGCGCCATTTTCTGTTAAGTTTCCGTGCAATGTACAGCGGGCTCCTTTATCGAATGTAAGGCAGCAGCCATGACGTTAGCGCCTGGAAACGGGCGTGCACACGACAAACAGTTGTGCTCCACGCCGTCTGCGCAAAGACAGTTTGCTTCACTTTTTAGTCTGCTTGTTTCTTTGCGGCATCCGACAAAAGCACCGCGGGTCAACGTGAATTATGTGCTTTGCGCGCTCCTGGGTGTATGAGCCGGCGGCAAGCATCGGCAAAAAGAAGTCAGAGGAAACGGGGGTGGCGGGCGGGGGGCATGAGGAGTTCATGAAGTAAACAAAAAAAATATCTCCTTCCAAGAAGACCAGAGGGAAGCGTCCTCGGGCATCGGACATTACGGTGGAATGCCGAAAGCTGGGCAGGGGCTGCAGCATCCGGTCGTCCGAACGGGGGGTAACCAAACACCGAGAGCCGGCGGGCACACCGCGGCAGTCCGCTCGAACTCCGCGTCAAAAGGGGCGCTCTTCGAAGAAAGCCGCTGCAACAGCAAAAAGCCTGGACCTCACAATTTCGACCTCACACAATGACGACCTCACTCAACCTCAAACTCACGCGTGAGGTTGAGGTCCAATTTCGTGACCTCACTCAAAAACTTTCGAGCTGTCACCGACCTCACCTCAACCTCACCTCACTCCGTGAGGTTGAGGTCATTTTGAGGTTGAGGTCGACCTCATGAGGTTGAAACCTCATGAGGTTGCCCACCTCTGTCCAGGAGTATCTTCGACGCACTTCGTCCCCGATGCGACCCGATGACCGTCAATATCTTCCACGCTCTTCATCGCCGATGCAAACTGATGACCGTGTATCCCGCTTGCACTCGCCACGCTGCCCTCCCACGCCTCCTCACGGGTCTCGCCGTGAGAGCTTGTCTCCTCTTCCTCGTCGGGAAAACAGTACGGCGACGCCTGGAGGTGGCGTTGCCGAATTCGGCCGAAAGAAAGAGCCTCCACGTACGTTAACATCTGACACCACGGACAACGGCACACGCGGAAACGAAAATGGTTTTGCGGCCTCTATTAATGTAAGCGTTATAATCGACGGCCACGCGGTCACTGCACTCGTTGACACTGGCGCCGATTACTTGGTATTCAGTGGAAAGTTATGTCGCCGACTTCGCAAGGTGACCACCCAGTGGGATGGGCCTCTGATACGAACCGCAGGAGGTCACCTCATAATGCTTGTTGGAAAATGCACCACCCGCGTCGAAATTAACGGTGAGACGTGCACCGCCAAATTTTTTATCTTAGAGAATTGCTCCAAGGATGTTATTCTCGGAATGGACTTTCTCTGTGAATATGGTGCAGTCATCGATGTAGGGCAGAATAAGTTGACTCTGCGAGAACGTTCTCCATCGCCGAGATTTTGTAGAGCCACACCAGTTGCGCTTAAAGTTGATGCCGAACATGTGAACTTGCCACCGCTCTCGACAGTTTTCGAGCCGAGACCTCCGCGTGTGGCGAATGCCTCCTGGAAGGAAATATACAAATGTTGCTTTGGAATGGAATTGGCGCGTTGCGATGGGAATAGCCGATGTTCAGGAAGGACGGGCCAACATCTTCGTGACAAACTTTAGGAACGAGCCGCAGCACGTGATAGAAGGGGCAGTTAGAACCCATATAGAAGAAATAAGCGACGCTCTTGAGACTATTGTCTTGCCTGAGAGGGACATTTCCTCCGAACAGCACGAGGAAAAACCCTTGCAACTGGATATTAAGAAAAACCTTGAGTCGTCCCAGACAAGCGAACTACTCGAACTTTTGTATTGTTACCGCGGGTGTTTTTCAACGACATTCAGGGTTCGCCAGACGCCCGTCGCGAAACATAGAGTTATAGTCGACGGCGCAGCCCACTCGATTCGCCAACCACTGTACCGAGTTTCCCAGAAGGAAAGAAGAGCAATACAGGAACAAGTGCGGGAAATGCTACATGACGATGTCATCCAGCCTTCTAACAGCCCGTGGGCCGCACCTGTCGTGCTGGTCAAGAACAAAGACGGGACGCTTCGGTTCTGTATGGACTACAGGCGACTCAACAAGGTGACAAAGAATGATGTATATCCACTGCCCCGAATCGATGACACACTCGATCGGCTCCGTCACGCCCGCTATTTTTCGTCTATTGATCTGAAAAGTGGATACTGGCAGATCGAAGTGGATGAGCGAGACCGAGAGAAGAGCGCGTTTATAACACCGGATGGCCTTTACGAGTTCAAGGTGATGCCGTTTGGCTTTTGTACAGCGCCCGCGACATTTCAACGCGTCATGGACACTGTGCCCGCCGGACTGAAGTGGCAGACGTGTCTCGTTTATCTGGATGACGTTGTTAGCTTTTCAAGCACCTTCGCGGACCATCTTGTGCGCCTCGAAGCGGTTCTTCGTGCTATACAGAACGCCGGACTAACACTCAAGCCTTCGAAATGCCGGTTCGCATATGGTGAGCTGAAGTTTCTTGGGCATATAGTCAGTCACAGAGGAGTGAAACCAGATCCCGAGAAAACAGCGGCCATGGCATCCTTCCCACCACCATCGGACAAGAAAACTGTCAGAAGCTTTCTTGGTGTCTGCGCTTACTTCAGACGTTTCGTTCGCAACTTCGCCCTGATTGCAGCGCCGCTAATCCACCTTACAAAAGACAGCGTCGACTTCGTGTGGAATGAAGAGCAAGAGTTAACATTCAGGCAACTAAAGCAAGCCCTTTTGTCGCCACCTGTACTACGCCACTTCGATCAAAATGCCGACACTGAACTCCACACGGACGCCAGCAACAAATGACTAGGGGCAGTGCTTGTGTACAATTCCAGGATGGCGCTGAGCGGGTTCTTGCGTACGCAAGCCGAACTCTTTCCAAGGTGGAAGATAATTACTTGACAACAGAAAAAGAGTGCCTCGCCATCATCTGGGCCATAACTAAGTTTCGGCCTTATCTGTACGGACGCCCGTTTCGTGTGGTCACCGACCACACTCTAAAAAAAAAAGGTGTGATCTTAGTCTTTTTGGGGGGTAAACTGCTTGTCGCTGAGCTAACACCTTTTTGGGGTAAGGTTACGCTGTGTCTTGGAAGACTAAGTATTTATACCATTGCATGTAGTGTAACATTACGCTTCTGGTAGCATAAACTTGCACCTTCACAAGCAGTGTAACTGTATTCTACCTAGGCATAACGTTGCACCTTTCATAAAGGCCTATGTTTTAGTCTGTCGATGGCATAAGCATACCCTTGCATCAAAGGTGCAAGTTTGCACCTTGACAACGTAAGCTTATCCTGTATGTACAGGTGCAAAGTTACCATTTTAGAGTATAAATTTATATTACGACAAAGAGCGCAAAGTTTTGCACCTTTATGGTGCAAGCTTATACCACCAGGAGAAGGATAACGTTGCCCTCCAAGCAGTTTAAAGTAATGCCATATTACATAGGGTATCTAAGCATCATCTTGTGGTATATATATGCTATCCACACAAGAGTACTATTACCAATCTGCATCGTAAACTTGGTCACTGGAAACAGGAATAAAGCTAACCAATACATTTCAAGATTTTCTGGAAGGAAAGATTATGTTGAAACATTGCAATATCTTTGTGTCGTCTGGAGTGTGACAGTGAGCAATGTTTCAGGTGAGGTAGGCTGTGTCATGTTGTATTCAAGCCGTAAGTTATGTTGCAGAGTGAACAAAAAGAATTTACAGAACAATCGGTTAAGATAACATACCATGGTGTTTATTTTACCTCATTATACACCGAAGTTGCAGCAAGGGACTGGATAATCTTCTCCGCACAGTCAGGGCAGGGATGTACCACGTATTTGACCTGCATAGAAAAGAGAACTTGTAATCAGTTACTCACGAAGAAAGTCTCACAAAACATGCTTATGGAGTAATTAATTCACATATAAAAATAACACTGCACAAAGGGCAAGTAAAAAGGAAGACAGATGGAAATAGTGCACCAGTACAGGCTTCCAAGTGTTTATATAATGAGAATTGTGAAATCACACAATATATAGATCAATGAAAATTCTCCAAATCTGATCTTTACCTGTGCCACTAACACACACATAGACAACTAGCACATTGCAATCTCAGAAAAAATTGACAATATGCTCAATAAGACACAATATACAATGAGACATATTCTTGTTAGGAGCAGGGTCAAGCCATAGGCATCACTGATGTTGGACTACCCAGAGGGTTATTTAAAGAAATATGAATGAAAACATATTGATAAAATAGAAGCTAGCCTAATAAAGGCAAAAGATGTGATTTAAAAAACCCCTCCCTCTACTCGTTCATATGTGCAGTTCTCCTTTTTTTTATCATTAGCTTTTTATGTTAAACTTTGTTTTATCACCTTCACTTTCACCTTTGTTGTTTGCTGGTTTCCACTCCAACACCCAAACATTATAGTTTGCTTTCACACCTGACCATACCAGTGGTCTTGTTTCTAGTCACTATGGTCTCACCCTCCTAGAAAACACTGTCTCTGGTCCTTCATGACATTATCTTATGTTGCCTATAGTGTTAATGTTTTCCTGAGACTACACTGTCTTTAGTCATCTGATCATCCATCACAAGTGACAACTGCAAATCTCTTCTTCTTCTTTTTTCTTTTTGGGGGGGGGGGAGGAGGGATGGGGGGAGGTTCTTTTGTTCTTGCATTCGTTGTCATTTCTCATGAATATAACGAATGAAGCTTGTTCCTGCAGAGCTTGCTCCTGCAGGGGTATGTCTAAGGCCATTCTATTGTTTCTGCCTTTAGTGCAGTTTACATTCCTGGAAAAAGGCATGAATATACCACAGAGGCTATGCCTTATAAAATGCGGGATACCACTTCTGAAAGATGGAACATTTCATGCTAAAAGAGCAATGATAGCAAGGCACATCCAAAGCACCTTCTGCACATGTGCATTACTGCAGTGATGTCACAGATGCAGAATTATGTAAAGCATGACAATAAAATGCAACTTTTACATAAGTTCATTGCTAGTTTCACACCACACATCAGCTTATGCCGATGCCAAAAACTTCTCGAGACTGCCGTTTCACTTCAAAACTACATTATCTTGCTCAGGAGGCAAAAACAATACACTTCAATACCCCTATAATTCCTTGAACAAACCACAAAGCTTGAGATTCTATGTATTGCTGTTTCATGTAATGCTCGCAGCACATGCAGCAGGAATAAAACTTCTCATAAACTGCAATTTGCCAGAACTGTCAACTGCTTATCTCTTTAGATGCCTAACTAATGAAATTGTAAATGCTGACCAATATTATACAAGAATGATTATTAAAAAGTGTTTACAACAAATTTCTCGAAGATTATGTTCTTTACCTTTACAGATTGCAAATCATAAACTATGAAGAGACACCCGTGCAGTCTCTGCCGGTGGGTTGTGCAGCAATGTGGACTTTGGGTACCTGGTACAGCTTCAGGATTAGACTTAATTATCTATTCTTTTTGTTTATAAGAGGCAATATGAAAACTGCAAAATTGAAGGCTATTAATGAGTGAGCCTAGGCCTAAAACCCTCCTAATCATCTATGTGGTCTAACATAATGAGCATCAAAAATATTCCTTTAAAAGCTTTGTAAGTTGGTTTTTCCACATTACATAACTAAAAAAGGGTGTTGCTGACATTTCTTATTCAGATAATATAGACATATTTTGTGTTTTTGATGATGCAGAAGAAGCTAACATGATTCTGGCAACAATACCAAGTGCAGCAACATTTTTTACATGCAATGTGGGAAAGCAAGACAATAGTTTTCAAATACGCCTTTCCTTGTTCAGTATTTTGAACTACATTGCTCTTTCAGAAAATTTAAGAACTGGGCTCACCTATAATATTGGGGACCCTCATTTCTGGTATATAATACTGTCCCCTAAAATTAAAATGCAAAAGTTAAGTCAATTTTGGTTGATTAGCCATTCAACCATTATCCTCTACCACAGACATGTCCACTGTGCTGCACAATCCAGTTCTAATTGTACTGCAAATTTCATTTCATTCATTCTCCCTTTATAGGCCCATAGACATGACATAAGGGGTGGGGGCATATATATATATATATTTGTTAAATGGTAGTGGTGGAACACAAGGAAAATACGCTGAGTACAAATGGCACAAAACAATATAAAGAACACAAAAGAAACAATAAAGCTGAAAGTGCTAAAATACCGTCCATTACATATCACCTGCAGTACTTCATTTTTAGTTTCATTCTATTGTGGACATACCTAGCAACATAAGAGCATGTGAGTTGTTGAAAATTACACCCATCAGAGAACATAACCTTACTGCTGAGAACCAAGTGCAAACAATTTAAATATTAGGTTTTGAAGAAAAAAAGAAAAGAGGCATACATTAACAGCTCACTCAATAAAAAGAAGTCAACATGTTCAGATCGATTACATACTGAAAAAATTCCTCCCTTGCTAACTTGCTCAATAGCACTGAATGGTTCCAAAATCAATGTAATGCCAGGGCTATTGCTCCTCAGCATCGAAAAATATGCTCTTTGATAGACATAAAGCAACAATGAACAGACCACAATGCCACAGCTATGTCGAAAAATACATACCACACAAATCTTGCCGTAAGTAGTCGTCCAGCGCTGAAGAATGCAGGTTGATCTTTAGAAGCAGGAGTAACAGCACTTCTACACCGTATTCCTCCTACTGGCAGGTACGCTGCAGCAAAGGTATCATTCATAACATTAGCATGATACTTGTAACTAGTACATACATAACTATAGTACAAAAAATAATGGCACCACACATGCCACAACAATGACTCAAATATTTTGACAATGAGCTTAAAAGCTACAACTCCTGTTCCTAGATATATCTGTAACAATATCTGCCACCTCTTTACAGTCGAAATAACTGCTTAAATAAACTAGAATAGCAGATTTATGACAAACTGCTAGCACAATGACAATACACATTAACTTCAATGAGGGAATGTCTCAGTACCAGTGAATTGTAGTAATGAGTATAACACAATGTCTGACAACAGAAACTACAGAAGGAAAAGAATGTGTTGTTATTGGTCAGGCATAGCCTCCTTTCTATGGGTCAGGAGGCTGAAAAGTTCAGAATGGAAATAGCTGAGTAGAAACTATAGCAAATCCCCAAATGAAAAATATTAGTGATATAAAAATTTTCCTTAGCTCGCTAACGAAAATTAGCACATTTAATCAAAATAGCTGTTTGGGCCAGTTGGTTCATACTTACACCCTAAAAGACCAGCGAAAAAAAAGAAAACAGGTACAAAGGAACACAAAACGTATTTCAGTGCCAGTCCTGTCATTTTTTGTTTCTTTGTCCCCGTAATTATTATTATTTTTTTGCGCTGGTCTTTTTATGTACCGATTACAAAAAGAAAGTCAGTCTTAAAGCAGAGAAGGGGTGACACATGGTTTGCTTCAATGCTGAAGACATCTGATCACCAGCTAACCCAGATTTTTCACTTGTTAAGTGATTTGATCGAGTCCAATATTTATTATCAGTTTTTAACATAAGTGATCAGCAAGTTAAATAACACCATTTACTCGCACACGCCCTCAAACACAATGAAACTCAATTGATAAGTCACTGTCTGGGCGTGCACCATATTGCACGGCATGAGCGAAAATGGCAACACGCAAGGAGACACACACATGGCACGCGACATAAATATTCTCCGACGAGAATCCCAAGCAGTATACATTGAGGCAGATGTCAGTGATCAGCAATATGTGCCACAAAAGTGCGCGTGTCAATTTAAACGCCCCTTTCTGGACGGAAACAATGCTTTGGACTTACCAGCACGGATAGCAGAGACCAGTTTCAAATTCTTTGAAGAAACGACAGTCTACGTTCTTGCGCAGACGAGACGAAGGACTTGAGCCTGCAGCGAAAAAAAAAAAAAAAGCGTGAGAAATGTCTTTCCTGCACATTGCGTCACTGCGACAGTATACATGTACACGAATCGGCTCGGTCCCACCTCTGGTCTCGACGCCATCAGCTCAAAACTGCGGGGTTAAATCGGCGTTCTGAAAGCGTGACTTTAGGATATCAAGCGCGCTGCCTTCGAACGTACAAGTTGCTGGCAAAAGAACCGTAAACTTAACCCATCACCCTGCATGCTCTCCCGCATTTATGGCAACGTTCCCGTAAAGCAGCAACAACAGACGATCAAAATCGATTGTAGGCAGCGAGCAAAAATAATGCGGCATGCAAACACGTCAATGCGTATCACCGGGACTGCATTAGCGCTCGTCGACGCATACTTTCGACCGCGGGATATGCTTGTGAGCGTCGTAGACGACTAAAAATGCACCATTAACATCCCGCAAAAAGGTCGTGACCATCTAAAAATTTTGGGATGCGCCGCTCCTCCAGTCTGAACTGAGGGAGTGGTATGCTCAGGTTGGGATCCAAGACGTCGTGCTCAGAGGCCGTTTCACAGACAAACAAGCAGCGTCGCGGACGTAAGCAATAACAAAACATGTTCAGGCCAAGTTAAATAGCAGAGAAAAACACGTAAAACGAAATGTAAAACGTCACTTACATGCGCGGCTGAAATTTGGCGCCAAGGATCCGTTGGAACGCCACCACCGCGACGACCAGCCATCCGCCGTTTCATTCCGAAGTTCACACTTTCACGAAGTCGTTTCATAGTGAGGCATCGATGAGCGCACTCGATGAAATAATCGCTGAGAGCAACCGAACTTTTCTAAAAACACAGATGAGTACCAACGACAAAGAGCACGAACGCTGACTCGTGCGGCAATCGCCGTCGTCGTCTTCTCGGACTAGCAGAGTCGCAGGGAACGCAGGCAGGCTCAAGCAACTACGAACACGTGACGCTGCGTTGAGAATAAAAGCAACAAAACTAAAAAGCAACTGCTTCGCTTCTCGTCTCACCACCACTCCCCCCTCACCTCCCCTTTCTCCCTGTTTTGCAGCGTACACACTTGTCTGTCCGCCCTTGTTCTGAGTTCGGCCTTGCTCTCTCCACGGTCAAGCTCGCGTAGGAGTCAAAAGACGGGACGGGTGTCGGGGAGGGGGGGGGGGTGAAGGGGGGAGGCACCGCTTTTTGTAAGAAGATAAGATGCTCCCAACTTTCGACGATTCCCCACCTCCTCCGGGGAAAAACGAGGGGTCCTTTTGTGGTAGCTCTTGAAAGGACATCGGACGGGAAGTAGGAACACAGCCGCACCCAGCTTGAAACCGGTTACCATCATAAAAAAAAAAGAAGAAACAAGCGGCAAACTTTTTTTTGCTTGAGCTGCAGGGACGAAATGGTGTAAAGTCATGCGAGAGAGACTAACGTCTTCCGTGCGGGTGATTGCGCAGGGTATATTTAAGCCATGCGGTTTCAGATAGCATAAATCCCGAAGTTACCCTCCTTTTACACTCTTTTTTTTTAGAGTGCACCATTCGCTTGCTGGCTGGCCAATCTCAAGGATCCAGCGGGCCGGCTTGCAAGGTTGAGTCTCAGGCTACAGGAGTACGAAGTCATAATCGTGCATAAATCCTGAAGAAAACATCATGATGCTGACTGCTTGTCTCAGGCACCCGTGGGACCGTCGTCAGGAGGTGCAGATGATGAGGAAGACAGCTTCTTTGGGGCCTTAAATCCGGAAAATATGGCAGATCGGCAACGACATGATCCACAGCTTCGTCAAATGATGGCGCATCTCGCAGGAGACGAAAATGCGGTACCTAAGAATTTCCTGCGCATTCTCTCTGCATTTAAGATTCGGAATGGTGTCTTGTACAAGAATTTCGACAGCAGCCAGAGATCGTGGCTTCTTGTCGTGCAGAAAGACCTGCGCAGTGAGGTCACTGAAGCATGCCACGACGATCCTACCGCTGGTCATCTAGGATACAGCCGAATGCTTTCGGGTATTTGAGAAAAATATTACTGACCGAAACTCGCAAAGTACGTGCGTCAATATTCAAGAACCTGTCGCGAGTGCCAAAGGCGAAAAACACATCCTACGCGACCGGCGGGTCTTCTCCAGCCAATCGAGCCACCGAGTGCTCCGTTTCATATGATTGGAATGGATGTCTTGGGCCCATTTTCGACGTCGCAATCAGGCAGCAAGTACATTATCATAGCGACGGACTATCTAACGCGCTACGCGGAGTCCCTCCACTTCCGTCGGGAATGGCTGCTGAGGCAACCAAATTTTTCATCGAGAGCATTGTCCTCCGGCACGGTGCCCCAGCAGTGCTGATTACTGACCGTGGCGCCGCGTTTGTGGGGCAACTCACTCAGGAGATCTTGCGCCTAAGCTGCACCAACCACCGCCGAACCACAGCTTATCATCCGCAAACTAATGGAATTGCGGAGAGGCTCAACAGAACTACAGCCGATATGATCGCCATGTACGTGGACGTCGACCATCGGAACTGGGACGAGGTACTGCCCTATGCCACGTTCGCTTATAATACCGCATTCCAGGAGAGCACTCGTATGTCCCCTTTCCAGCTGGTACATGGATGGCGAGTCACCACCTTGCTTGACGCTATGCTGCCTCACGCACCCCCAGATGACGTAGCTGATGATGCCCGGCTAGTATGCGAACGCGCGGAGTCGGCTCGGCAACTGGCCAGACTCCACATACGACAGCAACAGCGTACCGATGCTCGTCACTACAACCTCCCGTCAATTTCCGTCCCGGAGACAAGGTGTGGGTGTGGACACCGGTTCGCCGTCGAGGGCTTTCAGAAAAACTCATGAAGCGGTATTTCGGGTCGTACACAGTTGTTCGTCGTGTCGGTGAACTTAATTACGAGGTGCTGCCCTGTGTAATGAAACCCTCGTCACGGCGTTCCTCGCGTCCTGACATTGTGCACGTAGTTAGGCTTAAGCCGTATTACCAGTGATCACCGAGAACTCTTCCTTCTACTAGCAAACGTTCCGAGACCGTGTGCGCTTCTGCGTTGCGGTTGATTCATTTTGTGTTTAGCATTGGGACGATGCTTCTTTTCGGAGGGAGGCAGTGTAGCCGAAGAAGAGTAAGTGCGAGTGTTCCGTGAAGGAAGACGCTGATGCGGGCGATCCTCTCGGTGTTCTGGGTCCCGCCGTCGCGCTGGTTCCTGCTGCCGCCCTGCTGGCGGCGCTGACATCGAGGCACCCTAGCCCTGCTGACCTGCGGTCGCTGTCATTGCCTCGTCCTCTGGCTAGGACGCGACAATATATATATTGTCGCGTCTGGTATTATTTGTATTTCGCGGGCTTTCTTCTGAGCCCGGAAAAAAAGATACACGTGAGACTTTCTTTATCGCAATTAATGGAATGGGGGTTTCTGAAGCTGCTCTACAACTTTCCAATTCACATTTTTGGTCTAAGGTGAATATTTATTAAATTAGAAAAATTAACATAATTAGCCAATTAACTAATTGGAAAACAAAAAATTGTCTGTAGTGCGCAAGGAGGCTGGCAGTTGAATGCAATTGGTTTCACTGACCTACCTCAAATATATTATTTTGTACCCCTTGGTTCAAGTTAGCTGGGACACCCGGTATATATATACCGGGTGTCCCAGCTAACTTGAACCAAGGGTTACAAAATAATATATTTGAGGTAGGTCAGTGAAACCAGTTGCATACAACTACCAGCCTGCTTGCGCACTACAGGCAATTTTTTGTTTTCCAATTAGTTAATTGGCTAATTATGTTAATTTTTCTAATTTAATAAATATTCACCTTAGACCAAAAATGTGAATTGGAAAGTTGTAGAGCAGCTTCAGAAACCCCCATTCCATTAATTGCGATAAAGAAAGTCTCACGTGTATCTTTTTTTCCGGGCTCAAAAGAAAGCCCGCGAAATACAAATAATACCACGTGACTAGCGCATTTGAGCGCAGCGATCGTGGTGCTCTCAGAAATCAACTGCGGCCGTGACCCGATGGTCCCGTTGCAGCGGCAGGCAGAAATGTTGGCGATGGTTGGAGCGAGCTCGAGCTCGCCCGTCGTCACCGCGATCTTGGCCAGGCCTGTGCACCGCAGCAGCCTACATCACGACAGGCGGATGACGATAAAGAACCGGCAAATGAAGGTGCAGCGCTAATTTTAGTCAAATCAGATGATATCTCGCCCCTTTACCCAAGCCTGTATGCGCAGATTCAGTGGCTGATACCTTATCGCTCATCCGTTTGCCGTAAAGTTCGCTGATGGGAGAGAAGGAGAGTTTGTTAGAATCCCGGTGGTGTCGGCTCGCCGCTCTCGGTGCTACTTGCACCATCACGTGGGCCGACTGTCGGACGCGGGCGAAGAAGCCATCGCAGGCATATCGGCCTGCCGCTTTAACGGGGCAAAGGAGACACGGCCGCAGCTAATTTCGTTCGCTCAAACCACGACTGAGAGCACCACAATCGCGGTGCACAAATGCACTAGTCACGTGGTATTATTTGTATTTCGCGGGCTTTCTTTTGAGCCCAGAAAAAAAGATACACGTGAGACTTTCTTTATCGCAATCAATGGAATGGGGGTTTCTGAAGGGGCTCTACAAGTTTCCAGTTCGCATGTTTGGTCTAAAGTCGATACCTAATCAATTAGAAAAATTAACATAATTAGCTAATTAAGAAATAGCAAAACAAAAAATCGCCTGTAGTGCGCAATGAGGCTGGCAGTTGAATGCAATTGGTTTCACTGACCTACCTCAAATGTATTATTTTGTATCCCTTGGTTCAAGTTAGTTGAGACACCCGGTATATATATATATATATATATATATATATATATATATATATATATATATATATATATATATATATATATATATATATATATATATATATATATATATATATATATCGCAGCCCAGCTTCGCCTGAGCTTTAGCTGTACCTCGATCTATGAGCCGTGATGATTCGAGTGATAATCCACGCGGAGCTCCAAGCCCTCAATCCTTTCTGCCGGGGCAGGTGCGATCATTCTTCTCAGCCTTATAATGACACCATCCTCCGCAACACCATTAACGAAGAGTTGGCAGTTATCACCCACCCTGTCATACCTGACCCTCCAGAACCTCGCCCAACACCGCCTTACGATTACGTCGCTGCATCCCCTCCTCCTTTTGTTCCCCCTACCCGACAAGCACCGCCCTACAACCACATCACGCCATAGCGACGGTTCAACTTACGCCACCATATTACGCCCCTTGGCGCCCCTCCCGACCAGTGTGCTACTATTGTAGAATTCGAGGACATATATTCCTCTTCTGTCGTCGACGCCTTCAGAACGAGCGCCGTGGTTACGGCGCCCTCGAAAGTGACATACCTTCATATTGTTACGCCTACCATCCTACCATCCACAGACGAATGGGCTTACCGAACGACTTAATCAGACACTGACTGGCATGCTGTCTATGTACGTTTCTGATGACCATCGCGACTGGGACATAACGCTGCAGTTAGTGACATTTGCATACAATTCGTCGCGTTACGACACTACCGGCTGCTCCCCCTTTTATCTTCTATACGGTCGTGAACCTCTGCTTCCTTTTGGCAGCCTGCTTTCTTCTGTCGCCACTGCCAGCTCATATGCTCGTGACGCCATAGCCCGAGCTGATGCTGCCCGCGTTGTTTCTCGCAACCGACTCGCAGCCTCCCAGCACTCCCAGAAACGTCGCTATGATTTCTGTCACCGCAACACCCAGTATTCTTGCGGGTCTGTCGTGCTGCTTTGGACCCCAGTTCGCCGCGTTGGCCTCTCAGAAAAGCTTTTGCCCCGTTATACAGGACCCTACCGTATTTTACAAGTGACTCCAGTGACATACGAAATTGCGCCCTTGCATTACGCACGCCATACCTCTATACCACGCACCGAGACGGTCCATGTTGCATGCCTAAAACCGTACTACACGGACCCTGGTTTGGACGCTAGTACGCACCGGGACGGTGCTTTTCAGCCGGCGGGGTAGTGTTATATTAGGCGGTGCAAGCACTGATATACGCATAAGAAGGAAAAAGAAGGCTCTCGAGAGTTTTGGCGAAGACGACGACGACGTTCGAGTAGTGTCGGCTGGTGCCTGCAGGAAAGGCCTGTTGTGTGAAAGCCTTGTCTCCCCTCTCCGCTCTCTGCAACCTCAAGCTGAACTACCCCCGTAACAATATTATCAGCACGACCTATTCCCAGCCCACCTCGCCGATCCTCTCCACCGCCAGTATCGTCGTCTGAACAAAGTGGGGCCTATGTATCCCGACGCCGGTCAACTTCCCCATACCGCCGCTCTGTTTCTCCACTTCGACCAGAAACAACTCTCCCTGTCCGTCATTCGGAAAACTAAGCGATGCAGTTTCCGGAGGTGAAACTGCACTTTGCGAACTTACCAAAAGTACTCCTCATCGCCCGTACAATATGATTTCCGTTTTGTTGAAGGGTTACTGGTCGAAGCTTTGATTGAGGCGTTGGCAGGACGTAATAATGGAATCAACACTTCAAGGATTCTGGGCAGCAAGGGTGTTAAAAGCCACAGAATTGATTCCTTTTAACACATGGTGTACGCGTTCAGGTTCCGGCATGGTGGAACGGATACGCCGGCAGAGTACAAGTACGGCCTCTATGTAAGACGCACATCACTCATCGGGACCTTGAAGGCTGGAAGCGAGCTTGTTCTTGGCGATCTCAGTCCGAACAGCCGGGTCGGCGAAGTATTGCCGGAACTGCTGTTTGAAGGTTGACCAGTTAGTGGTGTGGGGCTCGCGGTCGATAAACCAATTCCTGGCGACCTCAATAAGGTAGAAAGAAACGTTGAGGAATTTTAAAGCATCATTCCACCGGTTGTATAACAGAACAGCAAGCGTATCCAGCATAAAAGCCAGACTCGGTCTGTCATCTCTCGCGTCTCGTCGCAAAACACTTCGTCTTCGTCTTTTTCATAACATTTTTCACCATTCTCACCTGCACGAAGAACTTATTTCACCCCAACAGTACGTTTCGGCCCGGATGGATCCCGCCCACAAAGTTGGAGTACCGTTCTGTAGAAGAAAAACCTACTTTCATTCCTTTTTACCCCGTACATCCGACAAGTGGAATCACCTTCCCGCATCATTGGCACTAGCCAATGACCACCGTTTATTCCAAGAATGCCTTAGCTAAAAATGTATAACCAGCAACATTTTGTAAACCTATGCTCATATTGTTATGTTTTGTTTTTATTACACTGTATAACCACTCCCCTCTGTAATGCCGTATGGCCCTGAGGGTATCATAAATAAATAAATAAATAAATAAACAAATAAATAAATAAATAAATAAATAAATAAATAAATAAATAAATAAATAAATAGGTGTCGAGCCATTCATCGACGTCTTCGTCGCGACGACCAGCGAACAGCGGCGGGTCGCTTTGTCGTGTGAGCGCAGTCGGAAGCGGTGGTGCAGCCGAGGTAGAGGGTCCGGTCGGGTCGGGACTGCTCTCGGTTGACATGTCAATGGTGGCAGTTACCAAACGGCGACCGGAACGTAGCTCCAGTGAGAGGCAGGGCACAAGGCAGCAAGGGGATCGAGTTTCACCTCCACCACTTGTGAAAGAAGGCCAGGTCGAGACGGCAAGGCAAGGTATGCCGTGCCTAGCGTTTAATGCGATGGCGAAACTAGGCGCGTGCCGGAGCCGGCGCCGCGGGACGATGACGATGGTATGTACAAATGAAAGAAGATCCATGGAGGGCTCACATATATATATATATATATATATATATATATATATATATATATATATATATATATATATATATATATATATATATATATACACAAGTGAAAAATAGCTTCGTACTGTTTCCAATTTTATTTGGAGTTGACGTTTCGGCAGGAGCGCTGCGTTCTCTCTCTCTCTCTCTCTATATATATATATATATATATATATATATATATATATATATATATATATATATATATATATATATTAGCATCGCGATAACGTTAAACATATTCGCAGACCACCACCGGTGGGGTGGCGCAGTGGTTACGGCGCTCGACCACTGTTCCCAAGGATGCGGGATCGAATCCCGGCATCGGCGGCCGCTTTTCGGTCGAGGCGAAAAGGAAGGCGTCCGTGTGCTGTGCGATGTCACTGCACGTTAAAGAACCCCAGGTGGTCGAAATTTTCGGAGTCCTCCACTACGGCGCCTCTCATAACCTGAGTTGCTTTGGGACGTTAAACCCCACAATCCAAACCAGACCTTTCCTCAGAAGGCTTTTAGTTTTTTTGTTACTCATTTTAATTTTATTTTTGCCAGGGTTGTTAGCTTCGCTCTGCTGCTTAATGTACCAGGCGTAAATGTTTGTTTTTGAAAGTTACATAACTTGTGAAAACTAATTAGCTAAATTTTTAATTCGCTTCGAGAACAAAGTGTCAGTGCAGACGTTTTGAGTCGTCTTCAAAAAATGGCTAGTAGAAAGATTTTCAACAAAGCATCGCTTTCCTAAGTTGTTAATTATTTGCCCTCCTCGCATGCCTGTGCGGATGAAAAAGCGAGAAAACGTCGGTGCTGAACACTGCGCAAGACCATGGCATAACGCATACACAAGCGTAATCAAGAAGAAGGCGCATAAGAAAGAGGCAGCAGCTGAGAGATGTTTGCAAATGAATGCATGGAGGTCAGCCTGAATGATGATCCTATGGTCTGCACTGAAGGAGAGGGAGAAAAAAAAAGAACGATGATGACAGAGCAAAAAAAAAGAGATGTGGATAAGGTCGTCACTAGCGGAGAAGTGCAGGGCTTAAAGCGAACGGCACAGTAAAACTGCTGGCCGCGTAAACCTCTCCGTGATTAGAGCAAGCAACCGAATGTGTTCAAGACAAATTATGATACGGTTTTTTGGCGCGCCTGGAGTACTAGAAGGTAAGCCTTGCACGTTAGAAATGAACACACCTTTCGGTGCTTCTCACGCAAAGCTTCCAAATAGGTGCCATTTTTACTGCGACGCGCCCGTGGTGGTGAGAGGAGGCCGCGAAGAAAGCTGGATCGATCTCGACCGTCGTTCTCTGGTCGGCCGCCTATTTTGAGAAACCGCCGTCGATATGCAGCGCTTCGAGTCTCCGGTGTCTCCCTAGACACGCCAGCACCCGATGACCGTGAAACTATTCTGTAATCGTGGAGGAGAACACGGACAATAAATCGGAGGATTGAGTAACAAGGTGGGCGGGCACAGGTTTTCAATTCTGTAATGTCAGTGGGCCATTCTTTTAGACTGTGGCCGTAGAACTCTGAGGCGCTTACCTACTATTTGCTTGGGAGGATTGTTTTTCTTTGCCTTTAGAATGACGTTTCCACAGAACTCGGGAAAATTTTCCCTAGTACAAACAAGTAGGTCGGAGAAAGAGGAGCAGCTGGGCAAGCAGCACTGACCTCTAACGTCTCTATGTGGCAAGGCGATCGTCATAGAAAACCGGCTACCGCGAAAACCTTTAATGTAAAGTTGAAAAAAAAAAACGCGTAAACACTCTGCGTTTCTATTTTCCACGGCTCCTGACGCTATTCGGAAAGTTATGCGCTAAAGGTCGACTTTTTTGAAATTGTAATAACTACTGGTGAGCTGCATTTTAAAAACATTTGGTGTCAACTTCAGTTCAGTTCAGTTCAGTCGTTCAGTCGTGTCCGACTCTTCGTGACCCTATGGACCATGTCACGCCACGCTTTGCGGTCTCTCACTGTCTTCCTAACATCACATAACTTCATCTGCAGCGCCTCGAGGATGCCATCTAACCATCGCGTTCGCTGCCTACCCCTTCTCCTGTGACCCTCAACCTTTCCCAACATCAAATCTTTCTCCAGCGACTCCTCTCTTCTCATCAGATGACCAAAGTAGCTGAGCTTTAACTTTAGAATTTGACCCTCCAATGAGCGGTCAGGGTTTATGGTCGACAATATCGACTGATTTGATCTTCTGGCAGTCCAAGGAACTCTCAAGAGTCTCCGCCAGCACCACAATTCAAATGCGTCAATTTTTCGGCGGTCAGCATTCTTCACAGTCTAACTCTCGCATCCATACATCACAACTGGAAAGACCACAGCACGAGTTATACGGATATTGGTTGGCAGTGTAATGTCTCTGCTCTTTACTAGGCGGTCAAGGCTAGCCATGGCTCAGGTCAACTTAGGTGATGCTTTTGGAGCGCGAAACGGAAATTATTGAGTGTGCCCAATCCTGTAACAATTTTTTCTGGTTAATTATCTTTAGTATTCGTTAATGGTTAACAACTAATTTGATCGCAGTTGCTGGCGAACTAAATTTGCCATTCACTCCCCAGCCGAGAAGTGGGCAAGCTGTGGCCATGAAGATTAAAGGGGTCGAAGAAAACAATCGTTAGAAACGGCCACCTTCTGTTTTCGTTGTTGGCTGTCACAGCGGTGTTCACTGAAATCACACATATACCAGTCAATGACTCAGTGCTGTAGACACTCATTTTTAATGCGTAATCGTAAATAGGCTCATGCCACAGAAAAGCGTGTAAAGAACTTATCCGCAGAAAATGTCGGTCCGTACTTCCCAACTTTCGGTCCTCTGGACCGCTGAAGTTTTACCTCGTCCGAATTCGACAAAAACGGTGGGAGTGGCGTTTACAAACGCCTATTTCCCCCTCATCGCAATGGCAGCCTCTCCAACGCGTGAGCTGTGCGGGTGTGATGAAGCCGTTAGGCACGTACTTTGTGACTGTGAAAGCGAGATGACATGCCCTCCTAATTGCTACACTCCGCCACTCTGCTGCACAGATTATGGGACCTTGGAACAAGTCTTTGCCACAAAGGAAAGCGGCGAAGGCGCACCTGAATTTTCTGAAGGATTCGGGGTAGAGGTTCTGACTACAAGCTTGAAGTGTGCGTCCATAGTCCCTTTATCATAGTGGTCTATGGATAGGTGAAAAACTCATTTCACTGCCCCTCTTTCATTTCGCTTTCTCCCTTTGTTCCCCTCCCCATGTGATAGGGTAGCCTACTGGGCATCATCTAGTTAACCTCACTGCCTCTTCATTCTTCTGTTTCCCTCTATCTGGTGCCAACATTATTTGAGTATAGCCAAATATCTGGTGAGCTTTAAAAGTTCTATTGGTCACCTCGAAAATTTGACCCTTGTACCCCCAAAGTTTGACGTTGTCCGAATTTGACCGCTGCCGCATGTGTCTAACCTAATTTTACTATGGCCAAGTGAATGATATAATTACCAAATTTAGTGGGCCATTGGAAAAATCTGACATGTTTACGGATTCTCTGTGCGCCGGAGGCTACGTGCACACTTGCCATGTTTTAATCCATCGGGGTGATCGTAACTTTCACTATTTCTTTTTAACTTCCTCGTGCGATCAGGGGTAATGCATTTGCATTTCCTCGATCCACTACCACCGAGTGCTAGGAATGTGCTTTTGACCGCAAGAGCAGCAGGCCGCGATCCCGAGTCGAGGCCATGTGGAGGTTTCTGCTGCATACTCTGAACCAGCTTGGTGCTTCACTTGGTTCGTTTGGTTTGCGGGGTTGACCGTACCAAAGCAACTCTAGGAAATTTCTACTACCTAGGTTTCTTTAACGTGCACTGATATCGCACAGCACACGGACGGCTAGTTTCTCACCTTCATTCAAAAGCGGCCGCTGCGGTCGGGATTCGATCCCACGTCCTTGGGCACAGTAGTCGAGCGTATTAACCACTGCACCACCGCATGAGTAGTGCTTCACTTGCTCAGATCCGCCTGGTACCAAATATATTCTCGGAAGCAACAACCTACTGGTTGACGTCACAGTTAAGGTTCTTTGTCGAACAAAAGCTATTTTCCTACCAGGCGCACCACTGGTAAGAAATGCCGAGATCACTGACGCTGACATACATCTCGAAGCAAGCGGGTGTAGGCTTCCCACTACGTTTACGACATAGCGCACGCCTTCGCGAAGAAGGCAAGCTGCGCGCAATAGATACGCCGTGCTGCGTATCATGCTAAACTCGGTGATAGCGCGCGCGGTGCTTGTTTGGTGGTCAGCCCGTGGTGCCACCTGTCAATCTTTCCCACTGGCCTCTGGCTCCCATGACGCTTTCTCTTGCGCTACAGGCTGTACTGGAACTTTGCGATGCCGACTCGATACCCCCCATTGTACAAGAATGGTTCGCGTAACTTGAGCAAAAGAATAAAAATTCAAGGACACTTTGGCGACTGAAGTGATGAAAGGCGAAAGCCTGAATGCTGAATTCTGCTACGAGACTGTTGCGCATGTAGCGATCAATGCTGCTACGATAAAGCGAGCGACTATTTTACTTTATTGGTACCCTCAAGGTAAAACATTACAGAGGGGAGTGGGGATTACAACAAAACATTTTGCACATATAAAAACGTACAGCATGTAATGAAATAGTGAGAAAAACAAACAAACAAACAAGCAGATCATGGTCATACATAAACATCAGTACATTATAGCATATACGTAAAGCACTTTTGTGCTTTACGTATATGACGGGCCTAGCACAAAAGTGCTTTGCTTTGGTTTGGGGGGCTTAACGCCCCAAAGCGACTCAGGCTATGAGAGACGCACAAAAGTGCTTTACGTATATGCTATAATGTACTGATGTTTATGTATGACCATGATCTGCTTATTTGTTTGTTTGTTTGTTTTTCTCACTATTTCATTACATGCTGTACGTTTTTATATGTGCCAAATGTTTTGTGTTAATCCCCACTCCCCTAATTAGTCACTAAATTAGTAATTAGTAATACATTAGTCATTGTTCAGTAATTGATCATTGGCATATGGCCACATAAGGCACGCATCGCGCATACTGTGGTGTTGCTTTGCGATTGGTCGAGACCTCCATGACGTCATCCCGTCTCGATCAATCAGAGCCGCCGCAAAAGCGTGATACTTTTGCCTTAAAAAAAGGAGTGGTGTAATACACAGCTGAGGAAGACCAAAGACGTATTGTTGGACATCATGCAGCGCTCCCGAGAATATTTCTATATTTCGCTTAATTAGTTCCTACAAAATGACCGTTCAAGCTTACAGCCAAGCGCTTAATTAGGCTGTATAGACTCGATTCGCTATCAGGTTTAGCAGGCGGCAGTTGTGGCAACCCTGTATTGCGGAGCCGCCGTATAACGTTGGGCGGTTCGAAACTAAAGCACACACAAATGTTTCCGACGCGTCGGCGCCGGTCTGCCGGCCTCCTGCCTGCTGCGCGCCGCTCATTTGTCCGAGACTTGAGACGCTTTCCAACGCCGTCAAACAGAGCTCGGATTTCAGCGACGCCGTGTCATGATTCGCCGCAAACTCTCTCTCTCTCTTTCTTTCTTTCTTCTTTCTCCCTCGCTGATGTTGCGTTGTGCGTGCCATGGTTGCCAGTAAAGCTGTAATGACGTCATGTGAATAAGCTTTATAGGGAGTTAAGGGGTTCAGAAACAGCTGATCCAGTCTTGTTTGTCAACGTACAAGTGCGGACATAAGTAAACAGAGCACTCTTTTCCGTTCAAATTAAGATCACGCCTTCTGCACTGGAAATAAGAAAACAATCATTATCCAAGTGAAAGAGCAAACACATGTAAAAAGTCGGAAGAAAATGTTGTGCACCGTTTACTTTTGTCCGCACCGGTATCTCCTACGTACGCGGTCCTTTTTTTCGGCACTCAATGTAACCTACGAAATACGAAAACCTAACACGTAATTTTCCCGATTGCAATCCAAAAATAATTTTTTTTTTTCCAATATTGCTTGCTCTCTTCCCCTGCCTAATACCCCTGATTTGAAGACTTCTGTGGTTTTTCTGGACGAACAAATTAATAGACGATCAACGAGATTCATGGGCATACACGCGAGAGCGCTACTCTTATAAATATTCCAGATGATTAATCTATCGCCTAGGGGTAAAAAAATGACGCATAAAATTTTCAGATGAAGGTTTAGAGAACAAGCGTATCACCAGGATCACCATAGCCTCGTGGTCAGAGAAGTGGGCACTACCAGGTCACCTTCCAGAGACATGCTCGTTATCTTTCGAGGCAGCGAAGTTTCGAACGGGGCGGAAGTAAAGGTGCCATGTTAATTACCATCCTACCCTTCCATAATTAATGGAGCTGCCCGAGCTGGCAGCTCCTTTCGACTCATCTGGTCTCGTGACGTCACACTACCCGCGGACCAGTCACACGTCCGGCTTCTTCGATGGGCGAGATAAATGAGAGCCGGAGAACCAATTCTCCTCCTACCTATGGCACGTACCTGGTCACATCACCTGCCACCTACCACCTTCCAGGCGACGATCGTGATGTTTCGAGGCTACGAGGCTTCAACGGGGGTGAAACGTTGGTAGGTTCAGGTACCTACCAACTGCCACCATTCTGGTGATTTTTCTCGAGGCCGCAGTGCTTGAAACGGTCGATGCCTCAGGTCAATGTTTGCCTATCATGAGGTTACTGGCGCTTTCGCATGAAAGCCTGCCACAGACATGCTCAAGATTTTTCGAGACTGCGAGGCTTCCAACGGTCGTTGTCACCAACGTCTCATTCGACATGGTCATACTGACGCTCTCGCGTTAAAATAAACAAACAAATAAATAATGCCGCCAGTTATCCTGATTGCTGTCGTGTCTACCTCTGGTGACATACCAGCTTAACTGGCGAGACGTGAGCTTAATACGTGCGGTGAACTTATCGTGACGTTGGGAGTTCATGAATTTCGGGCAGCAGGTAGGTGACAGGACTCAGCTGTTTAACAACTGTAAGGAGTCCTGACTGCTGGGCTGCCATTTTTCCATGCCTGCAACTTGGCAAGGTTCCAAGGTGCAGTGTTTAAAGGGACGGTCGCTTTTTGGAGAGGCCCTTTTTCGAAGATCTTGTTTTTTCCTGGCTGAAAACCTGGCCCTGAGACGGGTGCTTCGCAATGTCTTTGGGAAGTTGTCCACGGTCCGTATTTCGGATTAGCGTCGTTTTCAAAAAAGTCGTTTTAGCCCTCTCCTCGAGCCATTTGATCGGTGAAAACACCGGAACCAGATGTCAGTTCGGTTGCCGCAACTTCCGGTTCCGCCGTTTCCACCAATCACACGAGGGCGAAAACGACATTTGTGAAAACGACGCAAACTCGAAATATGGTTCCTGGTAGTCTCGACGTCTCGCGGACCAGACGTTGGATAACGTTGACTGTGTACTTCCATACAACAAGTAGTGTAGTGCATTTTGAGTCATTTCTTGCGAAGGCGGGTATTCGGTGCAAAGTCCACAAAAGATAGAAGACCCGGCACCCAGTAGGCGAGATCGGCTCTTTGTTAATGTGAGGTCTGCCCACTCGATCAACCGGCTTGGCTGATATCGTTGGTCAGATAAAGTTGCACGCGCCTCAATCGCTGTCCATAACAATGGGCGTTTTTATCGGTGAGCAACGTTACGAAAGAAGGTAAGGTGAAAATGAGCCGTATAGTGCGGAATAAAACTGTCATAGGCCATGTGAAGCAAGTACCTACTATAAATGTTGCAGCTGGACAGAAAAGAAAATTAAAAATTGGGTGACACTTAAGCCCCGCCTTTGAGGGTATGACGAAACAGCGTTAATGGCTCCGGTTGGCATTGAGAATATACACAAGATGGTGAAAGTACCCGGTACAGTCGGCACTCTCAGCTAAATCGTCAATCTATGGAAATTGAGGAAGCGGTCGTATTGTTCTTTACCAAAATTACCGATAGACACTCAATCATGGATACAACTGGGGTGACGTTAACGAGGAGGTGGACTGATGTGTTGCCTCGCACGGGGTAACAGAATGATCAGTCGTGGTATTGCCAAGATGAGGCAGAATAATTCACGATTTTAACTCCCCTCTTCTTTCTCTCTCGCAATGAATTGAACCGAAGCCGTTCAAAAAGGTAAGTGGAAATACTGCACTCCCCAAGATCGCCAGAAGCTAAGGGGTTGTTGCAAATTTGTCATTGGGGCCGGCTGAGCGGAACTTGGGATGGTGGACATCCAGATGTCCATGGCTCATAGACTGCGGCAAATGAGACCGCCGCGAAAGGGCGGATATCAAGTCTTGAGCAGGTTGTGAATGACCACGGAGAGAAGAAAACATTTGCAGCATCGAGGCTTAAACACCGCCGATGTTTACAGCACAAGAGGCGACTTCGGTGAGACTCCGTGCCACAAAGTGCGCGTAGACGTGCGCAGATTCGCTGTTGTGGGGGACACGGAAGTCGTGCTGCGGGACTTAGACGACGCAATCTAGAAGTTTTCGTATGACGACCTTGGAAACAAACTAGTGCAGGCGAAGAGGTAATAGGCCACTGTGAAACATGTACGTTGCAACTGGACAGCCAAAGCTTGGAGAACACATGTGTTCCGTCTTTGGGTGTGATGGAACAGGGTTAGGGGCACCAGTACACCGGTTCCCCTGGTTTGCATACATGCACTTTGCGCCTCACTTAATCACATATGCCTTACTCTTTGCCTCTGTTATCTCAAGCACATTCAGATAGCATACTGTCATAAACTACCACATTAGATGAAGGAGCACCTGGCACAGATATAAATCCCCGCTTTAATCCCGCCGTACAAACTTGCCTGCGCGGCCTAGGGGTAACGTGTCGAGACACAAGGGTGTCGGAGGGTTCGATACCCATCTTAGCTTCCCCGAATTAGAGGCGCCTGCGAAATTAGGCAATTAACGTCCTATCGTGACGTCACGAAACTCGTCGACCATTGCCTGAGGTCATGTTAGCCTGCCCGGTAGCGTATTAGCAAACCATATCCCGTATAGGAGCACTCGAGCAGACTACGCTCTGGCGCGTGATTCCTCCGAGCAGCGCCACCTGGCGACAAATAGCGGATATATTTTCTAAACGAATAAGAACACGTTTAAAGACCATCGTTCTTGTCGGTTTGGTGGCACAATGGTTTAACACGCCCCATCTCTGCGCTGTTCGACTCCCGTGTTGTAATTTTTCGATTGATTCTTTTTTTTTTTTTCAAATCGCCTTCACCGTAACTATATCTTGGCTTTAGTGAGTGTATGCTACCTTTAGGTTGCGTTCACAGACACCTTTAACTAACAATCGGTGTGACAACAGTTACAATAAGCAATTACCTTCCCCATAATCATTTCCTGCCTCAGTGAATGTATGTTACCTTTAGGTTGCGTTCAGCGACACCTTTCAGCAACAATCGTCGTTTAACTCGCAGAGAGTGTCGTCTGCTCCAGTGCGCCTATGGGATATGGTTTGGCAATACGCTGCCCGGTATACCACCTACCATAGGCACACTCGTTATTTTTCGCTTACAACGACGGATATTCTGGAGAACTAGGCCTTTGACATATTCGCGTTAAAACCGCGACTAAGCGCTTCAGCTCAGCTACTAATTTTTCGCCTCACTGAGCTGTCATATGCCATAGACACGGCGCGCTTATCCAATGAAATCAGCGCTGAGCCCATGGCCAGCGATATCTGGAAAAAGTAATGTCCTTACGCCCTGAAAATATCGTCGAGTTCTCTCGTGAGGAAAAAATGGGGAACAGACCTCTCACACATAGCACGAATCCCAGAATGCTCGGGACTTCTCAGAAGAAAGCATGCGGCGAATCTCGAACGAGTGCTTTTATTTTTCAGGTCAGTCCGTATGCCACATTTGCTCGCGGCGTGCCGCGCCTACACCCACCGTCAGAAGCCTTCAGGCTACAGGGTTTGTTTTCGGCCGTATAGTGAACCATTCCACACCCCCGTCAAACTGCAAACTCGGAAACCACTGCACTAGCCATTTACTGCCCTTTGGTCTCTAAGGGCACCATGGCTCAAAGGGAGACAGAGTGGCTCAAGACTGTACCTCAATAAAGCCTAAACCATACTGGTTGGCTTCCGTCTTGTGGCGTGCGGAACCTTATCAAGACGTCGGCAGGGCACTTAAAAGCCATTCAGGCCCTTCATATGCCTAGTGCTCGGTACATGAGGCGCTGGGTTCTTGCAGGGACGTTGCTGAACGTATTCATACGGTGGGCTAAACTTCAGCAAACGAGAAACTTAGATATTCAGGGCGATGTCGGTGGGAAAGTGTTTCAAAGACTCAGTTTTGAGCGGTACGGTGTACGAATATGCTTGTGTGGCTTCAGAAAAGACGTTCTGCAACAATATCATTGCGTCGAAATAGCGTAAATTAAGAATGGGACGAATATTTTACCGCGCCAAGCAATGAACTTCATTTGAACCTCAGTGCCCCTGCACGTGTTCTTCCTCCGTCCATGTCTCAATTCACGCTGTTTTTATGCAATAGATTTCAAGTTTGCTCAACTTTCTGTTTAAGTCACGGTATTTCCTTAAAGGCACTGGGTTGTGCACCAATTCCGTAAGATTGCGCTTGTTACTCGGAAATGAAGACCAGCCTCATCTGAGGCGGCCGATGCTTGCTTCACCATAAAAGAGGGCCTCAAAGGTATGAGCAAGTCAGAGTGCTCTAAACCTTTAGTGCTGCCTGTTTGGAGGGAAAAATATTTCTACACAAGTCGGCTGACACCTCCACAAAATAACGTGTACCCCGATGTATTGGCTGATGGTAAGCACTGAATAGTATCTTGCACGGATTGCTGTCATTAGTTTGCCCGTTTTCGATAAGGCACTTCGGCATTTGATAGCATATAGTTCGGGGTAAATGTTCTTGCTGGACATCATCATGGCCTATGTTAAAACGACAGGAAGTGCAACATTACGCAATACCAGCGTGCTGTTTCTTGTTCACCTGTTCGTCGGTCCTTTGCGATTGTGGGACATTATTTATAACCGCCCTCCCCTGTTTTCTGTTGTTTTAAATGAACCGCTGAATTTGTTTGAGGTTTGAATTGGTTGAGGTGCTGCATTTTTGTTTCATCGTTTCCGCTAGCTCCAATAAGCATAGTGTAGAAGGTTGTTTTCATCGATAATTGTACTTGTACAACTGGTTACCAACAACTGGTATGCTCTCCTCGGGCTAAAATGATCCCATGTGCTGTTTCCGACAATTTTGTGGTCTTTCTCCGCACAAGGAAATAGGAACATTCGGGAAGTGCGAGGCTTTCAAAATAAATGGTAAGAACGGGTACCCTTCGCAGTGGCAATCTCTACTAGTTTAAAGTTCTCGTTTTTATTTCCTGTGCCGAAAATGGGACCGGCAAGAGTTGCGCAAAAAGCGCCATATCCCGCGGACAAGAGCAGAGTGGCATATTTTGCCTCAACAGGTTGCCCGCAGTACGCGAAAGAATAAATAATTCTGCGTACGCGAAACCCACGGGCCGTCGCCAGCCCTGGGGTCAGGCCCTCTTTGGCGCGACTCGATGAGCGGATTCTCGGCACGGGGCGAGGGGTACGTGGGACCGCGCCGTGACTCGGGCCGGATCAATGCGGTGGGCAGGGCCGTTACCAAGGCTCCGGCGGTGCGCCCCGTGCCACCGTACCGGCGGCTTCCTTGGCGGCTGCTCGCACGGCGGCCAGTCAGGCTCGGGCACGCGGTCACGGGAGGGTTCCTCACGGGACCGGCACTGTTCGGTCCATGAACACGACACCGGAGACGAGTAAGTGGCGCACCTCTAGCCCTGTCTCTTTCTCAGCGTTTGGCGGCGCGTGGCACCGGTGGCTGCGGCAGCACGTGCGCCCCAGGCCTTCTTCACCTGGCGCCACTGTTTAGAGCAACAGAAGCGTCCAGGTGCAAAGCGCTGTACCCGGCGTACTGACGGCCGCACAGTATTGGGCCCGAGTCGATTATCGATCTCGATACGTTCGCTGTGAGGTGGAAATTGTTATGCACGTGCGCATAGCACTTTCCGATTTCAACAGCGTTTGCGCGACAGTAAATAGAAACTCAAAAGACGACACAGCGCGCTTTTTATGTTTCTTAAAAATTCAAATAATCTCCAACTGGTCTTTAATTATTAGGTGATAATCTTTGCTAAGCACAATTATTTCTCTCAGTGGCATTCCACCGACTTGGTGACAAAACATTATGCAACTCACTTGGAGACGTTTGACCCAATGCCGTTGATCATTTTTCGATCACATATAGTATACTGTGATTGTAATTGAGTTTCGAGTGATATCGAAGTCTCTCTATCCCACATGACTATCAAGCAAGTTGTCACTCGATACGCCATGGCCTGCAACAACTGTCTTGCCATGAATGCCCGTACCTTCTCCGCACGGTGGTCGCACATATTTCCTGCATTTCCACAAGCCTGTAGTACCTACCTGTGTGTGTGCGGGATATTAAATATCGATTTCTTCTGGTCGTTAATAAATCAGCGATCAATTCTGTATCGCAACATTTCATTGGGCCAGATAATTGGGGTGCAATATGTTTTTGGTCCGAACGATATGCTCTGTTCTATTGCATCGATAAGATGTGCGATGTATGGAACCAAGGCTGGTTCTTTGCGGTGATACCTATAAAGTCCTGTTTATTTCCTTATCAGTGAACGTTAAATCTAACTTCCCACATTTTGTTACGTAGAGTACCCTTCTTAAAGTACTGTTCTGTTCAGGGGAACAGTTTGGGTGGGCGCTCCCACTTGTTGCTCATTAAAATGCGCCCAAACTGGATCGCTTTATTTTGCTTCCACTTTTCAGCAGAGATTTATAGATACTCATCAGTCGCTTTGCGCTCCCGACCGTCCTTCACTATTTGATTTAACTAAAACAAATTACGAAACATTCGGGACACCATTTAATTTGATAAGGCAGTGTATTTTTAATACCCTTGTTTCATTAGATATTCCGTTATGTTTTAAAGCGCCGTCTTGTTTCATTTTTATATTTCATAAATACGTGAGCTTATGGCCTGGTAGCCAACTCTCATATATTTGATTTCCTCGCCAAAATCGCAAATAACATGTTTAAATATCCCGCCAAGCTTTCCAACAAACTCAGTACTTATCACGCTGCTTTTCCCGTCCGCATAGAACTGTGTGTTGGGAAAACTCCACCTTCTGGGGTCCGCGTGTGCCCGCTGCCGCTGGGATTGCGGGATGCATGTAACAATGGGCTGTCACTTCCTCACACCCGGCCAGCAGGACGGCTGAGATGCACACTGGAAGAGTCGTCACTATGGTAATAGAAGCCGGTTAGTCGGTTATCACTTTGGACTTGGCGTTTTCACTCAAAGAAAGAAAAAAAAAAAAGGCTCTGCATTTCTTTCGGTTCTCGCTTCTGTAGCCGGATTCGCATTCTCCCTGACACTCACGGGTGTAAAGCCCGAAGTCAAGCTGGCACTTCGGTAATACAGACATTTTATATTTCCTCGTGGTGTCCTCCTTGAGAGACTGCAGTTGAGATCTTGGCCCTGTTTTAGTTCGATAACATTGCAGAAATAAAGATGAATGCCATAGAGGGCCCACTATTTTCTAATGCTCCTAGTGACGCCCACAAATCAAGAGGGAGAGATCCGAAACGTTCCTCCAAATAAATACCCGAAACAAATCACCGGTGCCTGAAACAATGGGAACATGCGCGTCGCACCCAGAACGGGGGTGGCCTTGGTTCCATGAGCACGGCTGTGTCATATTATGCTCTCTATGTCTGCACTTGCGAGCACTGACCAACTGTTGGAAGCGCTACATAGAGATTGCTTTCGAAATGCCGTCCTGCATTTCCACGTTGGATCTAAACATTTTTAGGGTTAAGATTCGAAAACACAATGCAGATTGCATTTCGTTGGGGCTTTCTTTTGAATTGTTACTGTTTGTCATTCATCGGCCAACTAAGGTGCGCCAAAGTCAGATGAAAGAATTTGTGTTACAGGAGTAGTAGATGTCACCCAACGGCGAGTTACGTCGCGGTCTTTTTTCAGGACGTCCTGCGATCAGCCTGAGTCCTCAAGAGCAAGCAAGAGCTTCAGAAAGTTCATTCAACCAGTTGTGAACGCGTTCTTCCTTCATCGTCAGCCTCTGGGGCTTCCGGCGTCAACGGTCTTTTTTAGACAAAATTCATCTTAAGGCTCGACGTCTGTATATTGCATTTATACGACACTTCAAAACTGGAAATCATAAGTCATGTAAACTCGCATAAAATGTATTTCGTAACTTTACGCCATGACTGGTGATGTGATGCCATTAAACAGAGGCTGTGATGAAAAAGCAAGGGCAGCCGGCACTAATCCCCGCCCTTCTCTTTCCCGCCAAGCGCCTTACTTAAGAACAAACGCAATTGATTTCGTTCAGCTACACGCACTATGTTTCGCTCCTTGGCGTTGGGTAGAAATTGACATATTCCGTTCGGTTATTCGGCATGGAAACTAGTTCGTCCGGCGGACGCCAAGATAAACGGAAGAATTCGCCAGACAAGTCTGAATTCACGACTTCAAGACTGACGATTTATGGTTGCGCGTGTGACTGCGCTTGACGCTTACGGAGATATATTTGTGTGTGTGTGTGCATTTCTTTCTGTTCAACCGTCACTCAAATACTCGGAGAGGAAAATTATGGACCCTTGCAAAGATTTGGTGTGCAATCGGGGGCGATGAGACTTCTTTTTCAGCTTTTGCGCTTTGCATCGGTTATTCAGGCGGCTCCATAAAAACAAAACAAAAAAAGAAGGTTACGAGGAGATTCCAACAAGAAATGTGCAGGTTCGCTCATCCAATCGGCCAGTATTAAACGAGGGGAGTCACGCAAGGAGGTTCTTAGAGCATGCAAGTCCTTTATTACGCAGCCAATGCCTGCTATTTTCAAGGGGCTGACGCAAGGCGCATGGACTGGCAAGAAAGAGAGAGAGGAGGAGGGGGCTGGTTGCGGCAACCTGTCCTATATATACGTCAAACACGCGTCATAACAGTAACGGCGATCGTAGCGCCTATTGCTTGTCTGCCTTTACACTTTTAGCAGCTCCTCATCAACCACCTGACGGCGAGACTTAACACATAACGCATGTTTAGCGCGCCGATCAGCAGTCGCTTAGATTTTGTTCCTTTACGCAGGCACCAGGGCAGGTGGTGGTCCACGCAACTATTTTACCTATCTGACATGCCTTTTTAAATAATATAAAATTATTTGCATTTCGCCTTAAAGAGCATGTCAAAGCTTTCGGAGGTGTATCTTGTTTGTTCCTGGCGCTCCACATTAGCCTTAAAATAATAGCGATTTCACCTCTCATTAAGCTTTATTTCGATAATTGTCATCCTGTCAACAATGCCAAGAGTTGCTGGATATTGCCAGCTGTGCCCTCATCCATGAAGAATCGCCCCTTAGTTACCGTCAGTCCGGTAAAGCGCGATAGCAGAATCTGCTCTGCTAACTCAGCTAACCTCTCACGTCCCTGTTCAATGCCGATAGCTCACCTGTAACAGCACCCCTAGTCAAGCCCCACCTACTAAGGTCCTGTAGTGTTGTCCGGTTCGGTTAACAATGGTGGCTTGGTTGGAGCCAGAGATTCCCTCCCCTGCATCATATGGCTGCGCTTTGGTCAACTGCTCCCCATCCGTTGGGGATTAAGGGCCGGGTGCTAACTTGTGTATTTATGTAGGAAGTGATGGTCGATTACTCCGCCAAGGTCGCCAAATTCTATTGTGACGAGGTGTTGCGTTTTTGTTGAGAGTTTCTGTTGTGTGGTTGAACCCTGATTTGGACTGTCTTACAGTCCTCAGCTTTGTTCGTCAGAATAGAGCAAATCCACAGTCCTGACTGTTATGTTTAATCAGACATTTAGGAAACGTAGTCGTTGAGAGATAGGGATAGCCTGTTTTTATGTGAAAACAAAGTCGCGTGTTTTGACGTCAGTATGGTTTGAGCGTTGTTTACCAGGCAGGGTGGCAGTTTTGTATTCGTTTCTTTTTTAGCAACCTTGCATTGTAAAGACACACACACACACACACACACACACACACACACACACACACACACACACACACACACACACACACACACACACACACACACACACACACACACACACACACACACACACACACACACACACACACACACACACACACACACACACACACACACACACACACACACACACACACACACACACACACACACACACACACACACACACACACACACACACACACACACACACACACACACACACACACACACACACACACACACACACACACACACACACACACACACACACACACACACACACACACACACACACACACACACACACACACACACACACACACACACACACACACACACACACACACACACACACACACACACACACACACACACACACACACACACACACACACACACACACACACACACACACACACACACACACACACACACACACACACACACACACACACACACACACACACACACACACACACACACACACACACACACACACACACACACACACACACACACACACACACACACACACACACACACACACACACACACACACACACACACACACACACACACACACACACACACACACACACACACACACACACACACACACACACACACACACACACACACACACACACACACACACACACACACACACACACACACACACACACACACACACACACACACACACACACACACACACACACACACACACACACACACACACACACACACACACACACACACACACACACACACACACACACACACACACACACACACACACACACACACACACACACACACACACACACACACACACACACACACACACACACACACACACACACACACACACACACACACACACACACACACACACACACACACACACACACACACACACACACACACACACACACACACACACACACACAATCCTTAAGTAGGACAGGTGGACGAGGGCAGTCATCCCAGAACACGAGATAATTAGGACAAAAAAATTATTTGCGATTTCAACGCAGACCTCCTAATGTTCGTACCATCTACATTGTCTCGTTTTTAAGGCACGAGGTCCCGAAAAGCAAGCAAACTGAATCGTGCTCCTAAGAACAGCGCTCGCATCGCTCCTTGACCTTCTCACTATCAGAAAAAAATATGTCTTAGGACGAGGTTCGCTGAAACAAACGCAGGTGAATGAATTTTTTTAAATTTAATTTACGGTTTTTGAGACGGTGAGATATCGAGGTGGTTTTTCCATGGCTCTCTACCAGCAGTAATGACAAACATCAGAAAAACGCGCCAATTATGTTATTTATAATAAGCTGGAAATCAAATCTATAATAATTAACTTTTTGCCTTCAAAAACAAAAACAAAGCGCGCCTTTGGTGGGCCGCGAAGTGACGTCAGTCATTATACGTCACTGCTCGGCGCACCTGTAACGTGCCCTGGTGGTGGTGGTACGAACTTCTTTCCTCTCTCCTGTGTGTGGGCTGGAGCAGCGCGGGCGCGAAATGACCGATCACAAGGCAGGCGAATGACGGAATGACGTCGCTTCGCAGCGCTCTTTTCTCGAAAAGGGCTAGCGATGGACAAAATTAGTTCCGCCACAGCGCCGAGAGGAAGCGCATTTTCAAAATATAATAGAGGGATGTGGCCAACACTAACGGCCGACTTGATTATTGCAGGAATGCAGTAAGAAAATAGATCAATTATGCGTACCGTATTTAGCAAGATTAATCTATTTTCTTACGTCTATTGCAGATTGACTGTAATTTACTTAGCTCATTATGGTAACCTGTTCAACTATATAGTAAGCATGGTTCATTTTGTTTCGGATGTCAGCCAACACTGGTACGGCAACGCTTTTGCTGAAACACCCGGTGTAACGTGTAACCTCGGTACCAACCAGCCTCGAGGAAGAGAGGGAAAGTGGTCCTCCAACTCCACAGAGCAGCTCATTTCTGCAGCAAGGCTGGACTTATTTGAATGCAGTAATGAAGACGCATTAAAAGAGTTACTTTGCATTCGGGGCAGTTAGCAGGAATATTTATACCGAAAAATCGCAAACAGTAGCGTTCGAAGTCGATTCTATTTTCTAGAAATATAACTGTATGCGCACGGGTCCCGAGATACCAGCATGTTTCAGCTCGACCCGTCTATTTACGCATCCGAGATTTACGCGGCAATCGTCTATATGTGCTCTCCTCCGTAACGTGAAGCAGTTGTTTTTATGGCGCGTTGCCTGACTAGAATGTATAGTTACAGGAAACGGTAATAACTATCAGTTCTTAGCCTGATAACTCATCGCTCTAAAAAACAGCTCCCTTCGGAGAGCTTTGTTCACAAAAAGACATGACTTAGCGTTCTAATGCTGTTAGATTTACTTTGCAAACCAAAATCGTTAGAACTAATAAGAACGTCTACAATTCCTCGCAGTAGTTAGCTATGCACGCGGGTGGATATACTGCACATGTAGAGCCCCTTTTGCAGTGCGCCCCCCAACAACCGCACCCCATGCTGAAATTTTCTGACTGGGAATAAAACAACTCACCCTAATGGAAATTCAGCGGTCATCTCTGTTAATCCGTCCTATTATGACGCTGTGGGATCATTTAATATTCAGCAATTTCACTGGCATTCTTTCTCGGTTTTTGCGTACGATGATCTTTGCATCTGCATTACATCGAGATATCCTCGCATGGCCATTTATCGGGTGCCAAGTGTACCTATGTACATACCTTGGGAATTTTGTTAGTGGGTAGGTCCGCTGCGGTATTCAGGGATGCGTTTCGTTACGGGGTTCCGCGTGCAACATTCGTGCCGAATCAACGTAGAAAAATGAACCTGAATCTTACTATGCTTGCGAGATTTAATGAGAGAAACACGGCCTGGGCTATGAAAGACGGCACAATGGACAGCTTTGAGGTGACTATAGACAACCTCAATTGGCACTTTCCGCGCCCAGTATACGGGCGTCCCTGCACTTGTCCTCCGTCGAAGTATACTCTCGTGACTACCATTGGTTCACTACACGTATCATATAGATGGGGTTTAACGTCTCGAAACGACATATGGGATCGAGCGACACCAAAAGAACGGTTCTGCAGCAATTTAGACAAAATGTGCTTCAACCACCGGCGGATGAGCCTACTCTCTTCACGTTACACTGAGGAAATCAAATTTAAGTCCTTCGTGGTGCTCCAAGTATAGTTTACTGAAAACACTCCTCGTGTGTTTACATATAGTCATGTTGTCTTGTGGTTGCTGCGACAGTGCGGCAAGCACAGACGGTGGAATATTTGAAAACTTACGGCTTAATCATAGAAATTACGCCGCGAAAAGAAAATGGAGTTGGTGACACTCGCACGCGCGTCCACAATCCTATTTGAACGTGACTCAGAGCTCCTTTAGGGGCACAAAAGGGGGAATGCACAGTCAGGCTAGACCGATAGTATAGCGTCACGTGACAGAAAATATAAATTTTCACGCAAAAAGGTGTTACAAGCTAGAAAATTGCGTAAAAGCGAAGTACACATGACGCCGCCAGTGAGCCACACATGCGAGCGTCGTATACGACTGTTAACGTATTTGCGAGCTTTCTCGAGGGACTCTATTCCGCCGTCATTGGGCCGTTGAAATGGAACACAAAAGATGTAGCGCTCATAACATAGCCAAGAATCCCAACAGTCTCATAACCGAAAGAGCGCAAAAGTGATGATGGAGGGAAAAGCTAGACGGAAACACTAGCGCAATATCCTCCCTCGCACTCAGCCTGCGTGTTGTGTACGCAGCAAAATCAGAACCGCAAGCTCTCTATTGTGGCTCAGTTGTGCTTGCTAGGCGGCAGGTTAAGCGGTTCCGTTCTCTCTTCAGCTCTTGAATAAGCTAATGCGTGCAAGGTGCGGGCAAAAGTACTTATATGCTGGAGGGCTAGTTGGTTCATAATAACCTATGAAACGGCGCAAGGATACCAACACAGGAAAAGAAGAGGAGTAGAATTCTATTTGTATAGAATACTCTTTCTATATTCTACTCTATAAATTCGATTTCTATTCTATTTCTATTCCTCTTCTATTCCTGTGTTCGTCTCCTTGCGCCGTTTCATTGGTTGGTTAAGATGCGGGCGTTCTGAACTTGCAGTGTCTGTTCCGCCCTCACGTTTTTAGTTCGTGTTCATGCAGGAACTGTAATGCATGCAGTACGTCGTAACGTCTGCATGACGATGCCAACGCGTCGCCTTCGTTTTCCTTGCAGTAGAAAGACGGAGCATATATATCTTAAATATGCTGAAAAATATCTGCCGAGTATGTACCTTCCATCAGCTCTCATTTGGTTCATTAAAGAAAAAAAAAAAAAAAAAAAAACTCAGCGCCGGTCTTGATGCGTGTATGGTATGCGTGAGGCGCCAGCAAGTAAGGCCGCATCGTAGCGGCTTCACCTGGCCTCTCGTTGTTTACGCCGACGCTGATATGCGTTCGATATGGTTAAGCCCGCGGTTCACACTGCTGAAACAATTGGCCAACTCTGTCCGGCAACAGCGTGTTTGCTCTGTCGCACGAGCTCAACGGAAACACGTCTATGTCGTGCGGCTACACGAAATGGGAACTTCTTCGGGAAAACTTGGCGAACTCCTTGTCACACTGAAAAAAAAAAAAAAAAAAAAAAAAAAAAAAAAAACAATCTTGGAAAACGCTCGCTTGCGTGCTCTCCTACATGGGCGATTCCTGCTCACGGAAAAGGAGCGACACCACGACGGCCTCACCACAGCCGATGTAAATTAATGACACCGTGGCCGAGTGCTTCCAAGACGCCGTACAGCGGCATCAAGAAAGCGATGAATGGATATTTTTTTGAAGTGCGGTTTGCAAGCACGGAAGACATTAAAAAACGATCAGTCACACTTAAGTGCCCTTTTTGTTGGTGTGTTGTCACCGGAAGTTTCGCGCGGCCGGCGAACAAGCCAAACACTGTTGACAAACTCTTCTGGCGTTTAGATTTTTGTTGCCCGATTCTAATGCCGAAGGCAATTCACCCCAACAACTTGTCATGTTTCTGAGCTATCTGAACAGTGGGACGAGCTGTGGGGAAAAATTTCCGCTTGTTGCCGAGCGTGTTTTCTTCATGTCGCTGCTGTGTTCCCGCAGTATGAATTGCATGGTATCCCTTGGTGACAGCTGCCGATTGCGCCACATGTTGTTTTTGCGAAGTAGCGGCGGAGATGCTTACGTTCGCTTGCTGCTTGCCGCTGGCTTGTTGCTGCTATCCGCTGTCTTCTTGCTACGCATTTCCGTAAAAAAAAAAAGAAAAAAAAAACAAACAAACTGTATAATTACATCTGTACCATACGCAGGCTTTATAGGGTAAAGTGAGAATTGAATGAGCTTGCATAATTAATCTAAGCAGTATGTTTAGCCTAGCCTAATAAAATTTCCCAGCCTATGGAATTATAACCAGAAATCTTATAGCAGCGCATTTTTTTTTTTTTTGAAAAGGAATTTTTATATGCAACCATTTTTTTCGCATATCATAAGCATTGCTCCATAACAATCAGTATGTCCGGAAATGTTCTCTTGGGATGATTGCAGTTTCCTACTATTTGTTCACAACGAACCTCATTGCTTTTCTGTCACAGTAAGCATTCAGTTCAATTAAATTGAGTTTATTTTATAGAAATTCTGGATGGTCTCCTGGGCTAAAATATCTGCTCAAGCAGCTTGAAAGAGAACCAGGAGACCGCTCCATGACAGCAGCTGTTTACAATGCAATACATAAATGGTTAGCACCAATAAGAGTAACAATTTGATAGAAGTTTGAATAACAACCAAAGTAGCACAAAACATTTCAAAACAATACCAAGACAAAAGCTAAGTAGTTGTTTCATAAAAGAAAAAAAACGACAACCTAATCTATCTCCTATTCAAACCAATTGTATGCGTGTATTTGTTTAGTAATGACGGAAGATTAAGGGACAAAGCTTGGTGTTTATGGAATGTATGGTAACATTAATTAAAAGCAAGATTCAACTAAGCACCGGAAGGTTAGGTGATTCCGATCAGCAACCGTATCACGCTTTCTTCACAATTAAGTTTGATGTTCAAGAAGGCTAGAACTGTCTGGGGCACTGCCTTACTCTGGACGTGAATCGCGACATGACCTTTGGTAAATACAGTACGGTCTAGGGGTTCGACGAAAGTTCGTCTGGCCAGGCATAGTACTGAACAAATTGAAAGTTACTGACCACGTCAAGAAACAAGTTGTTTCGGAACCAGCATGGGTTCCTTGTCCACCGAAGTGGCCAAGGTTTGCTGGTCCTTTAAGTGTGTAGTATGTGACGCAATGATCGTAAGTAGATTACCAGCATAATTTCTGTTTGTCCTATTCATGGTGTTACTGGTTGTCTGGATATAAAACGATTCCGGTAGAAGTCCTGATGACAAGTTTTTAGAGCGTAGCACTACTAGCCGCAATCACAGATTTCGCCGATGTCTGTCCGAAGTCACTCACTCACTCACTCCCTCCCTCGCTCCCGCTCTCCCTCTATCTCTATGCATATACTTGAAGTGCACAGTGGTCAGGCGTCTTACCACTGCACCACCCCGGAGAGAGAGAGAGAGAAGAAAAAGAGCCCCGCCGGGGTGGTGCAGTGGTAAGACGCCCGACTACTGTGCCGGAGTTCCCGGGTTCGAACCCAACCTCGGCGGCTGCGTTTCGATGGAGGCGAAACGAAGAGGCGTCGTGTGCTGTGCGATGTCAGCGCACGTTAAAGATCCCCAGGTGGGCGAAATTACTCCGTAGCCCTCCGCTACGGCTCCTCTTTCTCTCTTTCCACTTTCATTCCCACCTTCCTCTCTTCCCTTACGGCGCGGTTCGGGTGTCCACAGAGCAAGTGTGACAGTTACTGCGCCTTTCCCTTCCTGTGAACCAATTTAAGAAAAAGAATGCGTACCGGGGTGCAGCTGCAGCCGAAGGCTCTCTCTCTGTCAATAAACTTAAAGCCTAAAAAGAGAAGGTGTCGACGAAGTTGAGGGCACGCGAGCTGCACGCGACTGCTCAATCCGGAATAACATGCTCTTGTACAACATTGCCCGGTGACCACTCTCTCAGTGGGTGCACCTTCTCCTTGGATAAAATGCGTGAAGCGCGCGAAAGATTGCAAATTGATTTATACGAAAGGAAAGGCGCAATATCTGGGATACTTCTATGTGGTCACCGGAATCGCGCCGTTAGGGGAAGAGAAGAAGGTGGGAGTTAATGCATAGAGAGAGAAAAAAATGGCTGTAGTGGAGGGCGACGGAGTAATTTCGATCACCTAGGGTTCTTAACGTGCACTGACATCGTACAGCACGCGGAGGAATCTCCGTTTCATCTCCATAGAAACGGGGAGCTGTCTGTGTGCAGTAGGGAATGGGTGGCTGCTGCTGGCCCTCCAAGGCTGGGAACCTTTGCGGCGGTGCTTCTTTGCCACAGGCGTATTTGTTTGTTGTGTATGTCGTCATCGCACTCCCCGCAGCTTCGGTGGCGGACGGCTGCTACTGCGACGCGTGTGTTGCTCTTTCTTTTTTTTTTTTTTTTTTGCTGTCTTGCTCCTTTTCTCGCCTTCTTTATTTCTTTCATTTCTCAATTCTTCTCTGTTCGCGCGAGGTAGCGGTGCCAGCTCACCCACAGCCAGTTGGCAGGCCCGTGCATTTTCTTTTCCTCTTTCGTAAAGTCGCAACAGCAACCGCGTGCTGTGCTATGTCAGTGCGCTAAGATCCTCGGGTTGCCGAAATCATTCCGCAGCCCTCCACTATGGCTCGTCTTTCTCTCCTTCCGCTTTCATTCCCGCCTCCTTCCCCTCCCTTACGGTGCGGTTGAGGTGAATTTGTGACGGACATTGCGCCTTTCCTTAACGTAAACTAATTTAAGATTTACAATTTTACACGCGCGCCACGTGCTTTAGCTGAGGAAGCGGAGCGACAACAGATGTACGCAGTGAGAGAGCGGGACCTTGTCACCATTGTGGACGCTGCGGTCCAGATCGCATAACAGTCGTCGTTCGTCTGCGCCGATATAGAAAAAAAAAGAAAACGCTTCAGTTCATCTGTGCGAAAATATCAAAATGAAAATAAAGAATGTACAGAAAGTTGAACAGAGCGTATTATATCGAAGAAAAACGAAG